>NC_090444.1:1094518814-1095718814 GCF_031143425.1 Pleurodeles waltl | reverse complement strand
AATGAGAGCCTACGTGACAGTGCGGATCCGCAAGCAGATCCGGAAGGGACCTCGGTGGCCGGAGACAGAGCCGAAGCTGCGGAACCCGAAGGCCCCTCAATTGAACCCCTTGGGTCCGAAGGCGCCGTATCAGGGTCGGTCGACCCAAAGATGAGGCACATGGCCTCATAGAGTTCTTTAAGTTGGGTGAGGGTCGCTCTGGCTCCTGGAAACTCAGGGAAGCGCAGAGCAGACCCAGACTCCGAAGCCGGAGGTCTTGAGCGTCGACGATCCTCCCGCGTTGCGTCAGCCAAGTGACGGGGCGAAGTCGCAGAGCCATGGGACCACTTCGACGACTTCTTTTTCTTACTTGCACAGAAGATTTTGAAGACAAAGAGTGGTGATGGCTCCGCGAACGGTCACCGTTCCTCTTGATCGAGACTTACCCGGAGTCGAGTGCCGGGCCGCCATGAGTTTGGGGGACCGATTCCTTAAGGCCTTTGGGTGCATGGCCCAGCACTTGGAGCACAACTTTGGGTCGCTGTCGCGCTTGAGACACCACAAACAAACCCGATGCGGATCCGTCACCAACATCATGCGGTGACAGTCCTCGCATGGCTTGAAACCGGTCTTCGGGGACATCCCGACACACCAAATATCTGACTACAAAAGTCGATAAAACGGTCGAATTCGGTCAAAAAGGGACCAGGGTAGTTCTCTACGGATCAGCGCGTGGCGTGGAAAGAAAAGAACTGACGTCCACTGGTGAAGGTGGCATCTATTTACTACTCCTGACATCATCACGGCTACTACGGCGCCAAGGACGCCTTGGTGACGACCGACGCCACCTATCGACGTGCAAGGGTATTGCTCGAAGCAAAATCTCAGGATCCAGTCTGACGCCTGGGGAAAATTCTAAGGTAAGGAATCTGCAACTAGAAGTCTCTATAAGATAAAAGTTGTAGCTGTGTGAGTACACAACCATCTGTACAGTATTAACTGTGAAATGCCCTTCCATGAGAGTTCTAAGAAGCAGTTTCTGGACACCAACTTATGTAGGAAGGTACTTTCTGATTCAGAATAAGTCTGAACCAGGTTGTGGGAGTATAAATTCTAATTACAACAAAGCCATTCTCTCATGTAGCATGCTGTATGTTCTCCCACATGACTCACTAGCCAATCACTCAGCAACCAGTTGAGGCACTGCTTCTTGGGAAACCCACAAGAAAACCTTCATTATTATTCCAAACAATAGGCAAGTGATGAAAGCATGAGTCCGTAATATGGTATAAACAAGTCAGTGTAAAAAAAGTGCAACCTACGTCCTGTACACCTCTTCCAGTGTTCTTGTCCCACAGTGAGCAGCTCTTTTACACCGTCATCCATTGCTTTGGTAAACTTGCTTACTGCCTCACATTTCTGTTCTCTGTGAAATTAAAGCAATTCTGTTAATGGGACTATATTATCAATAAGCAAGAGCGTCCAATTGGTAATAAAACATGAAAAATATGTGCGAAGAAAAGGAGGTAATTTTTGCTTGACCAGTCAAAAGCAAAATCTGCGACGTCTCAAAGCGCACAACTTTTAAAAGTACATGTGCCTCAACAGTAAACAAGCATGAACTCTCTGTCAAACCTCAGCTGCCACATACATATGAATTTTTTTTTAGAAATATTATGTGACAAATATTGTCCTAAATATTGTTCAAAATACGGTTCTACTCAGTATAGCTATTCCATTATCAACTACAATAGCATGATAATTTTCTAAGCGATACATAGGACTACAGATTTGCATCAGACAATATTCCAACAACGAAATTCTTGTACAATTCTGTAAAAACACCACCTACATACTCCTCAGTTATGTTTAATCTAGCTGGTTACGTGGAAAAAAAGAAAAAAGTTTGCAGCTGAGGATGCTTTTGTGGAAGGAATTTTGTATCATGTAGGATCCTCTCACATCTATTTTTAAATTCAAAACCTTTTATTGAGGTTTGTAAGGAAATGCCTCCTTGGCATGTTTAACCCCTAACATTTTGCCTTTGCTGATGCTAAGTTATGATTTTAAAGTGTGTTGGGACCCTGCTAACCAGGTCTCAGAACCAGTGTTCTTTCCCTAAACTGTACCTTTGTCTCCACAATTGGCACAACCCTGGCACTCAGGTAAGTCCCTTGTAACTAGTACCAGGGGCCCTGGTGCCAGGGAAGCTCTCTAAGGGCTGCAGCATGTCTTATGCCACCCTAGGGACCCCTCACTCAGCACATGCACACTGCCTCTCAGCTTGTGTATGCTGGTGCGGAGAAAATGACTATGGGCCTGATTACAACTTTGGAGGAAGTGTTAATCCATCCCAAAAGTGACGGTAAAGTGACGGATATACCACCAGCCGTATTACGAGTCCATTATATCCTATGGAACTCGTAATACGGCTGGTGGTATATCCGTCACATTTGGGACGGATTAACACCTCCTCCAAGGTTGTAATCAGGCCCTAAGTCGACATGGCACTCCCCTCAGAGTGCCATGCCAACCTCACACTGCCTGTGGCGTAGGTAAGTCACCCCTCTAGCAGGCCTTACAGCCCTAAGGCAGGGTGCACTATACCACAGGTGAGGGCATATGTGCATGAGCACTATGCCCCTACAGTGTCTAAGCAAAACCTTAGACATTGTAAGTGCAGGGTAGCCATAAGAGTATATGGTCTGGGAGTTTGTCAAACTCGAACTCCACAGTTCCATAATGGTTACACTGAAAACTGGGAAGTTTGGTATCAAACTTCTCAGAACAATAAATGCACACTGATGCCAGTGTGCAACTTACTGTAACATACAGCCAGAGGGCATCTTAGAGATGCCCCCTGAATACCTACCCGACTTCTAGTATAGGCTGACCAGTTTCTGCCAGCCTGCCACACACCAGACATGTCGCTGGCCACATGGGGAGAGTGCCTGTGTCACTCTGTGGCCAGGAACAAAGCCTGTACTGGGTGGAGGGGCTTCTCACCTCCCCCTGCAGGAACTGTAACACCTGGCGGTGAGCCTCTAAGGCTCACCCCTTTAGTTACAGCACCCCAGGGCATCGCAGCTAGTGGAGATGCCCGCCCCTCCGGCCACTGCCCCCACTTTTGGCGGCAAGGCTGGAGGAGATAATGAGAAAAACAAGGAGGAGTCACCCACCAGTCAGGACAGCCCCTAAGGTGTCCTGAGCTGAGGTGACCCCTGCCTTTAGAAATCTTGAGTTTGGAGGATTCCCCCAATAGGATTAGGGATGTGCCCCCCTCCCCACAGGAAGGAGGCACAATGAGGGTGTAGCCACCCTCAAGGGCAGTAGCCATTGGCTACTGCCCTCCCAGACCTAAACACACCCCTAAATTCAGTATTTAAGGGCTCCCCAGATCCCAGGAAATCAGATTCCTGCAACCTGAAGATACAAGAAGGACTGCTGACCTACAAGCCTGCAGAGAAGGAGGAAGATGACAACTGCTTTGGCCCCAGCCCTACCGGCCTGTCTCCAACTTCGAAAACGTGCTCCAGCGACGCATCCAACAGGGACCAGTGACCTTTGAAGCCTCAGAGGACTGCCCTGGACTAAAGGACCAAGATACTCCCGTGAACAGCGGCCCTGTTCAACACCAGCTACTTCTTTGCCACAAAGAAGCAACTTTCAAAGACTGCACGTTTCCCGCCAGAAGAGTGAGATTTAACACTCTGCACCCAACGCCCCCGGCTCGAGATCCAGGGAACAAACACCTCAGGGAGGACTCTCCGGCGACTGCGAGCCCGTGAGTAACCAGAGACGTTCCCCCTGAGCCCCCACTACGACGCCTGCAAAGAGAATCCAGAGGATTCCCTTGACCGCAACTGTCTGTAACAAGGGACCCGATGCGTGGAACCAACACTGCACCCGCAGCCCCCAGGACCTGAAGGAACTGAACTTCAACGTAGGAGTAACCCCCAGGCGACCCTCTGCCTAGCCCAGGTGGTGGCTGCCCCAAGGAGCCCCCCGTGTCTGCCTGCACCGCTAGAGTGACCCCCGGGTCCCTCCATTGTTTCCTAACTGAAACCCGACGCCTGCTTTGCACACTGCACCCGGCCGCCCCTATGCCGCTGAGGGTGTGTCTGCCCCCGAGGACGCAGGTACTTACCTGCTGGCAGACTGGAACCGGAGCACCCCCTGTTCTCCATAGGCGCCTATTTGTTTTGGGCACCTCTTTGATCTCTGCACCTGACCAGCCCTGAGCTGCTGGTGTGGTAACTTTGGGGGTTGCCTTGAACCCCCAACGGTGGGCTGCCTATGCCCCAGAACTGAGACTTGTAAGTGTTTTACTTACCTCCCACAGGAACTGTTGATTTTTGCACAGTGTCCACTTTGAAAATAGCTTATTGTCATTTTTACAAAGACTGTACATGATATTGTTTTCATTCAAAGTTTCTAAAGTATCTAAGTGAAATACCTTACACTTAAAGTGTTTAATGTAAATCTTGAACCTGTGGTTTTTAAAATAAACTGTTTCCATTGAAGCCTGTGTGTTTTGGGCACCTCTGCACCTGACCAGCCCTGAGCTGCTGGTGTGGTAACTTTGGGGTTGCCTTGAATCCCCAACAGTGGGCTACCTTGGACCCAACTTTGAACCCTGTAAGTGTTTTACTTACCTGTGAACTTAACAATTACTTACCTACCCCAGAAACTGTTGATTTTTGCACTGTGTCCACTTTTAAAATAGCTTATTGCCATTTTTGTAAAAACTGTACATGCTATTGTGATTATTCAAAGTTCCTAGAATACCTGAGTGAAATACCTTTCATTTGAATTATTAGATGTAAATCCTGAACCTGTGGTTCTTAAAATAAACTAAGAAAATATGTTTTCTATATAAAAACCTATTGGCCTGGAGTAAGTCTTTGAGTGTGTGTTCCTCATTTATTGCCTGTGTGTGTACAACAAATGCTTAACACTACCCTCTGATAAGCCTACCGCCCGACCACACTACCACAAAATAGAGCATTAGAATTATCCACTATCTTACCTCTAAGGTAAACCCTTGGACTCTGTGCATGCTATTTCTTACTTTGAAATAGTATATACAGAGCCAACTTCCTACAAGGTTCATACCAAATAAAGAGAGAGCAAAGCATGGGTCATCACGGTTTGTGGGTCATGACCGATATGAAAAGGCAAAACCTAGATTGTAGAGTAATCATACATGAGATTTTATGGTTGTTAGTTTCACAATGAATTGTTACAGCTGATTCAATTACGTTTTGAGGTACCATTAGGTAAATCTCAATGACCCATGCAGAGCTAAGGAAACAAAGGGTTGCCAGGAAGGAAAGCTAGAGGAGAAGGGAGAGAGTAGAAGAAGAGAGAAATCTTGGAAACCACGCTCCCTAGCCTGAATATAGTGCCCTGCAAAGGAGAATGTGAGTATGAGGAAACTGTGACAGTTAAAATTGACTACTGGCTTCACCTTATGTTAGCAGAGGTCAAATGAATATCAAAGCTGTCTTGGTGATTTAAGTTCTATGGACTAAGTGAACACAATGTTGTCTGAGTTCCTCATATGGCAAACCCAAGTCCACCATGTGTGAAAAGATGTTTTTATAGCATTTCCATTCATACAGATTAGATTTGATATCAAAGGTTAATAGAAGGCCAAGGAGAGAGAGCTCCAAGAATTTTAAATTTGGAATGGAGTTAAGACTCCAAGCAACTAGAGGTATACTGAAATTGTAGGGTAATGTTTCGTTGAAATATCTTATTAACGGTCAGTTCCATGGCTTTCTAAAAGATAAACAAACATTTACAGTTAAATAACACATTCAGCATCCCCACCTACTTCCTGACATTTCCAGCACTTCTCATGATTTAGTAAAACTAGCCATAAAAGTTTACTGAGAGTCAGAAAGGAATTGTGTATAAGCCAAGTTTGCACTGAGACACAGAAGCAACGTAAGCTGCAGTATCTGATTTCCATATTTTTATCCATGAGTCCTTTCAGAAAGGTTAGTTGTCTCGTTTTGCTCCAGTCTCATTCTATTTTGTTCAACATTAGTGTTGATTTTTGGTTTAGTATTTGTAATTATGTTATTAATTTTGGCAGCCACATGACTGTAGCGTCTTCCTCAGCCTAGGTACCTGAAAATGACTACACCACACACGGAGCTGTAAATCACACATCTTTATTCCTCTGCATGTATCTGTGAAGGCTCTTCATTCTAAACCAAGCTTTCATTGTATTCTATTCTAGTGATTACATCATAATGGTACAGAGTCGGTTCGGAGCCAAAAGGGTTCCGTTATAAAACTTGCAAGACACTACAACGGCCCTTGTAGAATATTGTGTTTAGAAGATTTAAAGAGTCTGGTAAATTTAAAGATTTATGCTGAGAAATGTATACAAATCTAAATTGGGCAATCCAAATATTTATTGCAGAATAGCAAAAAAAACTGTTTTGTGGTTCCTCGTGTGGTTCCTTTTTCCATATAGTCCCCAAAGAAGCACTTTGCCATCTAATTTAATGGTTGGACTATTCCATTTAGACATCATATTGGAGCTACTGATAGATATATTAGCACTGAGATGATATGTCTTATACAAGCAGGATACTGTGAAGCTCTGCATCATACAGAGCAGGTGAGCAGTTTTTAAAGTTCATGGTCATTTTGACCCAAATAGATTAGTTTAGATTTTTCACCTCAAAAACAATGTACACCTTGTCCTGGTAGAAAAAAGATTTGATACATGCAAAAGTCAGGTACACTTTCACTTCCTCCTACCAGGACTTTGTTTCTTCTGAGATTCTGGAAAGAGAACCTTGCTTTTTTGCTTTCCCACATAAAATATAAAACGAGATTGACAATCATTTGAATAAGCTCATCGAAAGATGTAACGGGGACATGGTAGTAATTAAGTTGAGTTGTGGGGAGTAGATCATTTTAATGGAGTCCAGTCCACCCAAACAATGTCATAAATTGAATAATACATGCAGCTGTCAGTGATTTCATTTCTGTATAAGGTGTTTTTCATTATGGTTTCTGAAGCCCTCTAAATTTCTATTGAACCATCTGGTACCAGAATGGAATGGATTATTTTTAATCTGTAGATTTGAGGAAATGTTAACAAGTGGGGTTCAGAGCTAATAGGAATAGGATTTGGGTAATGAGCAGCCCCGTTTAGTGGCCCTAGAAGTTAAATATATCAGATAACAGGTTGATTATTCTAATGCGGGCTCTTGGACTGGTGTATGGCAAAAATACATGTGTTAAAATGTATGGCCCATGTCATATCAAAATAGCAATGAACACAGAAAGGTGCACAAAACTTTGTTGAAGGCCTACTCTGTGTTCAGTGCCATTGCCATGCTTGAGGAGGTTACGTTTTTCCAGTACATGAGCAAACAGACTCACTTTGTCACTTGCTAATCTTCCTTCCACAAATCCTGCCTATGTAGGATGAAACAGGGTGGTAAGTGCTTTTTCCAGTCCTGTGGCTACTACTTTGGAGAAACGTTTTGCAGACTACATAAATTAATAAAACTGGACTATATTTTATTTGTTTCAAGAGGATCTTGGCATTATCACGTAGGACCACAACTGCGACTTCCGCTGCTAAGCTACTGATGGAGCCACTGTTGCGAAATTAATGGAATAGGTACTGTAGGTGACATATCAGTTGATTATGGCAGAGTTTGTAGAAACTTGTAGGAAGCTTTACTTTTGCACATTTTACTTTAAGCTTAGAGGACTATAAATGTGATCATTAACTCATGGTTTTATTATGTCTATATTTTAGTCACCTTAACTTACTGAGTGTTGCAATCATTTGTGTGTGCTAGCTTATATTCAAGCAATTTAATCTCTATTATAAGGAGATCAACTTTTGCATTTTTAGATTTTTTTTTAGGTCACTGTAGTACTTATGTTGCCCTGTACTGTCACATTCATTGCTTTCCAGATAGGTTTAGGATTAGAATTATTGTCTTAGTTTTCAATTAAGTAACTTTTAATAGGCGTCAAGAGTTACTATCTTAATTACAGCTAATTCACAATTTATTCGTACATCCATCATAACTTTCACAAACCTGGTGCCTGGTTTATTTTAAATCAATGAAGATGCATTTGTGGCCTGACACACTTTTAAATTATATTCTTAGTTTTTTATTTCAGAGATTAGTAAATCATTACTAGTATGTAGTTCATTCTGCTTAAGGTGTTGCATGAGTGGGAAAGAAAGGTGTTAGAAACTGGGTCTCTAGCTGGCAGAGGTATGCACCCTATCCAAGAAGGAACCACAATCCTAGTCAGAGTAAATCTGTGCTCCCCTCTGGTAGCTTGGAAAAGAGCAGTCAGGCTTAACTTAAGAGGGAGTTTGTCAAGTATGTGTGTGACACTTAAATTACAGTAACAGTACAAGCACCACAAAAAGACTCCACAGTTTAGAAAAAGAGAATATTTATCTGAGTGAAATAAGACCAAAACAACACAAATCCACTAAGTAGATCCTGAGATATGAATTTTTAAAGAATAAACTGCAATATTGTGCTTTAAACTTAAAAGTGCTTAAAAGTTACCTGAGGTTGTGTTAGACTGGGGCAAATCCAAAGTTCAGGCCGACCGGGATGGAGGGCAGGCCTGCTACAGGACTCATACAGAGCCTGCTGAAAAAGTACCTTGGTTGAACAAGTGTCCACGTCGAGGAGCGATGCAAAAGCAATGTGTCAGTTCCAATCCATGCAGGTAGGTAGATGAGTCGGTGTGGAGTCTCGCAGTCAGGTCCCGCATCGGAGTCCAACTCCGAAGAGATGTACGCGATGCATCTCACATTCGGCGCAAAGGCTCAGATGCATCGATTCTTGCAGAGAAACCGCTGCAAAACCCACTTCTAAGGCCCAAATGAATTGGCACCACAGGCAAGGGTAGGACTCACAGTTTGCAGAGCCCAGCAGCAGGAGCAGAGTTGCAGGTAGTCTTTGATGTTGCTAAGACTGCATGAACAGGAGGCAAGCCAGAAATCCCTTGGAGTCACTTGGTTCTGCAGAGGACGCAGAGAGCAAAGTCCATTCCTTCTCACTTCCAGGCAAGAGGCAGCAGGCAAACACAGCAATGCAGTTGAACAAAGTGGCAGTCCCTCCTGGCAGCACAGCAGTCCTTTGATGTCTTTCAGATCCAGAAGTGTACTAATTTGGCGGGGTTTGGGGTACAGTATTTATAACTCATTTGAGCCTTTGAAGTAGGGGAGCCTTCTAAGAGAGCCCTTTGAAATGCACAAGGTCCCTGCCCTTCCTTCCCTGCCTCCAGCCACTCTACAGGGGGGTATACAGCCCTTTGTGTGAGGAGAGGCACAACCCTAATCAGGTGTGTCAGCTCCTCACTCCCATCTAACCCAGAAAGACCCATCAGTCTGCTGATGGGCCATAAGGATGCAGATGTTACTTCCCATCTCCTTTTGTGTGTGACTGTCTAGAGGGAATGACAAAGCCCAGCTGTCATCCACACCAGATGTGTGTTCAGAGACAGGCAGAGGCACAGAATGGATAAAGTAAGAAAATGCCAACTTTCTTAAAAGCTGAGTTGTGATTTTAAACAGACTCCAGAAACACCAAACTCCACATTTCTATCTTGTCCCAATTGAAAATTACACTTAGAAGATGCTTCCAGGCAATCCCAAAGTTACCCTATGGGAGAGACTGGCCTTGCAGTAGTGAAGCACGTGAATAAGGACGGGCTAAACTTAAAAGTAAATGTCAAAACTTTTAAATATACTGCGCCCTGCACTGGTGGCTAATCAGGGCCTACCTTAGGGGTAACATATGTAATAAAAAAGAAGGTTTGGAACTGGCAAGTTGGGTAGATTTGCCAGATCTAAATGTCAGTTTAAAACTGCACTTACAAGCTCTGCAGTGGTAGGCCTGAGACATGTTTAAAGGGCTGGTGTAGTGGGTGGCAGGATCAGTGCTGCAGGCCCACCAGTAGCATTTAATTTACAAGCCCTTGGCACATATAGTGCTCTTTACTGGGTACCTACAGGTAAACTAAATAAGCCAACTGTGGGTAAGCCAATATAACCATGTTTTAGAGTATAGAGCACCTGTACCTTAGCACTGGTTAGCAGTGGTAAAGTGCACAGAATCTTAAAGCCAGCAAAAATGAAGTCTGAAAAACGCAAGGTTAGAAGGCAAAAAGTTAGGGGAAACCACACCAAGGATGCCAGGTCTAACAGAAGGTAGAATCGCTTCCAGTAAGGTTCAATAAGCACATGAATATATTCGGGGAATTTTAGCTACATAGATTTCTGATGTTGGTATGAGATTTATAAGGTCTTTATATACAGGTTGAGATTCTGTCTACAATACCATCCCATGAGAGAAGCATCATGTGGTTGCTCACGTATTTTTTTATTTAAATTGACCCAGAAGTTCCAATCATCAACTGTAGGTGAATACCCATTTATTATATACAATGTTTGATGCTTTTGTACAGTTTTGTAATTAAACATCTTACCCCAGTGCCATGCATGGCGTCAACAACCAATACATCTACAAGTGCTGGAGATTAATGTCAATACATTTTGTTTGGAGAGCAGAACGAGTCCTGAATCAAGTTAGTTTTCCTGCCAAGGGCTCCCTTGTTATTGATTTTCATCTCTTTCAATGTCTGTTTTTAATTTATGCAGTAGTCCAATATCTTTTTTCCTCTGACAGAACGGATAAGGCCCTTAGAATTAAAGGAAGGGATTTCCAAGATTCTTTTAATCTTTTATTAGGATTGGTGTGGGAAGGTAGCAGGTATATGTGTGTGGTGATTATGTATCTGGCAATTTGTAGAGTTTATTCTGAACCATTTGACTATGTAATCCTGATATGAAAAGGTGATGAGTGAGACTCCGCCTTTAAGAATTCTATGAAAGTACGCATGGATTCCAGAGAGGAAGAGATAGCTAAGGTAAGAAAAGGATAGGAGTAGACAAGGAAACAAAAGAACAGGAAAAGAAGACGGCCAGAGAAAACCCAGCTACCATGCACTGCTCTTACACCCCAAAGTAAAGAGAAAGGTAGTGTAGGCCTTTAGCAGCCAACCATCTGTACCAAAAATACTGGACCATAGATGAACTAATTAAGAACTTAGGGCTAGATGTAGGAAGATTCCAATTTGTGACTTGCAAATTGCAAGTCAGAGCGACTCACAATTTGCGAGTCGCAAATTGGAATGTAGGATGGTGTCCCTGACACCATCTGCGACTCGCAAGGGGGTCGCAAAGGCCCACCTCATTAATATTCATGAGGTGGGACACAATTTGCGACCCCCTTGCGAGTGGCGGTATTCACAGGGATGATGGCATGCTGCGGACAGCAGACCACCATGTCTGTGACTGCTTTTTAATAAAGCAGTTTGTTTTTTTTGTAATGCAGCCCGTTTTCCTTGAAGGAAAACGAGATGCATTACAAAAATGAAAAATTAAACGTTTTTGTTTTAATTTTTTCAGAGCAGGCAGTGGTCCATAGGGCCACTGCCTGCGCTGAAATTTTTTTTGCAGTCCCATTCACTAATGGTTGCAAAATGCGATTGGTTCGCGGTCCCAAAGCAATATGGCATTGTACTGCGACTTGCAATTAGGAAGGGGACTCCCTGTCCTAATTGCGACTCGCAAACCCATTTTGCGATTCGGTAACCAGGTTACCGAATCGCAAAACGGGTTTTGTGCATTGCATAGTGCAGTTTGCACGTTGCAAACAGCGAAAATCGCTGTTTGCGACGTGCAAACTGTTTCCTACATCTGGCCCATAATGTGCAAGATGACAGCAAGTTATCAAACCAAATTTTAATACATCAAATTTTAAAACATATTTAATATCATTGATGCTGTCTTAAAAAGGTTAGTATTTTAAACTGACAATAATTCACGGAAGCCACAAGTTGAGGTAACGAAGCAAAGAAAACTTATTTTGATAACATTCAGTGTGATACTGTGGTCAATAAGTGTAGCAACATAGGAATTGTAAACATTTCTGGATTATAGGCTAATGGGGATATTGGGAGCCCTAGGCAAAGGTGAATCCCACTTTCAGGACCCTCTTCATAGTATGTATATGTTAGTACAATTGTAAGTCAGCACAATATGCACCATATTTCTGTACTGCTACGGTTTACATTATTTTTTTAAAAACAAAATCAAATTATTCTTTAAAGATGCATAATGAGTTGAGCTATAGTTGCTAATAATTTAGAAAATATTAGCTTCTATATATCTATGAATGATGTTGGGAGAGAGCCGAAGGTTGAAGAAAGTAGTTTATTCCACGTCAAGTACGTACAACCAGCCCAGTACAACCCGCCCAGGAGGGAAGCTTTCTGTAACTGCCACCCAGTCTCCCACATAACACAGCTTTCTAACTAAAACAAACATTTACTAATTACATTTATAAGGAAATACTATGTCACATGAAAAGAAAATAATGGAAATGCAAAAATAAACATTAAATAAATTAGTGTACAACTTCACCTAAAAATTAATATAAAATACAGTTAATCTCTTTTTGATTCCGGAGCATCGTAAGCTGCCCTTCTGCAACATCTCTCTCTTAAAACCACTACCTTCTTTAAGGCAATCAGGAACCTTCACAATTTTTCTCTGTTCCAAATACTTCCATCCCTGAGCAACAACATAAATCGAATAACTTTCTTTACAACCAACCGATTAGAAAACTTTGATTCCCCTTTGTACACTTTCTGTCCCTTCAACACATGTATCCAACCCACGTATCCAATCACCAACATTGTAATCCACACCATCACCACCACCATCCTGAACACTGACCTTAGTCTTGACTCCTTTAGACAACAAAACCCTGGGCTTGCAACCTCCCCTTAACTCAAAAGGATATTTTCCCATTATACCATGAGGTGTGGTGCGATATGACCACACTAAACTTCTCACCGCTTTTCTCCAATCAATACCACAACCAAGAGCCAGCTGTATCCCTTCTTTGAGTGTTCTGTCTACCTCGAAACCAAACCATTACTTTGGGGATAATACACAGATGACTATACATGTTCAATTCCATACCTTTCCAAAACGTTTTTCATAGCCCTGGACACAAATTGGACACCACTGTCCTTAACACTTCTGTGGTGAACCCCGAACTTCGCTTCAGGACAATGAGTAAAATAATCCACCAGCACAAAGGCACATTTGATACATTTTCCCAAATATACAATGGTCTGATAAAGTTAACAGCATTTTATTTCCACACACCACCAGATATATCTGAAACAACAAGAGAAAGTTTCCACCAACATCTGCGACTTATCATTCAAAGCACAAGGCATGCAGTCTCTAATGCTGTGTCCAGCATCATGTCAAGTCCTAGCCACCAGTACTCAGCTCTCATATGACTCATACCAATATGTCCTTTATGTGCTAGTCTTAAGATTCATTCTCTCAGCTTTAATGGTACCACTAACAGCTCTCCTCTCAAAATCACACCACCCACCATAGACAGCTCAGTATTCGGAGTAAAAACTCTCTGCAGCATCAGAAGCTCTACCCTTCTCTGGCCATCCCACTACTAGATATTTCTTTACCTCTTGCAGCACTGCATCACAATTCACAGCAATTTTTCACTCCTGAAGCGATATTCTCCCTTCAGTGACTGCACTATGCTGCCCATCATCAAACTGAAATTATCATCAACTTCGTCCACAATATACCAGTAGGCAACCTGGACAAACAGTCCACCAACACATTTTTTCCTGTCAATATTCCATCCTGTAGTTATATTCTAGCATCCTCATGACCCAACTTGATATCCTAGGAAAAGACCTCCAAGCCCCACCAGTAGAAACATCCAACAAGGGTGTATGATCTGTTCTGCTTTTAAACTCTGTACCCCATATATCCTTTCTGAAATGGTTCACTCCCCACTAACATGATAGAGCTTCTTTCTCAATTGTAGAACACTTTTTTACGCATCCCTCAACGATATAAAAGAACTAGCAATCCTATCACAGTTTTGAAGCATTAGCGCACAGAGATCAACACTACTAGCATCAATGTGGATAATAGTTATGTTATTACTTTCAAAAGTTCTGAGTGCTGGTGCAACAGTAGTACTTTTTTGAGCTCATAAAATTCCTTTTCACACCCAATATACCACACAAAATATTCACTTTTAAATATGAGGTTTTGCATACACCTGGTTTTGTCTGTAAACATACAGATGAACCTTGAACAGTATTTTGCAGGGCCTAAAGGGAGGTAGCCCTTTCAATGGCTGCAACTAATTGGATTTTGGCCAAAAAAATCTCTTCTCTTCAATCCAATGAACCAAATATTCAGCACCACTCAATCTGATATCACACTTCCCTCTTTTAATGGTCAGACCATTTTCTTACAAGACCCGAGGGACTGCCCCAAAGCCTGATCATGCTCATCTAAATGTTTAACTAACACCAGAATGTCATCTTGGAAATAAGTGGCATGAGGTACCCCTTTGAACAAGTGATGCATAGCACGCTGGAACACAGCGGCTGCCAACGCCAACCCAAATTGCATCCGCTTGGATCTGTAGGTACCCTCAGGCATGATAAAAGACCTCTACAATCTCGACTCGGGATGCGGCACTATCTGATGGTAAGCTGAGGACAGATCTAAAGTTGCAAACACCGTAGCCCCCATTATGGAAGCTAACATCTCATTTATACTGGGCAAATTATGTCTGTCAATCCATTTGGAAGCATTAAGAACCCGCAGGTCTACACATGTGTAAATCCCCATTGCTCTTCTGAGCCAGCACCACACAAGCAAACAGCTCAGGTGCCTCTGTCTCTTCAATGATTCCCTCACCACACAACTTCAGTTACTCTTGACACAAAGGCTCCCTCATCACTAGAGGAACTACATGCAGTGTATGAGCCTTAGAAACAACTCCCTCCTTCAAAATGATCTTGTGCATAACACCCCTCAACAAATCCAACTCTTCACTGAATACCTAGGGAAATTCCTCAATGAAAGACTTTGTGACTGCCATATCAGACTGAGCACCTAAAACTTGGTCAGGATAGTTGGGATCCAATATTATTCACAAAGCTTTTTCCTGGGGCCAACCTACTAAACATGAACCATCCTGAGCAAAATTAACCTCAGAAGAAACTTCCACTCCTTGAAACTACACGTGAACTTCTATAATACCCACCAAATATTTGAGTTTATTTCCACATGCCACCAAGTTGACATCTGGTGGCATGTAGTCTGGAAATCTGGTAGGATACTTCCCGATAAGCATGCAAGCTGCACCCGAATCTCCAATTACCGTCACACTCTCACAATGAACTTTGATCTTACAATATGAGTTGTCGTTGCTAGTATTTCCTACTTCTTCAACTTGCAAAATCAAATCATGAAATGTTCCTTCTTCATTACTGTTTCCTATGACACCGAGAGGATTTAGTTGATTTCTTAACCCTTCCCGTTCTTCCCTGCACACCCTTGCAAAATGTGGCTTCACTTTGCACTTCCGGCACACTTGACCCAAAGCAGGACACATTTTGCAGATGCAAGATGACCCTTTAACCCACACTTCAACTACATCCATACAGTTCTATTACGAGCCTTGGTTAATGCAGATAAGGTGTGGTCTAGCCCAACTTTAGTCTTTGAACCACTTTTTGAGCAATTTCCACCTTCTCTTTCAAAGGCAACTCTTTCAGGCCTTCATCGGTGTTTGCAGAAAGCGTGGAGATTGTAAAAAGGCCTGAAAAGTCAAACCCTCTTTGTTTATTAACATCTTTTGCACCTTCTAGTTGTTGACTTTCAGCACAAGTTGATCCGTTAGCATTTCATCCAGGAAATTCTTATACACATATCTGCAAGTGATCTTAAATTAGCCACATAACTCTCCATGGCCTCTCTGCGCATTTGACTTCTCTAATGAAATTGTAACCTCTCCACAACTTTATTTTTATTTTTTCCCCAAAAGTCAACAGTTTTAAGGCAACATCACACTCTTCCATCTCCTTGTTTCCATCATCATCCTCTGGAATGGATAGGAGATATTTCATTACTCTCCTCCTATCAGCACTCAGACAATGCTTGAGTAAAACTAGCTTTCTCGATGTAATAAAAATATCCTCCTCAACTGCTTGGACATATGCTTCAAATCATTCTCTCCAGTCTCCACGGTACAATGGCTTGCCTGGGGCATGTAAAAATACAGCAGGATCTGATAAACCTTCCCCAGCTGTGCTTTAAACAGTCACAATAACCAGGACACTTCTTATGTAGCAGCCCTAACACCAATGAAAGATTTCCAGAGCAGCAATGGTTAGTACAATAGAGAGGTTCCTGGCTGGGGTAGTATCTGATGCCAAGTAACAAACAAACCAACCATTTAGCTATAAGCCACAGTGTATTTCATGAGTGCGTGTGCCACAAACAAGGATTATTCAAAGCGAAAGTCCACTGTGCTATGTGTGCACTCTTCCATGCTCATGCTCTTTCTGTACTCCCCTCAACAGACTCACACACCCGTTCCTAAATAAAGCAGATTACTTCTCTGGAGGCATTCCGATGGCCAGTCACAGTTAGAATAGGCCAACACCTGACAATCTTTGAAACACTCTTGCCGAGCAGCGAAACAACCACAAACTCCAGCTTGCTGCATCTCAGTGCAGGCTCTTTCAAGACTCTACCGGGCCACAGTGAGTTCAGTGTCCACTCCTGACCACTGAAATTATGCTGGGAGACAGCCATAGGTTGAAAAAAGAAAGACGTTTATTCCATGTCAAGTATATATAACCAGCCCGGGAGGGAGACTTCCTGCAACTGCCATCCAGCCTCCCACAAGTTCCATTCTAGAATAGAACCTCAATGCAACATAAGGCACAACACAGGACAAACATAATGTTGTGTTGGATTACTCTTGAGATATGCCTCTCTTTATGACGTCATTTTCTCTCAAATGTTTTTTTGTCAGCTTTTAGCTTTCTAGCTTATCTCACCCTCTAGTGGAATGCAGCAATTAAAACAATGACTTATTACACATCTCACAGGTTCTTCCTCCTTTATAGTGTATACCTCATTTTGTTGCAGCAGAAAAGTAGCTACTTCAACATGTTTTTATACACAAATATTGACACTTTGTTAAAAAACTGGTTAGAAAGAGCAGCCTTTCCTCCTCTGTTTATTGAGTACCACTCAACTCGGCTGCATTTGCACTTTAAGTGTGTTAGCTCTGCCGTGCTCTTGTATGCCTTGACCAAAAGATATTACGCCCAACTCCATTTTAAGTAAGTTGTGTCTCCATTTTCTGTATTTTTGCAAAATCATCAACATGTATATATTTGGGGCAGACCTCATCTGTCCTTCTCTTTTCAGAAGCTGTGAAGTGTCAAGTCTTTGATATTGCATCATGTGTTATGTTGATGTCTATATCTAGTCTAGAACAAGTGTCTCGTTATCTCAATTTCAACGTCACACAATGAATAATTGTCAAAATAGTGTAGTCTGAATTGTCGTACATTTATCTTATATGTGTAAAGGAATGCTGCTTAAACATACATATTGATGCTTATTGGTTAAACCAAACGTTCCTAAGGTGACATTGTAAATTCCATATCAGATAAGATACAGTATATAAGGACTGCCACTTGCCCTTCTGTCAGGTGAGTTCCTTCGCCCCAGCTTATCGGGAGCAAGAAACTATCAGACCAGAAGTTGATCCTGCATGCCAGAGACGCTGCTGCTGTATCACACTTTCTACTGAAAGTGAATACTGAGCCCCGGAGAAGTTAGTGCTGATGCAGAATGCATGTTTGCCCTTCACAGGGAACACAGCCTCCCTGACTCCACTTAAGTATAGCATTTTGCTATAAACAAAGCATGCAGGGCACCCATTACCTTTAATGGGAAATCTAGCTGCAAGTTATTCTACTTTCAATGGTGTCCTAGCGTATTGCATAGAAGTAGGTTTTAGCGTGTTAAGCTTTTTATGACATTTTAACCATGTTAGAAAGGGGCATTTTACTTTTGTTGTCCACAGTGTGCATTTGTGCTGCTTTAATCATATTCTGTGGGAGTATTTTAGATGTGTAGTCAAGCAACATGGTGCACCTGTTGAAATAAACACACTTTTAGTTCAAATGTCTTTTTCTTAGAGCATGCATCTTGTTTGTGATTTAAGAGAACGCAAAAGGTTTGTTTCTGATCACTATGTGTCCCTGTTTAGGGACTGTTAGTAACTCAAAAGCATTAATGCCATTTCAACTATGTATTGGATGGAGTGCTGTGGGGTTATAAAAACCTGTCTCTTACGTTGAAGTGTTGTGCATTGAACTAAGTTCACTGGTGCCATCCATGGGTGTGAAAGCAAACCTTGTAGAGTTGAGCCACAGGCTCAGTTTACACAATAACCCATCCTAGCCCAACCAACACTTTCTTCATGCACTACTGGCGGTACGCTCCACTCTGCTGTGTCCTACATCGAGGACTTGTCGCTGGATGTGACTCCTTCACCTCATGCTCCTGTTTTTGCTCTTTTCTCCTCTCAAAAAACTGTCCCTGTGTGCCTTGTTTCACCCTGGCCTTCAGCTCCTCATCTTTCAGGCCATAACCCACTTTGAAACTTTTCACCCAACTCTCTGCTGGGGTGGTAGGGGAGGGGCTCACATTAGCTATTCTCAAACAGTCCTATAACGCAGAAAGCGTGGAGATTGTAAAAAGGCCTGAAAAGTCAAACCCTCTTTGTTTATTAACATCTTTTGCACCTTCTAGTTGTTGACTTTCAGCACAAGTTGATCCGTTAGCATTTCATCCAGGAAATTCTTTTTTTTTTTTTTATAATCAAATTTTTATTGTTTTGTAAAAGGTACAAATTAGGACAAACAAATAACTAGCAAAACTTGATCTCTTTCACACCGGTTGGACAATAAATTCTGATCTGATCTTTCAATGCTTCAGACAACTGTAAGAAATCACTTCATCACATTTTGCCAGGGTAAAAACAAGGAAGGAAGAACGAGGGTACACATATATTCTAAGCCCCATATCTTAGCTTAGGAGTCCCACCCATTTCCCCCATATTCTTTCATACTTGTGAGGGCATCCCCTTTATTCATACACCACTTTTTCTTGGGCTGCACACCAGTCCACCCCCGTCCTCCATTTCTGAAGAGAAGGACCTTTGATAGTCTTCCATGCGGCTGCTATATCTCGCTTTGCTACCGCAGTCGCTATACCGACCAATGTTTTATCTGCTCTAGCTCCCTCCATATCATTCATCATCCCTAATAGTATCGTTTTGGGAGTCAGTACCGGTGGTGATCCCAAGGCTTTATTCAGCTCTTGATTTATCCCCTTCCAGAACCTCTGGATCACTGGGCAGGACCATATCATGTGATAAAAGTCAGCTTTGTCTTCCTTGCATCTTGGGCATCGACCAGAGTCAAGGGCACCCATTTTGTACATTCTGTCTGGAGTTAGATATGCTTTGTGTAGATAGAAGAATTGTGTCACCCTTAACCTCGTCGACATTACCAGCATTCGGGGGGCCATCAGTGCCTACACCCAGTCTTCCTCTTTAAGTGGACCCACCCATTTCTCCCAGCCTTTCTTGAGATGATCCAGATCCCCTGGAGCGTTTGAGATCAGCATTCTATAGATTTGAGAGACCCCCTTCCTCCCCAGATTGCCCATTATTGTTTTGGCTTCTACCGGGTTGAACTCTGGTATATGGGATATTTCTTTCAAGTGCTTAGTGAGGGCATGTCGGAGCTGGAGATATTTAAAGAATTGTTTCGGGGATAGTTGGAATTCTTGCTGCATTTCATCAAAGGATTTCATCAAGCTTCCTTTCCATACGTCCCCAACCAAGGATATTCCCAATGTGTCCCAATTCCCGAACCCCTCCAACCCGGCCGTCTCTCTCAGCCATCTGCCATGCCACAGCGGTGTTTGCCGAGTGACCACTTTGCTCCAACCGGTATGTCTCAGAGCCGCTCTCCATGCCAAAAATACCGCTCTGGTGATGGGCTCTAGATTCAAGGGGATTGGAGCCCCATATAGCACATCCAGGATATGGGGATATCCCAAGGCGTCTAATTCCACCTGATATGCTGGATCTGACCAGCCTCCGTTGAACCAGTCATGTACCACCAGGAGCTTTGTTGCCAGGTAATACAGGTATGGGTCAACCATGCCCAACCCCCCGTCATATATGTCTCTTTGGCAGTTCCGGGTTGCTACTTTATGTCTCGCTCCCCCCCATGTAAAGGAGGTGGCGATTCCGTCCAGTTTTTTAAACCACGCGCGTGGAATGTTAAATGGTAAGTTCTGGACCACGTAGAAGAGGCGAGGTAGGATCATCATCTTGTACAAGGCAATACGGCCCAGAATATTCAGCGGTAGAGACTGCCAATGCCTAAGGTCTTCCCGTATACGAGACATCAGTGGATTTAGATTCAGGGACCAGGACAACTCAGGGAGCAGTGCGACCCATATCCCCAAGTATTTAAAACTTAGCCGACGCAGAGGAACCGTCTCCTGCCAGTCAAAGCAGTCTCTGGACTGCGTCAATGGGACCAGCACCGATTTGGACGGGTTCATTTTGAGCCCCGAGATCTCTTCGAAGTGTCGCAATAACTGGAAGCTCCGGGGTCCGGTCACTCCCGGGTTCGCCATGTACAGCAGGACATCATCCGCGTATAAGGCCACTCGATCTTCATAAGAGGGGCCCCATCTCCAACCCTGGTAAATCGGATCCTCTCTCAACACTCTCGCCAAAGGCTCAATGGCCAGAGCAAAGAGGAGAGGGGAGAGGGGGCAGCCCTGTCTCGTTCCCCGTTGTATCGGAAAGGCCGAGGACAAAACTCCATTGACCCGCACCCGCACCATGGGTCTGGTGTACAGGGCCTGGACCAGTCTGCGAAATCGTGGCCCAAAGCCTGCCCGCCGGAGTACCGCAAAAAGGAATTCCCAGTTCACTGAGTCAAATGCCTTTTCAAAATCGATGAATAGGAGAGCTAGTAGCTGGGGTAAACGGTGACGTCCTGCAAGAGCCACTTGGAGCCTTCGAATACAATGGCGTGTGCTACGTCCGGTCATGAAGCCGCATTGGTCTGGGTGCACCAGTAAGGGCATCACCCTTTTAAGGCGGGAGGCCAACATTGTGGCATAGATCTTTATTTCACTATTTATGAGAGATATGGGTCTGTAGCCTGCGCAGGAGAGGGAGGGGGGCTGGGTCTTAGGCAACACAATGGTGGCAATGTCTAGACCATCCGGAAAGAATAGTATTTGGCAAATGTTTCGGCCACCTCCTGGAGC
Source organism: Pleurodeles waltl (assembly GCF_031143425.1). Lineage (NCBI taxonomy): Eukaryota > Metazoa > Chordata > Amphibia > Caudata > Salamandridae > Pleurodeles > Pleurodeles waltl. The sequence continues at coordinate 1,095,697,516 of NC_090444.1, read as the reverse complement.
TCCACCACTCGTTCTCCCCGTTCATTGTCTATCTCAGGGACGATTCGGGGAGCCTGTTGTTGGGAAACCAACCAATACAGTAATTTCCCTGTTTTATTACCCCAACCGTATACTCGAGCCGTAGAGGCCCGCCACATGTGTTTTGCCGTTTCTAGGGATAGACTGCGTATTTCTTCTTGAATCAACAAGAGGTTTCTGGTTATTTGTTCGTCTGAGTGAGATTCCTGTTCTCTCTCCAGAAGAGTGGCACGGGCCTCCAGTTGTGTGATTCTGGAGTTGCGGGCGTGTTCCCGAGCACGGATCAGACCTTTGGCTATCCCTCTCATTACTACCTTACTTGCAGCCCATAGGATTCCTGGCGATCTCACCGAGCCCTCATTAGTGATGAAGTAGTCACGCAACGACACCCTTAAACTATCTACCACTTCCTCATCTTGCAAATGCCATGCGTTTAGTCTCCATATGGGGCGGATCAGCCAGGCCCATCTTAAGCCGAACCGGCGCGTGGTCCGAGATCCCACGCGGTAGGATCTCGATGTGAGTGAGGTGTCCACAATCCCTGACTGATACCAATACCAAGTCTATTCTGGACTGTGTGTTGTGGGCTGCCGACCTATGCGTGAATTGTTTGCTTCTCGGGGGCCACACCCTCCAAGCATTGCAGAGCCCTGTTGATGCCATCCATCCTTCCAGACTATTGGACAGTGCCTGTCTATGTGTCGAAGGTCCCCCGCTTGTATCTAGATCTGGGTTTGGGACTGCGTTGAAATCGCCCCCTATTACCATTTTCCCGGGGGGTAATTCTGCTAGTAACCTTGTCAAATCTTCTAGAGTTTTACGCACCAAGTTCGGGGGAGCATAAGCGCTCACAATATTCATTGTCTGGCCTTCTACCAAGCCTGAGATTGCCATGTACCTCCCCAACGGGTCTCTCCATTCTTGTCTCACCACCAGGGGTAGGGAGTGATGTAGCAGTACAGCAACCCCCCTTGAGCCTCTTGTAAACCCTGCATGGAATACCCTGTCAAATCCCTTGCGGGCTAAGAAGGTGCACTGGTTCCCCAAGAGGTGTGTTTCCTGCATCAGAAGTATGTTAGGTTTGTGTCTATGAATGTAGGTGAGTACTGCTGATCTCTTAATCTTGTCAAGGAGCCCGTTGACGTTCCACGATATTATGTGAGTCATCCCCATTCTTTCCCTCTCATCCATCCCCGCCCCAGCCCCCGCAGCCTCTCCCCTGGATCCTTCCAGGCCTTTCTGTGTCTGAGTGTCCTATCACTATTGTTCCCTGCCGGTATTAGAGATCCTAAACCTACATTGACTATTTCGAACAATAACAACAGCCTGCTGGCTGGAAAGAACCAAACATGCCCCCCAACTCCCAACCCACCCCATACTTCCCCCCAGAAGCATCTGTCGCCCAATACCAACAGCCTGTTCCCAAACATAACAAGCTGCTAACTGCTTGTGTCTGAGCTTTGGTGGACCCCTCCATTTATTCGGATTAAGAAGTGCTTAAGTTTGTAATGCTTGACTCCAAGCCTGACGACCCTCTCCTTGGTCTCTGGCCTTTCAAGTCTGTCTTTCCTCTCTCCCCCTCTCCGGAGGAGGACTCAGATAACTGGACTCTGTGAGAGATCCGTGTCATCAACAGTTCCGGGGAGCAGTTCTCTAGGATCCGGGGGGGTCTGGTTCATTTCTTTGTCTCTCGGTCTCACTTCTACCCCCTGTCTTTGGGATGATTCCTCAGCGGATCCTCGAGGGGAGCCTGAGATCGTCTCCCCCCTCTCCCTGCGCCTCCTGGAACGAGTTATTTGGCGAGACCTCCGTGGCTGTCGCTGCCGGTTGCTCCCTTGCTGGCCCGAGAGTGCCAGTCGTCGTTCTCCCTCATTAGGGCCCATCGGGACCTCTTCGGTCAACCACCTCCAGGCCTGATCTGGGGATTCAAAGAAGTGAGTCTTGTTGCTGTGAACCACCCTTAGTTTGGCTGGGAAGAGGAGACGATACGGAACTTCCATCGCCCTTAGTTTTTGTTTTATTTCTATAAACGAACGGCGTTGCATTTGAACGTCTTTAGTGTAATCAGGAAACACCATAACTTTGGACCCATCACAATGCAGCTCTCCTTTTGTTCTTGCCGCCTGGAGAATCGCATCCCTGTCTCTAAAGTTAAAGAGTCTAAGGATCACTGGCCTCGGTGGAGAGCCTGGTGGGGGTCTGGCTTGTAGGGCCCGATGGGCACGTTCGATCGCAAACCAGGGTGTCAGAAGATCCCGGGGCAGCCAAGACCGGAACCAGTCCTCCAGGAATATGGCCAGAGAGGACGCAGCGGTGTTTTCGGGCAGTCCCACAATTCTGAGGTTGTTGCGGCGGGATCTATTTTCGGCATCCTCTGCCCTTCGATATAGTTCCGCTGTCCGGGTTGTTAAAGTTGATACCTGTGCTTTAAGGGTCGCCAGCTCGACTTCCACCGTAGAGATCCTGGACTCCGCTTCTGCAATCCTCGCTGTCGCATTGCGAAGGTCCTGGTGCACCAGGGCCACGTCCACCCTTACTTCCCCAATTTTGCCCTCCACCGCCTCTTGGGAGGAGTGTATTGCTTGAAGAATAGTTGCCAGATCGCTGTTCCCGGTTTGTTTCTCGTCATTACTGCTGGTCTTTCGGTCCTCTTTCGAGGCTCCGTTGGGCCCCGTGGCGAATTGATCAATGCGCGTTTGCGCCGCGGCGGGGCGGGTTTGCCTATCTTTGCCCATTTAACTACCTTGTTGGGCCTGCTTGCGGGATATTTCCTTGCCGCTTATTCTTCAGTTTCTCCCGGAGTTCCCGTTTCTGCCCTTGTGCTCACTTCTGCTGGTGTGTCAAAGTTCGTCCTTTCGTCCCATGGGCCTCAGCCTTTCTTTATGTCAGCCTTGCCGAAAGGCTCCATTCATCACCTTGTCCACCTCGGATCTTTATTTCCTCGTGGCCGAGGACTGTTCATCATGAGGAAAGGAAGGGGGGGGGGGGGGGGGTAAGGCGAGGAAACGATAACTCACTCTCCCCCTGCCCCCAGTCACAAAAGGGGGGCGATGAGGAAGCGATGAAAAGGTCCCCGCCATCCACCCCCGTCCTTCAGGGTGTTCCCAGCATTCTCGGGATCTCCAGGCCTGTTTCAGTCCCTCTGATTCAGCGCCACTTCCCGCCGTCCATGGGGGATCGGGCCCTCCCCAGCCGAGGCCTCCCGGTTTCACTGCTTTCTGTCTTCTCCGTACCTGTCAGTTGGGCGCGGGGCATCCGAATCCGAGGACCTCCTCTCTCCTCCCCAGCCTGCCCGTTATCGTCAGATCTATGCGCCGTCTTTGGATTTTTCCCCCTTCAGGCCGGTCGCAGCCGCTTCACCGGTGGCGATTATGCGGTCTGAGCGCCCGCCATTTTGCGTGCGGGCCGCTCCATCCGTTCTTCGCTTCTCCCGGGCCCTCGAGCACCGGACCACAACTCCTCTGCTCCGGAGGTTGCCCCGATCCTTCTCCGTCTCGTCCCTCCTCCGGGTGGGGCCGATTCGTGCGCGATTCCCGAGCGGATGACGGAGGGGTCCGGAGCACCTTTAAGGTGCAGCCGCCATCTTGACGCTCAGGCCACGCCTCCTCATCCAGGAAATTCTTATACACATATCTGCAAGTGATCTTAAATTAGCCACATACCTCTCCATGGCCTCTCTGCGCATTTGACTTCTCTAATGAAATTGTAACCTCTCCACAACTTTATTTTTCTTTTTCCCCCAAAAGTCAACAGTTTTAAGGCAACATCACACTCTTCCATCTCCTTGTTTCCATCATCATCCTCTGGAATGGATAGGAGATATTTCATTACTCTCCTCCTATCAGCACTCAGACAATGCTTGAGTAAAACTAGCTTTCTCGATGTAATAAAAATATCCTCCTCAACTGCTTGGACATATGCTTCAAATCATTCTCTCCAGTCTCCACGGTACAATGGCTTGCCTGGGGTATGTAAAAATACAGCAGGATCTGATAAACCTTCCCCAGCTGTGCTTTAAACAGTCACAATAACCAGGACACTTCTTATGTAGCAGCCCTAACACCAATGAAAGATTTCCAAAGATTTCTGTATTCTCAAACAGTCCTATAACGCTTTCTTTCAAAAACACAGGCTCTTTTAGTTGCTGCATATCATGGAGACTGCAACTTTAGGTATTGGGGCTCTGATTTTTTAGAATTCCACAGAAAAAGACAGATGCTGGCCTGTAGAGCATTCTATCTGCCATCTTGTGGGCCTGAAACCTCCACTACCCCATAAATTATCATTTTCAATCAAGAACTGTAAGATGCCATAGAGTGTTTTCTGCCATTATGGCTTTTTCTACTTAACTAGGGCCCTCTTAAGGAGGCCCCTGAAAACTTTTTTGTGTACAATTAAGTACAGAGTGGCACTGTGGCTACCAGGAGGAGCCGACATTTACTTGATATCAGAGGACAGATTAAGAGGGGGAGACAAAGAGATAGAGACAGCATGATCGTTAAAGAAAGCATAAAAGGTCAAGAAAGTTAGAGCTCGGGTAAGAGAAAGACAAATACGGAAAGATAAAGAAAGAAAAAAAAAATGAAAAGAAAGAAGAAAAAGAGAAGATTAAAAAAAGAACAGAAAGAAAGAGCTGAGATTGAGAGCTCTTACTTGGGTGATTAAAACATAATGTCCACCCTGAAGGTGCTGCAGTTGCTAACAGGACAAACTGCTCTGCAATGCTCTGCCTTTGTTCATTTAGGATCATGTAAACTCCCTAGGCTTCAATCAAGTGTTAAACACCTGGCTCATTAAAGGAGCCTATTGGTAAAGAAGCCCATGCTATGGTTGACATGCTGGTGGCACTCCATGCTTGGAAACCATCTTTGAACTGCAAACAATACTGTATACAATTTATTATAATAATAAATCCTTGTCTGAACAAACCTCAGTCACCCTGAAAACTTCCTGAATATTGTTAACTTGATAAACAGAAGAGCAAGAAAGGAAGCCTACTCCTAGTGATGAGGAAAGGAATGAAAGAGCAGAGAAAGAACTGGCTTAGCTGAAACAGCTCACAAGTCTGCTGTATGGCTGTCCCTATTTTAGAATTCATTTCTTTCTCACAAAAATGTCCTGTTTGTAAGAAGGGAATTGCAAACCAGGTACATACAGCTCCCATTTGCCCTTGACATCTTTCATTTCTATTCAAGCTCATGATAGGATGCTTTCTTTTTTTAGACAGATTTGCATCTCTTAGGAAAGCTGTTTGTGTAATATATTCTGGTTTGCTATTTTGAATTTCCACCAGGAGTGACCAGCCCATTACAGGGGGTATTCTCAGAATTTAAAAAACAAAGATATCTAGAAAAGGAAGCATTATATTTTGTCATGTAATATTCAACTTCCCTGGCACCATTCATCTTACTGTTCACTATTGTGTGAGGTCTGTGTTGTAAACATTGTAGAAGACAAACTCTCATCTAATTGTGTATACAAGTTAATGTCTATAAGAGGCTTTGTTTCTACAAAACCACCATACTTGTACATTCTGAAAGAACCAAGTCAAGCCACATAGGAGGCAGTTTATAATGCAGGACCAGTTGCTGAAATGAAGCAACGCTATAATGGAAAATAAGGAGGTACCACATACGGCAGCACACCAGTGCACATTCTTCATACAAGTGTCCAGTACAGTATTCGTTAAACCATGAGGGGTTTGTTTCTGGTACCTCATTTTTTTTTTTTTTTAAATAGAATCACATACTCAACCAGCTGACCACAAATCGAATTATTTTGTTATTCAAGTTCCAAAGAGGAAGGAATTATCTTTATTTTCTATTCATTAGAAAATCTGTATCTCATGACATTATTGTAGTAAAAACAGAAGCTGAGAAAAATCTCATTCTCCAAATTTCATCCCCAGGTCATGAAAATGAGTGCTCCTTGGGACCTTCAATATCCATAAATACAGCAATTACAATTTGAAATATAAGAAGTATTTGGGTAATACATCTGCATGTAAGGTTCTGAACACATATGAGAAATGTGAAGTAAGGTAAACATTTTAAGAATAGTATATCTTCCACGTAATGTTGTGGATAAACTGTGGCAACAAAATCCCTAGTTTGTGAGGGAGCCCAGTGAAGTTTAACTCACTTACACTCACCTATAAGTCAGGGACAGCCGCACTTGGCACTTAGAGATGCTGTAGTGCCGCTTGACGATTATGGCCCATATATCCCTTATCAAGATGGTGGTGCTGCCCAGATTGCTCTATTACTTTACTAATTTGCCTGTCATGCTGCCGCCCTCTTGGTTTCGACTGCTGGACATGCTGCTTAGGGAACTGATTTGGGGTTGTGGACAGCAGCGAGTGGCACTGGCCACTCTGCGACTGCCCCCAGATGCTGGGGGGCTTGGAGTTCCCGATTTTGAGTTTTATTTTCTAGCAGCTCAGATGCAGTGGCTTACGCGGTGGCTCAGTGGAGTAGGACTTATGGAGCAGACAGCAGATGGGGGAGACCTCCGTGGCGACCGACTGGTGGATGGGCTGCTTTTGCCTACCGTACGTGGTACTAGGAGTGGGGTATTACGGACAACAGCTCTGGCCAATTGGCAGAGAGTCCTTAGAAGGACACACACCGAGGTGCCTTATGCACCAGATATACCACTAGTGGGGATGCCCCATGGCGCCCCTTCCTCTTGTTTTACAGCGTGACAACTACACTGTTGGGCAACCACAGACCTGCATACGCTAGGTGCGCTGTATAGTCAGGGAATGCTTATCCCGTTTGAGGATCTTGCGGATCAGACTGGTTTGCCTCGCGGGCAGTTTTTGACATAGGAGGTGAGGGTAGGGACTATTCGGACCCTCTGGAGAGGAATAGAGGGTGACCCTCCCACACACAAGGTCTTACAGACTATATTGTCCATTGGGGGAGCTCACACTTGGCCTCCTGGCTTTATAGGGCACTATTAGCAATGGTACATAATACACTAGATGCTCTACGGGCTAAGTGGGAGAGGGACAGAGATAGACATCCCACTGACGGGGAATGGAACAGAATTATTGCGTATGCCCCCTCGGTCTCCCGAAACACCAGACTAAAATATATGCAATATAACTACACACATAGGACTTATCTAACCCCATGCCGGCTGACGCTCATATATGGGGGTGCTGGGGGGGGTTGCCCACGGTGCCTATTACTAGATGCGGGATTCGAGCACATGACATGGGGATGTCCACAGCTGCAAGAATTTTGGAGGGGGGGTTTCCATAAAATCAACCATGCACTGCATAGACGACTGGAGACAACGATGGAGACATGCCTCCTGGGGTTGTTTACTAGGCCACGCCCCAAACAAGTGGGCAACAGATTTGTTGATCTAGCTATGGTGTTGGCTAAATGACGATTATCGCTGGCATGGAAACATGCTCCAGGTCCTAGCCTGCAGACTTGGACACTAGATGTGACGAGATGGGGTAGGGCGGAGGAGAGAGCCCTGAAGAGGGAAGAAAGCAGAGGGATGAGGCGTAGGTCATTAGCCCCACTGTGGACGGAGGTTATGGATGGCTGGGAAAAGATTGATGTGGGAATAGCAAGTTTATAGGAGAGGGATATGGGGGAGTGCCCTCATATTAACTCCAGGACCCCCAAGGGATTGGCACATGACCGGGTTGCTACCTTCCCTGCACACATACCTTATAGGAGACCCATCCCCAAGCACAGACTTCCGGATAGTACACAACAGATGATTTCCATATCTACTGTCACCACACAGCCCGCTTGCCTACGTACGAGGACCACAGGCAGATTGTTAGTTCTGGTTTCTCTTTGCTTTGCTATATTGTTGGCTTCATCTTTGGCTAGCTCACTGTATAAGTATTGCAGATAAAGTGGATTGATAATACCTAGATGGCATGAATATGTATTGATGGGGTCGCTAGACAGTGGCATATGTGACATGAGTATCCTACACCCCACTCCCCCACTGCTATAGGTCATTGATCAGAACCGTTGAACAGCCGAATATTACTTATATCCTAACAGGGGGGTGAGTATTATTAAAATACTGAAGAAAGTTCACAGTGTCTGTACAACCTAAAACTGTCACTTGTACAAATATCAAGAAATATATCATGAACCGAACAAGGTCAAATTTGTACTGAAATGCCAATAAAATAAAAGTTTCAAAAAAGAGCCGTTGTAGTGATATTGTGAAATAGATAAAGTAACTCTCAGATTTATCAGTGTTCAATATATATCCACAGACTTTTCTATCACTGTCATATCATTAGCATGTAGATGAGATAAACACTGTGAAGCCGAGGCTGAAATAATGGATTGGTTTAGCATATTGATATATACGATTTTTTCAATGACATGTTAAGATTAACAGAGATCTAGGGCACCGTTGTCATGGTTCACACTGCACCTCTATTAAATTCGAGCATTGTTCCTTTGCACAGAACCACATCAAAAATAGGTTATGATTAAATGTTTTCCTCTTGAGAAATGAATGTCAGAATATAAATACATCCGCTTCCTCTTCATTATTTTATTGGCAAACTCATGAATGGGGGTCCTGAATAAATTGGTATCAATTGGAAACTATACAACAAATATCAAATGAAAATTCAATTATCTTTCCTAGTAAATGTGTTAAAAAACCTTTTAAATGCCATTCTCTGGTATCCACGTTCAAATTGCAGCAGAACTCTACAATTTTAATTCAATACACGGCTTGTGAAAGTGTAATACTGGCTTTTCCTAGCTTTTCTCAGATGAAGCAAAACTTTAATGTTTAAGTCAAAGAAAGGTCTCATGAAACGAAGTCTTGTATTAGGGCTGGGGAAATGTGGGGGAGGCTGGGGAGTTTGCGCCGAAGGAGGAGGTAAGGATTGCCCAGACAGCTGCGGGGTATTGATACAAACAGAGTACATCAATGAACCTATTCATTCTCCTCAGAGGGCCTAGAAACCAAGAGCCGGAGACTGAATTTGTTATTTCTCGCTGACGCTGTTTGAATGCACCTTATAAAACGTCGTTGTGCAAAAATCGTTAGAGGCTTAACATCTCTGCTGCACTATCATTAACAAGTGATCATAACTCTGAGCTGAGAGTGAAATGCGTTGTGTAAAGCCAAACATATAATAATTACTGTTCAAAGGCTCATGCGTGCTACCTCCTTTGTAACTTCGTTTTTATAATGTAACACATTTTCCCATGATGTGCAACATAATGTATTTAATATCATTTGTATCTTTGTGTAATGTTGTAAAGGATGGATTTAGGGTCCATGCTGGCCTAGGTATAAAACATTACAATTCAAGTGTTATTTCACCATTTGTAATGTCTTGTAGAAGTCTACCAAACCAGCCGTTGATGCTTTACTGCTCTGTAAATAACAACACTTCCTCTCCTTGACACCATGCAACAATGAGCACCAGAGTGAGCATGGCACATTGGTGCTCTTTTATGGAAATTGATGGTTAACACAAAATGAGAAGTACTGGTCTGGCACCACAATAACTACTAGCTTACCAAGGATCGATGGGTCTGGCCCAAGAGAATGTGAACTGATTTATTAAGTATCCAATGCATCCAAATATGTTACATGATTATTGTTGTAATCAATAAGGTAAATTTGCATTTATGTTGCTACTTTTTCTTGCAATTTCTCTAATAAAATGTTATAAACACATTTATGTTATATGAATATAGGACTTGTGTTTAATATATTAGTTTATATCTTTGCCTCATATTCTTTATGTTACTGATTAGAGGGAAAGTTATTTTGTGTTTGAAAAGAGGGAGATGTGTAGTGGTGATGTCAACTTATTGTGATGTCAAGGCATATGTAGTAGAATGCAAAGCAGTAGAATTAGAGTGGAAGAGAGTGGCAGTGGAAGACCAGCTGCGAGGAGACGGAGTGGCTTGGTCGCATAGTAAAGGTGCTTTCTCACCTTAAATTGTGCAGCGTCTATCTACACAAACCTACCAATCACGGTGCCCTAATTCCTTTGTTACTGTCCTCTTCTTATCAACAATATTTGAGACGAGTTGTCTGGAGTCTCATCAAAAGCATCCATGGAACCCTATTGACCAAAATTCACGTTCCTCTAGGACTCATGAGGTTGCATGGAAAAACAGATCTTTTTATTCCTTCCAGGGGAAAGGGGTGATGAGGAAACATCACATATTTGACTATTTAACAACCCATGAAAGACATTAGCAGTAAATAATCACATGACTTACTAGTGTCTGTGGGCAAGAGAGAGAGAAAGGGGATTTTGTACATAAAATTAAAAACATTATTTTGGTTAAGGAACACAATTATGGATATACATGACATATTCGTGCCTTGGAGCATTAACTAGGCAGGAAAACATAGTGAAGATCTCTGAAGTTATTGATTCACGCCTGCTGCCTTAACTCTGTTGCCCAAATGCCAGTGTGTTACAAAAAGCAGTGTAAGAATAAGTAGTACATGTTACCTGAACTGTGATGCTTCAATTGCCCATTTAATCCCATTTCACATTTTTGATCTTAGATTAAAAACTGTACATAAATGAATAATTAAAAGTATTACAATAGCAAACAGGATAATTTGAAACAGGGTAAACTCTCTCAGCTCAAGCCAACTGAAAACAAGAATCAAGACAGTTTAATTTTAAGAAGGTCCCTTTGGATAGACTCAAATTATTTAGTTATTTTATTAATCCTTCAAATGGTGAAGAAATATTGACTAAATCTAAGGATCAATTTTGGAGAGCTTTTGTAAAGTAGTTATTAGTTACTTTACGTCTGCAAACCTGGGTAACAGTGCTGTACCAAATAGAATAGTATCGACCATTTAATAGGGATACAGTAAAGTTAACAAGGATTGGCAAAGGAGACCGGTCCTGGTGTAATGTGATAACACATGCAACGTAAGCAAACTAAAACCATCAGACGGGCTATGAAGAAAATTAGTTCCCAATATACCTCAATGCAAGCACTTGAGTACAGGCAGAAGAATAAACACAAACAGCATTAGCTGAGAGGCTATTATTCCACCGGGCTGAGCCAATAAGTGATTGACAAAGGTTCAAGCCACTGGTTAAAATAGGATGGACAAAGAAAGCCAATAGTAGTAAAGGTCAGATCCAACGCATAGTCCATGTAAATTGTAAGCATTAGGTCAAATTGACAGCTGTGCTCTCAAAACAGACTGCGACGTCTAAATTATGATACAGGTAGAAACATGTATGTAAAATGAAGGTTTTACACTCTGTAATTGTATGCAGGGTGGGCCTAAACTTAGGATTTAAATGAAAATGCCTAAATCAAATATCTCACAGAAATACAAAATCATGGCCAATCCCCGGTGGTAGTGTTGTGGTACACTGACTATGACCCAATACATATGTTAGACGTGTCTAAAGCGGAGGCAGGGATGGAATTATTCAGATGTGTCCTCCATTAATGTCTTGGATGTGTATGCAAGAGCAAGGGTTCCAGTGAGAGTCAAGAAAACTGATAAGTTAAAAAATATTAGGACACAAAAGATTCTTAGAAACATTTAACAATCCTTTTTATCACTAATTATATTTGCCTTATTGACCTACTGATGAAGATATGCAATGAAGAAATACAAACACACCTGTGGTGATCTACGTTTAATTGTTGTAGTTATGTTTGATTCCTGTATTTAGAAATCTATCTGATCATGATAACTAATAACAACTAATAATATTTGGATACCTCAACACCGGTATTGGTCAAAATCTAATAAAAACACAGGGATTAAAATAAGTTAAAAGTACAATATTTATTATGAAAGTTATTTTTATGGCCAACTGGCAATCACAAATATCGTTGATATAGGCAAAGAGCATTCTGCAATTACAGCTGAAGATTTTAAGGCAAAAACTGGCTTGGGCTGTGAAAGGGTAGAGGTTGACAGAAAGCAAGATATTGCTTGGGAGATTTGGCCAGTAAATGCTTTGACACAAGGATGATTAAGGCTGGGCTATGACTACAATACGTATAGGTTGTTCACACAAGCAAAGATTACCTATTTCCACAACTTTAATCAGATTACAGAATTTATTATATATTTAACATTCAAGCTCTGATTTTATTTGGACGTATGAGTGTCCATCGGTCATTACAACAGAGATACTGTCCACCATTGCAGCAGATTTCCCTCTTCAGTGATGACTTGGCATCAAATTTAGGGAACTCTGCTAAAGTGGCTTATCTGCCCTGAGAGAGTAACTTTGGAAACTAAACTCCTGAAGAAAATCCACATGTTCATGCTACTGGCTAAAATTTTGTCCACCATTTGTGAGCACTGGAAATATAAAGTGTACCTAGACTCCACAAAATTACTGGGTAGTGTTTCCCAGCATGGTAACTACAATATACTTACCACTACAGACACAAAAAGTTATCTACTAGCACCAACTATTCTTTAACTTCACTAAATTAATAAGAAAATTGGTTACTTACCTGTAACTGTGGTTCTCCAGTATTGGTATAGTTCATAGATTCACATGCTTGAATCATCCCAGTCATCGAGGTGGGAGCCTCACGGTAACTTCACATATATATAGCAGTAAGTGTAACACACTAGGCCCCAATGGCCCAAACAAGCACTGTTAAAGCCTATCCAGGTTCTTTTTAAAAAACGAACCAAACCTGAGCTACAACCAATGAAGTGTCAGCACTCTCTAGAAAACTCCCAACAGAGGATGTTTCCCTCAGATTTTCTAGTACAAGTTTGAAGCAGGAAGTTTTTGTTTAAGGGGAGCCTCTGCAGGGAGGATGGTGGGTCGCATGTGAATTTATGAAATATACCAATACTGGAGAACCACAATTACAGCTAAGTAACCAATTTTCTTCTCCAGTATTGGATCTTTCATAGGTTCACATGCTAGAATTAGAGTAGCGAGCAGTAATATTGTTTAAACTAGGGATAACATGTATAATATTAGGAATAATGCTACGTCCAGCTAGTATTAGATAGCAATATGTCAATGCTTCAAGGAAGATAATAATGATAATAATAATCATAAATACCACAATAATAACCATAATAATAACAACCATAATATAATAACAATAATTATAATAATAATAATAATAATAATACTAACAATGACTAGATTAGGGAAGCGTAGATCATGTACCTTTTCAAGTGGAAGGTGGGATGACCAGACAAGCTCACCTTAACGGAATAGAGGACTCAGCACTGCTTGCCCAACAGCCGTGTCCGTTTTGTTAGTCTCATCAAGACAGTAGTGCCTTGTGAATGTATGCTGGCTGGTCCACGTCGCTGCCCTGCAAATGTGTTGCAAGGGCACTCCCGCAAAGAGTGCCGCTGATGTGGCCGCCACCCTGGTTGAGTGAGCTTTAACCTTACTGTGGAGCGATTTTCCGGCCTGCGCATGACAGAATTGTATTGCTAGACCGATCCACCTGGCAATGGTCTGTTTAGATATCACGGAGCCCTTTCTTGCATCTCCAAAATCTACGAATAGCTGGTCTGATTTCCGGATGCTCTGTGTTCTTTGAAGATAGAATTTCAAACATCTCTTAACATCCAGCGAATGCAGTGCTTTCTCTGCTACTGTTTGTGGGTTAGGAAAAAAGGTTTTTAAAATCACTGGCTCATTCAAATGGAAGTTTGAAGGTACTTTTGGAATATATTTAGGATTTGTTTGAAGTATAACCCCATTGGGGTGAACTGAAGAAAAGGCTCTTTGATGGTGAAGGCCTGTATGCCACTCATCCTTTTTGCTGAAGTGAGAGCCAGTAAAAGTGATGTCTTGCAGGAGATGAATTTCAATTCTGACCTGTGGATTGGTTCGAAAGGGGGTTTCATGAGTTGTCCCAACACTATGTTTAGGGACCATAATGGTGGAGGTTTATGCACCAGTGGAAAAACTCGAAAAAGAGCCCAGAGAAATTGTTTCACAAACCTAGTAAGATATAGCGAGGAGGTGTGCTTAGATCGGCAGTTTCTTGAAATTGCTGCCACATGTACTTGAATGGAGGAGTATGAAAGCCCAGATTTTGCCAAAATAAGGAAGTAATTGTTCCAGGAGCGACAAGATAGGATGGACTCCTTCTGCAAAACACCACAAATAGAAATGCTTCCATTTAAGTTTATAGGTCTTATTGGTAGTGTCTGCTCTGGCCTTGGCTAATATTGCTCTACATTCTGATGAGATGTTCAAGGTGGACTATTCATTGAATTCAGAAGCCAGGCCGATAAGTGCAGAGATGACAGATCCGGATGCCTGACCTGGCCCTGGCCCATGGTCAGCAGGGCTGGAGTCTGAGTAGAACATGCGGCTGTTCCAAATACATAAGGAGTTCTGTGAACCAAACTTGCCTGGGCCACCTGGGTGCTACTAGCAGTAGGCGACATCCTTCTGTCTTCATCTTGTTGATCACTTTGGGGATGAGCGGAATCGGGGGGAAAAGCGTAGGCATAGACCCCTGGCCATCTAATCAAAAATGCATTTCCCCATGACTCTTTTTGGGGATGTCAGCTTGCGTAATATGGGCATTTTGTGTTCTCGTATGTGGCAAAGAGATCAAGATTCGGCCTGCCCCACATCCGGAAGAGTTGGTTGAGAACTTTTTGGTTGAGTTCCCACTCGTGATACGGGATGACAGTCCTGCTCAAAGTATCTGCTAGAACGTTGGATTGCCCCGGCAAGTGTTCCGCCTTCAGTGAAATTCTGTTTCCTGTGTCCCATTTCCAAATGTTCTGAGCTTGTCGGGAAAGCTGCAAGGACTTTGTGCCGCCCTGCTTGTTTAGGTAAAACATACTTGTGGTACTGTCTGTTTTGATAAGAATTTGAGTCCCGAATTCTTGGTAAGAAAGCTTCAGCGCCAGATCTATTGCTTTGAGCTCCAGCTGTGAAGCTGCTTGTCCTTTTGAGTCCAGGTGCCACTTATTCGCAGATCTTGAAGGTGGGCACACCAACCCTCGAGGGACGCATCTGTTGTTATGATATATTGAGGAACCTGATGAAGAAAGGTAGGACCCTTGGATAAGTTGGTCTGCTTCGCCCACCAAGACATGGCAGTTCGTATCTCTGGTGTGATGAGAATTCGATCCTCGAAGGAGCCCTGCACTTGGAGCCACTGAGAGTCCACTTGCTCGTGTAGAGGTTGCATGAATAGCCGGCAATTTTGGGATCAGTGGAATACATGACAAGATCATTCCCATTAATGATTTGTAAGTCCAAACTGAAACAAACTTTTTTGTTGATAGCTTCTGAGTCAGGTTGGAAAGCTTTCGTTTTCCCTCTTGAGATGGGAATACCTTGCTTTGGATAGCCCCCATGAAATTCAGTTTTTTGCGTGGGATGAACGTGTGACTTGCGATAATTGGAGGTAAGACCTAGATCCTTGAACAAGCGGAGGCAAGCTGCTGTATGGTGTACCACTTGAGCTCTTGAGGATGCCTTGATGAGCCAATCGTCCAGATATGGAAAAACTTGTATGCCCAACTGGCGTAGGTGAGCTGCTACTGGCGCTCACACTTTGGTAAAAATTCTGGGGGCCGACTTTAATCGAATGGGAGGACACAAAACTGCAGATACATACCAGCTACTCTGAACCTGAGAAATTTCCGATAGTTTCGATGTATTGGAATGTGTAAGTATGCATCCTGGAGGTCTAGAGATGTCATGTGATCTCCTGTGTTCAAGAGGCATAGGATGTCCTGTAGCGTTACCATATGAAACAACTGCTTTTTCAGGAACTTGTTTAAGGATCTTAAGTCTAGGATGGGACGCCAATCCCCTGAAGGCTTTTTTACTAGAAAAAAGTGTGAATAGAATCCCTTGTTCCTGTGAAGAGTTGGAACAAGCTCTATTGCCCCCTTGCACAACATCACATATGAGGAGGTGTTTTAACCGTGGAGGTGGTGGTCCTGATGGAGGGGTATTTGCAGGTTTATGTTTGAATTCCAGAGTATGCCCCTTGGCTACTATATCTAGTACCCACTTATCTGATGTTATCCCCAAACACTGAAAAATGTGAAAAGTGATGCGACCCCGATCTTTGACACATGGGTAGGGTTGGTAGCTGCTATGGCTGTCGGGTCATTGCTTTCTGCCAGTATCGCTGCCACGGGCAACGGATCTTCCTTTTGCGGGGTCTCTATATTCAGCATTAGGTGGTAATCGATATTGCTGCTGATGCTGTCCGTACTGCTGTCGGAAACCTGCCTGAGTTGACTGGTACTATGGTCTACATTAATGGAAACCGCCACGAAAGGATTAACTTCCTCTGCCTCTCACCCCTCAAAATGGCTGTTTTTTGTACTGCAATGTACTGAGGGATTTCGCCGTATCTGTATCAGCCTTTATGGACTGTAGCATGTCAGCCACGTGCTTCCCGAAGAGGCTTTCCCCCATCACAAGCAATGTCAAATATTCTACTCTGAACTTCCGGATGAAAAGAAGTAGATTTCAGCCAGCCCTGTCTACATAAGACAGCTGCCCCTGCCAGATGACTGAAACCTGTCAGTGAGATTTCAATTGCACAATCGCACAGGAATCCGCTCTCCTTCCTGAAACACTTTCTTTGCCTCCAGTTTAGACAGGTTTGCCCACATTTGGCGATCATACCTGCCGAGAATAGCCAACGAGTCAGCAGCCTTTACTGTAATTGCTGCCACGAGGAGAACCTTTTGTTGATGTTGTCCAGTCGCCGTCCCTCTCTGTCTGGCGGTGATGTTATCAGCGTTGAAGCATTTTTCGAGCAACTTTGCGCCGCTTGAGATATGATAGAATCCGGCTTTAGTTGAGTTATTAAACAGGTTGGAGTATCTTCCGGGGCTTTGTATTTTTTCTCCAACTGCGGTATCTAGGAAGGTATTGTAGCAGGTTTTTCATCACCTTCAATGCTTCCTGCCATAGAAAATCCACTATAGGAATAGCCCTAACTAACTTTTTTGATGGATCTTTAAAGTCATATAGGAAACAATCAGTTTCCCCGGAAAAAATGGGTAGTTCAAATCTTTTGGCCACTCTTTCCATCGAATTATGGTAGCCAACTATGTCCTCCGGGGATGAATCCACTAGCCCTGCTGCTGGTGGCGATGGTGTCGGAATGTGGTATTCATCCCACTCACTAGGAGCGGTTTCCACTCTCCCCTCTCTTCGCCCATGGATTGAGGGTCATCCTGCGGCAGTTGAACAAACGGGATGTTACTGTGCGGTTTCCTTGTGTGACTAGGGACTGGAGTGTGCAGACCGGTTTGCAAGTTATACTGCGTGGTCGGAGTCGCCGGTAGTGATGGCCGAAACCTTCTATAGTAATCCTGCAACATACCTTGGAGATCTGCCACTAAAGATCTTGGCACAGGAATAGAAGCTTGTGTCTCAAACGTGGAGAAAGACGGATCCAGTTGGACCCTGGCTGACGAATAACTATCTTGAGACTGTCCATCACCATCGTCATCCAGGTCCTGGCATTTGACATGAAGCTGCAACGAACTACTGGCTGCACCAAACATTCCATTATCCTGAGAATAGACGTCATTGTCATCATCCAATAGGTGCTGAGGAGGATAAGGCAACACTTTGCTTGGGGAGGTATGCATCAGCAGGATTGGAGATGCCTTCTCTCCCACCGTTATGAAAGAAAGAGGAAGGAACTTTCGTTGACTCTGAAGCCTGACTCGTGAGATCGCCTGAAGATGGTGCTCCCCCTGCTATGTTTGTCGTTGACAGTT
The DNA here is from genome assembly GCF_031143425.1 of Pleurodeles waltl. Classification (NCBI taxonomy): domain Eukaryota; kingdom Metazoa; phylum Chordata; class Amphibia; order Caudata; family Salamandridae; genus Pleurodeles; species Pleurodeles waltl. The sequence goes on along the minus strand of NC_090444.1, from coordinate 1,095,679,762 downwards.
GCACCGACGAGACTGACCTCAAGGAAGCGGTTGTCGATGTTTCCCTCGTCTACAGTTCTCACGTCGATGGTTTCTTCGTCTACAGTTGTTCCCTCATCGATGGACTTTTCCTTGTCGACGGTTCCTGCCACGTCGACGGTTCTTGCCCCATCAACGGTTGCCACTTCGACGGTTCCCTCATCGACTGTACTGTTGTCGACAATTCTCTGGTCACCCTCGTCGACGGGTGCCTCGTTGACAGGTCTGCCGCCGCTGACGGATGTAATAACGAGGCTTCCGATTTATCTCTCGTCGACGTCTTCGTCGACTGTGTCTTTTTGTATATTTTTGCTGTAATGATCGTCGGCGACGATGTAACAATCATCGGGGACACTGCTGTGGTGAATGTCGAAGTCATCATTGCCAACAGTGATGTCTGCAACGGTCCCTTTCTGGCAGAATCTGAGGAGAATACTTCTGGGTCTTTCCCCAGTGATAGAGACAGAGAGGCACTTTTTCGGGGTGCCTTTTTTCCGCAAAGGTGTGGTAGGCTCTGAGTGAACCTTTTTTTAGGGTTTTAACCGGATAGCTGATACTGAGGCAGCACACTCTTGGCCTTTTTGCTTCTCCAAAGAAAGGTTTTTTGATTTTTTTGCAACTTTTCTTGGAGGTTCTGAAGGCAGTTTTTTCCTCACCTCTAGGCCTTTTTAGGGAGTGAGAAGTGTGCGATGAGGCTTCACTTTCCTCAGAAGAAGGATACTCCATGGCCTTCTGCCTTTGGAGCCACAACAAAAGTCTACCCTCTCGGTATTTCAGGGTTTTATGACTGAAGGTGCAACAAATCTTACAGTCCCTAACCTTATGGTCTGGATGTAGGCAGTAGATGCATTTCTTGTGGGGGTCATCAAATAAAAAGTATTTTCCTCCCACAACTGCCACAATCTCAGAAAAGTCCTTTTTTAGTCTGCTGGGACATCCTATCCACTGGAAAGCTGGTTTCTCTGAGAGAAAATAGTCCTTTTAGAAGGATAAACTGAGCAGAGCTCAGGGAGACTCCCTTCACACGACGTGCAGTAGAAATCTGAGGGAAACAGCCTCTGTTGGGAGTTTTCTAGAGGATGCTGATGCTTGATTGGTTGTAGCTCAAGTTTGGTTCTTTTTTTATAAAAGAACATGGATAGGCTATAACAGTGCCTGTTTGGGCCATTGGGTTCTAGCGTGTTACACTTACTGCTGTATATATTTGAAGTTCCCGTGAGGCTCCCACCTCGACGACAGGGATGATTCAAGCATGTGAATCTATGAAAGATCCTATACTGGAGAAACACAGAATATCTCAGCCATTGTGCAGGTCCTGAAAATCTTTCCAAGAGTGATAGAAAATAATCCTCTTAATTCAAGAAATACTGGATATTTGCAGGTAGCAGAAAACAAAGAAGAGTTTAAAGAACATATTGAAAACTATTTCTTTTCAAATAGTATTAACTTGTTATTTTTAAAAGTAAAAAAAAAAAGCAAAAATGAAATTGCCTGTATAGGCCTACAAATCTAATCTAAATACAAAAAAATGCACTGTGTCCTTGAAGAAGCCAAGGAGGAACAATGAGCCAAGCATACCTCATGGTGAATTTGGTTCTCAGGTTGATGGTCCAACAGTTGATGATGAACAGTAATCTGCAATAATTCATGTTTGCTTTCGGTACTTTGCCAGTTATAGGGGAGGGTTCTTTGTGACTTTAGTAAAGATGTCCATATTAGATTATTGCTGTTATGGGTAGGTAACATTTTCTTCTCTAGCATAGGATCTATTTTTAAAACAAGGAATAGAATGGGAAGATCGCCTCTTTCCAAAAGGAAGATGCACCTTAAACGAATGGAGGCTTCAGAAAGACACACAAGTTATGAATAGTTACTAATAAGGGTGTTGAGGTAACTGAGCTGCAGCAGAAAACATCAACGACAACACTGGTGTGACCACCATTCTGAGTGTGCGCCTCAATGATTTTGTCTGTGACTGACAAGAATATACTTTATGAACACCATGAAATCTTGAGCACCTACTACTGTCAAAAGAAACTGACCTGTAGCACAGAGCTGCTCATCACACCTCTAAAACTATCTGAGTATAAGCCCAGGTGTACGTTTAAGTATTTGATCTACTGATTTTCCTATGGCTCTTTTAGAAATACGTTAGTACAACAGCAGTTTTTCAATGTGTCGAGGGTATTCACATCCAGATAATCCTCCAATGTGTTTTCTGTCAGCAAATGGTATGAGAAAGTAAAGGACTGATACACATTAACATGAATCATGTTTTCAGACAGTTACACCAAAAGGCTCAAAAATACCACCCCCGTGCAAAAACGTAAACATTGATGAAGTATTCCAGTAATCAGTGATGAACATTTTCTTGCAGGCAACTTATATATATCATACAACCTAACGTGATCGTAACTTGAAACTAGAGCTTGCATAAGTTACGCATCCCAGGTGATTAAAGCACTAAATTCAAATTCTATGCAGTTATGTATCCAGTTGATTACACTACAAAGTCAAAGGAAAAGGGTGAACTCATGTATACTGTTATTTTCTACAGAAATCCACTTAGAAACTGCAATCAAATAAAGTTATGCTTACAAAACAAAATCTAAAAAAAACACTGAATTTCACCAGTTGTGGTTAGCTCGGCAAAACATAAACCACCCACAAAATGCAAAGCTAATGACTCCATGTAAGGAAATGCCTCTTTGGCATGGTTACCCCGACTTTTTGCCTTTGCTGATGCTAAGTTATGATTTGAAAGTGTGCTGGGACCCTGCTAACCAGGCCCCAGCACAAGTGTTCTTTCCCTAAACTGTACCTTTGTCTCCACAATTGGCACAACCCTGGCACTCAAGTAAGTCCCTTGTAACTGGTACCCCTGGTACCAAGGGCCCTAATGCCAGGGAAGGTCTCTAAGGGCTGCAGCATGTCTTATGCCACCCTAGGAACCCCTCACTCAGCACATGCACACTGCTTCACAGCTTGTGTGTGCTAGTGGGGAGAAAATGACAACCTGACACTGCCTGTGGCATAGGTAAGTCACCCCTCTAGCAGGCCTAACAGCCCTAAGGTAGGGTGCACTATACCACAGGTGAGGGCATAAGTGCATGAGCACTATGCCCCTACAGTGTCTAAGCCAAACCTTAGACATTGTAAGTGCAGGATAGCCATAAGAGTATATGGTCTGGGAGTCTGTCAAACACAAACTCCACAGCACCATAATGGCTACACTGAAAACTGGGAAGTTTGGTATCAAACGTCTCAGCACAATAAATGCACACTGATGCCAGTGTGCAATTTATTGTAAAATACACCCAGAGGGCATCTTAGAGATGCCCCCTGAAAACATACCCGACTACCAGTGTAGGCTGACTAGTTTTTGCCAGCCTGCCACACACCAGACATGTTGCTGGCCACATGGGGAGAGTGCCTTTGTCACTCTGTGGCCAGGAACAAAGCCTGTACTGGGTGGAGGTGCTTCTCACCTCCCCCTGCAGGAACTGTAACACCTCACCCCCTTTGTTACAGCGCCACAGGGCATCCCAGCTAGTGGAGATGCCCGCCACTGCCCCCACTTTTGGCGGCAAGGCTGGAGGAGATAATGAGAAAAACAAGGAGGAGTCACCCCCCAGTCAGGACAGCCCCTAAGGTGTCCTGAGCTGAGGTGACTCTGACTTTTAGAAATCCTCCATCTTGCAGATGGAGGATTCCCCCAATAGGATTAGGGATGTGACCCCCTCCCCACAGGGAGGAGGCACAAAGAGGGTGTAGCCACCCTCAAGGACAGTAGTCATTGGCTACTGCCCTCCCAGACCTAAACACACCCCTAAATTCAGTATTTAGGGGCCCCCAGAACCTAGGAAACTAGATTCCTGCAACCTAAAGAAGAAGGACTGCTGACCTAAAGCCCTGCAGTGAAGACGGAGACGACAACTGATTTGGCTCCAGCCCCACCGGCCTGTCTTCCTACTTCGACGAAAACTGCAACAGCGACGCATCCAACAGGGACCAGCGACCTCTGAAGCCTCAGAGGACTGCCATGCACCCAAAGGACCAAGAAGCTCCCGTTAACAGCGGCTCTGTGTACTTTCTGTGCCTGCTTGTGTCCCCCCGGTGCCCTACAAAACCCCCCTGGTCTGCCCTCCGAGGACGCGGGTACTTACCAGCTGGCAGACTGGAACCGGGGCACCCCTGTTTCCATTGAAGCCTGTGTGTTTGAGCACCTCTGCACCTGACCGGCCCTGAGCTGCTGGTGTGGTAACTTTGGGGTTGCCTTGAACCCCCAACAGTGGGCTACCTTGGACCCAACTTTGAACCCTGTAAGTGTTTTACTTACCTGTGAACTTAACAATTACTTACCTACCCCAGAAACTGTTGATTTTTGCACTGTGTCCACTTTTAAAATAGCTTATTGCCATTTTTGTCAAAACTGTACATGCTATTGTGATTATTCAAAGTTCCTAGAATATCTGAGTGAAATACCTTTCATTTGAATTATTACATGTAAATCCTGAACCTGTGGTTCTTAAAATAAACTAAGAAGATATTTTTTCTATATAAAAACCTATTGGCCTGGAGTAAGTCTTTGAGTGTGTGTCCCTCATTTATTGCCTGTGTGTGTACAACCAATGCTTAACACTACCCTCTGATAAGCTTTCTGCTCGACCACACTACCACAAAATAGAGCATTAGAATTATCTCTTTTTGCCACTATCTTACCTCTAAGGGGAACCCTTGGACTCTGTGCACACTATTTCTTACTTTGAAATAGTATATACAGTGACAACTTCCTACACTCCAGCTTTGAAGTAACAGAGCAAATACAAATGTCAGTAATGATTTTACAAGTCAGATTACATGACATTACCATTAACACTAATGGGAAGACAACTATGAATACAGCATAATTTTATTGTCCAGGCTGTGCGCCCAATGTAAAAGTATGTATTTGACATTAAAACGTGTGCATTTTCGGAACTTATAATTACCATGATATATTTAAAGGGGATATCCAAATGATAAATCATGCAGCACTGGGAGACCTATTACTAATATTATTCTTTTGGTGTCAGGAGGCAACACAGCTGTTACTTTTATATATTACCCTCGAGGAGGTATTCCAAATCGACTAAGCCTTTTTTTTTTTACATTTCTGCTGGCAATCCTGCACCGAGGTAATCACAGGTAGTAATCTTGCACAGGGCAGCCACTAATGTAATCTAATCGGATGTGTACAACACTAATTTTATTAGATGCTAGGGATGATTTTCATTGAATATAAGTAGCTCTGGTTAATTAAAAGGTTGGAGACCCCTGTCTAAGACACATGCTGGGTCGCCTTCCATAGTCTGCGATCCAGAGGCACTGGAGTAGTGTTTGCGAAAACAGAGGGCTGCCCAAATTAGGATTTGCAAACCCCATATCAGAAATATATATTTTTAATTAAAAAGTTGAAAGAGATCTTGGGTGGCTCCTCCACTTAGGCCTAGGATCAAGAATGTGATCACTGTGCTCCCTCATGTAGCTTTTCAAAGTTGTCAGGCCCCAGGGGCTGCGCATTGTGTCCTACAATAATAGCAGCAAAAGAAGATTTTCTCCTATGGCCAGCTAACATGAGCCTTTAGGTCTCCCTGGTATCTGTAAAAAAGCTCTGGGCGTCATTCAATCAGCAACATTCACATCCTCACCTACAAAAAAAGTGTATGGGAGCGTTGGATAAAATATGGAAATCTATACCAACTGTGCTTTTTATGGAGGGGATACATTCTGACTACTAGAAACAGAAATGTTACATTAAAGAATAAGTGAACCATCTTACACTTCAATCATGTCCAGGTCAGGGGCGTCTGGTTCCATAGTAGCAAAAACCATAACTCCAACAATTTCATCCTTCTCTGCTTTCCTCTTCCCAGTTTTCCATTCCTGAAAAAGAAAGTAGATAAATTGTGCACTGCTAATCCATGCAGGCATTGGTTGTTACATAAAACGTACTGTTGTCAAACTCTGTATTTTTATGTCTTTTTCAACAATGTTTTTTACCCTAATATTTTCACCAATTACACTGTACCGTACGTCACTCATCTCAGAAGAAATACAATGATCACCAAATCTTAATTTCATTTTCAAGTTACTCACATCAATTAATGTATCTTAACAAAAGTGTGATAGGATAGAACATAAGGAAAAAGCTGTGAACATTTAATCAAATATCAAGAAATATTGGCATACATTATTTTCATAACATTTCCTAGAATAAAACTGCTAAGATGCAAGCCGAATATGTTACACATTTCAAATGACCTAATAGGTGACACACGGTGGTTGTGGACCTTCCCCAAAGGAATTCAGTCATAAATGCAATCCTGTCATAAATTAGAGTCTACAGCATTGGGAAGGTAGGTATTTAACATCCAAGTCTGATGGAATTGTCATAATTAGAAAACAAAATCAGCAGACACTTTTACAGAAGACTGGTGTATTAAGGCAACATATACGAAGTCAAGGTGAAATAGTCAACCATATGATTTTGGGTTGTCTACTCCTGACCTATTTTTACCAAATGTCTTAGCTGCATTCTGCTTCTATGGTGGTCTGGCCTTACTCTGAGGTCTCTGAAAGGTTTAGAAACAAGATGCATACTAATAGCGCTCTATGTTCATCTGGATTGTGGGTGATGAAATTATTTTCTATGTCAAGGAGCCCATCTAGTATCAGCATGGTTAGGCTTGATTTGATATTTTCCAGCATTCATCGCTAAACTTAGTGTATTAAACCCCTAAAAGGCTTGTCAATTACTTTTGCCTTTAACCCAAATCTGGATCACGGAGGAGCTAGCGCTGTGAAGTAATGGTTCTAGCTACTGAATCTGACAAACCAACTACTGCCCTTAAGACCAAACTAGAGAGCACTTTATGTATATTAATGATGATTATGTGGCCCTCCTGCACTTAATTGTGTGTTTGAATTTTCATAGGGATTGCAAAGAATCTGTTACTTACCTGTAACACTCGTTCTACAGTATTGGTACCTTTCATATATTCACATGCTTGAATCATTTCCTGTCGGTGAAGTAGGAGTCCCTCTGTACAGCAATAAACAGTTATACCAGTCTAATAGGGCGCATAGAAAATGCAGAGTTCATCTTACAGCTTATCTATGTCCTTTTTAAAAAAAGGATCAAAGTTGACCAATCAGGCGACCGTTCCCTCAGATTTTCTAAGCACTAGTGGGAAATACCTCACCAACTAAGAAGGAGAGTCTCTAAGGGGAGGAGGGAGGGTCGCATGTGAATCTGTGAAGGATACCAATACTGGAGAACGAGCGTTACAGGTAAGTAACTAATTCTTCCTCCAGTAGTGGCATATCTTTCACAGATTCACATACTTGAATCAGAATAGCTAGCAGTGCAATACATAACAAAAGTAGACATGAATACAATAGCAGATGGTGGGTATATATATATGAAACAGGCTCACCTTACCGGAAAGGTTGCAGAAGTACTGCTTGACCCACAGCGGTATCTGTAGCATGCGCTGCATCCAAACAATAATGCTTGGTAAAGGTGTGCTTGTTTCTCCAAGTTGCAGCACAGCATATATTTTCAATAGACACCCCAGAAAAATAAAGCCGTTGTTGTGGCAATTGCTCTAGTAGAGTGTGCTTTCATTTTTCTGTTGTACAGGCCTGCCCATCATAGAGTGGCAAAACTAGATAGTAGATTAACTCCATCTCAATACGGTAGTCTTAGAGACTGGTCTGCCTTTATTGCTATTGCCATAGGCCTTAAAGAGTTGATCAGTAGTGCGAATATCTTTAGTTTGTTGTAAGTAAAATCTCAGACATCTCTTGACATCAAGAGAATGCAGCATCTGTTCCGCTGGTGCCTGCAGATTAGGGAAAAGAAGTCTTGAGCATAATTGGCTGATTGAGATGAAAAACAGCGGGGGCCTTTGGAATAAACTTGGGATTAGTTTGGAGAATCACCATGTTGTCTTTGAATGGTAGGAAAGGTCTCCTGATAGTGAATGCTTGAATTTCGCTTAGTCTCCAAGTGAGGAATTTTAGCTCAGCTTTGTTGATTGGTTCAAATGGATGTTTAATCAGTTGGGACAACACAATGCTAGGCTGCCATGCAGGTGGCGATGATTTTATCGGCGGAAAAGCCCTGAAAAATCCTTTATGAAATTGAATGATTAATCTGTGCGACCATAAGGAAAGAGATCCCATAGTTAGTTTATAGCTGGAAATAGCGGCCAAATGCACTTTGACAGTAGAGTGAGTTAACCCAGATTTAGCTAGAGATAGCAAATATGGTGACACGTGTTCAGGAGGAGACGTGATAGGATGTACATAGATTTTTTGCACCAAATACAAAAGCGCTTCTATTTGAGTCAATATATTTTGTTAGTAGACTGAGCTGCAGCTTGTGCAAAAATACTCCAGCAATCCTCTGAAACGTCTGGGTGCTCTATCTCATGGTGCTCAGAAGCCAAGCTGATAAGTGCAGCAACATCGGGTCTGGGTGGGTGGGATGATTGTTCTTCAACAACTTCAACAACAAATCCGGTTGAGGCTTGAGTGGAATATGGTTGTCCATCGACAGCATGAGTAGTTCTGTAATTTAGTGTTGTCTGGGCCATCGTGGGGCTATGAGGATCAACTGGCATGGCTCCCTTTTGATCTTTCAAAGAACTCTGGGGATACCTGGAATGGAGGGAAAAGTGTAGGCAAAGATCCTGGACCATTGCATCAGAAGGGCATTCCCCCAGGATCCTTTTTGCGGGTACCTGCTGGCGTAAAACTGGTATTTCTTGTTCTTTTTCAATGCAAATAGATCCAGATTGGGCTTGCCCCATCAATGAAAGATAGAGTCTAGGACCAGTTGGTTCAATTCCCATTCATGACAACTCTGGGATGTTCTGCTCAAGTCTGCTAGAGTGTTGGGTGCTCGTGGGAGATGTTCTGCCCTTAAGGGAGTGTTTCTCAAATTTTTGAATGCCGCGCCCCCCTCAGTGGGGAAAATAAAATCATCGAACCTGCGTCAGAATTTTTTACAATTATTCTATCAAGTTGGCTATGTTTAAATATGTCTAGACTTATTTAGACATTGCAATTAAGTTCTGTTACCTTTTTAAAAATGCAGTAAATGTATTTCGGCTTAAAAAAGAAGTGTTATCTGCATAATGCCTCTTTTGGCCAGAGCCTGGTGCTCCCGTTGGGATCAGTTAAGGCCCCCTTAGTGGGGCCTGACCCAGAGTTTGAAGACCCCTGCCTTAGAGCCACTTGATGTGGTAGTGTGCAGCGTCAGATGGTTTGAGCTTCTTGGGACAGAATCTTGGACCATGTACTTCCTTGCTGGTTGAGGTAATGCATACTCATTGTGTTGTTTGTTCTTATCAACACAGAGAAACCTTGAACTCTTGGCAGAATAGCTTGAAGAGACAGTGCGATTCCTCGGAGTTCTAGGAAGTTGATATGCATCTTCATTTGTGTTTGAGTCCATTTACCCTGAATCTGTAGAACTTCTAAATGAGTACCCCATCCTTCTAGAGAAGCATCTGTTGTAATGATGTATTTCCATATAGGAGGAAGGAAACTCTGACAGGTGTGATGTTCACAATGTCGTCAAAGCTGCTTTCTGATTGGACCCATTGGCCATCCAATTGCTCATGGAAAGGTTGCATCTTGAGATGTGTATCAGGTATTAAGAAAATGTCTGAAGACATAATGCCCAATAGAGACTTGATTAGTCGAACTGACGCATACTTTCTTTTTGAGAGAAAATGAGCCAGAGTGGAAATTTCTTGCTGTCTGTCTACAGACCGGAATGCCATGTCGAGAGTGGCTCCCGGAAAGGTTATCCTTGTGGAAGGTGGAAGGAGAGACTTCTGGAAGCTTACTTTAAGACCCAGTGTTTGAAAAAGCTGAAGACACCTAGCAGTATCCCTCGACGCCTGCTGAGAAGAAGAAGCATTTATCAACCAGTCGTTGAGTTATGGGAAAACTTGAATGCCCGGTTGTCACAAGGGAGTTGCCACTGGAGCCAGTAGCTTTGTGAATATCCGAGAAGAGGATCGGTGACCAAAGGAAAGGACTTTGAACTGATACTGAGTACCGGCTACTGTAAACCTAAGGAATTTGCAATGGTTGGGATGGATGGGGATGTGGAAGTAGGCTTCTTGAAGATCAAAATTTTAAAGAGAATCTCTGTGATTGAGAAGCTAAAGAATCTCTTGCAGGGAAACAATACGGAAAGATTGTTTCTTCAGGTAACGGTTGTGTTTCATGAGGTCTAGGATGGGACACCACTCCCCTGATTTCTTCCTTGCAAGGAAATAACAGGAGTAAAAACCCCTTCCTCTTTGGCAATGTGGGACATGTTCTATAGTTCCTTTTGATAACCTGGCTAAAACTTCCTCACAAAGAAGACAAAAGTCCGGTTGGAAAATATGTTGTTGGTGGAGTCTAGGGTGAAAATTGAGTGAACTCCAGAATATGGCCGTGTTCGATGAGATCTAAGACCTACCTGTCTAGTTATTTTGTTCCATTGATGTAAATAAAGGGAGATTTTGGCACCCAATGGAGGTTGAGAAGGAGATATTGCCGGTACTTTGAAACTGTGTCTGTTTCTTAGTGGTGTTTCTGGAGAAAATGGGTTGCTTTCTTCTTGGTTTTCTAGAATAGGCGGCCAATGATTGATGTTGGTATTGCTGGTAGGCCGGTCGAAAGGGCTGCTATTATGATTGTGGCTGGTATCTTTGGTATCCACCACAATACAAATATGATCCAGGGCCACGTGCGTCACAAAACAGAGTCTTGAGGTATTGAAGCGATCCAAGGGATCGAGCTATCTCTGCCTTTATGAACTGCATGGTGTCATCCACGTGCTTTCCAAACAAGGAGTCACCATCAAAAGGCATATCGAGGATCTTCATTTGCACTTCTGGGTGGGACATTGTGCCTTTCAGCCAACCTAGATGTCAGAGCGCAGCCTAACCTGCCAATTGGCAGAAGCCAATGGATGCAATGTCCATTGCTCAGTCGATAATCTTGGATGCCGCTCTTTCGTTCTCTTGTAGAATATGAATGGCTTCGGACTTCTTAGTGACTGGCAAAAGATCTATATACGAGCCAATGTCGACCATAATTGGCAATTGTAACGCCCCAAAATAGCCAGGGAGTTTGCGGCACAGACTGTTGTACCTGACATCACAGTGAATCGCTTGCCCATGTTATCCAATCGCCTACCGTCTTTGTCCGGCGGATATGTTAATGGAGTGGAAGGATTCTTCGACCTTTGATGTGTGGCATGAGAAATAACCGAATGAGGTTTCGGGTGGCCGATCAAGCAAGCAGGTGAGTCCTCTAGCACCTTATGCTTTCTGTCTATCCTAGGAAGGACAGCAGTAACAGTGGTTGGCGTCTTCTTAATTTTAACACCTTCCTCCCATATATAATCAACAATTGGAATCGCTCTAATCGTCTTTCCTTGACATCATAAAGAAAGCAATCTGTTTAATTAGTAGTGATAAGCAGCTGAAAACGCTTTGTTGTTCTTTCCATCAACATGTGGAAACAACCAATATCTTCAGTCAAAGAATCTGCTTGTGGGGGTGGTGGCAGGGAAGATTGCCGGATTAGATAATCATCCCATTCACTGTTTATGGTGCGGTTGTCAATTATCTTGACTTCCTCCCTGTCTCCGTCATCATTGACATCATCACTGTCCGATGAAGCAGGGTTGACTCTAGAGCCAAAGAAATACATGATTGTGGAGTCATCCTCGGAGTAGCAGGTGGAGGAAGATGTTCTTGAGATGTATGAGGCGGTACCACTGATGGTTGTGCTGCAGCTGGTATTAGGAATACCTTGTCAATCTTGCACTGAAGTAGCTGGCACCTGGACCATGTCTGGTGGTGGAGGAGGAGGAAGATGTTGGTATTGCATTGGATAATGGTGACTCTGGTATACAGATTCATAGTAATCTTGATCCTCCTAATTGTCATCTTGATACTTTACATGTAATTTAGAGGGATTGTATGCTGTTCCAAACATCTCCTGGTCGTCATCAGTCTTGGACATCCAACAAATGGCTAGCTACAAGGGAAGACACTTCCACAGGTGACGGGAAATCAGGATGGAAGCGCTGTGGTGAGAAGACAGCCGAAGTTGTAGACAATGAAGGTATTGATAGTGTGGAGGATCTTTTCTTTGGTTTTACCAATGAAGAGGTGGATGTTTCTAAAATTTGTGCTGTCGACAGCATCGTCGATGGATCGGTCGTCAACAGTGTCACCAACAAGGTGGCCGTGGACGAGGTAGTAATCGACTGTGTCATCGACAACGCGTCTGTAGGCGGTGGTACCGATGATGATGCCGTCGTCAACAGTGTCGGTACAGTTTTAGTGGTAGTGACCGTAGTCGTTGAATCAATGGACCTTGTCGACGTTGTAGTCATCGTCAACAAAGTGGTCATTGTCATTGCTGATGTCGTCGACGGGTAGCTAGTGACGGTGAAAGCGTCATCGGGCTCCTAATCACTATTGTTGACAATGATTTTAAGGTTTGTGGTGCTGAAGATGTAATTTTAACAGTGATTTTGGGCTTTTTTTTAAACTGGTTCCGATGAAGATTTAGGCTTCAACAGAAGGCCAGAAGAAGGAATAGAGGGCTCAGATTTTGAGCCAGAAGAGACCCTTTTACGTTTTTCTTCATGTGAGGAGCCATTTGCAGATACATGATGGGTCTTTTTTAATGGTTTTGTGGCTTTATGAGGGGAATCATGCCTAGAACTTTCCCTCCTCTTGGGAGTTGGTGAGGTGGTGGAGCACTCACTACCTTCTTCCTCAGAAACAAGAGCAGTCTTGGATTTGAGCTTTTGGAGCTATATTAAAAGTCTTAACTCACAATCCTTGAGGGTTTTTGAGGAGGAAGTTCTGCATATCTTGCAATCCTCACCTTATGTGCTGAGTGAAGACAATATATACACTCCTTATTAGGGTCTTTTAAATGTAGTCTTTTCTTGCCACAGGTAGCACATGGCCAGAAAAGTTCTTTTTTAACCAGATCTGACATATTGTCAAGGAAAATAGATGTCTGAAGATCAGGAAACCTGAAGAAAGTCAGCAGACCTCTGGGAGACTCTCTCACACATGACGTGCAGTGAAAATCTGAGGGAAGATGCCTCTGCTGGGAGTGTTGTAAAGGGTGCTGTCGCCTGATTGGTCATTGGTCAAATTTGGTCCTTTTTTAAGAAAGGACATAGGCTGTAAGATGAACCCTACGTTTTCTTTGCAGCCTATTAGACTGGTCTATACTGCTTACTATTTTACTGTGGGACTCCCACTTCGAGCATGTAAATCTATGAAAGATATCCCAATACCGGATAATCTTCATTCCCAGATCCTCATTTAGATTGTTAAAGAATGGGAAATCCCTAAAACTAGTTCAATGGCTGTTTACCACTATCTTCCCAACTGAAATTGCATCCACTCTTGGTATACAGAAGCAGGATATCCAAGTGTGCATGCTTACGAGACCAGTAATGTGTCGCATACATCACCAGTTAATCAGGGTGGGGAAACCCCTGTGAAAGTAAGCAGTCAACATAGGGAGACTTGTCATTTTCATTCTGCTTGGTCTGAAGCATGGTTTCAAATGACTACCATTCTGGGATTCAGTAAGACCTCCACACCAAGAAAAGTGAAAAAAAATAATAATAATTACCTTCTGGAGTCAACTAATAAATTCAACTCCTCCTCTTTTCTTTAGAACCCGAGAAAGCCATAAATTCATGAAGTACAAAGGTTCTCGGAGGTACAACATCATCACCAAAGGACAGTGCCATAAACTAACCCTATACATCTCCAAAATAAGGACAATCTCTTCTTCGGTCTAGTTCCACATATGCCTTCAATGCTTCCAATGGATAAATAAAAAGATAAAAAAAAAGTGAATGTGCTGTTTTATGACAATCTCTTTTTGAAATATGCCTCAGTCTCTCACCAGATAGAGTAAACTCTAGAAAGTGTGAGTGCAGACCTTGCCCTAAGTCCATCCGCTAAGAAATCTAGCACGCATCCTTTACAATGCCTTCGGCACAACACTTCACCTCTCTAGCTAAATAAGCTAAAGTGTTGTGTTTTATGTTTTATTTTTCTGATTAAGAAACATGTGTGAACCAAAAGTGGTGATTTACCAAGATATTTGGGACAATAAAATGTGAGAATTACACATAATGGAGATAATGAGAATTTGGTTTCCCATAGAGCCTATACACACTATTGCTAAACAAAGCAACCATAAACAAAGAAATTGTCAAAGCAAAATTAAAAAACAAAAATCACAAACTTACATGCTTTCAGAGCACAAGAAAATGATATGCTACTGTTAGACCTGGCATCCTTAGCATGGTTTCCCCGGTCTTTTTGCCTCTGGTTCCTGTATTTTTGACTGGGTGCTGAATATTGTTTTTGCTGGTTTTGGTACTCTGGGCATTTTACCACTACTGACCAGTGCTAAAGTGCAAGTGTTCTCTGTGTAAACTGTATGTATAATTGGTTTTGCCATGATTGGCACATTTGATTTACTAGTAAGTCCATAGGAAAGTGCACTAGATATGCCCAGTGCCTGTACATCAAATGCTACTAGTGGGCCTGCAGCACTGATTCTGCCCATCACATGAGTAGCCCTGTAACCATGACTCAGACCTGCCACTGCAGTGTGTGTGTGGGTGCAGTTTTAAACTGCCAATTCAACCTGGCAAGTGTACCCACCTGCCAGGCCCAAACCTTCCCTTATTATACATGTAAGGCACCCCTAAGGTAGGCACTAGGTTGTCCAGTGGGTAGGATGCAGTGTATGTTAAAGGCAGAACATGTACTGATGTGTTTTACATGTCCTGACAGTGAAATACTGCCAATGTCGGTTTTCCCTGTTGCAAGGCCTCTCTCTCTCATAGGTTAACATCAGGCATGCCTTTTAATACCTTTTAGGTGCGGTTTCCGAATGAGAGCAGACAGAGATCTGAAGTTTGGGGTTTCTTGAACTCACAATTTAAAAACACATCTCTTGGTAAAGTTGTTTTTTAGATTGTCAGTTTGAAAATGCCACTTTTAGAAAGCTGGCATTTTCTTGCTTAACCATTCTGTGCCTCTGCCTGCCTGTGGAATCCATGTCTGGGTCAGACTGACAGTTGGGCTGTTTGTGAATTCCCTCTAGACAGTGATACAAAGGGAGCTGGGGTGTAGCATGTATATCCTGATGAGTCTCCTGGCCTAGAGTGGGGAGGGAGGAGCTGTCACAAACCTGAAAGGTCTGTGCAGGTCCTCACACAATGCAGTCTCCAAACACCTGGTGTTTGTCTGGGGCCAGGCCTGGGCAAGGCAGGATCTTGTCAACAACTGAGACTTTCCTATGACGTTTGTCTACTTCAATGGCAGAAAGGACTATAAGTAGTGGACTCAAAACCCCAGATTTTTAGATTACTTCTGGATAAAGAGGAACCTCTGCCAAGGAGAAGAACTGAAGGAGGAGTACTGCCCCTTTGCCTGTGAGTGTGCTTTGCTGGGTTGGCCTGTAGTTGCTGCTTCTGCCTTTTAGAGGACAAAGACTGGACTTTGCTGTGTTTCCTGCTTGTGAAGTGTCTCCAAGGGATTGGACTGAGCTGTCCTCCTGTTGTGAAGTCTCAGAACCATCAAGGACTTCCTCTGCAAACACCTGGACTCTCTTGCTGAGACTCCTACCCTGCCAAGTGGTGCCTAAGCCAGTCCCTGGGCCCTTGAAAGGAGAAGCTGGTGTACCAAGACTGAAACTCACACACAGGAGCCATGCTGCAGAAAAATCGACGCAGCACCTGCTTCACGGCAAAAACATCAACGCATCACCTGCATCCTGGCTGGGAAATTGACGCAACACCTGTGTGTGGCTGCTGAAATCAATGCATCACCCACGCAGCACAGCTCATCACCACCCTGTGCTAGAATTTTGTCACGCATTGATGCTTAGCGTCAAAATCATTGTGAACCTGCACGGACCCGAGGTTGCCGGTCCAGAAATCGATACATCGCTCTTCTGCAGGAGAGAAAAACAACGCATCGCCTACCCAACCGGAAAAGAAACAACATATGGCTTCACTTCTGAGAAAGGAATTGACGCATCGCTGACTTTTCCAATGCACGCTTACCTGTGAGGCTTTATTTTTTTATTTAAACACATTTTATTGTTGTTTTAGTGTGTGGTACAATAAACTGTTTTAATACTTTGCTTACATCTCAAGCAACATATCAACTATAGTGATTATATAATAGTAATATGCACTAGATAACGCCACCCCCCTTTGGTACATTTCTCATCATAAGGTTTCCCCTTCTCTGTCCTGTATTATGTAGGGAATACATAACGTTCCTGTCCTTCCCTCTCTATTCGTTCCAAGCCTCCATTTATCTCTGCTGTGTTGTCCTGGCTCTCTTCTAACCTTCCATCACAAGTTCTGGAGATCATGGTCCTTCCTCGGGGTCCACTTCAGTCTATCCCATCTCCCAGTTCCCCCGTATCTCCTCGTATTTTTTTTATTGCCTCTATCTCTGTATATTTCTTTTTGCAGTATTCGGCATCTGTCCATACCCTCCCACCATTCATCGTGGCCTAGTGCTATCCCCGATCCCCATCTTCTGGCTGTGTCCCTTTTTGCAATCATACCTCCTAGATTGATAAGTAGTTTTTGATATCTGGTGTGGTCGGTTTAGCCCCACACCCCCAGTGTCATTAACTCCAGTGTCATTTCTAGGTTAGTCCCGTTGTTTGTTCCGGGGTCTTCCCCACTTTCTTCCAGAATCTGGCGTCCCTGGGACAGGTCCACAACGTATGGTAAAATATGCCCTCACTTCCACATCCCCGTAGACATTTATCATTTGCTGCCCTCCCTATCTTAAAGAGCAGAGGCCTCATATAATATACCCTATATAGTATTTGAATTTGTATTGGTTTGAGGAATGCTGGAATGGCAACTTCGGGCCAGGAATATTAATGCCTCCGTCCAGTCCTCATCCTCCAGTTCCTCACAGTCTCTTTTCCATCTCTCCCATAAATTAGATAGTGAGGGTTATGTATGTCTCATAATTGTACCATAGGTCTATAATACTAGTTTCCTTTGTATCTCCCCCTATAGAAGTCTCATTTCTAATGGGGCATTTTCCTGTGTTTCTTCTTCTGCGGGGATGCTATGTTTCAGAGCCACCTGTAGGCAGGCGTATTGTAACCATTGTGTGTCTGACATTTGGTCTTCTTTTTTGAGGTGTGAAAAGGGTGCCACCCCAATTGCGTCCCACATGTCAGCTAAATACGTTATCCCTATATTGTCCCAGCCTTTATAACCTGTTAAGATACTTATCTTGGGTAGTCCGGTTTCTTCCAATAGGGGTGTTTTGGGGGTCAAGCATGTGGCCCATCCCATTTCTCTGGTGAGATGTTTCCAAGTTTGTATGACCGTTTTTTGTTACTGGTCTGAATGCAGGGATCAATTTACCCCGTATAGCCAGTGCAGGTAAATGTTCCCTATGCATAATTTCTCTGTACCTTTTAAACGAAGGGTCATCTCGTGAAGCAAAGGCCCAGTGATTTATTATGCTTAGCTGTGCCGCCTCGTAGTACTTCCGAATATTTGGCAAGGCAATGCCCCCCTCATATTTTGATCTTTGTAGGGTGTGCAGTTTGATTCTAGGTTGCCCCCCTGACCACAGTAATGGGCGTACTAGAGAGTTTGTTTTGTGAAAGAATGCATTTGGAATTGGGTATGGGGAGTTGTGTAAAACATAGAGGAAGCGAGGTAGAGCCATCATCTTGAAGAGTGCTGCCCTAACCATCAATGAAATCAGGAGGGTTTCCCAGTGTTTAACCTTCATTTTGAATCTCTGTAATAGGGGTTGTAGGTTGGTGTTGTAGTGGAGATGGAGTCTGCCGAATATCCAGATGCCTAAGTATTTGAACTTCTTTAGTTCCACTCTAACTGGTAACGTTGTTGTCTGATCTATCTCCCATGCCCCTACTGTGAACAGTAGAGATTTACCCCAATTTCTTCCAAATCCGGATACCTCCCCGAAAGCCCAAAAAATGTCTCCCAGACGGCCCAGTGAAGAGGATGTCCGATTCTTCTCATTGCTATTGGTGGGCCATCCTCTAATCAGTGGGTCCATTCTTATCCAGTTGGCTAGTCCCACGATCGCCAATGCAAAAAGCATCGGCGACAGAGGACACCCCTGCCTGGTCCCCCTGTGAAAGTCAAACTCCTGTGATGTGTATCAATTTACTCTAATTTTTGTGGTGGGCCTTTTATATAATAATGCAATCCATCTCCATAATTTCGGGCCGAACCGCATCTTGGCCAGTATGCAGAACATATATCTCCATTCTACCAAATCAAATGCCTTATTGGCAACTAGGGAGAGTATTGCTCTTCCTTTAGTCAAATGCGTTATTAGGGCCAGGTTATTATGAAGCCTCCGGTGGTTCAGGGCTGTAGATCGTCCCGGTATAACCCCCGTTTGACTTGGATGGATTAGGGTCGTCATCACCTTACTCAGTCTGACTGCCAGTGCCTTTGCCAGTATTTTGGCATCGACATTTAACAGCGAGATTGGGCGATAGGAATCCCCCTGGTCTCTGGGTTTGTTTGGTTTGGGTAGGAGAATAATCATTGCTGTTCTCATATCTGGCGGAAGTTCCCCGGTTTTCAACAGCTTGATATAATGTCGCATGCAGGTGTGGTATCTGTCCCTTTCCGAACTTCTGAAAAAACTTGACGGGGAATCCATTGGGCCCCAGTGATCTCCCTTTCTGTAGTTGACCTAGCTCTGCCATAATTTCTTCCTTGGTGATCTCCTCTTCTAGTTCTGCGGTTTGCTGCGGGGATAGATATGTCATGGGGCAATCAGTTATAAAGATACCTATTTCTGCCTCTGGAATAGTTATGCGGGATTTATAAAAATCATCTATTTGGGCAGCCATTTCCTCAATTATTTCTTTGGAATGCCTTATTAGCTCTCCTTTTGCTGTCCAAATTTCCCTGATATGGGAATCACTTTGTTCCTTCTTTCCCAACCATGTTAGCAGTTTGCCTGCTTTGTTCCCCGCCTCATATAGCCGTTTAATTTGTAATAGGTATTGTTGTCGTACTTTGTCTCGGGTAGCTATATTGTATTCCTCCCTTATTGGTTTAAAAAATGTTTTAATGTCTTGTGTCGGTTGTGTTGCGTATCTCTGTTCTAGAGTTATACGTTCAGTTTCTAGTGTTGCCATCCTTTTCTCTCTTTGCCGTCTTTCCTCTGCCTCTCCCGCTATGATCTCCCTTCTGATAGTAGCTTTATAGGCCTCCCACAGGATTACCAGGCTTTGTACCGACCCCTCATTTTCAGTAAAGTTGTGCTGAGTGGCTTGTTCTAGGCCCTCAACCACCTTTGTATTTTGTAGTTGCTATGTCTGCATCAACGATCCTTTTCCTGGTGGTCGGGGTCCCAGAGACATTGTCATCTGTAGTGGAGCATGATCAATAATCCCCCTAGCTTGATATTCCACCATTTTAATTCTTGGCAGCAGGTCTGCCATGATCAAAAAATAGTCCAATCGAGAGTGAGTGTCGTGGACAGCTGAATAGTATGAGTATCCCTTTTCCTGTCTGTGGAGAGATCTCCACGAATCACAGAGGCCCACTGAATGTGTAAAACCCTCCAGTTTCCCCTGTTTGGACATCCTGTCCTCGAATAACTAGTTCTAACCATTTCCACACCCATCATCATCTTTAAACCACTTCCCATTAGTAGTGATGCCGGTGGAGAGGTTGTGAGTATTGTACCAATTTTTTTAAGCACCTCTCCCTGCAGACCCGCGGGTAGGTATACATTAACTAACAATATAGGCATGTTTTTATATGTCCCTGGTATTACTATGCACTATGTGAAATGGAAGTCCTTTTTTAATAAGCACTAGGGAATCTCTGGAGCAGGATGTAAATTGTGTGTGTCCCATTCATTTGTATTTACCCCTCTCCACAGCTTCATGCTGTTTATCGACTAGATGGGTTTCTTGCAAGAATATTATGTCTGATTTGTATCTAGATACAGCTTTATGTACTAGGCTCAGCATATGTTTATTTCCTAATCCATTCACGTTCCACGTGAGGAGAAATAGTTTTTCGTTACCCATAGTAATGGTGTCATCAAGGGTAGTCTGTTTTTATTTATGGGATTGTCCTCCGTTTATTCCCCATGTCCTTTGTACCGGCTTCGAATTCTTGTTCCCCCTTAGTTTGAATTGAACTGTAAACCATTCCACCCAACTTCCCCCTCCCCCCCCCACCCTACCTTACCGTGATTGTAGAACTAACCACCCCCTCAATTCACGGTACATGTTTAACCAAACCCCTGATTGGAGACCCTTGTTCCCCATTGTATGTCTTTCCGAAGCGTGGATCGTTGCAATGGTCGTAATTTCTCTTTCATTCTTCATTTTCTGCTGTCCCATCTCTGGGGGATGTATGGAAGTGAGACAGGGAAAAACAAAGGAGGCCCGGTGGCCTCCCTGATGTCATTCCCCACCCCCTCTCCGCCCATTGCCGCTGGGCCTTAGTCATAGTTTTGTTTATTAGTGTTTTGAAAAAGTATTTGTTAGCCCAGCATGTCTGCTGTCATGGGGGTCACCGGAGGCAGCGGATCCATCTCAGATTCTGTTGCGGACTCCGATTGTTCTGTTCCAGTTCCGGTGCCTATGGCTATTTTCCTCCATCTGTCACTCAACCGAATCTCTGTTGTCCCCCTAAGGTCCTGGACAACCTTAATTTGCGCAGCCTTCTATGTTCCTGAGTCGGTATGGCGGTGGGTCCCGCCCAGGGCCCCCCCTCTGTTATTTTTTGCCTATTGTCCAAGATTTAGCGCCCTCTTTTCGAAGTCACTTGCCGTGGCTAAGACCCCGCGTCTCTATCCATTCCCAGGCCTCTGGAGGCGATCCCAGGAAGTGTGTTTTTTTCCCCCCATTTTCGATCCAAAGTTTTGCCGGGTACAGCAGTGCGTATTTTAAAAGGTTGTGATTGAGGACCTTTTTGACTGCAGCGAATGCTGCCTGTTTCAGTACCATATTCGTGTGGTCTGGGTAGATGTTCATCTCTTTACCTTTGATTTTCCAGGGGCCCCTTTTTCTTGTCTCTTGGAGGATCAGATCTCTGTCCCCTGAAGTTCATTAATCGCACTATTATCGGTCTTGGATATGCCTCCGGCTGCGGCGGTGTTGCCGGGATCCTGTGGGCCCATTCCACCAAGAAGAATTTAGTGGGTGTGCCCCCCAGCACCACATCACTCACCCATGTTTCTATGTAGAGTTCTAGTGATCTGCCTTCTGTCTTTTTGGGGACTCACACCAGGCGTATGTTGTCTCGCCGAGACAGGCTTTCGGCATTCTCCAGTTTCATGACCAGTGTTCTCATTTCATTGTTCATGAGTGTGAGTTTCTGCATGAGTGCTTTGACCTGCGGGTCTGTCTCACCCATTATATCTTCTGTTGCTTTAACGTGATCTTCCAACTTGTTGCGGTCATCACGCAGGAGACCTACCTCCCCCGCCAGCGTTGCAATTTGATTCTCCAAGGCCGTCTTGGATTCCTGTATAGCCGCCAGGATCGCTTTGGTGTGTTGCATCAGTGCTTCATCCCCTCCGGCCGCCTCTCTCATAACATCCCTTGGTGAGGGCCCGGTTGTCATTTCTTTACCAGTCCTTTGTTTCCCCATCTTCGTCTGGGAGGAAGAGGGGGCAAGTGATCACCCCAGGGTCTCCATTCACAATTTCCACTGTTGTTCAGTTGTTGCTACTCAGTCTCCTGTCTATACCGTTTCCGCTGCAGTACGTGAGCGGGTTCTCTCACTCCCCCGCCCGTTCCGGACCGCTGTGTGTGTTCCCAGGCGTCCTTTTATTGTGCTGCACTTCTGCTACCTTGAGTACCGCTGTTCCCGGCCGCCAACTTGCCAGCTAGTTAGCTGGGCGCTTTAATTTCTCATGCGCTATCTAGGCATCTGCGGCCATCCATGCCTCTCCGGTTGTCCAGCTCTCCTTCACCCTCCAGCGTCTGGAGACTTTATGGGCAGCAGACAGTGTCCCCAGCTTAGGCACCCTGCGTAGTTTCGTATTGGGCTTGTCGCAATACTCCTCTGTGTGGTGTCCCAGGGTACCTTCTTTGCTTGTTTACATTATGTTTACTTTATGGGCCCTGTGGGAGATGACAGTAGTTTTTGCGTCCTTTCCTGCATCAGGTCCCTGTTATTCTCTATTTTTATGCCTAGACGCAGGAACTTCCTGTCTTATGTCTCCCCGAGTGCATTGCTGCGTCTCCGGGTTTTGAGGCCTCTCGTGCCATCACTATCCCACTTCTCTCCGGTAACACCGGGCCCCCGGGCGCTTTTTCAACCCCTCTCCACACTATTAAGCGCAGTGATGGTTTCTGCCTCCTCCCGCCTCTGGATCCAGTGCCGGTATTCTCAGGTTTTTCATAGGCCGGGTCTGCTTCCATCTAATTTTGTTTGCCTTCTCCCCCTGGGGATCCTCTCGGGCCTGTCCTCCGTGGCCCTGAAAATGGCAGCCGTTCTTCCTCGTGCCCCCGGACTCACCGTCTTTAAGCTCATTGCCGGAATGCCTTAGGGTCTTCTTGGGCCCTCCCAATCTGGATCCAGAGGTGGGGGGAAGGGGAGGTATACTCCGTCAGGTCGCGGCCGTATTTCTTCCTTTCCTCGGCAGAGGCGGGTCGGGCATCCGCGCGGGAGCCGCAGCCCTGGGCCTGTCTCAGTGCGGCCCCCGCGATGCCCGTCGGCACTCCTCTCTCTACTGTGTGCCCTCTTCTTCCTGCGCTGCAGGTTCCCCTCGGTCCCTAGGGGCCCAGGATCTCTCCTGTGGGGTCGGGTTGGTGCCCCAATCAGGATATTTGCCCCTCTGTTCGGGACTTGGCAGCAGGAGTTCCGGACTACGCGTCCTACTCCATTGCTGGCTTGGCCACACCCCCGGAGGCTTTATTTTTGATGCAAACTGGGTACTTTGTGTAAAAACAACTCATCCATTGATTTTTATGGATTAAAACTCTTTTTAATTTGAAAATTCATAACTTTACTTATGTATGCTAGATTTTTGTTGTTTTGGTCCAGTTAGATTCAGATAAATATTGGCTATTTTTCTAAACAGGTGTGTTGTCCATTTTGTAGTGTTTTCACTGTGTGAGTTGGTACAAATACTTTACACATTGCCTCTGAGATAAGCCTGACTTCTTGTGCCAAGCTACCAAGCAGGTGAGCAGGGATTATCCTAGGTGTGTATCCCCCTTACCCTGACTAGAGTGAGGGTCCCTCCTTGGACAGAGTGCAAACTGACTGCCAACTACAGACTCCATTTTTAAGAGCTACAAACTGTAATGTTTTACCCTACCAAAGGCAGAGGACAAATGTCATAGATCACAACCCTGAGTTGACAGAGAAAACATGCAACAATTGGATATCAACTCTGTAGGGAAGAAAGGGTAATACAGAAAAGAGATGTGTTAAGGTGTCTTATCGCACTTCCATCAGCAAAGGAGGAAACAAGGAGCCATTTTGTTACTCAACCTTTGCAGTCAGGGTCTTAGTCTTTCATTACGGCCCCTATTTTTACCTGGAAAGAGGAACCACCTTTTCACAACTTTAATCCTCACCACCACTTCACCATAGCCAGTGGTGGAAATTCCATTAATTACAAGGGCAGCCATGGATAAAAAAAATGGGTGGTGCAAACATCAACATGCTGATGTCCTTGTTCTGCCTGGTGACTCGGCCTGGCCATCTGGTGAAATCCATACCTCTCAGACACCCTAAGGTCTTGGTGAATCCCATTAACTATTGTTCATATACAGCTGGGCAGATGACCCAGTGATGACGTGCCCGGACCAGGACAAGCCTGTTTCAGCCAGTCTGAGGTCATTTGAGGCTGGGCTGGACCGCTACAGCTAGGCAGATGACCCAGTGATGACGTGCCCGGACCAGGACAAGCCTGTTTCAGCCAGTCTGAGGTCATTCGAGGCTGGGCTGGACCACTACTCTAGTATTGGGCCTTTTTTTTTTTTTTTTTTTTTACCATCGGCTCAACCCTGACTAAAGTGTTTTGCATAAGGATCACCTTCCAGGCTCGAAATCACACTGATTACAATGAGAAAGAGGAAATCTACACATAAGAAAAATAGTAAGGGAATTACCACCTTTAGCACAATTAAAGGCTATCTCACTGGAACCAGCTGACTGATTAATAATGAAATTGTTAGATACAGCTGCTGCCTTGTTATTTATCCAGCATCCAGCCATTATGCTCCCTCAGGGCTGGATTGTTTCAGGCTGGTTTGTTTGCTGGTGTAGGCCTTTTAGTAAGTTGTGGTGGACAGACTGCAAAGGACCACTGCCTTGGCCTGTGACCTTCATCCCCAACATTGTCTGCTGGGAAATATTGTTCACCCTAAGAAGCATCAGATGGCTTACTTGGAGGAGGGTGCCATCACCTGGATAGGAACAAGGGCCCATATGGAGGAACAATGGGTTTGCAATGTGACGTAATGGGCATTAGCTGAAGAACTGCACCTCCAATGTGCACAAACGGATGCAAAACTACATGGGGAAATGGAGGTCTGGGGTGCTCTGCAAAATTCTCAGGGAAGGAGGAAGAAGTGCCCAAGGATGAGTAGACTAATAGTGAAGAATCTTTATCTAGTGGGGAGAGCCAGGGGCGCACTGTGTGAGGGTTGTTGGCATATGTTACACCCTGTTAGCTGGGTGGCCTATCAATCTTGATGTTGAACAGCTGTTTACAAGTCATTGGTGCAAAGTTTGCTGTAATGCTAGGAATGATACCATACAACATTTTGTTGGACATGATATACTGTTCTTTGTATTTTTGGAAACAATAAATCAAGGATTTTAAAAAAAAGAATGAAATGTTAATGTGGAAGAAAGAATTGGGGTTCCCCAACTCACAGTAAATGAGGCTCGCAAAAACTCACTGGCATCTATGGTCAGCTAAGAAGCTTTGCCTTTGAATGTCTTACTGCATGCTATGATTCCTACAATTAATGGAAATTCATGCGCTTTTAATGCCTCCTTAATTACTACTACTAAATCCCCTTACTTGCTGTAAGCTCTCCCCCAGCTTAAAAGAAGAGAAACAGCCCAGAGTGACCGGAGTAAAGGAATTTCAAGCCACATCTAAGCAATTTTCTCTAGGTAAAGACAGCTGGGATGACTTATGGATAAACAGGAAAAGGCCTCAAGAAACTGATATATTAATAAAAACAATTGGGCAAACTGATGGACAGGCTGGAGAACTATATGAAGACCTTCTTAGTTAATGTGAAATGTAAACTTATGCATTTTGAGTCCGTTGCAGTTTTTTAAAAAGTGTCTGACTGGACCGACTAGCCAAAATATGTTAGCTTTTAATGATGATCACTCTCTATCTGGTCCAGTGGAACAGGACCTAGCAAAGGGGCGCAGGAGTAAGTCTTATGCATCAAGGTGAACATCTACAAATGTTGATCAATGCTGTGTAGATCTTGATCACTTAAACTGGAGGTTTATTCTAGCCAGGAGGAAGTGCACGCTCCTCCTCACAATTCCCATACTGATACTCTGGGAAGTGTTAAATAAATGCAATGATCTAGATCAGGACTATGGCTTTAATGCGCAATGTAGTTTTCACCTATGGCCTAAGGCAACTAAATAGGTTATATTTTTCAAGGGTGTTCTGTTACTAAAGTCCACCACTCTTGATACTTAGTGGGATGTCAAAAACAAAGTGGTCTACTGATCGTCGAAAAGGGTTAGTAATGTCCAACATCTGTATAAGGAAATCCTAAGTGTGAGAAGGGTAAAGTGGGTTGGTGAATATAGAAAGACTAGCAAGGGAGATTGCAGTATTATAAACTTCTCCTGTCCTTGCTTTGCCAGAGTCATATTATTAACACTAAACAATATGCAAATCATGGATACTTATAAGAGAGGGAAAATTGATGCTTTGCCCTTGGGTCACTTTTATAAACCAGAGCTATTTGTTACAAATACAGCGTTTCTCTTTTCTGAGGGAAGAGGATGTTCTTTAGAACAAAGACACACTATTGCTGTAAGCAACAGGTTTGCTCCCCAGGATACATTAGAGGAAGTAGGATGATTCTATGGCATAGAAAAGATAAGCCCCTTACCTCTCCCCGCTGCTATGAATAATCTGGAAAAGCTCAGTGGCACCCCTAGTTGTTCATACTTGTGTAGTGTTCCTCCCACACTGGGCTGAGGTTTTACTTATGTCATAGAAAGTTGCAGTCTACCGATTGGCAGAACTGCATCTCAAAAGCACAGATTATATTTAATCAAGAAAAATGCATGGTCGGTAAGATTAATGTGAATGTTTGTTTCATCTTATGTTACTCCTCCATACCTTCCAACATAGGCAGGGCTAAGGGTGGTCTTATTTTAATCTCAGTTTTATTTATATCTAAAGTGAAACAGGTGTATCTCAGTTTTATTTATATCTGAAGTGAAAAAAATGTTTGCAGGTCCCCGGTGCTAATCGTTTTAATGTCTGTAGAAAACAACTCTGATATTTTAGTAATAAATTATGGAATAATACATTTGATGCCACCCGGGCAGAAGTAACATCTCTGAATGTTCTTCCTCCACCCAAAGAGCTCTGTGGATAAGTGGACTCACACTAGGAGGTTCTGGAGCATGTTTTGCTTAGTTCATACGGCAATGCATGGAATACCATGCTTATTTGGATATAATTTCTCAACGGCTGATGCCCAATGCAAATGTAGTGATAAGTTACCTCCTACCTTTATTGGGAGGGCTGTTAGGAGTACAATTAATTATATTCTGCTAGCACATAATCCTCAAGTGCTGCCTTCAGGGCTTAATATGACAAAGAACCGCTTGAGTGATCACAATCCCTTGGTTTTAACTTTATTAAGGTGTACATGGATGAATATTGAATTGCCTAGGTCTCAAAAATGCTGTTGTAGAAAAGCAGAATGGGATGTGTTTTAAATGATCTGGTGTTGATCTATCTGTTATTGCGTCTTTAATAACAATAAATAGGCTGGATTTTATGATCTGTCTAGATGGAGAAGCGGACCCTGGACAAATTATTCAAGCCAATGAAATAATCTCAGAGTCAAATGATTTATTACTGGTAGGGAAGAAAAGGGCACAAAACAAACATCTACAAGTCGGTTCAATACAGCCTGTAGAAGGGCATATAAATAGATAAAAGATGCCCTTCACTCATGCCATAGGAATATGGTTATTATTCAATAATGCAGGCATGAGTATAAAAAGTATAAAAAGGTTCTAGTCTTGAGGAAGAGGGAGTTACAAGAAGCCTGGACTAATTTGGCACAGGCCAGACTACAGATGTGTCCCTCTTCTGTAGAAATGTAAATAGTTCCTTCCTTAGCATAGATAGAGTTTTGGTACATACATGTATTAACCATTTTACTTTGCTCTTTCATCCCTCTGCCATTTCTGATACTTTCTTTAACAATAAATGTGTCTCCTCCCTTATTCTTGTTACTCTTTTTTTTAAAAACAAATTAAAGCATTATTGTTAGGAACTGGAGAGTATGAGAGAACTGCAAAGGACTCAGAGAAAATCATAGTTAAAGTTATCTATCGGTCCATGAACGAGATAGGATTCAACTACACACGTACACAGTTAATAATACATTCCACAGGTACATCTGTTTGCGTTTTCATTTGGGGATTGTTCACCATATGGTTGTAGTTCCAAAAACGGGGTAAAGATGTACGGACAAACACCTTTGCCCATATGATGGGAAGTTAGCATTACACCTTTAAAAAATATATATTAAACAAAGGAAGTACTTTTTTTAAATCGTTACTTGCTAGTAAGAAATTTAGTAATTACAAAACTGTTTTTTAAATCTGTGTAAGCTTAATGATGCCTTAGTATGTAATACAGTGGCTTGTTACGTGATTGGGGCCATTTGAGTGAGGAAAAGTTTCACTATTTTAGAATAGTGATTTACTGTGCGATTTGACTGATATGTTAATTTTGTAACTTTTAAACATGTATTTTACTGATGTTCTTTTATGGTTTATTGTGAATAAAGCAAACAAATGTTTGCTTAGGAGAGGAACACTCCCTACATCCAAGGCCTTTGTGTTCTCTGGCTGGAAGAATACACATCACACTCCAGGAGAGCCACTAACAGCTATATGACGGTGGACAATGGCAGAAAGGTGCATTTGTTCTAGGCAGAAAAATTGTCAACTTTCTAAAACTGTCATTTTTAAAATAGTAATTTAATATTCACCATTGAAACAAGGTTTAAATTACAATGCAAATGAGTGGAAGAAACATTTCTCTAGCTGTTCCAAAACTGAAGTGATCACTTATTAAATGCAATATGGTTACCCAGTGTTAGTTTATGGGAGGCGATCCTTGCTCTGCCAGGCCATAGAAACACTTAAGTATACATGCCCTACTTTTTTAAAAACAACTCACCTTGCCATATGAGCCTTTAGGACCAACCTGAGAGGTTACTTATGGGTATTAAAAAGGAAGGTTTAGTCCTGGAAAAAGGTGTTTTTTTGTACCAGGTCGGATGGCAGACATGGGCTGCAATGGCATGCCTGGGGCCTATTTTACAGTGCTACTTTAGTGGTTCCCACAGTGAGTGCTGCGGCTCAACAGTATAATTTAATCTACAGGTCCTGGGTAAAATCAGTACCATAAACTGGGAACTTATAGGTAAAGTAAATGCCACAATTAGATATATACCAACGTTACCATGTTTGGGTGGGGTTTGGCGGTGGGGGGGGAGGAGTACAGGCACTTTACCACAGGTTAGCAAGAGTAAAGTATGCAGAGTCCCAAAGCCAACAAAATTGGGTTCAGCAAAGGAAGGCAGACATCTGGTGTGACCCTGCAGGAGGGACCTAGTTCACAATATGCCAGATAATTAGAAATATCCCTCATCCCAACCTTTTAACTGGCCAGGAAGTGCGAGGTGGAAACTTGGAGCAGGATGGCTGCTACCTCCAGTTCAAGGTTTAAACAAAGGTCTAAGGTTCCTCCATCTGTTAGTTCAGGATGAACAAATATCTAAAATATCAAAATTATGCAGGGGGGAAAAGTGTGCAATGCAACGGAATGAGCTAGAATTGTGGTTAATAGGGTCATTGAATTTAAACCCATAAACATACACAGCACCTATTTCTAAATTAACAACTATTGAAGCAATCAGCACTTCAAGGCTCCTTCAGACAGGATCGGACCTATTTATCTAAGAGACCCCCTCCCCATTAGTCTCACTTAGAAAACCCTAGGTCACGTTTTTCTCTTTCTGCACCTCTCTAGTTTGCGGGATCCCAAACTATGATTAGAAATACTTAAAATAAGGCTCAAGTGTAACACAGTCTTCTCATGTCTGGAAAATGATGGTGTTTCCCAATGTTCCCTAAATAGGTGTTCAATATGTCATATTTTGATAGATTGTCTGTTTTAAAAAAATCAGTTTGAGTTAGATTTTTAAGCCTTTCTTTCTAAAATATCAAACAATGCTATAAAAACAAAGCAATCGCACGGCTGGCGAACATATATTTTCTTGATGTAGCTATAGAAGTAGCTGATTTTCGACATGGTATTAAAAAGATAGGGCTGTCGAAAAGATAGCACTGTAGTATTTGACTGCCATTCTGTTTTTGTCTTTGAATGTTGCTATCTTATTGTATTTTAATTGTGAAGTATGTTTTACAGACATTGGTACCAATAAGCTTATAGTTTTACTACCCTAATTTCTCGAATCATACCTATGTGAGGTAAAAGTATTAGTAAACAATTCAGCTAAGATAACTATTATTGTTATTACTTTAAAAGTCAATAAAGCAGCAAAAATAAGCCAAAGTTGCTGGAGTGCACAAATGAAAAAACCCAAACAAAAAAAATACTAATCTCTGAAGGAAATGCCTTAGACCAGGCTATGAAAACATGAAAGATCAAACTATCACGTTATTAAGTTAAACTGTGAATAGTTCAAAGACAGCACACATTAAGGGGAGGGCAAGTTAAATCTGTTAGACCTGGAGTGAATTGCACATTTTTTATCCTTTTAATTATATTTATGTCAGCTGATTTAGAAGCAACAGAAAAATAGGACCAGAAACGACATTACATTTAATGTTGGCTAGCAAAAGAGGTATGATAAGAATTGGCTATGCTACCCATCAGTATTCTACCATAACAAGGGTTACGAAGGTTTTGTTGTAGTACAAGAAAAAAGTAACATTTGCTACAAGTTCATTTGTATCAGAAATTTGAGATAACTATAGCATGTGCATGATAGAGCCATGTATGCCGAGGTCTGTCTTTCTAATTTAGGCACTGGTTTTACAGACATAAATACAATTTCAAGAAATAACTTTATTCAGTATGTTTTGAAAATAGCTGGCATTCAAATGTTAAATCTGTTTCAAATTATGTGTGTAGTATTTGTATGGTGCCAAGGTTTCTGGGCAGCCTATGGGGGTCATTCTAATTCTGGCGGGCGGCGGAGGCCGCCCGCCAGAATTCCGCCCCCATAATACAGCCAAACAGAAAAACTCCCTTCCCACGAGGATGCCGGCTCGTAATCGAGCCGGCGGTGTGGGAAGGTGCGACGGGTGCAGTAGCACCCGTCGCGTATTTCAGTGTCTGCAAGGCAGACACTGAAATACCTTGCGGGGCCCTCTTACGGGGGCCCCTGCCGTGCCCATGCCATTGGCATGGGCACGGCAGGGGCCCCGCGACCCCCCCTACCGCCATCCTGTTCATGGCGGCTTTCCCGCCATGAACAGGATGGCGGTAGGGGGGGTCAGAATCCCCCATGGCGGCGCAGCAAGCTGCGCCGCCATGGGGGATTCTGAGGGCAGCGGTAAACCGGCGGG
This sequence comes from Pleurodeles waltl, assembly GCF_031143425.1. Taxonomy (NCBI): domain Eukaryota; kingdom Metazoa; phylum Chordata; class Amphibia; order Caudata; family Salamandridae; genus Pleurodeles; species Pleurodeles waltl. Next base: position 1,095,648,765 of record NC_090444.1, on the reverse strand, counting down.
AGACCGCCGGTTTACCCTTTCTGACCGCGGCCAAAGCGCCGCGGTCAGAATGCCCTGCGGGGCACCGCCGGTCTGTCGGCGGTGCTCCCGCCGACCCTCGCCCCGGCGGTCGAAGACCGCCGGGGTTAGAATCAGGGCCTATATAGGTTAACTTGTAAACAGGAGCGGCTCCTCTCCTAAGTCAGAGGAGTGTCACCCCACTGGATTGTAGAAACATGAAAAGTAAAGTGATGACAACGCTATGTTATTATCATTTTTATTTCATGGGATTAAGGGGTGGAGTGGGGCTGGAGTGGGCCAGAGAAGGGCTGTGCCAAACAGACATGAACACTTTGCATTTTCTCTACCCGGCTGTATTTTACAGCTGAGTGGGGAACATACACAGGCTCCCATTCCCAGTCTGAGCAGCAAAGCAGGCAGCTCAGACCAATCACGACACTGTTGTCAAGCTGGTGACAGCAGCATTTTGAGTGGCTGGCAGCCTGTGTGCAGCCGGAAAGAGGACGATGACGGAGGGGAGATTAACACGTCTCCCCAAGAAAGTGTTGTTGTTTTTTTTTGGGGGGGGGGGGTTGTTTTAGCCCCCACCCCCTCACCCTGTCGCACTCTGCCACCCCGGTTCAGTGGCACCCGCCACTGTTTGCAAACATAAATAATGTAGTACAATAACTGGGACTATTTCTGTTTCTCTGTTATAGAATCACCTTAAGAATTTCTTGTGTAGGACAGAGTAATCATATTTAGAATAGTTTATCGCTTACAAACAGTTGGGTACTGCTGCCAAACAAGATTTTGGAACACTAAACTCACTTGATATACTTTTATAGCAATGGTGGAAGATCAGGTTTACCGAAAATTGAAAGCCGGGGAGATCAACTAATGGGACCCTGCTATAATAAGGGGATTTTGTATGACACGAGAATGCCATATTCAGGGGTACCAAGCTTTTGAAAATACGGTGCAAAATAGCGATGTCTAGTCCAGTTTTACTGTATGATAGAAAACTGGGTTTGGTTAGAAATAGTTAGGGAACAGCAACCTGCGACAGGTAACATTCTGCACTTATTTCTCAACTTAACGGCCAACAGCAATGTTTTCAGACTGCTATATGGGCTATTAGGGGCGCCAATGAAGTTGACTTTTAAGTCCTCAGAGATAAGTGATCCATTAACATGGGGCAAGAACGGGGAATGGTAATTCGCACAAAGCTGTAAGTAGAAGGTTTCTAGGAATCCCAGGTTTACATTAACCCAGTTTAACTTTCTTCAGATGACCTCACACCCAGGAAAGTGGGCAGAATGTAAGCTGTAGCTACAACCCTGTGTCCACGATGCAGCTCTGCAGATGTGGATTTTTTTCATATGGTCTGCTCTTTCTGCAGTCTAAAGGAATACTCTACCACACTTGTAGGATAACTTGCTGAAGTTATGAGTGGGCTGGTCCTACCCATACTAGATATAGTTCAGACTTCTGCCTCGATCTAAGAAAACAAAAGTGAGAAGCTGATTTACTGCTCTAGCATTGATCATAGTCAGAAGACAGTTTATTGTTGGGTGAAAATCAAAATAGGCTCCCAACATAGTGAAATGGATGATGGAGATGTTGCAAAGGATGAAGCTGGATGTGTGACATTTTACACGGAGGGGCAAAAGGGAGCAAACAAGAGCCAAAGTGAATCATATCTGGGAGAAGTTACTGAGGTCCTTAGGAGGCAAGATGGAGAGGGTGACACACCCACGAGGAAGAGTGAGACACAGACCTAGGAAGACACTGAAAGATGGGGTGCTCTAAGAGCTGTACAGATAATCCCAGCAAGGAGGTACCAAAGAGGCTGGGGACCTGCAAACATGCTGATCCTCACTCATATCCCACAATATCACCCAGATCAAGCAATGTTTGCCCTTGTGCCTGGTCAATAAGAACAACACAGTTAGCAGTCCCCTTGATTGAAAATAAGTTACTTACCTGTAACTGTAGTTCTCCAGTATTGGCATCTTTCATCAAAGTGGGAGTCTCACTGTACCACAGTAAAGCATTATGAAATATTGGTGTTGTTTGAAAAATCTTCACAAAAGTTTCAAAACTAGTACATCACTCATGTCCGAACTACTGGACTTAATTATACCAAATTTGGAAAAAAGACAAAAAGATAGCTATTGGTTCAGAAACAGCCCTTCTTGTTATCTGTTCAGTAGTTTTTGAGATATTACAGGAAAAAGAAAGTTGGTTAACTAGGGACGCGGATCCTCCACAGATCTGACAATCCATGTGCTGATATTTCAACAGCTGCCAACACTTCTGACTCAGCACAGTCCCAGAAATACGCTTAAAACTAAAGAAAAGAGGATAGGATAGGAATACCCTGACCCTCTCAGCCTGGTGCTGGGGTCCCCGAAAGACCTGGCAGGGCCAAAAAGCATTTTTTTTTTTCACATGAAACCATGGAGATCTGCGGATCCCGGGATTTTTTTTTCTTTAAAAACAAGAGTGGTCTTCTGTGCTTACTTTAAGTTTAGTCCTGGGTGGGCAAAAACCTGGGGGCATGCCAACAAATACGATTTTTAGAGGGGGGCACATGCAGCCCACCACTTCAGGGTTAAAATAGCCCAAGGACCACCACCTCCTTGGGGGTTTTATTATAAATTGAAGGGTGGGGGGTGGCGGCAGAACCCCCTCCTCAGACTCATAAAAGCCCCAGGGACCACCACTTCCCCAGGACTTCATTGCAAAAATTGGAGGGGGGCCACGCAGACCCCTTTCCCGTGGCGCTCTAAAGAGCTCCGGGAACCACCGTCTACCCAGGGCTTTACTGTTAAATTGGAAGGTAACCACACGGACCCCCCTCCTTCGCCATGTAGGGGCCATGAGGACCAACACCTTCCTGGGGCTACAAATATGAAATAAGGGAGGCGGGGGCTGCATGGGCCCCCTATGGGGCCATATTTAGCCCTGGGGACCTCCAGCTCTCCAGGGCTGGCCCTTTGCAAATGAAAGGAGGGTGGCAACAGGGCACCCCTCCTGGAGCCATTAATAGCCCTAAGGACCATCCCAACATCTGAGGCCAGCTCCCAAGGTTCAGAGGTGCCCACTCTCCGGAAATAGTAGTTTGCTTTCACTTGGTCAGAGCTTTGAAAGCACCCAGTAAGCAACAGCAAACAGTAACCCCGCTCACAGCGGGCAGGAGCAGGAAAATTGCTCCAGTTCACTGGGTGTGAAATTTTCATCCGTTTTAGTGGGCAAGAAAAAAGATGCAAGAATAGTTTCCGTACGCACGGGGCACCATTTTTGCCTGCTCCGTGCCTGCAGGAGCAATGTTGGTTCCCTTTGGAGGCGAGGAGCCAGGAGGGACCGCAGAGCATTGAGGCTTCCCCTATGGTCCCAAGCAGATAAATTTGTTACAGCACATTTATGTGTCGCGGCACGTGAGGAACAATCACATTAGCCAGAAATACCCTTGTTTGGTAGAGATTGAACTCTTTGTAGTTGTGTCGTCTTCTCCACACGAGGATTTATGTTATCATTATGAAGACGCTTGAGGAATAATCACATGCCAAAATTACAGACACCCAAGGTCACTGGAGACAATAGTCAGGAGTCCTTTATGCAGCTGTAGGGTAAACATTTTGCACAAAACTGTAGCCTGTTCTGCACAGGTCATGCCGCCAGCCCCCACTGTGCACGGCTGAAAGCTGCTAGTAGGCTGGGATTTGATGCCTACTGTGGGTGGGCCATAGGTGAGGTCAAGAGGCCAGGGGTTAGGTTGTAATTTTTGGTGATCGCACTGAAATAAATTTGCTGTTTATTTGAGAGCCACGCTATCCTTTTTTGTACTGGAGTGCATGTCTGAAGGAATGTGGAGGGAGTTTTGAAATACTGTGGGCACCTCACCTGAACGTGCACTGTAGTTGGAGGGTCCCAGCCAACAGGACTTATGACTATGTTGTGATATATGGAAAATGTCACTTACCCAGTGTACAGCTGTTAGTGGCATGTTCTGCTGCTGATTCATATGCTATGCATATCGACTCCGACATCTAGTGTTGGGCTAGGAATGTTACAAGTTGTTTCTCCTCTTCGGTTCCATTGTGCATGGACATCAACTCCATTGTTAGATTGTTTTCCCGCAGAGGGTAAAGGAAGGAGTGATAGAGTATATAAGTGAAAAAAGAGATGTCCATGCAAATGTAAATGTGTTGTAATTTAGTAGCAATTAGATTAAGCATTAGCAGAAGACATCTTGTATTTGGCAACTATTGTGAACATTTTGCGGAATCCATTTTGTATTCATGGCAGCCATTATCTCTGCCACATGCTGCCATGTGCTCTGTCCTACTTTCCTGTTAACTACTCATGAAAATCTGTCTAGTGACAAGTTATATTTAGCATCTCTCACTTTCGCACATGCCCAGTAAGATCTGCAGCTGTTAGTAATTAGTAAGACAGTAATGTGTCTACTAGTCCTTGAAAACTGTTAGCCCCTCCTACCTGTTAACTGTGCATTTCCATATGACCTTATATGTATATAAGTCTTGCTTCTATAATTGTATCACCTTCTTTTTTAGTCCCTGCGTGGGTATAAAAGGACCATGCTCTCTTAGTTCAGTGTGCTACTTCAAACATTGCCGAAGGGTGCTGTTTGAACTGTAGTACCACCTCTTGTGGTTTAATAAACTTTGTCTTTTATTTCAGTTTCTGTGCCAACTTCTTCCTATATGGTCTGAGGACTTTGTGCAGAGAAGGGCGAGCCCCTTGCACTAGTAGGCCTTGTTGAGGCTTACTTTGACAAATTGGCACCCGAACAGGGACTCATCAGCGACTCGGACGCCCAACAGATTGGTCGCGACAAAAGATTGGGATCTCGCTGCGGACGATCAATGCCTGAGGAGACACGAGTCTTGGCAACCACGGCGTTTTTCCCTTCTTTCTGATTTGACCATCCAAGTGGCGCCGGTCCTCGACTGAGATCCTTTTTGTTTATTCGTCGTGCACTGACCATTTGGTCGATTTTAGAACTTGGCAGTGGGAACCTGGACGCCCTGTGATTGGTAAGAGCCGTTTTACGGCACTTGCTGTGGGTTTTGATGCCTTTGTTTGGTAATGAAGTTTAGCACCACTTACTGTGGCTCTCGTGTTTTGGGTGACTAGTCAATTTGTGTCCTTTGAATTGATATATAAATTTTAATTTATATAGGCAGATAATGAGGATAATTTTCTCCAATTTAATTTTGATTTGAACGGCACATCGTACTAGAGGTACCGTAAGTGCTACTTTGATTATAATACTGCATATTCTGCACTATTTTTGGCATGCCTGTTTTTAGCACACTTCGTAGGATGTGTTGCTTTTGTAATGGTACCAATTTGAGACTGGAAGAATCGCAACCGGCACCCCCAGAGGGGATGTCCAAAAGAGATATGTATGTTAAACATGGTCTTTCTTCTATAAGGTACAGCACATATGGAATAAATACACTCGTGCGGATCCTGAGTTACGTTGGCCTATGCATGGGTCATTTGATTTGCGAAAGATTGACTATGTGGAACAATGTATGTGTAAGCAAAGGTCTAGGCAAGATATGTTTGACTGTGTACGAATGTGGGAGAAGGAAGTGTGTGGACGAATGAAGCGTGAGCAAGCCTTGCTTGAGAAAGAGCAGCGGAAGAATGTATATGTGAAAGCATTGGAAATGGGAAAGAAAGAAATAAATGATTTAAAGGAGACAGAAGAGAACGAACGTAAATTACAGGTAACTGGCCAATACACTGTTCGGTAACCTCTCTATCCTAACCTTAATAAACCGCACAATGATTTTTTTTGTTACTAGATCGCCCTACACCTCTGTATGTCGTTCCTTCTGCCCCTCATGAGTTAGCTGAGTTCTCCGGTTCGGAGCAACAGAAGATACGAGACAGTCGCTCTATGTTGCCTGCTGACCGTGCGTCTGAGCTTAGATCTATTGCTCGTAAAACAATTCGTAGCGTTGTCTCTGCTTCTGAACTTTTAGACAACATGAAAGGGTGGACGGAAAAGGAGCAGCTATATTCTACTGAGGCATTTGGCACAGAAGTTATTTAACTATTTCGGAAATATTCTGATGAGTTGGAGCCCGATGATGTAGCAGCTGATCATAAGCAAATGCGTGATAGTCTTTTTGTTAGGTGAAATTATGTGTTGCGGCAGTCCGATTGCGAGAGGAGAAAAGGGCCATGGACGTAGTTGCACGGACATCTCAGACCGGCAGGTGCAAGCTTCCATCTTCGGAACAGATAAGACTATGACAGTTCACGCAAAACCAATGCGGGAGGCCGCGCCTTTGTATGTTACTCGTAAAGGATCGGGTACAAGTGATGATAAAACTTCTGTTGATGCTAAGGGTTATTTTATTTATATTTGGGTGTATACTCCTTGGAATAGGGCAGATGTAATGGCACTTAAAACAGCATTACCTGACCTGTGGAAAAATCCAGCCGCCTTTTATGAGGAAGTTGAGGGAGCAATTAGTTCTTGTACTATGACTTTGGCTGACATTGATTCATTTTTCGGATTGATATTACCGCCAGATATGTGGAGAACTGTTCATAAAGTTGATGATCGTGTAGTTTTGGGGAGTCAAGGAAAGATTTAGAACAGATGGATAGGGATAGGGAACCTGCGAAAAAGCTGTATCAGTTAATTCTAGATCTTCCCGAAGCCATATTAGTTAAGTTAAAAACGATTATTCCCCCTAAAAGATAGATTGGACTGTTTTAGCGTCTTGTAAGCAAAAGGCAGATGAATCGGTCTCTGATTTCTTTACACGCTTTGAAGAAGCATTTCATGATTTTAGCGGCCAGTTATTGTCAGATGATACGGGCAGACATTTGTTCTTCGATAAATATGTCGCAAATCTGTTACCAGGAATGGCTAGTCGTCTAAAAGCTAGTGAAAGTTCATGGACTACCTCTACTCCGGTTTCTCTTTTGACTATGGCTCAGTATTATGAATGTCAGGAATTAGAAGCAGAAGGTAGAGAGGATAAAAAGATTAAAGAATTAAAGACTAAGGTTATGTTGGCTCAAGCTTATGGTCCGCCTTTTAGAGGTAGTGATAGAGGTGGACGTGGATCTTATGGTTCTTCGTACACTCGTTAGAATTTGTCTGTTGATCAGTGTGCGTATTGTAAGAAATCTGGGCATTGGGCTGCCGATTGTCCAGCACTACGTGTTCAGCAGTGTTCACGTGGTCGGGGACAAATGAGAAATCGCTCAGGATATTCAGGGCCTAGAAGAAGCACGAATGATCATGCTAGGTTTGATGCTAATGTACGAAGGCAGGATGGGCTTAACACTTTTGATAGACGAAACCAATACCAGATGTCTAACTATGTGCAGCCTGATTTCCAAGATTCTGCTTATGCATAGGATTGCCTAGGATGGGGTAAGGAATCAGTTGAAGTTCCAGTAGATCAGAGGTGTCCCTATGTTACAGCACATGTTTTGGGTTCTACTGATCAGTTTCTGGTTGATACAGGAGCTACTCGTAGCGCCTTGTCTAAACAATTGATTCCAAGAGCTCCCCTGTCTGGCCTAACCATTACATCGATAGGTTTCGAAGGAACACCTTCCCCTAGCCCATTGTCACAACCACTTGCATTCCATGTTGATAAATCTACTGCTCCATGTCCATTTTTGCTTTCCACAAATACACCAGACAATATTGTGGGTCTTGATATGCTCAAGTATTTCAGGGTTACAATACGATGCTCTCCTGAAGGGGTGCGTGTTATTTTGAATGATAATCATCCTGTGATGGAAAGAGTTTGTCTTGTTAAAGAGGATACTGCATTAGCTTCACTCCCTAGTTCTTTGTGGGCTACTTCAGATACTGATGTGGGACAAATGATTATTCCACCGGTACATATTAGTGTCAAGGAGGGAGCTGTATTGCCACGTTTGCCTCAATACAAAATTTCACAGGAGGGTGAAGAAGCACTCATACGAATTGTGCATGATCTCATTGCAGTTGGAGTTGTTGAGGAAGTTCTGTATAATGTTTGTAACAGTCTGATTCTTCCTATTCTGAAAAAGGATACTGATACTAGGATTTACCAATTCATTATTGATTTACGAGAAGTGAATAAGATTGTGGTACCACAATATCCTGTGGTATCTGACATCACAACACTTCTTACTTTGGTTCCCCCGACAGCAACTACGTTCTCTGTGATAGACTTGAAGAATGCTTTCTTTTCGATTCCTATTCATCCTGACAGCCGATATTTGTTTGGTTTTACTTTGAATAAACGATCATATGGATTTTGCAGAGTTCCTCAAGGCTATACTGAGAGTCGTAGTATTTATAGTCAAGGGTTAAAACGACAACTTGATTCTTTTGTTTTGTCTGAAGGTGTGGCTCTCATACAGTATGTCGATGATATTTTGTTGGCAGCCGATACCCTTGAGCAATGTGAAAAGTGCACTTTGTCCTTACTTTCTTTTCTTGCTTCACACCATCATAAAGTGTCACAAAAGTAATTGCAATATTGTAGACCAAAGGTACCATATTTAGTCACCTTTTGTCTAAGGAGGGCTGTGCACTTACATCAGATCGTATTCAAGCAATTTTAGACACACCAGTACCCTCTACTCAGAAAGATGTTCGTGCATTCCTTGGTCTTTCTTCTTTTTGTAGGCAACGGATATTAGGGTTTTCACACATTGTCAAACCTTTGCTAGCACTTTTGACTAAAGATACTCCAATGCCCCTCCCATGGATAGATGAATGTGAGACTGCTTTCTGGCAGCTTCGACAAGCCCTTTGTTCAGCACCAGTGTTAGGTACTCCAGATTACACAAAGCTTTTTGTACTTTACGTACATGAGAAAGATAGATGTGCATTGTCAGTTTTAGCACAGACACATGGCGATAAGCAGCGTCCCTGTGCATATTTTTCAGCAGTACTTGATCCTGTCACTCGAACGTTGCCTGAGTGTTTTCGTTCAGTTGCGGCAACAGCTGTGTCAATATGTCAGAGTGAAGAGATAGTTTTGTCACATAAGCTGTTGGTGTTAGTACCCCATGCGGTTGATGCTCTTTTAAATCAAACAAAGACGCAACATTTAACTAGCGCTCGCCTGACAGGATATGAATTGACATTGCTGCCTCCTTACATTACACTGAAGAGATGTGAAACACTAAATCCAGCCACTTTGTTGCCATATCCGGTGACTCAGCCTCAGTCACTAGAAACACATGATTGTATATTCCTTACTGAAGAACAGACAAAGGGTCGTATTGATTTGCAAGATACACCCCTTCCAGATGTAGACGGGGAATTGTGGGTTGATGGGTCTTGTTTGAAGTTGCCAGACGGTACGACCTCAGCTGCATATGCAATCACCATGATACACACGGTAGTGGGGACAGCTCGTATACCACAGAAGTCAGCTCAAGCAGCTGAATTAATAGCTTTGACACGAGCATGTGAGCTTAGTACTGACTTATGTGTGAACATTTATACAGACAGCCGCTATGCTTTTGGAGTGGCTCATGATTTTGGTTTGCTTTGGAAGGAGAGAGGCTTTCTCACATCCCACCGGATGCAGATATTGCATAGAGAATTAGTGCATAACCTCTTGACTGTATTGACATATCCAAAGAAAATAGCTATTGTGAAATATAGTGCACACAAGAAAGTGACCGATAAGATAGGGCAAGGTAATGCCCTTGCGGACCGCTTAGCACTTGAGACTGCGATGCAGCAAAGTACTACTTCTATGTATGTAGTGAAGTCAAAAGCTGAACGTTGGCATAATGCTAGACAAGATGTATTAGATATACAGAAATCTGCTTCTGTGAAAGAACGTGAGCAATGGTCTGAAGAAGGAGAATTGGATGATGAGGGCTGTTGGCGGAATAAGCAGATGGATACATGGAAATTGCCTGTAGCTTTTGTACAACCTATGGTTCAGATGGCACATGGACTGGCACATGTTGGAGCTTCAACAATAACCAAGTTGCTTACGCAAGTTTGGGAGCATCCAGAAATTTCCAGTAAAGCTAAGAGAGTAGTACAGTCTTGTTTGATCTGTTTACAATCCAATCCTGGAAAAGGGACAATAACTCCTGCAGGAGGGTTTGCTACACCAACTGCACCTTTCGAAGTTCTACAAATGGATTATATTCAGCTTGAACGCTGCAACAATTTAAAGTATGTCTTGGTGGTGGTATGTGCCTTCAGTAAATGGATAGAGGCGTACCCCACAAAGGATAATACTGCCATTACCACAGTGAAGGTGCTTTTGAAATAATTTTTCCCTAGGTTTGGTGTTTGCAGACTTTTATGGAATGATAACGGACCTAATTTTGTTGGGGAAGTTATTAAGTATGTCCTGAAAGGATTAGGGATCAAACAGAAGTTCCATGCGGTTTTCCACTCACAATCAGCATGGTTGGTGGAAAGGTATAGTGCTACTTTGAAGCTGAAGTTAGCGAAGATACAGGCTTCCACATCTTTAACTTGGCCGGATGCATTACCGTTGGCATTATTGTCTATTAGGTCAGTGCCACACTCTCGAACAGGCCTTACCCCCTACGAAATAGTATTTGGAAGGCCAATGAATATTTGGGGAGTTACTAAGCCAAATTCTGTAAATGATGTACCTTGTGTCCTGATGAAAGATTATTTGGCACAGTTAACCGACAATTTGGTTTCTATTCATCAACAAGTTCAAGAAGCACTTCCTGACAGATCTACAGGTGAAGGCCATGAACTCCGACCTGGTGACCAGGTGATGATTAAGTCCTTTGAAAGATCAAGCAGCTTGGAACCAAGGTGGCGAGGCCCAGAGCAGGTGCTCCTTGCGACAAGGACAGCGGTTCGAGTGATGAACCGAAAGAATTGGATCCATAGTACTCACTGCAAGAGAGTGCTACCTACCTTGGTGGAACCTGCTGTGCTGACCGATCATCAAGAGATTTTGACTACAGAGAAAGGCCGTGCTATATCACCTGACGAATCTGCAGAGTTCTTCCCGGGCCATACGATTTCTGGAGTGTTGCGATATAATTGGAGACCGAGGAAAGAATCTGTAGTGCTGAAAAAAACAGGTTGAGCTACTGCCCTGGGTTAGTGAAACGGAGAGCCAATGTGGCAAGGGGGGGGAATCAGCCATGCATTAGAGTAGTGACACCCGTCTTGACCCGTGGTGAAGAAATCAGCGGCTGCCCAGCGATAAGAGCCCCAACGATTGTTTTTAATTAATTTCTGGAAGGGTCAATTATCACTGTTGCTAAAATGATTAACAAAGTGATCATTAGTACTATGGGGTTTGTTGTTGTTTTGGTGGTTATAGCAATAATCACCTGGTTTGTTCAAAAGATGGCTCCTGCTCGTGAGTTTTTTGTTCCCACTACTCCAGTACCAGAGGATCACTATTACTTTACGCTTCCTTATCATGAGCAGAAGCACCGTCAATCGTACTTCAATAATACTTTCATTCAGATGTTGCATCATACTCCTAATACTACAAATACTAATAACTGTTGGGTATGTGGAATGATACCTGCGCATCAAAAGAAAGGAGGAACACCTTTCATTCCTCTTCCTTTTTCATACAATGGTTCTTGTCAAGCTTGGTATTCGCTTTTGTTTGCATCTGGGAAACGTACAGAGGGCGGACTTCTTTTTCGCCTTAATAACGTATGCTACCAAGACAAAGATGGGTATCCCCAAGCCAAAGGAACTAAATGGGAATGGGAAGAGTATCAACCGGACAATGTTTCAATACCATATGTCTTCACAAATATAAGAGACTCTGGCAAGAAAGAACAATTTGTGATTTCTGTTACAAAAACTAAAGCAGATTTATGTATACGTAGCATTGGGCGAATTCCAGTGGGGATAAGCGATTGTACCTTGATTTTAACTACTGAGGGGGTAAATAATAGTCGTTTTACAGCTTCACATAATACATATTTTGTTTGTGGTAACTATGGATATTACCAACTACCTGTTGGGTGGTCAGGTGTGTGTTATGTATCTTTTCTATTACCCCCTGTGTGTTTGGCACCTGCATCATATCACCGAGATTTTAAACTGTTCAATGACATCATTAAAAATAGATATAAAAGGACAATAAGTACAAATGAGGTAGACCAAACGGACACTAGCCTGCAACAATATGTTGATTTTAATTTAGGGTTGTTCTCCTTTGTGGGTGCTGCGTTAAACAGTAGGAAAGTGAGACGATTGACTAGGGTTGTGGAAGCTGTTACCAATCAGGCAGCTCTGGCACTTGGGAATATTACTGAGGAGCTCCAAATTGCGAGGATTGTAGCGCTCCACAATCGTATGGTACCAGATGTGATATTAGCTGATCGAGGTGGTGCATGTCGCATCATCGGTAGTAGTTGCTGCGTTTTCATTCCAGATCACTCTCCTTCAGTATATGATGCAATATCTAAATTGCATAAAATTGCTGCAGAAATTCATACAGAGACTGGTACTTGGACTTTGTCTGGATGGTTTTGAGCTCTTGTTTCCGCCTGGGGTTGGAAACTACTGACTATCTTGTGTGTAATGATTGCAATATTTTTCACATGCTGTATCTGTATTCAGTGTGGTCCAATGTTCTGTTCCATGTGTATTACTGCTTGTATGCCTACCAAAAGAAATATTACAAAAATGAAAGCACAACACATGTTAGATAAGGAAATAGCTGAAATGATGAGCATAAATATACAAGATGAATATTTAGATTATCCCAGAAAGACGAATGTCTTCAGCTAATTCTGAAAGGGTCGTCTGTTGTAATTTAGTAGCAATTAGATTAAGCATTAGCAGAAGACATCTTGTATTTAGCAACTATTGTGAACATTTTGCGGAATCCATTTGTATGCATGGCAGCTATTATCTCTGCCAAATGCTGCCATGTGCTCTGTCCTACCTTCCTGTTAACTACTCTTGAAAATCTGTCTAGTGACAAGTTATATTTAGCATCTCCCACTTTCGCACATGCCCAGTAAGATCTGCAGCTGTTAGTAATTAGTAACAGACAGTAATGTGTCTACTAGTCCTTGAAAACGGTTAGCCCCTCCTACCTGTTAACTGTGCATTTCAATATGACCTTACATGTATGTAAGTCTTGCTTCTATAATTGTATCATCTTCTTTTTTAGCCCCTGCGTGGGTATAAAATGACCATGCTCTCTTAGTTCAGTGTGCTACTTCAAACATTGCCGAAGGGTGCTGTTTGAACTGTAGTACCACCTCTTGAGGTTTAATAAACTTTGTCTTTTATTTCAGTTTCTGTGCCAACTTCTTCCTATATGGTCTGAGGACTTTGTGCAGAGAAGGGCGAACCCCTTGCACTAGTAGGCCTTGCTAAGGCTTACTTCGACAAATCTATATACATATGTACAAATGTGTCAACTTAAACGACTACAGGCTTCTGGGGAGGATGCATGTGAATCTGCAGCAGAACATGCCACGAACAGATGTACACTGGCTTAGTGGCATTTTCCGTTCGATGGCATGTGTAGCTGCAGATACACATGCTATGCAGAGACTACAAAGAAGTTTGTCCTCCCAAAATAGCGGTGGCTAGCCTGTAGGAGTTGAAGTTGTTTGAAATAATGTTCTTAGAACAGCTTGTCCTACTGTGGCTTGTTGTTGTGATGATACGTCCACACAGTAGTGTTTAGTAAATGTATGAGGTGTTGACCATGTAGCTGCTTTATATATATGTCATCCATTGGTATATTTCCTAAAAAAAGCCTTTGTTGCACCTTTCTTTTGTGTAGGATATTCTTTAGGGGTGATTACAAGTTGTCTTTTTGCTTTGATATAGCATGTTTGTATGCACCTTACAATCCATCCTGCTAAACTTGTTTTGATATAGGATTGCCTGTATGTGGTTGTTGTAAAGCAACAAAAAGTTGTTTTGTCTTTCTAAATTGTTTAGTTGTGTCTATGTTGTACATTAGAGCTCTTTTGAGGTCTAATGTATGTAGAGCTCTTTCTGCTACAGAATCTGGTTGTGTGAAGAAGACTGGCAGTTCCACTGTTTGATTGATATGAAATGGTGAGACTACTTTTGGTAGAAATTTTGGATTTGTTCTTAGTACAACTTTGTGTTTGTATACTTGGAAGAAATGTTCTTCAAGAGTAAAACCTTGTATTTCACTTACTCTTCTTAAAGAAGTAATTGCCACTAGGATGGCAACTTTCTATGTTAGCAATTGAAGTTGGCAAGAGTGCATGGGTTCAAAAGGTGGTCCCATAAGGCTTGTAAGCACTATATTTAGATTCAAAGATTGAACTGGTGGTGTTCTTGGTGGAATGATGTGTTTAAGCCTTCTATGAAAGCTTTAATGACAGGAACTCTAAATAAAGAGCTATGTTGAATAGTTTGTAAATATGCATATATTGCAGTAGGGTGTATTTTTATTGAGGAAAATGCTAAATTGGATTTTTGCAAATGAGGTAAATAGCATACAATATCTTGTATTGATGCTGTAAGAGGTTCTTTGTTTTTAGATTGACAATAATAGACCACTCTTTTCCATTTGTTTGCGTAGCACTGTCTAGTAGCGGGTTTTCTTGCTTGTTTAATAACTTCCATACATTCTGATGGGAGTTTTAAATATCCAAATTCTATGACTTCAGGAGCCAAATCGCTAGATTGAGAGCATTGTGCTTGGATGACTGATTTGACCTTTGTTTTGTTTTAACAGATCTGGGACCTGATTACAACTTTGGAGGAGGTGTTAATATGTCCCAAAAGTGACAGTAAAGTGACGGATATACCACCAGCCGTATTACGAGTCCATTATATCCTATGGAACTCGTAATACGGCTGGTGGTATATCCGTCACATTTGGGACAGATTAACACCTCCTCCAAAGTTGTAATCAGGCCCCTGGTTTGTATGGGAGTTTGGAGTGTGGTACTACAGATAGATCTAGAAGTATTGTGTACCATGGCTGACGTGCCCATGTTGGTACTATGAGTATCATGTTGAGTGAAGTTTGACGCAACTTGTTGATCAGAAATGGCAGGAGAGGGGGAAATGTGTAAGCAAATATCCCTGACCAATTGATCCACAGAGCATTGCCTTTGGATAGGGGATGTGGGTGTCTGGATGCAAAGTTTTGGCATTTTTTGTTTTTGCTTGTTGCAAATAGATCTATGTTTGGTGTTCCCCACTTTTGAAGTACTTGTGGATGAGTCTCCCATTCGTGTGTTTGTTGGTAATTTCTGCTGAGGATATCTGCCAACTGATTTCTATCCCTGGAATGTACTGCGCTAATAGATGAACTTGATTGTGAATTGCCCATTTCCAAATTTTTGGGGCTAGAAGGGACAGTTGGGATGAATGTGTCCCTCCCTGTTTGTTGAGATAATACATGGTTGTCATGTTGTCTGTCTTTATAAGAACATTCTTCTGTGTGCGAAGAGGTTGAAAGGCTTTGAGGGCCAGAAACACAGCTAATAACTCTAAGTGGTTTATGTGTAGCTGTTTCTGTTTGACATCCCATTGCCCTTGAATATTGTGATTGTTTGGTTAGAGAGCTCACCTAATCATTGATGTATCTGTTGTAATTATGGTTTGAGGCACAGGGTCTTGAATCCTTTGATTAAATTGCTGCAACTCCACCACTGAAGGGACATATGTGTTTGGCAGTCTATAAACACTAGATCTTGAAGTTGACCCTGTGCCTGCGACCATTGTTGTGCAAGGCACTGTTGTAAGGGTCTCATGTTTAATCTTGCAGGTGGAACTATTGCAATGCAAGATGCCATCATTCCTAGGATTTTCATGACAAGTGTATTGTTGATTTGGTTGTATAAGTGGAATTAGATTTTGGAAAGCTTGAATCCTTTGTGTATTTGGATACGCTAGAGCTAGTTGAGTATTTAGGATAGCACCTAAATACGGTTGTACTTGTGCTGCTTGAAGGTGTGACTTTTGGTGGTTTATAGAACAGCCTAGGGTGTGCTGGGTTTCTATTACATAACGTGTATGATTTTGGCATTGTGTACGACTGCTTGATTTTATGAGCCAATCATCTAGTTATGGAAAGACATGGATATGTTATCTTCTTAGGTAGGCTGCTACTACTGCTAAGCACTTTGTGAATACCCTTGGAGCGGTTATGCCGAAAGGTAACACTTTGAACTGGTAGTGCTTTCCTTGTATCACAAACCTGAGGTATGTTCTGTGAGCTGGATGGATGGGTATGTGGAAATACGCACCCTTGAAGTCCAAGGCTGTCACAAAATCTTGTTTTTGTAGCAGTGGGATAACATCTTGCAGAGTTACCATGTGGAAATGTTCTGATAGGATGTAAAAATTGAGGGGCCTGAGGTCTAATATTGGCTTGAGGGTGCCATCTTTCTTGGGAATTAGAAAGTATAGTGAATAAACTCCTGTTCCTAGTTGAGACTGTGGGACTAACTCTATTGCTTGTTTGAGTAGTAGAGATTGAATCTCTTGTTGTAACAGAATTGTATGTTCTGGGGTTAACTTGTGATACCTTGGTGGAATATTTATAAATTCTAGGCAATAACAATTGCAGATAATTGATAACACCCAGTTGTCTGTGGTGATATTTTCCCAATGTGTGTGGAACTGCTGTAGTCTTCCCCCCACAGGAGATTTGTGCAGTGGAAGGGAGTGAGGGAAGTCACTGTTTTGGCTGTTTAGAGGTATGGAATTTACCTCTATTTCTAGAGTATTGTCCTCTATATGTGCCCCTAAACCCACCTCGCTGGTACTGGGTTTGGTAAGTTGGTTTTGTTTGGGAAGTTGATGTCTGAAATCTCCTCGACACTGAGGCTTACGAAATGACCCTCTATATGGTGTAGAATAGAGTGTACCCATTGCCTTGGCTGCGTCTGAGTCTTTTCGTAGTTTTTCTATTGTTGTGTCTACCTCTGGCCCAAAAGGAAAATGTCACTTACCCAGTGTACATCTGTTCGTGGCATTAGTCGCTGCAGATTCACATGCTGTGCATAGTCCGCCGTCTGGTGTTGGGCTCGGAGTGTTACAAGTTGTTTTTCTTCGAAGAAGTCTTTTCGAGTCACGAGACCGAGGGACTCCCCCCACCTTGGTTCCATTGCGCATGGGCGTCGACTCCATCTTAGATTGTTTTCCCCGCAGAGGGTGAGGTAGGAGTTGTGTATGCTAGTAATAGTGCCCATGCAATGGAATGAATACGTATGTACCAAATGAAGGTTAAAGTAATATATTTACAAATGTACAAATGTTGAAGATATACTTCCAAACGGCTACAGGCTCCCGGGGAGGCGGGTGGGCGCATGTGAATCTGCAGCGACTAATGCCACGAACAGATGTACACTGGGTAAGTGACATTTTCCGTTCGGTGGCATGTGTAGCTGCAGATACACATGCTGTGCATAGACTAGTAAGCAGTTATCTCCCCAAAAGCGGTGGTTCAGCCTGTAGGAGTGGAAGTAGTTTGAAATAAAGTTCTTAGTACGGCTTGTCCTACTGTGGCTTGTTGTGCAGATAACACATCTAAACAGTAGTGTTTAGTAAATGTATGAGGCGTAGACCATGTTGCTGCCTTACATATTTCGTTCATTGGAATATTTCCTAGAAACGCCATAGTAGCACCTTTCTTTCTGGTTGAGTATGCCTTTGGTGTAATAGGCAGCTCTCTCTTTGCTTTAAGATAGCAGGTTTGGATGCACCGAACTATCCATCTGGCAATACCATGTTTTGAAATTGGATTTCTTGTATGAGGTTTTTGAAAGGCAATAAATAGTTGTTTTGTCTTTCTAATTACTTTTGTTCTGTCAATGTAGTACATTAGTGCTCTTTTGATGTCTAATGTATGTAGTGCTCTTTCAGCTATTGAATCTGGCTGTGGGAAGAACACTGGTAATTCTACTGTTTGATTTAAGTGGAATGGTGAGATAACCTTTGGTAAGAATTTTGGATTTGTTCTTAGAACTACTTTATTCTTGTGTATTTGAATAAATGGTTCTTGTATGGTAAACGCCTGTATTTCACTTACTCTTCTTAGAGATGTGATGGCAATGAGAAATGCAACTTTCCACGTTAAGTATTGCATTTCACAAGAATGCATGGGTTCGAAAGGTGGACCCATGAGCCTTGTTAAGACAATGTTGAGGTTCCATGAAGGAACAGGTGTTGTTCTTGTCGTATAATTCTCTTTAGGCCTTCCATAAACGCTTTAATGACAGGTATTCTAAACAGGGAAGTTGAATGAGTAATCTGCAGGTAAGCAGATATTGCGGCGAGATGTATCTTTATGGAAGAGAAAGCTAGATTGGATTTTTGCAAATGTAGTAAGTATCCTACTATATCTTTTGGAGACGCATGCAATGGATGAATTTGCTCATTATGGCAGTAATAAACAAATCTTTTCCATTTACTTGCATAGCAGTGTCTAGTGGAAGGTTTTCTAGCTTGTTTTATGACCTCCATACATTCTTGTGTGAGGTCTAAGTGTCCAAATTCTAGGATTTCAGGAGCCAAATTGCTAGATTCAGCGATGCTGGGTTTGGATGCCTGATCTGTTGTTTGTGTTGTGTTAACAGATCTGGTCTGTTGGGCAGTTTGACATGAGGTACTACTGACAGGTCTAGTAGTGTTGTATACCAAGGTTGTCTTGCCCATGTTGGTGCTATTAGTATGAGTTTGAGTTTGTTTTGACTCAATCTGTTTACTAGATATGGAAGGAGAGGGAGAGGGGGAAAAGCGTACGCAAATATCCCAGACCAATTCATCCATAGAGCATTGCCTTGGGAGTACCTGTGTGGGTACCTGGATGGAAAGTTTTGGCATTTTGCGTTTTCTTTTGTTGCAAAGAGATCTATTTGAGGTGTTCCCCAAATTTTAAAGTAAGTGTTTAGTATTTGGGGGTGAATTTCCCATTCGTGGATTTGTTGGTGATCCCGAGAGAGATTGTCTGCTAGTTGGTTCTGGATCCCTGGAATAAATTGTGCTATTAGGCGAATATGGTTGTGAATTGCCCAATGCCATATTTTTTGTGTTAGGAGACACAACTGTGTCGAGTGTGTCCCCCCCTGTTTGTTCAAATAATACATTGTCGTCATGTTGTCTGTTTTGACAAGAATGTATTTGTGGGTTATCATGGGTTGGAATGCTTTCAACGCTAGAAATACTGCTAACAGTTCTAAGTGATTTATGTGAAACTTTCTTTGATGTATGTCCCATTGTCCTTGGATGCTGTGTTGATTGAGGTGTGCTCCCCACCCTGTCATGGAAGCATCCGTTGTTATAACGTATGTTGGCACTGGGTCTTGGAAAGGCCGCCCTTTGTTTAAATTTGTACTGTTCCACCATAGAAGCGAGATGTATGTTTGGCGGTCTACCAACACCAGATCTAGAAGTTGACCCTGTGTCTGTGACCACTGTGATGCTAGGCACTGTTGTAAGGGCCGCATGTGCAATCTTGCGTTTGGGACAATGGCTATGCATGAAGACATCATGCCTAGTAGTTTCAGTATTATTTTGACTTGTACTCTTTGTGTTGGATACAAGGTTTGTATTACATTGTGAAATGTTTGTACTCTTTGTGGACTTGGAGTAGCAATCCCTTTTGCTGTGTTGATTGTTGCTCCTAAGTATTGCTGTGTTTGACACGGCTGCAGGTGTGACTTTGCGTAGTTGATTGAGAAACCTAGGTTGTGTAGGGTTTCTATGACATATTTTGTGTGTTGTGAACACCGTTTTAGCGTATTGGTTTTGATTAACCAATCGTCTAGGTATGGGAACACATGTATTTGCTGCCTTCTGATATGTGCAGCTACTACTGCCAGGCATTTTGTAAAGACTCTTGGCGCAGTTGTTATTCCGAATGGCAACACTTTGAACTGGTAATGTATTCCTTTGAATACGAACCTTAGGTATTTCCTGTGCGAAGGATGTATCGGTATATGGAAATACGCATCTTTTAGGTCTAATGTTGTCATGTAGTCTTGCTGTTTGAGCAGTGGGATTACGTCTTGTAATGTGACCATGTGAAAGTGGTCTGATTTGATGTAGGTGTTTAGTGTTCTGAGATCTAGTATTGGTCTTAGAGTTTTGTCTTTTTTTGGTATTAGAAAGTACAGTGAGTAAACTCCTGTGTTCTTTTGATGACGTGGTACCAGTTCTATTGCGTCCTTTTGCAGCAATGCCTGAACTTCTAGTCCTAGAAGGTCTATATGTGGTTTTGACATATTGTGTGTTTTCGGTGGGACGTTTGGAGGGAGTTGGAGAAATTCTATGCAATAACCATGTTGGATAATTGCTAAGACCCAAGTGTCTGTTGTTATTTCCTCCCAAGATGTGTAGAACTGGCTTAGTCTTCCCCCCACTGGTGTTGTGTGAAGGGGTTGTGTGACTTGTGAGTCACTGTTTATTTTGAGGGGTTTTGAGACCTTGAAATCTTCCCCGGTTTCTTGGGAATTGGCCCCCTCTGTATTGTCCCCGAAAACCTCCCCTTTGATATTGTCCCTGGTAGGTTGGTGGTCTTGTTTGTGAGGTGCTGGTTTCTGTGGGTTGACCTCGAAACCCTCCCCTAAAAGTTGTTTTACGAAATGTGCCAAATGTGCCTCTGCCCTGCGGGGAGTAGAGTGCGCCCATGGCTTTGGCTGTATCGGTGTCCTTTTTTAATTTTTCAATTGCAGTGTCGACCTCCGGCCCAAACAATTGCTGTTCGTTAAACGGCATATTTAGCACAGCCTGTTGTATTTCGGGTTTGAACCCAGATGTGCGCAGCCATGCATGCCTTCTTATGGTGACTGAAGTATTTATTGTCCTTGCAGCTGTATCCGCTGCATCCATGGAAGACCGTATCTGATTGTTCGAGATAAATTGTCCCTCTTCCACCACCTGTTGCGCTCGTTTCTGGAACTCCTTGGGGAGGTGTTCGATGAGATGTTGCATCTCATCCCAATGAGCCCTGTCGTATCTCGCCAGGAGTGCTTGCGAGTTGGCGATGCGCCACTGATTTGCCGCTTGTGCTGCAACCCTTTTTCCCGCTGCATCAAATTTGCGGCTCTCCTTGTCCGGAGGCGGTGCGTCGCCTGATGTATGCGAGTTGGCTCTTTTACGAGCTGCCCCCACAACAACTGAGTCTGGTGTCAGTTGTGATGTAAGAAAGACAGGGTCTGTGGGCGGAGCCTTGTATTTTTTCTCCACCCTTGGAGTTATGGCTCTGCTTTTAACTGGCTCTTGAAATATTTGTTTTGAGTGCCTTAGCATTCCGGGAA
This sequence comes from Pleurodeles waltl, assembly GCF_031143425.1. NCBI lineage: Eukaryota > Metazoa > Chordata > Amphibia > Caudata > Salamandridae > Pleurodeles > Pleurodeles waltl. The sequence goes on along the minus strand of NC_090444.1, from coordinate 1,095,627,513 downwards.
GCATGGGAAGGCTTTGATAATGGCTATGGGTGGAGGACAGGGTGTTAAAGAGGAAGTCATCCTCAATAGGCTCCGAATGTAGCCAGACATTATGGAATTCAGCTGCCCTAGCTACCACCTGTGAATATGATGCACTGTCCTCAGGTGGTGACGGTTTAGTTGGGTACGACTCCAGGCTATTGTCCGATACTGGAGCGTCGTAGAGGTCCCATGCATCCTGATCATCCTGGCTCATTGTGGTATGAGCTGGTGAGTGTGTTAATGGTGGAGTTTGTGCCGGTGATGCATGAGTTGATGGTGGTGGAGAGGGTGGTGGAGTTACCTTCTTTACCACCTTCGCTTGTGGTTGCTTGTCTCCCTGCTGGAAGTCAAGTTTTCTTTTCCTTTTGATTGGGGGAAGAGTGCCAATCTTCCCTGTATCCTTTTGAATAAGCATGTGATCTGGCTGAATTGGTTGTAATTCCTCCTCAAATCTGTGTTTTTTTAGTTGAGAGGACAGTCCCTGTTCCTCTGAGTAGGAACCAGTTTTCGGTTCGGTTGCCGGGCGTTTCGGCACTGAAACCTTTTCTTTTGATTTTTTCAGCTCCGACAAGATCTTTTGTCTTTTCGGCGTCGTGCCCTCTCGGTGCCGACCAACTTCGGAGCCGCTGTGTCGGTGCCGAATTTTTTCTGCGTCACTCTCTCGGTCCCGAGAGTGCTGCGTGCCTGTATCTCGACCGGAGTCGGATATCTTCGACAGCAGCTCGCCCTTTTTCGGTGCCGTTGGACGGTCACCTACTTTCTGGGTTAAGCCATGGCCTGTTGGCGGTGGCGTCCCCTGGGCTTTGTCAGTCTTTTCGTGTGATGTTTGTTTCGACATCTTACTCACGGTTGGCTGCTCTTCGACGTCGAATTCTTCGGAATCCGACTCGTGGATGGAGAAAGATTCTTCTTCCTCCTACTCGAACCGCTGTTGTCCTGTCGGCGTGGACGCCATCTGCAACCTCCTGGCTCTTCGGTCTCTGAGCGTTTTCCTCGACCGAAACGCGCGACAGGCTTCACACGTATCCTCCTTGTGCTCGGGGACAGGCACAAGTTACAGACCAAATGTTGATCCGTATAAGGATACTTATTATGGCATTTAGGACAGAATCGGAACGGGGTCCGTTCCATCAGTCTCGATGTTGCACGCGGTCGGGCCGACCAGGCCCCGATGGATGTTCGAAATTACCCCGAAGGGCTCCCGAAGCTCTTCAAGATTCGGTGTCGATTGGTTCTAACTACCCCGATACCGAACGAAACAATACCGACGAAGTTTCCGAGATTCTGACTAACTTTCCGACCCGAAACACGGAGCGAAAAGGAACACGTCCGAACCCGACGGCGGAAAGAAAACAATCTAAGATGGAGTCGACGCCCATGCGCAATGGAACCAAGGTGGGAGGAGTCCCTCGGTCTCGTGACTCGAAAAGACTTCTTCGAAACAACTTGTAACAGCCGGTTGTATTTCTGGTTTAAAACCAAAGGAGCGCAGCAGTGCTTGTCTACGAATAGTGACTGCTTTGTTCACACTCCTTGCAGCAGTATCAGCTGCATCAAGGGCAGACCTTATTAGGTTGTTACTAATAGCAATCCCTTCCTCTACTACCTGTTGCGCCCTCTTCTGGTGCTCTTTTGGGAGATGCTGTATGATATCCTGCATCTCATACCAATGAGCACTATCATAACGAGCTAGCAGTGCCTGGGAATTAGGTATCCTCCATTGGTTTGCTTCTTGAGACGCAACTCTCTTTCCTGCAGCATCAAATTTTCTGCTCTCCTTGTCAGGAGGGGGTGCATCTCCTGAGGACTGACTATTTGCTCTTTTTCTTGCAGCACTAACCACTACTGAATCGGGTGGCACCTGATGGGCGATGTAATCAGGGTCAGAAGGTGCGGGTTTATACTTTTTTTCTATTCTAGGCATTATTATTCTTGCTTTCACAGGCTCATTAAAAATTTGGTCTGTGTGCTTTACCATGCCTGGTAACATTGGGAGGCATTGGTACCTAGAATGGGTTGGAGATAATGTATTAAACAAAAAAAAGTCTTCCTCTAGTGGTTCTGTGTGCACTGTAACCACATGATAGGCTGCAGCCCTGGCTATCACCTGATTATATACTATAGAATCTTCAGGTGGAGATGGTTTAGAGGGGTAGGTGTCTGGGTCTTTGCTTGGGATGGGATCAGGGTCGTAATGGTCCCATGGAACAACAGTGTCTTGTTGTGAGACAAAAGAATGTGCTGGAGAATGCACTGGTGTAGGACTTGTTCGAGGAGAGGTAGGCAGGTGTGGAGAATGAGGAGAAGACTGAGGAGGTGCTGGCTTTTGTTTTTGTTTTGGCACTTTAGCTCGGGGCTGTGCAGTGTCCAATTCCTCCTGAAATGACAGCTTGCTCTTTGTTTTTACAGGGGGTGCTGTTATGATTCTCCCTGTTTCTTTATGGATGTGTATAATAGACTGTCTCTCATCCATAATTTGAAGAATTGGTTCAATTTCTGTCTCTTCCTCAGAGGTTTTATAGCTTTCTCGCAGTCTTTTTCGAAAGTCCTTGTTCCTCTGTATAACCTGCCTTTTTCGGTTACGAAGTTTGATGTTTTTGGGGGATCGGAAATGATGAGGAAGGTCTCGGTTCCGAAACAGTTTTTCTCATTTTCGACTCTGAAAATGGTTGTTGTCTACTGGAATCTGAAATTGAGCTTTTAATAGTCTTTGACGACTCCGGAGTCTTTTTTCAGGCCGAGCCATGGCCTTCCGGCAGTGGCGTACCCAAGGCCTTATGTTGTTTCTTATGTGGGGGTGCAGGGGCAGACGTACTCACGTGCTGGCCGGCTGGGATGGGTCTGTCTTACTCGGATTCCTGCTCCAACTCTGTGTCTGGGGTAGAGACTGCTGTCTGCATTTGTTCCTCTTCTGTAAGGTCGAAATGTTCCCCACTCTTTGACGCCATTTCCATCCTTCTTGCTCTTCGGTCCCTCAGAGTCTTTTTCAATTGGAACGATCGACAGGCCTCGCAGTTTTCCTCCCGATGGTCTGGAGAAAGGCAGAGGTTGCAAACCAGATGTTGTTCTGTGTACGGGTACTTAGCGTGGCACCGAGGGCAGAATCGGAATGGAGTCCGATCCATGAGGCTCTCCACGCGGTCGGCCCGAATAAGCCCAAGTTGGGCACACGTGCCCCAAAGGGCGAACAAAGTTGTTTTCCGACGGTACTGCTGTTTCGATGGAAGATGAATAACGCAAACGATACAACACCGACGTAAAGGAAGGTTTTTAAAAAGTTTTCTGAATCGAAATCTTGGAGCAAGAGAAAACACATCCGAACCCGACGGCGGAAAGAAAACAGTCTAACAATGGAGTCAATGACCATGCGCAATGTAACCGAAGAGGAGGAGTCACTCGATCCCGTGACTCTAAAACACTTCTTCAAAGAAAAACAACTTGTAACACTCCGAGCCCAACACTAGATGTTGGAATCGATATGCATAGCATGTGTATCTGTAGCTACACATGCCATCGAACATATATATCTAATATACATATGCAACTAAAAAGGGCTCATCTTATTGAAACAAATAACGTAACACTGCTTGTCCAACAGCCACATTACTATGCTGCACAGATTCCAGGTAATAACGCTGTGTGAGTGTATTTGTATTCTGCTATGTCGCATCTCGACATACACTCTCAATAGGCACCCCAATGAACAAAAGTCGAGGTAGAGACCGCTCTAGTGGAATGCGCCTTGACTTTATTTGTCATAGGTCTTCCTGGCTTGGAATGGCAGAATTAGATAGCAACTGCGATCCATCGAGTTATGCTTGCCTTTGAGACTGGGCCACCTCTGTGATGATTCCCATATGGTACCAACAGTTAGTCTTACTGAACTGTTTGGTGCAATGTAAATAAAATTATGGACATATTTTGACATCCAGTTTATAGTGGTTTTTCTGCTGCTGACTGAGGATTTGGGAAAAAATGTCTTTAGTATAACAGGTTCATTAAGATGAAAATCCAAAGGGACTTTGGTGATGAATTTAGGATTGGTTCTGAGTATATCACAGAAGTCTTTAAACAGCAAGAAAGGTGCATTAATTGCAAAAACGTGTATTGCACTAATCTTTCTGGCTGATGTAAGAGCCAATAGAAATGTCTCTTACCATGTCATAAATTTGTCCTCTACTCTGTGTATCGGTTCAGATGGATTCTTCGTTAACTGTGCCAGTACTGCAATAAGCTGCCATATAGGAGGAGGAGGAGCCGTTATTGGAGGGAAGACTCTGAACAGACCTTTAAGGAACTGCTGAATAATAGTGCTAAATGGTGAGTTCAGAGAACGTCTATACCTTGAGATTGAGCCAGATGTACTTTAATCAAAGCATGGACCAAGCCCCATTTTATCAGTAACAAAACATAAGGAAGTAGTTATTCTGGTGGCACTCGAATACGATGAGCATTCAATTTCTGGCATCATAAACAGAAACACTTCTATATGCTTTATTAGCGGTGTCTGCTTTAGCTGTTGCAAGAATGTCTCTGCAGCACTGAGAGATGTTTAGATCTACAAACTCATGGTATTCAGGAGCCAGGCAACTACGTGCAGAGAAATCAGGTTTAGATGAAGTACTTGGCTGTGGGTTTATTGTTAAGTGTCCTCAAAAGGTTTCAACTGAATGTGGTTTGTCTCTGATAGCAGTAATAGCTCTGTGACACAGTGATGTGTGGGCCATTTTGGAGCAATCAAGATTATTCAACACTGTTCTCTCTTCATTTTGCTGAGAAGCCAGAGTATAAAAGGTATCAGCGGAAAAGCTTATGCAAAGATCCCTGACCATCTGATCGAACAGGCATTCCCCTACAACACTTGTTGTGGATGCCAACTCTCATAAAACTGGCATTTCCGGTGTGTTGCAAAGAGCTCCAGTGTCCACTTGCTCCACAGGGATAAGATTTTGTTCAGATCTGACTGATTAAGCTCCCATTCATGGCAGCTGTTCTTTGTTCTGCTCAATGTGTCTTAGGGAACAACTCCTTCCTCTGGAACGACTCATGGTGGCCCTCTGCTTTCGGACAACCCCCGACACTGACAGAACACGCCCGTAATCTCGGCTTCATCATAGACAACAAACTCGCCTTCAGAAAACAAGTAAACAGTGTGGCATCATCCTGCTTCCCCAACTCCGCATTCTCCGGAAGATCATCAAGTGGATCCCCACCTAGACGAGAAAGGCAGTAACCCAGGCCATCATCGCCAGCAGACTGGACTATGAAACTGCCCTATACTTTGGATGCCCAACACAACTCCTCCACAGACTCCAGACCTCCCAGAACGCAGCAGCAAGACTCACCCTGGATCTACCTAAAAGATCCCACATCACCCCCCACCTCAAAGACCTACACTGGCTGCCCGTACACAAAGAGATGCAAGTTCAAGGTCCTCAATATTGCCTTCAAAGCCCTCCACAATATCGGACCCAACCTCATCAACCACAGACTCTCCTTCCACAAACCTGCAAAGAGAGCTCTGATCAACTAACCTCGCCCAAATCCTGAGAATCTGTCGCACCCAAAGCAGGGGCTGCGCCTTCTCCTAAATCACCACCAAGAAATACAATGACCTACCCACCCACCTACAAACAACACCCACCCTCAATGCATTCAGAAGAAAACAAGACATGGCTTTTCGAGGAATAACCATGCCAGCTTGCATTTGACTCCCAGCACCTGGATACCCCCGAGGCGATATGTTGCACTCCACGAATCGATTTGGGTTTAAAGGATGCTCTGGAGCAGGTACTGGCTTTAATTGACCTATTCACTCTGAGCTTTGTGGTGACAAAGATTATTTATTTTTGAGTGGTTATGCAAAGAGTTAACTACCGGCATGTCAAGTGCATTCTTTTAATTATAATTGTATTTATATTGCATTACTAAACCTGGAGGTGTTGTAGGGACAGTAATGAAAAGAATTGCACTAGGGACATGCTCAGTATTACAAAAATCTATATTCTGGAAACACCATTTTATCTTAAACATTTTGTGAAATTTGAGCAGTCTATCTTAAACTGTGTCTAATGCAAGTTTAAAATATTGAATTACACATTCACAATGATTTCTGTCACAGGCTGTGATCTTGTAGCACTAAAAATACACAAGTCACTTTTCTCCACTGCACGAAGATCGGTCTCTCGCACTACCGCAAGTTATAATCTACAAGTGGAATGGAGCATTTAGAGGACTTTGCAGGTATTACACCCGTTATTATGGTTGAAAATATGGAGGTCCCCAAAGGCTGTTTTTTCTCAAGAAGTTGTAAAAGATTGTTTGAATTTAGACAATATGCAATCTATCTCATGGCTGTCTTACATCAAGAATACAGCTTCAACACTCTACTCTACAGGCCTGAACACACCTCTCCTGAAGTGACAAACTATAATTTAAAAGATAGAGTGAAAAAGGTATTTGCGTCATATAGGGAAGAGGGCTAAATTATAAGGTCTCTAAATATGCACTCTGATGCAGCTTATATCCAAATCTGTAATATGTCTTTAATGAATTTGTATATAACTTGGGTTTCCAACCCCCAACATATGTTTTATCTGTCAAGGTTTAGATTAAATTTGGTCCACCATTTAGCTGCCTTTCCCATTGCTGGCTCCATGCAATGTTACTTCTTTTCAATCTACAGAGCATTTTATCTTATTTTGTAAGTTGTATTGCCCACTCAGAGCCCAGTTCTTGTGCCCTATCTTATTGCACAAGCACTTTACAGCACGTAGAGAGGGTTTCAGTTATCTCCAATCTTTTGCTGTGCCGAAAATGTGGGCTTCCGTACTTAGTTACATAATCATAGCAATCAGAATGAGGAAATATTATGCCTTTCAATTAATGGCTGTACTGTAGGTACATGTATATATTTTAAAATTATTCAATTAATGTTTTTATCTTCAAGATGTAGATTGTTTTCTTAATGTGCTTTTATGATCACAAATGTGACAGAATTAAGTCAAGTCAGTCTTTATTCAGTGGCTCTCTGGTTACACACAGACCTCTGCAGCGCATTAACTAATAGAGGTTTCAAAAAGTACTGTAAGTGCATTTTCCAGTGAGTAACAACTTTTAAAAATTATGTTTCATGTAAGCCGCATGTTATTTTATATGCATCTACCTGACGATGAAAGACCAAAAAAAAACTTGAGTATTTTATTTTTGAGCCACATCTTTTGACTCTGCCCCCACACTCAATGACCCTCACCCCCACTGCTTGCAGCATCACCATTCCCATTTTTTTTATGCACTTCGACCGGCGGAGTAACAGATATGAATGTGTCCAAATCCAGTTTCCATCGGTAACCTTAAATCTCCGCGCTAGATAACTGGAATTCACTTACAAAGCTGCGCAATACAAATATGTTCATAATTCTGCACATTATCACAATACACAACTGTTAATAATCGTAGCAGTAAAGTAGCCCTGGTGTATACTGCACTCTAGTGAGGACCCACCAGGGTGGTGCCCTACCTTTTCATCCCGGAAATTGAGGAACTGCTGGAAAGCCTCACTTTCTGAAACGACAGGGTGTCGACACATCCTCGACATCCACCCCTGAAGCCTTTCCATGCGCATTTTAATGAATTCCTCCTCAAAGCGACCTGAGATCATTAAAAACAAAAACTGTAATGTCACTTTAAGAATCTTTCAAATAGGCCACATTTTTCCATTCCGTTTTTAATATCATTTGAATAAACCTCGCCTCATTTTCCTACGTCAGCAGCACAGTTAAGAGGACATTTATTTGATGTTATACCCGGTTTTATAATACATTAAAATCTTACTTCCACAAATCAGGTATTTGATAGCACTGCTAGCACATACAGCGAATCAAATCATTATGTTTCCTTGTATAACGTAACTGGGCTATGCTGGGGATCTTACTGACTTTACATGCGAGTTCTGGGTCTCAATTTGTCATCTCCAGAAGGTGCTTTGCTAAATTGGCAAGACAATTACACCAAGTGGCTGGAACAAAGTTATGACATGCATCACTCGATGACATAAGTTGAGCTTACAAATTCTGCATTTTAAATCGAAACTCAAAAAATACTAGGTTGTCAGGTTTTCATGCAAGAACTTGCAGTGGCTGACCCACCCGTGTCTAAAGTTACTCCTACTGAGGTATCACTTTGTAGAACTAGTACGAGGTCTCTATAATTTATACCTTAAGTATAACATACATGATTTTAACATAAGCACCCATCGCACCTATTTAACTTGTAAACAGTTTTGCTCTTAACACCTGTGACTTTATAGTAGATTTTAGGCTATTCCATTGATGACAGGGTGTTGTCCCATGGTTAGGTATTCTAATGTGGCCAAATCACCTTTTATTTCATGACTTTGATGGTGCTATATATATATTTATGTGCATTTGTCATGCTGTTGTAACGTTAAAAAAAAACAAAAAAAAAAAACTTGTGTATATTATTTTTATCCACTGATATTAAGCAACTCAATCTGCTACAAAGTGCAGCATCTCCACCGATCAGAAGTTGTATGGATCGGTGTTAGCAATACAAGAGGTGTTTAACAGAGGAGTACATAAGAGTATATAAACGAATAAAAATGAGGATGAATACAACAAAATACTTTTAAATGATTTTCTATATTTTGATACATTATGCTTAACTGCTCTGGTTAGTGACCATGAGTTGTCCTAAAGTCTGGGTAAATTTCACCTTCAGCTCTGTCACATTTCGGACACCGATTCACACATGCTCTCTAACCACCAGATTCCTTGTGGCTACTAAACAGGGAATTGTGAGTCTATTTGAGGGAGTAGTGGCCTATTGGAGCCTTCTTATGGCCCCTACCTGCACCTATTGCTGAAGGGGTTGAGGTAGCAACTAATACCAGGCAGAACCCTCCCCTTACAAGCCACTGGCCCTGCCATCTTGAAATAAGTGCATGGGATAAAGCAGCTTAAGCAGAAGACATCTGCCACTTTCCTACAAATGATTAGCTGTAGTGTAGCATTCAGCTCCCATATGCACACTCCCATATAATTTGTGTGGACCAGCGAAAGAGGGGATGGAACAGATATGAAACCTTCTTTCTTATTTGTGAACAAAATGCAATGTCCATATAGCAGAAACAACAATGGAGCTTCAAGTACTTAATCAGCCTGTAACACTAGACAAAGCTGACCAGTGAAAACTGAAAACGTGGCACGCAACATATTGTTTAAGAAATCCACTTTAGTTCAAATATCATTAGAATCCTGCTGCCATCCACTGATTGTGAAAATTCACCTGTAACTTGCTTGTCTGGTAGGCAGGGAATTGGAATGGCTGCTCCAAACTTAGCCAGTAGACGCTCGTATAACCAGTCAAAATGCTTGTACCTGTGGTTTACTGTTCGGTTAGTGCTCTGTAAAATAAAAAGAACAGACTGTATATGAATCTCCTGAAAATTTCGAATCTACAAAAAATGCAACAGTTATGGAATTTTCCAAACCCTATCAATTTAAAAGGTGTTTGTGCACCCAACGTTGACACAGTGTAAAGTGTTAAAATTGCATTATCGCATATTGTCATGATACTATCAAAATAAATTAAAGAACTGCTGAGGTATACAACAGACATTCACCGACAAAGTAAACAGCCCACTTGCGATAAAAGGATTGGGAGCCTCATTACGAGGCCGGAGGCCCTAGGACCGCCAGCCTCGTGGTGATGGTCGGTCTGCCGCAACTGTGGTGGTCCGACTGCCACATTACAACCCTGGTAGGCAGAACCCACCAGGGGACTGTCATCCCCGTCGGGAACATGGTTGATGGCGGTCGGAGTTGTAACCAGCCAGGGCGGCACTGAAGTCAGTGTCGCCTGGCAGATTACAACCCCACTGTCTGCCAGCCTTTTCATGGAAGGGACTCCGCCATGAAAACACAGGCGGAAAGCAAGGGACAGGGGCCACAGGGGGGTCACTGCACTGTTCATGACATGGGCAGTGCAGGCCCCCCTGCCCAGAACCCTCTGAATGCACACTGTCTACAGTGCACATTACCAGGGTGCTGGAGCGCTATGGCATTGGCCTTGACTCCCTTAAAGGGGGGGGGGGGGATTCCACCAGTATGACAGTGGATAAACTCAGAGGATTATTTGATGCAGATCTACAGTTTAGGCAGAGATCTTCCTCCCTTGATCACTGCATTATCTCATTTTGAAAAGCTCTTGCTTGTTGTATTGCGTCCCCGCACCTAAACCTAGGTCCATCACACTTTCTTCCATCTCAGTCAGTCTCTCACCCAGATGGTAACTTTGTTCCATGTCTATTCTGATTTTTAAGCAGGATATAATTCAGCTTTACCTATCACTCTCTGGTCAATCCTCAACAATGAATCTAAGCTCAAGACACTTCAAAGACGGCAATACAGTCACAAAGGAGTGTGAAGTCTTGTTACATTTCTTCGATTGAAATTGAGATCCAACTGTTGCCATCTCTTCTTCTGTTTCAGATTATTCATTGTTCTTTAGCATGTTGTCAACAGGAGCACATGGCCTTTTCTTTTGTGAGGCAATGTTTCAGCCTTTTGGAAAACAAAAACATCTTTCCCTTTCTTTCACAGGAACCCTTTTCACCACCATCACCTAATTGTGGGACTGATTCACAAAGCCCTAGGTAAACAAGTAATGAATTATCCTCCTTAGGGATTTCTTCAATGCTGATTGTAAATTCCCAACTTAAGGAATTCACAAAGGATTCACGAATGCGTCAAGAAATCTATGATATTAGTACATTTCCTGAAGTACTCTAATGTGTGGAATTCAATTAAGTGGATTTTACTTAAGATGGAATCGTGCATTTTGGAAATGTGACACAAGAACAAGTAACTTTTTGTGACACTCCTTCTGGTCAGTAACCTTCCTAGCAGCAGATTCATCACTTTGTGCTATCTGCAGGCGCCACATTGGAAACTCAAAAAGCAGTGCTTGTAATGCTATCTGTATTTAACCACCGACTCCATCTTGGCCACTGACTCCATTTTATGCTTAGCTTAGCTTCAGGTGCTTGCTATTACATCGGTGGCATGGGATTTTTCCACACCAAGCTTGTTTTCAAAATACGAGCACCGGGTTGCACTGTGCAGGAACATAACATGGGGGATGCAGCAGTAGACGTGATAAGACAGTCTCAGCCTGCAAATGTTTTCAATATTTTCATTACCGAAAGGTACTGCTCTTCTGTCTCTGGAATGCACACTGGGGCAGGTCCCATTCTTCTGCGTGTTTGTGACGCAGATCGAGTACAGCCAGCGCTTGAATTTCATAACTTACGTGAAGGGGAGGTTGCCAGAAATGTCCTTTTGGGTTTGTTTAAGGTATATAAGGTGGGGAAGCTTGGCACTGAGGCAGAAGGAAGTCATTTTGGGGTGGACGCATTGCCCAAAACAAAATACCATCAGGGAAGGTTCTCTCCTGTCTCAGCTGTCCAAGGTTCCTCAGCTTGACATTGGCACCAGGGTGATGTTGGATTTGATCCCCATGGTGATGCATTTTTATTCTTAATTATCTAGCTTCGCTGTGCAAACACACATACACACATATATACACATAATATATATATTTGATAATCCTATCCTCAAAAAAAGATAAGAATATAATTAGAAATACATACATATAACAATATGCAAGTAGGTATATGTATAAAATGCTCATGATGAAAATTTAGCGACTGCAAAAATGGAGGCAACATATTTAAAAAGCAGAAAATAACATTGGTTATAAGTCTCATTTATATAGAAGTATTTGTAATGTAATTTGATTTTTTATTGGGCATTCGTTCAACTTTAGGATTCTAATTTGAGTGATATTTTTCATTTTATTTTTTAAATTTCACTTTCATATATGCTTTTGTATAATGTCAAACTACCATAACCAGAATGCAATGGGGCGGTAACAATGACATCACACTATTTAAGGGTGGTATGATTTTTTTTTTTTTTTTACTGTGAGCAAGACTCAAGTGGAGTTGAAACGGGTTGGTGGTTGCTATTCTTATCAATAAATCTGCCTAAAGGAACTTTGGAGTGCGGTAAGTTACCTTTTGGAAACAAAATATCTTTCTAGGGTGGTCTCCTTTGTTACCGGCACTGGCAACTGAGTGAGCCTTTAAGAAAATGATTCTGACCATTTGGATAAACTATATATATAGGTTGAAGGCTGTTGCCGAAACGCGTCGACATTTGGCTGGGACAGCGTGTGTTTGTCTTGTTCGTTGTAGGCACTTCTAAGATTTTTGCATTGAGGAACTATTTTTGAAAGTTCTTATCACTTATTCATTCACTATGTTTATCATCATTTTTGCCTCTATATGAACTTACTTAATAAAATGGAGCCGACGATTTTGTACATATGAGTGATTTTTAACCTTCGACTTCACTCTCTACATTCCACGAGCTTTGGATATTGTGCAGCCTTTTGGTGTCTGATCTAGTTGCACCGCCTTTTTGTCAAATATATATATATATATATATACATATATATATTCACTGCAAATATTCATTGTTGATGTTTTGCACCATTTTATGCCTCTCATTGTTTAACTGCTGTAAGTATTTTAGCATTTACACATATTTTACTGCATTCAAGTTAAATGCTAATGTTCATATTTTTGTGTGCTTTATTTTGATATCTGGGAAGTGCTTTAAAAAATTAATTACTCAAACTAGGAGGGCTGCATTCCTTGGCATTGTTTTCCTCTTAGTTTGAAGCAGAGCAGAACAGTGCTCCTGTGCACCGGTAGGTGATGTAATGCGATTCAGCACTACTTTGTTCTGCTCCTGAAGCGACGAGCATATAGGAGCCAACCATATCTGCTAATATCAGTTTCTGTAACTAGCTCCCGCGCCTATTAGCAGAACACCCATCCCGACAGACCTGATGGTCAAAGCAATAGTGCGTTGTGAATATTTGCATTGATGCTCAAGTCACAGCCTGACATATATCCAAGAAATGCACTCTGCATGCCAACGCAGTCGTAGAAGCTTTGGCTCTGGTAGAATGAGTGCTTAGGGCTCATTCTTAACATCAGCATATTCATCAACCACAGAAGCTCTCTGTAAACTCAAAAATGACTAGGTATGTCATATTCTAAAAACAACAAAGTCCTACCAGGGATCATTAAAAGTGAAAAGAGTTTGATGAAATAAGACAGTTTTGATTACTAATTAATAGCAAACACTGCTCATCTACATCATTCTAAAGATACCATGATTATTACAAATATTTTTGTATATGTAAGTACAATGAAAAATTACAATCATGAAGTATACACGTAAGGCCTACATAAAGCAGTTGTGCTCTGTGAAATAAGTGATCACATGGTACAAGTGACAGAGAAAGGCTGCTATTGTGATCAGAAAACGAAGTAGACAATAATATATGGTAAGAGTATACAATATAGTATAATATAGTTAAGAATTATTACACAGAGCATGTACAAGTATAAGGATTTGGTAACAATCAAAAGAGCTCCATTATGGTCATCGTAACTTGAATGAAATCTTTTTGCCTTGCTAATCTTGCAAATGCAAAAAAGCAGACAGGGCTGACATAACATTCAACCATGCCCATCAAAGGCCAATGCTGGGCTAAAGAAAAACAAAAAACACATCCAACAGTTTGGCCTGCAGTAGGTCCATTTGGCATGCATCTCACCAAGTCACAACCTTTTCCCAGCATGTACTGATTATTTTGTGAAGGGGTGTCTGGCTGTCAGGATTCCATCAATACCTTAAGGAGGGAGATCAAAGGAGATCAACAGTCGGTACTCAACTTCCGCACATGAAGATGCAGATTGTGTTGTCCAAACTGCAGGATCTTGCTCTGCTGCTGCAACAGAAGAACCTCCTGGAGATTCATCCTGATCAGAGAACAGATGCTCATGCCCAGTTCAGAGTACCACACTCTAGTGGCCCAATCCAGAGATACTAAGATGACTTGGGCCCAGTCATTCCTGATCTTCAGGAATGGCAGCAGAAAAGATAGTGGAGTGAAGGCATACATAAGTCCTGTGCGTCACTGTAGGCAGGATGCGTCTCCAGCAGAATGTCTTCTTGGAATCTCTATTGTGAAAATGTGTTGATACTGCATGTTCTCAGCAGTGGCGAAAAGATGAATCCAGGACTTGTACCACTGCTGGAAGATGCGCTGTCCAATCTTTGGAGGCAGGGGCCAATTGTGGTCTCCCAGGCATCGTCGGCTTAGTTTGTCAGCCCTGGTGTTTAAAGATTCTGTCAGGTGTGACCTGAGAAATGCCCTGAGGAACCAGTCTGTTCAAGAAGTGCAGAGTCTCCTGGCACAGGACCAGGATCCCACACCGCCCTGTTTGTTGCAATACCATATGGCATGGCAGTGTCCATGTAGACCATTAAAGCCAAGCGAATCACCCACAACTCCAGCATGCTAATGGGGAGGCTGGTCTACTTCAGAAATCAGAGTCTCCTTATCTCCACTTCTCCAAGATCGCCTGAAACATAGGGATCATATCCCAAATGCTCTAGACTTGTTGGTATGGAGGAAAGGCCTTACAGTGAAACATATCCAGTATAGCTCAGATGAAAGGAAGCCACAGTGAATGATACAAGCGGGACTTCAGCAGGTTGATTGATTTTTTTCTTCAAGCAGTACTATTGCAAGCCATCAGGTGGCGTTGGTCAACTCCGTGTCCGTTGTTGGCATCGTGGTCACCGTGATGACGTCAGGGTTGCATTTAAGCACTGCCTTGGTGCAATGACATCAGTTTCTTTTCATGACTTTCCATGCTAAAGCGCAGAGCCATGAAGAACACGGATAATGGTGCACCAGGACTAAGGCCCTGAAAAGGGAATCCCTGTCCCTAGAAATCAGTTTGCCAGCCGGGAGGATGGATGGGTTCGTAAGGAATGTGTAACTAGAATATGTCTCTACCAGATACATCGTTATCAAAGGTAAGTAACTCGTTCCTCTGATAGAGACTTCTAGTTGCAGATTCCTTACCTCAGAATAGATACCCAAGCAATACCATCCTCAGTGGTGGGCTGCAAACTAAAATCATACTAAAATGTTCTGCAGGACCAAACGACCAATGTAGCCTGTGGAGATCACTGTCCAGGCAGTAATGTTTAGTGAACGTGTGCAGAGAGGCCCATGTTGAAGCCTGGTAGATATCCAGGACAGGAACTCCGCGTACTAACGCTGTGGTAGCAGCAGTTGCTCTGTTGGGGTGGGAGCGCAAGCCCTTAGAGGCTTGTCTAGATGGTACACTTTTGCACTGCCTTCCCTTCCTTCACACCCACATATCTAACAAAGAGCTGATCGTCCACCCGGAAATCGTTGGAACGATTGAGGTTGAATGCTAATACTCTTTTTGGATCCAGATGGTGGAGTCTCTCCTCTTCATTAGAAAGATCGGGATGTGCGTAAAAAGTAGGCAAAGTGATGGATTCCCCTACATGAAAAGGTGTAAGTACTTAGGGAAGGAAGGAGGCCCTCGTAGGTAGCACCACTTTGTCAGGGTAAACAGACAAAACTGGGGGCTTTGAAGAAAGAGCCTGAAGCTTCTCACTCTGCGAGCAGAGGTGATGGGTACAAGAAATGCAGTTTTGAGAGTATGGAGCCGCAAAGGACAATTGTGTAATGGCTCAAAAGGAGCACACATTAAGTAAGGACAAGATTGAGGTCCCACTGAGGCATGATGAATGGAGTGGGAGGAAACAAATGGGTGAATCCCTTAAGGAATCTACTAACAATACGAGACTTAAAGGAAGGTTGATCTGGCAATCAAAGAAAGGCTAAGATAGCCAATAAGTAACCATCTAACCTTTGTTCAGCGTCTGTTACCCTCGCCAGCTCCCCCGCTCCTGCTGCCTCTGCCACCGGATCAAACTGAGAGCCTGTTGACTCTCAGTTTGAGGCCCTACTCCACCCGCAGGATCCTGCCTGAGCCTCATCTCTGGTGGCCCAGCGGCCATCCACAAGTAAGTATCTCCGCTCTCTCACTCCTACTTTCCTCTTTTTACTTCCTTTTACTCCTTTTCTCGCTTTACTCCTTTACTCCTTCTCAATCCTTTTTTTCCTCACTACTCCTCCCGATCGTCCCTCTCCCTCCTGTGCCGCTGCTGGCCCTGTGGCCCTGCCACCCCCCTCAGCACCCTCCCACCCCCCACCTCCTGGGGAAGCACCTTTCCCACCCTCCCGCCTCCCAGCTGACCAAACCCCTACACCTCCTTTCCCTCCTGGTGACCGCAGCACTGTGAGAGGGATACTCCTCTGACCTTTGATCAACATCTGCTGCCCTCCCCAGCTCCCCTGCTGCTGCCTCTGCCACCAGATCGAAATGAGAGCCTGCTGACTCTCAGTTGAAGGCCCGCTTCCATCTGCGGGCTTCTGCGTGCGCCTCATCCCTGGTGGCCCAGTGTCCATCCACAAGTAAGTTACTCATATATACTCCCTTTTTTCCTGCCCTTCTCCTCCTGATCGGCCTTCTCTCTCCTGCGTCGCTGCTGCCCCTGCAGCCCCACCACCTCCCCCTGCGAAGCATCTTTCCCCCACTCCCAGCTGACCGAACCCCCCAACTCCCTCCCCTTTTTAATGGGAGGCGCAGTGCGGCCGTGCCGCTGGCGCACCAAAGGCAAGCTTGTTTGCGTCCGCCCGTGTCTGGACCACGGCCCGCACCAGATACCCTGGATCTCAGACGAGCCGTCCCCATGCCGCCCTCCATTACGACGCCCAGACCCTCCACTGCCTTAACACCAAACAGCTCAGTGACTGCTGCACCGCATCTCCCAAGGACACCCACAGACCTTTCTCCTGCCAGAACTGCAACTTCAGCTTCAGCCACAACAATCAGAAGAAACACCTCACACCCGGAAACACTGACCTCCACCACAACCTCATCAACTGCCTCCTTCTGAATATACGTTCCCTCCATAAGCACGCCACCGAACACTGGGACCAGATCGACTCTGCCAGACCAGACATCGCTTTCCTTACCGAGAACTGGTGCAACTCAACCTCTGGCCCAGAGATCGCCATTGCTATCCCAGACGGCTACAGCATCCTAAGGAAGGACAGGCCCTCCTGTCCCGGGGAGGACTTGCCATTGTACACAAGTCCTCACTACGCATCCCAGCCAACATGGAAGAACACTGGACTGCAATAGAATACCTTCACTCTCTGATCCACGCCGGTCACAACTCCTCTTTCCACGGCACCCTGGTCTACAGACCACCCGGTCCCCGCCCAGTATTCATTGACGCCATTGTAGACATCACCACCTCCCTGGCATCATCTGACAACCTCCTCCTCAGTGACTTGAATTTCCACCTCGAGGACAGCAACGACCAAAACACCACCTCCCTACTAGACAACCTCACCATCCTCAGCCTCAGACAACTGATTGCCACACCCATGCATGCTGCAGGACACACACTGAACCCCATCTTTACCTCAAGCAACCGGATTACTATCAAAACAATCTCCACCCCAGACTGGAAAGACCACCACTGTCTACACTTCAACATCACCGCACACAGCAGTCGCCCCCACGCCCCCGCAGGGCCTCCCACAGGAAATAGAATTAATTCACTGACGAGCAACTCACCACTACACTCGCCAAATCACCCCTGCCTCTTTCCGATGACGCCAACACTGCAGCACTCAACCTCAACTCATGGATTAACGAATGTGCCGACGCCCTAGCCCTCCTCTGCTCAACATCGGCCAAGCACATGCCATAGAAAGCCAGCTGGTTCACCCCCCAACTCCTAGAATCCAAGCGCACCTGCAGATGCCTAGAGAAGAAATGGAGAAACAGCCAAACTAGCAAAGACCTTGTCTCCTTCGGAGCCACCAACACCATCCACCACGGACGTATAAAGAACGCAAAAAAATGCACTCTGGGAAGACATCAACTCCTCCACGCGTGACACAAACAAACTCTTCAAGGTTATCAATAAGTTCACGAATCCCACCTCCAAAGTCACCAGCAACCCAGTCGCAAGACCTCTGCGACAGCCTCGCCACCTTCTTCCACTGCAAGATCAAGGACATTTACGACAGTTTCCTCCCAGAGGCCAAGAATCAGAACAGATGACAGACCCACCCCGTCAGAACCCATCCAAACCATCCACAGCTGGTCCAGTCTCACCTCAGAGGAAACAGAAAGCATCATGAACAGCACTCACTCCGGAGCCCCTGCAGACCCCCGTCCCACCACATCTATATCAGAGCCAGCACATCCATCGCTCCCAAGCTTCGCAAGACAATTATCTGCTCCATCGACACAGCCACTTTCCCCGAATACTGGAAACACGTCGCAGTACACCCCCTCCTGAAGAAACCCTCGGCCAACCCATCAGAGCTAAAGAACTTCCGGCCCATCTTGCTGTTACACTACCCGGCCAAAGTACTGGAAAAGGCCATCAACTCACAGTTGCGGCAATTCAAGGACAACAACTCACTGGACAACTCCCAGTCCGCCTTCCGCAGCAACCACAGCACTGAGACAGCCACTGATGACATCCGCACACTCCGAGACTGCGGTCACACCGCAGGACTCATACTCCTCGACCTCTCAGCAGCCTTAGACACGGTCTCCCACAGCACCTTATGCACCAGACTCCACAACACAGGAATCCACAGTAAAGCCCTGCACTGAAACCACTCCTTCACATCCAGAAGTCAGGCTCCCACCATATACATCCAAACCTACAGAAGTCAGCTGCAGAGTTCCTCAGGGATCCTCCCTGAGCCCAACACTCTTCAACATATACATGGCCCCTCTCGCAACCATCGTCAGAGGCCACAGAATGAACATCTTGTCATACGCTGATGACATATCCCTCAGTGAAAACCCAGACGAAGCCAAGAGGAACACAGGAATGGAAGCCGTCACTGCCTGGATGAGACAGAGCTGCCTCAAGCTCAACTCAGACAAGACCGAGCTCATCTTTGGAAACTCCACCTCATCCAGCCCCACTCCGGATGGCCCACATCTCTCAGCTCCCCGCCTTGTCCGACTTACCATGCCCGCAACCTACAAATCATCCTCAATTCCTCCCTATCCATACCTGACAGGTAAACACGGTCACCTCCTCCTGCTGGCACACCCTCTGCCAACTCCGAAAGATTGTCAAATGGATCCCAGTAGACTACCGCAGGACAGTCACCCACGCCTTAGTCACAAGCAAGCTTGACTACGGCAATGCACTCTACGCCGTCACCACAACAAAAAACATAAGAAAAATGCAACTCATCGAAAATGCCGCCACCAGACTCGTCCTGAACCTCCCCCACCAGGAACATATTTCCCAGCACCTGAAGACCCTCCACTGGCTCCCGGTGGAGAAACAAATCATCTTAAAGCTACTCACCCACACCTACAAAGCCATTCACAACATCAGACTGGCCTACCTAAATCACTGCATCTCCTTCCACAACCCCGCCAGACCCCTCAGCTCCGTCCAGCAGGCACTGGCCACCATCACATGCATATGGAAAACTACTGCCGGAGGAAGGTACTTCACCTACCTAACAACAAAGGGCTGGAACAATCTTCCCTCTTCGCCTCAGACAAAGCCCATCGCTCACAATCTTCAGGTAGAACCTCAAGACATGGTCGCTCACCATCTTCAAGTAGAACCTTAAGATATGGCTGTTCAGATGAGGTTCAGTTTTTCCACTCCACCCCGTGCCTTGAGACCCTCACAGGTGAGTAGTTGCACTCTACAAAAAAAGATTGATTAAGGGTGCTCAAAACAGACCCCTGCTGGGCTAAAGAAAGGATGAACAAAAGAACCATAGAGAGAGGAGCAGAGAGGGGATCAACAGACTTGCTGGTACATCATGCCACAAATTTATGCCAACAACAGATGTATGCCAAGATAACATCACAGATTTTGGGCAAAAGATGTCAACTACAGCCGCTCAATCTCCACGCATGAAGCCGGAGATTGGACAGGTTCGTGTGAAGGACTGGCCCCTGTTGCTATGTCAGAATATCCTCCCACAGGGGCAGTCTGATTGGAGTATCTGTGGCCATGCTCAGTAGCTCTGGATACCATACCTTCCCTGCCCAGTCAGGAGCCCCAGGGATTACTTGGACCTGGTCGGTCTTGATCTTCTTCGGAACTCCAGACAGAAGTGGTATAGGCAGGAAGGTGTAAAGGAAGCCTCAGTTCCACTCAAGATGAAAAGCGTTGCAGAGCGAGTTCTGCCTTGGAAACTCCATGGCGCAGAAAAGCTGACATTGCGCATTCTCTGCAGAGGTGAACAGATCTAACCAAGGCTCTCCCCACTGCTGAAAAAGACCGTAGGCCACCTCCGGATGGAGACACTATTCGTAATCGACTATGCATTGACGACTGAGTTTGTCTGCCCTGTGTTCAGAAAGCCCGCCAGATGCTGAACCACCAGAGTAATGCCCTGATGTGCCAGTCATGTCCAGAGGCACAAAGCCTCTAAACAAAGAGTCCAGGACCATACTTCGCCCTGTTTGTTGCAGTACCACACGTCAATAGTGTTGTCTGTGAATATCTGCACCACTTTCCCTTTGAGAGAGGGAAGGAATACTTTCAATGCAAGCTTGATCGCCCAGAACTCCAGAAGACTGATGTGGGGTCCAGACTGCACCGGAATACCGGAGACCTCTGATCTCCGCCTTTCCCATGTGTCCGTCTCATCCCAGGAGTAAGATCCGGCTGGGGAAGGGAGAGGGATCTGCCGTTGACCCCATCCGGATTCGAAAGCCACCACTGCAGATCTTTCGCAGTTCCCTCTGAGATCTGGACTATGTCAGAGAGATTCCCCTGATGTTGCGCCCACTGAAACTTCAAGCCCCACTGCAGAGCCTGCATATGCTATCTGGCATGTGTTACCAGCAGGATGCAGGAGACCCAGAAACCTCAGAGTCAGTCTCACCAAAACCCAGGATAGAGGCTGAAAAATCCGACTCATAGTCTGAATGTAGGAAGCTGGCTCTGGATATACTATCTCAAAATGAGAGATAGTGTGCACAGAGTCCAGGGCTTCCCCAAGAGGCTTGACAGAGGCAATAATAGATATTATTAAAGCTCTATTTGTGGTAGTGTGGTTGAGCAGTTAGGCTTATCAGGGGGTAGTTTTAAGCTTTTGTTGTACAAACACAAGCAATAAATGAGAACACACACTCAATGACTTAACTCCAGGCCAATAGGTTTTTATATAGAAAATTATTATTTTCTTTATTTTAGAACCACATCATTCAAATTGCAGGTAAGTACATTAAATGTAAGGTACTTTGCATAGGTATAGATAGGACTTTGAATCAAAACAGTAATGTACACAGTTTGGCATAAAATGGCAATAACCTATTTTAAAAGTGGACACTGTGCAAAATTCAACAATTCCTGGGGGAAGTAAGTACAGGTTGATTAATACAGTAAGTAAAGCACTTACAAGTTCAGTCTCCAGGGACTAGGCAGCCGACCGTTGGGGGTTCAAGTCAACCCCACACTCCCAGCACCAACAACAACACAGGGCCGGCAGAGGTCAAAGAGGAGCCAAAATAACCTGGGTGTCTATGGAGATTGGGGGGGGGGGTGGTGTTGGGGGCTCCGGTTCCGGTCTGCTGGCAGTTAAGTGCCTGCATCCTCTTTTGGAGGGGGGGGGGGGGAACCTTGGGGGTTTAGTAGAGCAGTGGGGGGGCCCCAAGTAAGCACACTAAACACACCCTCAGCGGCACAGGGGCGGCAGGGCGCAGTGGGCAAACAAGGTGTCAGGTTTGCAATAGATTTCAATGGAGGAACCCGGGGGTCACTCTGACGTTGCAGGCAGGTCACAGGGAGGCTTCTCGGGCCAGCCACCGACTGGGCAAGGGTGAGGGCCGCCTGCTGGTCACTGCTGCACAGCGGTCGGTTCTTCACGGGCCTGGGGGCTGCAGGTGCAGTGCTTCTTCCAGGCGTCGGGTATCTTCATCCCGGGCAGTCGCAGTCAGTGGGGGGTCCTCGGGATTCCCTCTGCAGGCGTCATCGTGGGGGTGCAGAGAGGTTAGCCCAGAGTGGGCACGTTGTCAGAGTCGCCTGGGGATCCTCTCTGGGACGTTGGTTTCTCTGGACACGGGTGGTGGGGACTCAAGCTTATGGAGTGAGGTGAGAGTCCTGTTAAATATGGTTTCTTCTTGCTTGGTTGGACAGGTCTGGTGTCCACAGGAGTTTCCTGGTCCTTTGTAGTTGCAGGGCAGTCCTCTGAGTCGGCAGAGGTCGCTGGGCCCGCACGATGTGTCGCTGGTGCAGGTTCTTTGAAGCTGGAGACAGGCCGGTAGGACTGGGGCCAAAGCAGTTGTCTTCTTCCTTCTTCTCTGTGGGGTTTTCAGCTAGGCAGTCCTTCTTCTTTGTAGGTCATCAGGAATCTGAGATCCTGGGTTCAGGGTCACCCCTAAATACTGAATTTAGGGGTGTGTTAGGGTCACAGGTCAGTAGCCAATGGCTACTGTCCTTGAGGCTGGCTATACTCTCCTTGTGCTCCCTCCCTTTGGGGGAGCACATCCCTATCCCTATTTGGCTAAATCCTCCACAACAAGATGGAGGATTTTCCAAGGAGGGGGTCACTTCAGCTCTGGTCACCTTAGGGTAGGGTTCTGCAAAGTCAGTCCTGGAGAGCCGGGTCAATGCCAGAATTTTAGCATATCCACATTTAGAAAACTGTAGATTTCTGAAACATCTTTTTCTAAATGTGGCTATGCTAAGAATCTGGCATGGACCCGGCTCTCCAGGACCGACTTTGCAGAACCCTGCCTGAGGGGTGGACCTGGCTGAGGGGGTGACTCCTCCTTGTTTCTCTCATTATCTCCCCAGACTTGCCACCAAAAGCGACTGTGTCCGGAGGAGGGCATCTCCACTAGCTGGAGTGCCTTGGGGCATTGTAACACGAAACCGGAGCTTTTGAGGCTTACTTCTAGGTGGTACAGTCCCTGCA
Organism: Pleurodeles waltl; assembly: GCF_031143425.1. Taxonomy (NCBI): domain Eukaryota; kingdom Metazoa; phylum Chordata; class Amphibia; order Caudata; family Salamandridae; genus Pleurodeles; species Pleurodeles waltl. The sequence goes on along the minus strand of NC_090444.1, from coordinate 1,095,604,503 downwards.
GTGGGGAGGTGTGAAGCACTTCCAGCCAGTGTAGGCTGTGTTTCTGGCCCCAGAGAGCACAAAGGCTCTCACCCCAGGGGGTCAGCAACTCGTCTCTCAGTGGCAGGCTGGCACAGACCAGTCAGTCCTGCACTGAAGGATTGGGTAAAATACAGGCGGCATTTCTAAGATGCCCTCTGTGTGCATTTTTTAATAAATCCAGCACTGGCATCAGTGTGGGTTTATTATTCTGAGAAGTTTGATACCAAACTTTCCAGTATTCACTGTAGCCATTAGGGAACTGTGGAGTTCGTTTTGACAAACTCCCAGACCATATACTTAATATGGCCACACTGTACTTACAATGTCCAATAATGGATTTAGACACTGTAGGAGCATATTGCTCATGAAGCTATGCCCTCACCTGTGATATAGCGCACCCTGCCTTAGGGCTTTAAGGCCTGCTAGAGGGATGACTTGCCTATGCCACAGGCAGTGTGTTGTGTGCATTGCACCCCGAGGGGGATACCATGTTGACTTTGCCTTTTTCTTCCCACTAACACACACAATCTGCAATGGCAGTGTGCATGTGTTAGGTGAGGGGTCCCTTAGGGTGGCACAACACATGCTGCAGCCCTTAGGGACCTTCCCTGGTCACAGGGCCCTTGGTACCACTGGTACCTTTTAAAAAATATTGTGTGCCAGGTGTATGCCGATTGTGGAAACAATAGTACATTTGTAGTGCAACAACGCTGGTGCTGGGGCCTGGTAAGCAGGGTCCCAGCACACTCTCAGTCAAGTCAGCATCAATATCAGGCAAAAAGTGTGGATGGGGGTTAATTGCAATAAGGACCCATTTTCCTACACTGAATATCCTGGACTCGCGTTTCGGGAGGATAGGCCCGAAATTGCACTGTGTCCACAACAGCTTAGATGAAAGGGAGCATCTGAGAGGGAGTCAGGTTTGACTTCAGCATGTTTGTACTGAACCCCAGCACTTTCTGGGGCGTGTCCACCTTCAACAGCCAGTCATCGAGATAGGGGGAAGCCTAAAACCCCTAACCTGCGCAGATAAGCTGCAACCACCGCCATCACTTTCGTGATCATCTGAGGGGCCCTGGTAAGGCTGAAGGGGAGCCTGGTAAATTAAAAGTGCTCATGACCTACCACAAATTGCAGGTAGAGTCTGTGGACAGGCAAGACCGGGATATGGAAATAAGTGTTCTGCAAGTCCAATGCTACCATCCAGTCTCCTGGGCGCAAGGCAGACAGGGCGTGAGCCAGAGTGAGCATTTTGAACTTCACCTTCTTGAGGAAGAGATTGAGTTTCTGAAGGTCTAGGGTAGAACGTAAGACCTTGGCCTTTTTGGGTACCAGAAAGTAGCCGGAATAACAACCACAACCTACTTGTGGCACAGAAACCCTCTCTATGGCTCCCTTGGCCAAGAAATCTGCAACTTCCTTGTGGACAAGTGCCAGATGATCCTCCGGTAGGTGACCATAGGATGGAGGCATGGTCGGAAGGACAGTCTTGAAGGGAAAGGAGTAGCCCCTTTGGGTGATCTCCAAAACCCACTTGTCTGTTGTGATGAATTCATAGTGGGGCAGGTGATGGCGAATCCTGCCACCAACTGGTCTGAGATGGGGGATGGACTAGGAGGGCTTGGAGGCCTCAGCAGGGATGGGGGTCGACTGGGCAGACCTCTGGTTCCCTTTCTCATGAGCCCATGGGATTCCACGTCACCGGCTACGCACGGGCTGAAAAGCGTGGGTGGCACAGTGGATGGGAAAGGATGCATCAGGGACCCCCTTCTGTGGCCACAAAAGGGGCGAAAGGCAGACTGTTGGGGACAATGGGCAGCCAAAAGGCCGAGAGACCGAGCCGGAGACCGGGACTCCTTGGACCTCTCAAGCACCTGAGTCCGCCTTGCCTCCCGAAGAGATGGGTGCCATCAAAGGACATGTCCATAAGGGTCTGTTGGACATCCCTCGAAAAAGCAGATGTCCTCAACCAGGCATGGCGCCTCAAGGTCAATGTCGACGCAACCAATCTACTCAAAGGAGTCAGTTGTGTCCAGTCCACATCGAATAGTGAACTTCGGCACATCTCTCCCATCAGCAACAGCTTGGGAGACGACAGACCGGGGCTCCATTGGGATCTGCCACAAGACTTGCATGACTGTATCCCAGACTGTATAGACTGCATGGAGCGACTATAACGGCCCAAAAGGCATGCAGTGTTCAATGACCACAATGCCAGACAAAAGGAAGAAAACATCTTTCAAGGTTGGTCCAGCCTCGTTGATTCCCTATCCAGGGGAGCGGATGGGAATGCACCAGATGATGAGGATGCCTGGATAACAAGGCTCTCAGGCGGGGGGGAGAGGTATTGGGACATGAATTTAGGGTCATTCGGGATGGGCCGATGGCGGTGAGCGATTGTCTTATTCACAGGAGCCCCTGGACTGGGTCTGGACCAAGTACCCAGAAGGACATCAGTAAGGGCTTCATTGAAAGGGAGGACAGGCTCTGAAGTGGAAGCCCCAGACTGAAGCACCTCCATCAGGAGATTAGTCCTGACTGCTACAGTGGGCAGTTCGAAGCCAAGGACCTCAGCCACATTACTGACCCTCCGCTGTAGCCACGGTAGTAGGAGAAAGCATGACAGCATCTGGAGAAGTATTTAGACCACTGGCCTTGCCCAACTCCTGCGTCCAGTCTATGTTAGGATCATCAAGCTGGTATTCATAAGGGTCCAGAGACCCCTCCAATCCCTCCTCATACTTGTACCCAAAGAAAAAAGGGTCCAAATCTGACATGGGGTGAATAGGCTCAATCGAAGTCGGGTTGGCCCACACTGTTCCAGCTTCAGGTCGTCGGGAATCAGGATTGGGTCAATGTCGATCACGGGCCCAATCGATGTTGGGAGCATCGGCAACTTAGCCAGGGCCGGAGAAGGTCACAATGGTACGACCTGTGTCAGCACTGATCCGGCAGCAGATCCAGAGGGGCCCTCTGAGGCCAAGGCCTTAGCTGCTGGCATGGACACCAAACGGCCCCCAGCCAAACCTCTATGCCCCAAAGGCACCTCGGGGGTTAGAGGGTTGGGATGTCGGACTGACCAAATATGAGTCACATGGCCTCACAGAATTCTTTTAGTTGGGCAGGGGTCACTCCGGCTCCCGGAAATTCGGAGAGGTCGTGGTAGTGCCCCAAACACCACAAACAGACCTGATGCGGATCCGTCACGACATCATGTGGTGATAGTCCGCACATGGTTTGAACCTGGTCTTTGGGGACATCCTTGACGTACCAAAAAAAATGACAAAAGTGTTAAAATCTGTAAAAAAACTACAAGTGTAGCTTTCTCCAGATCAGCGAGTGGTGCGGAAAGAAAATAACTGACGTCACCGCGCCGAGGTGGCGCCTATATGCGACCCGATGTCATCACGTCGACCACAACAACAATGATGGAAGCGGAGTCGACCAATGCCATCTGACGGCGCACAAGGGTACTGCTGAAAGAAAAATCTCTGGATCCAGTCTGATGCTTGGGGGAAATTCTAAGGTAAGGAATCTGCAACAAGAAGTCTCTATCAGATGTTAGTAAATCGCCAACTTTCATCCTTTGTTGAGGCAAATTATTTGCTATGCTACCAAGCTGGCTTCTGTTCTGGATGCAGTACGGAAACTGCCTTATTGGAAGTATCCGAGTCTGTAAGAGAATCCTTGGACGGTGGAGCTGCTGCCATGGTGGTGCTGTTAGATCTGTCAGCAGCATTCATAACGGTGGCACACTCTATGTTATTTAGTAGATTAGGCCTATTTGCCTTTCAGGGCTCAGTTTTATCCTGGATGTGATCCTTCCTGAGAGAGTGCTCACCGTATGTCTTTCTTCATTCTTTTTTCCTCCTCCCCAAAGCCATTAGATTGCAGGGTGCCTCAGGGTTCGGCACTGAGTCCACTGCTCTTTAATCTCTACTTGGCTCCTCTGACCATGATCATTGAAACTTGGGGAGGGAATGCAGTTTCCTCTGCGAATGATACGCAACTGCTATTCTCGTTTTGTGAACATTCGGATGCAGCTTTTGGCAAATTTAGAGAGTGCCTAAAAGTTATAGCCAACTGCATGGATTGTAATTTTTTTTACAACAGAATACAGCTGGCTAAGCTTTGATGGCTGAATGAAATGAACCCACCTTCGGTGCAGGCATCAATCGTGAAGAATTTAGGCCTACTGTTCGACTCGGACCTTTACTTTGTGGCCCAGATTTAGCAGATGTTTTCTATCTGCTTTCTGATGCTTAAACACATCAGAAAGCAGTTACATCTGCTTCCAGCTGAGACTCGCAAAACTTTGATTCATTCCCTTGTGACTTCCTGTCTGAATTATACCAAAAGCTTCTACCTGGGTCTTCCTGCATTTTTGATCCATAGACTCCAGATTATTCTGACTGCCGCTGCTAGGCTGGTCCGGTGGGTTCCTTTCCATCAACACATTTCGCCACATTTAAAGCAGTTACACTGGCTCCCTGTGGCAAAAAGAATTGAATTTATGGCGCTTACATTGGCATATGGAGCCTTGAAGGGCAAAGGTCCCTGTTACCTGAAAAACAGACTGGGCTGGTACCAACAAGAGAGATCCTTGAGATCCAATTACCTCCAACTTGTGCGCATCTTTAAGTTTGTTTAAACCCGTCATGGGAGGTTTAACTGTCTGACAGCAAGGCCTTGGAATCCCCTGTCAATCAAACTCTGCATGTCTGAGTCTGAGCATGTCTTCAGGAAAGAATTAAAAACCTGGCTTTTTGACCAAAATTAGACAAGTTTCCTACCCGCATTCTCAGTTTCTGTTTTGAAGCGCTGGGACGCTTCTGCCGAAGCAGCTGTGCACTGTGCAAATGTCACTGATTGATTGATTGTCAAAGTTTAATATTCTAGCAGAACAAAATCAACTAGCATCCTTCTTGGATTTATCGATAAGTACATAATTAATTAATTCATTGGTTAGGAATTTGTATTTATTATCAAATACCAACAGACAATTTCACCTGTGATATGAACTTTAAAAGTGCACAATGAATGACTGCATCAATCCAACAACACAGTCACATAGAAATTGACTGAAAGTGGGTTAAAGAAACTCTGTTGCCAAATGAGTGTGTTTCAGCCATAGCCTGGTACCATGCATAGCACAGTAAAAAAAAAATATTACCACCAAAATAAATAATGGAATGTCAAATATGATGTTCTGAGTGTAATTTCTAGGCATATTTATATCAGTGCTACACTTATAAATGGCTTCTATATCCATTTAACTGAAATTCATCTTTTGGTAATGTAAAACGCATTAAAGGTAGATGATGTTGCTTTTTGTGGTGTCATTAAGTATGGTTGGAGTACCAACATTATTTCATGCATAACACAATCAGACAAAGGTTGGCTTAGATTGCATGAACTAAACATACAAGCGATTTTCATGGTGCCCACTGAGCACACCTAAATACATAGCCAACTTGGCATACTTACTGTGTTGGTCAGCTGATACTCAATGTAGCTCTTGAGACCATACATTTTAGAACCCTTTCTAGGATCTGCAACAACACAGTCAAATGTAGTAGCTGGATAAGTCCACATTGGGCCATAATCTCCAATCTAGACAATTTAAAATGAGGTAAAGTTAGATAGCAAAGATAAAGCATTTTAGTAAGATACAAATGCAGCGCTGCATACCAACAAACCACAATCATTATCTCTAGTCACAGATACACACAAACCAATGACGTGCGTCAACATAAATAAGTTGAACACATAAATGTATAATAAATGTGTTTCAGAGCAGTATGCCCTAACCAATTTGTGATTGAGATGTTCTGTATTACAATAAGACTTCCATCTCTCAAATGGTCAAAAAACCTGATAAATGTATAAGCTACCTGCCTAAACAAATACATTGCCAACATGGATATATTCTCCAGAAAAGTTTTTATTTCATCTCATACACTGAAAGTGAAGATATTTTCCCTGTCAACTTGCTCAATCTCAAAACATTATTTCTCATACCATCTTCAACATCCAAATCCAAATGACCAGGGAAAATGGCTCTTCCCAATCACCACAACAAATGACCCCCTAAATGTGCTCAGTACTCACAAGACCCACCCAATTTAGCTCCTGAGTAAGAGATAACTTAGGTCTATCCATTAGGCATCAGGCAGACTTCCCCAATATTCCTTTCAACATTTCAAAGTGCTCAAACTGACCAAAGAATTTCACGTTCCACGATCGGTAGTGATATCATACTGAAGCAATAATATGTCACTAAAAGGTAATAGCAGCTGACTTCTCTTCCAATTATCATATAAGGCCCCAAAGATAGAGAAGTGGGGTATGAGTATGTAAGTTTGGCTAGGGAGTAACAATATTTGCACTGACCCTCACTACTATCCACCGTCCCCTCCATTTTATCACACAGGCACCTGGCTTGCCAATCAAAACGGGGTCCTTCCAAAATTCTTAACTTTTACCAACCTATTTAAGTTCTAGCCCTCCAATTGCTCACATTATTTTAATCTACATTCCTCATTATCCACACCCTTTTTCTGTCTTCTCTTTCCAAAAACTCTTAACGTAACTCACTACCGGTTGTGACTGCTTAACATTCTTTTCATCAATTCTATGGAAATATTTGTCTCTTGACCTAAGAGTTATGATCTGAATAAACATTTTCAATACTACAGTCAGAAAGTAACTCCTTCAAAGTGAACTATCACAGAAATCACCTACTGCACTGCCTTACAACTCAAGACTATAATAGGCTCACCTTTCGGCTCCTTAATATTTATGATTTCAGCAGAATTATATTTTGTCTCTGACTTACTATCCCAGCTGTCCTTATTGTAAAAAGTATTCTGTCACATCCTTTTATCTGATAGTACAAACAAATAATAAAATGAAAAGAAAATCCATATGGGTCCATTTGAGGAAAAGCAGTGTAACAAAGAATAGCAGAGAAAATAAACTAGGATGCACGCTAGCCCAAAAGAAAAGGGACGGACAGAAGGACTGCAGTAGTACACAATTCCATTTAAAGAAACAGTCAAACAGACAATGGAACAACGCATTCCCCAGAACGTGGAACCAGCTTAAAACTTTCATGAAAGATAGGCTGTGAGCGCAGGAAATATGAGGAATTAGAAGAGAAAGTCACAATGGTGAGAGCAAAGATGAATTAGATAGCTGCAACAAGTCAATCCAATGCTGTTAGATTCAAATCACTTGGTGCTTTACTGAGTGAGCAAGACACTAACTAAAAACATGGCAAATTTAAGATGTTTTTTGCAGAAGTGCACATAGGTTTCTCATGGCAGCCGAACCCGAACCAGTAGTCAACAGATGGCTAGAGACTGGCCACTTCCTGATCTTATTTGTCTTTCCCTGCGGCGGTGGAATGTGGTGTTCCACAAGAGCCCCTGGAGAGATTGTTCAGAGCCTCTAGGGCTGTGCTTGCAGTGGCAAGAGATGTGGTCATGCAATGAGGTGCCACAGGACTCAGTAACCTACCTCCAGCGGCTTTGTTCACTGTGGTTGCAGGGTTTTCCCTCCAGGGATGGAGACCTGGGCCACATTGGGAAAAGGACAGTCTTCTCACTCTGCAGAGATGAATAAGGACTGTGGCTAACAATGAGTCTATGTGGGAGCTGCAGCACTAAAGGACAGGTGCATCCACGACTTGAACAGGGGATCTGGATGGATCAACCACGCTGCCTGGCAGCTTGGTGAGTGACCTTCTTCAAGAGGCTGTGCTGACAACTTCAAGCGGCTATAAAGTATCAATAGGTGGGATTGCAGGTGCAAGTTAGTATCTCAGCATGCAACTCTGTATCAACTGTATTCCTGGCTTCCTTTACTACGGTTGCTACTGAAGGCGTGTGAAAGAAGATTACTGCATTTTGTATTTCTGAATCGTACCTTGAGGTGGGGAAACACTCTTGCACTTACATTTTTAAGATGCCAGCTAAGGTAACTGCTAGGGTTGGTGTATCCTGGGTCTCATTGCTCGCTTTAGCAGCCCACAGGGAGCATCAAAGAGAAGACCTCAGCTTGGCAAAACCACAGCTGACAAATCAGTCAACTTGGGTGGGTCGGTCACCCCGATACCCGTGGCTAATTAACCCATTTTGGCAACTTTATGTTAAGGCAGGAGATAGTTCTTGCAGCCCGTCCAAGGTCACTGATAAAAGCCTTTGGAGTCAAGTTTTTTTTGTTCAGATTTTTGTCATGAGACGGTGGTCAGGAGATGGCCATACCGGGAACACATTCCTGCTCTTCAAAAGCCCGGTGCAACTTTCTTGCAAATGGAAGTGGCCACCTGCGGTTAAGCACACGGGACAAGTGCATTTCTGCTTTCAGGCACCGAAAGTTGTAGAACTGCTGCAGACGTGGCAACCAGTAAAGTGATATGTGGAGGGTTGGTGAAATTCAGAAATGTCATCTATCCTAATGACATCAGTCATGTCGGCCTCTCACTTCACAATTCCTTCTGGCCCTTCTCGCTCCCCCTTTCTTGTTCTTTTCTCCATTCCTTTCTTTTCTCTAGGGGCAGATTTTGACTCATAATCTGTTGTTCTCATCTTTAAATTTATTTTCTGCCCTTAGTCTTTTCTATCCTCTGGTGACGTATTATTTATAATCTGATCAAGGGGGAGTGGGAAGGGCGTTTATCTCTTGCTGATCTTCCTTTCAGTCTCTGGACTTTTATATATGTTTTTTTTATCTCAGGCTTGGGGATCGGGGGCCCCCATGAGGGGATCTAATCATTGTGGTTACCTATAGGGTTGGATTTGTATTCTTAATTTTTTAGAAAGGGTGGTGGATAACCCTGGTTTAGGATTTTGGTTTGGGGGCATGTGGATCAGGTTGGAGGAGGGTGACTTGGAGGGTTTTTTTAGGAGGGGGAAGATATACTTTGGGCACGGTCTCTGTCATCAGGATGGTAAGTAATGAGGTAGGGTTCATTGGGGAAAAAGGAACGAGGTGTGAAAAGGAAAAATAAATATCCGATTCCTAAGGAGGTTTGCCTGCTGTGTTGGTGGGTGTTCTTCTGTTTTGTTGTATGATGCATCTGGACTTTGACAACCCATGACAATGGCTAACCTTGTGTATAGCCATGACAAGCAAATTCATATTTTTTCATTGAAAGTCAATGGAATTAAGGTGTCCCATAAACACAAACTATTTTGTTTTGTCCTCGTACTGTTTGTCTGCAGGAGATCCACTTATACAGGACCCAATTGTTTTTGCTTGATGAGTTAGGTTACTGTGTACTTGTTATTGCCTGTTTTTCTTCTGCCCAGAGGGGAGTTGCCCTTTTGGCACAGGATAAGAGTTGCACTATAACGCGGTCTGGTTCAGATCAAAATGGTTGGTGGTCTGTTACAGTGATTACTAGTGAAAGGATCCGTATCACACTATGCATCGTTTATGGCCCCAACGGGGATGATCCCATGGCCTTTAATTGCCTTTTGACTGAACTACATGAAAGGCCTCAGCCTTAGATACTGTGTGGGGACTTCAATGTCTCCTTCTTCCCCAATCTTGACTCTTCCTGCTAGGGGGGTTGGGTTGATACTTCTATTGGTAAGAAGTAGACAAAGGATGCATTGAAGCAACTAATGGCTTCATATGCTCTCATGGATGTTTGGCAAAGCTGTAGCCCCGGAGAACCTGGGTTTACCTTTTATTCTTCTCCCCATAAGTCACTTTCACAGACTGATATGTTCCTTGTGAGCCACTCTTTTTTGCCATGCCTCAAGATTCAGTTAAGCCATAAGGCAATTTCAGACCTCAACTCTTTATCCCAGTTTCTTCAACTGGAGCATTTTTCTCAACTGTATCGTCCTCACACCTGGACATTTAACAGGAGACTTCTTGATGATGACTATCTGTTCTATGAACAGGGAGCTGTTTTATCATTTGGAGCAGAATATTGGTTCAGCCTCCACATTATAGGTATGGAATGCACTCAAGGCCTACTGCAGAGAGCATACTTTGAAATATTCTTTATATCAGCAGAAAGAGCAAAGTGGGTTGAAGGCCGACATATGGTCCTCCCTTGTTGCCATGGAATAGCATTTGGCACAAAGTGCAGCTACCCAAGATTTGGGGGGGTGTCTAATACTTTCAGATCAACATGCAGCTGCTCAGGCATTCCTCAGTGAAACATTCTTTGAAAAGGTGCTTAAGAAGAGTCAGGCTAAACAATTAAGTACTTTTGGGAACAGAGAAGAAATGGATCGAATTTTATCTTTCATGGTCAAAGACTGAGCTAAAGTTCATATTGTCCAGGAAAATCTTAACGACAAGGGAGAGCAGGTTTGCGATTGTTAGCTTATATTGGAAGAGTTTCACCCATTCTATCAGAGGCTGTATAGTGAGGATGTAGTCGCATCCGCATATGCTATTGATTAGTACATTGGGACATCTCACTTTTGTGAATTGATGAGATCACAATGGTCCAGCTTACAGGATCTAATCACAATACCCAAAGTCAAGGTTGCAGTAAGCTAACAGGGCAAGGTGGAAAGCTTCGGGTCCCGACCAAATTTTTCATGAGGTTTACGCAAGTTTTTCACACATTTTGGTACACCTTCTTTGAAATATCTTCAATTCTTTCGAGTCAGTGGGACAAGTTCCTGGGTCCTGTGCAGAGACCAGTATTGTCATCTTCCCACAGAAGGGGAAGATCCCCTGCTGTGTGGCTCATATCACCCAATATCTTTGATAAACACAGACTCAAAGATTTATACCTCAGTACTTGCCAATAGACTATCTCTAGTAATTGCTTATTTGGATAATGAGAACCAACACAGGTTTAACCCCTTCTGTGCCGCGGACGTAGTGGTTACGTCCTGCGGCACAGTGCTGCTGTGCCGAGGACGTAACCACTACGTCCTCGGCACACAGCCCAGAGGGAGCGCTCTCGCTCCCTCTGTGTGCTTCCCCCCACCCCCCAAAGTCAGGGATGGAAGGGGAAGCCCTTCCCCTCCCACCCCCGACCCCCCCCAACCCCCCCTGTGACGTCAGCGCACGAGCGCGCGCTGATTAGTCACAGGGTCTCCCCCATCGCGCTGGAAGCAGAGCTTCCAGCGCGATTGAAAGAGAAATGCTTTTGCATTTCTCTTTCAATCCCATGGGGGAGGCCCCGAGAGGCTTCAAAGGGAAGGAAATGTATTTCCTTCCCTTTGAAGTCTCTCACAGGGTTTCAAAAGCCGGATTGCTTGCAATCCGGCTTTTGAAACCCCACTAGACACCAGGGATTTTTTTTTTTTTTAATGAAACTGTCAAAAGGGAGCGACCCCTTGGGCAAGGGTCACTCCCAGGGGGGGCATTTTTTTAGGAAGGCCTTTTCTGCCCCCCCTGGGGGCAGATTGGCCTATTATTAGGCCTTTTCTGCCCCCAGGGGGGGCAGCAACATCTAGGCACCAGGGAGCTTTTTTTTTTTTTTTGTGATATTTTTTTTTTTTTTTAGGTGGGGAGCGACCCCTTAGGCAAGGGTCGCTCCCCTAGGGGGCAATATATATTTAGACCATTTCTGCCCCTCTTGGGGGCAGATTGGCCTATTTTGATGAGGCCAATCTGCCCCCAAGGGGGGCAGAAACCATTAGACACCAGGGAGTTTTTTTTTCCCGCAAATTTTACGCAACGGGAGCGACCCCTTGGGCAAGGGTCGCTCCCAGGGGGGGCATTTTTTTGGGAAGGCCTTTTCTTCCCCCCCTGGGGGCAGAAACCTCTAGGCACCAGGGATAATTTCTTTTTTTTTTTCTTTTTGTTATGTTTTATTTTTTTTTTAGGTGGGGAGCGACCCCTTAGGCAAGGGTCGCTCCCCTAGGGGGCAAATTATATTTAGGCCATTTCTGCCCCCCTTGGGGGCAGATTGGCCTATTTTGATGAGGCCAATCTGCCCCCAAGGGGGGCAGAAACCATTAGACGCAAGGGAGTTTTTTTGTTTGCGTGAATTTCACGCAAGGGGAGCGACCCCTTAGGCAAGGGTCGCTCCCTGGTGGTGGGGGGGGGATTATTTTAGGCCATTTCTGCCTCCCTGGGGGGTAGATCAGCCTATTTTGATTCGGCTGATCTGCCCCCAAGGGGGGCAGAAACCACTAGGCACCAGGGATTTTTAGTTTTTTTGTTTTACAGATGGGGAGCGACCCCTTGGACAAGGGTCGCTCCCCTGGAGGGGCAAAATGTATTTAAGGCCATTTCTGCCCACTTTGGGGGCAGATCGGCCGATTTTAGGTCAATCTGCCCCCAAGGGGGGCAGAAACCACTAGGCACCAGGGATCTTTTTTTTGCGCCATCACGCAAGGGGAGCGACCTTGTAGGCAAGGGTCGCTCCCTTGGGGGGGGGGGGGGGGGGGGAGGGGGGGAGGTAGGGGGGGCAAATTTATTTTAGGCCATCTCTGGCCCCCCTGGGGGCAGATCGGCCTATTGGTATTAGGGCGATCTACCCCCAGGGGGGGCAGAAACCTCTAGGCGCCAGGGCAATTTTTTTTTTGTGTTTTTGTTTGTTTGTTTTTTTTTTTTTTTTTTTTTTTTTTTTTTTTTAGAGATGGGGAGCGACCCATCAGGCAAGGGTCGCTACCCTGGGGGGCAAATTGTATTTAGACCATTTCTGCCCCCCTTGGGGCAGATTGGTCGATTTTAGGTCAATCTGCCCCAAGGGGGCAGAAACCACTAGGCACCGGGGATTTGTTTTTTGGCGCCAATGTCACGCAGGGGGAGCGACCCCGTAGGCAAGGGTCGCTCCTGGGGGGGGGGAGGATTCGGGGGGCAAATTTATTTTAGGCCATTTATGCCCCCAGGGGGGGCAGAAACCTGTAGGCGCCAGGGCAACATTTTTTTTTGTGTTTTTTTAGAGATGGGGAGCGACCCATCAGGCAAGGGTCGCTCCCCTGGGGGGCAAACTGTATTTAGACCATTTCTGCCCCCCTTGGGGGCAGATTGGTCGATTTTAGGTCAATCTGCCCCAAGGGGGCAGAAACCACTAGGCACCGGGGATTTGTTTTTTGGCGCCAATGTCACGCAGGGGGAGCGACCCCGTAGGCAAGGGTTTGGGGGGGTGGGGGGTCAAATTTATTTTAGGGCATTTCTCCCCCCCCTGGGGCCGGCTGAGCTAGAGGCCAAAATCCACAGGTAGGCACATTGCAAAAAACACCTCTGTTTTCTGTGAAAAAATATGTTGCGTCCACGTTGTGTTTTGGGCCATTTCCTTTCGTGGGCGCTAGGCCTACCCACACAAGTGAGGTACCATTTTTATGGAGAGACTTAGGGGAACGCTGGGTGGAAGGAAATTTGTGGCTCCTCTCAGATTCCAGAACTTTCTGCCACAGAAATGTGAGGAACATGTGTTTTTTTAGCCAAATTTTGAGGTTTGCAAAGGATTCTGGGTAACAGAACCTGGTCCGAGCCACACAAGTCACCCCATCTTGGATTCCCCTAGGTCTCTAGTTTTCAGAAATGCACAGGTTTGGTAGGTTTCCCTAGGTGGCGGCTGAGCTACAGGCCAAAATCTACAGGTAGGCACTTTGCAAAAAACACCTCTGTTTTCCTTCAAAAATTTGGCTGTGTCCACGTTGCGCTTTGGGGCGTTTCCTGTCGCGGGCGCTAGGCCTACCCACACAAGTGAGGTATCATTTTTATCGGGAGACGTGGGGGAACGCTGGGTGGAAGGAAATTTGTGGCTCCTCTCAGATTCCAGAACTTTCTGCCACAGAAATGTGAGGAACATGTGTTTTTTTAGCCAAATTTTGAGGTTTGCAAAGGATTCTGGGTAACAGAACCTGGTCCGAGCCACACAAGTCACCCCATCTTGGATTCCCCTAGGTCTCTAGTTTTCAGAAATGCACAGGTTTGGTAGGTTTCCCTAGGTGGCGGCTGAGCTAGAGGCCAAAATCTACAGGTAGGCACTTTGCTAAAAACAGGTCTGTTTTCTGTGATGTGTCCACGTTGTGTTTTGGGGCATATCCTGTCGCGGGCGCTAGGCCTACCCACACAAGTGAGGTATCATTTTTATCAGGAGACTTGGGGGAACATAGAATAGCAAAACAAGTCTTATTGCCCCTTGTCTTTCTCTACATTTTTCCCTTCCAAATGTAAGACAGTGTGTAAAAAAGAAGTCTATTTGAGAAATGCCCTGTAATTCACATGCTAGTATGGGCACCCCGGAATTCAGAGATGTGCAAATAACCACTGCTTCTCAACACCTTATCTTGTGCCCATTTTGGAAATACAAAGGTTTTCTTGATAGCTATTTTTTACTCTTTATATTTCAGCAAATGAATTGCTGTATACCCGGCATAGAATGAAAACCCACTGCATGGTGCAGGTCATTTATTGGCTCTGGGTACCTAGAGTTCTTGATGAACCTACAAGCCCTATATATCCCCGCAACCAGAAGAGTCCAGCAGACGTAACGGTATATTGCTTTCGAAAATCTGACATTGCAGGAAAAAGTTACAGAGTAAAACTTAGAGAACAATTGATGTTTTTTTCACCTCAATTTCAATATTTTTCTTTTTCAGTTGTTATTTTCTGTAGGAAACCCTTGTAGGATCTACACAAATTACCCCTTGCTGAATTCAGAATTTTGTCTACTTTTCAGAAATGTTGCGGTTTCTGGGATCCAGCGTTGGTTTCATGCCCATTTCTGTCACTGACTGGAAGGAGGCTGAAAGCACAAAAAAATCGTAAAAATGGGGTATGTCCCAGTAAAATGCCAAAATTGTGTTGAAAAATTGGGTTTTCTGATTCAAGTCTGCCTGTTCCTGAAAGCTGGGAAGCTGGTGATTTTATCACCGCAAACCCTTTGTTGATGCCCTTTTCAGGGAAAAAAACACAAGCCTTCTTCTGCAGCCCATTTTTCCAATTTTTTAAAAAAAACAAAATTTTCACTGTTTTTTGGCTAATTTCTTGGCCTTCTTCTGGGGAACCCACAAAGTCTGGGTACCTCTAGAATCCCTAGGATGTTGGAAAAAAAGGACGCAAATTTGGCTTGGGTAGCTTACGTGAACAAAAAGTTATGAGGGCCTAAGCGCGAACTGCTCCAAATAGCCAAAAAAAGGCTCGGCACAGGAGGGGGAAAAGGCCTGGCAGCGAAGGGGTTAAACCTGGATGAGACACCATTGCCCAAGTGGATACAGTCATTTCTTCTCACGAAGTGGGGTCAGCAGATAGAGTCCCGGTCGGAATGATAATGCTTGATGCGGAAAACGCCTTCAACCGGCTCTCCTGGTAATTTCTTTGGGCAATTATGGGAGCATTCGGCCCGCAGTTTATATAATGGGATCAGCAACTATATAAAGGCCTTACGGCTACAGTCTTACAGTTGAGTACCCTTTTGGACCCTACAACGATCATTGGGGGTATGCGGCAAGGATGTTCTGTCACACCAGCTTTTTGCACTCTATTTTGAAAATATAATGATATTCTACCACGGCAGATCCATCACTGGAGCTCAAAGATCTTGCACATGCGGACGATGTGGACATCCTCACTTCTTTGCCAGTATCAGCTTTAGCAGCAATTGATACAATAGTTAGGGAATTTGGAACTGTGTCAGGCTACAAACGTAACATTGACCACATGCAGGTCCTAACATTTCCCCTTCGGGTCAGGACAGGAATTGGGTCAGCTCTGCAACATATCTAGGCGTTGAATTGTCATTGAATATGGAAGTGATAATTCAGCATAGTTTTGGTCAAACTTTTACAAGGACGGTTTCGACCTAAAACAAATACAACCAATTATATTTGTGGTTAATTGGGTTGTGCAATCTGATCAAATCTATCATATTACCTTACTATCTTGATCTCTTCAAATGTATACCCTTTTATCTTCCTAGGGGCTTCTTTGGTAAAATTGAGGCTTCCTGGCACATATTCATCTGGAGCTATAAAAAAAAAACCTAGGTCTCGTATACAGGTTCTTAATTTGCTACGGGAGAAAGGGGGGGCAGGGGTGGGAGTCTCGCCCTACCAGACCTGCGGGACTATTATCTGGCAGCATTTCTTTATTTTACGATTAATTAAGGTTCTGGGTGGGAAGCCCTGGCATCTAGGGCTCATGTACCTAGAATAACTACCATGGGGAGAACATCTTGCCCCACACCGGCATTATAGACACGGTCTATTTCAAAAAGACCCAGTTTAAGACTTTGAGTGTGTTTCATTCGATCTGATCCTATCCCAGGAAGAGGCTACTGGACATCTCTCTCTATAATGTATATACTTATCTTGGCTATAACCCTAACCAGCCTCTGCAGCTTCCAGGAGTGCTGGGAGGGTGCTAAGCTCCTTTTTCTGGGGCATTTGTTTGAGGGTACTACTCTTCTCTCATACACTTTAGGTCAAATATATTCGCTTCCTCGTGACATCTTCGGCATATTTTTGGTAATCTAAAAATGGAAAATATTGACTGCTCACCGAGCGATTTTCTGGACTACCTGAGGAGAAGTCAATCTAAAAGCATGTAAGCCTCGCCTATGAAAGGATCTAGACTGATCCATTTCAACAAGTGGCAAATAAATGGATTAATTATCTGAAGGTGGAGTTGACACTGGAAAACATTAGTCGTACTAATATGTTAGGGCAAAGTGCCTTAATGTTTCTAGGGTTAAAGTACATCATTTTATATTAATAAATAATTACTTTTATACACCCTACCATCTTTACATAATAAACGTTTGGCATGATGCTAAATGATTTCGATGTGCTGCAGATCAGGACAAAGCAGTACATATACTTGCCACCTGTCCTTCCATTGCTTATTTTTGGGAGACAGTTATGAGAAAACTGAATTGGATGTGCCAGGCCAATGTTGCCTGTACCTCAAAGTTAGTGGTATTACAGCACTCATCAAATATTCTGTCACATTTAGCTCGCTGTGGCCCCTAGCAAATGCTATGTTGGCATGAATTTCTGAACATTTGCACCCTCGAAATATTGCTAATTGATAGATGACTGGAAAGCGAGGCAAAGGAAGATTTGGGGCTCACTCCTGGGATTCTGAGCCACGTTTGGGCTGGTCATGACTAGGTACTCTAGTCATATCTATGGTATCTGTTTTCGATAGTCGGCTCTTCAGATGCAACTTATAGTACAATTTAATCGGTGTCTTCTTTTTCCTTTGTTTCATCTTTGTGGAATTATAATTGTATTTTCTTTTGTCTCCTGGTATTTTGTGTATATAGAATAATTAGAGAAAAGAAAAAACAAAGAAAGCAGGGGGGAATGAATATGAAGAGTAGAGCAACTATCTTGGCTATATTAAGTGACTTCTTTTTCCCCTTGCTTTAGTTGTTTATGCAAATATTTTCAAATTTTTCCATGTTCGCTTACATTTTTATTACAATCATTTGTTTGTCTTTTTTTGTTTTCTTGTAACTTTGTACTTTAGTGCCTAAATTGCTGCTAATTTTATATTATTCACTACAAGTTTATATACATTTGATTTCTCCAATAAAAAGCTATATCTATACCATCCAAATAATTAACATTGTAAAAGCTATTAATTATCTACTATCACCATTGCAGGGGATTTTGAGCCACTCTCTGGCTGGACATGCCTAGGTAGTATAAGTCATATCTATGGTGTCTGTCTTTGATAGTCAACTATTCAGGTGCACCTTATAGGTCAATTTAACAGTGTCTCCTTTTCATTTGTTTCACCTTTGTTTATTTATCGCCGCTCCACGCACTCATTAACGAAGTGTACTAGTTTCCTAGCAACAGTTGCTAGTGACGCTGGAGTGCTGCTCGTGCTATTTTTATTGTGCCCAATTTCCAACGAAAACAATTATAACGCGGAGACAAACGACGGCCATTTTGGATTGGGCAAATTGAGCGAAAAAAGGGCAAAATCCTACTAAAAGTAGTTATCAACGGCGGCCATTTTGTATGTCGATTGGGATATACATTGCCTTCAATTGACCAAGGAGTATACAGTAGCCATTTTAATTTTGCAGAAGAGTTTCAGATATTTGAAGAACATTTTGGAAACTGTGGAATACGTATAAATTTTTTTTTAAAAAAATTAAATTAATAAACTATGGCTCATAATAATTTTATTAATCAACCTGCATTGTTTTTAAATAATCCTGGCAAACCTGCAATGAAATGGAGAAATTGGCATAGAGCATTTGAAAATTACTTGGTGGCTATTGACGGTAAAAGATTTGATCCAGAACAGAAAAAAGCATTGATGTTCGGCCTATTAGGCAATACAGGTCAAGAAATCTTTGATAATCTACCGGAGTATGAATCACCTCCTAGTCAATTTATTCCATTGAATGAGTATGAGGAAGCAGTTAAACGTATGGAAAAACAATTCACGGAGGAACCCAATGTAATAGTGGAGAGGCACAGTGTAACGGTACGAACAGTATAAAGGCAACTGAGAGGCACTGAAATTACTCAGGTAAGTGTTTATTTTATTTGTAAGGGTTAAATGTTCGTTTTTATGGGGTTGGGTGTTTTCTCTTGAAGATTAGGTAGGTATCTCCTTCTATGGCTGATGATTTCTTCTGTTTTCTTTTCCCCTTCTATTCCAGGTTAACGTTCCAGTGGTCTCCCGGGTGTTTTCCAGACTCGAATACCGGAAACAGAAAGGACAGAAAATACCACGGTAAGTGGGGTGGAGAACCTCCTCTAATTCGCTATAAACTAGGACGGACTGGGTACATTATAGGGAAAACAAAAGGTGGGGTTGTGCCCGTGAGGAGTGGATGGGGACCAAGTGCTCACGGTATGGGATTTTTCTCTGTGCCGTTAAGTGATTCACACGTGAAGTCCCGGTGTCACAAGCCTTCCTCCCCCTCAGCCCTTGTTACCATCCCTCCCCAGTCCTTTGCCCAGTGGTGTCCCGCTTGTGTGCCCACAGGGACCGTACCTTGCTAAGCCACGACCCTCCAGGGTCGTGGCTGGCTTCCTCGTGATCCTTTAGCTGATCTCCTTCGCTGGGATGCCTCGGCTCCGACACTGCCGTGGTCACAGGATCTCGTCTAGTGGATGTCTCCGGCCAGCCGCCTCGGGGAAACTCTTCTTCGTCCTTCGGTTTCCTTCTTTCTCGTGTCGCTCCTCTCATATCCTCCGTCTCCTCCAGATTCGCCGCCGCCTTCTCCGAACACCCGGGTCTCTTCAATGGCTCGGGCGGAAGTTGTCCCAGGTTGCCCCGGCAACCTCGGGACGCCTGCCTCTCTCTGGCCGCGTTCCCGTGGAGAAGCCGGAATGCGGAAATGACGTATCGGAAGATTCCGACACGTCATTTTCATGCCGTTCTGCCTTCGTGACCGGGAACGCCCGGTCACACACAGTTTCTTCAAACGGAAGCAAATGGAGAATGAAAGCGTTGAGGAATACATCGCTTCTTTGAGAGTCTTAGCTTCTTCATGCGAATTTAATGAGATGACAGATACTTATATTCGAGATCAATTTGTATTTCAATGTTATTAAAAAAAAAATACAAGAAAGGTTGCTGGAATGCAGAAATCCAACATTACAAGAGGTTGTTGACGTAGCCAAAGGTATTGAGAGATCGTTACTGTGTACTAAAGCTTTAACATCTGTAGATGTTTCTAATACAGATGTATATATGGTACAGGATCAAAAGACTAAAGACATTAAAGACAAGGATAGCAAGTACTATGGAAGGAAAAGTGTACAATGTTACAGATTCAAATGTTACAGGGTCAAAATCACATTTGGGTAAGAATCCCAAATGTCCTGCGTTAGGAAAAAAATGTATTAAATGTAAAAACGTCAGTCATTTTGCTGTTGTATGTAGAAGCACAAAAGAGGGCAACCAAATTAGAATTAATACAGTTGATATTTTTGATGAAGAAATGTGTGCAAATATTGTGCTAACTGTAGAGGATGGTGGTTGTAGAAAGATGATGAACACATATAAAGCACCACTTAGTTGTGTTAGTATTGGAGGAAAAGAATTGGAGGTCATGGCAGATTCAGGTTCTCCTATTACTATATTAGATAAGGACAAATTTGAGAAAGTTTGGAAAAACATGAAATTAGAAAAGAGTGATGTAAACCCAAAGACGTTTGGAGAGTTTGATATTAACATGGTGGGATATTTTTGTGACACTTTGCAATTTAAAAGTCGCAGCATCGATACTAAGATATATGTTGCGGAAAATGGCAGGAACATTGTTGGTTGGCAGGATTTGGGTAGACTGGGAATAATTTTGAAACCAGGATCACCCAATCCAATCATTCTTGGTGATATACCATGTTCAGATGTCAATAGCGTTGAGGATACTGATATGTATTTGACTCCTGAAAAGGTGTTGACTGATAATCAGGATGTATTTGTGAATCATATTGGATGTGTGAAGGGGTTTGAACGCAAAACTAAGTTGAAAGCAACAGCTACACCTGTCATTCATAAAGTGCATCCTGTTCCACTGTCAGTTAGAAGGGAGTTAAAAGATTTATTAAAGAAATTGTGTGACGAGGGTGTGATTGAACGCACAGATTCTTCTGAGTGGGTCTTGGCTATTGTAGTTACAAAAAAGAAAACTGGTGATATACAGTTATGTGCTGACTTGAGATCCTTGAACAGGAATATTGTAGTAGATTGTCACCCATTGCCCAGGATACAAGAAATTCTAGCAGCTACTAATGGTTCAAGATATTTTTCGTTGATTGGCCTTAAGTCAGCATATCATCAAGTCAAATTGTGTGAATCATCAAAAGATGATACCACTTTTGTAACACCATTTGGAACGTACAGATATGTACGCTTACCTCTTGGACTTGCATCAGCGGCAAGTGTATTTCAAAAGCTGATGGATTTCCTTTTTAAAGATATGGACGGTATTGAGAAATTTCAGGATGATATTTTGGTGCATGCGAAAACATCTTCTGAACACAATGTCATTCTGAATAAAGTGTTAAGTATTTTAAAAGAAAGAGTGATGACAGTGAGTAGATCAAAATGTAAGTTCTTGTGTACAGAAATAGAGTATTTGGGACACACTTTATCTGCTGATGGTATAAAACCAAAGGAGGATTTACTTAAAGCAAATCGTGAAGTGCCCAGACTTAAGGATAAGGATACTCTTAAATCTTTTCTTGGGTTAAGTGAGTACTATTCCAGGTTCATTATGGATTATGCTGGCATTGTTGAACCTCTTAGAAAACTGCTAAGGAAGAAAGTGAAATTTGAATGGTCACATGAGCAAGAAACTGCATTTATAAATGTAACAAATGCCATATTGAAGGCACCAGCTTTGCAGCCTTATGATACTAAAGGACGCAACAGAATCACGGTTGATGCTAGTGCAACAGGTATAGGTGCTGTGTTTACTCAAATAGTGTCTGGAAAGGAAGTTACAGTAGCTTTTGTTTCTAGAATGCTTCGGAAATCAGAATGTTTTTACAGTACCATTGAAAGAGAGGCATAGGCTTGCGTTTGGGCTGTGGAGAAATTGAAGACATATCTTTGGGGCAATGAGTTTGAGTTAGTAACTGATCATAAACCATTGGTATACAGGATGGATGGGAGGAGTAATACGAAGGCATCTTCTAGGTTGATCAGATTATTATCTAAGTTACAAGAATATAATTTTGTGATAAAACACATTTCTGGTGGTTTGAATAGACGTGCTGATTGTTTATCCAGGTTACCTTAGGAAAATGATGATCACAGAAAGATTTTGGATGATGAATGTGTAGTGGCTTATATGGATGTTGTAGAACATTGTGATGGTGCGATTTCTGCTGGGGAGTGGTGCAAAGCTTCTGAAAGTGATTCAGTATTACAACAGGTAATGAAATATGTCACTGAAGGGTGGCCTCTTAGCAGAAATGTAGGTAATGTATTGAAGAATTTTTCACAAGTATCTGATGAATTGAGTATTGAATGTGGAATTTTAATGAGACATGATTTGTATGTTCCACCACAAACTTTAAAGAAAAGGTTGATTGAGTTGGCCCATAAAGGACATCCTGGTACTAGTCTCACAAAGAAAGCTTTAAGATCATATTATTGGTGGCCTGGGCTTGACAATGATGTTCACATGTATCTAGATAACTGTCTGGAGTGTATTAGATCTGACAAACTTTGGAAACTGAGTAAAAAGGAGTTACAACCTGTTTTGATACCTGATGCACCATGGGAGAAAATAGCTATAGATATTTCACGACCATTTACTTTACTTGAATCAGATATGCGTTACTTAATTGTCGTCACAGGTTATTATTCTAAATGGATTCACTGGGAATTTTTAAGAAATGTTAGTACTGAAACGGTTATTGAATTTTTAAGAAAAATATTTGCAATTGAAGGTTTACCCAGAATTGTGGTATCTGACAATGGTACACAATTAATTTCACAGAAAATGTGTACATTTTTGGAATGTCATGGTATTCAACAAGAAAAAAATCCTCTTTACAATCCTTCATCAAATGGTCAAGTGGAACGCATGAATAGATTTGTGAAAGAAGGTATTCAATTAGCATTAGCATCAAAATTAGATGTATATGAATTTTTACGGGAGAAAGTGTATGGGTATAATTGTACTACAAATTCTACAACTGGATTTTCACCTTTCCTTTTGATGAGATGCAGGAAGGATAAAACTTTACTCACTCCTAAATTTGGAAAGGTCGTGAATAATGGTAATATGGTCAAAATTGTGGATGATAATGAACCTCAAGTTAAACAAAAAATTGTCGACAAACAAGTAAAAACTAAACATTATTATGACAAAATACATAGAGTGAGATCTGGAGTATTCAATGTAGGTGATTGGGTATTTGTAAGAAAACCCTATAAAGTACTTAAAGGGGAGTCGGTATACACTTCTCCAATGCAAGTTTTTAAAGTGTCCAATGGTTCTGTTCTTTTGAAAGATAAGGGGTGGTGGAGTAAAAATGTTGTGATCTTGTCAAGAGAGCATTTTGAAAAATGTAGGAAACAGAGATGATGTTCATTTGGAAACTAGAGAGTATTATGATTTTGGAGATTTAACTAGTGATGGAATGGAGGGAAAATCCAATTGCAGAATTGATGGAAACAGTAGCAGGAGTAATAGTAGTATTTGTGACAATGAAATGCATAATTTAGAAAAGGCACAGAGAGTTACAGAGAATGAATTAACTGATGTAACTGATGTTAATTTGAGAACTAGAAGGAAAAGACAAGTTCCAAATAAGTATTCTGAATTTGTAATGTATTAATGCTTATGTGATGTAGTAATTTATTATTATAATTTTTTGTTTTTTTTGTTTTTGTTTTTTTGTTTTGTTTGGGAAAAAAGAGATGTTGTAATACTAAATAGAATGTAGAATGTAGAATTCTGTGTGGGAGATCGGTGTCAGTTGGGAGAGGAGGCTTTGTTGATCGGACGCTGTCGGTGAGCCTTTATTATTGATGCATCTTGAAATAAAAGAAACACGAAGTACATCTGTAAGTGTGTACATCTTTACTTACAACAATACACTTTCCCTGCAATGCACCTTTTGTCATATTGTATGCCTGTCATTATATATCCCAAGAGAGCAATAGTTTCTCCCTGATACCCACTTGGATTAATCTCTTTAGGTAATAAAGCTACAACATTCCAATGAACTTTGAACAACTTTTCAGGGATAATGGTATATAGCAGATCCAGAATCAATCATATGATCTATTTCAAAACTACCAACCTTGAAGCTAGCTGTAGGTTTGCATACCCTTCCCTTGGCTCCTGCCCCCCTTCTTTTATTTTCTATTCTTTTACCTTGATCTATTACCAAAATTCTGTCATTGTAACTAGCGGTGTCCATTACCTCTACTACACTCACTCTAGATTTCGTTTCCTTACCACTTTTGCTACTTTCCCTACACATTTGCGCATAACGAGCTTTGCGACCACAGTTCCTGCAATCTTTATTTAACGCAAAACATTTTTTTAAATCTGACATAAGTACATGCTTCAACAACATTTACATTCCTTCACTTTATTCTTTGCTATTGTAGACATGCCCCTCACACCTTTCTAGACAACACGTTGACTTCCTGTTCTATGTACTATCACTAACTGTTGCCGACATAATTTGTCTTGGATCTCTTATTTAGTTCTCTCATACAACACTGTGACTCTTCAATAATTTTTGCCAAATCAATTGCTTCTTTCAATGTGGGATCTTTTGCCGCCCACAACCTCTCTTGAATATTCTTTTCTCAGCACTGCACAATAAGTTGATCACATACCAACTTATCCGTCAAAGCTCCAAAGAGACATTTGACGGATAGTTTTCTTAATCTCACCACAAACTCATCAATTGTTTCATGGTCATTTTGAGGTTGTGTGTAAAATTTGTATCTTGTCATTACCAAATTCACTTCCTTCGCAAATCTATTCTCCAACCTTTAGGTGCTTCTTTACAAACATCATCCATTGGCTGACCATTAGGGCCAAAGGCAGTAGGTATTTATTTAAAAATACTCTGACCCTTACAACCCAATGTACTCAACCACACAGCCTTTTTACGCGTTGATGACTAAATCTGACCATCCAATGCTATGATGTAATTTTCCAACATCTCTACCCAATCTTCCCAACATATTGTTGGTGGTCCCGGTTGAGATAAAAACAAAGGTGGAGGAATAATGTTGCTCTGAGAAACCATGCTTTGTACAGTCTCTAATATAGGATCAAACAAAATGGTTACATTTGTATAATACTTTCACAATGTGTACTTAAAGAACAAAATTAACTACATCCTCACGAATAGATGAAGGTGACCACCATATTTTCTCCACAATGACCACTGTAAATAGGATATGGATGTAATGGTTACTCAATACCCAATAAATAATGGAGGTGTCCATATCAACAAAATTAAGGTGTGCAGATCACTGAGTATAATCTGCACTATTCACAAATTATGATATTCAAGAGTCAGCTGAGCTTCACCACAAATGACAGTCACCAGGATTCAGCGCTCAGCTCACCGAGGGAAACCTGCATGATACTAATAAAATGACACCGCTTGTACGTAAGGCGCTCCACTTGTAAGGGTGCATGGTGACACCACATGTTCTGCTGTGATGTGCAGATCACCGAATGAGATCTGCTACTTTAAAAATGGCGTCACCTACATGTCTGGTGTGTTGCGTTTCAATAACGTGTGATGTGCAGGACACATGGGAATGATGCTCCACCTTAGGCGTTAAAGATATGTAGCTCTTACTGGCTCGCAGCAGCCTCCATTGTTTCTCTCCAAACAGCTTCGCAGCAGGTGGGTGTGCTCGCGACGAAGGTGTCAACACATTATAGCCAGTGTGTGAACTACTCACCAAGGCCCTACTACTAGCACTCAGTAAGATTACTAAAATACAATAAGTTACTCCAGAGTAAAACAGTACCTCAATGTGTTTACCTGGTGTAGCGATGCACCGAAATGCACCTTTGACGGAGATCATTTACCACCACTGCTACACTGAGATCACCAGGTCATGTACAGCCTACTGCAGCTCGTGTTAAATGTTCGCCAAAATGTTGTGAGATTCCAGGAATAGTACTGGTCACAGTTGGAGCTTGGTTTTCAAGTTTTATTAGAGTACACAACCTCTTGTCGATCCACTCCAAGGAGCCAGGAGCAACTGAATTTGCTGGAGTTTCTCTCCACCTTACATTCTATTTAGAACTTCCCCTTGTGATGAGCTTACATCAGAACATAATGAATGCTTGTACAGAATATTGCAGTGCATTTGTATGCTAAAAGTACATGTGTCCAGACAGAAAGCAAGACAAAATGTTTTTATTTTAATGTAACATCTAGGTTGCAGTTCCGTTGCTGATAAAATGTTATATAATAAATGTGCCACAATTAAAAATGTATAAATGAATCATTCTTGTTGTTCGACATGCTGGACGAAGACTGATTTATGTGCAGGTAGCTAATTTTTAAAGGCATACTTGACACGGGCACATTTTAGAGCATAGGCTATCTTTCTCCTAGCTCATTTTTAGAAAAGCTCATTTTTAGCAGCATACTTGACACGGACACATTTTAGATCATTCACATAATGGAGAAACGTTGGTCCTTGTCTGGCTATTAAATTATGCTTTTTAATTTAGCCTGCTTAATGTTTAAGGCAATGTATGTGCCATGAGCATGCTATTTTACTGATTATTGGTACAATACTATTTTTGCTATTCACATTACTATTGTAATGTTAATTATGTTTACTGACAAACTAGTATTATACAAAGACAACATGAGTCTTCTGTGAAATTATTTGAAGCAGGATTTCTGAATCCACTTTGCCTGCCACTGATCCTATATCCTCTTGGCTGAACAGAAGCGTCAACCGATTTTAGTGTAGAAAAGGTGTGGGCACTAAAACAATTTGGCTTCAAACTTGAGCATTCCTGTTCATGGAGAGGTGACTCAGTCGAAGACTGGCAAGTGTGAGGTTCTTTTGATGTGGGTGTTAAGGTGTGTGTCTAGCATGGTATTGATGTTTTAGAATTATTACTCATAATGTTGGTATTGTATTGATGATGTTACTGGTGTTAATTATGTGTCGACACTTTCCGTTTATTATGCATTGATGTTGATAGACCGAGTCAGGTCTAGTGTTTGTGAAGGGCTAAAGAGTGGGATGCCAAGTCTCAAGGTTTAGGGTTTATGATTTCCTTATTGGTCAAGGTGTGAGAGAAATTTGGAATGGAATAGTAGTAGTATTTTATTTTTTGTAAAAAGTAAAATATTTTGGGCCCAGAATAGTTTGCCACTGGTCGAGATTTAGGGCAAGATGTACCACTTTTTGTTTTGCGACTCACAATTTGTTTGCGAATCGCAAATTGCAAGTCGCAAAAATAAAACGTACAACACTGTTAACCAGACTGTTTGCGATTCCCAAATGGGTCGCAAGGGACTTGCCTCATTGTTATTCATGAGATAGGCTACAATTTGCGACATTTGCAAATGGCCGCACTCACAGGGATGGTGGCCTGCTGGGGTCAACAGATCTGTGACTGGTTTTTCAATAAAACAGTTTTAAAGCAGTCTGGTTTCCATAAAGGAAAATCTGGCTGCGCACTCACCCCGCGGCCTCCAGGCCCAATTGAGAGGCACAGCTAGTGACTATACCCCAGTCAAGCTCTCCAGTACACAGGGCCAGCCCTCAGCTGTGCATGATGGCAGGGCGATCTTCAGCAGGTCCACCACCTGTGACCTGGGGTGACACTCTTCATCGGGCTCCAACTCTCACTGTTGACCGTGCCGGGGCCCTGGCCGGCCTCCCTTTGACTCCACAACACACGTCATAGAAGACCAAAATGGAGAGTCACTATGGTGCAAACAGGGACATTGGTGTGGGGGAGAGCCTGTGCTAGCGAGGGCTGATGTAGGGATGCTCCGTAGATGCCGGATTAATGATGGATTGTATGTCCAGCCGGCAGAGCCCTCAAAGAGTGGTCATCTTGTTGCAACGCGGAGCCACGCCCCGTTGTTTTAAACTGTGATAGTGTAGGAATAATGGCTTGAATGCATGACAGTGAGTAAACGGCCATAAAAGGAACCTGAAAGAAATCCACTGAATTATAAGCCTTCTCCAGGAGTTAAGGAGGAATATAGTGAGTTATTGATTATTTGAAGAAGAAAGTTCTGGTGAAGCAGGTGAAATGGTGACAAATAATGAGAACGACCAGGAATATAGATGAGTTGGTCACACGTATTATGAAGACTGATGCAAGCATACTGACAATTTAGTAGCATGGACGATCCTACTAAAGGAGCTACATCTGGGTTTGTGTCAGCTTTTGTGTTAGTAATGAACGCTGAGCACAGAACTTCAACAGAGTATGATGTCCTGGCAAGCGGAGTAATGCAAAATACTGTAGTGAGTATTGTGTTATTCTGAGTTGAAAAAGAAGCTATTAGCTAGCTAGCTAGAGTAGAGACTGAGTTTTTTTTTTTAGCAAAGATGACAAGAGTGGATGCCTTAGAGGAATGGGATAGCACATACTTTATTTGGTTAATAAAAACCATAAAAGCACCCACAGTATACAAAGTATATACAAATAAAAACAGACTAAAAATCATCAACAATACATATAACAGTAAAAACAGTTGATCAAGTTGGTGAAATGTGGTCTTATGGTCAGATATGGCACACTCTGCAGAACATATAAACACCTGTGGAGGAACAACATTTTTTCCACCAATTTGTGGCCCATAAGTTATAATGGCAACTTGACCCAGGACTCAATGTGGCGATCGAGGCTCCTAAACAAGGCCCCACATTAAGATTATAGTGTGCTGTTGAGTAACTCATCGCCCATTTGCCCAGGTGGTGAAATTTAACCTCCTCCCAAGTCAGCTCAATCTCCCTTTGGAGAACTGCTCCTGGTCAGCTTAAGGCTCCCAACGGGAACAAACGACTCTTAGCCTTGTTTGTGAGGAGGCCAGACATTGTCTCAAAGTCGTCCAGTTCATTCAACAGCAGGGTCACCGACCTGTTTGGGTCCTTAAGATAGAACAGGATGTCATCTGCATGAAAGGACATGATATGCAATCTGTCACTAATTGCAATACCCCAGGGTTGCAGCTGCTTCTGCAGAGTGCATGTTAACAGCTCCACAGCCAGTACAAACAGTATGGGTAAAAAGGGAATCCTTGCCTGGTCCCATCCCTAGGCTTCAGGCATCTGACAACATGCCCCCATTGTGCACTCTGGTGACAATGTCTGTGTATAGTAATTCAACCCATTTAATATAATTAGGGCCAAACCCCATGCTTGGCAGGACCGCCCACATATACTACGACCCCACTGTAGCAAACGCCCGCTCTAGAGCTAGAGCAGCAAAAGCAACTCAGTCAGTCAAATTCACCATTGACTGTATATTGTGGTCAAGTCTCCTGATATTGAACATCGTGCTTCTCCCCAAAAGTAACCTGTTTTGTCTGGGTGTATGTGCGAGTCAATTACTCAGAGCAATCGATTAGCTAGTCCTTTACAGAGCAGTTTCACATCTGTGATGAGCATGGACAGTGGGTGATAATAAGATAAACCGGTGGGGTCTTGCCAGTCCTTAAGGATCAGAACTATCATTGCCTCCTGCAAGCCCAGGCTACCCCTACCAAAACCCTTCTGTAAATAGGTTGTACAGGCTAGATTGATCTGGCCTCTATCTACCGCGTCTTCACCATCACTTTGGGGCTTGCTCTAGGTAGATGCTTTTCAAGCCACCTATCCAACACACAGTTGATATCTCCTGCCAAAATGATCATGCAAGCATATATGTAGCTAGTATGTCTGTCTAGAATTTCTTTTGTCTACTTTAAGTGTAAATGTTACCCAAGCAGGTGCCAAAGCCATCCAAGACCCCAATTACTATTACATATTTTCCTCTTGGGTCCAATATTACCGTCCTCTCAATAAAGGGGATCCCAGCAGCAATCCACACCATGACCGCCCACTAGAATAATTAAAGTAGGTGGCCCCTCCATTTTTTCTGCACATTATCCATCTCAGTACTAATCAGGAGCATTTCCTGCAATAATGCTACCTGCACATTATAGTTTCTCACTTAAGAGTACACTCAGTGGCACAAGGGACAATTATTTATCCCCCAACATTCCAAGTTACAAGCATTCTTTCCATGCGGTTTCTATGGAGGTTCCCGACTCCCTCCACCAGGTACTACTGTACTGCCACATCACCTAACCTATCAGAGCTGGTTGCAAACTATAACACCACCCCAATTTACTTATCTTCCAACCTATTGTGTGCTGAACTCTAACCCCTCCACTTCCACCATAAGGGCAAACACATCATGATCCCCAACTTGCAGTTCACCCCAGTGTAGCACTAGTGCACCTAAACTCTAGGTCAATTGTGTACCATGTCCCCCAACATCATCAAATCAAACATGTATGTTTTGTGTATCCTCCCCATCCCCAAACAGAAGGTAGACTGAGGAAAGTTAAGAAAGGAAAAGAATACTGCAGGCAGTATCTGAACTGTGAGACCATCCCGACAGGGTGATGCCATCAGCTCCAAACCCCTGTGGAGGCCGTGGAGGACCCAAAATTGGTCTCTGACAGGGAAATTCCAGTCAGCCCCGCTCTCATCCATCAGGTGGCCCTACCCAAGTCAGTGACAACTTCTCCAGTGCCATCATTGGTCAAATCATGGAAGGGGCATTTTCTCCTCCACCGTTCCCATAACCCCCCCATTTGAGTCCATTCCAGGCTGATGATGGTGGTTTGAGATATGTCAGAGAAGGATTCATCAACCCATACCATAATCCCCTCAGTCCCAATCATTATCCTTTTTTCTTCCCCCTCAGGGGTTGACCCCGACAGCCCCTCCCAGGCCATCTCCACCGTCGTTGCAACACGCTCCATGGACAGCCAGCACGCTGTGTCCCAGAGGTCCCCGTCTGGCAGGTCCCCACCTTGTCCCACTTTTCTAGCCACAACCACGTCTTCTGAACTGTCAAAAAAGTGACTCTTGCCCTGCGCCAGGATCTTCAAGCAGCCAGGAAAGAGGAGCATATATTGTAATCTCAATTCTTTGAGTTTCTGTTTAACCTCTGCTACAAACTGGATCTTTGGTTGGAAGTCAGGTTAACCCCTGTCCAAGCAAGGACCCTCACTCTAGTCAGAGTAAAGGAAAATCACCTTCAGTTAACCCCTGCTTGTCTCCTTGGTAGCTTGGCACGAGCAGGCAGGCTTAACTTCAGAAGCAATGTTTAAACACAGGTTTAAAAAATAGGTAATATTTATCTAAACAAAACAAGACCAAAATGATAAAAATCCAACATACACAAGATATGAATTTTAAAAAGGAATAAGAGTCTTAATCCTTAGAAAACAGTGAAATGCTGTTATTGCACACAAGTACCTGGGTATCATCAAAATAAAGCCGGGCGAGTGTGTGTCGGAAAAAGCCAGTGATGCGTCAATTTCTCACTCGTAAGCGAGACCGTGCATTATTTCTTCACTTCCTCAAGAGAGCGATGCGTCGATCCCAGAGGGGGATCTCGGGTACAGGCAGGCTTTGCATTGATTTTCCACACCCAGCGATGTTGCATTGAAATCCGGTCGCATGGTGTCAAGAAACCGCACTGCGTGAGGGTTTGCCTCATTAACAGCCGCCACTGTGGGTGTTGCGCATCGTTTCTCCAGCTGCGTTGCATCGATCTCCCAGCTGCGATGTAGGCGGTGCGGCGATTTTAGCCTCAAGGCCCTCGGCGCATCATTTATCAACCGCAGGTCAGGTGGTGCATCAAAAGTTTCCCCGCACTGCATTCTTTGCGTGGATTTCTGTCCTTTTCCACCAGCTGCACCTTTCAAGAGCCCAGAGACAGGTCAGGGCACCACTTGGCAGGCAAGACTCTCAGCAGAAAGCCCAGGTGCTGGCAGAGAGAAGTCTTTGTTGTCCCTGAGACTTCAACAAGAGGAAAGCTCAGTTCAAGCCCTTGGAGATTCTTCACCAGTGGAAAGTCACACAAAAGTCAGTCTTTGTCTACTCTCAGGCAGAAGCAGCTACTGCAGGCCAACCCAGCAAAGCACAGTCACAGGCAAAGGGGCAATACTCCTCCTCCAGCTTCTCCAGCTATCCTCCCGGGCGGAGATTCCTCTTGGTTCCACAAGAAATCTGATTTTCAGGGGTTTGGGGTCCTCTTCTTATACCCCTCTCTGCCTTTGAAGTAGGCCTACTTCAAAGAGAAGTCTCTGTTGTTTTCAAGCCCATACCAGGCCCCAGACACACACCAGGGGGTTGGAGACTGCATTGTGTGACGGCAGGCACAGCCTTTTCAGGTGTAAGTGACCACTCCTCCACTCCCCTCCAGCCCAGATGGCCCATCAGGATATGCAGGCTACACCCCAGCTCCCTTTTGTGGCACTGTCTAGAGGAGAGTTGCAAACAGCCCAACTGTCAAACTGACCCAGACAGGGAATACACAAACAGGCAGACTCACAGCATGGTTTAAGCAAGAAAATGCCTACTTTCTATAAGTTATCAAAAAACTACAATGCCCACTCGGGAAACACACCTAAAAACAAAAAAACAATTAATAAAAAGCAGCATAATAAAAATAAGCTTAGAAAACACATCATTTATTAATATATAAACACATAAATTCACATTTTTGTTTTTTGTGATCATTTTAATTAGAACCCTATCGTTCTAGTCCTGAAGAAGAGCCTGATGCGAGCCCGGATTTAGCCTGTGATTTGGATGGGTCCAAACGTCGAGGATAATGTTTTGAGCCTGGATGCAATATTTTGTTTGGACTTTATTGAGGATTATTTCCTGTCTTAATGATTCAATGAGGAGAAAGTTGAGACAACAGGCTCTTTGTTTGTGAATTTATGTGTTTATTGGTTGGACCTTTTCTGTCCCCTTTTTTTCTTACTACCATGTGCACTTTATTTCTGAGCACTTTATTCTGTCCTGCATATTTTTAAGGTTGTGATATGGGGTTTTGTAGTTTTGGATGTGATCTATTTGTCATATATTAATAAATGATGTGTTTTCTAAACTTATTTTTATTATGCTGCTTTTTATTAATTGTTTTTTGTTTTTAGGAGTGTTTACCGAGTGGGCATTGTAGTCTTTTGATAATTTCTACCCAGCCCATTTCTGGTTTTTGGGTTACCCTCTGTGGCCTGTAATATACTTTCTATAAGTGGCATTTTCAACCACACAATATAAAAACCAACTTCACAAAAAGATGTAGTTTTAAATTGTGAGTTCAGAGACCCTAAACACCGAAAGTCGAATTTGGCAGTATTTCACTGTCAGGATGTGTAAAACACATAAGTACATGTCCCACCTTTAACATACACTGCACGGTGCCCATGGGGCAGATGGGAAAAGTATGCATGGGTCCAATTGGCAGTTTAAAACTGCACACACAGAGACTGCAGTGGCAGGTCTGAGTCATATTTACAGGGCTACTAATGTGGGTGACACAACCAGTCCTGCAGGCCCATTAGTAGCATTTGATTTATAGGCCCTTGGCACTTCAAGTGTACTTCACTAGGGTCTTATTAGTAAATCAAATATGCCAATCATGGATAAGCCAATGTACACATATAATTTATACAGGGAACATTCACACTTTAGCTCTGCTCCGCAGTGGTAAAGTGTCCAGAGCAAACAAAACAGCTAAAACACAGTCCAGCACACAGAAACAACCTGGGAAGTAGAGGCAAAAAGGTAGGGAAGACCACACCAAGGATGCCAAGTCTAACAACCTCCATATAGGATTCCCTCTGCGCTTGGACCTTTCAAATATAGTCAGGAAACAGCATTATAGAATAAACAAACATATGCTATGCAGACATGCAAGCCGCACAAAGGATACAGTCCATATCCCTATAGGTCAGAATATGGCAATTAGGGCTTATCGCGGTGTCCCGGAGAGGGAGGGACTAGCAACTATAGTTAGGTGAACTCTCTGCACAGCAAGCCCCACTGAAAGGTCTGAGGGCTTCAGCTCCCAATGTATCCAGTCCTTCATGAAGACCTCTGCATTGGTCCCTTTTGCCTGCTCTATGAATCCAAGGAACCAGATTTGGTTCCTCCTTGACTGGTTTTCCACATCCTCTGCCTTTTCCTCCAGGAAAGCTGCCACTATTGTTAAGTTCACTATCTGCCATTTCAAGGTTTTTCGTCTCAGCCTGTAGCTTGGTCACCATGCCGTTCACAGTCATGACTCTCTCAGCCACCTTTCTCAGGTTAGCTCGCAATAACTTGACATCCACAGAGACTGTATCTATTTTTCCCTCCAGAACAGCCGCGAATACCCAGCAAAGAATCTGCTCTGGATGGTCCCTCAATCAGTCTCCCACTCCCATCTCTTCTGGGATTCTGTCAACCTTGTGGTCCTTTGGGGCAAGGTTTGGAAAGTAAAATATTGCGCAATAATGTTCTCCCAGTGCGCCTCTGGTGGCTTTTCTTTCACTATGACGGTGAGCCACATGGGGCCCTCTATCGGGCCCACAAGGCCTATTGATCGCCCTCTCGAGAACCAGGACCCAGCATGCGGAGAGTCCAAGACCAGTGGGCAGGCCATAGACCCCAGAAGGCTGATCTAGCAGCCCACGGAACACAGGGAATCGCCAAAGGATCACACGCAGGCTCCCACTCTCACAGCCGAGAGCAAATATTCAGGCACAGCCAGGGGAAGCTACGCTTACTCAAAGCAAGCCAGCCATCTATCCAAGTCCTATTAACCCACAGGGGCTTGTTGCCCTCCCTTTCCCAGGGTCTCAGGCTCACTGCCCTCTCTAGGGACTTCATTTAAGTATCCAGAGGTGGGAAGCCTCTACTTGGCCCCACGGGAAATGGCAGTTGCCCAGCTCAACTGGGTCTCTGCAAGGGCACTGCAGGGCTCACTCTCCCCCCCCCAATGTGCTCTAAGCTGCATGTTTGGCCCAAGAGGTTTACACTTAGAGGGGACGAGCACTCCGTCCACTCAGGGTCTCAGTGCTATATGCAACATAGGTTTCAAAGTGGAAGCCATGTCACTGTCCCGCGGCTGCTGACATGCCCTCCATTACACCTCCAGACCAGCTCAGCAGTCTGTCTGCTGCCTCTTGCTGCATCCGTGGCCATGCCTCGCCTT
This sequence comes from Pleurodeles waltl, assembly GCF_031143425.1. Classification (NCBI taxonomy): domain Eukaryota; kingdom Metazoa; phylum Chordata; class Amphibia; order Caudata; family Salamandridae; genus Pleurodeles; species Pleurodeles waltl. The sequence continues at coordinate 1,095,569,870 of NC_090444.1, read as the reverse complement.
TCGCCAAGGCCGCACTGAGCATCCACCAGAAAACGGCCACTGGCACACCTCATCTGCAGGCTATGCATCAGTGTTGCCAGATTCTCAGCCGTGGAGTCACCCCCAACTTTCTCCATGCCCAGTTTTGCATCGGTTAAGGAGGACTTAGTTAGCACAGCCTGGATTTCTGTTGGGGCCAATGGAGCTATAGAGCTCTACATCGAATTTGCCGTCTTGTCAGGCCACACCCCCTTACCACTAACATTATTACCTACCTGCCCAGGGACAAAGCAGCTATGGCTGTTCCGTATAACCCATGCATTACAAATTGTCAAAGCCTTTTTTACAAAACTGCTGGCAACCCTGCCGATGCCATGACAAGTTTTCCACTGCTAAAACTTGCATAAGGGGTCATTAATGTAATCTTGTTTGATGTGGTCACTAGTACAAAACTAATAATATTAGGATGAATATTAGAATGTATTCCATTAAACTGGAGTTCCTCTTATTACAAAAAAGATTGGAGTCCTCTGATCTAAAGGGTCAGAAATTATGACAACAATGTGAGGTTGTAATCATTTTCAATTATTAGCTTGTTAACAATTTAAAAAGGTACATGACATAATTTTGTATTTGCTAACACTACAGGCCTCCAAAAGTGCAAGACAAACACATGTGGAGTTGTTTCTATTTCTGTAAAATATAAACATACTGTAAATTATTTTCATCTGTCTGGGTTGATGGTCTGTTGCACCTGTCCATGTCTAACAGAGGTACCCTAAAAAGGGCAAAGTCTACAGAGTGTTTTGGCATAAATGCAAATGTGTTCTCATCTTCTTACGTTTATGCGACGGAGTACATGCAAGAAAACATTGTGCAAAGAAACTAATTAATGTTATACATTTTGAAGTTATTTTACTACCAGTGGATTACATGAATGTAATGAGTGCTTACACAGAAAATGATAACATATTTGTAATCAAAGATACAAGTGTCCGGATGGAGAGCAAGAGAAAATGTTTTTATTTTCATGCAACATTTAAGTTGCTATTCCGTTGCTAACAGAATGCTCCGTATTAAATGTATCACAATGGGTTCTCTATACGACTGGAATATATTATTGAACACACTATAAGACTAATGTATTGCAAGTACCTCTTTTTGTAAAAAAAAAACATAATTGTCAGGGGCACACTTTAGAGAAGAAATTGCGCTGTTCTTAAATTTAACATTTCCACTGACAAACATCCGTAACAGGCACACATCCCTGCGCTTTGTGTAAGGCATTCCATTCCGCCTTATCATGAGTGGATTGATGTTTCAGAACCCAGTTTTCCTGGATGTTGGAACACCAGACTAGATTTTACTGTGGAGTAATTCAGCTCAGAAAAATCGCACGATGCTTTGGCTGATTTTTGTTTTTTTGTTGGCCCCGTGCTAGACCTCCCCTGTCCATTCCTTCCCCTACTCGGTACACCGCTCCCCTCAACCGCCTCCCTACATAAGCCCACACCATACATTTAGCACCTGCTCAGAGAATATGGGAAAAGTATGCATGAAACCTCATGAAAGTTGGAATTCCCTGCAATAAATCTGGTCCCACGTAGAAATTCCTCATTCCATGAGTTTCATCTTGCACATCAAGGTACGGGGCAGCGCACCACATGGTAACATAACTTTTGCATGCAGATTTCCCTGCACACCACATCACATCATAATTGGGCATACATTGTGAAATCCATAATCAACCATAATTTATGTCTGAAGAAAAACTTGGCGTGTGTTGAAAATAAATCTAAAGGTGGGCCATACCAGCATGTGAATAACTCTTTCTGATGTCACTATAGAAGTGTGAGACTGAGAGCTTCACTGGCATATCATATACAACTTTAATTCATGCCAACATAAAGAAAGGAGATTGGGCCTGATGGCTTTAAAAGTTCTGATGATGTAAAGAGCGATATGATTGCACCTTGCTCTCCGAAAAAACATGAGTCAATCTAGTGGGCGAAATTCAATGTGCCAGTACACCATAGTTACTAAAAAATTAATAAACATGACTAGGTGGTCAAATGATTCCTAGGGCCAGATGTATGAATCTTGGGCAATTTGTGACTGGCAAAAGGCTTTTGCCATATATCATCCCCATTTTGTAAGTCGGTAACTTGTTACCGACTGCAAAATGGGTTTGCAACTCACTATTAGAAAGGGGCGTGCCAAGGGCGTCCCTTCCTAATAGCAAGTCGCAGGGGGATGTAAGAATGTTTTATGATTGGGAATGCAGTTCCAAAACAGTCACAGTTATCACCAACTTCAAGTTGGTGGTAAGCCATTCCCAAAGGGGAAGGGGTGCCAAGGTGACCCCTTCCCCTTTGTGAATGCGAGTACAAACATATTTTAAGAGCAGGCAGTGGTCCTATGGACCACTGCCTGCTCTTAAAAAAAATAAAAGAAATCTCATCATTTTACTTTTTGCAATGCATCCCATTTTCCTTGAAGTAAAACACTCTGTATTACAAAAATAAAAAAAGGGAGATTTATTTAAAAGCAACCACAGACGTGGTGGTTTGTTGACCCCAGCATGCCACCATCCCTGTGATTGTAGCCATTCACAATGGGTCATAAAAAGCAACATGCCTCGTGAATATTGATGAGGTAGGTTAATTTGTGACCCACTGCTAATCGCTAACAGTGTCAAACACTCTGTCATACTTCACAGTTTGCAATTTCCTAATAGCGAACAGCTAAGATTCACTACAGAAAATTGCAAACATTAAACTACATACATCTGTCCCCTAGTCACAAGGACACCATGTTTAAACTGCTGGTCTTTCATTTAAAGAAATTTCAGTGAAATAGAGGTATAAAAGTTGGATCCATGGTGATCAGTCTCGGACAGAAAACTTGCACTCCAAATGTCTGTCAAAGCATGCTAGGTACATGTTTGCAATAAACAAAAAAATATAGCAGTGTGCACACCACCTGGACACGTAAAGAGTGTATTATTATTTTTTAAAGTTAAAACAACAATGCCACATATAGAAGTAATAACTTGGGAATCTTGGAGTGGTAAAACAATACACTATGCACAATACTATTCCAAGATGACTGTGCAGTAAACATGACAATGGGCAGCCACCTTGAAAATTACACACCATGGTATTGGATGTGCAGGTAATATTCCATGCACAGCTTGTGCTATGTGTTTTCACTCTTTCTCACAGAGGATGGGCACATAACATGAGGTAGTATCAGTGATAAAATGTACCAGGCTGAGAATGTTTATGGTAAGGCAGAGAAAAGCTTGGTCTTGGTAAAACACTGTGAGAATTGGCCAGTCTCTAGCATGTTCCTTTTCAACACTGACCTGGGGCGGCCAACGATTGAAAAACAACTTATTCTATGGAAGGGGGGTTTCTAGAATTCTCCTCTCCAGGTTGTTTAAATGATATAAGGAGAGGAAGCTTGATGGGTGAAAATAGAAGGAACTCATTCTGAGGAGGGACGACTTGCTCAGAATCCCATTGTGGGTAGTTCTCTCTCTTTACTGTCATCCAGGTTCCACAACTTGAAGCTGGCAGACAAAGAGATGATGTTGAGGTCAAGCTCCATGGTGATGCTTTCTTAATTTTGACTCTGCGTTGTGCATGTGTGAATACGTAGTCACACACTATATATATATATATATATATATATATATATATATATATATATATACACACACACACACACACACAATAACTACCATTGTTGAGTTCTGTGATTTTTATTACTTCACTGCTGTGATTATTTTCAGAATTGCACTTGTGTTACTGCCTTTGAAATAAAAGCCCACATTATTTTCTCTGTGCATGAAACTTGAGAAGTGCCTTCATAAATTATTCAGACTAAGAATGCTGCTTTCTTGGCATTCCTGTTCATTCCTCTCATCTTCTCTTAATCGGAGGTAGAGCAGAACAGGTGCAGCCTGCAGATGAAATGAACACCTAGCAAGTGGCCTGGTAGTACTAGCTGGGTTGCTGCATGATGCCCTAAATTATCAATGAAGAGAAGAAAAGAAATTCAAGGGGCATGTCATACAAGAAATTTAAAACTATCAGTGCTGACCCACCAGCCCTGGCACTGATGCACATCCATTTTCAGGCAGATGTGGGCATGTGACCAAGCAAAATGCTGCCTGTCAAAGGACAACAGAGTCAATACCCAAATTCGGTTTCCACATAGGCCCATCACATATGCTGTCAAGGGTGGAAGCAAAATGTGAATCACATTCAAACAGTCCAATGCAGGAAAGAGCTGACCCAAAACCTCTCCACTTTTATGTATGTACTTAGCTATTAATATGTGTTTTGTTATTAAAAGAGGCTGGCAGACAACTAAACCTGTGATATCCTCCCAAGAGGATATCCCACTGCAAATCATTTACCCCAAAGGTTTGTCAGGGAGAGGGGGTGTTGACCAAAACCAAACATATTGTATATTACAGTTATCTGTAAAATACCATGCAACACAATAAATGTCTACAGGTTTTAGCACAGTATAATAACAATGTTCCTTAAAGGTCTATGGCTTGAGCTTATGCTTTTCACAATAAACAAGTCAGACTTACAGCCTTTGTCACAACTTAAACAGATGACACCTATAGCATCTGAAATATCATTTTTCAGTAAACCATGCAGGCCTCTAGCTCTTATTGTTGACTTGTCACCGTATTCAACTTAGTCCTACTGCGTTGCGCATAAGCTTTTCCACAAGGTGAGCATCAGGCACACAGTCATAAAATTACAAATATGTACAAAATTACACCAGGCAAAACAGAGTGGTTAACAAGGATTATCATATTGCAAATGGTCTACCTCAGGGGATTTTTAGAGGTTGATGCCAACACCAAACCTCTTGGCTACTACAGTAATCTGAGTTTCTATGTAACACAGTGCAGCCTTTAATAGAGTGTAATACCAATCCACTCAAAGGAATAGGAAATGTTTTTCACAATAAATATGTAAGGCCTAAATTCTTTGTTGTAACATTTCCCAACAAACAATTTAGATCTGTTGCATCGAACATAACTTTGCCGAATGAACCAAACAAGCCTTTAGCGGTTTTTATTTTTCTTGTCACAGAAACCTACTCAGGCTCTACAACAGTATGCCTAAACTGGCAAGTATCAGGCATACAGTTATCAATTTACATATAAGTACAAAATTACAGCTGACAAAACAATATACAACCCATATCAACAGGGTATGACAATGATTATCACAAATCTTCGACCCCAAAGCAATTGTCAAGGGGGAACCAACACTAAATGGTTTGCCATCTGTGGAAATCTATGAGATTCCATGTAACAAACCACCTGCCTACAGCCATTAACAGAAATGCACCCTTTAAATACCTACTGACTTAAAAAAAAGCTTTTTCATAATAAATAGGTTAGCCCTACTCTCTTTGTCCTATCCTTTCATATCAAACAGACCAGGCCATTAGCCTTTATCATTGACGTTTCATCACAAACAACTTAGTCCTTCTGAGCTGAACATAAACATTCTTCTGAAGGCAAAAGTATAATACAAGCAGTCTCTTTCACCGGACACGGACAACTTTCTGGCCAGCCAAGTATTTTATTCAAGGTAATTAACACGTAAGAAGACCCAAAGCCTCTTTCCCAGTATTACTTCTTAAAACTATTTTTCCTATTAGCATATGAGTCCAGGCTTGACAGCTGTCAAGCCAGAGTGAAAAATACAGCCAGCGGGCGGTGTGTAGGAAAAATAATACTTAAAGGTTTCATTAGAAGCCCTGCACAATGTAGTTTTATATCAAAGCTTACCTTCAAACATTTGAATATCACCATTGAAGGCAATACAGGGATGTTCACAAACATTATTGCAGACACACTTAAAGGCAAAGAATAAGCAAAAAAAACACAAGTTTGAAAAAACTTACAATGATGGGGATTTTTTCTTTGGATTTCGCAAGCTGTTTTGTCAAGAGATATTGCTCCATGCCAGGTTTTGCAAATCCAGGGAATCTAATGGTAACGAAACAGACCACATGTTAAAAGCAATGTACCTCTACCTTATCTCTAGTGTACAATACTAGAGCTCCCAAACCTTTATCAATGACAGCTCTTACCTTACACAGAGACTTTGACATATTTTCTGCACTCTTCACAGATATATATATACATATTTGTGCCATGGGCTGGTGGGAGAAGCAGGTGCTATGGTCAACCGAACTGAAGCAACTCACCAATAACATCCTAGTTTCGCTACGATACACTGATAATGTTTTTCTAATTTGGAAGGGGCCTGAAATTGAACTAATGACCGTAATGGCCACCATATATACCAACCACCTCGAGCAGAATACCTTGACCTGAAAATGACAGTAGTCATTTCAGTACTGGAACACGACTGTTCAGAAACGGTACATCCGGTAGCTCCACATTACATGCCAAGTGCAAGCAAGCATTGACCAAATTTCAGGTAAAGTATCCAAGATAGCAAATTTCTGAGGGTCGTAACAAATTGTAGCTCCAGGGGTGTGGAATTTATTAAAATATCTACTTGTCCAGGGGACAGGTTGCTTCTCAAATCTACTTGTCCTGTAAAAAGATCTACTTGTCCCTTTGGTGCCATGTAGTGTGGCGACAAATTATGGCAGCAATCTCATTATGTAAGAGCTCTGATAATAGCCTCTCTGATTATGCCAAGGCTACTACCATAGTAGGGCTTGAATACTTGCAGTTTCAATCCCTACTGTAGCAATTTCCTTATTTTGCCACCTTTCTGTAGATCTGCATACTGGGGCTGGAGGAAGCAGCAAGCAATAGTTCCAGGGCTGGAATGCCTTTGAGTCTGCAAACCTACTAACCTGCATGTTTTAAAGATTTTCACCAGCTTCTCTCTAATATTTTCCCATAATAAGAAAGGTTGGACATTTACTCCTGACAATGGCAGAATTAGAACTTCTTCCAGGGTTGGGAAGAAAGTGGCCGGAGGGAAAATGAACTTGCAAATGCTCAATAGATTTTCACATGAGCAAATCTACACATGCGTATTTACCCATGCTAAAATACAGTTCACAAATATTTTATAGGGGTACGACATATACCATGGGTGCACTTTTGTGACTTTCTTTAAGAATTTGGGGCCACATGTAGGTAGGTTTAGATTTGCGACCCGCAAATTGCGAGTCAGAGTGACTCGCAATTTGCGAGTCACAAATCCGAATGTAGGATGGTGTCCCTGACACCATCTGTGATTCGCAAGCCCTTCGCAAATGCCCACCTAGTGAATAATCATGAGGTGGGTTGCAATTTGCGACCCCCTTGCGAATAGCGGCCCTCACAGGGATGGTGGCCTGCTGGAGACAGCAGACCACCATGTCTGTGACTGCTTCCTTAAAGGAAAACGAGATGCATTACAAAAACGAAAAATTAAACGTTTTTGTTTCATTTTTTCAGAGCAGGCAGTGGTCCTGCTCTGAATTTTTTTTTTTACAGTGACATTCACAATGGGGAAGGGGTCCCATGGAGACCCCTTCCCTTTTGCGAAATTGTTAGCACCCATTTGAAATGGGCGCAAACTGCGATTGGTTTGCGCCCGCGTTCGCGGTCACAAAACAATCCTACATTGCACTGCGAGTCGCAGTTAAGAAGGGAACACCCCTTCCTAATTGCGAGTCGCAAACCCGTTTTGCGATTCGGTAACCAGGTTACTGAATCGCAAAACTGGGTTTCTGCATCGCAATGTGCTTTTTGCACGTCGCAAGCAGCGAAAGTCGCTGTTTGTGACATGCAAAAAGATACCTACATGTGGGTCTTGGTCCCTAATTAGGTCTGGTGTTAACAAAGACATTTTGTTTTTATTAAACTTCTATTTCTCTCTCTTTCGGCTGGCTTTACTGTGAGCGATCGCATTCTGCTCTTCCACAAGGAGCATATTGGCACACAAAGTAGTTTTGTTCAGTGTCAGGAACTACAAAGGCAATCAGTGACGTACGAAACTGGAGGGTGCCCCTTTGCAAAGAACATGGAGGAGCCCCCTCTCCAGACTCACTCATGGCAGGTGCTGTGCTGAAGGGGCCCCCTGGAGGGCGGCTGCAGGGCCTTTGTTATGCCACTGGTGGCAACGTGTGCTTTTAGAGTTCAAAAACCTTTTTTTTTTTTTTTTGCCAGTATTTGTTACAATGTTGAGGGCCTGGTAGCTCCCACAACAATAAAGTGTTACAAAAGCCATGTCAAAACAAGACACGCATTGATGAAACTAAAAGACTTATAAAAATATGTCAGATCAGTTGGCTTTGTCAGTGTTTGTTTATTTTCATGCTTCCCATAATCGTGTTGAAAATGGTTACACTGATTTTCCATTAGAAATATTTTTGGGAAATACTAGCATGTATCAAAACATTTTACTAAATGACACCTCATTTGCATCTAATCAGAGAGCATTCTGGGAGCATTATACTTAGCCTCATAGCCTAAACTTTTCAAACATGTGTATACACGTTTTTTTTATTTGTTCTGGAACCAACGTCAGTAGTGAAGTGTGACCTTAAAACATTTATTTACAGCACTCACCCTAATAATGAAGGTTTTCAAATAATGAACCATAAATACAAGTTTGAACAGCATTATCTTTTGGAAACACATTACCTCAACTGTAGAGAGTTCCACTCTCTGTAAACAGGCAGCCAAAGGGTTTGTGCTGCAGAGGGTTGGGCCTACTTGTCCCAAGGACAAAGTAAACATAAAAACTTGTTGCCCTTGACCCCAAACAAGATGCGTCGGGTGATAGGAATTCCACATCCCTGCCAAGTATCACTTACAAGAGAGGAACAACCTTACGTGACCGTTTATGCCACAGCTTCTTGCCACCTGTTAGTAAAGACACCTGGCTGCCCAAACCTCAACCAGAAACATTCAGATGTGGCCATTGTAACATCTGTGGCTACATTAAGGACAACATAGTGAGTTTTCAATACAACACACCTATTACACACAAAATCAAACATTTTATCAACTGTAATACAAGTTTTGTTGTGTATTGTATTGTTTCCATCTGTGGGCTCGTATATGTTGGAAGTACTATACGACCGCTAAAAGAGAGAATACAGGAACATCTGCGAGCTATTCGGTCATCCAATATTAACTACCCTTTTGCAACACACTATAATGAGGTGCATGGATGTAGAGAAGTTGTGGATATTGCTATTCACGGAATTGACTCATTAAGCAAAACACCGCGAGGGGGTAACAGGACTTTGGCCTTGAGACGCCTTGAAAGCAAATGGATTATCAAACTACGGGCTGTGGAAATGGGCCTGAATATTCATAAGGATCTACATGTTTTTCTTTAAATGTCTGCTCTCCCCCCCTTCTTTCTTTCTCATGTACATCCTGTGCCTTGATGGATGTTGCACATCCACTTGTTTTGAATATGCACTTTGATCTGTGATGAAACCCCTTGCATAGAGTTTGAAGTACATTATACCTAATAACACTTTGTTATAACATATATGATTGTTAAATGTCCTGTTTTTTGGCCTGTTACATGTACAATTATCTTGTCACAAATTTATACCTAAACAAGGCTAGCCATTTGGGCCGCCCATTATATACGCCATAATATTAAGATGAAGGGAATATGCTCTATTTCTATATATTCTTGGATATATTCCGATTTTCCAAGTATATAACTGTAATTGTATGTGGACACATTTGTTGCATATTTGTCTGTTCTTTTTTCCTTTGCTCATATGGTTTCCTTTCCTGTTTGGGACTCTACCGATTGCATGTTTTGTCCCCTTTTTCTTTACACACACTCTCCTCTTTCCCTTTTTGCTCATAAATATCAGCTGGTCCCCCACCCCCTTTTTTTTTGTCTCAGCATTCAGAGACAAGAGCTTTGATACTAACCTAACCACTCTTTTAGCCCGTTGTGTACCTTCATGTTACGATCAGATTCTCTTTTAATATAATAGTAAATATGCCCAAAATGGTGCCCCGTTTTTGCCGCATAGGCTCTTTATTTATCATCTGATGCACTTCCTAACGTAGTCCTTTCTCTATGCCTAGTGGCCATAACATACATGAGTTTGAGGCTTGGCGCGGCGTTCGTTATTTACTCGCTGGGACTACGCGCACGCCGTTACTGACAGTTTTCCCTGCCTCTCGGGACCGGGAGAGGTCAGGTAAGGGACATTGGTTTGCCGGTCTGTTTTTGTGCACGCAGGAGTGCTCTTTGTTTACGGACCGGATAATACAGCCTTCTTTTGACATACGATTTGGGTATACTTACGGGGATAACTTTGGTTGTGGTTTTTTTTTTTTTTGTTGGCATAATTTCTCCTTAATAAAACACGTTACTATGCTCTTACATTTTCTATGTATCATCATGGCATGCAAGGTGTCTAGGTAGGCTCAAACTATAGGGGATATTTACATTTTTAAGCACATTCTGTTATGATATTTAACGATAATTTCCTTGTAGCTCTTGGGCTACACGTTAATTGCTTGGTACCAATCAGGGTATTTCTCCTTTTGAGAGCCTGTAGCCATAAGTTAGGACTACCGGTCATGGAGTCTTTTTCATATATATAGTCTATCTTGTTTTTGCGGCTTTACTCAATGCGCGTCAAAATCTTAAGACATGGCAATTTTTATAACAATATACCTTTATATTATTTACACGTCCTTGGCCTGATGTGTGCACTTTCAGTGCAATTTTGGTCATCCGTTCTCGCAAGATAATCCTCCTGCTTGACTTTTTGTTCATTTGGTGGGCTCCCCGTATGTGCTTTAATTTTTTCTTTGTTATTTTGTCCTATAGGTGTGGGCTTATCAGGGCCCCATAAATACACCATCCTTTAATTACCGGATGTTTGATGTGCACAGTCCTTTCACCATAGAGGACCTCCGTTTCCTGTTCATTAAGGGACAACATTGGATATACCGTTCTCAACCATCTTTATGGTACGATTGAGATAGTCTCTTTCCCTCGCGTGCACGGAATACCCTCTAGCATGCTTTTTGTTTACAAGAAACTATATACACACTGTGGGCATCTGTTGCCTACTTTTTTAACATCCTTTGGGGGACCATTTCTGATTTCCACCATAGGCCTTTCTGCACACATACTCTGTGCAGTGGTGGATCTGGATACTTTTTTGGGCATTATGGCAAGGTGTCCTTTCAGCGCTAATTTAGTCTATCTTCACTCTTTACTATTCCCTACATCTACGTAGTTTTCACATGGTTTTCCTTAGACTCTAACCACCCAGTGTATATATATATATTTTTCTCACTTTTTCGTCGATCTTTCATCTGCACTTTCTGTGGTTATACACTAATATTTTTACAGCACAAACTAGCATGAGAGTATCTCTTTCTTAGACTTTTCGGCACTCTTAATGGCTATACACCTCTGAAATATGTTCCTTCTATTCTCACGGTTAATCAACCAGTCTGTGTTTTTTTGAGGTAACTTGTACATATTAGTTAGTGTTTTTTGTTATTTGTAAGAGATACCATCTTTCCCTTATTTCAGCCTTGAAAAAGTCTGTGTGGACGAAACACGTGGTGGCTGTTTCTGAACATTGATGTTTGATGTTTCTCAACCTAAGGAAATAAAGAAATCTGCATCTTTCTTCATTTTGGACTCATTACTCGGAGTGCCCTGGTTCTGTTTTGTTTCCATTTTGTCTATACAGCACGGCACAGAGGAGGTATCTTGCTATCCTTCTTTGGTCTGTGCACTTCGATACCCATGGTGGTTGGGTATCTACACCAGGCTGGCACCCTCCTCATGACTTTGCCTCGTCCACATTAACTTTGTTGCTTCGTGTTTCAGATGTGCGATTTGTAAGCATCAACCACCTTGTATTTATCTTCACCATCCAGGCTATAGTAGCCATACTCAGTAAGATAGATAGCCTCTAATCAAGGTGTGATGAAAAAATCTTAGTTACAAAATATGCACTCCATAATTTCTCAGTGTTTTACAGAAGGTCGATATGTCTTTTATTAAGGGTATGCTGTTGTAGCTATCCAGGAAAATATCAATAATATATATAGTTTTCAATTTAAAAGTTACTCTCCATGATTCTTCACTTGATTCCATATTTCATATTCTTGTTCTCTTAATATTCTATTCCATGCATTATACAAAAGTGTAACAAAACCTCCCAATAAATAACCTAAAACCGACAATGAAAACTTAGTTGTCAAATATTAATATAAATACATCATGTAGATTTAAACTAACTGCTGTAACTTGGTGACACATGTAGTTGTTCTTCTAAATTCATTCCTTTCGATGCCAAAACACCCAGCCTCTAAGATATATCTGGACTTCATTCTATGAAGCACGAGAATTCCATTGTGCCCTATCTGGTATTTTGGAATTTAATCAATTCTGAAATATCCCCATGTTTTCCAGTCGCCACTGTGTACCTTGTTAAAATGTCACACTGTGCTGTAGCACGTCTTTGATAGCAATAGCACGCATACGTTTCTTTATGGGAAAAGTGGTTCTGCCAATATACCACATATTGCAAATACACATTATAACACATACAACAAATTCAGTTATACAGGTGATATGTTTGTGAATAATACGTTTCTTGTTAGTTTGCTGTAAATAGTTCCTTAACTTTACTATACTTGCATGCTTTACACCCACCACAGAAATACAAACCAGGGGTTATGCGCAGTCATGAGGTTTACGCAGGGTTTAGATAGCTGTGTACCAATCTATCCCATAGCTAAGCACTCTTCCTGTACATAGTAAAAGGGCTAGGTGCAATTACTCCTGTCAATAATTTGCTTGCTGTAAAATACCCCAATATTTTCTTAAGATGTTCCGCAATTCAACTGACTGAATGGCATAGGTGATAATAAAGCAATTCGGTTCTCGTGTTTTTTACATTTTCATAGAGGACCCTTGTGGTGTCTCCTGCTTGTAGTTCTAAATTTAGAATCACATGCAGATTAGTGGAATTAGGAATGTTATATTACAAGGTGCCAAGACTGGGATGTGTGTATCATTCTGAGTCAGTTATTGTCCAACTGACTATGGACGAGGTGTACAGAAATACGCCTCTGTGATTTTTCCTACCTGGATGTGGAAGACTCTGTCTTTCAAACATTACCCTGGCAATGAAGGATACAGGTACACCTCTACATGGAGATCAAAGAATAATGAAGGACGACAGTGAAGGAGGTGAAAAGTCAAATTCAGGTGACTTACGGAGAGAAGGAATGGCCTTTTGATGATTCATAGCAAGCAGATGTTGCTGAAGTGCTCCTTAATGTCGACCTCAGCAAGCGGATCACATTGAAGGAAGCGGAGGGGCTCAGAAGTGGGCCACAAAGAAGAGTATTGTCTGAAGCTAGTGATGTCACATGAGGCCTTCAAGATTCGTGGCAGTGTTTGAGCATCTTCAGTTGGAAAGCAGTTGTGGTCTGTGCGGGGAGCAAGATGGTTGCTGTGTAGTGTGTAGCCGAGGCTCGTTGGCCCCGCCTACCCCGGATTCCGCCGTCAGTCAGTCAGTTTGGAGCATGCAGGACGCGGAGCAGCCGGAGAGAAGCTGCTCTCCCCGTCGTCTTCTCGCTAGCTTCTTTTGGCGCGTTCCGCGAACCAAGGCGGATTATGGTAGCGGCAGAGGCCCCGCGTACACAGGACCAAGAAGAATTTTAAGGAGCGGTGTGCTCCGACAGATGCCTACCGCAACGGTGATCATAACGCTGGGATCACGCACGTGTCTCTACCCCCGGACGCTGGATTCAGATGGGGGAGCGCTATAAGGGAGGATGTTCTTGCTGCTCCGTCCCTTCCCCAGCACCTACGAACCCAAGTAAGAGGGGGGAGGGAAGGGAAGTGTTTGACTTGCTGGGCCATAGACAAGGCAAGACACTAGGTGCGAGGTGCCTTAATGGAATTGATTTAGGGGTGTGGGGATTGCAGATGAAGTACCAGGTTTCAAGCTGCAAAGTGCTCTTTTTAAGGCCAATGGCTACAATTTAATGAATGTTTGGCAGCTCCAATGTTATCTGTCACACAGTTTGGAACAGCTGACTACCCTTGCACTTCTTACCAGCCTGTAAGGTGTGCTATCAAAAGGGTGATACAAGACGTGATAGCAGCAGTAATAGGATTAGCTGGATTTGTGAGAGCATTTCCTTACCAACTGGGAAAAATTCTACTGGCCTTGACGACCACTTTACTCACCTATTGGAGGTTAGGGGGAAAGACAAAAGTCAGTCTAGTATCACGTCTTTTCTTGCAGGGGGGCACAAGAAAGCTGCACTGCACGTGCAATCCCCCCTCTCGGAAATAGTTAGTCTATATACCCTTGGGTACCTATAGCGATAAGATTCTCCCCGAAATCAAGGAACCCCTTATAAGAACTGCACAAGGCGGTGACGGTCTATCGGGGCCCTGGATAGCAGTGTGGTAACAAGAAGAAAGGAGAGGGGTTCCTCCATCAGTAAAGAGGGGCTCCAAGCGCAGCGGTCTGAGACCCTAATTGGGGGAGAAGCTGCAAGTAATAGAACCGCTACATTGGGCACTGAAGCTGTGCAATATATGCCGCCAAAACTGAAGGGAGGAGACAAGGAAACGGAAAGAGGCCTGAAACCTTCGGATTGGGCTAAAGACAGTGGGGATAAATTTTACTCTCTGACAGAGGAGTCAGATCTTAGTAGCGGTGAGCATGGCGTAAGCAAATCCAGTAGCAGTATGTCCTCCGAGACTGGAAACATATCATCAAGCAACGATCCCACAGTACGGCAGCTGCGGCGGCAACGTAAGTGCACAAAAACACGGCCTGGCCCCCATGAAGGCACTGAATTTCCCAACATCAAGCGGTAGTAAGACTCTTAAATGGGATTACTCTGGCATTAGACTAACAGATATACCTACCATGGATGGTCAACAGATGGCTAACAACAATATGGAAGGAAGCACAGGAGGTCCGATAAGTAGCGCATGTACAGTTGGCGCTGATTCCGGGATGCTGCAATCGATCTACAATTCAATTAAAGAACTTCAAACAGAGACTAGGATCGAAAATCGCTGCGCAAGGGTTGCTACAAAGCGTCTGCAAGGAACAGTTTGCAAATTAATGTACCGAAATCGAAACGAAGCTGTGCTCAGTGGACAAAAGGAAAACGGCAGTTGAAGTGGACGTTGATACCCTAAAAGAACAGTGTGTTACGCTGGATGGCCAACTGACTGATATAATGTGGAAGCTGGAAGACTATGAGAATCGACAGAGAAGAAATAACCTACGTTTCTTGGGCATAGACGAAGGGTTGGAATGGAGTGATATTCGGGCCTATATGATTAAACTCTTACGGGGGGCTTTCCCAGAATTAGCTCACTGGGACTGGGAAAATGAGATTCAGCGTGTTCATAGGTTCCCGGCAACTCGACGGGAGGGAGGGCACTCAGCCGAACCTAAATATCCTAGAGCCATCCTGGTCTTTTTTGGTAATTACTTGTTACGGCAGGTAATTTTCGACAAAGCTCGTCCAAATACCCCACGTAGTGTGGAAGGAGTTACTTTTTTTTACTCGGCCTGATTTTTGTCAAACAACTGTTGAGCGCAGATGGCGGCTCTGACAGCTAATTAAACCATTTTTGGACAAGGGAGGGGAAGCATATTTGATGGCCCCTGCACGCCTAAAAACGGTAGTGAATGGGAAAGTAAGAGTGTTTACATCAGAGATCCAAGCAAAAGAATAACTGATGGGGCTCAAAGACGGGGGCCAAAGATGTTAAATGTTAAATGATTTCGGGGGTGGGCGGGCGGCTCACATTTACACAACACCAACATTCAGGCCAACAGTGGTCTGATTGCTGAACAGGATGGGGGGGGGCTGGCTGGGAGAGGGGGATCCCAAACAGTCCTAGTGGGGGGAGGAGGGGGGAGGGTGGGAGTGGAGTGGGGCGGTGTGGGGTGGGGGATGGGGATGGAAGAGGGACGTGGGAGGAGGGGGAAATGGGGGGGAAAGAAAAAGAAAAAATGGGAAAGGAAGGGATAAAGAGAATTACGAGAAATACAAGGGCAAGGGAGGAAACGGAGAAGGGAAGAACATCTAAGATACCCAAGATACTACTCAGCCAGGTAGAAAAGCAATCGAAAAGCTACTGGGGACGGGGGGGAGAATAGAAAATGACTAGACTTTGAATAGCTTCAATTAACATTTGCGGATTAAATGACCACCGAAAAAGAGGAAGAGTTGCAGAAGACTTAAAAACTCTTAGGGCTGATATTTATTGCCTACAAGAGACACATGTGGAATACAAGAATAGTAGAATTTTAGGGTCACTTGGTATGAGAATGATAGTCTGCTCAGAACAAGAGGTTAAAACTAAAGTGGTGGCAATATTGGATCGGAGTAATAGACTAAAATTTACTCGACAGAAGACCGACAGGAATGGTAGATGGGCAAGCGTAGAATGCTGCTATGGAAAAGGATGTTTTACTCTATGCTCTATACATGGGGCAGTCACTGACGATCCGGTAGTAATGGATACCCTGGCAATAGAACTAACAGGATGGTCTCCACCGTATATTCTTTGTGGGGATTTTAATTTTAATGGCTCTTGGAATGGATTGCAGGATGTATTAACACCTGTAGTTAAGAAATAACAGGGGCACAAGCCTCGCGTATTCAAGGCAATGGTTGGCATTCAGAAGGAGCTAGGATTGGTGGACGCTTGGGTAAAGTTATGCGACCCCGATCCTGGATATACTTATTTCTCGGCCCCTCATGTGAAGTTGGCTCGACTTGATTATTTACTGACATCCCCTGAACTGCTAACGCATGCGAGCATGGAACTATTTCCACGGATTGTCAGATCATAACACATTAGTATTGGACTTGGATTGAGATGGTCTCGAGCATAAAGCTAGGAGGTGGACCTTTGAAAGAGGGCTTCTTAAGGATCCTGAATATTGTGACTATATGAGAAATTGGATAGTCAAATTTTTGGGGATAAATCAGGGGTCCGCCCTGGTAGAGATGGTTTGGGACACTTTAAAAGCAGGAGTACGGGGGAAACCCTTAGCTTTAGCATTAGGGGGAAAAAAAGCACCCAAAGTAAAATAAAGGACCTACATATGAAGCTCAGAGATGCGGAAAGCATTTGTGGTCCAACACTCAACCTACATAGGCTGTTGTACCCGAGTGCTTACAGAAACTGACGCTGGTACCAGGAGACTGCAAGCGTGGAAACAGGTGCAACTGCCTATTGAAACTCACGTTGCATCAAAGTTACAGAACCCATTTTGGAAGTATTCTGCATCACACATGTACACTAGCTGTGGCAAGAGAAATTTATGATTGACTGGCCATCCACGTCACCTAGCAGCGATAAAGATGTGCTGTCTCTGTACTTTGCTGATGGGATTTGCCGGGTCAATTAGAAAACAGCAGTGACTGGCACACTATAAACAGAATGATGGATGGAGCCTGGCAGCTAGCATTTTGGTGACAGGCAAACCTAAGCCTATCATTTATGGAGTGAGTGATAGTCCCATCTTAAATATATCGCACCACAGTGAGACGAGTCAATGCTGTGGGTAGTGAGTCATTTGAGTGGGAATTAGCACATTTTAACATGGCCACGTATTATTATAAGAGACTTACATATGAACTGCCAAATAGGTAGTGGTTTTCTACAAAACGTGGTATCTGTTACTTAACTCTTCAATGATATTACATTGTATGTGATTGCTGGTTACGTTAAGTTTTTTCCTAAAGTTTAACAAACCAGTTTTTTTTTTTTTGAGTGTGTGGCACATTGTAAGAGATAACAGTGAAGTGTGAAGAAAAAATTGCACGTGTAGTTTTGGTTATGTTTCAGTATAACTGAAAATATGCAAAATGTTACGCAACTCCCATTTTTCTTAAGTAGCCCAGGAGAACCAACGATTCCATGGAGAAACTGGAAGAAGATGTTCAACTATTATATGAGAGTGCAGGGGCTAACGTTAAGTGCTTAAAGAGGGCATGCTTTATTGATGTATTGTTTGGGGGTTAGGGGCAAGAAGTCATGGAAAATATACCAGATCTGTATGCTGAAGAACAAAGGAATGTAAATGAGTAGAAAATGTGTTTATTGAAAATGGATAGACATTTCCTACCCAGAGTGAGCACAATAATAGAGAGATATTATTTTGGAAGGCATAAAAAAGGAAAGGATGGAAAGGTGGAAGAGTGTGGAACGAGTCTAGGAAAATTAGTAGCCACATGCAAGTTTGATGCAACGTTAGAAGAAAGAATTTGAGATCAGTTTGTGTTAAGATGTAGTAGTGACACGATCATAGAAGAATTGTGTTGAAGGATGAGCCACCCTTAGAGGAAGTGATTTTGGTGGCTAAGAGAGTGGAGCATTTGTTTCATAATTAAGTTCAGGTATGGATAAAAGTGTGACAAGTTCAGAAAAAGTTGAAGAATTGGTGTGTGAAGTAAAAAACAAAAAACAAAACTAGGAGGTTGTCAAAGAGAAAGAGATTCAACCATATTCATGGGAGTGGTTTTAGGTGTGGCATTAGTGTTCACAAAGCAAATGCAAGTAGTTGTCCATCTTTGAGTGTCTATTGCAATGGCTGTGGAAAAAAAGGTCATTTTTACAAATGTTGTCGTAACAGGAAAGAAAAAGAAATACCACAAGAGATGTTGAGGAAGTTTCCCAGGAAATTGTGTTTCAAATAAACAAGTTGGCTGACAAGAATGAACTTCCGTGTGCAAGTGTTGTGACAGATGTGGTGAAAGTGTTGGTGCAGTTTGACTCCTGTTTGCATTTGAAGATCATTTCTAAACAGTGCTATGTACGAGTCTTTGAGAAAAGAAACAAATTGCATGTCATGGATGTGAACCCTGGAGAGTGTGGGGGCAGCCAGTTACAATGCTAAGATATTTTGACAGTTGTTTTGAGTTAGGAGAAAGATATCTATGATTCTTCTAGCATCAAATTGCTGTTTATTTATGTATAAAAAAAGGAAGGGAGATGTGTGGTGTCTCCTGCAAGTCATTCTAATCTTAGAATCACACGCAGATTAGTGAAATTAGGAATGGTATATTACAAGGTTCCATGATTGTTGTGTGTATCATTTTGAGTCAGCTATTGTCCAACTGACTATGGATAAGATGTACATAAAAAAACCCTCATTATGTTCAATCGACAGCAGAGTTTGGATGTCCTTAACATCTTTAATAGACATGGAACTTGAGGTATTGCACAGAACATTAGCAACTTGAGACGGGGTATTAGTGTCATAGAAATACTTGTATAATTTACACTTGCGTATGAACTTGAATAGACTGATATGGAGTTGCGTAAAATCAGGTAGTGCAGTGGGTACAAACCCTAGGCCTTTTTTGAGGATATTGGTTTGGTCAGGATTCAGGATAACGAAGGAGAGTCGCCAATCATTGTTGTGAATTGCGGGTTGTCGAACGTGTGGTGACTCCCTCCTGTCTTTTGTTTGCGTTTGGATTTGTGTTTACCCCGCCTGATGGTCTTGTGGGTAATTCCTCCCTCTTCTGTAGTTGTTTTTGGCCCTTTCGATATCTCTCCAGTTCTAATAAAAAAGGTGACCTATGTGTGGGGGGGGTTAATTGTGCTTGTTCCCTCATATCCTCACTAGCACTACTAGAAATACTGGACAGATCTGTATCGCTAGTCGTAATACTGGAAGAAGGAAGATCTTTTTTTGTTGTTGTAGACTCCCTATTGAAATACAATTTGGCATGGTCATATTTCCGTGCAAAGGTGAAAGCCCTCCCATTTTTATAATCATTATCATCTCTCCTGAGTTTGCGAAGTTTTTTATTTTTTATGTATAGCTGATGTTTTTGTAGAACCTCCCTGAGGATATTGACGTTTTTTTACTTTGATATCAGGTGAATCTATACCATTGATATCCTTTTCAAGCAGTGCTATATCCTGTAATAGTTTGTCTCTTTTGGCCTTAGCATCACGAATAAGAATGTCCATCATACTGAATGACGATGTTATGAGGAGTTATTCCCATTCTTTTAATAGGTCAGGGCCGAGATCGTCAAATGAAGGGAACAGGATAACCCTCAGACCCCTAGGGATTTGTTTGTTATCCATATATTTTTGCGAAATCGTGTAGTCCCACCACTGTGAAAGTTCCTGTTTCTTTAAGCGTTCAAGTTTGATAAACTTGGTTCTGAGACCCTCCTGTGTGGGATTGTGTACATGAGGTAAAGCATTGCGCGCATCTGTCTAAAATAATTCTTCCAGCAGAGTATCTCTATTATCATTAAAAGTATCCATGATTAACACATAAGATTGCAATGGAGCCAAAGTAAATTTATCATCAAATTTCGAGTACTGGATGTATAGAAGGTGTTACGTAGCCTGGATGGTGCCTATACTCACTTAATTAGTTGGTCAGTTGTATGGACAATGGGTAGCATAAAGTCTGGGGTATAAGTCTTCAGAAAATAATGCTTGATGAGGGAGGATATTGGAGACACAGTGGGATACCAGTAATGCCACTAGAGCGTTATGTGCAAGAACGCCCCATTTAGTTCACTGTGTCAATGTATGGTTACCGTTGTCCAGACTAGCACACATAGGATAGGGGAATGTTGACTGAGAGGACCATCGGAGTCTTTGATTTATGTTTCAGTCTTAAAAGGCATTATGATTGCATATTGTCCATATTTTTGCATTTTTATTTAGGACATGCACAGTATATAACACTGTGACAGATTGCTCTGTTTTAATTTCTATTCAAAATAATTGTATTTTTGTTCTTTTTAGTCACCTGGGTACTTCGATGGAAGGCTGCACTTGTCTATCATCAATTAATTTGTTTTGCCTTATTTGTGCCGGGACCTCACAAGAAAGTTTGTGTGAAAAGGACTCTATTGAGTCGAAACACGTTACTTTCCCTGCCACTTTTTTATTTTTAACATCTTTATTGAGATTTTATGTAGTATGGTACAATAGGTGTACTCATCAAACCGATGTGCCAAAAGTAGTATTGCTGGTGTGTTGTATTGTGACTCAACACATACAATCATTGGTACATAATGTCATGGCACACATTGAAGGAATACAACAACCAAACCATGAGCTTTGAAGAAAGTCTAAGTATTGTGCGGCGGGCAGTGGTGGTATGTCTGCTTACTGCCTGTTTGCAGCATCAGGATAAGTACAATATTACAGTACATGCAATGCAGTGGTACCCCACGTGACTTGTGCTTGTGTGATATGGGGAGGGATCAGCAAGGCGGGGTGGCTGGCCAGGAGGGAAAGTAAAGCCTCCGTTAGCAGGGGGTTTCTCTACAGCCAATTGTGCAGTGTGCTTTGTTAGTTGGAGGCAGTGTCGATATCTGGTGAGCCCTGGAAGGCAAATAATAGACCACTGCATGTAATCACATTGGGGTGTTTTGAAAGTCCCCGTGCTTCTTCCCATGCCACTTATAAACACAAACTATACACTAACCCTCTTTGTTGTGGCTTACCTTACTCCTGTTTGGAATTTCCCATCAACAGTTAAAGTAAAATGAAGGTTACACAGCAAGAAAATCACCACTTATGGCTAGCTCTGCAACCCATAACTCGCACAACAGCCATACAAACTATACCTTACACACCAAATACATTGCCCATGACCTGAGCCTTGATGTGGCGGCAGCAGCAACTACAAATGATATACATGATGCTTCAGGTCAACTTATTTAATCGTATTAGAACTAGCAGCACATTCATGAATCTAGTTTTATAGATTGTTTGAGTATGTGGTACTATGTCATGGTAAAAGTGCCAAAGGAGAAGGGATCTCTCTGCCTCATGTATAATTTCTGATCACAGAACTAGCAGGTGACCCTCTCTGCACTAGTCAGATATTTAATGAGGATGCAATATATTTTTGTTCCTTAAATGGTATCCAAATGTGTCAGTTTGCAGACTTATTTTTAAATCCACAGATTCAACACTTGAGCCCTCATGGATCCTCAAAATTAGCACATACAAGATTGTTCATGACAGTCTTAGCCTGTGTGCTGCTCAAGGCACCCACAACTTCTCAAATTTACAAAGGCAACCCAGCTTATATTTGTATTCCAGCCTTTCTGGTTCTTTACACCAGTCAAAATTTCTACACCACATCGTAACTAATGGAGAGTACCCTATCCCAACTCTGAAATGTCTCTCACAAGGCCACTAATAGTGCCACATCTCTAATGTGTTGCTTCTTATGATTACACATTCTTCCTGATTACCAAAATAACTAACCTAGAAAGAAGATCGAGAGGGGTGCCAAGCAGTAATTAGGATTACCCAAAGATAGGAATTCCTCAGGTTTTTGCCCCCTAATAACTTATTTAAAGAACCTCTGCAAAACTTTGCAGACCTATTGCACCCGTTACAGGGGTGGAGGATTGAATGTTTTGCGGCGTTTGGTCAAGGAAGGTGCAAAGAAAAAAAGGAGGTCGCAAACACAATTGCACTCCAATTGATTTAACATAGACACGTAGGGCAAAGATGGACAGTCGGATTTTTGATGACGTTTGGCAGGATTGAAGATTATGGAGTGTAGATGATCCTTTTTGTGGTTGCGACTAGAAAGGGTAAATATTTTTGGAGTTATGAGCATTTTGAAACTTAGCGACATCTGTTAGAGCAGTAGTTTTTCAGGTAGTACCGCAGTACATAGCGATGTCAAGTTATTATCTAACTGGATGATGACTGTCTTTACAAAACTTACAGGCAGCCATGTTGTTTTAAGTCCACTCTGCCAGTGTTCCAGGGTAGGGTCATAAATATAGGTAAGTATTAGGTTTGACATGTTTACCGACCTATTACCTCTTTATTTCAATAATAATAGGTAGAAAAATATAATTAAAGGTCCTTATATAGTTAAAATATATATATATTACAAAGTACTGTGGTACCTTAAAAAAGAAAAAATTACATATAAAAATTGAAAAACACTAATACACAATATTTCACAAATATAGTGTACTACGGTGTCTTTGCAAGTTTTATTTTTTTTTACATGTTTAATTGTGTCAAAAAAGTTATATACCGTACTGCAGTAATACCTTAAAATTACTGCATTACTTTTAAAAAATTACAAAAAAAGGAAACATTTTGCAAAAAACCCAGCACGTGCTAGATACTACAGCGCAACTGTGTAAATTGGTTAAATAAATAAATAGAAAATTATAAAAACATTTCCATACCTATTTCCACTTTAAGAATATTGCAATCGGTTTGGAACAACAATAAAACCTACTACCTACCTATGTTTCTCTACTCCTTGAGCAAGGCTTTGGTATCCAAAATGCGTAAGTGCTTGCAGACGAAATAATATAGTATGGTTCTGGTATCATTATGGAGCGTACAACTCATGTTTCCTACGGGAAGTGTGTGAGTGGAGCAACTGGATATAACAAGTTTGTGTAATTTAGGTATGGTTTCACTATAGAAACTAAAGTGTTCCTAACTATAAGTTATCTGTGTTTGTTTATGGAATTTAAATTTTGTTAATGTTTTCATAAAAATGTGTTTCAAATCATGGTATTGAGTGTAATTTATTACGGTTTCGTTAATAGGAGTGTCGTACAATAAAATGAAGGAGAGTTTCGGACAGTCAAGCGTCGTACAGAGGCGAATTATTTAGTTTAATTGCGTGCAGTGTAGTAGAAGAGATTCCCTCCCGCTGCTTAGTAGCTCTGGAGATTTGAGGACCACGGGGTGATGTCTATGGGTTACTCCTTGTGGTCCCAATGTGCACTCTGTGCTCCATCACTGAATTGGGCAGCCCAAGCAGTCTGGGTTTCTTCAGGTTATGGAAGGGTAGGTAGCACCCACCGTTTAAGTACTGGGTCAGTTTGCACTAATGATGAACGAAGGAGGAAGCAGTTGTTCTCGGACCCAAATCATGCTCCAAAGCTGCTGCGTCAAAAGTTCCAGGGGCCTGCCGACTGCACACAAGCTGCTCGTGCTGCACTCCAAGCTGCTCTGAGGTAGGTAATTTGTCCCAGAAATCTGCCTTGCAATGTGCACAGGTCACCCCACACACCCCTTCAAGCATATCAGATGAGGATCTCACTTGCCAGGATCCTGAAATCAGAGACAATAGATCAGAGCTTCTCAAGGTACATCCGATCTGGTCGGCATCTTGGATACACCGCAGTAGCTGTGCGATGAATAATAATACCGACTTTAAGTTACCTAATTCAAAAACTTTCTAGGGTTGTGTTTACTACTTGCTGCAGAAAATGAAATGAAAACAATATAAGAAATTACATTTCCTATGAATAAAGATGTCAAATGTGAGTACATTTATATGTATAATAATACACATATAGAATGAAAGACGGAAATATAGAGCTGGTGAACAGAAAAAGATGATCCACCTAGGGTTACAAAGCATCCATGGACAATGGTTCTATAAATGCATACAAGGGGGTTGATGGCAACATGATAAATAAGACACCGGATAAATGGCTTAAAAATGTAAATACTATAAAATAGAACAGACCACAATATAGGCTTCCCATTGCTTATATTGTTTGAAATACCTAATTCATAAGGATGATGTCACATTATAATTTCTCTGAATAGTGGAAAGTAGTCCACAGAGGGTATGACATCAAATAAGAGTTAGAAAACCACTCCAGCTTACGAAATACCAATTGCCAACCAAATAATAGGAATTCACATGTACATGCATACACAAATATTTGAATGCTTTACTTGTTGAGCGGAATTTTCATTGATGTGGGACGTGCACGTTGAGAGGCTCCGCCCTCCGGATTCTCAGACTCCTTGTAGCCAAGGTAACCAGGTGGGGATGATTTATTATCATCCCATTCATCATCCCATTCATCATCGTCCACTGAAGCTGAGAAAATAATGAAAAGATATAAAACAAAATACTCCCAGAGGTTGTGTTCATAAAATAGATTTGGTATTAGCAGTTTCATGTAAATGGTAGAGCATTTCTTGACTACCACTTCCCCACATGCACGTGAGAAAGAAGACTGAAGTGATATAACAATACAGGACCTAAAATGGAATTAACAGTTCCGAAAACATACAAGGTAGAGTTTCACTTTGACTGAAAATATATTCAGATAATTAACCTTTTTCTTTTTATAACATATTAGACAGAAATTCAAATGTACTGTCGTGATTTAGGTAAGTGTAGTTCGTGAGCTTCCTCCTTTGCAATATTTTGGGAATCCTGCTTCCCAACAGTTTAAGAAGGAATAAACCTTGCTCTAAATAACAAAAGCTTAACAAACAAGTTAAAAAAATGATTTTTTTAAACTTTTGCAGAAATAAAAAACAAAAAACAAAACAAAAAAATCATACAAAGCTGAAGAACCAGTAAAGAGGAATGCTCCAGTAAGCAAAAGGCTGATTCCAAATCTAAGAAACCTTGCAACAACTTGAGGGCTATGAGGCTACTGATGTTATAACTGTCTTCTAGACAGATGATATTGAGATATAAAACATTATTTCTGATGAGTCAAATAAGTGAAGGTGGCAAACTCCTCAGTAGTTTGTAAAGCTGCATAAATAAATTAAGCAACTAGTGTAAGATGGCGGCAATAAATAGATGTCACACAGTAACAAACATACCAGGAGTTTTGTTGAAAGTACGCCAATAATTTTAAGATTAGCACAGCAATGAAGATGCCAGGCAAGGACTAGACTATTGTGATTCGTAGAAGAGAAAGCTGTTCAACAGTGGTCACTGCAATAAATTAAGGTGCCCAGAAAATGTCATTCTAGATCTAAAGAGTTGCTTGGATGTACCTTGCTTGGGTGAACAACTGTACATTTGATTATGAAAAGGTCTACTAACATCAGAGATGAATTACCCAAAAATAAATTTTCTACAATACCTACTTTCTACATGCTCTGCAACACTCTGCAGCGTCTCTGATTAAAATCCATGGTAGGCCATTGAATTTATGCTGACACTCCTTCGATTTATGTAACAGCTTTGGCTTCTTACGTTTATGGCACAAATTATGTTTTGTTTCCTCAGATAGCATGCCTTGGTAGCCACCTCACACACTGGCAACACTTCATGTCAATTATGTATATGCCAGTATCAAACATCAATATGGCTTGAATGCTCTGAGATTCTTTTAGAATGGTTTATATTACTCTGTTAGAAACTGGGTCTCTAACTGGCAGAGGTATGCATCCTGTACAAGTAGGAACCACAATCCTAATGAAGGAAGTCAGTTACAATCCCTAAATTAACCTGTGCTCAACTCCTGGTAGCTGGGCACAGAGCAGTAAGGCTTAACGTAAGAGGGAATGTGTAAAGTATTTGTGCAACACTTAAAACAGTAAAACAGTGAAAACACCACACAGAAATAATTTTAAAAAAACAAGACCAAAATAACAAAAATCCAATAAGTAGAATAATTAGAAATCAAGATATGAATTTGTAAAGAATATCTGCAAATGTAGTGCTTAGAAACTTAAAGTGCCAATTGGGGCTATCTGTTCATGTTAGACAGGGAGGGGTAAGTCCAAAGTTCAGGTCGACCATGATGGAACGCACACCGGCTACATGCCAACCCTGTCCCGCTAAAAAGGTACCTTGGATGGAGTGTTGCGTCAATGTCAGAGATCGAATACGAGGTGCAGAGGAGGCGATGTGACGGTGATGCGTCTGTTACAGTCTGCGCAGTTTGAGGATGCATCATCATCGAGCCACGAAGTTGACGATCTCCGAGCAGAGATGTGGCGTTGAACCATTGCGATGAAGGTGATGCATCATTGTCGGGCCTCACAGTCAGTGATGCAAAGGACATGAGCCGGTGGTGATGCGTTGATCCTGAGTCGCACAGTCAGTGAAGTGTTACGTCAAGGTGGATGTTGCGGTTCCGAATGGGGCAACTCCATCGATTTCAGCAGAAAGCAGCTGAAGAACCCACTTCCAAGGGCCCAGGACTGGAGTGACACCACTTGGCAGGGTAGGACTCACAGTTGGCAGAGTCAAGGAGCTGCAGCAGAGTTGGAGTGAAGTTTTTGATGACCCTGAGACTTCAGAAAAGGAAGCATGCCAGCAGGCCCTTGGAGTCACTTGGTTTTGGGGATGAAGAGATGCAGGTCCAGATCCTTCTCACTCCCAGGAAAGGAGGACAGCAGGAAGAAGGGCAGACACAGCAAAGCTGGAGTCCAGCAAAGTCCAGCAGACTTCCAGTAGAGTGGCAGTTCTTTCAGCAGCACAGACGTCTTTCTTCCTGGCAGAGTATCCTCAAGTCCAAAAGTGTACTGATTTGGTAGGATCAAAAGTCCAGTTGTTATACCCAGTAGTGCTTTGAAGAGGGGGTGACTGCAAAGAGGGGGGACGTGAAGTGCACATAGGTCCTCCTGTTCCTGCCCTAGATCCAGACACATTACAGGGGGCTATGCAGCTCTGTGTGGGGACAGGCACAGCCCTATCCAGAAGCAAGTGTCAGCTCCTATCTCCCATCTAGCTCAGGAAGGACAGTCAGCCTGGTTATGGGCCATCAGGATGTAAATGGCACACCTTCGCTCCCTGTATGTGCGACTGTCTACAAGGAATGCACAAAGCCCAGCTGTCACTCAACCCTGATATATACGTATATGGGAGGCAGGCAGCAGGCACACAGGGTTTAAGAGCAGAAAAAAATGCCAACTTCCTAAAAGTTGTATTCACAAATCCAACATTACCATTAAAGAGGATTGTTAGAAATGGGGTCTCCGGTTGCCAGTCAGTCTGCACTCTGTCCAAGCAAGGACGCTCACTCTAGTCAGGGTAGGGAGATACACATCTAGGATAACCCCTGCTCACCCCCTTGGTAACTTGGCACTAGCAGTCTGGCTTATTTTAGAGGCAATGTGTAAAGTATTTGTACCAACACACAAAGTTACACAGGGAAAAAACCACAAAAGGACTCCACACCAGTTTATAGACGAATAACCAATATATATCTAAATCAAACAAGACCAAAACTACAAAAATCCAACATACACAAGCAAAGATATGAATGTTTAAAGTAAAAAGAGTTTTAATCCATAGAAATCAATGGATGAGTTGGTTTAGCACAAAGTACCTGGTACGTGTCAAAAATAAAGCCGCAGGGGCGAGCGTGCGTCAGAAAAGCAAGCGATGTGTTGATTCCTTACACGCAAGTGAGGCCATGCGTCTATTCTTTCTCCGTGGGCAAGCAATGTGTCGACTCTTACCTTGCAGGGAAGAGCTGTTTCGACTTCCGGACAAGCCGCCTTAGGTCTGCATGGTGATGCTGCGGATTTTGACACCCAGGGATGATGCGTGGAAAATCCGGATACACGGCAGCGATGAATTCATGCTGAGCTGGCAATGCATAGATTTTACAGGCGATGCTTCGATTTTTTCAGACACAATGCAGGCGATGCATCGCTTTTTCCGACGCTCGGCTCCAGGGCGTATATTTTCACCTTGGGTTCACCAGATTCTCCTTTCAAGGGCCCAGGCACGAGATGTGTTACAACTTGGCATGGTAGAGGTCTCAGCAAGAGAACCCAGGTGCTGGCAGCTGAAGTCCCTGATGGCACTGAGACTTCAGAACAGGGAGCAAACTCAGTCCAAGCTCTTGGAGAAACTTCAAAAGCAGGATACACAGCAAAGTCCAGTCTTTGTCCTCTTTGAGGCAGAAGCAGCAACTGCAGGTCAACCCAGCAAAGCACACGCAGCAAAGGGGCAGTACTCCTCCGCCAGCTCTTCTCCCTGGCAGAAATTCCTCTTGATCCAGAAGTATTCTAAAAGTCTGGGGTTTTAGGTCCACTACTTATACTCATTTCTGCCTTTAAAGTAGGCAAACTTCAAAAGAAAGTCTCTGTTGTTCACAAGATCCTGCCTTGCCCAGGCCTGCCCCAGACACACTTCAGGGAACTGGAGACTGCATTGTATGAGGACAGGCACAGCCCTTTCAGGTGGGTCAGCTCCTCTCTCCCCACTCTGGCCCAGGAGACTCATCAGGATATGCAGGACTCTCCTCAGCTCCCTTTGTGTCACTCTCTAGAGGGAATTCACAAACAGCCCAACTGTCAGTCTGACCCAGACATGGATTCCACAGGCAGGCAGAGGCACAGAATGGTTAAGCAGGAAAATGCCCACTTCCTAAAATTGGCGTTTTCAAACAGACAATCCAAAAACCAACTCTATCAAAAGATGTGCTTTTAAATTGTGACTTAAGAGACCCCAGACTCGAAACCTCTCTCTGTTACGAATGAGAAACTGCACTTAAAAGATATTTAAAGGCAGTCCCCATGTTAACCTATTATAGAATTACACTTTGCAATAGTGAAAGCCGAATTTGGTAGGATTTCACTATCAGGACATGTAAAACACACCAGTACATGTCCTATCTTTTAAATACACTGCACCCTGCCCATGGGGCTACCTAAGGCCTACCTTAGGGGTCACTTATATGTAGTAAAAGGGAAGGTTTGGGCCTGGCAAGTGGGTACACTGGGCAGGTTGAACTGGCAGTGCAGAACTGCACACACAGACACTGCAGTGGCAGGTCTGAGACATGCTTACAGGGCTACTCATGAGAGTGGCACAATCGGTGCTGCATGCCTACGATTAGCATTTGATTTACAGGCCCTAGACACCTCTAGTGCACTCTACTAGGGACTTACTAGTAAATCACCATTTACACAGGGAGCACTTGCACTTTAGCACTGGCCAGCATTGGTAAAGTGCCCAGAGTACCAAAAACCAACAAAAACAAGGTACAGCACACAGTCAAACACACAGGAAGCAGAGGCTAAAAGACAGGGGTAACCACGCCAAGGATGCCAGGTCTAAGAAGTATTTAATATTATAAGGCCATAGGTACCAAACATGGCAGAAACAGCTATTCCCAACAGCCTCCTTCCACTAACAAACATAAATGCTACTAAAAGATGAGATTCCTTGTATGTAAAAACAATTTGATATTTAGCAAGATTTTATTACTCCGAAACCATGGCAAAGCCGTTCTATACAAACCTGCTGATGGGGTTTTGCGAGAAGATGGTTATCTCCAACAGATGTCTAGACTAATCGAGAGAATGTGTATTTTTGTAAACACCATTTATATGAATTGAGCAATACATACGTAAAATAAATGCTCTCTATGCACATGTAAATTGATGAACAGTTCCTTTATTCCAGTAAGTATAAAGTAACCAGCCTGGGCAAGCTTCACTCAGCAACTCTCACTCAAAACCTACCAGTTCTAGAACAGAACTGGTTCCACCTTTAAACTTATTAATACAACACAAATGTGGAACAGAAGAGATCATATGTATCACAAGGAGTCAAAAGAACAAAAAACAACTGCAGTTAGCAAGTCCTCCAATAATTAGGCTTGAATGACTATTTGAAACACTCAACTCGCTTCTAAATTATCATTTAATAATATTGCACTTTACTGTATCTTCTAATTAAGATGGCATTTATTTACATTGCTTCACCTAAGGCACCAAAATGAAACAAACAAAGTTATTAGTCAAATAGGATTTTTAATATCACAGTGGTTATACTGTGCCAGAATCGTTCCCCTGATCTGGAGTGTAACTGATTACAATCATGGACACATGATTATTTGCATTTAAGAAGGTTGTCCAACAATGGGACAAAATAGCCCTAAGTCACATAGACAGCTCAATCGGAAAAAGATGAGCATCTGTCCGATCTTTTCAGTATATAAAATCATGCAGTCATGCTTCATAGGTTGGAGAAAACCCACAGACCCAAATCATCTATCTTCCTTTCTCTGAGTAACGGGTCAACAGCAACAGATTTCCAATTGTTAAGGATGTTTCCAATGTACCCAGCACTACAAGAACAGGAGTTCATGAAAGTTCCATCGCTTCTAATTGGAGAGCAAACCCACAACAAATGTGAAAATGTGAAACTTCACCTCTTGTGGAAAGTTTGAAAACCACTTATCCTCAGAAACCTACACAGAATAAAACGGACATATTATAGAATGAGTAGCCTACGAATATATTTATTTCTAATGTATTGACATGTCACCAAAGCCTTGGGTTATTAAACCAAATGAGCCAGTACATGGCAGAGAGGCCTTGTCCGAAAAAAGTGAGGTTGTCCTAGGGAGATACAGTTAAGGATCGAAGATTTCCCTGAAGAGTTTTTTTTTTTACTTCAGTGCTCTTTATAGAAAGTCTCAGTTGTCTTAGAGGATCCAATGCACTGCACAGTCCAGTGCCATGAATGCCAGTGCTCACTGTCCCCACCCTCACCAATTTGGGTGTTGATCAACCTTATACTGCTAGGTCTGAGGCGGTAGTGAGGCATCACATACCAGTTCAATCTGGCCACATCTGCTGGATCTTCCTCAGAACCCATGCAGTATAAGTATACCACCTTCCCATCCTGAGTGGGAAAACCAACATGTGGTTTCCTACCAATCTCTCTCAATCTAGAAGAGATTCACATTAAGAATGAACATTCCCTGCCAGAGACCATAGTACATTTTTTGGGTTACCCTCACATTTTCACCAGCTCAAACATTTGGTACCAAATAAGCATAATTGGTGGCAAATGAAAACAAAGTAAACGGTATAAAAATAGACATCATGCTATTCTACATACCCCCCCCCCCCTTGCTACTGAGTGATTGCTAATGTGAATTAGCACTGAAAATTCTGTCATTGAGAAGAGTGCAAGACATTATTGCATTCCTGTTTGGAATGGGCAAGCAGCCCTGTGCCCGAAAGGCCACGCTCCGTCTGTGACAACTTACAGTTCATGGGAGAGAGTAAGAAGATTGCATAATAACGTAACACTGTGCATTCCCTATCAATCGTTATTATTATAAAATGGTACAGAAGTTCTAAGGCAGGAAAATTAAAATCTCATATTCCAGAATTAGAGACCAAACTGGGTGCTGATCAATTATGTGTGTGTTCCTCAAAAAAAGGACACAAACATCTCATCCACACTATATGTCACGCTTCATCATTGTTTTGCTCCTTAAACTGAAACTGTTCTCACCTTTAGCTCTTTATGAAAGATTTGTTTAGGGGTCAAGGTGCAAGGGTGAAATTGTGTCCCTGGGTAGACAGTTAATTCCTTAATAGAAAACTATAGGCACTAGTTGAAAAAGGCAACAATAAAGGCCAATCACTCCCCTGTAACACGTCATAATTTTAGTCTACATTTTTCAGTTATTCCTTCGTACCTCCCAGGGTCGGGAGCTTTTTTCAGGATGTAAATAACTCCTACATCATCCTTAATCTCTTATGCTGATCCTTACTCCGTTAGATTATTGTATGTGGGTGTAGGAAAATGGCTGACAGTTTCTCACAGGAATCTCTACAGATTAACAATTATAGAAATAGAGTATTACTAAAAGATATAAAACAACTGGTTAGCAATTCTTTAGTCTAGGCTTTTTGAAAATATTAATTATTGTGCCCTGAATCTTTATCAGATTATTCTGGTATAAGGACATTATGGTTGACTTGTTCATTCTGGAACTACGCTTCGAGTCTATCCTTTTGAGTGTTGCAATTATCTCTCATAAAACGTGTGATCACTGAGTATTTTCCTAAAAAGAGAGTTTAGGACATGAAGTAGCTTTGTTATTTACTCCTCAACTACTATCCATCCTAGAAAAACGTGGTTATCTCAGTGGAACCAGAGGCCACTTTGACACACAAGAATGCTGTCTGGTAGTTATACAAGAATTCAGTGCCATACTTCTATGCATTGTTTTTGTTCTCATTTTTTATTCATATTGTCGATGTTTGTATTTTTACAAAACCATTGTGATGAATATATATCATGAAGACGCCATGTGATAATTTGCTCAAAAATGTACACATGGAATTCCTCACTTTTAATAGACAAAAACGTTACCTTTAAAAAAATACAATAAGTGCACTTAATTTAGTTAGTAGCAGTGAAAAGTGCTAAGTTTTAATGTGTTTAGCAAGGTAATATCGGTACTTGTTTAAAAACCTTTCACTTTTAGTTCAAACTTAAGTTTTTCCTTGGAGTCCGAAATGGACACATGAATTATAATAAAATGGAACTAGATTTCTTTATATTACTTGTGTGGGCTCGGTGCGTGTGATATCACTTGCTGGAAAATAGAGTACTTTGGCACTTTCACCTAAGGCAAATAGATCTTTAGGGTTGTTCCCTAATGAAACATGATGAAAAGGCGGCTCTTTCACCAAAAAGAGTTAATTTTTTTTCTTGCACATATAGTCTCAAACATGTGAGCTTCAGCCATACCTATGTGAGGTCTGCGATGTGTTCTGCTTCACTACATAGTTTGAGACTATTAGACCTTCAATGCCCACATTATTGTAGCCTTGTTACTCCACCCTGAGATCAATCTTCTAAGAAAATTGCTACTGAATCCCTAAGGGGTCTATCTCCCAAGACGAGTAGACATGTTATTGCCATAGACGTTTACATTTATATCACATCATCTCTTTAATCGCTTTTATTAGTCAGCAAATGATAAGATGGAAACAAGCAAACAATCAAAAATGAAAAGCATGAAATCTAAAATGAAAAACGTGAAAAAACTACGCAAACTGTTCTATTAAGGAAATAATTCCAATGGAATTGCTGCTAATTGACTTACCTCTTTTCCCCTAAACGTCTCCACAAGAGACTGGGTACCCAAAATAATGCAGAAAAACAATCAGGCAATTCATCCTAACATATTCCTTCCCTACTGCATTGTGATACTGCTGCCCGACACTTCTGCACCGCATGTTAGAAGGAACAAAACTATTCTGGCAGTGTAAGTGGCTACAAGATGGATACCTACAAAATACATTTAGATATATGGATCGAGCACAGTTCGAAATACCCAGATTATAACATTTAAGTGACCATAAAAGGACTTTAATGGAATGAATAGATACAACCTAACCAGGGGGTGCGAGCTGGGTGACTGGGATCATTAAGAAGCAAAAGTATGTCACAAAAAAATGTCGAACTTAGCCCCTAACAATGTACATAAGAATAGCAAAGGGGTCATATGTAGCTATAATGTGGAAGGGTTTCTGGATGTGAGTGACAACTAAAGCGAAAAAAATACAGGCAGCAAAATGATACAGATTTAGAACTATTACACAGTAAATATGGGGCACAGTATGACAGTTACTGTTCATGGTAAAAAGGAGTCAAAGACAGCAAGGGAGTAAGGTAAGGCGTCAGTGGCGTTTTCCCGCTCAGTCACCCTTGCAAAGCTCAACGCTGGGCAAATGATATGTCAAAAATTTGCTAATTCGTCTTCTGCCCAGAAAGCGGTGTGGACAAGCCTTTAAAATTGCTCTTTCCAAGATGATACTGTGTCCATATAATTCTATCCGCGGTTCCCAATTCAAGATGAAGTAGAGTCCTTTCCTGTGATATCAGTTTCTGTTTAATTCGCATATAAGGAGGAATTTACAAGTAATGTGTGCATTGCAATACATTAGTCCTTTCATTTTTAATTGCTTTCTTTACACCTTGCTACTATTTCCGTTCCTGATTTTTCATTCTTGCAGTTGGACTTTGCCTGAAACTACTTCTGGTAGCCTTTGTTTGGCTCGTTCCTTTACCATGTCGTCAAGGGGGGTTTGTGCTTTATCATAAATTTTTGTGTTAATCTTCATTTTAAATGAAGAGCTACAAGATTGCCAAGGACGTTGGTGTTTTTTCCTCCTAACTGGGACCCATCTTGAGGAGACACCTGATACTTTCCACCTGTATTATTAACTTCCGAGTGGCACCATGGCTTCTGGGAGTAGCCTCATTTTCCTTGGATAATCAAGAAGGAAACTCAACAGCCCTTCTCAGCGTCTAGTCTTCAACATTCTTATATATGGTCAGGAACCTTTACCAAAGGGCAGGGTGAGGAGCAAGGGAACCATAATCAACCTCCCTACCAAAAAGCCTTCTTCGTGATGCAGTCAGATAGCCACACATACAGCTTCTTCCTGCTTAAGAGGACAAGGTCAGCCTACCCAGCACTGCTGAATGTATGTGGTTGACCAAGGGTAAATGCTGCACTGAGGATGTAGAGACAAGTATGGCTACTGCCTGCCGCCACCAGCCTTTTGGATGCCAGTGCATGGCTCTATATTGCCTTCACAGCAGTGTGACTGCAATGGTTATGAAGAGGGAAGGCATTAGACCACCACTGATTTTGTAGCTCGTATATAGTGTGTGACATCACACTAACTGTCCAGGGAGGAGTCGCAATCTCTGAGGTAACTACAATGTCCAATGATTAAAACATTTCTTTCTTCTTAAAGACTGGCTAAGCAGACAGGACAAACGTCCTCAAAAGATATGGACCAGGGCTCTACGAGCTTTCTGAAAACACAGTGATGCTTGGCCTGTCACCAACACTTGACATGGTTGATCATGGAGGGCTGCTGAGAACCTATAGCACCACTAAGGAAGGGCCAGTCCTAGGTTGTTTTTCAACATTCTAAGGTAATCACTGTCAATTGGTAAACCTGGAATCACACCTCTGAAAGGGCTAAACTATCTTGTGGGGATGGCACGACTCTATAATAGCATCACCCTTGTCCACCTTCTCTCTTGAATGCTGAGTTTGATCATGAAAGTATCTGGAGATACAATTCATGAATATTCTGAAGATGTGCATCTTTATCTGAAAACTACTTTTTCGAAGGATGGTCTTCTGATCTCCACCAGTCTTTTATCCACAAAAGCATACATCTCCTAATGATCACCAAACATCACAACACATTTGATCCCAATCTCTTAAATTTGCTCTAGGTTGATGATCTATCACCTTCAACTTCCTCATCTACTAATTCACTGGATTTCACACTAGATTCTAAACTTTACCTCATTCCCCACATCATACATATTACCCAATCTGCCAATATCCATCTTCGCTCACAATGAAGAATTACAAACCCCTAATTAACTAAAATATGCCACTACACCTTAATTGACTTGTGTCTAGACTTCAGAAATGTCTTCCTGGCATAAGTAAACCAGCACCATATCACAGCTCACTGAAAGCTGCTCTAGGACCAGCAGAAAGTTTAATCTCTACTGGCAAGTTTGTGCATATTCTTCCTATATTAAGACAATTACACTGGCTCCCCATTGAAGCAAGGTCCGGATCTAGCATCTGCTGATTTG
This sequence comes from Pleurodeles waltl, assembly GCF_031143425.1. NCBI lineage: Eukaryota > Metazoa > Chordata > Amphibia > Caudata > Salamandridae > Pleurodeles > Pleurodeles waltl. The sequence continues at coordinate 1,095,533,702 of NC_090444.1, read as the reverse complement.
CCTTCAAAGCATTAAACCTAAACAAACCTCTAGGTATCTCTCGAGAACCTAATCTTCAAAGGGTAAATCCCCCTCGCCTGATTCAAAAGTGCTTCAAAAGTGAATCAGCCTTACCCAGGCACAGAAACTAACCTCTGGAACTCTCTCTGTGTCAACTTATAAGCTGCTCCCTACTTTCTCTTCTCCAGAATGCCTTGAAAACCCACCTTTGTCACCTCTATTTGGATGCCAGCTAACTCCTTGTCTTCTTGCTTGTCTGCATAATTCTTCCCTCTATTTTACATCTTATGCTTCTCTCACTCAATAGGAAACTATTAAAATAAATCTGTGAGAAAAAGAAGGTAAATGCTATCTAGTTGTATCTACACTGCTGGATAGTGTCCGTAGAGACTGGTCCTTCTAAGCCTATGTCCAGCAGAAGTTACAGAATGGTCTGTTCTTCCATCCAGCATACATGACCAAAGAAGACTGGCCCAGGACACTGGGTTACCAACAGCTGCTGCAAAGACACTCATGAAGCATATTCAACCCCTTTTTCACCCTTATTTTGCAGAATTTGCAGACTAGAAAACAAAACAGGAAGTGCGGGCTCTTGCTGTGGTGAACCGTCATCCAACCTTTTGAATGTAGATATTGTATATTAATCCAATCTGGTAAAGCACACTATTGCCATTAATATAACCTCGTATATTGTTTCAGTATACTTTTTTCATACTTTTAGATATTGTTAAGGGCTCCTGGATAGTATAAGAATAAACTTTGCTTTCCAAAAACAGTAACAGACACTAGAAGCAAATCCAAAAAGCAAAAACAACCAAAACCCTGAACCATGCCTTTTCCAGTCAAGCACTAAGAAAGTGACAGTCTAAAAAAGAAAGTCAAAGTGAACTCAAACATGCTATTATTCCAGAATGGCCCATAATGTAAACCCCTCAGTATCTACTTAAATTACTAAGACCTTTGTTCTTCGTCATACTTTTGAATCTGAAACATTTGCTAATATGTGGTATTTGCATATTACATGTGAATTGCTTTACTTCCTACATCAATCATCAATAGACCAATAATAAAGCAGTTTGGTGCCATATGAACTAGGTCGGTTAAAGTCTAATTTTTATTATCTGTGATTTTGGCTACAGTATTGTTCATGGCTATGGTTCTGGGCACCACATGTATAACTTCAAAGCATTCTTTTAGCCTAGAGACTATTTTAAATTCTTGCACGGTGCTATCGCATTTTGCAGCCTGACAAAACGCTGCCTCACCCCGGTCCATATCTCTGCATCACCCTGTGTGGTGCAGGATCACCGTCCTCAAATCGTCTTTGCTGTGCTATCACATCTTCAGCATTGGCTCTGCACCTTCGCACCAACATCAAACGCACAAGTAGGCCTCACCCTTTTTGATATTTTCACAGTGCACTCCGTCAGATGGATTTGGGCTTTATTTATAGTGACAAACATTTGTTAAGCACATATTTTACCGCGTACCATACAAGGCCAATGCAAGCAAGTACGTTTTCCCAATCTCCCTATCCCTGAATGCATGGCACCTGGGAAATCCTGTTTATTCTTAGTTCGAGACAGAAGACCGATCATCCACATATCAATTGGTGCAGCTGGAGGAGAAATTACCTCCAATAATGTAGTTTGTCGAGCGAAGGCAAGTCGAAGATAACGGTCTCTTTAGAGGTGTTTGCACATGCCACTGTTTCATTTGTTAAAGGTTGTGGAGTTAAGTAAGACAGATGTTTAGTTAAAGTGAGAAGGCAAGGGTTGTTTGTTCTTTGTCCGGTAAAGCGAGAGTGGGATTGGCTGCCTTGAGAGTGATCAGGTTGCCACTAGCTGCATTTTCCTGGCGTTTCATCTTGAATTCAAGATACTAACTGAATGCAGTGGCTCAGTTCCTGAAAACCTGTCCACTTGTAACATTTCAAAGGCACAGAAAAAAGCATATGGGCCACCCCTACCTCCCCCCCCCCAGCAGTAGTGGTAATACTGGCACTCTGTATTTGAAAAGACATAACAAATTAACATTTTGTGCTAATGAACCAAACTATGTGTACACAATTTTAAACCAGGATTTTAGTTTTGCTCATTGTCAGGATAGTAGTGCCAACTCTATAAAAGTCATGACAGAGGTCAAGATTTTAAAACCAGCAGAGAACGTAAACAATCCAAAATTGAACTCAGAACATGTATCCCCTTTCTATTGTAGGGAGGACTGGAAATGGTTCAATATAACAGCTTTAAATGTGATCCTCTGTACCACCTGTGTTCATCACCTGACAGGTTGTGACAAAAGAAAGTCTACAACTAATTACTGATGTAATAGTTATTCTGCGAAGGTTGTGAAAATATGAATTTTACCTGGGCCATGATAGGCCTGTGGATGACCATATGAAGCAGATGCATCCCAGTTGTTCGAAGTGGTGCTTTTCTGCCCCTGAGTACTTTCTGTTCCACTTGGGTTCCAGCTTGACCAAGGATCTCCAGAACTGCTGACCTAGAATGATAGACAGAGGTGTGAATATAACTTAACAAATCAGCAAAGATCAAACAAGGTTATAAAAAATGGCGTTTAACATTTAGACAGACGTTTTAAAATAGTGGCATTCTAATGTTCAGTGTCACAAAATAATCTAATATTGTTTTATTTTACGGAACTGCATAAGAGGTTGGTTTCAAACAGATCGACACTACAAGTCACATACACTTCTGCTTGAATAGTATTCACAAATACAGTAGGTGGTGCTCCCAGGAACCACAAGTGCATTTGGAGGAGAAATGACCTCTCCAATATTACTGTACTAAAAGAGTTGGGAAGACAATGATAATACTGCTCTCCCCCAGGCCACCACTTTGTTGCTTCATTATACTGACCTGACTATTTGTTGCTCAGCTTCTATGCATGCTTGGTGTTTTATTTTATACCTTCTACTTGTCAAAGACAAATCTCTGCATAAGAACTGGTTACAGTTACCTCATCTAATCATCCCCAAATACCATTATCACTCCTGTTCTATAAAGGTATGTTTCATGGAAAACTAAATGAACAGAAATACTAAACATTTTAACATTACGATTTATACCCTGAGCATCTCTTCTTTCTCCAACTCAAATGTTAGCTTCATATTCTCCTATTACAATAAGGCTGTGTCTTATAATATAAATGACTATAGTCTTTAGAAAACGAAATGTACTGCTGCTGGGCCAATAATGACGTAAATGAAGAGAGTAAGTATCCCTCTAGTTTCACTCCTGAAACTCTTAGAAGGAAGAGGAAAAATACAAGAAAAGTTTTTTTTAAACCAAATCCGATTTTGCTACAACTCAACTTGACTCTTCAAAAAACATTCAACATAACTGAACATGTAAATAAATAACTAACCCAACTACTAAACTTCACATTAAATACTCAGCTGGAAACTGAAACAATTGTAAGTTATAAGAATCTAGCCATGTTTGGAAGAAAAAAACAAAAATCAACAATATCCATGTATGACATTTGAATCCTTCTAACAACTTTACTGGCCTAATTGCAGAGAACTTCGTCAAAGAAATTAGTCATCACCTTGTCCTCCACCTGAACTAATTTGATTAACTCCTCTTTCATCCAGGGAGAAGTCACAGACTGCCAACAAGCGGTTAGAGTTCCCTTCTGTTAAAAAAACCTACCAACTTTAATACGGCTCTACAAAATAATTTCTGCTCAGTCACAGCGCCAATGTCTGGCAAACAATATTAGGCTTTGTAAATAAACAAACACAAACATTAAGGAATGAACTGCCTAGACGATGTCTAATCAGGATTTAAATGTGGAGAGACAATCTTGTAAATGTAGTGGATGATGCCTTACTCACTGCAGAATCTGGTGGCTTCGGTCAACTTATTCTCCTTGACTGTATCAACAACATTTGATAGAGTGATCCAAATGATGCCAATGGGTACTCCAAAATGCCATATGGATAAAGATGGAATAGTACTGAACTGGGTCTCCTCATATTTAACCGATTGATTACCACAAATAACAAGCATTGGCAAAGCCACTAGGTCGAAAATTGCCAAGGAGGTGCAATGTGTATTTTTCATTATTTTTATTGTAAGCCCATGCCACAAAAAAAATAAAAAAAATAAAAAAAAATAAGGTAGAATGCCACCACCTAAACGGGCCAGCCAACTGTTTACAATAAAAAAGCAAACGTTTGAAAAAATAACAATTAAATGTTGTTTTAATTTAAAAATAGCACATTTGTGTTCTAAAAGGCAGTTATACTTTTTGGTTTTAATATACATCATTGGAAAATAAGATTCAAAATGCTGAAAAGGAAAGGTACTTCTGGATTTGCATTACTGCAACCTGCAGCCACAGTTAAAATACAAGGATGAATGGGAAAATTGAAAGGCTTAAAAAATGGAAAGAAAGAGGTTTTCACCCACCACTGACAATGGATGTGCACAAGTGGTTATGCAAAATCACATCACTGACAATGCAACCGACCCAAAATGTCCTATTGCTAAAATGAACTGATCCACTGCCCATACTGTATGCCAAGATGGGCGAAAGCAATATGTGAATAACAACTGAACAACCCAGAGGCCTGATCAAAAGCCTCTGTAGGTACGTAGCTATCTATGTATATATTTATTAATGAATCCTTTTGAGTTTGCCATGATCCACACTAAACATTTAAACCTGTCTCTAGAACATTCCAAATAATAGGAAACTCCCTCTCAAGTCAAAGACCTCTAGCATAAGGAGCATTACAGGGCGTCTTGCTTGCACTCACCCCTTGGGATCTTCTAAAAATCTAGAATTTCTTACCACACACCTATTCTGACATCAGTCATCTTTACCAAACGCTTTTCTGCTCCTTAAGACATTGTTTTTCTATTTAAGTATTCTCACACATCTCATGAAAGGTAATCCTGCAAAACACTTGGCAAATTCTGGGACTTCCTGTACTTCTCTGATTGCAAGTCATTGATCAATTTATGTGCTCAGATCTTGATGGTATTCTTATGGTGTCAATTAGGAGCAGCTTATGGCCCCCCTGGAACAGGACCGCCACCCACGGTGGATCTCTGTGATGGAAGTGTATCCACACTTAAACAAGGTGGGGCCACTACCACAACTGAGCTCCAGTAGATTTGAAGTTGACAGGCTTCTGGGTCAAGGATGTCTGACTGAAGAGCCAGTTGAGGCTCTGCCATCGGAAACTTGGTAATGCGCCCACTTCCAAATGGGGTGTGGGAAAACCACAAGTTCAAAGGAGATAGAGCCCTGTCACCTTTTGAAAGAGCTCCTGCTCAGCAGCACTGTAAGTGACTCATGTAATCTTTCATCACACATTAATAACCTACCAAGAACTTAGTCACAACTGAGGTTACATCAAATTTCATATCTTTGAACTGGATTTCAAAATTATGATAGTCACTTGTAGTGACAAAGCAAGACTATAGAAAATCTCTTCTGAAGACGATTTAGAAAATTCATTTGTACCTCTAACAGTAGGGCTGAAAGTGTTTAGTGAGAAGAAATGTGACCATATGATTCCATTTCTGATTAATATACCTTAACTCTTGATTAAAGCCAAATGAATAAATCAACTGATATGACATACTCAAAATGATATTCGCAGGGTAAAATTACTGTCTCTGGAGGCACTGGTTCCCTGTGCTGCACTGACTCACTTCTTCTCGAGATGCCAGCTATTAAAATTAAAGTGAGTTCTGTATAATCCCTTTCTGTAGTTACCTAAAAGATGTTGAAGTTCCTTCCTCCTCTCAAGACCAACACTTACTATTTTGCTAATTATAACTTGCTGAAAAGATTGCTAGAGTTGTTCCAAACTACAGTTGTTTATAAAATTCTAACAAACAAATGTCCTGATATACCTTCAATCCACCTTGTAGAGCACTCCGCCAGTCGTTCAGAAAAGACCATGAAGTTTAGCAGATAAGCTTTATTTCATGCCGGGGGATTCACCTATTGAAATGTTTACAGAATCCATATTGGAACTCCTGTAGAGTCCGAAATGCCCCACCATGCACTATTTCCCTCACTTTCCACACTCAACCACCTCGTCTGCTTCCTGCCAGCACACAAGAACATTCTGTGTCTGCACCTATCAGGAGAAGGTGAAATGACAGGATTTCATATTGATATGGATCTGGTGTTTTTGACTACATGCATTATTAGCAAGCTGCCTACCTTGTAGGTTTGTTCAACAATTTGCCGCTGATCATATAATTCCTTGGAGTTAAACCATGAATACTCGTACCGAGTGGATCAGGAAATGGTTAAATAATTTTATTCACACAATGACAGAAGGGAAAAAAGAACGCAATATTCTCTTCGTTGATCTGTCGAAGAAACTACTTCACAGGAAAAAAAAAATGAGACAGTAACTTGTCCAAGCATGCCCATGAGGCTACCAAAACAGTAGGTGATCTCTTTAATTGTGAGGGGTCTTAACTCTCAAAGAGAATTACAAAATGTGTACAAGTGTCTACAAAAGGGACAAGTACAGGTTGCACATGACACCACCTATTAGTCAAACGAAGTCTAAAATGCAAAGTTTATATTCAACAGCACTTTCCACCAGAATAAGGAAAGATTCATGGTGTTTTTCTGACCTACAAATATTTCCCATTCTCATTACCTGGCCAATTTGAAGATAAAAATAGCTAAAATTTTCTCCTACATGGAGACAAAGGAAACCGAGCAAAAGCCTTAATCTGCCATTGTGCAACTAACTCTGGGGATTTTAGCTGACCCGTTACAGACTTTCATAAACGTAGGAAAGTGAAATGGTGCACTGGTGATATTTTAATGTGGTGTTTAATCAAGTATTAACTTGACATAATTTGAGAAAAACTAATGCACCACAATGGCTTTCTTAACTATCATAGATGGACATGAATTCATAAACCTTGAGGACCCTTGGTAGCTCTTCATCCGTCTACTACCACTATATATTTTATTTACACATACACAACCTGTATCCTTGAACAGACCATATTATGGTAAGTTCCTCTTTAGAAAACTGACTGCTATGTAAATCTTGGTAACAGTATAGTATCTGAATGAAGACGTGAATTTCTTCATTTCACAAATTTAAAAGTATGTAATTGAAAAGTGCACAATTTTAATGGTGAAAAACACGTGTATAATACTTGCAAATTTGTATTAGAACATTGGAATGCTGGGGGCTCCATTGAAAACAATGGAGTGCTGCGGGCTTTTACTGGCCGGTAAAAGCCCGCAGCGCCAACATTCCAATGGGCTTTGTTCACAGCAGCAGCTGTGAACAAAGCCTCACGGAGCCCGAGGGGATTCTAATCCCCTCGGGCTCCGTGAGCAATTTGGTTTTTTTAAGAGAACATTCTGCCCTGAGTGGCAGAATGTTCTAATAGCCTTAGAACCCGCCGTAGCGGGCTCTACCGGCTATTAAAGGCCCTTTCCCTTGTTAAATGCCCTCGCCTTCGGCTCGGGCATTTAACTCGGGAGCGGGCCTTTAATAGCCGGTAGAGCCCGCTACAGCGGGTTCTAAGGCTATAGTAGATAATCACACTTAGGAACTGTAAGCACACAAATGAAGTAACATAATGCAATAACTTAAGTTAGCCTGACTACTGATGCCATATTAAAATGGTCTTTACACGTAAAAGGCCTGTTTCACATTAAACTGTTATACTGCACAAGATGTTTTTCTCTTCCACTGTAGATGCTGTAACTTTCTAGAAGCCTTCTGTTAGCTAGCGAATAGGAATTTGTTATTTATTTCCTCTCACCGGGAGGAGAGGAAATGGCACAGTTGAACCACAAGATGTGCCTAGTGTATCATTTGAAAGACTCAATTCTATGCTTCACTATGAAGACGTGAGAAACTAGGGACTTACCTACTGCCAAAGTTTACTGAGTATTGATTGGTTGTTGGGTACAGTGAATGCAATAATTATTTCCAATGATGATTTTGAAGAATTTTATTAGTGTGTCTTCCTTAGCTTATGGCGGAGAAGGACTGGCTGGAAGAGACCCCTTACCTTTCTCATCCGAGACTAGGTGCACCTGCTGATTTATAGCTGAGAATACTTTCCAGCTTTGCAATTTTCCCTTTGCATAAGTGTTAAGACTTCATGCCTTTGCATTTCTATTTCTCTCCTCAGAACCCTTAATTTGGGTTTCTGAAACAGACACTTTTCTTTGCTTTTTGAAGAAATTGACTTTTTATGCCTAAACCTCTACTAATTTGGATTAGGGGTTTGCTTTATGAAATACACTTGCTGTATATTCTCTATTTGATTTGTTATCCTTTTAATGTGGTGCGCTTTATCTTGCTTTGACATATCGACTAATGGGTTTTTGAATCTGTAATGATGATGATAATTTTGGGCCTGATTCAGAGTTTGGCGGATGTGTTACTCAGTCACAAACAAGACGGATATCCCGTCTACAGTATTACAATTCCTGCAGTAACCCCATCCGCCAAACTCTAAATCAGGCCCTAAATATTAGTACTAATTGAATAAATAAAGCAACCTGAATTACTTGTTAATAAAACCCTTTAACTCACATCAGCCCTCTTTATTGATTCTTGTGAAGCCCTAAATGGACTTCACTTTTCATGCTGTTTGCTGTAAATTATTGCTCCTCAATTCTCCTCGTCAACAAACAAAGGTCTATACGACCAATGATAGAGGTTATTTAATGATTATATTTGAAGAAAGATACAAGAATCCATGCTCTGTCAAGTGGTAGAAGAGTGACAGTTAGTGTCACAGGAGAAAAAGAGCCAAAAGTACATATGTCCATACTCCTTACCTCCGCAGCCTGAACTTGAAGACTGAAAGAGTTTGCAGTTCCGAAAGCATTTGAAGTGGTGGAGGTGTGGGTATCAATAGGGCTGTCGTTGCAATTGTCTCTGCTGAGCTTGTGTTATTGTGTTGAAATTACTATGGTTTAGTTGTGAACATGTGTTTGAAGCTGAGCAGTTGAAGTTATTATCGGACTCGGTGCAGTTCAAGATCCCGAAATAGGATAAGACAAGATAGATAAATAAGATAATGTGGTAATACTGGTCTATTAAAGTATTTTGGTGGAGGTTTGTGGGGTGCCAGCAACCGCACAAATGCAATAAGGACCAAAATAAATTGTTGTGATTGTACTAATAGTGATCAGCGTTTGTAGGGTATTGCGGAAAGGGGAACCTATATCAATCAGGGGTATTTCCCTCCTGGGGAGGGTCCGTGTATGTGTAAGCTCGAAAGTGACATTGTCGATTGTTCACGTGTGAATGAACTACTGTGAATTCTTTAGTGGAGCAGACAAGAGTTATTTATTTACTGTGCTAGCTTAAAGCTGTGGAATTTGGTGTACACAAAATTGTAAAGGAGGGTGAATGTCTGCGAGGAGTGGGAATTGCTTCAGAGAGTCCCCTGCTGGGGTGGGTCAACTGGTGTGAAGTGTCATGCTGGGATTGGTTGGTGAGTCATCAGGTACTGTGTTGTGATAAGTTTATGAAAGAAAAGACTGAGCTGGGACTGGAAGGGATTATTGATCAGTACTAAACTGTGGTTTGAGCAAACATTGAAAATAATTTAATCAAATATTGCTCTTTTATTGTTTAATCATGAAATGTTTTAAAACCCTTATAGCTCTAATGAGAGGAGATATGCAAGTCCCTGTCCGTGAGGGAGAGGAAGCACCAGCAGGTCATTACATGGCAACATATGCATAGCTCCTTACATGTATGTGGCTTTGTCAATGGCACAACATCACTGAAAAGAAGGAAGCATTAGGATTTCCACAATATAGTACATTTGATTTAAAAGTTAGAGATAAAAACTATACAAGATAAAACCACCTCACAGACCTGCACAGTATAAAACATGTAATTCTTGGGAATGTGCAGCTCATACCAAATAGAAAGAAAGATATCAGACTAAAGCAAAGAGAGCAGTGCAAAACTATTTGAAGCTAAATTGGCTGAAGAACAGCAGCGATAGAGAAAATGTGTAATTAAACTAGAATGTACCCTGCATTGAAACAGAAAAGCATAAAAAGAATTGAAAACAGGGAAATGAAGATGGGAAGCCTGCAGGAAAAAAAAAACTGATAGTGATTATGGGGGTGACATCACAGAGTGCCTAAGTGTAAATCATTTTGGTTGGTTGCTGCCCTGGGCAGCGCTATACTCCCACCTACATGGGGGATAAATGCCGGCACTTCCCAGCTCCGAATCATTCTGGAGAGCTTGAACGACGGGGTAGGTCAGACTGACCATGGTGCTCTTCAGTTAAGTGAGTACAACATTTTTGTTTTCTTGCAGAAGTTCAATTTCTGAATGATGGGAATATAGCGCTGCCCATGGCAGCAACCAACCAATATTATTTACACTTAGGTACTCTATTATGAATTTACACTTCAGGATTTCAGGTAATATATACAATTAATTTTAGATGTTATAAATTCAGTACAACTTAGGCATACGTATCAGAGGACACTTAAATAATTATTTCTCATGTATTTCACAACCATGGTTATCAGATTGTCTTGACAGAAGAGCGACCAGAATCCATGCAATCTCCAAGGGGCTCATGTACTTGACCTAGGAGGGTAAGAATAATTCGTAGGGGGACGACCCTCCTCTGCTTCAGCATGACCACATGGTCACTTTACCTCATGTCACGCATGGGTGTGGCTTGTCATTTTCACATACACCTGACACACGTGTTTTTTGAGGGTGGAAAATGTGGTCACTACTATGTGCCCATTCAGTGTTGTTTTTAAACTTAACTTGTTTTATGTTGTTTGATTAGGTCTCCACATTCAGAAGCTTATGATTACAATGTAAGATTTCGGTTATTTCTCACATAGGCAATAGGAGTAGAGTTTTTTTTTTACTCTCTTAGTGAGGGTTAGGCACAACAACAGGTCCTGAAGAATCGTCACCTGATCCGTGTGACTGTATTAGGCGAGAAACATGTTGACCATGACTAGCAGTTCTGTAGTGTAGGGAACACCCACACATAGTTCCATAATACCTAAATCTCTAGTTAGAGTGGTAGGCATGCATTTAGTTGTTGGTAGGGAATCAGGTCATTGTTTTCTGTACTTCTCCCTTTTTTTTGTTTTTAGCCTGGGCAGGGGTGCCAGGTTGTATTAAAGAAAGTTTTCTTGGGCACCTTTAGCCAATTTTAGCAGTTTTCCCAGCCCCTCTCACATCCACTCACTACTAGCATTCTTTCTTAAAAATATCTCCGGCAAAGAGCCCTTAAGTAAGGCCCGTCAGGCATTGCAGTGCCAGACTGATGAGGAGCATGGCCCCCAATAGTGTGTGAGGGCTACTGCTCCTGTTAGACTAATACATGTGGTGACTGAAAAGACCCCCTACTCTAATTGGTGGAATGGAGTCCGTTCTTTTGGAACAGTGCATCTTATTTCAGTTAGAGGTTAATTAATGCACTGGACCACATATTTCTCCCTAGTTTTGTATCCTCAAATTTGTTTTTGATATAGTCACTAGTTGAAAGCCTTATGACGTTGTGTTGCTGGTGAAGTGCATGTGTGCATAGGAAAGAGAGTGATAGTGGGATGTCATAAAGGCAAAGGCCAGCAGATGAGCTAAGTGATTTTCAGGAATAAATTGGCAAAGCTAATTCTTTGGCATTCAGAGTGAGTACTAATGTTTGGAATTAAATGTGTGTTTCTGGATAGGTTGTTGGCAATGGTCTCAGCTGGTCACTCAGGCATGACTAGCATGGAGTAGCAATCAAGTGTGGGTTTGTTGTAAATGGAGAGCTTTAGGTCAGGAATCAGTTGCTGTGGTAGAGATATGTGTTACTTAAGTGAATAGCGGTCGGTGCTGCATGTCAGGGACTGTGCCTATGGAGCTGTGGGTGTCTGTCAGTCTCGAAAGGTAAAGTGTCTAGGGGCTAGGGAGTGTGTGAATGTGAAAGACTTAAGGTTGATACTGGTTGGGACTGAGATTTAGTGGGAGAGCTATGTCTGACAAAAGCAGGGCTGTACAAGTGAGATGCATTGGCAGAAGTCTTTGTTTAGGATTACTGAACTGAATTTCATTGGCAAATTTGTGGGTGACTGGAGAGTTATTTATTGTATATGTGGGGGAGTGTCAAGTCGCTGACACCGATGGGGTTCTCAATGTCAGGAATGAGATGTATTTGCAGAGCTGTTTAGAGCAGAGTCCTACATTAATATAAGTCCCATAACCTATTGCCCTACACCTCACACCGAGTATGAATTTCAGACATTACAGTACTGTCTCTTCCATCAGCTGTAAGCCTCGTATCATAGAGAAGAGTTTCCTTCACTGGGTGCGAGTTTCACTTCTAGAAGCAGAGTGTTTGATTGTTTGCAAGTTACAACTTCTGGGGCACAGCTTCACTAACGATTTAAGTTTCACAATCTAATGCAAGGATTCACTCATCTGGTCCTAAAGCTTGGACAACAGTACTGTTTGTTGGACGCTTCCAATGATTCACAAAATAAATTATCTCAGTTACAACATATTGTTAAGTAGTCTACTTGCACCACATTAACACCATCTTTTCAAAATTATTTTGAGAGGACAATACAGTCAGGAGATTGTCAAGCTTTGTAAGTGCACTCTGAATGAACTGGAAAAAAATCACTGGTGCCCTCTGCAAGCCTAGGACCCCAAAGGTATCCAGTTTTGTATGCCTCATATTGTCACTTGGTGTTAGGTGTATGAACGCTTTTCTGATGTTCCACATTTCACCTAGCAGAATTTGTATCTTATGTTCCTTATTTAGCCTCTGATAGTTCTTCCTGTAACCACAAGCCGGCCTTCTGGCTTGTCAGTTACTGCTCCTCTTGAACTCCATGCCATTAAGTGATGTGTGAAAGGACTGGACTAGAATGGACAACACTAGCCATCAACCAGCTACCTCACTGGTTACCCATGCTGGCTCCATGACCTACAAATAAACAGGAGGAGGTGGACTGCCCAAAAACAGATAAACCCTGGGTAAGAAATTGTCTACTCCGCAAAATTTGGTGAATGGTATCAAATAAGACTGAATTCCCAGCTGGGCATCTACCTCGCATGCAAGAATGGAAAGGGTCAAGGAAACAAGGGGTATTTGTGTCAGTTGTGTTTCCTTACATTTGCCTTAGTACACCTTTAGAATCAATTAAAGCACTGTATGGCTTTATGGCCTGTGCACTTGTGGGTATTTTTTAAACTGGGACCTATTTTTAAGAATCCTTTTTTGAAAGAAAAAAATAAAAACACAATTCAGTTTCCTAAGCCTAGCAAACAACATAGTACCAAGGTGACATACTGCCATACCATGTGTGCACATCTACTAGTGTATATCTGGTGAATTTGGCAGTCGATTGCGCCACTTTGCAAACATAGTTGTTCATACATACCAGAAAAGAGTAAGATGTTAAAAGAATTTGCTAAGAGTATTTCTGAATTAAAATCAAAAAGCTTAGAACCAACTAATGTGTTGGGAACTATAGGTAATGGAGCTACTTCTGTAAGTCGCTGGTAGGGAAATACTGGTAGTGGATTTGAGGGGTTATATTAAAGCCTGTATTGATTTATGGCATTCAATTAATATGCTCATTGGTTATGTGTACAGTCTTTAGATGTTGCCTAACAAGAAAGGGAAATAAAGAAAGGAAAAGGCGAGGAAGAGAAGAAATGGAAATGGAATAAATAAGGAGTAAGGCTTACAAATCATTGAAGGAGATGCAAACCTAAAGATAGAGGACTCAGCAAAAGAAGGATGTGCACTTTAGAGATTCATTTGTAAGAAAGTGTGAAGGACCACATTTCCTCACTTTGCTAATTAAAAATTCTAACACTTTATGATGCAAACTAAATTTGTAGTAGGCAAACAAATGAAGTAACACTGTACTGACTTAAGTTAGTCTGACTACTGTAGCCATATTAAAATGGTGAATACATGTTAGGGTTATAAGGCTTATTATCGCTTTAAACTGTTGTCTTGCACAATATGTTTTTCTCTTCCACTGTAGATGCTGTAACTTTCCAGAAGCCTTCTGTTAGCTCGTGCATATTCATTTGTTATGTATTAGACAACTGATAGTGAGAGGAAGAGAGGAGATGGCAGGAAACATGATTTATGGGAAGAACTGTCCGAACCACAAAATGTTCCTAGTGCATCATTTCAAGGACATTTATGTGCTTTACTGTGAATACTTCAGGAAGTGGGGAGTTTGCCTCCTCCAAGACTTTATGTAGCGTTGATTGGTTGTTGGGTACGAGGAATGCAAAAAGTGTTATCAATGACACTTTTGCATATTTATATTAGTGTGTGTTCCTTAGTTTAGGGCAGAGAAGGACTGGATAGGAGCGACCCCTCCGAGCCCTTCCCTTTCTCTGCCATGTTGTAGGTGGCCTGCTGATTCATAGCTGTGAATACTTTACAATCTTCCTATTTCTTATGTGCAAAGGCTTCATGACTTTGCATTTCTATTTCTCTCATCAAAACCCTTTTTTGAGTGTCTGAAACAGACACCTTTCTTTGCTTATTGAAGAAATTGTATTTTTATGCATAAACGTCTATTAATTTAGATTAGGGATTTCCGTTATGGAACACACTTGCTGTATAGACTGAATAAATAAATAAATCTGAATTCATTGTTAATAAAACCCTTTAATTCACACAAACTTTATTGATTCTTGTGAATCCCCACATGGACTTCACTGTTCACAGTGTTTGCAGGTAAATGATTGCTCCTTCTCAATTCTCTGTCAACGAAAAAGGTCCATACGACCAATGGCAGAGTTTTTTTTAATGATTATACTCAAGGACTGAGATACAACAATCCATTCTCTGTGGCATAATTATACGGAGGAAAGGCTTAAATAAGAAGGCATTGAAGGCGAAGAGAATACGTTTGTAAAAAACTGGTAACCGGAAATCAGTGAGGGGAGGAGTCTGATATCAAGTCTCTCTTTTTTTTTCCATCTGTTTTATTGTTTTTCCGCACATCAAACAGTAACATCTGCAATTGTCACGATATCGGATATAACATATATCTGCAATAAATCACAACAACAATAACAACAACAACTCAGGTCTAATCTCCATCTATTTTCACGTTTTATATCTTGCAGTTAAATCACTCGTTCTCTGCGGTGTCAGATCTTGGCGGGTGATCTATATTATCTTATTTTCCATATGTCACTTGATTGCGAGGGGAGGCAGGAAGGGGGAGTGGGGGAAACCCGGGTTAGGGGATAACTATTGATTTTATTTGTGCTTGTCTCACTAATACATATTATAGCTCTGTGGAGAATTTTCTTTCATGTGTGATTATATATAATTGATGTCCTGCATGTTTACCTAAATCTCTGTCGATTTTTCAAGGTGGGCGCTCATCATTTTTTACCTCTAGTTTGGCCACAAATGTTTCCCAAACTTCAGACCCAGTGTGTTTCTGGCCTTCGTCCCGCAATTTCCGTAGGACCTGATACTCTGTGCGTGCCCAGCGTAGTGTCAAGCCTCGCCATGTTTTCAAATCTGGTGGTTTAGAGGCTTTCCAGTTCATAGCGATTAACCTTTTGTACATTACAAACGCCAGATCTGCAAACCTATGTATGTGTTTATGTTTCTTGTCTCTTTTTCTAATTCCGAGCAAGCAGGAGCTAGGAACCAGTGTGAATACAA
Organism: Pleurodeles waltl; assembly: GCF_031143425.1. Classification (NCBI taxonomy): domain Eukaryota; kingdom Metazoa; phylum Chordata; class Amphibia; order Caudata; family Salamandridae; genus Pleurodeles; species Pleurodeles waltl. Next base: position 1,095,518,007 of record NC_090444.1, on the reverse strand, counting down.
GGTCTGTAATTGCTGATATATCAGTCACTACCGCTTGCCATGTTAAATCCAGAGAGCCACACTCCCAGATCATCCAAGATCATGTGATAAAAGTTAGCTGAAGGGGAATTGCATCGGGGGCACTGGAATTCCGCGTCAGGGAACATACGCTTCAGTCGTGCAGGTGCAAGATAAGTTTGATGTATGTAATTAAATTGAGTATATCGAAATCGAGGGTTTCTTGATACATTGCGAGTATGACTTACTGCTTGAGCCCATTCTTCTGTGGTCAATTGGTTCGGTAGCACTGCGTTCCATCTAGTTCTAGCATTTTCTAGTCTGTTTACAGGGGGTGTATGCAGGGCTTTATACGTGTTTGTTATGACTGTTCTGAATGTCGTATACTAGCATATGATGCAGTGAAGTGGATATATTAGGTCCTGATCTCCTGCCGACCATGCCTTTTTAATTAAATGACAAATAGAATAATATGCCATAAATTGGCCCACTCCTATTGAGGTGAGTTCTCTCATGGCTTCGAATGTCATTAGCTTCCCGCCTTCAAAGCAATCTCCCACTACCAGCACACCTGCCTCAGTCCAAATCTCAGTAGAATACATTCCCAATGTGCTACCCTTACTTGGGATGTATCTCAGAGGGATGAGAGGGGAGTATGAGGTTCCTTTCTGGCTTTTTTGTACGTATTTTGTCCAGCATTCATGTGCGGTTACCATTAATAGATTATCGGTTGCTCTATGGGCATGAACATTGAACAGCCACTCCAGCAATGGTTTGCCATTTAGTTGCTTCAGGATCCATTTGGTTTCAGCAGATTCAGGTCTATGTATCCAGTACAGGATCCACTGTAACTGTGCGGCAGCAAAGTACAGTTCAAAGTTTGGGGCTCCAAGCCTCCCCTCCTTTAACGGTCGCTGCAGTGTGGCAAGGGCTACTCGTAGTCTGCCACCCCCCCATATGAGTCTCGACAAAGCTGTGTTTAATTCTCGAAAGAATTTTTGGGGCACTAATACGGGTAAGGCCGCAAAGAAGTATAGGAGTCGGGGGAGTAGCAGCATGTTTGCTATTGCCACTCTACCCAACGGCGATAATGGTAGTGCGCACCAGAACCGCAGAGACCCCTTTATTGAATTCAGTGCACGTCCCAGGTTCCCATCTCTCAGATCTTCGGGTTTCTGGTATATATGTACTCCCAGGTACTTGAAGGTATCAAAGCACCATTTCAAGCGCCCCTCTTGTATTGCATCCCTATTCTCGGTTGGCCAGACAGTCAGCGGAAACACGCATGATTTATCCCAGTTTATCTTTAGGCCCGATATTACGCTAAATTCTTCTAATAGGGATATCACTAGCGGTATGGTTTCATTGCATTCTCTTACGTATATCAGGGCATCATCTGCGTATAGCGAAATTGTATGGCATGTACCTGCAGAATTCACTCCCCATCGTTCCCCTTCTTTGCGTAATCTGGTCGCCAGTGGTTCCATTGCTATGGCGAACAATAAAGGAGATAGTGGGCAACCCTGTCTGGTGCCCCTTTCAAACTGTCTGAGATGGTGTCTCCTGTCTTTACTCTGGCTCGTGCGTATAATGTCTGTACCCAGCCTATAAAGGTAGGTCCAAACCCCATATTTTGCATCGTTTCAAATAGATAATTCCATCCCAGTGTGTCAAATGCTTTCTCAATGTCAAGTGACATTGCCACGCTGTCCTGTGTTTCTGGTGGAGTATCTCCTAGTATGCTCAGCAGTCTGCAAATGTTTAAGAATGTGTTGCGTTTTGGGATAAACCCATTCTGATCTTCGTGTATCAGGGTGTGTATTATGGGGGCTAGTCTGTTTGCTAGGATTTTACCTAGTATCTTGCAATCTAGGTTTAGTAGTGAAAGTGGTCTATAAGACCTAACATCTGTGGAGTCACGGCCTTGTTTAGGCAGAACCACTATTAATGCTTCACGCAATGAGCATGGGAGTACTTTGTGTGTCCATGCTTCTTCGAACACCTCTAGTAAATGCGTTTTCAACTTGGTGGAGTATATGTTATAGTATTCTATTGGTAATCCGTCTATACCAGGTGCTTTGTTTCTAGAGATTTGTGTTATAGCTGCTTCTATTTCCGCCATTGCCAGTGGAGTTTCCAGTGCTTCAGTATCCGACTGTGACAGCTGTGCCAGGGTCGCCCCCGTTAGAAAAGACCTAAATTGTTGACTAGTGCCTGATCCCCGTCCCTTGTATAGGCTTGTATAATAGTTTTCAAACATTTTATTAATTCCTTCTTGACTAGTAGCCATGGTTCCATCTGCCTGTCTAATAGCTCCTATCGGCGCTTGCTGGCAGTCCTCTCGGAGTAACCACGCCAATAATCTCCCTGATCTATCTCATTCTGTCTGCAGGCGCATTAAATAATACTTATAGTCGTGTCGCCGGAGTCTCAAATCTGCTTCTTTGTACTTTAATCGGGCGTTTCCTAGTTCTTCCTTCGCTACTTCATTTTGTGCCCCTGCGACCTCTAGTCTCCTCAGTTCCTTCTCCAGTGTAGAAACTTCGATGTGTAGTGAGCGCCTGACCCCCCAATGACTTTGTGAGCATCCCACTCTGTCGCTCTAGTGTTTGTGGTGCCCTTATTAATTTCCCAATAGTTCTTTATGGTTATGTATAGTTCTTCTCTGAAAGCCTGGTCTAGGAGAGCCTCCCTTTGCAGACGCCATGTAGGTATCGAGGATCTCTTCCTCCCCCATCGCAACATTAGTAGCAAGGGTGAGTGATCAGATGACGTTTTGGCCAGATATTCCACCTCTTTGACCAATGCACATATTTCATGAGATCCCCACATGATGTCTATCCTGGTATGTACTTTGTGGGGTACGGAATAGAATGAATACTCCCGTTGTGTTGGATGACTTATGCGCCAGGTGTCATATAATCTCAAATCACTAGCCCATCCCACCAGTGGCCCGAGTTATTTCTGTGTGTCGATCCGCTCTGAGGTGGGGTGGAACGGTCGAGTATCTTATCTGGTATGCTATTAAAGTCCCCACCCCACACCGCTGGAGCCTCGGTGTTAACTAATAGGGCTGGTGAGAGGGTGCGTAAAAATTCAGGCAGTGCATTGTTAGGGGCATATATCCCCACTAGTGTGAATTGTTTACCATCTAATTGCCCCTCTAGTACAACGTATCTGCCTCCTTGGTCTATTTTGTGTGTGTGTTGCACATATGGTACTCCCTGGGCTATCCATAAAAGTACCCCACTGGCATAAGCCGAGTATGATGTGCCTATTATCTGTCCTCCCCATCGCCCCTGCAATCCCCTCAGGTCAACCTCCAGTAAATGTGTCTCCTGAAGTATGACAATGTGTACCCGCTGGCGCTTGAGATAGGCATGTATGCGATATCTTTTGCTCTGAGATGCCATTCCACGCACATTCCATGTGATTATGTTGTATTCATGCATGATTCAAGTTGTAATTTGACTTGTATACTTCTAAAACATTTTACCAGTATTCCCAGTCCGGTGTACCCAGCCCATCTGCCCCCATCCCCGCTCGCCCCGCGACGGCAATAACAACTGCAAGTTGCAACAAATTGTTTGGCTGATTAGAAACACCTGTGAAGCATAACTCCCTACTAACCCTTTTCCCCACCTCCCACTCTAAGTCCCCACTACAATACTTAACTTGAATATACAACGCACACATGACACTTCTAATAACAAAAAACTGTATCCATGTTGATACTTTCCGGAGAGGCATAGTAGCAACTGGAGAAAACCCTTATATGGGGTCTCCACCTTTGGTCAAGATATGCATATCTAGTAAAGAACAAAAATTACGAGCGATGGCGCCTCCGGTACACCCCCGCCCCAGTGGCAAGCCAGAGCAATAAGTTTCCCCCATCCCCCCCCATCCCACCCCCCCAGATCTATAGCACCCCATACCTACTACATTCAAACCATTTCTCATTTGTCTTGGCTTGGGCTATCACTACAATTTTCATGAGAGTCCCATTGTGTCTGATTAATAGTGGTGTCTATTTCACTCTTTCTTTTGCCACCATCATAGTGCATCTGCTGATCTGGGAGTAACCTTTGGGCCTCTTAATGCCTCGAGCAAAGTTGAGTCGGAGCTTACTGAGTCGGAGTCTGTGAGGTCGCTTACAGTGGACCGCAACACATTGAAGGAATTTTGTGTGCGCAAGGAAGTCTCTTGCACTACCTTTGCCCTCTCTGCTGCTGCTTGTTTCACTGAAGGTTGTGATTTAGAGCGTTTCCTGGTTTTCTTTTGGTCCGAAGGTGTGATCCATTCTTCATCCTTCCCCGTACCCTCTCGGGGTTGTGCCAATCCTTTGGCATGTAGCCATGTCCATGCATCTTCTGGGGAGTGAAAGATGTGTGTTTTGTCCTCTGATATCACTCGCAGTTTAGCAGGAAACATTAGGGCATATTTGATGTTGTGTTCCCTGAGCCGTTGTTTGATCCTCAAATAAGAGTTACGTTGCTTCTGCACTTCTTGGGTGAAGTCTGGATAGGCAGTGATAGATGACCCTTCATATTGGATAGGACCTTTATTACGGAAGTGTTGCAGTATAGCGTCTCGGTCTCTCTAATTAAAAAATCTGGCTATTAATGGCCTGGGTTGCGTTCCTGGCACCGATTGTCTCCCGGGCACCCTGTGTGCTCTCTCCACCGAGAAAAGTTTTGTCGGGTTGCCTTGCATGACTTCGTTTATTAACCATTGTTCCAAAAATAGCTCTGTGTTTTGGCTCTCTGATCTCTCGGGAAACCCCAAGAAGCGGATATTAGTGCGTCGAGATCTGCTTTCCGCCTCTTCCGCCCTGTGCCATAGGATCTTCACTTCAGATTCCAATCGAAGAATCCGTTTTTGGTTTCCTTGTACCAATGGGGGCAGCCTGCTCAGTGTGTCTTCCACTGTACCCACTCTCTCCGCTAGATTGCGATGATCTACTCTTAATAAGTTGAGGTCTTGGGACACTGTGTCAATTCTATTTTCTAGTGAGGATTTAGTGTCTAGTACTGCCTGCAGAATTTTCTCAAATTGAGTTGAGTGGGCTTGTAATGTGGATTCCAAAGAGGACAGGCTGGGCATTGTTTGTTGATCAGCTAGTGCTGGGCCCAGGGTGGCTCTCTCTTGGGCTTTAGTAGCCTTCGACTTCCCTGCCATAGTCACTGTTTTGCGGTGCTCCTCTGTGTTTAATTATTTATATAATTATGTCCTTGGCTTTGTTTCACTGGGTTGGCTCAAGGATGTTCTCTCTACAGGCTAGTTAGGGTTCTAAGAGAATCCTATAGTTGCATCACCTTCTTTATCCTTTGTTGCCTTTACCTATTCACTCCATGTGTAATCTGCTGCCAGAGCTTCGCCCCGACAACTTGTGCCATGACAGGGCCCATTGTATCATTGGTTTCAATCCCAATTCAGATCTGCGCACCAAACTTGTTCCTGCGTCACAAACAACTCCGCCTGGGATATCTTCTCTGTCTCTTTTTGGTTCGCTGTTTTATCTCACTGCCCTTCTAGGGTTCTGGAATAGTTAGAGGAGGGGGGGGAGGGGATTCTCCCATGACCAGCCTGGGTATTCTTGTCTGGCATGGGCCAGAAAGGAAAAAAAAAAGGAAAAGTTTTCCTGCAATTATGTGCATTTGGGGGGGCCTTCCTGTCGTCTCCAGCCAGCCCAAGCACCACAGTCGGTGTTTCTTTGACCATCCAGGTCAATTTCCCCACTCTCTCCCCTTGGCCCCCCTCTTTGTTTTGCTTTCTTCTCTCCCGTTCCTGTTGGGAGGGGGGGGGGGAGCGCGCGGCTCTTCCTGGGGCCGCGCGCGTCTTCAATATTGCTGGTGGAGGGGGGAACGAGCAAATTTTCCAGCGGGGGTCCGGTGGACTATGAACGACTCCCCCGCGGGTCCAAGCCGTAGGGAGCCCGACGGTCGATCTCCGGTGTGGAGTACTCGCGGTGTTTATGAGCCTCCGGAAGCCGTCTTCTCCTTTTCGATCTTCGCGCTGCCGCGCTTGTCTGCTGCTTTGCCGGAAGGAGGTGGGGGGGAGGGGTGGGGGGGACAGGAGGGAGAGAGGGGGACAAGCGATCCACTGGTGGGGGGCCGGTAGGGTGTCCGCGGCCCCCCTACAAATCTCCTCCCTCACTTACCGTCCCCCAGCGCCCAGTTCAAGAGGCCAGGCAGTCCGGTCGTCGGCTGGTGGGCGGGCTTCCCCCAGCCACGCCATGATCGAGGACTCCTCGATGCGGAGGCCCCATACGGTCCGGGGACCTCCGGGAGCCGTCCCCTCCGCTCCGACCCTCCTCTGTTGCGCCGCCGTAATCACAGCGCCTAAAGAGGCAACGACCTCCACTCCATGGCATCTCCGGAGGCGCCGCTCAGGATGTTTAGGTGGGACCAAGACGGAGCCTACAACTCAGGCATCCGTCGCGGTCGCCATCTTGGCCACTCCCCCCCTGATATCAAGTCTCTCTTAATAGGAAAAACTAAAGTCTCAGCTCAAAGGGTAAAACAAATACATCCATCCCAATTAAGATTTAAAACAAAATCATAACAGTAATAGGACAATTAAACAACCCTTCCACTAAAAAGGCAGAGCACTTTCCTGCTTAAAGCTTAGCATGAATACCATGTGATGGGCAAGAAACCCAGTATATTACAGATTGGCAAGCTAAGCGCAAAATGAAACTTACATCCACAAAATTGTAATATATGAATGGTGAGACAGTACAGTAAAAGGGGAACTATAAACATTAAAAAATTTCTAGAAAATACTTTATGTGGCTGAAATGTTGGAAATCCACACATTTATTGAGCTAGACCAAATGACTTTGTACAGGCCATTCATGTCTTAGAAATGTTTGGAGTAGATGCATGAGTAAAACGTCTGAAAGAAGTGAGGCCTGGTGCTTCACAGGAAAAAGGAATTTATCTGGGTTCACTCGAGGTGCTTACAAAAAGTCTTGAAAACAGCCCTTTTTGCACCACTTTCAATACTAGGTATACCAAAACCATAGTCTTCAAAACATTCTTCTTGTTCATCTCAGCTGTGGCAATCTAGTGCAGAGCATCAAACGAAACAACAGCATCGAAATTGTTTAAAGCCAGCCTCCAAAAACTAGTACTCTTTACTGCTGATGCTCTAATTACAAAGAGAGGCCTTTGAAGTGCACTGCCCTTTCTGCCCTGCCTCCAGACTCAGTACAGGGAAGTTTGCAGCTCTTTGTGTGGGTACAGGTACAGCTCATTCAGGTGCAAGTGCCAGCACCTCCTCCCATCCTGCCCGGGATAACCCATCAAGATGTTAATGGACCATCATGATATAGATGGCCCATCAGGCACCACTAAGCTTCCTTTGTGTGTGGCTGTCTAGAGGGAATGCACAGGAGCCCAACTGTCACCCACCCAGACGTGTATTTAAAGACAGACAGAGGCACAGAATGGTTAAATGAAAAGAAATGCCAACTTTCTAAAAGATACAAATAAACAGATGTTCTATTTTTACACCCTGTAAGCAAAAATAGAAATGGGTTTCAAAATGGTATATCACGATATTACAAACTTTTTGGAACAAATCAACCTGAAAATGTAAATCATTCAATTTTTTTTATTTTTCACAAAAGATAATTTCACAAGGCATTTAAAGACACAGATCAAATATCCAGAAATCGCAGAGAGAAGTGACAAGCAGTATACCATAAACAAATAAATGCAAAATTACACAAATAAACAAGTATTCACAATATAGACACAAGGATCAACATCCAAGGATAAAGCGACGACAAGCACAAACTAAAGAGCATTTGAGTTTGAATATCTGGAATTAAGTGATCGGGGTAGACCCAAAGACAATTGACATTTTGACCCCTTAAATAGCTAAATCATCCGGGGTCTTCATCAGGACAAATATATGGTAGTCACCTATAGGATAAGATATACAATTGATCAGTCCCGGGCTCATCATAGAAGCTATGTAAATGTAAATAGTAGATCCAACGCAACTTTGCAATCCTGATAAATCAGAGGTCAGTTCTAAGTAATGTCAATGCTGTATGTCTTCCTAAAGGAAACAAAAATTGGGAACCCATGCCCTAACTCATAGGGGAATAAATCCCATAGATAAAGAAGTCAAAGAGAGGAGGCAAAAGCCTTAGGGCAAATATGCATGCTTATAAACTGCGTGGAAAGAGCAACAGAAGGAAAATATGCATCCTTACATGTTGTTCTAGAAAAAAGCATAGACGGCCACTCTTATGGTGGTTTATGACATGCTTACTCATATATTATGCAAGAACCGAAGACATTTCAGACCATGCTCAAATGACTTGTGGAAACATTCATTATCCCAGCAAAATCTATTTAAATAAAGTCTCACAAAGAGAAGATGTGTTTCACCTCAAAATAGAACGTGACATCCATGTGATGCATGCACTCTTCATACTGCACAAGTGCAATGTGTGCATAAGACCCATATTTAACCTGGTCCTGGTCCGACCGCCACCGTGAGTTTGGCAGTCTCATGACCGCCAAACGTGTAATGAGGCCCTTAGACCACTTACTCCATATATGGTCATTCCTGAAATATAGCCATGTTGGAGCAGTCTCTGGACTCACTTGGGATCACAAGAGCATTACTTTAAATTTACCTCTTTCTATATTGCTTGGATGTTCAAATGCAACTATCCTATGAATCCTCATAGTGTACTGCCATTTGATAAAGTTTGTTTTGACCAATGACTTTGTGTTTCACCACTGCGCATATTAGTTGCTCAATGTTCACCAGTAGCACATGGTATGTTTTGTTCAGTTGAGCCGCCTATGGGCTTTGACATGGCATTAGCCATTACTTTCTGTATTCAGTTTAGCCGCCTATGGGCTTTGACATTGCATTAGTCATTACATTCTGTATTCTGCCTATTGGCTTTGACATGGCATTAGCCATTACTTTCTGTATTCAGTTGAGCCGCCTATGGGCTTTGACATTGCATTAGTCATTACATTCTGTATTCTGCCTATTGGCTTTGACATGCTGTATCCAGTCTAGCCGCCTATTGGCTTTGACATTGCATTCCTATTGGCTTTGACATGATGTATTCAATTTAGCTGCCTATTGACTTTGACATGCTATTAGATATTCTGCCTATTGGCTTTGACATGATATATATTGCATTTTATATTCAGCTCAGCTGCCTATTGGCTTTGACATGATATTATACATTGCATTTTGTATTCAGCTCAGCTGCCTATGGGCTTTGACATGATATAAGACATTGCATTTTGTATTCAGCTTAGATGCTTGTTGGCTTTAACATGACATTGCATTTGATATTTAGGTTAGCTGCCCATTGCCTTTAACGTGGAGTTAGACATTGCAGTTGAGAATCCAAGCTGTATTTTTCCAAGCTGTGTTTTTGCACAAGAGAACCAAGATGTTTTTCTCACAGTAGACTAGACATGATAAGAGAGAGTACATGGGTGTTGTTCTCTCTGCTTGAGCTTGGGAACAGGAGTAGTCTTGGAGACCTGGCCAGTCTCCAAAAGGCTTGCTCAGTTTCCCAGGTCTGAGAGGAGGGGGCACACCTTTGTAACGAATGTAACAGGCTGCAGAGGGTCAGATTCGAATCTGCCGGACCTCGTGCTGGAGCTTGGCGCAGGCTGCCAGCAATCCCGTGTGGGTAGATGAATCTCTCTTTCTCGCGGCTGACAGGGGTCATCAGCTTGCAGACCTTAGAAAGATGAAGCTGTAGATAGTTCCCACACGGTGAAGTATTTGTTTTGCTTTGCATTCAATATCTTATAAATATAACCTGCTGTGTATATTGCAAACTGATATATTTTGTTTGATTAACGCGGACTTGAAAGCTACTAATTCGTCATTCATAAATATTGTAGTTGGGGAAGAATTAACAACAATAAAAGTCTTCTTTGACCTCAGAAGTGCATTTCTGTTGTGTTATGTTAGTGCTTAGAAACTAAATAAGAGGAAAGCACTACAATTGGTACCAGGAGTGGGGTCGGTCATTAAGAGGTGATTAAGAGGGTGTTGACGAGTTGGTAGATTTCTAAGTGCACACTTTAAAAGTGTAATTGTTTTTGTTGTTTGGAGAATTACAGAAATTGTTCTGTTTGGAGAATCACAGTAGCACGGCAGACCATGTCTGAGAATACATGTGTTGATGAACTGCCTGATGGTGCTAAGAAAAACTGTGAATTGTTTTCTGTTTGGGGAATTACAGAAGAAAATGCATGTGTAGCTAAAATGCCTGATGTAGAAAACGTGTGTTTTGGAAGTAATGATGACAGAAAGGTCTGGATACCTTTATCTGCTTACAGAGAAATGCAGGAGAAATGTAGGCAGTTGGAACATGAAAATAGGAATTTACGTGAGCAAATTAGCCCGACTGAAAGTTATAAAAGGGCTGTTTTTGAAGAATCTTTCTTGTCCCATTCCAGTAATGAGGGGGTTAAGACGGCTCCGAGCTGCACTGAGTTTTCGTGTGAGCCAGGGTTTTTGGCAGACAAAATGCATTCCTTAACTGATAACACAGAAGAGAGCTCAGAATGTGATTTACGAGTTACCGTTGCAAAATGCACAACGAAGGATTTTAGAGCAAGACACCCCGAGTTTCATTAGCTTGTTTGATTTTTGGAAAAAGAATAGCCCTCATTTGAGAGAAATCCTAACACTTTTGTATATGGTCACTGTGAAAAATTATATGCAGCTGCGCGCTTGTGATTTGGCAAATGAAATAATGCAGACTTTAGGTTTCTGCGCAGTGCAAGAAGGAAATACTTATGTACATGTAATTCAAGAACAAGGAAAGAAAATAGTGCCCCTAGCTAGGATCATACACTGGATCTGGTACTTGCAAGACAGGGCTAGAGTACCACAGATAAAAGAGTTACCGGTGAAATTGTGTGCACCATTTGAATTCGTGTCTACTGAAGATAAAAAGCATGTTTGTTTTACTAATGATTCATTGACTGAAATGTTGTTTTCTGGCACAGGAGAAGGAATGGAGTTGTATAATGTATGTCAGATTTTAAAGCAAGAGCTACGTGAGATGTGTCATTTTTACGCTGATTTTTGGTTCATTGCTAATGTTTTAGCACCTAACTGGTTCAATTACCTTGCAGATGTTAATGAGAAAAATTCAGAGAGAGAAGTGTACACCCAGAATTCTGCCTTAGTGGGGATGGCTAAGTGGGGGCCCCAGAAATGTGAACAGCTGAGAGAAAAAGCCACTTACAGGTGGGCAGAGATGAGAGAGATGCACATTCCCCTAGTTTTGATAAAAACTGTGCAGCACGCACAAAAGCAATCTGTCATGCAAGCAGTCACAGAGCAGTTGGGGAGAGGAAAGTTACCAGGACAGAAATGGCAAATTGAGCAGGTTTTAGGGAGAGTGATTGTTGCAGATTACCAAGGAAAAATCGAAATTATGCTGATACCTAGAAAATAATCTGATTCATTCATACAAATTGGAGACAGAATGGCCCAAATTGGCAAAAGTGCAGTGAATGGAGGTTTGGTAAAGAATGAGTCTGCCCCAGCCCTTCTGACAGTGCAAGAAAAGGGAAGCTGTGGCGCAGCAGATAAAAACCTCAGTGCTGATGTGTGGGCTGAAGCCCCAAGTGATCCTCCAGAACCTGCAGTGAATATAACAAAGAGCCCCAAAAACGTCCTGCTGATTATAAAACAGGGAAAGAAAGAGGAAGGGTGCAGTTTAAATGAAAAATGTTATTTGCAAGAAAAGTCATACTTGTTTCTTTTGCAGATCCTACCACGTTTCGCCACTGTCCCTGAGTGTGCTGTGTGGTCCCCTTTCCAGTGTGTGCGTGTGGGGTCGGGGAAGGGACCGAACCCCCAACCTGAACCTGGCTGAGTAAAGTGCCAGCACCATGGATCCATTGTGCGCAAACTGCGCCTTCAGTTCAAGTTCAACTTGTTTGATTGCATTCTTCCACTGGAACTAAGCTTTTTTTTTTTTTTTATTTCCCTTCTCGTATGGAACTCTGACTTTTGCTTATCTTCCAGAAAACCTTTCAGGTGGACCGTGCACCTTTTACATGAGTAGAACTCATGCCACATCAAATTGCTAACACTGTTGAATTAGAGACTCATTCAGAGAAAAAAAAAATTGCTCAGTCTTTTCTATGTAGATGTATCTGATGTGAAAGGTTATGTGTTAGACCTGACAGCCTTAGGGTAGTCACCCCTAACTTTTTGCCTGCCTCCCTCCACTTTGTGGATACTGTTTTTGCTGGTTTTTAGACTCTGCGCACTTTACCACTGCTAACCAGTGCTAAAGTGCATATGCTCTCTCTCTGTAAACATGGTAACTTTGGATCCTACCTGATTGAACTATTTAATCTACTTATAAGTCCCCAGTAATGTGCACTCCAGGTGCCTAGGGCCTATAGATTAAATGCTACTAGTGGACCTGCAGCACGGATTGTGCCACCCACTTAAGTAGCCCCTTTTCCTTGTCTCAGGCCTACCATTGCTAGGCCTGTATGGGCAGTTTCACTGCCACCTCGACTTGGCATTTAAAAGTACCTGCCAAGCATAGAGCTCCCCTTTTTTTCTACATATAAGTCACCCTTAATGTGTGCCCTGGGTATCCCCTAGAGCAGGGTGCTGTGTAGGTAAAAGGCAGGACATGTACCTGTGTAGTTATATGTCCTGGTAGTGTAAAAAACCCTCAATTCGTTTTTGCACTGCTGTGAGACCTGCTCCCTTCATAGGCTAACATTGGGGCTGCCCTCATACCCTGTTGAAGTGGCAGCTGCTGATCTGAAAGGAGCAGGGAGGTCATATTTAGTATGGCCAGAATGGTAATACAAAATCCTACTGACTGGTGAAGTCGGATTTAATATTACTATTCTAGAAATGCCACTTTTAGAAAGTGAGCATTTCTTTGCACTTAAATCCTTCTGTGCCTTACAATCCACGTCTGGCTAGGTTTAGTTGACAGCTCCTTGTGCATTCACTCAGACACACCCCAAACACAGGGTACTCAGCCTCACTTGCATACATCTGCATTTTGAATGGGTCTTCCTGGGCTGGGAGGGTGGAGGGCCTACCCTCACACAAAGGACTGCCACACCCCCTACTGGGACCCTGGCAGACAGGATTGAACTGAAAGGGGACCTGGTGCACTTCTTAGCCACTCTTTGAAGTCTCCCCCACTTCAAAGGCACATTTGGGTATAAAACAGGGCCTCTGCCCTACCTCATCAGACACTTGCTGGAGAAGAAACCGGAACCAGAAACTACATCCTGCCAAGAAGAACTGCCTGGCTGCTCAAAGGACTCACCTGTCTGCTTTCTACAAAGGACTGCTGTCTTGCTGTTGCCCTGCTGCCTTGCTGAACTCTTGTCTGGCTGTGAAAGTGCTCTCCAAGGGCTTGGATAGAGCTTGCCTCCTGTTCCTTGAAGTCTCAGGACCAAAAAGACTTCTTCCTTTCACTTGGACGCTCCGTGCGCCGAAAATTTCGACGCACAGCTTGTTTCGCGGCGAGAAAAACGCCGCACACCGACGCTGATCAACGCGACGCTCTCGGGACGATCGAGACTTCGACGCACAACCTCGCAAGGACAACGCCGCCCGACTTTCCAGGAGAAATCGACGCAACGCCTACCATGAACGCGAAACTTTGACGCACGGCCTCGCAAGGACAACGCCGCCCGACTTCCGAGGAGAAATCGACGCGACGCCTGCCGTGAGACCAAAATTTCGACGCACGGCCTCGCAAGGACAACGCCGCCCGACTTCCAAGGAGAAATCGACGCGACGCCTGCCGTGAGATCGAAACTTCGACGCGCAGTCCCGCAGAACGACGCGCAGCCGGAAAACAAGTAGGAGAATCCACGCACAGACCCGGGACATCTGGTAATCCCCGCGATCCACAAAAAGAGACTGTCTGCGCGCCGGAAAACGACGCCCGACTTCCCCGCGTGGAAAAGAACGACGCAAGTCTGTGTGTGCTGAGAGGAAATCGACGCACACACCCCTTTTTCCACGCATCTCTTCACCTGTGGCCCTCTGAGGAGATTTTCCACCAGAAACAAGGTACTTTGTGCTTGAAAGACACTTTATTACATTCTAAAGACTTAAGACCCTTTATATCACTTTCCTGTGATAGTTCTACAATTTTCCATTGCATCTTTATTCTTTTTGACCTACAATTATCCTGATAAATATTATATATTTTTCTAAACACTGTGTGGTGTATTTTTGTGGTGCTATATGGTGGTATTGTATGACTTATTGCACAAATACTTTACACATTGCCTTCTAAGTTAAGCCTGACTGCTCGTGCCAAGCTACCAGAGGGTGGGTACAGGATAATCTTGGATAGTGTGTGACTTACCCTGACTAGAGTGAGGGCTTTTGCTTGGACAGAGGGTAACCTGACTGCCAACCAAAAACCCCATTTCTAACATTGGTGATCAGCGGTGAGGATAGGACTTGTATTTGTGCAGTGACATACAGTAGCTAAGTATTTCACTACCTACCCACAGTTGAAGGTCAACTTGGTTTTTATCTCTTTTTGAAAATCCGTTTTTTCCTGACAATTTTCAAAAACTAAATCCTCACTCAACATGTCTCTGACTGGGTCTCAGACAGGGGACTTTGACCTAGTCCAGTTGGATACATACACGGTCAAACAACTAAGAGGATTCTGCAGGGCATTAAGGGTACCCACCCAAGGGGCCTCCAGAAAGGAGGACTTTCAAGTGGCGCTGAGGGCCTGGGCAGAAGCCCATTTAGAGGATGATGAGGAAGAGGAGCCAGAAAATGGCCCCTCAGAAGGATTTTCACTATCTATGGATGGTGTTACCACTGCAATTGTGCACCCTTCCAGACCAGGGAGCAGTGTCTCCATGCAAAGCCTGACCGCAGAGGAAAGGAGAGAGGAAAGGGAGTTCCAATTGCAAATGGCAAAACTGAAAATTGAGGCACAACAGGAGGAGAGGAGGGCAGAAAGAGAAGCCAAACAAGCTGAGTCTGAAAGAGCAGCCAAACAGATTGAAGCTGAAAGAACAGCCAAACAAGCAGAAGCTGAAAGAACAGCCAAACAAGTGGAAGCTGAAAGAGCTTTGGCTGAAAAGAAACTATTGTTGGCTCATGAACTGAGTCTCAAGGAGCTGGAGATCAAGGCAAGACAGTCTGAATCCAGCAATAATGGTGGCAGCATACAGACAGGACCTGCTGGAGAAAAGAAGGTTCGTATACCCAAAAATGTGGTGCCCAGTTTTGTGGTGGGAGATGACATAGATAAATGGTTAGCTGCTTATGAAGTTGCACTAAGGGCTCATGAGGTTCCTGAAGGGCAATGGGGGGTAGCTATGTGGGGTTATGTGCCGCCATTGGGGAGGGACACACTTCTCACATTGGATCCACCGGATCAAAACACATACCCACTCCAGAAAGCCACTTTACTTGCCAAGTTTGGGCTGACCCCTGAGGGATACCGTCAGAGGTTCAGGGACAGCACCAAACAAACCACACAAACATGGGTAGATTTCTTTGATTTCTCTAGTAAGGCACTGAATGGATGGGTGCGGGGCAACAAAGTAGCAGATTATAAAGGTTTATATGACTTGATCCTGAGAGAGCATATGCTTAATGTTACTTATACCGATTTGCGCCAGCACCTAGTGGATAGTAAGCTGACTGATCCCAGGAAGCTTGCTGAGGAGGCGGACCTCTGGGCTAGCACCAGAGTGTCCAAAAAGGTACCTGGGGGGGACTCCCACAAAGGTGGTCAGGGTTCCCAACAGAAGAAAGAGGGGGGAGATAAACTTACAGATAAGGAACTCTCTAAAGGCCCCCAAAAGAATTCCCAGGGAGGGGGTGGCAACCCTTCCTTTTCCAAATTTGGGAAAAAGCCAGGGACATTTGACAGGTCAGGAAAATCTAGCCCCAAATGCATGGAGTGTTACCAGTATGGTCATTATAAAGGCGATCCCCAGTGCCCCAAGAGGGCACCGTCCACTACTGGACAGGTCCCTGGGTTGACTAGTGTAGCGCTCGGGGGGGAGATGGACCCAGATAGCTGTGGGGGACAGGTAGAGATTTCCCTAGTGTCCCTGGGAGAAGGAGAAATGATGTCCAAGGTCCACATGCCTAAAAATACTTCCAAGTACCGGCAGTGGGTCCTCATTGATGGGCAGAAGGTGGAGGCTCTGCGTGACACAGGAGCCAGTATGACTACTATCAAGAGTCAGCTGGTGTCCACAGAGCAGATAATCCCTAATACATTCCACCAGGTCATAGTCGCTGACAATCGCGAGAGTCACCTACCGGTGGCTCGGGTTCCCTTTGAGTGGGGGGGGGTCTCTGGTATTCTGAAAGTAGCTGTGAGCCCTGCCATGCCTGTAGATTGTCTGTTAGGCAATGATCTAGAGCATACTGCTTGGAAAGAAGTAGAGCTCAGATCTCACCTGGAGATGTTAGGGTTACCTGTGTGGGTCTGCATGACCACCCGGTCCATGGCTGACCGAGAGGGAAGTCAAGGGCATCTGGAGCCTGGAACGATGGCCCAGAGAGCTGCCAAGAGGAGGGACGAGGGGCGCGGGAAACCGGCCCCAGAAGTTCCCACAGTGGCTGACGGGGCTCCTGAGGGGGAGACTCCCGAGCCAACTGGGGAAGACATTGCCACCCTAGGTGACTTACCTGAGCTTGCTGGCTGGCAAGTTGAGGGTGGACCCACCAGGGAGGAATTCTGCAAGGCGCAGAAAGAGTTTCCCACTCTAGAAGGGTTGAGGAAACAAGCCTTAAACCAGGCAGCAGGTGACGCCTCTGGCAATCACCACCTATATTGGGAGAATGATCTCCTCTACAGTGAGCCTAGGGTTCCGGTCTTTGGGGCAGCACGTGTGCTGGTGGTCCCCCAATGTTACCGAGCCTTCCTACTGGGTCTGGCTCACGACATTCCCCTGGCAGGACATTTGGGACAAGACAAGACCTTCAACAGGCTTGTCACCCACTTTCACTGGCCCAAAATGAGGACACACTCAGACAAATTCTGCAGGGCTTGTCCTACCTGCCAGGCTAGTGGTAAAGCAGGAAAGAGGGTTAAAACCCCCCTGATTCCACTTCCTGTCGTTGGCACCCCCTTTGAAAGGGTGGGCGTCGACATTGTTGGCCCCTTGGACCCCAAAACTGCCTTAGGCAACAGGTTTATCCTGGTTTTGGTGGACCATGCCACCCGGTACCCAGAGGCAATCCCTCTGAGGACCGTAACTGCATCGGTGGTAGCCAGAACCCTGATGGGGATATTTACCCGTGTGGGATTCCCCAAGGAGATAGTGTCTGACAGAGGCACTAACTTCATGTCCGCGTACATGAAGCATCTGTGGGATGCGTGTGGTGTAACCTACAAGTTCACCACACCCAATCACCCCCAGTCTAATGGGCTTGTGGAGAGATTCAACAAGACCCTGAAAGGCATGATTGGTGGCCTCCCTGAGGCCATGAGGCGTAAATGGGACGTCCTCTTACCATGCCTTCTCTTTGCTTACAGAGAGGTCCCCCAGAGGGGGGTAGGGTTCAGTCCCTTTGAGCTTCTCTATGGGTACCCCGTCAGGGGACCCTTAAGCATTGTCAAGGAGGGATTGGAGAACGCTCCAAAGACACCCCCTCAGGACGTGGTCAGCTACATGTTGGCCCTCCGCAATCAGATGACCCGCTTCTGGAAAGAGGCCCAAAGTAACCTGGAGGCCAGTCAAGAGGTGATGAAACAATGGTATGACCAGAAGGCCACTCTGGTAGAGTTTCAACCTGGAGACAAAGTGTGGGTAATGGAGCCAGTAGAGCCCAGAGCTCTCCAGGACCGCTGGTCTGGCCCATTTGAAATAAAGGAGCGGAAAGGGGAGGCCACTTACCTAGTGGACCTCCAAACCCCTAGGAACCCCCTAAGGGTGCTCCACGTGAACCGACTAAAAGCTCATTTTGAGAGGTCGGAGATCAACATGCTTCTGGTCACAGATGAAGGAATGGAAGAGGAGAGTGAACCTCTCCCTGACCTCCTCTCTGCCCAAGAAGGTGATGGGTCCGTAAGCAGGGTCATTCTGTCTGACTCCCTGACTCTAAACCAGAAAGGAGACTGCTATGAGCTGTTGGAGCAGTTCTCCCCCCTCTTCTCCCTTACTCCTGGACTGACCCACCTCTGTGTTCATGATATTGACACCGGTGACAGTCTCCCTGTGAAGAACAAAATTTACAGGTTGTCAGATAAGGTGAAGGCCAGCATCAAGGAGGAGGTCTCCAAGATGTTGACGCTAGGGGTTATTGAGAAGTCCAGTAGTCCCTGGGCCAGCCCAGTGGTGTTGGTCCCTAAGGCTACTGCCCCAGGCGCGAAGCCAGAACTCCGGTTCTGCGTGGACTACCGGGGTCTCAACTCAGTCACACGGACTGATGCTCACCCCATCCCCCGAGCTGATGAGCTCGTGGACAGGCTAGGCGCTGCCAAGTTCCTGAGTACGTTTGATCTTACTTCAGGGTACTGGCAGATCGCCCTGACTGAGGGGGCTAAGGAAAGGTCCGCCTTTTCCACCCCTGACGGCCATTACCAGTTCCGGGTGATGCAGTTTGGATTGAAAAATGCCCCCGCTACCTTCCAACGGTTGGTTAACGGGGTCCTGGCTGGCAAGGATGCCTTCTGTGCAGTCTACCTGGATGACATAGCTGTCTACAGTTCCAGCTGGGAGGAACACCTGCTCCACCTCAAGGAGGTGCTTCAGGCCCTGCAACAGGCAGGCCTGACCATCAAGGCTAGTAAGTGCCAGATTGGGCAGGGTTCCGTGGTGTACTTGGGACACCTAGTAGGTGGTGGCAAGGTGCAGCCACTCCAGGCCAAGATCGAAACTATCAAGGCCTGGCAACCACCTCGAACCCAGACTGAGGTGAGAGCCTTTTTAGGCCTCACCGGATACTACCGCAGGTTTGTCAAGGGCTATGGTACCATTGTGTCCCCCTTGACAGAACTCACGTCCAAGAAGCAACCTAGGTTGGTGAATTGGACAGAGGCTTGTCAGAAAGCCTTTGACGCCCTGAAGGAAGCCATGTGCACGGCCCCCGTGCTCAAGGCCCCTGACTACTCCCAGGAATTTATCGTGCAGACCGACGCTTCAGAGCATGGCATAGGGGCAGTTCTAGCACAGCTAAATGAGGAGGGCAGAGATCAACCGGTAGTCTTTATTAGCAGAAGACTATTACCACGGGAACAGAGGTGGAGTGCTATTGAAAGAGAAGCTTTTGCTGTGGTCTGGGCACTGAAGAAGCTGAGACCCTACCTGTTTGGGACTCACTTCCTAGTTCAGACAGACCACAGGCCCCTCAGATGGCTCATGCAGATGAGGGGTGAGAATCCAAAACTCTTGAGGTGGTCCATTTCCCTACAGGGGATGGACTTTACGGTGGAACATCGCCCAGGGGTTGACCACGCCAATGCTGATGGTCTCTCCAGGTACTTCCGCCTTAGCGATGAGAGCTCCCAAGAGGTCGGGTAGCTCTCCCCACTTTCAGCTGGGGGGGACACATGTTAGACCTGACAGCCTTAGGGTAGTCACCCCTAACTTTTTGCCTGCCTCCCTCCACTTTGTGGATACTGTTTTTGCTGGTTTTTAGACTCTGCGCACTTTACCACTGCTAACCAGTGCTAAAGTGCATATGCTCTCTCTCTGTAAACATGGTAACTTTGGATCCTACCTGATTGAACTATTTAATCTACTTATAAGTCCCCAGTAATGTGCACTCCAGGTGCCTAGGGCCTATAGATTAAATGCTACTAGTGGACCTGCAGCACGGATTGTGCCACCCACTTAAGTAGCCCCTTTTCCTTGTCTCAGGCCTACCATTGCTAGGCCTGTATGGGCAGTTTCACTGCCACCTCGACTTGGCATTTAAAAGTACCTGCCAAGCATAGAGCTCCCCTTTTTTTCTACATATAAGTCACCCTTAATGTGTGCCCTGGGTATCCCCTAGAGCAGGGTGCTGTGTAGGTAAAAGGCAGGACATGTACCTGTGTAGTTATATGTCCTGGTAGTGTAAAAAACCCTCAATTCGTTTTTGCACTGCTGTGAGACCTGCTCCCTTCATAGGCTAACATTGGGGCTGCCCTCATACACTGTTGAAGTGGCAGCTGCTGATCTGAAAGGAGCAGGGAGGTCATATTTAGTATGGCCAGAATGGTAATACAAAATCCTACTGACTGGTGAAGTCGGATTTAATATTACTATTCTAGAAATGCCACTTTTAGAAAGTGAGCATTTCTTTGCACTTAAATCCTTCTGTGCCTTACAATCCACGTCTGGCTAGGTTTAGTTGACAGCTCCTTGTGCATTCACTCAGACACACCCCAAACACAGGGTACTCAGCCTCACTTGCATACATCTGCATTTTGAATGGGTCTTCCTGGGCTGGGAGGGTGGAGGGCCTACCCTCACACAAAGGACTGCCACACCCCCTACTGGGACCCTGGCAGACAGGATTGAACTGAAAGGGGACCTGGTGCACTTCTTAGCCACTCTTTGAAGTCTCCCCCACTTCAAAGGCACATTTGGGTATAAAACAGGGCCTCTGCCCTACCTCATCAGACACTTGCTGGAGAAGAAACCGGAACCAGAAACTACATCCTGCCAAGAAGAACTGCCTGGCTGCTCAAAGGACTCACCTGTCTGCTTTCTACAAAGGACTGCTGTCTTGCTGTTGCCCTGCTGCCTTGCTGAACTCTTGTCTGGCTGTGAAAGTGCTCTCCAAGGGCTTGGATAGAGCTTGCCTCCTGTTCCTTGAAGTCTCAGGACCAAAAAGACTTCTTCCTTTCACTTGGACGCTCCGTGCGCCGAAAATTTCGACGCACAGCTTGTTTCGCGGCGAGAAAAACGCCGCACACCGACGCTGATCAACGCGACGCTCTCGGGACGATCGAGACTTCGACGCACAACCTCGCAAGGACAACGCCGCCCGACTTTCCAGGAGAAATCGACGCGACGCCTACCGTGAACGCGAAACTTTGACGCACGGCCTCGCAAGGACAACGCCGCCCGACTTCCGAGGAGAAATCGACGCGACGCCTGCCGTGAGACCAAAATTTCGACGCACGGCCTCGCAAGGACAACGCCGCCCGACTTCCAAGGAGAAATCGACGCGACGCCTGCCGTGAGATCGAAACTTCGACGCGCAGTCCCGCAGAACGACGCGCAGCCGGAAAACAAGTAGGAGAATCCACGCACAGACCCGGGACATCTGGTAATCCCCGCGATCCACAAAAAGAGACTGTCTGCGCGCCGGAAAACGACGCCCGACTTCCCCGCGTGGAAAAGAACGACGCAAGTCTGTGTGTGCTGAGAGGAAATCGACGCACACACCCCTTTTTCCACGCATCTCTTCACCTGTGGCCCTCTGAGGAGATTTTCCACCAGAAACAAGGTACTTTGTGCTTGAAAGACACTTTATTACATTCTAAAGACTTAAGACCCTTTATATCACTTTCCTGTGATAGTACTACAATTTTCCATTGCATCTTTATTCTTTTTGACCTACAATTATCCTGATAAATATTATATATTTTTCTAAACACTGTGTGGTGTATTTTTGTGGTGCTATATGGTGGTATTGTATGACTTATTGCACAAATACTTTACACATTGCCTTCTAAGTTAAGCCTGACTGCTCGTGCCAAGCTACCAGAGGGTGGGCACAGGATAATCTTGGATAGTGTGTGACTTACCCTGACTAGAGTGAGGGCTTTTGCTTGGACAGAGGGTAACCTGACTGCCAACCAAAAACCCCATTTCTAACATTATGAAATCAATGTGTTAATCCACTTCTATTGCTTTACAGGGATTGCTTTGATCTGATGTTTTTTTTTTTTTTTTTTTGAAACAGGAGATATGTGAAACAAAAATTCATTGGTCAAAGGGCGGAATGTACTGCCATTTGATAAAGTTTGTTTTGACCAATGACTTTGTGTTTCACCACTGCGCATATTAGTTGCTCAATGTTCACCAGTAGCACATGGTATGTTTTGTTCAGTTGAGCCGCCTATGGGCTTTGACATGGCATTAGCCATTACTTTCTGTATTCAGTTTAGCCGCCTATGGGCTTTGACATTGCATTAGTCATTACATTCTGTATTCTGCCTATTGGCTTTGACATGGCATTAGCCATTACTTTCTGTATTCAGTTGAGCCGCCTATGGGCTTTGACATTGCATTAGTCATTACATTCTGTATTCTGCCTATTGGCTTGGACATGCTGTATCCAGTCTAGCCGCCTATTGGCTTTGACATTGCATTCCTATTGGCTTTGACATGATGTATTCAATTTAGCTGCCTATTGACTTTGAAATGCTATTAGATATTCTGCCTATTGGCTTTGACATGATATCATATATTGCATTTTATATTCAGCTCAGCTGCCTATTGGCTTTGACATGATATTATACATTGCATTTTGTATTCAGCTCAGCTGCCTATGGGCTTTGACATGATATAAGACATTGCATTTTGTATTCAGCTTAGATGCTTGTTGGCTTTAACATGACATTGCATTTGATATTTAGGTTAGCTGCCCATTGCCTTTAACGTGGAGTTAGACATTGCAGTTGAGAATCCAAGCTGTATTTTTCCAAGCTGTGTTTTTTCACAAGAGAACCAAGATGTTTTTCTCACAGTAGACTAGACATGATAAGAGAGAGTACATGGGTGTTGTTCTCTCTGCTTGAGCTTGGGAACAGGAGTAGTCTTGGAGACCTGGCCAGTCTCCAAAAGGCTTGCTCAGTTTCCCAGGTCTGAGAGGAGGGGGCACACCTTTGTAACGAATGTAACAGGCTGCAGAGGGTCAGATTCGAATCTGCCGGACCTCGTGCTGGAGCTTGGCGCAGGCTGCCAGCAATCCCGTGTGGGTAGATGAATCTCTCTTTCTCGCGGCTGACAGGGGTCATCAGCTTGCAGACCTTAGAAAGATGAAGCTGTAGATAGTTCCCACACGGTGAAGTATTTGTTTTGCTTTGCATTCAATATCTTATAAATATAACCTGCTGTGTATATTGCAAACTGATATATTTTGTTTGATTAACGCGGACTTGAAAGCTACTAATTCGTCATTCATAAATATTGTGGTTGGGGAAGAATTAACAACAATAAAAGTCTTCTTTGACCTCAGAAGTGCATTTCTGTTGTGTTATGTTAGTGCTTAGAAACTAAATAAGAGGAAAGCACTACACAGTCACTCAGAGTATTAGGCCGGTAGGTGAGGAGAGAAGCCACAGTCTTGATGTGAATGGTGGCTCAGCCCCAACAAGAACAAATATACTGGCCTCTAAAGGTAAACTGACTTTTGTGTCTCTACTAGCACTAATAACTTGTACAAACACTCCACAAATCTTCATAACTGACTCCTCAGACTCCAGTCTACATTTCGTAGTTGCAAGCAATTTCCAACAAATAAACTTTCAGTTTTGCAAGGAATATAATTACAATAGAATCAGTGCGCAATGTTTTTCATAATACAAGGACTTTAACAGAGATTTCTGCAAGATCAATAAATGCAAAATAAATAAATTACAGCACTGATCTGAAATCAAATGAAAAATACATCAAATCATTACATTATTCCCCAAACGAACTAAAAAGAATTGCTCATAATCTAAACCATACACTTATGTTAGCATCACCATTCTTCTCTGGCAGTTAAAGAGGAACCACTATTCACAAATCATTACCCTTTAGCCCCTTTAAGTGGTTCCTACTTCCTTCAGTCTTACTTTATTGGTTACTGCAGTTCCTTGCAGAAATTACATCAGATTATGTCTCTCGTTTGAACCTTCAGGCAAAATAGTATTAACCTTTGCCATCCAAGAAACCGCTCTCTGTAAAAAATAAATGGCGATTTTACGCTACCCATTCCTATACTGATTATCATGCATATATGTTTTCACTTTTCTATTAGTCTTGGAGCTAAGTGGTCCTTTTATAGCATAAATTCAATGATTCTTGTAATATATTCAAAATATTTTAAGTAAGATTGGTTTATTCATTTCGCAGTTAGTGTAAATGAGGCATGGAAAAGTGTTCATTTTGGTTTTACAGGTTTCTCCAGTTCTTGAAGTAATCAGAGCCTTCAAATAAAATGAACATTTATAGGAAAAGACTGTTTTTTTTATTGACTAGGTATTTTTCTGTGTCATTTTGCAACATATCCCAGAGAGTCTAAATGACATAATTACAGGAGCACAGAAGGAGGGAGGGCAGTCATTAAACTAAATGGACTTTTACGTCTGACTTGACAGGGCAACTGTCAGCCGACTTTTTAACCTACACCAATATTATTCTGCAGTGCTTTGCTTTCACACTAATGCATATCCATGCTAAGGTTATCTTTCTGCAGTGCTTCACATTACCGAAAAAAGATTCCTTTAAAATACATTTTGCATTGCTAATTCCTTTTAATAAGTTTGTCTCCGTTACTTAAATGTCGTCTAACAAGAGAATTATATTGGAATGGTATAGACAGGACCAATGGAATTATGTAACAGACGAGGACCACATGATGCTGCAGGGTTGACTAAATTACGCAGACAGAAGGGGCACATTATCCAGCCTAATTTGACTCATTTTGCGATAGCGCTACTTTACTATTTTGTCTTTTTTACACAGATTAACACTATTACTGTCTAGGAAAAGATTTCGCCTCCTTAGCATAATTTTATTTGAACGTGTAAATACAGCAATCAGCAACTGAAAGGTACACGTGGCAGTGTTTTAGAAACTTCTTATCTGTGTAAACAAGAAACTTTTTTTAATTTCGCAAATTATGCAGAAGATGGTGGATTATGTAGAATGCAATCCAGGTTCTAGAATTATGAAAAAACGCCGTGACTGCTGAATCTCCACTTGCCCTGGGTACAGACGATAGTGTAAAATAGACATTTCTGAGTTGAAACATGTAAAAATATTTAAGCACATATTAAAAACACGCCTCAGCTCCCCACAACATACTGTGTCCAGTTCCAATTGTCCCTGTTGGTATTAAAGGAATGGCATGGTCCGGGGACCAATAATTTGAAACTCACACTTCTTTGAAAGCCTTGTGAATTGGAGTTCATCAGGAACGGATTAAAGTGATAATAAAAGATAATTTTATACCACTACTTCCAAGTTAAAAGACTTTGCTTTTGCCACCTTATTTATGTGCTGAAAACTGCAAGATGTAAAAAAATTTACTAGTTGGTTGGTTGCACCAGTTAGTGAAAATATCAGTGCAAAATTGTACTCTTATCAGCGTGATCTATGTAATAGGGAAATGTTAGTGACCATCATCACCAGCACTTTTGCAATCAATGTAATCTGGCTCTAGAGTGCAGTTTTCTCCTAAAGGAAGGACTAGAGCCGATGGTTGTGAACACATGACCTGCTTAAACTGGTAGACATGCCCAACAGGACTTCAGATTGCCCAGTCTGCAATGTTTGGACCTGTTAATACCTGTTGCTTGGGGCGTAATTACAATATAAAAGTGGCATGCAAGTAAGGAAAGGTCTACACACTGTCCAGTCACTATCAAATCCACACGAGGCGAACAATTAATCTATTTTATCTGAAAATCATCTTATTTTGTCTTCAGGCTACTTTTGAGCAAAATAATTGTTACTCAATTATCATGTGCCTTTGAAAGCACAGTACTACAACAAAAACAAATTAAATCAATGTCACAGCTTTGTTCCAGTGTAATCATTAAAACCAATTAGGCCGAACACACACTAGCCATTCCCCAGCATATAGAACATCTGTCATGTGTCTACAGAACATGAACAGGCCGTAAATCAGGACTACAAGCCCCATCTGGTCTGCCACTGCATCCACTAGCACCATGGTTCCTACCTGGTGTTCAGTTATCCCGGCGCTACTCAGTGCTTTTCCCCTTTTCATTCCTCAAGCATTGTTGCCGCTGTTGCAATGTACATCAATTTAGATAATCTCTCTGTCAACAGACGGTCTAATGTGGGTCACTGTATACAAAACCCTACATTGCCAAAAAGTGTACCAAATACAGTGTCAAATGAATCTATCCATGAGAGATACGGACTCAAGAAGCACGTGCAGTGTTTTATTGGCTACCACTATGGTTATTACAGTTGTACATTACCTGGTCTGGAGACGACGACGGTGACTGGCTGAGACTATCTGCATTACCAGTCAGAGCCACAGATGTGAACTGTTCCACCTTAAAAGCAAGACGTTTGCAGTGAATGAGGAAAAGAGAGAAGAGAAATGGAGAGGGGAAGATGGTGACTGAGAATAAAATAAATGAAGAAGAAACATGCACTTTGTCTCTAGACACAAAGAAATCAATTCATCCCTCAGGGGGCACATCAAAAGGCAAGCACACCACACAAATGGTGTGGCTTAGTAACGCACATGCACAAAACAAAACAAAAAAAATATATAATCATTCACTGTCTGCCACCACCAATGCTCTAATCTTGAAATGCAAACTCTTTTGTAAGTAGATGGAGCAGGACAAAGGTACGAATACGGAGCATGCACTGCAGGACCTGGAAAACGGACAACGATGAATACATTGAGCACATATAGAAACTAATAGGCACGAAATGCGATTAAAGTCCAAAGAATTAGAAAAAATAAGTAAAGGTGGCCAGATTCATAAAGCAGTCCCATAGGAATGGTTAGGATTTTTAAGAAAGTTCACATAGGTTTCTTCAACTTTTAGCATTTCTCTATGGAAAAGCTTTTTTTTTGCACCATGTCTTTGAAAAATTACATTGTTTTGTTCCCGTTCCTACACCTATCGTCCTGGTTCATTCAGTCGTAGGTTTAAAAGTACAGACATTTTGGCGACAGTAATGGAACTTTTTGTGAGCATCACAAAGTTACAACACTATGATGATCACCTGATTTACACTGACCATTTCCCTAGGGCACACTCATTACTCCTTAAGAGGACACTTGATTGCAAGCAAATCTGCATGCAAACCTGTTTCTGTCGATCACTTGGCAGCAGATCTCCCCTGTACATTTAAAACAAGCATTTGCAATGCAATGGGTCGCTCTTTTGCTCGAGTTAGAGCTATTAGCATTGTAAATGCCTAACCAGACTTTTCTTGCCACATAAATTGAAAATGAAAAGTAAAACTGTTTCATAAAACTAACCGGACTTTTCTTGTCACATAATCTGAAAAGTAAACGTTTCACATAGGCGAGCTGACGGCCGTCATCAGCACAAAGCAGACACACAAAAGAAAAGAAACAGAAGTTCGCTCGCAGTGAAACCTATCAGCAAAAGTGCAATTATCCATGTAACCTGGCAAAAGTGCCAAATATCATTGTAACTGGGTCGATGTCATGCAAAGCGCTTGATTACTACCCAGCTAGAGCACGCGCGAAATAAAGAGAAAGAGTAGTCCAGAAACCATACGGAAAACATAGAGCCTTGTTTGTTTACGGTAGTTGGTCGGTGCGCTCAAGGAGGGCTAAACACTGAAAAAGGCATGACATATGCATTCCTTTCACTAATAAAATAAAGCAAATTTTAAAAGGCAAGCCCACGAAATAACCAAACTGATGGGAGTGACATGGGTGTGGATACAAGCCCAAAGAGAGATTACACCAGGGACAGAGCACTTTGCGCTCAACCCTAAAAAACTATGTGAATTAGCCATGGCGTGAGAAGGGTGAAAAGAGAAATGATTACAAGTTTAGTGCTATTCAATCCAGATTCCTGATGCAATCATTTTGCTAGAGGTAGGGTGGTGGAATAGGAGCGCACACATACATACTCATACCAATGCATTCACACAAGCGCACACATCCATTTGCAACACTCACTAACAAATACACATACATTCATACATACACGCATGCACGCACCAAACAAGAAAAAAAACACATAAAACTTACCTTCACTGTCAAGGGAAGCCTCAGAGGTTAAAGAAGGAATGGGACTACTGCCTTCCCTCACTGGCTGACCTAAGGTTAGCCAATGAGGGAAGGCAGCCGTCCTCTACTCGTCACAGAGAAGGATGGGGCCACTAGGACGGCTGACCCCACCCCATTCTGTGACGAGGTGTCACTGATTGACACTCTGCCCTGGTTACTCCATGGCTTAAAACGAGGGAGAGGGCCTCGAGGCACTTTTGCCAGGCTGAGTTGGTCACACCCACAGGAAGGTGAAAACCTCAGCCTTGCAAAGTTCAGCTCAGGCAGCCAGGAGAATGTGCATTTAGCGCATGTCTTGCTCCAAGCTGCCTCACCTGAACACAGAGTGTCCATCAGGGTGATCTTTGTTCAGCCTGACAGACACTCTTCTTGCTAGGGTAAAAAAGGTGGAGGGTGTGGTGCCTCAGCCCTTATGGACGGGTTGCTGCTGCCTCTGAGTGTTGCCTTTTTACATTTTTGCCCCTTTCCAGGCAGCTACTGGTGTTGCAGAGGACCATGAAGCTGCATTTAAATTTATTGTTTGTAGTGTGCAAACAAATTCCAAGGGATCACATTTTAGACACACCAAACAATAAAACATATAAATCACCAAATGATTAGGAAGACAAAAATAACATAGGTAATAGGGAGTAAAATTCAACAATACAATTAAAATATTACAGCAAGGCTGCACTGAGGTAAAATTAAAGAACAGTAAACAGGCAAATGTAAGCACATTTTAGGAAAAGTAAACCTGGCTGCATA
Organism: Pleurodeles waltl; assembly: GCF_031143425.1. Classification (NCBI taxonomy): domain Eukaryota; kingdom Metazoa; phylum Chordata; class Amphibia; order Caudata; family Salamandridae; genus Pleurodeles; species Pleurodeles waltl. Next base: position 1,095,489,288 of record NC_090444.1, on the reverse strand, counting down.
TACATTTATCGGGATGACTTGGAGGAAGACATTTGAATTAGCTGCAAAACAAATAATTCCCATTGTTTGAACAGATGAAGTCCTAGTTCATACGTAAAGCTAGTGAGGCAGTTAATTGTTGTGATTATTTATGGATTTTAGCCCAGAGTACCCACCCCCCCACCAAACACGCCCACCCCGGGGCTTTTAATGATCTTTAATGATCTACCCCAAAATCAGGACAGAAGAGCCATTCTGGATGAATAATGTTTTGTCACTGCAGGAACAATGGGATATGACCGGGTCGCAATGATGGGGAGGCTCTGACTAGTAAATCAGGACATTTGTATAGATTGCGTTCCAAGCCTAGCGCAGAACTCTGGTTCTCCATGGTCAAGCACGCTAGCTTGGATCGCCTGACCAATAACATAATTTTTCCACTCCATGGACCAAAAAAGATGTGGATACCTCTTATTTCTATCAACTGTAGTTTCTGGGTAGTTTGCTTTGGAATATGATGCCATGCTGTTCTACAATCTGAACATCATGCCTGCATTAGAGATTTGTGGTGTTCTATTCTTAACAGCAAGAACATTTTTGATAAAGTATATTGGTGAAAATTGACAGACTTCACTGTATCCTGTGGTCAAATACTAGGTAAAACACAAAGTTTCTGTGCTACTTCTACCAGGGAAAGTGGTTTACATAGTTATGTGGGCCAGCAGATGCCCAGTGGGATAATTAGGTTCTCATCCATAATCATGTTAAAGGAAAGAACACAATACTTCTACTCCTCCATCACAGCATATGCAGCACCAAGGGTTATTTAAGCCAAAGTGCAGCAAAATTTCCTTCAAGCAGGTTGCTTGGAGGATATATTGTTACATTGTCACCAGTGATGCTCAAATAACTTTCAGAGTGGGGGTGCTGCCATTCATGAAAAATGCAAGCATCATACAAAAAACAAGTATAGTGTATGTGCCATGCCCATTCAGCAAGAGTGTTAAGAGTGTGCTGTGTAGCTGGTAGTCTATTTTGGAGCACTGGTGAGGTAGCACACTATTTACAGACAGCACACTCTGTTGAAATGGAGACTAAATTTGCATAGACATGACGATTTACTGGTAACAAAATATAGAGCAAAAACGAATATGTGTGGAAACCGGGTTTCGGTGAATATTTGTCACTTGCACATCACCAAGAAAAGTGTCTTGATTTCTTTTGAGCCTATGAAAATCTTTGGTTTCATCACCCTTCGGGGTTATAAAAAAAATATTTTCACAAATTATTTCAAAAATTGTGGATGGAAGTTTGAAAAATCTTTAGGCAAATACACTTTCATCTGAAAAAGAACTGACTTCAAGCATATTTAAAGTATGCATAATTCTTAAAATAAGATGAAAATAGATGTAGAAAGGACACTCTTTCCATAACGAACACAATGATTGCATAAACATGCAGATGCACTATGTGTAAGAGTAGAGAAGCAGGCATATAGTAAAGTAAAGACTGATAGGTTCCACCACTCAATCTCCATTCAGGAAGGCAGAGCGTGGTCCGGTTCAGGTGTGGAACCCTGCCCTGCTGCTGTGACAGAAGGTCCTTGCAATGGGTAAGCCGGATTGAAGGACCGATGCTCATGGTCTGAAGTTTGGGATACCATACCCTCCGTGCCCAAGCCAGAGCCATAAGGATGACCTGGGTTCAGTCGTTTCTGATCTTCTTGAGAATTCTGGGCAAGAAGATCTTTGGTTTCATCACCCTTCGGGGTTATAAAAAAATGCCTCATTTGTCCTTTCTTAAATGCTGATATAACTTGAAATGTGTCTAGTCCATTTCACCCATATTTAAATGTTGTGTGTTAAAAAAAAAAACTATGCTACGGCCTTTGCTTTCGTTTCCTGTACCTCTAGCAGGATTGCGCCGAGAACATTTTCACAAAATCCTCTCACTTTGCAATCAGAGAAATAGAAGAACACCCCAGTTTCCAAATAAGCAGCAGTTTTTTCCGAAGATGCAGCCTGACATTAGACCTTTGTCTTTGAACCTGCAACAAATGTGACAGGATACACAAAAATATTAAAGACATCTTTATTGTTCCCTCACCTTCTGAACTCCATCATCATTATTTCGGGGAGTGCTGCAACACCCCCAGCACCCATACTTCCAGCGCCTATACATTCAACTGGTAAAACCTGAAGTCACACACATTCTTGAACTATTCGTTTAACAGCATATACTAAGATGGTTGCTACTCTGTCAACTAAATATGCAGATTTCTTATGCTAGCCACAGCAAGGCAGGCATGCAGTGGTGCCTACAGGAAGTTTTAAGTCCGGGATACAGCATTGCTCATAACATATAAGCACTTTTCCAATACACAGTTGATTGGCTTGCTAGTGACAAAAGGAGCTTTCAGAGCTTTTCGGGTAAAGACAATGCGCCTGAATGCAGAAAATGCAAGCAACAGAAGGGAAAGCTTTGGCAATGGCAAATTAAAAAAATTGTGGATGGAAGTTTGAAAAATCTTTAGGCAAATACACTTTCATCTGAAAAAGAACTGACTTCAAGCATATTTAAAGTATGCATAATTCTTAAAATAAGATGAAAATAGATGTAGAAAGGACACTCTTTCCATAACGAACACAATGATTGCATAAACATGCAGTTGCACTATGTGTAAGAGTAGAGAAGCAGGCATATTCGTAGTACGCTAAGGAAATAGATCTCTGTAAGGTAAGCGTCCAAGAATACGTAGTGCAAGTTATTGTCACACAGCCAGAATCACACATTTTAGGAGATTCACGAAGTCTGGAATACACTGGAGACACGTACCATGGTACCTTCATTTCCTCTAAATGGCACGTAAATAATGGACCTGGAGAAAGTTGCACACGTGTAGTGCTAGAAGGCACCAATTAATGTGCTATTTTGGATGTGTATAGAAAGTGATGGCATGCAAGTTAAATGTATTTTCACCTTGGATTTAGTATTGGTAAAACGATGGCAAGCAACTACCATTTGCAGATAATCAAGCTGCTGATGGGATTGAATGGTTTAGAACATTGTGAACTGTTGTCTCTGATGGAAATTAATAGCAGTGATAACATTTGACACATGACTGTTGAGGCAGTAGTGTTTGGTAAATGTGTGTAGATGTCCACGTAGCAGCCTGAAAGATGTTCAGGACAGGGACTTCCCGAGCTAATGCAGTGGTTGGTTTCAGCTGTGGCACTGGTGCAATGAGCCCACAAGCCCTCAAAGGGTTGTTTCTTGGCCAATGAGTAGCAAATCTTAATGCAGAGCACAATCCATCTGGAGGTGGTCTATTTCTGCATGGCTTTTCTTTTCTTTGCTCCGGTGAACCTGATGAAGAGTTGATCATCCACTCTGTGTTACTCGGTGAGGTCATTGTAGAACTAAAATGCTCTTTTTGGGTTCAGTCAGTGGAATCTCTTCTCCTCTTTAGATGCGTGAGGAGGAGCAAAGAAGGTCAGCAGTGGAATGCTCTGCCCAACCTTGGAAAGGCATCACCACCTTTGGTATAAAAGAGGCACAGCAGCGGAGAACCAGTTTGTCTGGAAAGAAGGCGGTGCATGGAGGGTGCAGAGAAAGAGCCTGAAGATCACTAACCCTCCTGGACAATGTAATGGCCACTAAGAAGACGTTTTAAGTCGTTAAGGTGCGCAGAGGGCAACTGTGCATGGGCTCTAAGTGCAAGCATATCAAAAATTATCAAATCAAATTAAGGTCCCACTGGGGCATCATGAAGGGTTTTGGGGAAACCTATGTTGGAGTACTTTTAGGAAACAGGACACAACCAGTGACTTAACAAGGAAGGATGCTCTGGCAACCTTAGGAAAGATGATATGGCAGAAAGATACACCTTAACAGTGCTCAAAGCAAAACCTTGAGGGGCCAACAATAAAACAAACAACAAAACATTGGAAAAAGGTAAAGAGAGAGGATTAATATGTTTGTCAGAGCACCAAGTGACAAACAGAAGGTGTATACGTTCTCAGATGAGGGACACCTGGCTGCCAGAATTACTTCACAGACTTTAGAAGTGAGGTCAAAGACTGATAGGTGCCACCACTCAATCTCCATTCAGGAAGGCAGAGCGTGGTCCAGTTCAGGTGTGGAACCCTGCCCTGCTGCTGTGACAGAAGGTCCTTGCAATGGGTAAGCCGGATTGAAGGACCGATGCTCATGGTCTGAAGTTTGGGATACCATACCCTCCGTGCCCAAGCCAGAGCCATAAGTATGACCTGGGTTCAGTCGTTTCTGATCTTCTTGAGAATTCTGGGCAGGAGTGGTGTTGGAAGAAAGGTTTAACAGAAGGCTGGACTTTCACTTGAGATGAAATGAGTCTCTGAGCAAGAGCTGCCTAAGAAACTAAAGCATGCAGAAGTGCTGACATTGCCTGTTCTCAGCAGCGTTGAAGAGATCTAACCATGGTTTTTCTCAGTTGAGGAAGAGATCTTGCGCCACCTGCAGATGGAGATGTCATTTTTTAATCCGCAAGGCATCAACGTCTGAGTTCGTCCTCTCTGGCATTTAAAGAGCACACCAGCTCTTGTACAACAAGGGAAATGTCCTGATGTGCCAGTCATGTCCAGAGATGCAGAGCCTCTTGACAAAGGGTCCACATCCCCACCCGCCCCTTCTTGTAGAAGTACCACATGGCAGTGTTGTGGTCTGTGAACACTTGAACCCGTGTCCCCTTGACCCCGCCCCTTCTTGTTGAAGTACCACATGGCAGTGTGGTGGTCTGTGAACACTTGAACCTGTCTCCCCTTGATGCGAGGTAGGCTTTCAATGCCAGGCAAATCAATCTCAACTTCAACAGGTTGATGTGGAGCTGAACCTCTGCCGGAGACCACAATCCTCTGATTGCCACCTCTCCCAGATGGCCATATCAACCAGAAGTCAACAGAAATTATGGGGCACCCAATATTTCAATGGAACTAGTGTAATTAAGACAACATACAAAAACATGAATCTCATCCTGAGGAAAACTCCATTCACATGACTTCAAGGGGTCGAAACGTAGAATGCTGGATGTTAAGAAAGCCTATTAATTCATTTTGTGTGGATTCTATTTTATGTTTGCCATCCTGATGGATAAGGCATTTATTTATCATGTGCATGGATTGTTGTTTTCCTTTCACTTTGCTCATTCAACTATTTTCCCTCACACTGTGCAGTCACTTGTCGTGCTTATCCACAATTTGGAGTTCTCTTTTCAAGTGTGTAATGTACAAAACGATTAAATTAATAATGCTACTGATTTCCAGTATGTTTATTGTGACAGCAGGGCCATTCAACAAGTCCCTGCAAATGTCTGCAGCTGATAAGTCCTACTGTAGCCATAGAAGGGGCGAAAGGTAGAGTGTTCTTGGCACGGGGCTCTGGAGATTCCCAGTGACCGGGCAGTGGCCCTGCTGTCCTTAAAGTGCTTGAGCGCCAAATCTGCCTTATCATCAAAAAGGTGAGTATCATTCAAGGACATTTCCATGAGGGATGCCTGGACATCCCCCAAAAAGCCAGTAAACCTCAGCCATGCGTGGCGAAGGAGAGCCACAGACGAAGCAATCACTCTGCCTAGCAGTTGGTCTTACCATGTCCTCAGTGTATGGTGAACTTTGTTGTGTTCCTTCCGTCGGCAATATCCAGGGTGAGAATGGCTTGGGCCTCTTCTGAGACCATGAGCAGCACTTGTACAACTGAACCCCAAACTGTATGGGACCACCAGCTCAAGAGGCACAAAGTGTTCACCGACTGCAGTGCAAGACTGGCAGAGGAGAACATCCTCTTGCTGAAGGTGTCCAGCTACCAGAACTCCATATCCGGTGGTGTGATAAGGGACATACCAGGGTTGACTTTGGACGTAGAGGTCTGGACAACCAGACTGTCTGGGCTAGGGGACTGGGTGAGAAAAACTGGGTCCACAAAAGTGGGGAGGTGGCAGCAGGCCATCGTCCTGTACACACGAGTCCCCGTGAAGGGCTTGGCTAATGCCCTGAGCAAGACATCCGTGAGAGCTTCATTAAAAGGGAGGAGAGGTTCTGTCAAGGAAACTCCCAGCTGAAGCAACTCTACCAAGACATTCATCTTGAATGCCACCAAATGCAGCATAAGGTCTGGGGCCTCAGCCACCCTCCTCACCACCATGGCAAATGAAGCCCCTTACTCCTTGGCCACAGTAGGAGAGCCAAGCCAGTGCCTGGGTAGGATCTAAACCACTGGCATCTGCCAGCTCCTCAGGACGGCAATTCGAAGAATGCTTCCACTTATTAGAATGTGTTGATTTTTTTATTTGGCTCTCCCGGCAATGACGACTGAGCGTCAAGGTGAGTGCGGCGAACGGCCCCGCAAGCGGGCCTGGGACCTGGAGCCTTGTGTTATCAATTGGCATTGGGCGACCAAGAGTGTCAGGGAGCACTCCTGAACCTCCTTAGAATTCACGGTGCAACAGTCACAGCAGGCCTTGGAGTTGTGGCCAGGTACCAGAGGCAAACCTGGGGGGGGGGGGGGAAGACTGTCACAGACATCTGCCAATAACAGGAGCCACAAGGTTTAAACCCCAGAGGTTTTTAAGGGGTCATCCTTATTTGCACACTGGAAACTAAAAGCTCTAAAGAATTCGGCAAAATGGTGTAAAAAATAGTCCATAAAAGGGACAAGGTGGCGCTCTCTGTATCTGTGCTGATAGCGCACAAACAAAAGAACTGACTTCAGTGTGCTGGAGTGGCACCTATATAGGCACCGCGCATGTTACTTCTGGCATAGATGCCGCCAACAGGTGGCCTATCAATGCCATCTAAAGGCGTGCAGAGGAACATCTCAAGATTTTCTAGATCGGTTCTGATGCCTGTGGAATATTCTAAGGTATGGGAAGTGCATCTAGAAGACTCTACCAAATATAAATGATGATAAGGTGCACAAACCCAATTGAGACACTGATCCTCAAAGAATATATCCAGACTATTCCAAAAGCACCAAATTTGGTATGTGACACATTCTTCCTGCCAGCAGCTTTAAAAATATATTCTAAGCCAAGACTAATTATTGAAAAGGGACAGTATGAGGTGGGTATCTTCTGCTTGATTTCCTTATGAAAACGAATATTGAGGGGCTGCTTTAACCATTGTAATTTCTCCTATTGATACATATATTTCAGTTGATTTATTTGTATAAGTTAATAAAAACCACACCAAACTTTCAATTAAAATAGTCTCCATGAGAATTAGCAATCAGTTGTTCAAGACTATCAAATACATTAAGTGTATGACCTTTTTAAAATAAGCCACAATATTTAAAAAAAATAAACATGCTGGTCCACTCGATACTTAATTATACAAGGGAAAATTACACTGTTGACAAGGACAAACTATATCTCCAAATTAATCACAAGCACACAGATGCATGAGCTGTATTCTATGCATATTGCATGAAGGATGTAGTCATTTTAAATACAAGATCCCACAGAGGGCAGCCTCAAAAAACTCTCCAAATTAAATCGATATTTAATCTAAACCAGCACAACCTGATACTATCAATGGAAAGTGAACCTAAAGTGTTCTAGATCATCCGAACAACCCTCTGCCTAGCTGCGGCTGTTTATGAGATACAAATCACAATCATTCATGGGTGCAGAATTCCAGCCTACAAGATACCTAGTGGCACAGTTAACCTTCTTTAATTCCAGATATCTCAGGTCACAGGAATCATCACAAAGATGGATTAAATTGTTCAAAACAATTGAGCAGGACTTTCCAGCACATTACACACAATAGATCGTAAGCTAGTCTATTTTAAAGTAACCTCTGCAAACAATTTCAGATCAGAAATTTATAGCTCCTCAATAGAATCTGTTCAACCCCACGTTCCAAGCTTGCACTTAGACAAATCTAGCAATAATCCTTCCTTTTTCCATCAGTGAAATATCCACCCGAGGTCACCACCAGATATATTTCCACTAAATATTCAATACGTAAATTCATTTTAAAAGTAAAGAACGTTTCAATTAAGGTAAATGTATATCACACAATTTATTTTGAAGCACAAGCAAACATAGGGTCTCATTACGAGTTTGGCAGTCCATGGAATGCAATGGTGGCAATCCGACAGCTGTTGGGATGTTGGTCCGACCATTGTGTTAAGAGTCATGTGGGCCTATACTGCAAATACCGCTGCAGCTCCACTGGCACTGCCAGGCAGCACAGACCACCACCGTCATGGAGCAGCACAAACAGGCCGGCAGAGCCTGTGTTGCTGCCGGACACATTACAAGGTTGCACATCGCCAATGTGACAGTGGCAGTCCAACCACCACCTATCAGCAGGCGGAAACGGACAGTATAAAGGGAGACACCTTCAGATAGCCTCAAGATCCTGATGCCGCCATGGCACCTATCACGCAAGTCCTGCCGTTGCTCATCGAAGAAGCACAAAAATAACGCCACCATAGGCAGCACTGACAATAAGTACACAACCTAACTGTATCGTAACCCTTAAAACCAGATCGTAGCACTGTCGTCACATCAAATAGGGTGTACTCTACGGGCATCAAGTACACTTCTCATCATGTACACAGTCCAAATCATACATGAAGACGGACACATTCACAATAAGCCCCCTTTGGGCAGCTCACTCACACTGCACTGCAACACTACACAAAAACACACTGCCACACATCTCAGACACGGGGACAGTGAAGGCTACACAACATTGTCTCACACATCACCAACATCACATATACAAATACAATTCACACACTCACATTCCACACAGGCCAGGAACTGTCATCACACACAACAGACATATGTATTGATGTGGTATGGAACAGAATGAAAATGTCACTTACCCAGTGTACATCTGTTCGTGGCATCAGTCGCTGTAGATTCGCATGTTTTGCATAGCTCGCCATCTGGTGTTGGGCCGGAGTGTTACAAGTTGTTTTTCTTCGAAGAAGTCTTTCGAGTCACGGGACCGAGTGACTCCTCCTTTTGTCTCCATTGCGCATGGGCGTCGACTCCATCTTCTATTGTTTTTCCCCGCAGAGGGTGAGGTAGGAGTTGAATTGTAGTAATAGTGCCCATGCAATGGAGTGACTAAGTATGTACCTATTTAAGGTTGAGATGATACATATACAAATAGTTGAAGGTAACTTCCAAACTGCTACAGACTCCCGGGGAGGCGGGTGGGCACATGCGAATCTACAGCGACTGATGCCACGAACAGATGTACACTGGGTAAGTGACATTTTCAGTTCGATGGCATCTGTCGCTGTAGATACGCATGTTTTGCATAGACTAGTAAGCAGTTATCTCCCCAAAAGCGGTGGCTCAGCCTGTAGGAGTGGAAGTAGTTTGAAATAATGTTCTTAATACGGCTTGACCTACTGTGGCTTGTTGTGCGGATAACACGTCTACACAGTAGTGCTTGGTGAATGTGTGAGGCGTAGACCATGTGGCTGCCTTACATATTTCTTGCATTGGGATGTTTCCTAGAAAGGCCATGGTAGCACCTTTCTTTCTGGTTGAGTGTGCCCTTGGTGTAATGGGCAGCTGTCGTTTAGCTTTAAGGTAGCAGATTTGGATGCATTTAACTATCCATCTGGCTATACCTTGTTTTGATATTGGGTTTCCTGCATGAGGTTTTTGAAATGCAATAAATAGTTGTTTAGTCTTTCTGATGTTCTTTGTTCTGTCAATGTAATACATTAATGCTCTTTTGACATCTAATGTATGTAGTGCCCTTTCAGCTACGGTATCTGGTTGTGGAAAGAACACTGGAAGTTCCACTGTTTGATTTAGATGGAACGGTGAAATAACCTTTGGCAAAAATTTAGGATTAGTCCTTAGGACGACCTTATTCTTGTGTAGTTGTATAAAAGGTTCTTGTATTGTAAACGCCTGAATCTCGCTTACTCTTCTTAGGGAAGTAATGGCGATGAGAAATGCAACCTTCCAGGTTAGGAACTGTATTTCGCAGGAGTGCATGGGTTCAAAAGGTGGACCCATAAGTCTAGTTAGGACAACATTTAGGTTCCATGAAGGAACAGGTGGTGTTCTTGGTGGTATAATTCTCCTAAGGCCCTCCATGAATGCTTTAATGACTGGTATCTTATATAGGGAAGTTGAATAGGTATGCAGATATTGCTGCAAGGTGTATTTTAATGGAAGAGAAAGCCAGGTTAGATTTTTGTAAGTGAAGCAAGTAACCCACTACATGTTCTGGAGTTGTGTGTAATGGTTGTATTTGATTAATATGGCAGTAGCAAACAAACCTCTTCCATTTACTTGCATAGCAGTGCCTGGTGGATGGCCTTCTGGCTTGCTTTATGACTTCCATACATTCTTGGGTAAGTTGTAAGTGCCCGAATTCTAGGATTTCAGGAGCCAGATTGATAGATTCAGCGATGCTGGATCTGGGTGTCTGATCTTTTGGTTGTGTTGTGTCAACAGATCTGGCCTGTTGGGCAATTTGATGTGGGGTACTACTGATAGGTCTAGCAGCGTTGTGTACCAAGGTTGCCTTGCCCAAGTTGGTGCTATTAATATGAGTTTGAGTTTGTTTTGACTGAGTTTGTTTACCAGGTAAGGAAGGAGAGGGAGAGGAGGAAAAGCGTAAGCAAATATCCCTGACCAGTTCATCCATAGGGCATTGCCTTGGGACTGTTTGTGTGGGTATCTGGATGCGAAGTTTTGGCATTTTGCGTTCTCCTTCGTCGCAAACAAGTCTATTTGAGGTGTTCCCCAGAGTTTGAAATAGGTGTTCAGAATTTGGGGGTGAATTTCCCATTCGTGGACCTGTTGGTGATCTCGAGAGAGATTGTCTGCGAGTTGATTTTGGATCCCTGGTATAAATTGTGCTATTAGGCGAATTTGGTTGTGAATTGCCCAACGCCAAATTTTTTGTGCTAGCAGGCTTAACTGCGTGGAGTGCGTCCCCCCTTGCTTGTTTAGATAATACATTGTTGTCATGTTGTCTGTCTTGACGAGAATGTATTTGTGAACTATTATTGGTTGGAAAGCTTTTAGTGCTTGAAAAACTGCTAGAAGTTCTAGGTGATTTATATGCAGTTTTGTTTGATGTACGTTCCATTGTCCTTGTATGCTGTGTTGATCGAGGTGTGCTCCCCACCCTGTCATGGAAGCATCTGTTGTTATTACGTATTGTGGCACTGGGTCTTGGAAAGGCCGCCCTTTGTTTAAATTTATGTTGTTCCACCACAGAAGCGAGATGTAAGTTTGGCGGTCTATTAACACCAGATCTAGAAGATGACCCTGTGCTTGAGACCACTGTGATGCTAGGCACTGTTGTAAGGGCCTCATGTGAAGTCTTGCGTTTGGGACAATGGCTATGCATGAAGACATCATGCCTAGGAGTTGTAATATCATCTTTGCTTGTATCTTTTGTGTTGGATACATGCGTTGTATGATGGTGTTGAAATTTTGAATTCTCTGGGGACTTGGAGTGGCTACTCCTTTTGTTGTGTCTATTATGGCTCCTAGGTATTGTTGTACCTTGCACGGCAGAATGTTGGATTTCGTGAAGTTGACGGTGAACCCTAGTTTGAAGAGGGTTTGTATGATCTGATTTGTGTGATTTGAGCACTCTATTAACGAATGGGCCTTGATTAGCCAGTCGTCTAGATATGGGAACACATGTATTTGCTGCCTTCTGATGTGTGCAGCGACTACTGCTAGACATTTGGTAAAGACTCTTGGTGCGGTTGTTAATCCGAAAGGCAGTACCTTGAATTGGTAATGTATTCCTTTGAATACAAACCTTAGGTATTTCCTGTGCGATGGTGTATTGGTATATGGAAATACGCGTCCTTGAGGTCTAAAGTTGTCATGTAGTCGTGTAGTTTTAGCAATGGTAATACTTCTTGTAGTGTGACCATGTGAAAGTGGTCTGATTTGATGAATGTGTTCACTATTCTGAGGTCTAGAATTGGTCTCAGCGTTTTGTCCTTCTTTGGTATCAGAAAGTACAGTGAGTAAACTCCTGTGTTTATTTGTGTGTTTGGCACTAATTCGATTGCATTCTTTTGCAATAGTGCCTGCACTTCTATCTCCAGGAGATTGGAATGATGTTTTGTCAAATTTTGTGCTTTTGGTGGTATGTTTGGAGGGAATTGTAGAAATTCTATGCAATAACCATGTTGGATAATTGCTAGAACCCAAGTGTCTGTAGTGATTTCCTCCCATGCTTTGTAATAATGACTTATTCTTCCCCCCACTGGTGTTGTGTGGAGGGGGTGAGTGACATGTGAGTCACTGCTTAGTAGTAGGGGTTTTGGGGCTTTGAAATTTTCCTCTATTCCTAGGGAATTGCCCTCCTCTATATTGTCCCCGAAAACCTCCTCTGTACTGTCCCTGGTAACTGGACGGTGTTGCCTGTGAGGTGCTGGCTTGTGTGCTCGGACCCCGAAACCCCCCTCTAAAGGGTGTTTTACGGAATGTGCTGTAATTCCCTCTGCTCTGCGGGGAGTAGAGTGCGCCCATGGCTTTAGCAGTGTCCGTGTCTTTTTTGAGTTTCTCAATCGCTGTGTCCACTTCTGGACCGAACAGTTCTTTTTCGTTAAAAGGCATATTGAGAACTGCTTGCTGAATCTCTGGTTTAAATCCAGACGTTCGGAGCCATGCATGCCTTCTGATAGTTACAGATGTATTAATTGTCCGTGCAGCTGTATCTGCAGCGTCCATGGAGGAGCGGATTTGGTTGTTGGAAATGGTCTGTCCCTCCTCAACCACTTGTTTTGCCCTATTTTGTAGGTCCTGGGGCAGATGGTCAATGAGATGTTGCATCTCATCCCAATGGGCTCTGTCATAGCGCGCAAGTAGTGCCTGGGAGTTAGCGATGCGCCACTGGTTTGCAGCTTGTGCTGCGACTCTCTTACCAGCTGCATGAACTTGCGGCTTTCTTTATCTGGGGGTGGTGCGTCTCCAGATGTGTGGGAGTTGGCCCTTTTCCTAGCTGCTCCTACAACGACAGAGTCTGGTGGCAGCTGTGTAGTGATGAAAGCCGGGTCTGTAGGAGGCGCCTTATACTTTTTTTCCATCTTGGTGTGATTGCCCTACTTTTGACCGGCTCCTTAAAGATTTCTTTTGCGTGCCGGAGCATACCAGGGAGCATAGGCAGGCTTTGGTAGGAGCTGTGGGTGGAGGAGAGTGTGTTGAATAAAAAGTCATCCTCGACCTGTTCTGAGTGGAGGCTTACATTGTGAAATTGTGCTGCTCTAGCCACCACTTGAGAATACGCAGTGCTGTCCTCTGGTGGAGATGGCTTCGTAGGGTATGCCTCCGGACTGTTATCTGACACTGGGGCGTCGTATAAGTCCCATGCGTCTTGATCTTGGTCACCCTGGCTCATGGTGGTGTGAGCTGGGGAATGTGATGGAGTTTGTGCTGGTGAGACGTTAATCATGGGTGGAGGAGAGGGTGGTGGGGTAACTTTTTTCACCACTTTTGTTTGTGGTGTTTGTTCAGTTTGGAACTCCAATCTTCTCTTTCTTCTAATAGGGGGAAGGGTGCTTATTTTTCCTGTCCCCTGCTGTATGAAAATACGCTTTTGCGTATGGTCTACATCAGTTGAGTGTAGCTCTTCCTCAAACCTATGCTTTTGCATTTGGGAGGTTAGCGAGTGCTCTTCTGTATAAGAGCCTGAAACTGGGTCGGTTGCAGTTTGTTTTGGCACCGAAACCCTGTCTGCATCTTTTTTCGGCTCCGAGGTGACTTTTTTCTTTTTCGGGGCCGAAACCTCTCGGCGTCGATCTTCTTCGGTGCCGCTGTCTCGGCGTCGAGCCGTGTCTACACCGGCATCTCGGTGTCGATGCTTGTCTCCAGCACTTTCTCGGTCCCGAGAAGGCTGCGTGCCGGTGTCTCGACCGGAGTCGGACGATCTCGGCACTGTTTGGGCCTTTTTCGGTGCCGACGGTCGGTCACCGAATTTATGGGTCGAGCCATGGCCTGGTGGCAGTGGCGTCCCCTGGGCCTTGTAAATCTTCTTCTGAGTGGTTTTCGACGTCTTACTCACGGTTTGTGTATCGTCGAATCCTTCGGAGTCCGATTCTTGGATCGAAAAGGTTCCCTCCTCTTCTTGTTCCTCGAACTCCCGGTGGGCTGTCGGCGCAGACGCCATCTGAAGTCTTCTGGCTCGACGGTCTCGGAGTGTTTTTCGGGACCGGAACGCACGACAGGCCTCGCAGGTGTCTTCACTGTGCTCAGGTGACAGGAACAGGTTGCAGACCAAGTGTTGGTCTGTATAGGGGTATTTATTGTGGCATTTGGGACAGAAACGGGACGGGGTCCGTTCCATCGGCGTTCTTCTGCACGCGGTCGGGCCGACCAGGCCCCGACGGGGGATCGAAAAAATTACCCCGAAGGGCACCGGAGCTCTTCGATCTTAGACGCGGTGTTGAATCTAACTACGCCGATCCCGAACGCAACAATACCGACGAAAATCTTCCGAATTTAGCTATCTTTCCGTTCCGAAACTCGGAGCGACAGGAACACGTCCGAACCCGATGGCGGAAAAAAAACAATAGAAGATGGAGTCGACGACCATGCGCAATGGAGACAAAAGGAGGAGTCACTCGGTCCCGTGACTCGAAAGACTTCTTCGAAGAAAAACAACTTGTAACACTCCGGCCCAACACCAGATGGCGAGCTATGCAAAACATGCGTATCTACAGCGACAGATGCCATCGAACACAACATTACCATTAAACAGCCCTGCAATGGACACACATCACAGCACAATGGAAGGTCAAAGGCACGCACAATAGACAGAGACAAATAGACAAAGAGCACTATGCTAACAATATCTGCACAATAGGGATGGGGGCATCAGGAACACTCTGGGAAGGAGGCTGCACTGGGACACATATCACTTTGCACAGGCCCCTCAAAAACATGTACACAGGAAATGGCCCTCTATGTGTCTCAGGGACAAACAGCAATAGACCCAAATGTCATGTCCATCTGCACTATGTGGAAGTGCAACTCAACAAATCACATAGAACTCCAACTGCATGGGACATACCTCTACAGAAACTAGGTGCAAGACACACACAGCTAAATGGACACATGCACAGTCTAATGCAAACAAAGCTAGCTCCATTGTGCACACTCCATGTCTGCAGAAACAAAACACAAGCTGACACACATCAGTGAATACATAAGCCATTACAGGGGAACAAGTCTAACACCATACACATTGGATAACACAAAATGAAATACTTACCTGAACAAAGAGTACACAATGCCATGACACCAACAATGCATTTACACCCACATATGCATACACTCAACATATAGGGGGTTATTACAACTTTGGAGGCGGTGTTAATCCGTCCCAAAAGTGACGGTAAAGTGACGGATATACCACCAGCCGTATTATGAGTCCATTATATCCTATGGAACTCGTAATACGGCTGGTGGTATATCCGTCACTTTACCGTCACTTTTGGGACGGATTAACACCTCCTCCAAAGTTGTAATAACCCCCATAATCTTTGTCTTGGACACCACTACTGCCCACAGAGATACTGCAAACTACAACAAATGGATCTGCAAGCAAGCTGAAACACACACAACTGTAGGCACACAACACAAGTCACTCAGGAACTACATTGTGGTGATAAAGGAATTGCAGGACAAATGTGTACTTAAAACGAAACAACTTTTTCGGTTTATTTCAAAACCAAATGGGAAATGTTCAAAACCATTGGGCAGTCCAGAATTCATTGTCCATGCACATTCATGTGCTCACGCTTGATTCCCATTACTACCAGGGAACCTCTACATGAAGTGGGATCAAGGAGGGGGAATGATAGAACGGGGTTGGCAGACAAGGATCGTGCAGGGGGATACCCAGATGGATCCACCACCACTAGGAAGTGTCCACTGGAAGAGGAATCCACTGATGAGGAGGAGGATGATGATGATGTTCCAGTCCCCCCAGTGGCACTCCCCCCACCCTCCAGGCCACTGGGTCCCTCTGTATCAATGTTTCTTCACCCATTTTCCCATGGCCAGATGCTTCCCCACTTGGCTCTGCCCAGTCTCCTCCTCTTGCCAGTGCTGATGCTGCTCAGACAAAGAGGAATAGGGTAATCACATGTCCATGATCACACTTGAACTACAGCTTATTAGCAAACATTACCATGATGTCAAGTAGGCCCCAGCAAAAAACTCCACCGAAGTGTCCCATACATGTGCCATACCATATGCATGCATGCCATCTGAACTGTCAACAGTTGCCTGCAGGAAAGTCTGGATCTCAGACAACTACAATTGTATGGCTGAAGTTGTGCAATCACAATGGCTATTCAACAAGTAGGCAGCCTCATCACGCTCAAAGCTTTGCTCGACGGAGCAGACCTACCTCAGTTACCTGCTGTCATATTAGGACAATGCCAAATGCATTCGAACAGATCCCACACAAGGTCATGCACACATCTATTTGTCACATACCTAATGACCCAAGAATGAGAAATGATGCTCCAAAATCCTGCCATGTTGATGACAAAAGTACAATAGCCTGGAGAAGGTGACATGGAAATACCCATGTCACACTGGAAACATATCAACAATGTACACTTCACCATGTGAAATTTGTCCCAGTAGAGTGAAGGAGGTAGTATTAATGTTGCTCAGATAGGCCACACATGGCATGGAATTGAACACTGTAGACGTCATGTGCAAGATGTCAGGGAAAGATGTCCCCAAAATACACAACACAACAAATCAGCCAGCCTAGGGTAATCACCACTAATGTCTGGCATCCCTTACAATGACATACTCTGAGTGCTTCAGTAGAAGCCATTAGTCCTTTGCATGTTGGAGAGACACAGAAATTGCAAGGACTCATAGAAGGCCCTCAACATGTTGCCCAATGGGAAGCAACATCACTGTCCTCATTTTTGTCATGCAAACCCAGATGCCTGTCAGCGGATGAATGCCTCTACCCTACCGTGTTTTAAACATAACTGCAAGTCACTCCATGATGCATGCCAACAGTCAGGGCACAAACCTTAACCATTACACATGTGCAGTGCACTTTTCCATCTGATGCCACATCAAGGGCAACGATATTCACTTTGTGGCTCTAACCTCTAAGTCTACCTGTCAGGTCCCTCATTGCTACTGCAGTTGTACATTCCAAATGACATGCTATGACGCATGAGGGAATGTGTCAGGCAATAAGCAAAGGTGAAACACTCCTGTATGTGGCACAACCCGAAATGTATCCCCATTGCAAATGTGCTATTCCACAGTGTAAATGCACATATATGTGAGGGAATACAGACATCATCCCAACAACATAGGTAAACCATGCATGAAAGTGCAGTTTACAAATGTTTTCTGAAGGGAAAGGGACACATGCTGACATGTAGGCATAAGGAATGCTGGCAACAGTGACAGCACATAAATCATGTCAATGGACATTCCCCACTTATTAAGGGGAAGTAGTGATCTAGAGCTGCATCCAAATAATTATGTAAGCCCTGTCACTTGTATGTTGGACAACTTCACATTGCAGACTGCAGGGAGGCACCAGCACATCATACACTGAAGAAAACTAGCTTCTGGGTGGCAGATGCCAATATACACATTTACCCAGACACATGGCAGAGGAAAGTGATTCATCACCTACTTTGGCCTAGAACACTGAGAAGTAGTGATCTGTTGCATACAAATTACACATACTGCAACAACAAACAGTACATGATTGATCAATGTACACAGCATGTGTTGTCCCTGTATAACAACTGGTTTGAGGGTTCTGTCCTAGGTCCCTAGTCTAACGGGCAAGGCACATCAGTATACAACACATGACATGTCAACACAGTCTCTCATCTATTGTGTGACACAAGGCTCAACCCTAATTATCAGGGGGAGCTCTCAGAACCTCACTCAATCACTTGGCAATGGGGCAGGCAGGAATTTGCCCTGCACTCACCCCCTTTTGGCTACTTTGCTGCCCTCAAACGCCCATTAAGCTCCGGATAGGCCACTGACATAATGCGGGCCATGGGGGGGGGGGGGGGGGGTCATGGTCCGATGGGAACCCTTCCCATGTTGGGAGGGCAGCCTCAGCTGGGCCTCCGCGATCTTCCTGGCCCAGCATCTCAGGGCCTCCCACCTTTTTCTGCAGTGGGTGCTCCATCAGCTGTTGACCCCCAGGGTCCGCACCTTCTTGGAGATGACTCTCTGTTTCCCCTTCTTTTGATGCAAATTGATCTGCATAGATGCAAAAGACAAATCAAGAGATCATGTTCACAAGTTTCATCACAAATGGTTGAGTCACATACATTTCATTAACATCAAGCTAGAACTTTCCTATTTGTCAATACTCCCCAAGTGTGACACATACAAGCCAATAAATACCTGGCCATGACTACAGACATCTATTTCCCAATCTGAAGACCAACCAGCACCCTGCTCAGGCCCTACAATGACTAAGCAAGCTTACTGACATCATGTGGAACATGCTCTAACAACCTCACGGAAATGTGAGCGACTAAGATGCATCACACCTCTGTGGCTTCTGACAATCACACTCCTTAGGCATAAATGGACCAACACATTCACACTCTGTGAGAATGACTCTCTGCATACAGTCCCTATAGGCTACCGCCAGAGTACAAACTCTTACATCACACATGGGTAACAATAAAGGGACTGGCATGATCTGTACCTAAAGTGTCTAGCCTGTCCATGTGTGGACATTTGCAATAACAAATGCAGACTCATGCCACTTCAGGGGGTGGGGTTCTGTGATACGTATCTGTACCACAGAATACGCTTTCGGACATATGTGTCCATCATACAGGGATGGCATCCAACAAACAAAAGCACGCATTGTCCAGTTTCTGCTACTCAGCCACATATCATGATCTCCCAGGAATCAAAACACTGACTGTACTGTGGAAATGTAAGTTATGCAATAAGCCTGCACAGGACAAATATGACCTGTGTGAAGGTGATAACAGGGCTGTGGGAGTAAGGGACCTGTCATGAGTCAGAGACACACATTGACAATGATGCTAAATGCACATCTGTCACAGATTAGTAACTCACCCCTGTACCCATTTCTAATCTGATCGAAGAAATTAGGCATTCTGGGCAGCATATTACACCAGAGCCTCATGCTGCCCACATGACAGGATCTGCTGGGGTACAGGGAGTGGACACATTGCCACAGTTGCACAGCCACAGTGCCTCCACGCCAGCTTAGGCTAGGACCCATAAGGGGAGATACATGTGACAGGCCCGGGTCTCTGCAGGCTCAGCAGACAGAACCTACATGACACTACATTTCCATCACTTCCATGCATTACAGTACATTATGATGCCAACAGCAAATTGGCATGTGGTGTGTGTGGCAACCAGAAGGGTAGTGAACGTGATGACATGCCTTACAGAAAACAGTCTAGCAACACCAGATGTGTGAAGAAATCTCTGTGGCAACATACACATAGCTCACATTACTCACACCTGACATACAACATGCATACTCAGCTCATGCCGTCATGCACATACATGTTGTCTAACATATACAACAATCATGAGGGAAGATGTCAGTGAATGGCTGTAATGTCACCCCACCCAGTTGTGTGCATCCAACACAGGGTGGATCTAGGAACACAAAAAACATACACACCACAATGTGAATGAACTCAACTTATGGCACTGGCCACCAATACCTGCACATTGACCCTCCCATTGATGCCACACAGACCGCACCTACAGGCACACAAGTATACAATCTGGCTAACATGGACACAATCTAGCCTGTGAGGAGGGAACGTATGGTGAAATACAGAGAGAACTGTGCACATGAGGCACTTACCTGCTCCTCTGGTGCACAACAGATTTGTATATACAGGGGTAGGACATTGTTAACTAGCCTCTCCAGCTCCGCAACGTAGCCGGTCGTCACCACCGGGGACACAGCCACTGACCCGCGACTGCCACTGGCAACAAGGTTAGCCTATGACAGTGTCCGCCATGGTTGAATCGCCTACCTCCATTATGACTTTGGCCGGCCTTTGCGGCCAGTTCTTAATATCCAGTGGAGTAGGTCAGGCAGCCATCATTTCAGAGGCTTCAAAAACTGTGCCACACCTCCGAAAATGTTGTTTTGAGCACACAAACATGCTTATCGTGTCTTGTCATTTAGGCCCTACTACTCAAATAGCATTGTATAATGCTGCAGGGCACAGCTGGCAATATACAGTAGGGCACAGTCCGTCCCCGTCAAAGGTCATTTTTGAGGTCGGGACATCCAGTCACATTCCAAGGGGCATTTGTGATTCACTTTTTTGATCTAGAAACATAATGTGCACACAAGTGGCAAACCAAGGGGGTCACATGTGACCCTTGTGTTATTAGCAGCTGTGATGTGTACTGTTTGTCATGTCCACCCCTTCTAAATTGTCTTGTCACGTTATCATTAACATGCATCATGTATATAGATGGGGACACAATGACTAATGTCAGAACTCATTTCTTTTCATATATAGGTACCCAGCGAGAGGGAGGATGCGACAACCACATGTCTACTGTCCACTGCCAGATCTTCAGACCATGGAAGAACGCCACATACTCCGTCTTTACCATCTGAATCGTCAAACAGTAGTGGACTTATGTCATCAGTTGGAGCGAGATTTGATGCCAGCTATCCAACCAGCATACCATCCATTGTACAAGTCGTGCCAGTGTTGCACTTCCTAGCCACAGGGCCCTTCTGACATACAGTGGCCCTATCTGCTGGTATGTCCCAACGTATGTTTAGTCTGGTGTTGAAGGGTGTCCTCTTAGCAATGTTGAAACAAACTGACAGCTACATCCAGTTTCCCCAACGTGAAGATTTACCCTACGTAAAGGCTGACTAATGGTTTTGCACGCATCCCACATGTGGTGGGGTCTATTGATGGCACACATGTTGACTTGGTCCCACTGCATACCAATGAACAAGTACACCACACCAGAAAGAACTTCCATTCCATCAACATCCAAGTTGTATGTTTGGCGGACCTATACATGACAGTTCTGTGCCCATTATCTGGATTCAGTCCATGAATCATTCATTGTGTGGAACAGCACTATCCCCTAGCTGATGTCACAAATGTATCCAGAGAGGGCCTGGTTGGTTGGTAAGTCACATCTGTTGTGTTTGTGTGTGCGCAATGTCTGCGCCACAATTCAGATAAGAGGGACGTATTGTTGCACATATGTCCCATTCCTTAACAGGAGACTCTGCATATCCAAAGCATTTGTGGTTGCTGATGCCACTAAGGAATCCAACTACGCCAGAAGAAGTCCGCTTCAATGAGTCCCATGCAAGGACAAAGTGGGTAGTGGAGCAGGATTCTGGGCTCCTGAAGGTTAGATTTAGGTGTCTGGACTGCACTGGGGAAGCTCTCCTCTACTCACCCGGAATAGTGTCAGATCATGGAGGCATGCTGCATGCTCCACAACATTGTCCTGTG
Organism: Pleurodeles waltl; assembly: GCF_031143425.1. NCBI lineage: Eukaryota > Metazoa > Chordata > Amphibia > Caudata > Salamandridae > Pleurodeles > Pleurodeles waltl. The sequence goes on along the minus strand of NC_090444.1, from coordinate 1,095,467,793 downwards.
GAGGAGGGGGGCCTGCAGTGCCACCGGGTGAGCCTCCTGAACTGCCAAGTGAGGATGACAGTGGTGAAGAGGAAGGAGCTGATTTGCGGGAAGATCTCATCAATAGCTACTTTTCATGAGTGTAAGTATGTCATGTGATGTAATGTCGGTGACTGTACTGAAAACTGTAGTTGTCAGAATTTGTGGAGTAAAGTGTTTTGGCAAAACACTGGGGAGCTAATGCTCTGCAATATTCAGCCAAAGGGTGCTTGAAGAGTTAGCCTATCACATATCCCCAGCTTTAACGTAGCTGCTTTGTTTAAGTCTCATTGCAATGTAATTTCCCTTCCAGATACTTGCTATGTGATTTGTGTTTATAGTTGTTTTCAAGTCTATTGTCCTTGTTTTTTCTTAGTGCAGGTACCTTTACCATGATATCCTCATGTGGAAATTTCAGGGTTGTGACAATGGCAGGTATGTTAAGCTGTTCCAATGTAGGAAGTGGACATGGATTGTTCCAGGTAATGTAGGTCACAGATTTGGGGTGCTTGAGAACTGTGCAAAGGCAGCTTGAACAGTGTTTGGGTGGAAGGTCTGAAGTGCACATAATACTTGTTTTTTTGTGCTGTGTTGGGCTGATTACATCATGTGTGTGATCATGTGGGCATTAAATATGTTGTCATCAAGTGCAAACCAGGCATTCACCCTTCACATAGGCTAAACACTCTTCTTTTATGACCTGTATGTAGCAGTAGATGTGTTTCATCATTGCAGCCCACAGTGCCTGTGCCACAACACTGGCATATGTTTGTCTAATACCACTAGATGCAAGGTCATTGGATCATAATGGACCTGTGATCAAGGACTGTTGTACTAACCTGTGTCTGGACCTTGGTCTGTGTGATGTTTGATTTCTTTGGTTTGATATGTGATAAGGCTCAAGCTGGTGACACCATTCACTTCTCTGTTTGCCTATGCTACATGACAATGGCCGAGAAGGCCCTTCCTTCTGTGGTCTCGGAGGCTGTACCTTGGTGTGTCTATCTTAACACAATATGATTCAGCCATTCTTGCCTATGGCAGTCCAGATATATGGACAGCCTATGTGCAGCCTATGTGCTGTACAGTGAAATAAAATGTTTGGTGTGACCAGACACTTGCAGCAATGTGTTGGTGTGTGTTGCTAGTAATCCTTTCCAGGACACTATACCTGTTAAATATACCTCCTTGCATTTGCATTTTGTGTCTTCCTCATTTACTTCACATAGCCTTACATCTCTACATAGCAAAATGTAGAACAAAAGCAAGCAGACAATTACTTTGTGATAGGTGGATTTATTAAAAGAACTGCACTTTAAAGGTGATTTTGTGCATTGTCAAAAAAACAGTGAAGGGTTCAGTCATGGTGGATGAGATCATTGGAGTGGAAGCCACACAACTGTCAGTCCAATGTCCAGTGTACTCCTCCCATAGGAAATGGAAGATGGGTGAAAAACATTCAACAGAGTGAATATGTGGCACACAAAGGAGTTCCTTTAGGAAGGTTTCACTTGCTAGCAATGGTTGGTGTCTTGCCATCTGCACCACCTGGATTGCTTGACGTCCCTGCTTGCTTGGGGGGTGATCTGCTGCTACAGAGGCAGGGGTGTCTGTGGCAGGATCTTCCACTGAGAGTGCCTCTCTTCCAGTGCCTGGCACAGATGAAGAACCTGGTGTTGCTGCACCAAAGGAAGGGGTGGATTGTTGGTGAAGATCCCTGATCAGGGTACTTTTAATGTCCCTGAACAACCGTGTTAGGGAGGCCAGGTTGGTAATGGTTGTCTCCCACTGTTGAAGCATATACCTATGGATGTCCCTCTGCAGCTGCTTGACCTCCCGGTGTTCTGAAAGTTCCACACCCATCACACCTTGGGTCTCCTGATAGACCTTAAAGACGTGGTTTATGGTGTTCTGGCCAGGAGCATCCTCAGTTGCCTCACCCTGTTGGCCCACAACATCACTCCCACCGACTCTACCCCCCACGGGCCTATGCCTCTGCCACAGGGTGCCACTTACTATTGGTTCCACAACTGTTAAACATGTCAGCCTTAGGATTCGCTTCCCCCAAACCTTTTGTCTGCTTGCCTCCATTTTGTCTGGGTTTTGCTCTGTTGGCCTTAGGACTCTGCACTTTACCACTGCTGACCAGTGCTGAAGTGTGTGTGCTCATTCTCCTCAACATGATCTGATTGGCATACCTAATTTACATATAAGTCCCTTGAAGAGTGTTATAACATATACCGCAGGACTGTAAATTAAATGCTACTAGTGGGCCTGTGGCACTTATTGTGCCACCCACTTAAGTAGCCTCTTAAAACCTGTCCCAGGCATGCCATTGCAGCCAGAAGGCAGTGTCCCACTGCCATATTGACCTGGCATTTAAAACCCCTTGGTAAGCCTTAAACTCCCCTTTAATTACATGTAGGTCACCCCTAAGATGGGCCTTAGGCAGTGCAGAGCCAGGGTGCTGTGTAATAAAAAGGTAGGCAATGCACTTTTTATTTTTACATATCCTAGTAGTGAAAAAAACTATCAAATTTGTTTTCTCACTACTGAGAGGCCTACCCCTACCATAAAGTAACATTGGGGATTCCCTATTAAAAATAATACACTGTAATTCGTAAACCAGAGGTAGTAGATATGTCATATTTGGTACATATGAACTTGTAAAGATAAACCCTCTTTAATGGCAAAGATGGACTTATCATTACAAGTTTGAAAATGCCACTTTTAAAACGTTGGCATTTTCCTGCCCTTAGTCCTCTGTGCCTATAACCTGCCTTAGGTCATATGACTGGGTGAAACTGACAGTTGGGCCTTTGTGAATTCACTTCAGAGTCACATAATAGGGGGATTAGCAAAATCTGAATGGACCATTACCTGACTTGATGGGGGGAGGGGGTGGAGCTAAGCACAGCTCCACATGCAACTGAACAGGCTGGGCTCTGCCACCACACAATAGGCTTAATGACCCTACACTGTCAGTGCAGGCAGCCAGGGGAGGCAGAGAATTCCTGGAACTTAGAGGACTCTTCTGGAAGTGTCTCCCAATTTCTAGGGGCAGGGGCACAAGGGTATAAAACTGGGACTCTCAGACCTGCTCCTTAGTTCACTATTGGAACTGTGGAAGGATTCTCTGAGGACTGCCTGTTGTTGCGACCTGCTTTGCACTCTGCTAAACTGCTACTGTACCTGGAAAGACTGCTTCTGCTGCCTGGAGCCTGCTTGGGACCTTCAGAGACCTGCCCTGCTGCAGATCCCTATGCCACCACCTACAACCAGGACTCCAGGCGTGATTCCAAGGGCTAATTCAGCTGGTCTCCTCTTTCGAGCTACAGGGACATAACAGGCTCCCACCGTTTTAAACCTGCACCTGGATCCAGCCTTAGTGAGTCTTGCACCACCAAGATATCTCAACCCTCTCTTGGACCCTTGGTTATAGTGCTAAAGGTGCCCAGGTGGCCATTTTCTAAAACTGAGGACTTACTATTTTGAACCTTAAACTTTAAAAAAATCATACCGCTGGTTTTACTAATTGGATTTTGATGGTTTTGGTGTCAAATATTGTATTGACATTTTCTAAATTTTTCTAAACTGGTCTGGGATTTTTATTGTGTTATGGTTTCACTGTGTTGCAGCTTGTGTCTTGTGTACTGCATAAGTGCCTAACACATTGCCTCTAAGGTTTGCCTGACCACTTTTTATGCCTAGCTACCCCAGGTTAAGAACAGGCTAATTTAGTGACTTTTTGTGGTTCACCCTGCAAGGGGTTGTGGTAGCTTGACCAGAGCTCACTTCCCAGTCAACCAACAACCCAATTTCTCACAAGGACCATCATTGTCCAAGGTGTTGTGCTAGGACTCAGGATCCTGGACTGGGCAGCACAGAATGGTTGCCACTGTCCTAGAAACACCAGCTGGGGGCGAATGGCTGCCTACGATGTCGAGGCAATCGGGCTGGGAACTGTTGATGTGGAGACAGTGAGACTCACTGTTGGGGTCTGACCAGGTTGTCCAGATGGGCCTGAACCGTCCTCCACATCCAGGAGTGTCTCCTTCATTTAGAGCTTCATCCATGGGGGTAGTGGCAGTCTCGTCTGTGGCCTCTGAGTGCCCAATGGCAGCTCGACCTGTTTATGTGAAAGATACAATGTTACTGGTTATAATCTGACATCTAACTCCAACCGTTTACAGTGACATTTTGCAAAGTCTGTGTACATAGTTGATTTACAGGTTACCACTTTTGTGACAGGTACCCATGCTATTGGTTGTACTGACCTGACATTTGTGAAGCATGCCAATTCCATTTAACTCAAGCAACTGCTGGATTTAGCAGGTCATTAGCACTTGGCAGGATGGGCAGAGATGTATATCTTGCCACCAGTGCAGGCAAAACAGTGGCTGGGTAGGATGTGGCTTGGACCATTTTGAGGCCTAGCTGATTGTTATGCAGGCAAACCCAGGAGTTTGTGGGATATGTGAATTTAGTAATCGTGGTCAGTGAATGTGTCTGCTGCCAAAACCATTCTGGTGATGCATCTTGAGGCCTTGGGGATCACTTTTGTTGCATACTGGGTGAGCTGTCCTTCCTGTTCTCAATAGTTTCATCTTGGCTTAGCAGTTCAAGATGGAGCTACGTGGCCAGTCACATCTGTGAGTTGAGCATGATCTGTATCTTGGTCCTCCCAGTTGAGTAAACACTCTTTGAGAGTGAGCAGGCAAGGGTTTTTGGACAAGTGACCACTGTTCTGCTATTTGAAGTTACTTGAACAGTGCCTCCTGGGAGTTGCATTCAGGTCCCTCCCTCTAGTTCCCAACACTTGGCAAATGTTATCCTCCCAAGTGAGTAAACTTCATTTGAGAGTTCACTAACAGATGCTATGGGGCAAGTGGACAATGGGCTGGTGATTGGAGTTAGCGAAACAGGGCCGACTGGGCCGTGCATTCAGGTCACTCCCTCTTTTTTCCAACACTAGACCAATGTTATTCCCCCAGGTGAGTAAACTTTATTTGAGAGTTCACTAACAGATGCATTGGGGCAAGTGGACACTGGTCTGGTGATTGGAGTTTGCAAAACAGGACCAATTGGGCTTGGCTTTCAGGTCAATCCCTCTACTTCCCAACACTAGGCAAATGTTATCCTCCCAGGTGAGTAAACTTCATTTGAGAGTTCACTAAGGAATGTATTTGAGCAAGTGAACAGTGGGCTGGTGTGTGGAGTTAGTGACACAGGGCCTGTTGGGAGTTGCAGTCATGTAACTAACTCCCAGTACTACACACACTATACAAATGGTTTCCTCCCAGGCAAGTACACTCCAATAGAAAGTTAAGACACAGGGGTCTTTGGAGGAGAGAACACTGGTCTATTGCTTGGAGTTAAAGAAACAGTGTCTCCTAAGAGTTGCAGTCCTGTCACTCTCACTACTCCCCAATACATGAAATATTATCCCCCCCAGGTGAGTAAACTTAATATGGGAATGGTCAAACAGTGGCCTTTGGAGAAGAGAACACGGTGATGGTGTTTGGAATTACAGATACAAGGCATGCAGAAAGTTGCAGTCATGTCACTCATTCTAGTGCACACACTTGAACAATTTTAGCCCCTTAGTGAGCACGCTTCAATTGAGAGTTCACTAACAGATGTATTTGAGCAAGTGAACACTGGTCTAGTGTTTGGAGTTAATGAAACAGAGCCTGCTTGGAGCTGCAGTCATGTCACTGTCTCTAGTACACACACCACACACAATAACCTCCCAGGTGAGTACATTTCATATGGAGTTACCAGACAAGGGTATTTAGAGGAGGAAACACTGTACTGGTGGTTTGATTAACAATAACAGTGCCTCACGGCCTTAGCAGTCATGTGAGTTCTTGTACTACACACACTATACAAATGTTATCCTCCCAGGTGGTTACACTTCAATTAGGAGTTCACAAACAGGGGTCTTTGGAGAAGAGGACACTGGACAAGCTGAGTGTAGTAACAGTAGCAGTGTCTCCTGGCATTAGCAGTCATGTCAGTCCCTGTACTACACACACTTGACAAATGGTTTCCTCCTAGGTGAGTACACTACAACTTGGAGTTACCATAAAAGGGTATTTGGAGAAGGAAACACTTGTCTGTTTGGCGTTGGAGAACAGTGCCTGCTGGGAGTTGTAGTCATATTAGTCCCTGTGCTACACACACTATACACAGATGTTGTTCTCCCAGGTGAGTCTACTTCAATTGTGAGATGCCAGACAGGGGTCTTTGGACAGGTGGACACTGGGCTGTGAAGTGAAGTGACAGTGAAGGTGGCAAAAGGTGAGCAGTGAGCATGCACAACACAGCATTTTGGTGACATTTTCTATTGTTGTGACTTACCAGACTCCACTTCCCCAGGTATTCCCATCAAGCCCTCAGGATGCAGGATGGCAAAAGATCTCCTCCCAGGGATAGATCTGTAGGGGAGGAGTGGGAGTGCCACCACCAGTCTTCTTGGCCTTCAGCTGGTGCTTGGAGACCAGGGAACAGACCTTGCCCCTGAGGTTGTTCCACCACTTCTTGATGTCCTCCTTTGTGAGCTTGGTGGTGCCTACAGCATTGACTATGTTGCCTATCTTGTCCCACATTTCCATCTTCCTATTGAGAGTAGTGTGCTGAGCCTGTGCTTCGAACAATTGTGGCTCTACTCTTATGATTTAATCCACCATGACTCTAAACTCTCAGTGAAACGGGGATTTTTAATACGTGCCATGGTGGAAAAAGAAATACGGGTGACAGTGACATACAACGGGGGAAGTGCAAAAGGGTGTGACTGGACAAACGTATGTGCTGGGTGTGAAAAGAGATGGTGAGAAAAAAGTGTTGCCTATTATCTGTGCTGTATGGTGAAGAATTTGCTCTGGCTTCAGTGTTTTGCGCTGTAAATGGAGAGGATTGTAGTGTGTGAAGTGGTGTGTTTTATAGCACCCTTTGCTGGTTTGTCCAGTGTGGCAATGTATATCAGCTGTGATGTATTAAAATCCATCCAATGTGCTGTTGTGTATTATTCTGGTGACCACAGACCACCGTGGTTCTGACTGCCATTGGCTGACCACAATGGGTGCCTGCCACTGCAACTTTGGACTTGTAATACGGTCAGTGGTTGGTCTCTGTGCTATCAGTGCCGGAGTTCAAACTGCCTATTTCCAGCCCTCCGCGCTACTGCCGATCTGCCTTTTTTGCCTGGGGGTCGGCAGTCCTGCCTGTGTAACTCGTAATATGGCGGTCTGTAAGACCGCTAGCATGGCAGTTTTTTTGGGACCACCAAACTCATAATGAGGCCCATAGTCTGTTAATTACTTTAATGATTTAAACACTCTGTCACAAGATTACCATATTGTTAAAAACACAATCTGTTAATGAGCAGCAACACAGTATGTTATTTAAAGGCAAGCAGAACCGTAAAACCTTTTGGCCACAAAATTTGCATTTTGACTAACTCAAAGCATTCATGGTTCGTCTATGGTATACAGAGGTCTTTTTCGCCATTGTGTTAACAAGCAGGTCAAGCAAGGACATACCTGGTGACTGGAGTTTGAAGAACTACCTTGAGCTGTACTGCCCACGAGAGAATCTAAGAAAGCCTGGTCTGCCGCTGAACTGCCACTATAGGGACCGTTCTTGCCATCTGCCAGAATCTAAAGAGTAAGAAAAAAAGCGATTACAATGATATGACAATTTCCCTAAATTTTGTGCAGCACTTGTGAAAAGTCTCACAATTTAAAACATAAGGCTGGGAGGTGGATGCACCACGACAAGGTATGAGCAGGGAGTCTTGCTGCACCTGTCTAAGACAGGTCAGGATTCACAGGTCAGGATTCAATAGCAGAGCATAAGAGCCGCCAATTCACACTGAGTAGATCTGAAGGTTTGTTACTTTGTAAGAGAGAGGCGGGATAGCACTGGACGAGGATTGGAGAGTTGAGTTTACAGCAGTACACTGTGGCGAAAGGGCTGCTGTGGGGAAGCGCATGGTTAACACAATAGGAAAACAACTGTCATTTTAATGTGCACAGTCATGCTTAGAGATTTAATTTCCCTGCATGACCTTAACCCTTTCTATCCAAAGTTTTCTTTTTAACGAGTATTCAGCAGCTATGTACGTAGTACTAATCTAGCCCTAGAAGACTCTGCAAGTGTGTGTGGTCACAATTAACAGCGTTAGTGTAGTGAAATAAACGTAACGTGCTTCCCACAAGGTGCAATTAATGTTATCATGTAGCATAAGATGGTGTATGTTTTCATATCTGAATTGGGTGTTATGGTTTTGCAGTGGAGTGTGTATTAGCGATAACAAAGAGAAAGACAGCCAGAAGGTGCAGGTTCCTGCCCATAAGCTGTGCACAACTATTGCTCTATTAAACACTCTGTCAGGGCCCTAAAATAAAACAAAAATATGATGTAGTCTAACCTTTAGTAGAGCCTTTTGCGTCACAAAGGTCTTCAGAATATGACAGTTTGTGTTTATGTTAATCACAATTTAATGATTAAACTTAGAAAACTACACTGATATGCAATTTAAATGTGCACTTGCTTATATTTCAGAGTTCGAATTTTGGTGGCGTTTTAATTTAATCACATGATTAGAGGGATGCAATTGATGTTATAATGTATTTAGACTCTAGACTTACAGTGCATATTCAAAATGATATTGGATTTCTAATAATTAGTAAATGATTAATGAGTTTAATAATATGTGCTAAAGTGAGAGAAGTGGTATTCTGTGTGTACTTAATGAAATGCAGTAGCAAAGCTTTTTTCTTCTGAAATGAAATGTATTACTCATATTAATGAATTATTACTAATGCAGAATTTATACATTTGTATATTACATGCTTCACTAAAATGTATTGATTAAATGCATTATTGTAATTCCCCTGTGTTAGCATGAGTGAGTGCTGTTGAAACTTGTAATTTGTGACCATGCTAGAAATGCTGATTCATTTCCTAAGATACTTTATTTTAGGGTATGTCCTCATGAGAAGCTTAGCTAGTTGGTAATAGGCTCTACTGTTTAAGTATAGAAAGAATGTAGCATGATGTACTTGACAGAAGAACACTGTGAAGCATGGATTGACCTTGTGTATAATTGTTTCAAACTTGCATGGAGTTATACAGATGGCTAATGTTCTCATGACAGACCTGCCACAGAACTGGAGTGTTTCAACTTGGAGTTTGGTGATCAATTACTATTGGAAGATACCCCTGCAATGTGACATGAACTGATTTCTTTGACAAATGAGAAATCTTTCTCATTCTGAGCAGTCCCCGCAGTACCCAGCAGCTTGCAGAGAGCTCCTGATGCTTGCAGACATCTTGCTGATCCTGATGCTCTGCTGATGAAGAGTCCCTGAATGCTGCAGCCTTGGAGAGGTGTATCTTTCTCTCTGTCATTCGCTTTGAAATGCCTTTTTAAACTTAGAAACCCTTTTATTTTCCCCTTCAGAAGACTCCACACCGAGCATCTGATATGCTGACGCTTTCCCTTTTTTTCTTTTTTTGCTTAACTCAGTTCGTGATCTGAGTCAGAGATTATCTTTCTCCAAATTATTATTTCCCTTTTATGCTTTTTGTATTTTACCCCCATGTGTTTCTCCCCACATATGCACTTCCATGATTTTGGTTAGTTGTACCATTGACTTGTATCCAGCTAATGATTATTGATTCTGTTAATCTGAAGTGACTGATGATTATTAACTCTGAGCAACGTATATTCTTATTAATGATATGCATTCTACTTGAATGCTTACTTTTATTAATGTACACCAAAATCTAGTTCAACGTCTTGGACAAACCCTGATGATTATGTACCTTTATAACTTGGTTTTGCTCATTGTCTACATGACTTTGAGCTTGTGTTTGTAGTAAATATTAACTTTATTTCCTAATTAACGTTTTCCTTCCGTGGCCGCAATGGTCATGGTATTTAAATTGTTTGTGGTAGTGCTGAAATTCTGTTGATGGCTCTACCACACCACTTACTGGGTCCAAACATTCATCCACGTTGAAGAGCATCGATTCCTGCAAAGGATGAAAATACTACATCAGTTCTGGTAGTACAGTTATCGTTTCGCACCATAAGGGGGAGGAACCATTTCTGTTTAGTTATGTAGGACTTATCCCATGCAATTTCTCATGCTAAAGATCGCCCACCCAAAATGGTTTGTTCTGAAGATTGATGTAAGTTTCAGTGTTGTGCATACAAATGACCGGAGCATGAGTTTAAATAGGGTTTTGTGCTTGCGATGCTTTGGCTTCAAGATTGTGTTGAAGTGCAATGTGATGAAGTGTTTTACGGAGTCATCGTACTTAAGGACACGTGGTGATTTTTGCTGAAAAGTGTCCATGGTTGTTGTTGACAGGTCCGTCATGGCCTAAGATCCCTGGATAACGCACAAGTGTAGAAGACACTAGTTAATTTATTTTCTGCAGGAAGGTACTGGTCATGAGATCAGTGACAGTGCCAACAGTTTTCCTTGAATGAGCGTGAGTTGTTGGTTAATATTTAGTGAATCCAAGGCTGATGAAGGATCTGTATCAACTGAAGTGAGAACTGCTGGTCAAGTTTCATTCATTGTGTATTTGTGAAAGCTACAGTTGCGTAAGTTAAGCCCATACAGCTTTGAAGTGCTTGAATTCCTACCCGTAATGTTTAGACAGGTTGTTATTTTTTGCTTGCAATATTTTGCATTAGGTGTGAGTAAGCGATTGTGCGAAAGACAATTGTGAAGTGATAGCAGCTGTTGAACGAAGTGAATGTGATGTCATATTGTGTTACACTTGTATAGGTCGGTTAGTGTGCAGCCGCGCTAGTATTGGTGGACAGTGCCACGTTGTTATTGGCTGAGAACAGTGAGAGCAAAGGATTGAGGGATTGAAATTACTCCCCGATTCGATCGCGAGTTGTGGAATTAATTGAATTGGACCGAAAATGAAATTTATCAAAGCATTAAAGGGTGCGTTAGGGGAGATTATTTATTCCAGTTAGAGAAAGTATAGAGGCACTACCCGAAGGAACTCCAGGTTATATTGTGTTGTCACTAGCTTTTCCCCGATACGGAAATGTTGGACCTGGCCCTTTTTGCAGGGTTATACCCAAACTTTTTGCCATCTTCCTCATATTTTTCTGACTTTTTTTTTTATGGCTTTAAGACTCTGGGCACTTTACCACTGCTAACCAGTGCTAAGGTGCAAATACTTTCTGTCTAAATTGTACTGGTTATTGGTTTATCCATGAAAGGTATATCTGATTTACTATTAAGTCCCTAGTAAAGTGCACTAGAGGTGCCCAGGGCCTGTAAATCAAATGCTGCTGGTGGGCCTGCAGCATGATTCTGCCACCCACATGAGTAGCCCTGTAAACATGTCTCAGATCTGACACTGCAGTGTCAGTGTGGGTAGTTTTAAACTGCCATTTCGACCTGGCAAGTGCACCTACTTGCCAGGCCCGAACTTTCCTATTTACTACATGAGGGTCACCCCTAAAGAAGGCCAAAGGCAGCCCATTGGGCAGGGTGTAGTGTATTTAAAAGGTAGGACATGTACTGGTGTGTTTTACATTTCCTGATAGTGAAATACTGATAGATTTGATTTTCATTATTGCAAGGCCTATCTCTCCCATAGGGTAACACGTGACTGCCTTGAAATATCTTTTAAGTGTAACTTCCCATTGGGAGCACATACAGATATGCAGTATGGGGGTCTCAGAACTCACAATTTAAACTACATCTCTTGGAGAAGTTGGTTTTTGAACTGTGAGTTTGAAAATGCCACTTTTAGAAAGTGGGCATTTTCTTGCCTAACTATTCTGTGCCTTTGCCTGTCTGCTAAATACACGTCTGGGTCAGGGTGACAGTAGGGCTGTTTGTGCATTAGCTCTTGACAGTCACACAAAATGAATTGAGGTGTGCCCTGGATAGCCTGGTGGCCCATCACCAGGCTGATGGGTTTTCCTGAGCTAAAGTGGTGGAAGGAGCTGACACTTGTACCTGAATATGACTGTGCCTTCCCTCACACACACACAAAGCAGTCTCCAACCCACTGGAGTGTGTCTGGGGTCAGGGAAGGGAAGGCAGGGTCTTGTTCACTACAAAGACATATCTTTGAAGTCTGCCTACTTCAAAGGCAGAAATGAGTGTGAGTACTGGACCTCAGACACCACAAAGAACACTTATGGACTGAGGGCATTCTCTAAGGAAGAAGGGTTGGATGCCGTAGGAGGGACTTACACTCTGCATGTTGCTTTGTTGCGCTGGCCTGCTGCTTCAGTACTTGAAGTCAAAGGACTTTCTACATCCTGCTATCCAAGGTTCTCCAAGACTTGAACTTGCCTCCTATTAAGACGTTTCAGGGCCATCAAAGACTTCACTTGCCAGAGCCTGGGCTCTCATGCTGGGGGGGCGGGGGGGGGGGGGGGGGTCCGGTGTGTGTACTTTACACAGTGCCTCTGAGATAAGCCTAACTGCTTGCACCACGCTACCAAGGGGGTGAGTAGGGGTTATCTTAGCTGTGGCTCCTTTGCACTGACTAGAGTGAAGGTCCCTACTTGGAAGAGTACAAACCACTGTACCACAAATGGAGACCCTATTTCTAACACAGAACATTTAATTTGAGAATTCTAGACAATTTGAGGCGAATAATGTATGAAACGAGAATGCCTCCAAGACCCCCACAATTTGAAGCCCTAAGTATTTGGGAACTTGTTGCCTGTGAAAGGATGGCAGCTAAATAAGAGAATAATGCAGAAAGCAATGAAGACACTTTCAGAAGCTAGAAGGCATGCAGAACATAAGATGTGGAGAGCAGATATATCAGATGAAGTCAGAATGTTTCCAGCTATTTCAGAGGAAAGTCACAGAAGTCCAAGACCTAAGATTCGAAAGAAACATGCAGAGAAAGTAGGACAGACAGTAGAAGGCAAGAATAAAAACACGGTAATATATGAAAGTGATTCAGATAATGCGTTTATGAAACAATTATTAATGAATCGTTCACAACTGTATCATTCAGTTGAGATAGGAATGAGAGGGGAAGAAGTACAGAATGTAGGCTCCCATGTGCTTCCTGCTCCAGTTGCACATTATCTGTCTCAGATTGTCCCAGTTACACCTGTAAATTCTGAGACATAAGTGTCTGTGGTCTACCCACCAGTTACAACTGTTAACACAGTTCAGCCAGTTAAAAGTCCAGTTGTAAATCAAATTGTCCCACATCCAAATGTGAGTCAAACAGTGCAGAGGCCTTATGGGAATCAGCCCATTCAAAATTGTATTCCACATAAGGCAATACCAATGTTTAGTCCAGTTCAGTCAATGTCAAATGTTACTCTGAGTCAAACCGGACTGTCTTAACAGGACAGAATGCTGGAATGCCAATTCCTCAGAATTAGGTACGTCTCAGGAGTCCCGATGCACTAATAGTTCCTATGACTGTAGGTCCAGTTGTGCCCTTGTATGCTTCAGGTAGTACTAGAAGTAAAGTCCATTCACTAACTGTCCTGACTGTTCCTAAAATCCCAGTTACATCTGCTGGGATATCACCAATTGGTATACAGAGATCAGTATTTTCAAACAATTTGTAGATGGAGAAAACAGCCTCTCTTTTATCTCCTTTGACCCCTATACGAATTAAAGAACTAACCAGATGTTAAACTGGACAGGACCAGTTCTTGATGTGAGGTTTCCTCAGGGAACCCCACCATATTCCATGCTCAGATCAGATTACAAATGTACATTTCAGTACCCCACAAAACATACCCCAGAGAAATATTAGTTTGCAAGGTTTCACAGCATGACAATTGACAGATTGGTTAAATAGTTTGAGTCCACAAGGTGCAAAGGGATTGAGAAATGGCAATGCTAGAACAGAACAGAAGATACACCAGAGAGAAAGACAGATCAGTGAATACACACAGACTGAAATTGGAATTGAATGAATTGATTCTGGGAACGTTGGACATAGCTCAATTGTAAACCTACACAGAAAACAAACTGCGGTTCATGTGTAAGGATGTTTCCCAACGTGGAGGACAGCTTTATGAGAGGTTACCAATATTAGCTGAGAAATAGAATGTGGATTTAGGGAAATCAAAACACTTGAAGAGAAGTTACAGATTAGAGTTCAGATCAAAAGACATAACCCAACATGAGATCGCCAGGAATTAAACTGCATATTAATGAATTGATTACATACATACAGACATGGGGAGCATTAGGTAAGTGGGAAGGCAGATGGGCTAAGAAAAGAGATCAGAAGAAAACAGAGCAACATGTGCCTCAAGCAGGAGAAAATCAGGCAGAGGGCAATGAAAAAATGATGCCCATGAGAGAAATACCAGGATATATTCATGTGCCTTGGAGTATGAGTAATATACTATCATTCACCAATGAGTGCTCGATTTTGAGAGAAAAGCCTGTGGAGTAGTACAAGCAGACAGAGATGTGTGAAACTTTCAAAATGTGTAAGGGAAGATCTAAATACACTGTTTGACACTGAAGTTCCAACTGATTTGTTGACTGTGTGCAAAGTGCATGTTGATTGGCCTGAACATGAACCTCTGTGAGATCCAGTAATGGGTGCACACTCTGAAGAGGTGATGAAAATGTATTACAAGGTGATTAAGTTCCTGAACAAAAAAAGTGTCCCTGAAAGATACTGATATTCAGAAAATTGACAGAACAGCCCAGGAGACTAAAGGATTGATTCATGCTTATTATGAGAGATTGTTGCAAGCGTTCAAGCATCACAGTGATACTGAGCATATAGAAGCTAAGGATATGGGTCATTTTGTGCTCAGATTTATACAGGAACTGAGACCAGACGTAAGCAAGATGATTCAGCAGCACCCGATTTGTTGGCAGAAAAAAACAGCTGATGAGATTCTACATTATTCAAAATACTATAGTGGTGAAATGGAGTTGAAACAGAAAAAGCTAAAAGAAAAAGTCATGGTTTTGCAATTGAAAGCTGCACAGAAAGCAAATCTGAATTCGTAGATAATGGTGAATACTAGTGCAGTGCAAGGAAGGTGACAAATGTTGTTCTGTCTAGAGGCAGAGGATGTGGTGTTCAGATAGTTCAGAGAGGAGGTGTTCTTGATGTCCAGCCTTTGAAGAAGACTAATTTGTGTCTTGCGTGTGGAAATTTGAGCCATTGGTGATGGGAATGTCCATATAATAAAGTGAATGTTCGAGTGCAGAATGCTGGAGTTGCTCAGACTCAAGGTAATAATCAGGTTCAAATTCAAAGAATTCAAAGACCCTAAAGTTAGATTGTACATGTCCCCAGGACAACAGATGCAGGTACCACAAGCCCGGATGACACAGCAGCAAGTGACTGTGTCTCAGCAAAACATGAATTGAATGGTGAATGCAGATTTGAAATCATATAGCATCACAATTGCCCTTAATTAATTTGAGTGATGAGAAGTTCATTGAAACATTTCACTGTGATAGTTCTGATGATGAGGATTACATGCTAGGTGCCTCCTTAGAGGTCCCTATGTAAATGCAAATATTATGGGCCATAATATCTCACTCTTTGTTGACCCTGGAGCTACAAGTTCCGCTGTCAGAACAGCTGAAGTACCAAATTTGCCCAATTCAGGAAAGAGAATCCAGTCTGTAGGAGTCAACAATAAGCAACTGACAAATTCTGTAACAGAGTATGTCCCTGTTAAAATAGGTTGATTTGAAGAGGAGTACCAATTTATGGTCTGTGATTCAAGTTCCGTAACTTTGCTGGGGTGGGATCTGTTGTGAAAGCTGAATTGTTCCATCAGCTGCACACCAAAAGGAATAGATATTTAGACAAATGTAAAATTGTAGAGAAGTACAGAATGTCACATTGTACCCAATGATGACTTGTAATGATTTGCCTAAAGATTTAAAAGAAACTGACTCCAGAAGTTTGAGATTTTTCAGGAAAAGAAATAGGACTCATTAAATGTGTTGAGCCCATTAAAATAACAGTAAAACCAAATGCAGTGTATCCAAAAACATCTCCGTATAATATGTCCCCAGAGACAATTGCTGGAATTACCCCCTTTGATTGATTGACTGAACAGGGTATTATCAAATAAATCATGGGAAGTCCTGCAACTCTCCTATTTCATAATTGCAGAAGTCTAATGGAAATAATCTTAGTTCAAGATTTGAAAAAGGTGAATGACATTGTTGTTCCATGTAGTTCTGTGGTACCGAATCCTGCAGTGATTTTATTCCAAATTCCCTGTGAAGGTGAGTGGTTTACAGTCATTGACCATTTTCAAGCATTTTTCTCTGTACCACTGCATGAGGAAAGCCAGTATTTATTTGCATTTAAATTAGCTAGTCGTGTTTTGGCATGGTGCCAAACTCCTCAGGGGTATACGGAGTCACCATCAATTTTCAATCAGATCCTGAAAAATAATTTGGAGTCCCTTAAAATGCCCTATCATTTATCTTAGTGCAAAACACCGATGACCTGTTAGTTGCGTCAAATGCCAGAGAAGCATGCAGAAGAGATATCACTGCCCTTTTGAATCATTTAGGAGAGAATGGCCATAAAGTTTCTCCTACTAAATTACAATATTGCAAGAAAGAAGTCCTGTACTTAGGCCACCACATTGAGAAAAGTATGAGAAAAGTGTGTCAAGAAGGAATCTCAGCAATCGTGAAAATGAATCCTTCAGTAACAGTCGAGTGTTTTTGGAAACGGTTGGCTACTATCGTCATGGATTCTGAAAATTTCCTTTTTGGCCAAGCCTTTCCAGAGGCTAACATAGAAGGATGTGACTGATCCTGTACCATTGAATAAAAACTGCATATGTGCTTTCACAGAGCTGTTTTTCTTTGTTTTGTTGCAAGAGAGACGGATATGCACTCTCAGTTTTGACACAGTTGCATGGAAATGCAACTGTGCCAAACCTGAGAGTGCATCTCCTTTGGTTTATTTTTCTGCCACACTTGAACCTGGAGCTGCAGCGTTGCCTGGTTGATTAAAAGCAGTTTCCTGCCCTCAGCGTCAGCACAGAGCAGTGCGAAAGCAATGTGATGGGACATCCACTGAACATTATTATTCCCCACCCAGTGGAGATTTTCTTAACCTGTACAAAGAACCAATACCTAACGTTTAACCCATTATCAGCAAGTGATCCTTGCCTCATTGAATGTGAATTTCAAAAGATGTAGTTTTGAACCCCGCAACCCTGTTGCCTATTTCTGTTGAAAATGCAAGTGACCGCAAAGATGAGGTTGAGCATGACTGTGTTTATGTGACTGAATTGTGCACCAAACCAAGACCTGATATTCAAGATGTTTCCTTAGACTGCCATTTTCGTTGATGGCTCCTGTTTGAAAGATAAAGATGGTACCCTGAGAGCTGGTTATGAAGTTTGCACAGTCTCAGGTGTGATAGAAGCCTCCTGGCTTGAGGAGTCTTTTCAGCTCAAGTAGTCAAATTGGTTGCTCTTACCAGAGCATGCTGTTTTCTGAACAGCTTAAAATGACAAATTTCACTGATAGACAATATGGGTTTGCTGTCATTCATGATTTCGGACAGTTATAGTCCCAGATATGTTTTATGACCTCTTCTGGTTCCCCAATCTCAAACAGTGACACAATTTACCATTTGTTGAATGCATTACAGTTACCAGCAAAAATTACTTTTGTGAAATGCCTAGACAATAGGATGTCAACCGATTGTGTTACCCTGAGTAATAACTATGCGGGTGAAGTTGCCAGGTGTTGTGCCCATAGTTGTACTTCCTTTAATGGAGAGTGGAACAGTGATACAAAGGATGAGACAAGCCAAAATGTCTTACTTACTGCTGTTGACACACAGGAGGAAATGTAAAGTTTGCAGAAAGAAGAACAGCAAAGTTGGGTCAGGGCAAGATGTGCCAAAAGGAATGAAGTTGATGTTTGGGTATCAAGCGATAGAAGAGTAGTGTTGCCAAATACCTTAATGTTACTGGTGGCAAGACAATACCATGGACAGGCACACATAGGCAGAGACGCAATGGCAGAACATTGTTTAACCCCAGATTTAGAGTAACTGCTGAAGCCACGTCACCAATGTGTCACCTATCAACGAATGTAAGGAAACGTATAGTTGTTACACTGCGTCACATAGGTAGATCAGGAGGACCGTTCAATCAAATGTAGCTGGATTTTATTCTGCTGCCAGTTTGCGATGAGATATGTTTTAATTATTTTTTTTCTTTTTTTCCCAGTTTTATTTATGAAAAGTAAAACAACTTATACTTGTTTGCACCGTACAATAGTCTCACTTCATGAACCATACATCTCATCTCACCCTTCCAAATATGAAACTAGTCTATATGGAATCTACCATATGCGGCCGTTTTCAGAATGCTACAATACAGAACATATGGGAGAGCAATATAGTAGTGATTGTACAATGGTCCATCGCAAGCTGTGTAATATTTAAATGCAGTAGTAATGAGCAAGTCTATCCATATCAAGTACAGTGCATAGTATATTACATTTTACCAATGAAACTGTGATACTGCAATGCATGTTACTGGATTCAAACATGAAGAGAGAACAGCTGTTGCATTCCAATGGACCAGTCAACAGTATTCGGGAGGCTGAGACTCTTAGATGGGCCAGCTGAACCCAACCTATGGCTATATAGGCAAATCGATGAGGCAGAGAGGGAGAAGATCAGGCAAAAAAAAGGTCAGAGCCAACGAGAGAGGGGCATATTGTCTTCCAGTCACACTCAGCCACACATCCGCAACTGCTGCTTACTGCCCAAGCGGGCATGTCGGTACTCGCTCTTCGCTATTGGGGTTCATCTGCCGAGGTGTCCCCCCCACAGGCTCCCAATGCAGACCTTCGATCATATCACACCAGACTTACAGATCTCACTCAGCGTGTTTATCCATGCGTATCTTACAGAGGTGACTTTCCTCCACAGTCGCCCACTCAATGAGGTCAGACAGCCACGCATCATGTGTCGGAGGGGCTGGGTTTGCCCATCGGATTGCAATGCGCCTCTTAGCCAAAACAAGACCCAGCTGCACAAATCTGTACACCATTTTGCACCCTTTTTTTAGGAATGGGAAGGAGGCCCAGGAAGCAATGGCTCATTGTTACCTTCAAGTTCACCATTGTCACATCCCTCAGTGTCTGCACTATCTGGCGCCAAAAAGGTAGAATGGAGTTACATGTCCATGTGACGTGTTCGAAATTGGCTGGGGTCGCGCGACAACGAGCACATCCGTCAAGTCGTGATGGGAATAGTCTGTGAAAGCGCTGCGGTGTCAGATATGCTCTGTGCAAATTGTAAAATTGTGTCAGTGTAAATCTGGCATTGCTAGTCCCATCCTGTACTAGTGAGCAGGCCTTATTCCATTCTTCATCAGTAAGCGGAGTTCCCAGGTCCCCCTACCACATAACTCTCGTCCCGTTTATATTTATCCGTCTATCCCTTTTTATGGCACTGTAGGTGCAGGAGAGTAGACCCCGATCGCATCCTGGGTCTATAAGAGCGATCACAAGGTGGGATTCAGTGGTTCTGCAGGAAAGGAGGTCCAAATCTCCCGAGCCATCCGTGAGAGGCTAGCATATTGCAGGAATTGTCCCTGTTCAATTCCAAAGAAGGACTCAGCCTCCCCTGTGTGACAAATGTGCCATTTTGGTATATATCACCAGCATTATAACATCTACCTGCTTGCCATTTCGAGAAGTCTAGTACATCAGTGACTCTAGCAAAAAGGCGAATCCACCGGAGCGGAAGTAGGCGCTCATATGGTGCCCTCCGCAGCACCCCGTGACAGCCCACTCCCACATCCGCGACACCTGCAATACCTAGGAAGTGGGTATCCCTCGGAAGCCTAGAGCCGAACATGAGCAGGCCTGGTAATTCAGATATACATATAGAACTTTCCAGCGCCGCCGCCTCAACCTTTGTCAGCCCCACCATGGGGTACAACACCGTCTTCAGAAGGTTGACATGAAGGGCAGATATCCGTCCAAAGTCATTCATCATTTGTAACAGAAGTGGAATCTACTGTTCCGGGTTTGTAACAAACACCAAGGCATCATCTGCATACAGTGATTCAACGTGCGTTCTCGTCCCCAGCCTTACGGCCCACCTTTGCAACCCTGCTCTCAGATGTACGGCCAGGGGCTAAACAACCAACGTGAACAGCAGCGGCGACAGTGGGCAGCCCTTCTATGTGCCCCGTTCAATATCAAAGGAGTCCGACACTATCATCCCAGATAGCAACCCCGCCCGCGCCGCTGTATACAGCAGGTGTACCCATGACAGGAAGTTTAATCCAATGCTCATTCTATGCATCACCTCCCACAGGTAGTCCTAGGACAAGGTATCAAAAGCCTTTTCTATGTCGAGGGCCACGAGCGCAGCGTGGGCTACAGAGTGGCATGTCTCATGTATTACATGTGATAACCTCCGCAGATTCATATGGGTTCCCCTCCCCGGAATGAATCCACATTGATCATCCCACACTAGATGGCCAGTACTTTGCTAGTTGCCAGTACTTTGCAAGTATTTTTACATCGACATTGAGTGTAGACAATGGCCTATAGGAGCCAGGTTCCACCGGATCCTTCCTCGGTTTCCGTATCATTACTATCAATACTTCCCTCATGTGTGTTGGCAGCGAGCCTTCTCTGTGGGCCTCCCAGAATGATTCCAATAATCGTAGAAGAACCGTTGCAGAATATGTCCGGTAAAACACAACTGGTATACCATCGGGTCGGGTGTTTTACCATGCATCATGGCCCCCAAGGATTCCTGTAACTCATAAGCGTTACATCCCCCTCTAGCTCCCCAGTCTGTACCTCAACAAGCCGGGGAATTTGGAGCCCGTCTAGATACCAGCGAATTTGACAGCCATCCTTGTGATTCAACGAAGCGTATATGTGTTTCGGGTGATCCCTACGGACATAACTTTCCAGCCTATTCCAAATGGCCCGTATTCTTTTGTGCACCTTGCAGCAGTCTGCCTCAGATACGTCTCCACCGGCTACTTGGCTCTGGAGAGCAGCCAGAATGCCCTCCTGCTGCGCAAGCTCCCGCTCCAGTTTTTTCCTAATACTATTGGATTTACCAAGGCTTTCACCTCTTATGCCGACCTTTATGGCCTCCCATTCTATGCCACATGTCCGGGTTGTAGATCAGTTCACGCTAAAATATCCATTTAGCACTACATGTATGTCTCCCTTATATTCAGCATCCCCAAGTAGTTCAGGCCGCATACGCCACAGGGGGCTCGCTGGCTTGGGTGCATGTGTCTCGCATTCTAATAACAGAGGG
Organism: Pleurodeles waltl; assembly: GCF_031143425.1. Classification (NCBI taxonomy): domain Eukaryota; kingdom Metazoa; phylum Chordata; class Amphibia; order Caudata; family Salamandridae; genus Pleurodeles; species Pleurodeles waltl. The sequence goes on along the minus strand of NC_090444.1, from coordinate 1,095,446,463 downwards.
GCATGATCTTATAGGAATCTCACCTGACAGGCAGCATGACAAACATCCAGCGTGCCGTCGTTTGCTAACAGAAATCTATCCAATCTGCTATACGCCCCATGTGTGGGTGTGTAACTTTGGAGGTGGGGTGTAGTTCCCTCCATGTATCCACAAAGTGCAGGCTACTCATGACCTTGCAAAGTTTGGCTGTCATGGGGCTTAGTTTCCAGTTTCGGTGGGCTTCTATCTAAAGTGCCATCCAGGACACAATTAAAGTCTCCGACCAAGATGATGGGCATTCCCAATTTAGAGTACTAATACTTGTTGCAGTGTTTTAAAGAACTCCGTATCATCTGAGTTGGGGGCGTATATATTCAGGATGCAGAGTTCACGCCCATCAAATCCTCCGTGTAAGAATAGATAGCAGCCTTGTACGTCCGCTGTTAGCATTTTAGCAACCCAGACAGAAACCCCCCTAGCATAGGAGGAATATGTCGCTGAATACAACTGTCCTGCCACTTTTTCTGTAGTTTTTGCACTTCACTATTCATCAAGTGTGTCTCCAGTAGGAGGGCAATGTGGGCACCTATTCATCTAAGGTAGGTGTGCACTGTATAGCGCTTTACAAAAGAATTCAGCCCCTTACATTCCATGTAACAATTTGCATTAGGGTAGTCATCCTGAGCTATGCCCTACAACAGTCACAGCTCCAACCCCCCGTCCACTCCAACCCACCCCGTCCGTGTCCGCCCCAGCTGTGTACTCTGGTCCAATATGCGCTTGACAGTGTAACTCCATGTCCTCTCTTCCTCGCAATGCATACAGTACACCAAGTGTATAAAACAGAACTCCAACTCCAACCACATTCAACACCCCAATCCCTCCCTGGGTAAACACCTCCCACAACTAGTGTCTGCCCAATCCGTGTGTGCACCCCGCTATCCACTCTAGAATCCAGAGGAGAGGGAGAGCGAATCACTGCCCTCAATCAATAGCAAGGAACTGTTCAAGATGGTGCGGTCAACGCACAAGTAGTTCTCCATGGCACCTTACACACCCATCCAAACCATGCACACACTAAACCCAAACATAGTAACTTATTACTGCAAAAGATCATTAACAACAAGATGCGTGCCACTTAGAAAGAGACAAGATAGTAAGGCGAGGTTAGCCGTGGCCAAAGCAAGGGAGCGTGGTTGTTAGATCGCCCCCACCCGCGCATTGTGTCTATCCCGAGTCTCCGCCTCCCCCAGCACCGGTAGGCAGTGCAGTAGGAAAGAGGGGTGGGAGGGAGAGTAAGAGAGGAGAGCAGGAAGAAGGGGTCAATAGTTCCAAGCCTGGTATGAGTCCAGTTCCAGTATTCCATCTTGGCGTATCTGTAACGGCTCTCAGGTATCTGCATTGTCCGAGTCTGGGTTCAGGCCATCCTCAGAGTGCGAGGATGCCTCTGAAGTGAAGGATTTCACTAACAGTCTGGCCTCCTCAAGCTCCTGTCTCTTCCGTTCCAGACTCAGGGTGCCATTCGGGCGCACTATTACCCTGTCTCCTTGGCTGGTGCGGCAGCGCCTGTTATTCCTGTGTGCAGTGGTGTGTAAGTCACCTGCCCTTCGGTCCCCCTTGTGGCTCCCTCTGTGTGGGGTTTTGGGGCCTCTCATCACCTCTCAGTTCCAACCAGTCCCAGACTGCTTCAGGCGCCTCTAAAAAATGCGAGCGGCCCGCATGGAGGACCTTCAAATCGGCTGGGTATAGCAGCATACAGATGTAGCCCAATTCTTTCAATTTTTGTTTGACACCTATGTACGATTGTCTTTGGAGCTGTACCACTCTAGTGTAGTCAGGAAAGAAGCGTATAGTGTGATTCTCATAGGTAGGGTTGCCGTGTTTGTGCGCTTCCTGAAAGAATGTCTTGGTCCCGGGCGGCGGAGGGGGGACCAGGGCTCGGTGTGTCCGCTCAACCATGAACACCAGTGATAGGGGGGCAGTGGGCATCGTCTTTTTGATCCAATCATCTGGGAAGGCCTCCGGGGCCTTCCCCTCCGCTCCCTCCAGGAAGCCCACTACTCATAGGTTGCATCTCCTCGCCCCCCCCGCCGCATCTTTAGCCCTCGCCTCCAGTTTGTGGTTTTAGCTTCAAGGGTGGTCACTGCGGCCTTCAGCGTATCTATGTCCGTCTGCATGCAAGTCACTTGCTGCTCAGTGGCCACCGAACGTTCTGCCACCACCTTCAAATCCGCTCTCAATACGTTAACGTCTACCACCATAGCAGCAATTTGCGTCTGCACCGCCTGACCGGACGCCTCGATGGCTGCCAGGATCTGTGCTCCGGTGGGCTCACCCCCCCTTATCCATGGGTCAGACGAGTATTTCTGCAAGCTCCCTCCTGCACTCTGGGCTTTATATTGGTCCATCCTGGTTTGCTGTGCGCCTTTGTTCAATCTGACTTTGCCCATATTACACAAGGTCCACAACACCAGCCTCCGTCGATCCCACAGGGCACTGGTAGTCGCACTTCACCGTGTCGTAGCCGCCTAGGATGCAATTTCACCATAGCAGCACCAGACAGCAGATCCATCGCAGCCCACTCTGGAGGTCTGGTCTCTGTCACCTCCCCAGGTGCTTCCTGTTCAGTTCGTCAGTTGGATGCTCAAATGGCCATCCACCGGTGCTTAGGCAATCAGGGGAGGAGGTGGTGGACGGTGACGGGGAGGGGGTATGGAGGGTGACCATGTCCAATGCTACTGCTCAAATACAGGGCCTCAGTCACCTCCCAGAGCCCCCCGGCCCCACTCCTGGCTCATCGTGATGCCTCATCAGACCATGGTATGCCCCTAGGGGGCCAAACTCCAGATCAGGTGCCCTTCACTTCCACAGCCGCACCGCTCTCTGCACCTGTGTCTCTCCGCTGGGCCTCCCCTGCCTCCGCCGCACAGCTCACCATCATCCACTAGGCCTCACCAGGTGGTCTTACAGGCTGAGGCATCCACACAGCCTGCAGTTACCACCACGCGGGGGAGGATGGGTGAGGGAAGCAAAAAAGTAAAGCTGGTCACTCCCCTCACATCAGGTTCACCCGTCGGGCTCCTCCAATCTAGGGCACTCAGGTCAGGTCCGGGGCCTTAAACGATGTCGGCTCAGCCCGCAGCCACAGTCGCAGCCGCACTGTTGGAGTCAGGCACTCACCACGAGTGCAGCTCTGCGGCTTGTTTGCAGCGGTTTTGCCCTTCGCCGTCACATCACCTCAATCCCCATCCACCGGACCGCTGGGTCTGCAGGGCCTCGGAACGGCAGGATGGTGTAGGATGTAGAAGCCGGGGCCGGGAGCACTCACCTAGTGCATCCAGTCAGCCATCTTGTTCTTGGTCACTCAATATGGTTTAGTTATGGTCTGTGTTTTCACACACTGGGTTGAGACTTACCCCACTAGGAGAACTGATAGTCTTACAATAGAGAAGCGGTTACTTAGAGAGTTGATGTAGAAGTTTGGATTCCCGACTTGTCTAGAATCAGACCGTGGAACTAATTTCAACAGTGAGGTCCTTAAAATGTTGTGAGTGGCATTACAAGTTGAGCCAAAATTGCACTGCAGTTATCCTCCAGAAGCTTCAGGCTTGGTCCAATAGATAAAAGGAACACTGAAGTCCTGGTTGGTGAAAGTAAGTGCATCCACAACAAGCAAATGGCCAGATGTATTGCCTCTTGTTTTGATGAGCATGTGCAGCACGCCTGAAAGGACAACAGGATTGTCTCCATATTAAATCATTGGGTGCTATGAGATTGCCAGCAGTGCCTGCATATGTACTTGTGAACATTACAGATGACATGGTGGTGGATTACTGCAAAGGACTAGCTGATGTAGTGTGTTCTTGTCTCATCAGGTTGGAGAGGCTGCTGTACAGCCGCAGCAGGAACTGTCTCATGACATAGGCCCTGGTGACTGGGTTATGCTTAAACATTCAAGAAAGATATGCTTGGAGCCGCGTTGGAAAGGCCTTTGTCAAGTGGCCCTCGCTACGACAACAGCTGTGAAGTGTGCTGGTCTCCCGAACTGGGTACAAGCTAGCCACACTCGCAAAGTTCCAGGTGCCCTTGATGATACAGCATCCGTTCCGGAAGGGTCGGTTATAGTGAGTGCAAGGGATCAGGTTAGCCAAACTGTTGGGGCTGGGTAAGTGGCTTTAGCACAGACTCGGTCTGGTGGGATTCTGAGTGACTCAACAACAGTGACAACAGTGGATGGTATAATGGTCTAGAAGGGTTGAGGCAGAATCAGTTGACTTGTGCAAGCTTGGATGTTGACAAAGGATCAGTTGTGCTAGATAAAAGAGTTGTACCCGGAGACAATTGGCCTAAGGAGAAAATTGCCTGCTGTACAAGTGCTTGCAACTATTGCTGAAGAGTTGAGTCAAAGTGAACGTGAGTCAGAGAGTCAAGTAAACAGAGGATCAAAAAGAAAAAAAAAAAAAGAGTGCCAAGCAGAAAGTACTCAGCACCCGAATGGACATATTCTGCTGATGACTGGGAACAGGAGTTTGTTACATTTTGTGCTAACAATTCGAATCCAGCTCAATATTCTTGAGACTGAATATGCTTTGAAACTGAACTTTGAAGTCTCACTGCCAGTCGATTAAGAGACCTTGCATTTTAGAAGTGGTTATCAGTGGTTGCAAACTGTGCCTTTATTAGAGACATTTTACCTTTAGTAGAAGCTTTTGAACATTTGTAAATAGAGAAACTCTTGATGAACTTTTTAGAAGATCACGGAACTTTGTGAATAATTGAGCAGTTGAAAGAGACTATTTTAATTATTGCTGTGTTCACAAATAAAAAGGACTGAAAAGAGACAGTGAAACAAAAGCTGCTTTGTTTTTTATTTTAATGTGTCTGGAATTAGAGAACTCATGGAGTCCAATCGCAACAGAAGTAGTAAGTACAAATATATATGCATAGGTGCATTAGTAGTGACAGTTATCATGATTATATTATTGTTTATAAGCTTGAGTTTACCTGTAGCAAATGATTCAGATCAGATTCCACCCACACTTGTTTAGAATTTAGTAAAACCCCTTACAGATCAAAAGTAATTTCACATAGATTAAGTATTTACACACTGGTAGTTCTAAAGGTGATTTATCGGCAAATGTGTATTATAGGTTGTTGAGACAATGTTGAGACTATAATGTACATGGTACTAGTAGACTGCAGCACCCATTATGCCACCCACGGCAATGAAAGTGCAAACATGACAGCAGCCTACCACTTTAACCTGTCTGTGCAGTTTAAAACTGACAATTAAACCTCTCAAAATAAGCCCATTTGCCAGGCCTAATCCCTCATTTTATATATTAAAAAGTCACCCTAATAACCCTAATACGCCTTAAGCCCATAGGGCAGGGTGCATGGTACTTACAAATAGTGTATTTCAAAGTTTAATGCTAAACATTCCCACAGTGACAAAGCCCCAAAAACTATTTCACTGTAGCTGGATTATCTGTTCCATAGGAAAGCACCGGGATACAATATTACGTTTAATTTTGTTATCTCCATCTAGGAAACAGCTATAAATGTCATTCTTAGACTTTAAGATATGTCACTGGTAAAGTTGGACATATAATAAATATTTCAGAACAGGGACTATTAGAGAAGTCAATTGTTTTCTCCCTAAAGCCTCTAGAAGCCCACCTGCATGAGCTTACAACTGTCACCCAGAAGCTGAACAGCCCCCTGACGAGGTGTGAACTTGCTCCCCAAGCTGAGACAATGGCCTTGGGTAAGGGTAGTTGTTCTGTTCCTCTGGCAGGATGTCCATCTGAGCTGTAACCAGGATTAACTTCAAAGAGGCCTATCATGTCACAGGTAGATGTAGCCTATGTTCCCTCTAGTCAGTCAGGCACCAATCCCAGTGGGAAAGCTGTTGCTCCCAGAACTGAGTGACCACAGAGGAGGGGTTGCTCTCTTCCCTAGCCATACCTCTTGGGTGGGCACAGGAGCTCAGCACAGGGGACGTTTCTGCCATGTTGGATTTAGGTAGAGAGGTCCAGTGTGTGATTATTTGCAGTATGGCATTGTAAGAGGCGTCAGAAAATGGAGGGACGCGAATGTATCGTCAGAAAGAGTTTTATTGATTGAACATAAGACAATGTCAGTCTCTTATCAGATTGTCTTTGATGGCTGTTTGTTCTTTTCCTTCTTTCTATTGTCTTATCTGGGTCTTCACACTTGTTCTTCTTATCTCTCTTTCGTTTCCCCAGGGTCAACTCAGGAGGAGCATGTAAAGGAAAGAAGAACACAGGTAGTGGGTAAGTAGGTTCTTTCTTATTTTATCTTTCCAGCCTCCCCCCTTTTCTCCTTTCATTTGTCTGAATAGGCTCTTTCTTTGTCCTTATCCCTTTCTTCTTTCTCTCCTCTTTTCCTGCTACTAGTATCTCCTTATTGCTTTTCTTCATACTTTTTCTCTGCCCTTCCTTTACTTCTCATTTTCTCCTTTTCTCTTCTTTCTATTTTCACTCTCTGTCTTCTCTCTCTCTCTCTCTCTCTCTCTCTCTCCTTCTGGTTGAAGGGGTATTTTCCTCTTTATCTGTTTTCTGTGTGATCTAGCATACTATATAGTTGCTATATATATCTCGTCTTGTAGTTTTCAGTTCAACATAAATGTTTTCTTAATTCCTACTTGATAGTACTTGAGACAACTGAAACTGCATTGTGACGGAAAAAAAACCTTTAACAGGCTTCTTGCCGCTACGGTTGCGTTTAGGGTAGTTTTAAACATATGGGCGTTCATAAATGAGAAAACACTGTTTGTAGGCACAAGGATCAAACACGGGTGTGTGTGTGTGTGCTGGCCGCGTTATACAATGCTATGCCCCAGGTTCCCTCAGTCACCAAAACCAAAAATAAATAAATCCCAAACGCGAAACAAAAAAACTACAAACCAAACAAACAAATACTCCGTTCCCAAGCCCTCCCCCCTTACTGTCGTCCCCCTCCCGTACCTGTTGTGGCCACGCTCTCCAGAGCATGGCCGGCTTCAGCGCGGACTTCCTCCTGGTTCCTGGCTTCCAGAGGCTTCAGCTGGCTGCGATCCTCCTCTTGGACGGCGTCGGCAGGTCTCCGGGATCCCTCTTCCGTTGCCGGTGGTTGCCAACAAGTATGATGGTGGGGACCCTTAAAAAGCCCCGAGGCTCCATCATTCTCTGTTCCGCCGGCAGCACCCAGAAGGGCTTCTGGGTCAGGATGGTCGTCACCGGAAGGCTCCCCGGGGCCTTCCGCACTCTGAGGTGTGCCCCCGGGGCACAGAGGGGCGGCTTCCAGGAGCTGCTGCAACAGTGGGTAGAATTACCCCTGGTAATCTTTTTCCTACTGGCTACGGAGGGACCTGGAGTCACACCACACCAACAAGCTGGTGCGAGGAAAAAATGTGGCACCCCTGGGACTATCTTCAGAACACTACTGAACCTGTGGAAGGCAGACGGACTGCACCTGCAGTGACCTGTGAGGAGACCTGAAAGCCTGGACCTGCTCCCACTTCTACCCAGGACAAGGCGGTAGACCCTAAGGGTCAGCTGGATGACCTCCTGTTAAGCTACAAGGACCCAACAAGTTGCTAGAAGCCTTTTTCCTGAAGAGCCCAGCTGATCATTTCCAACTAGACCCTGCTGGTGGCTTCTCCATCAACCTTGACCCCCCCCCCCCCCCCACTCCTCTTCTCCCCCCTCCCCAGGTGCTATTCCTGAGGTCCTAGGACTCTTGGCTGAGTCAAAGTGTACTCCTCCTAACAGCCTGAAAAATCTTGGACTTGCTCAGAACTTTTCAGTAGCGGCAAATTAGTTTCAGCAGGGCATCGCAGAACAGGTATCCGGTCTCATGGAGTTCTGTTCAGCTACAGCTTTCAGCCGTGCCCTGCTGGACGAATCAGAGCCCTGAAAAAGTGTCTAAGTCTGAATGTAGAAATCTTTAACCTGCGAAAGAGCTTAAGTATCCGGTTGTCAAGGGACCTTGCTGGGCACATATTTTGAATTCCTGCTGCTCTGAGCTTTCCCACCAAATGTCAATGGCTTCACAGGAACCGCGTTCCACTGGTAACAAACCCTGTAGATCCCTTCTCAAACACAATCTGCTGCCTTGCCCTACTGAGGATTTTTTACTTCCATTTCAGAGACTAAGGGCCTGATTTAGAGTTTGGCGGAGGGGGTTACTTCATCACAAATGTGAAGGATATCCCGTCCGCTGTATTACAATTCCATTACAGCCTATGGAAATTGTAATAGGACAGACAGGTTATGCGTCACATTTGTGACGGAGTAACCCCTCTAGCAAACTCTAAATGAGGCCCTAAATCAGAATGTAAAGATTCTGACCTGGCTTTCTATATCCAACTCGTGCTCCATCGCATTTTTCTTTTAGTTGCACCTAGGTCCCGGTGAAGTGCAACCACATGATACTGATTGGCGCTTAACGCTTTTGCCACTATTTTAATTTAAAACTTTAAAAATGCATATTTCGGGTTCCCCTCATTGGGTTTTTATCTTTGTGTTACTTTGTTCCATAAATATTATTCATTTTTTTATAAATTAGCATTGGATTTTTATCTTGTTGCGTTTTAAACTTTTTAACTGTTTGGTACTTCTGAATGATTCACACATTTCCTTAAGTTAAGACTTTCTGCTCTGCACCACATTTAAATTACTGAAACCATTACTGGACAAAAATAGTAAACATTGGGAAATTAATATGTGTGGTGGATTGACATCCACCCCAACTAATAATACACTTTCTCACATATCTTTACTTAAACTTTTGTTCATGTTTTCTTCATTCTTGTACAACAGTTCTGTAATTTTAGTAGCCTCTGGTTACACTTTCGCCCCCATCCGTCGTTTCTATTTACTAATACAATTGTTTTGCTAAAATGAACAAGCGACTGCATTTCTTTATGAAAAAAAGATAAGCACAAGCATGCATTAAAGGTTTGCTGAAATGTCACTGCTTATAAATGCGGTTTTATGAAGGTCACATGCGTGAATCCCAGAGGGCGACTCAGACTTTCCTCTTTCCAAGGTCCATAAATTGTGCACCATATAGGAGTAAAAGTAACAATGTATAATCGGCGCTTTGAAATCTCAGAGGTGTGGTATGAATCGCGTTATAAAAAAAAAAATCTAGTTACTAGATTAAAGAAACAATTGCTATGAGCAGCAAAACATACACAACTTTGACAAAGTCACCCATGTCACATAAAAGTACTCGAAAAGAATCCCAGATAACCACACCAGCTCTAAAATCGGTTGTACAATTCTAGAAACACCCCAACAGATAAAGGGAAAGTCGAAAAGATCGGCTGATTTAAGGCGTGTATTGCATTGTATTTATTAATCATGATGCAGTTTCTGAAAAAAGAGCAAGTTACAAATATAAAAACAGATAAAAGACAAGTGCATCAGCAAAAGAACGCTTTTAGAGCATATCATACAATACAATACAATACATAAGGCATGAATTTGCAGGGAGAATAAGGGAAAGATAAAAGTCCGGTATTACAGGCTGGAGATTTTTGCCACTGTCCCCCAATTAAACCAATGCCGTTTTTATTTGTCAAGGCCTTTGCCATTCGGGCAACAGAAGCATCATCTGCTCTCGAGGCTGATGAATTTCTGAGGCTAATTTTAGTGCTCGTAAAGGTCATCTGTTGGTCATTGTGAGGGAAAGCATTCCAGGCTGGCTGCATACCCTCAACAGGCCAATGAACTCCATTCCCAGAATGAGAATTCAAAAAACAAATGTTTTTAATCCACTTTAAAATAAAATATCTCTTACAGGGTTTAATATCGTGTATTTTCAGTTAATGGATACAATGTAATTGTTTTTATGCAGCGCCTCACTCCACCATTCTGCAGTTATCAGGCACGCAATTAAGCATGGTCTTGAATTATCAATGGCAGAAAGTTGGAAGGCTGAGTTTGCCTTTCCAGTACTGAACTTGTGTCCTGCAGATTGAATATGTTGCTACTAGCAAGCACTAAACACTCGGAGACATTTATTACATAATATCAGTTGCAAATAGATGAAAGTAACCCATGTTAAGGGCAGAAGCGCAGTACTAGTAATATACAAGGGTATACACAAGAGTACTTACTGCTAAATTACTTTTTTAAACCAACGCACAATTACAAAACATATAGCAGAAACGCACAATTCCTTGTCACTAGAGCACCCTTTAACGTGATACACCTTAATTCAATGTATCTGCCGGCAACAGAAACATTTTGCATTTTTTTCTGAAAACTAAATCTAAAATCGCATTCTATCTCAGTATCACTTACTTCAACGTAGTCGGACGGAACAAGACCTCGTTCTCCTTGATTGTTTTTTGCTTCCAACCAGCCTCCACCTACATCCTAAAAAAACATAACAGGAAAAGATCAATGACATCCTAATTAAGTCAAAAGATGCTAAAATGTAGATCAAATAAAGGACAATAAACTAATTGTAGTCGATTTTTTTTAAACCGGGCAAGAATGAAAACTTGGAAGAGTCTAAAAATTGTACTATTTAAAGGACACTGCAGGCAGCTAGGGAAGGGCGTGTGCTTAGCCTTGTGGATTATCACTTTGCATTGTTATACTCACTTCCAATCTACTGACAACATAAGGCAAAGAGAGACGATGTTTTGCCAAACGACTATCAAACTCTCACCCAGGCCTCGTGGTAAATAGTGACCATATCTCATTCTCAGGGTGTGCGCCCGTAAATTCCGTTAACGTATGCAGGAACTGTAAGTGTTAATCCTCAAACGTAAGGACAGGACCTCCTCTGTAACATCAGTGAGAGCACCTCACAAGGAAGAACAATCGAGGGACACACACCCAATGCCCACCTGAACTCTCACACATCACACGAGACATGCAGAGAACGACGCACATACGATTTAAAAGGGTTGTATTTGTGGTACATGACCAGCAAAGGCGTCGTCCTTCAGTCATGGCATATCTGCTTACCTGCAAAGCAGATTTTTTTTTTTTTTTAATTCGTTATTATTATTTTTTTTGATAGGTCATCGTTTCAACCTTGTAACAACAAACAGTACAATAAGGCACAAAAAGTGCACCTGAGGATAAAACAGCAAATAATGTAAGGGGCATATCCACACCCACCCCGCCAAGCACAAGGGGCAACTGCATGACATTAGCATATCCAGAAGCTATCACAATGATGAATATAGTACTGCTCTCACACACAACAGCACAGTACAATTATGGCATGGGAGTCGAATCTCCCAGCCTAAGATGAGTGACATAGTATTGCAACTACTTTCCCCACACCTTATAGCATTTGTGCATTTTTAGGTCCATTCCGTTCTTCCATTCCAGTAATCTCGGGGGTTCAGGTGCCTCCCAGTGTCGTTCTACATCTCGCTTGGCGACTGCCAACCCTAAATTACAGAAAAGAAGGTGTGTACTGGGGATGTCGACGTCTCCCGGTACCCCAACAGGATGTACTTAGGGTCAAGTTTCACCAGTTACCCTACTTAGTTCTCTCATCACCAGTGTCCAATATGTCTGAATGGCCAGGCAGCTCCAGAGTGTATGTAGGAGCCCTTCTCATCCCCACACGGGAGACAGGCCAGGGAGGCCACCCATCCAATTCGGTGTAAACGCTCTCTGCGGTAGTATCCCTGATGCTGGATTTTCAGTTGTATCAAGCGTAGGCGAGATTTCATAGCCATCTCCCTTGAGTGCATCAAAGCAGCCTCCCAGTCCACGTCCTCCAAGTCGCCCACCTCTAGGGACCACCGTTCCCTCAATCTGGTCAGTCTAAAGCGGCCTCCCATTCCACATCTTCCAAGTCTCCCACCTCTAGGGAATACTGTTCCCTCAGTCTGTCTGGCATACTGTTGTTCATTGTTTTGTATGTGAAGTATATGGCCTTGGACAACAGTTCTTCTTGCATCAGCCGACCCTCCAATGGGGCGAATTCGGGTAGATCCAGTGTCTTCATGCCCTCTGCCTGCCAGGTATGTTGCAACTGGGCATATTCTCGCTGTAGAAACGCAAATGTCACCAACTCACCCCCTCCAGATGATCCCCCACACATGAGATCCCGAGTAGATCCCAATTTCCAAACACCGTCATCATTCCCATTTTTCTCAGCCACGTCCCTTCCCATAGTAGTGTCTCATGCGTCAATTGTTCGGCCCATTCCACACAGCAAGAGGCTCCCCGACAGGCCTCTACTACCACCTGGGTGGCTGGCACAGTCACTGAAGTCTCTTTTCTCCCCAAAGAGGAAGTGCAGAAAGGAACAGCTAGTGAATTGGTTTTGTTCCAGCTTGTAAGTGGAAGTGCCCTGTGGGGTGAATGCCCAATTGTTAACCGCCACTAGGTGTGCCACACACTAGTAGGCCCTAATGCCTGGCAGTGCAATACCCCCACTCCGATGTGGAGTCACATACACATCTAAATATTGAAAACCTTCAGTCACCACCCGAAATGCCCGGGGGAGACCACTGGGGTCCAGAGAGGTGTAGAAGTGGCAGAGCACCAACCTATTCCAGTTAATAAAGTAGCCTGAATGTGCTACACAGGAAGCAAAGGTATTAAGGATCATGGGTATAGTAGTCTAGAGTTCAGTGATATACAGCAAAATGCCGTCGGCATAGAGAGATTTATTTTTCTCCTCACTAGCCATCTCTGAGATCTTGAACACTGGATAGTACTGTGGGAACAAATCACCATCGCCAAGGGCTCAATGGTAAGAGCGAAAAATAGGGGGGACAAGCAGTACTTCTTGTGTGCCACACTGTACTGAGAATGCCATGGGTAGGACCCGGACCACAGCCATAAGGGCCTGTAAAGCAAGGAAAGCCATCGCTGAAAATGGGGGCCGAAACCAAACTTGCAAAATGTTTGGTGGCGAAAAGGCCAATGTATGGCATTCAAACACCTTTTCTGCACCTAATGCTAGCCAAATATGGGAATATTCTTTTAAAGCCACCTTCAACATCCAGTTATGCATGCGAAAAAGGTTAAGCCTCTTAGACCTACCTGGCATAAAGCCAGACTAGCGTCTGTGAATAAGCAGAACAATCAAAATCAGGAGTTGCGAAGGCAAGAATGGTAGCCACAACCTTCACCTCGACATTTAAAGGTGAGATGGGCCGGTAGAAGCCACAGTTGGTTACAGGCTTACCCTGTTTAGGAATCACAACAAACCCTTGTGCACTGTAGGTCTGGCGGTAGTGTTCCGCGATCTCTCGCCTCCTGAAATAAATTGAGCATATGGAGGGCTGGCAAATTTGAGTATCTTTTGAAAAATTCTGCCAGGAGGACGCCTGGCCCCAGCGTCTTCACTATTTTCAGTTTGGCAATGGCAGTTGCAACTTCTTCCAGGGGATGTCCCTATCCAGTGCCATTTGGTCATAAGGCGGCACTACCGGCAGGTCCACCCGGCCAAGTATTAAGCTACAATAGGGGCATTCATAAACTGGCAGGCCTTGTAGACTGAGGCCTAATATCTATCATATGCTTCTGCAAAGGTCACATCAGTCAAGTGGGGGACCCCTGTGCGATGGTGGACCAAGCAGGACGTCACCTCCCGTCTACCCAGCCAAGCCAGCAGTTTGCCCGCTTTGGCCCCGGCATCATAGAGGTGATATTGCGCAATGCAGAACACTGACCAGATAATGCAAGTACAACACCCTCAGCATGCTTTTAATTTCTTTGCCTCGGTATAGCCTCCATTACATGCCCAGTCCCTGACTTGCCATGCTGCCATTTCCCAGAAGGCTGTTTTCAGTGCTGGATGGGCTGCCATTGCCCAAGCATGCTTCCTCTGCCTGATTCTAGTCATGCGACCATGCAGCCTGGAGCTGGTTTAAACATTTTGCAAGATGATCTTCAGTACGGCTCTGTACATGCCTGTCCAAGGCCTTGAGGTATATGCTTGATGCATATTACATTACTGTTTACAAACAAGGGAAAGGAACCCACAGGTACTTAGGGACCAGGGTAAAATATTTTGAGAAGGAACAACGGGCCCACGAGTGGAGATTTTGGGCCAACAAACCAAAGATATACAATGGAGTCAATTTAAAATTTCCAAATGGAAAATATACTGCAGTTATTGACCTTAAAACAAAAATGAGTGCGAAAACTAGGTATCAAGTGAAATGTAATACTGAAAAAATTCAATCTGGTGCAACAAGATTTGGTTAACTCTCAGGTATTCATCAAGTGAAATAGCATTATATACAATAATAGGGTCACAATTGTTAGGTACCCATACTCATAAAGACTCAATTCAGGATACTCCAGTCGACGAGGTTTCCATCCTTCAACACAAGTTTGGGATCATCATCAGGACAACAATTGTGCTTGAGGAAAGACGGTTATTGCCAAGGTAACCAGATGCCACCTGCAAGGGACCAATACGCAATACTGTAGGAACCACGCTCATGAATAAGGTATGTCAATTAAAGGCGAGCCAAATCAACATAGGTAGCCTGGGAAGGCGCAAAGTGGGTCGCGGGGGATCCAAGTGACAAGTATTGAGAAACAATTATATTGACCCCCAATGTGTATATACGCTTATATGGCCTAAATAGGACAACTGTGATCCCGGATGCTGGGTACCAGAATGACGGGAGCTAAAATGAGTGTGCTGCCCCTTCCAGAAGTCAGCACCGACCTCCAAAGCTACCTATTTTGATTGGCTCACCATTAATAATTGACGCACTGTATTCACAAGCATGAGTCAACCAGCCTGTAGACTGTTGAACAAGTCCAGTCTCAAATTACAGTGCGCCCTTCAGTATCGTCTTCAGTAGCTGAGGTGCCCCAAAGGTAGATGTAGGGAAGTTTTGAGGCAGTGTTGCATTAGTGTTTAAAGTCTTCGAATAAACCTCAAGTGAAGGTACTGTCCCAGAAATTATGGAGTAGCGACATATAAAAGCACCACCCCTGAGCGAGGACATCAGTTCCTTTCTTTTCACACCTTCCGAAGCAGATCTGGAGCACCACTCCCACTTTCATCTGACTTACGAAAATTTCTACCAAAAAAAAAATACAGTGTGCTAGAAAACAATGTCCCCTCCTAAAATAACAGCGTTCAAGTCATGTTGTAATTGAAGAAAATACATGTCCGTCACGGACATGCACAAGATGTGTCTCTGGTATTTCTGCTTGAGGCACAACTCGAAATCATGCATTAAGTGTGCCCCCACGCACCTCAAGGCAATCCAGGATTGGGAGGTGAAGCTTAATGCGACAAAACATAAGAAGTCAAGACCCTGACATAAGTCCCATTCCAGGTCACTAGCATAGACGTGTTCTGCCTTCTGGTTCTTGCAAGACGTCTACCTTGAAATCAAAGTCTTCCACTAAGTCCAAATCAAAGACTAAGTACAAAAAGAAAAAAAGCTCAACTTCACCCCATCCCGCAATTATGTGTTCAAGGAGACAGCGCAGTATGCTAATCAGTCCCTCCTCATATCCCCAAGCACATAGCCGATCCCCCAGCTGGTTCCAGTGCACCTCGAGTTTTCCAGTCCATCAGAAAGTCCAAAGCAAATTGAGGCCTTCAAAGAGGCTACGCTACAGATTTTTGGCCCTTTTCCTGCTCCCTCTGGCATGCGTTTGTGCCCCAAGGGTCTTCTGCAGGGGTCCTCAGTTGGGGTATACACTGCTAGTCTTTCCCCAGTGCCAAATTACACTTTAAAACCCTCCCAGGTCCAGTGGCGGATGCGGATCAGAGATCCACTCCAGCACCTAAACCTGCGCCAGGCTGTGACACGTCTACGCCGGTGTAGACACTACCAACACCGGAAGGGGATTCAATTTCGATGTCTGACCACAAACCGTCTTCAACCCAATCCCAACCAATGTTGCATTACAAAAATATTGAAAAGCAAACAGTCATAATACTGGATTCTGCACCAGTGCTTCTACCAGGGAGGACATACCAACAAAAGCTCCAATATCTATTCTACTCCGACTCTGAACAAGGTACTCCACCAGTGGGAAATGATTATGATGGGGTAGAGGATAGTGACCTCATTATGATGCTGAGAGTTTTTCTATGGGGTTTACAGAATACCAGTGGATTTGATTTCTCCCCGGATGCAGGGATGAACTCACCACCTGGACCACTAACTGAAGGGAGTGAATTATTTGTGGTCGTGGTCTGACAGGCAGCTGAGGTCCTGGATTTGCAGCTGCCCACTGTCAAGACTAATTAATCTGTTAAGACTAATGTACGTACAGAAATTCTACACCCTAGGCCAGCTGCTTCTTTGCCTTTGCACACCTTCAATGAGGTTCTAACCAATAATTTGATGGGCATTTGGTCAAAACCCTGTTGCCTTCCACCTGTGAATAGGCAGGTGACTCGGTGTCACAGACCAGCGCCTTGTCCCTTGACTCTCACTAAACATTCTACTCTAGAAAGCCTGGTGATTCAGGCCTTGACCAATTCTTTCCCTACAACTCTTCTGCATAGGAAGTCCAAGAGGACGGAGGCATTTGGAAATCAAATGTTATTTTCAGCCAGCCTGGCACTGAGATCAGTCATTACAGTCTGTTTGGTGGCCAGCTAGATTTTGACAGTGGCTCTGGAAGACCTTAAGGCCTCTCTGGCTCAAACAATTCACAATGGATTGGGTGTGGCCAAGTAGTAATTTGTACTGGCTTACATATTACTGATTGGTTAAGGAAGACAGTTGGGACAGTGTTATGCTCCACCACCACTCATGGATGTTTTCCACTGGGTTTCTGGAGATGTGCAAGTCTCTCTTGTGGATATGCCTTTTGACAGCAAAAGCCTTTTTTGGACTGTAGAGCCATGGCACACTCCCTGAGACTGCTGTCTCTCACAAAGCAGTTCCTACTTCAGGTTAGGAAATCCAAGGGATACTCCAGTGGGCTTGTGTATAAACAGTGATAATCACCTCAGCTACTGCGGCAATCACCTTAGTACTTTCAAGGTCGAGGCAGGGGTCTGACTGGCACCACACACGCAAGCAGGGCACTAAATAGTCCCAGGGCACTAAATAGTCCCAGGCCCCATTCCCAGAGGCAGCAGTTTTTAAGCTGCTTTAGTTTGCCATTTGATGCACAAGCCCACCCTGTGAGGTCCAGAATTCAACATTTCCTAAAAGGACAGCAATCCAACACATTCAACAAGTGGGTCATACTGACTGTTCAGCATGATTATGCCCTACCCTTTCTGTTTGCTCTGCCACATCTTTCCCTACACTTCCAATCAACTTTCAGAGGAGCACTTCTCCATTCTGTTACAAGAGGTGCAAGTGTTACTCTCCAAAGGTGCTATCTAGAAGGTTCTGGACTTGGAAAGAGGAGAGGGATTTTACTCTCGCTATTTCCTTGAGCCAAAACAAGGATGGAAGCCTCAGGCCTATATTGGATCTTTGAACTCTAAAAGCCTTCCTGTGGAAAACAATTTAAAATGAGGCATTAGACCACAGTTTGGCTGGTCTAGATTTAGAAGTGTGGATGGCGTCCTTGGACCTGCAGACGTATACTTTCATATACCGGTCCTGCAGTCCCACAGGTGTTACCTGCAGTTCTAGGTCGACCAGGAGCATTCAAGTTTGCAGTGCTCCATTTTGGCCTCACCAGTGCCCCTCAGGTGTTCGGGAAAATTATGGTGGTAGTAAAAAAAAACTCAGAGGTTCATGATATGAGTCTTTGCTTACCTCGATGAGTAGCTAGTGAAGGCAGGCTCGCTACACTGTGGACCACTGCCAGATGACTTAACATTAATGTGGTTGTCGCTCGACAAATTGTAATTGCACCGGATTCCTTTGCAGAGCTTTCCATCTATTTGTGCTATCCTGGAAACAGTGCAATTCAAGGCCTTCCCTCTGCCATAGTGAGTCTAGGACATTCAGGCTATGATCTCAATACCTCAGCTTTTGTCCTGGATCTTGGGGAGAGCAGCTCTGAGGCTTCTGGGCCTCTTAGCCAGCTGCATCTCCCTTGTCGACTACACAAGATGGTACATGAAGGCTCTGTAATGGAAGCTGAAGTTTTAGTGAGTCCACCACCAATGTAATCTGTCAGATGCTGTCCAGATTTCGTAAGAGGGGGAAGCTCACCATCTGCTATGGTGGCTGCTCGAACGCAGTTGGTCTAGCATCAGTCCCTCTTCCTTGTAGACCCAGAGCTCGCAGTGCTACCTGATGCATCACGTTGGAGTTACTTATTTGGGGGAGGTGGAGATTTTGGACTTTGTTCTCTGGCAGAAGCCTGGCTCAATTACAATCTGTTGGCGTTGCGGCCATTGGTCTGGCACTGATAGCCTTCCTGCTGCCCTTCAAAGTGAATTTGGTGCACACTCTCACAGACAATGCTACTACCATGTGGTACTGCAACATGGAGTGAAGGGCGGTCTCGTGGGTTTTGAGGCAGGAGGATTTGCACCTCTGGAGTTGGTTGGAAGGTTGGGCATTTTCCTTAACACAAAATGTAGGACAGGGCCTTTGAATGCCAGAGCAGATAAACTAGGCAGGCAGTGTCTGGCGGATCATGAAAGGTATCTGCATTCAGAGTTAGTGCTCAGCATCTTTCTACAGTGGGAAAAAGCCTGATTAGATCTGATCACCACCATCGAGAAAGCATGGTGTAAAATATTTTGCAAGTTGGAGTTTCAATAAAGACACTTGCTAGGAGATGTAGTTCAGCTGGAATGGAGCACAGCACTTCTGCATACCTTTCTGTTCCTGCCTCTCCTGCTCCAGGTTCTGAAAAACACGAGTAACGACCAGACCCAGTTCATCCAAAAGGCTCCTGATTCGGCTAGGAGAGTATTTTACTCAGAATTTCTGGACATAAGCATCTGCCCTCTGCCCAATCTTCCACATCAAGGGTATCTCCTATTGTAGCAGCAGGACACAAACCTTCATTTAAACCTGCACGTTCTATACCTCCATGCTTGGGAGATTGAGTGATAGCAGTTAACTGTATTCGATCTGACTACTAAGTGACTGGTGTCATCCTCGCCACCAGGCGCCCTGCCAAGCATTCCATTTATGCCAGGCAGTGGGGCAAGTTCATATACGTGAATTAATAGAAAAACAAAAATCTGACACACCACATTGGAGGAAATCATATCATAGAAAAACTTAACTCAAGCAAAGACAATTTTGAGGACATACAAAAACTTTAAAAGTAAAGGAAACATTGTAAAGGAAATATTCTTGAGGGAAATTTAAAACTGCATTAAAATTAAGTGGAGTTGGGGACGGGGTGCATAGCAAGCTTCCAGCAATTATGTCTGCATAAACAGAGTGCTTCCGGACTGATACCTGGAATCCTACTTTACCCTTCAAATTGAGGCACACTTTTTTGTCTCATCAATGTGCCGTTGACGGCTTTAACTCCAGCGTGCCTGCAGCCTCATCAGGGGGTGATTAGGAGCACAGATGTAAACCCAAAAAGGGAAACTGTTGCCACGCTTGGGGCTGCTCCCCTGATGCTGCTCCTGCTCAGTATGACCTGGGACTCTGCGCTGGCAGAGCTGGAACAGAACCGATTACCAGGGGACCCACAGCGGCCAGATTGACCCTGACAGGGTGCTGCTGCAGGACTGGCGGTGCAGCACCAGGATGGCTTGGGGGCCTGAGCCTGCATCAAGTAAGGACTAGTGACGCAGCCAGAGTCAGACTGAGCTCCTGCTTCCCCTACAGGCCCTGACAGGGGACATGCCGCATTAAATTGAACTCCAAGGCTCAGTGCTGCTCTGGATCGGAGGCAGGGGCCTGCCTTAAATTTGGAGCAGGACAGAGGATGCAGTGCAGCGATAGGCGCAGCTAACAAGCCCCTGTTACCTGTTGCTTATGCAACATTTGAGTGCTCCGCGGGCCTCTAGCTGCGACTGTACCAGGAGGTGGTATTTCCTCCCAGCGGAAGGTAGAGCCCCAATGGCCCTCCTTGCAGCCTAGCCACTAATAGGTCATTGCCTTTCGTGCACACAGGAGTAACAAACAGACCTCCTCTCCCAACCTTAAGAGGTATGCTAGTATGGCCCTTCCTAAGATTGTGATGCACTTTCTCACTGTTTGAGGGGATGACTCCTGCCTCCCCTTGGTCCCTTGCTGTTGGGGGTGTAAAAATATTTTGCCAATGCACACTATTGCCACCCCGTCAACCCTCCTCCCCGACCCAACTTGTGGCATAGCTTCTACTCCATCATATTGTTAATATGGGTTGAGGTCAATCTAAACAGCACCTCCTAGTTTCTATCACAGACCCTGCTGGAAGGAAAGGGGTCACCTGCTGCTACCCCAACCTAATCATGCATCTGTAAAAATATCAAGAGGGCACAACAAAGAACTGATTAACCCTGTGGGACTAGCTAGGCAGAAGTATTAATAGCCCCTGCACACTTAGGGCCAGATGTATTATGCATTTTTGGGATCGCAAAAATGCATTTTGGTATGTATGAATCCCAATTTGCAATTCAGTAACTTGTTACTGAATCGCAAATTGGAATTGCTACTACATACCGATTCGGTATTAGGAAGGGACATGTCAAGGGCGTCCCTTCCTAATACCGAATTGCAGAGGTATGTAGGAATGTTTTGTGACCAAAATGCGGTCGCGAAACATTTGCTTTTTACCACCTACTTCAAATAGGTGGTAACCCATTTGCAATCGGGAAGGGGTTCCCAAGGGACCCCTTCCCCTTTGTGAATGCATATGAAAAAAAATTTAAGAGCAGGCAGTGGTCCCATGGAGCAGGCAGTGGTCCCTTCTCTTAATGCATCCAGTTTTCCTCTAAGGAAAATGGGTTGCATTTAAAAAAAAATAAAAAAATAAAAAAAATAAAGCTTTACTTAAAAGCAATCACAAACATGGTGGTCTGCTGAGCCCAGCAGGCCACCATCCCTGTAATTGTAGCCATTCACAATGGGTTGCAAATTGCGACCTACCACATGAGTATTACTGAGGTAGGTCGATTTGCGAGCCGTTGGGAATCGCTAAATGAAACTCCGGGAGTTTCATACATTCAAATATCAATTACCTAGTTACTATTCGCAGAAAATCACAATTAGTTAATCACTAATAGGAAAAATTATACATCTAGCCCTAAATCCTTTGGGCGCCTTGATACTCTGCAAACACTGGACTGAGAGGCCCTCTGGATTCATGTGCTTCCCAATCCACTGCATCTGACTGCTACTCCGTGTTGGCACCTGCAGAGTATGTGCCTCTCATCCTGGTTGAATCTCCAGTGGATAAGCTTTGTGCTATATTACAAAAAATACAAGGTTCCAGAATAGCAATCTAATGAAGACTCTGCGCCATTACGTCAGATCTCAGTCTCCTAAAAGACGACCATTGTAAACTGGCAGAGTCAGATCCACAGAGACAGTCCTATCCTCATTTACACCCTGGCAAAAAGAGCAGACCGCAGCATTTAACTCTGCAAACAAGTTGATGTCCTGCAGGAGCGGGTGAAAGATGCATAAGGAAGTGCATGACGGAACAACGTCCTCATCATAGGAATGCCAGAAGGTGTTGGGAGTACCACCGCCATGCAATATATAGAGGACTGGCTTCAGAACAAGGTAATAGCAACGGGGCTGCCAGAACTGTTCATATTATAAAGGTTGCACCTTTCTGGCCCACATTCTCAATTTCAGGGACCGAGATATGATCCTCCAATGTGCCAGGATGAAAGCACCCCTCACGATGGACAACGTTCCCGGATTACACACTTGCAATGCAGCGTGCCTCCTACCAGGTGATCAAACAATAACTACGTAAGCCCCTTCTTTTCCCTACAAAACTTAGTGATCTATGAACAATGAACCCTCTTTCCGATACACCAGAAGCCACGTGGGACTGGTTAGAAGAACACTTCCTAACTTCCAAGAGGCCTGAGCCACTAGACCCACCAGCATCAAAACATCAGAGACAGCCTCAGAAGTGGAGACCTGGACCTTGCTTTCACCCCTGGACGACGGTCGCCCTGTCCCTACACCAGGCCTTGGAAAGATAACAAGCTGTGCTTGCATCTGCCGTTTCCCTTCGGGAACCGCACCAGTTCGTCTGATAGAATATCAGACTCTGACTCCTGTGCAAGCGTGGCACTTTTTCCTTCAATCACTCCGTAAACAGCCAACGATTTAATTGGAAAGCATGTAGGGAGTACAGATACTCATAAAATGACTGCCTGTTGGTAACCGTACCAAATATTATGAGCCCTCCCCTTTCTCTTTCAAATTGATATCAGAAGCTCAACAGGAGCCCTACCCAACATGGTAGGTCGAAACAGTATGGGAGTTCTCTCCACTTTCCGGCCTCTTTCTTCCCAGGATTCCTGACATTGTGGGGTTCTAAATCCACATAATACATCAGATGCTGTTGCCAAGCTTCCCACTAGGAATATTCACTATGACCATATGTTTCTCCTTATACTACCCCATATTAGTGGGTTTGCTGCTTTTAATACATTGGATTCCGGAATGCTGTGTCTGGGAAAACGCAAGTGGCTAAATGACCTTCATATGTTGTTGTTGGTTCCAGGGCAGGATGAATGTCATACACCCCCATATCAATTGCACCTATTAATTTTTTCCCTGTTTTATTAAATTAGGTCAAACAACTGTTCATCACTGCACCTAGTATTTGGGGTTTGCTTGGGATTTTCTGCCACCGCCATATGCAGCGCTAACACTTGACATTTGCGTGTGCTGAGCGAAAGGCGGATACACAAGTCCAATAGTACTGCATATTGCTAGCAGCTGGAAGTAAATACAACATTAGCATCTGGAATGTCAACAGGATGGGATCAGTACAGAAGAGCTATAGAATACTGAAAACTACACCGCAATAAGTCACACAGTCTTTTTTCCAAAAGACATATCTCATTACTCCCAAAGCCTGCAGGCTGCGTGCAAAACGGAGGGGCAAATTGTTTCACACATCTTATTCCTCCTTTGCTAAAGGGGCAGCGAATTGGCTCCCAGCAGGTGTTCCAATTCAAGAGTTAGACACCAGAACTGACTCTGAAGGCTGTTATATTCTCCTTAGGAGTAATCTGGATAGGGCGCCAATAATCCTAGGCAGTATCTATGTGCCCAACACAGAGCTAGATGCCTTTTTAACACACCCGTCCACTGTCCTCACAGATTGGGCAAAATACCACTAAATAATAGAAGGGGACTCCAATGCTGTTTTAGCTATTCATCTTGACCACTTCCCTCCATCCCTACTTGGGGCAGAATCAGTTCGAAAACCCAAGGCGTTACAGCAACGGGTTCAGGGGTTGTCCCTATCTGGTGCTTAGTGTCAATATAATCTGGGCATCCGAGAATACTCTTTTTGCTCACCCGCACTGATTACACAGAAGCCCAGATAGGATCCTCTGCAACCCTTCCCTCTTACCACAGAACATTCATATCACATATCTAGGCAAGACCCTCTCAGATCATAATCCCTTAGAACTCACTCTATCAGGGGGGCTGCATCACATCCCCTATTCCTACCTGGTGGATGCAACCCCAGATCCTAGAAGACCCAGTGTTCAGAGAAGCAATGGCTACCACCACTAACAATTACCGTTCAGAGAATACCAACATCACATCCTTACCTTTAAAGTTGCAGTTTGGGGGGGGGGGGGATGGCCATTAGCACAGTGTTTGGGGCGAATAAAACGGTCCTTCATGACCTTACACGGGTTGAGACCACCCTGGGTCCCTTAGAAAAGGCCACTGCTGAACAGGAGAGCATAATCCTGCAGCTATAAGAAGCCAGAATTGCTTATATCAACCTCCTTGAATAGCTGCTTGTTATTGGCTACAGAGCTTATGTACAGAAAATTCAAACCAAGGCTGACAAATCAGGTGCATTGCTGGCGCACATGATAAGACCACCACTCTCAATTACTCTTATCCTTACCATATGCATGCCACAACACGTTACCATGGTTACCCAAATTAATATTAACACTGCATTCCGTGAGTTTTACACTGCACTTTTACAAGTTTCGCACCCACCAGCAGACCCAGCTGATTCGATTCTTTCTGAAACAACTGACCCTGCCTAGGTTGTAAGCAGCAGAAAAAGAAGCATTCAGTGCCCCTATCACCACAGGTGAGATCCGCAGTGCCATCGCAGAGCTCGTCTGCAATAAAATACTGGGCTCAGGCGGCCTCCCTGTTGAATTTTACGCTACCTTCGTGACCCTCCTACTACCCCAATTGGACAAACTATACAATGCCTTCCTAGTTGTAGGAATACTGGCCTCCACTACCAGACAAGCTCTGGTAACCTCATTATTGAAACCGACAAGCCCCAGAAGAAACGCCCTCTTACAAAATTTTGAGCAAGCTGTGATGCGCTGGCTGCTCCCCCTGCTTCCTAAACTGGTACACCCGAATTAGTGCAGACTTATTCCACTTCACTCAACATACTCTGTTTGTATCAGGTGATTGATACAGCCCGTACTCAATACCTAATGGCTGGATGCCTAGGCTACTTTTAAAGTATGGTAGTCTCTCTAGCGTGTGTAAAGTCTTATACGTTCTCATTTGCAGATACCTTTGCAGGGCCATCACTACTTTCGATTATACACATAACGATCTGGCACCACACGTTTCGCTACCTAGGCATCCAAATAAATCACAAAGGACTGGATTTATTAGATAGGATTCTTTCTAAGGGAATCACGTCTCTCAAGTCTCCTATCAGCTTTAGGATTGCATTCCCACTGTCAATTGCGGGATGACCAACTCTCGCCAAGATTGTAATGCTGCCCTCTACCACTTTGTGAACTTACCAGCGATTATACCCGTCTCAACATTTAAAACCCTAAATGCACTAATAACAGACTTAATATGGGGCACTGGTTGCTGCAGGATCAGCTTGAGCAAACTACAACTACCAACCGAAAAGGGAGGGATGGGAGCCCTTCACTTTAAAGCCTATTGCAGTGGTTCCCAACCTTTTGATTTCTGTGGACCCCCACTTTAACATTAATGGAACCCAGGGACCCCCACGGAATCATCTGGGGAATCCAGGGACCCCCGTCTGAGTCATTACTGGAAGCTGGGGACCTGATTTGTCAATATTTGTTAATACTTTTTAATTTTCTAGGCTCTCGCGGACCCCCTGAGATGGCTTCGCGGACCCCCAGGGGTCCCCGGACCACAGGTTGGGAACCACTGACCTATTGCTTAGCAGGACAATGGCAGTGGTTTGCCTACTTAGTTCAGGCAATACGCTAACAGAGATAGGATACACCAATACAATACTTAATTAAGGTAAATTACACAGCTTATTCTGCCCAGGTTCTGCAATACCCTTATCTTGCCCCCATTCTACTATGCATAGCCCTCACCTACTGGAAGATGGCTCTACATTATACTGCCCCCTATGTGCCATATGCCCTGAATATTCCTTTACAAGGTCTCCCTACATGTTTGGGTATTCTAACATTAAACAGTTTAGCAGGAGGGTGTGACACAATAGAAGCGCTCTTAGGGTGGCCTTATGCCACATACAGATTTTTTTTCACACCTACGGTCCTTTTTTTGACCCATGCCAGTATCACCTCTTATGTTTGATGATACTGGGCACCAGATGGCTCAGAACCGAATAACCATGAATTTCTACAGCTAATGTACATTATGGGTGAATATCTTACTTGCTGGTTGTATAAGGGCTTATGTACTCATTTAATAACACCTTTAACGCCCCTACGAGCCAGATGGGAAGATGACCTAGTGCAACCTCTTCAAGATCAAGAATGTGCCTTCATTTTGGAATACCAGAGTATGGTCTCTTGTAACTCCTGCTTTAAATTTATTCAGATTTCGATTATACACCAGGCCAATCTCACACCACACAGACTTCACAAGATCTTCCTACAGTTTCATCCCCATGCCCTCGATGCCACAATCCTGATTTACTGCACATGCTCTGGAACTGTCCCTCTACAGTTACTTATTGCACAGATATCAAGAACCCTCCATCAGAGTTGACTGAAATGGACTACTGGCACAGGGCGAAGCTTTGCATACTGGGATTATATCCCAGACTCAAGGGATCTAAGGTACTTGCTTGCTTCACAGACCTAGCATTGTAACTAGCAAAGTGCCTTCTTGCAAGAAGCTGGAAGTCACCAGCAGCTTCCCTAGTATCACAATGGCACGAGGAGGTAAAACGATAGGGCATGGCTGAAAGTGGCGCTCTGCGCAGTGAAGAGTGCAGAGGGTTGAGAAAACGGCCCATTGCCAGGAGTGAGAAGCATTGCTTGACGCTTTCACAGCTCCGTTAAAACTTGTTGACTTGTCTTGACAGGGACAACTTAAACAACCCTCCCATCTGTTCCCCTGAGGGAGGCACACTAAAACCCAGTTCCTGGAGTCCCAAAGCAGTCAGTTTATGACACTCCAACTGTGGCAACCAGAGTCGATCACCACTGGTGTCTTGGGGACATAGTACTACTGGACTTTAAGGTGGATGACAACAAACCTCCTTTACCAGGCAGAGAAGTCCATGGCTTAACTCAGTGCGGTGATGTAGATCTAGATTCTCAGAATACAGAAGGGCAGTTTAATGAATAATTGTCCAACAAGTGCTTTCATTTGTAAAAAAAAAAAAGAAAAAAAATACATTAACACTCAAAAAGATTCTACAGATTAAACAATGATTGTCAAAGAAAACTACAGTCTCTAGTTCCTGCTTTGACACAAATGGCAGCCCAAACGCTATTATAGCATTTACAAGCTAAGCGCTACAAAGGTTAACCTGGGGCCAGAGAGCATGTTGAGATTTCATAATTTTAATCAGTGTACAGTACTTCCCCGAGGGGCGGAAGGTAGTCCTAGGTGTTGTCTGACTACCTACGCTCGCTGCAAGCGGCAAATTCACCTTTTTTTAATCAATTTATCAATTCTTTTTAACTGGAGTTAATGTATTGAATCTGATGTTCTTTTATTGCACGGAAGCACTTTTTGCACATTTACTGATCTGCACGTTAAAATTGTAAAATTGTAAAACTGAAACGAAAAGTGTTCTTTACAGATACTTTGTCAGTCTTTGAACCTATTTAGTCGTAGGAACACGGAAATACCGCCGCCATTTTAGGTCAGTGTTCACCATTTTGGGAGCAAGCGCTCTAGCTTTTTACTGCTGCTGGGCTATTTTTAGCCTACATGACAGCGGCGGACGCACCGCTAGCGCGCCAAAGGCAAGCCCGTCTGCGCCCGTCCGCGCCAGACTGTGCCAAGAGCCAAGAGATTATGATTCAAATGCCACAGAGAAGGTAATGATTACCTACACTAAGGATACACTTCTTTCATTGAACAATACATTTTATAATAGTTGT
Organism: Pleurodeles waltl; assembly: GCF_031143425.1. NCBI lineage: Eukaryota > Metazoa > Chordata > Amphibia > Caudata > Salamandridae > Pleurodeles > Pleurodeles waltl. The sequence goes on along the minus strand of NC_090444.1, from coordinate 1,095,419,136 downwards.
ATGCAAAAGTTAGATCCTTGTGTTAAAAGTCACAGATGCCCCGCTTGTGCCTGGTCCCCTCAACTAGGTACGGACCTCCAAAAAGATCGAAAATTTATCAAATTCCCTATTTTGCTAGTTAATTGTCGTTCGCTAGGGGCCCATATGACGGATATCCACCTTTTGGTGGAACAAAAAAAAAACTGGCTTTGTTTCTCACCGAAACCTGGCTGGATGAAAGTTCTGGCCCAGATATTGTTATGACTCTTCCTACTGGATATAAACTTAGCAGAATTGATAGACCGAATCGAGGCGGTGGCATCGCAGTTGTCTATAAAGACACATGTAGGATGACAACAGCCCCTTCACTAATTAAAGGAGGTGAGAGCATGTCTTTTTCTATCAGTGTCAATCCTCATTATACAATTTCTGGTGTCTTGGTCTACCGTCCACCGGGTCCTATTGGAGACTTTATGACCTCACTGGCAGAGATTATCTCACAATTGGTATGCACTAAATCCAACTTCTTACTGCTGGGAGATTTTAATTTACAAGCAGAAATGGAAGATAAAGCCTTGACCAAGATGATAATAAAAGACATGAAGGCCTGCGATCTAGTGCAATTAGTGAAGGGCCCTACGCATAACAGAGGTCACACACTTGACCTGGTATTCTCCAATATGCTAGATTTAGAATTCTTATCATCACGTCCGCTAACTTGGTCTGATCATTTTTTGATAGAGCTAGAACTAACTATCTCTCGACATAAATCCTTGATTATCAATCCCCCACTTTATAGAAGGAAATGGCATAAACTGAAGGCCACAGAGTTTATTAATTCATTGGAGAAGAAGAAACCAGGAAACTTAGATTCAAATAATATAACTGATCTCACCCGCTCTCTAAACAAATGGATAGACGATAGCTTGGAGGAAATCATACCGCTCTCTACCACGAAAAAATTGCCGCAAAAGAAATCAGCTCCTTGGTTTCCCACAAGTTTACTTGAGATGAAAAGAGAATGTAGGAAGCAAGAAAGAAAATGGAGGCATACCCTAGATGACTCATTGAAAAAATAATATAAGAATATGATTCCAGCATATCATTTAGAAATTAAAAAGGTTCAGGCGACCTACTACTCTAGCAGAATTGAAGCTGCAGCTAACTCTCCTAAGGAAATTTTTAATGCCTTAAAAGACCTTATTCATCCTAAGGAGGAGCCAGAAATTCTAGAATCCCTGCAGCAACATGTGGAGGATCTCACAAGCTTTTTTCTAAGTAAAATTCAGGACATTTATGTTTCTTTTCCTGACACCCAGATCAGGTGGTGGTCAACCTGGAGGTCAGGAAGGAAATCGAAATCGTTTTAACAAATTTCATCCCTATTGTCAGGATACTTCAATTCGATTTCCTCAGAAGCAGAAGATAACTCCTCAGTCCCGACCCGAGCTACTCACAACAAAGATTAATCCTTCGTGCTGAGTACCCCCGAGGGGAAAGGGGAATGGGATGGTAGAGAGACTGCCACAGAGATGAACGCCAGTACTCAGTCTGCCTCTTCACATCTAAGATTGGATACAGCACCTGCAAGAGTCACAGTCGCAATTACTAGGGACATACAACATCAGTTTTTCACTTTCTACTCTCAACACTTAATTCTCTTTAATTCTATTATTTCTTCACTCACCCTGAGTTCTCTGTAGCCTTGCTTCTCTCTATAAATGATAGCTCTTCTTAAAAAAATGCTTATTACTGATTCTGGAAGAACTTCTCAACCTTTGTTAGAGATTGGTTTTATGTTGCTATATATATATATATATATATATATATATATATATATATATATATATATATATATATATATATATATATATAGTTGGTGATAATGCGTTCTTCAAATCAGCTGATGTTATTTAATTTCTCCTGTCTTATTGTGACTTCTGTCAATACTTGTATTTGTAAAAGTTCGTTTCTCCTTTCTTACTTCGACATTTGTTGATAAACAAGCATTTACAAAAACAAGTTATTACAGTTAGTTTCTCCTTCCTTACGTATAAGCTTGTTTATTTAAGTTTGTTTCTCTTTTAAACTCTATTTTGGTTTATTACCATTGAATTTGTAAATGCTTATTTGTTAACAGTTCGTTTCTCCTTTAAACTTGGCCTTTGTTTATAACCTTGACATTTGTAGATACTTGCTCTTTTAAAGTTCGTTTTTTCTTTGACTTTAATATCTTAAACAAGAACCTTGTAAACATAAGGTTAATGCATACATTAACTCTGTAGCCTTGCCGACTTCCACGGGAACGGTCTACTATCAAACTCTTCGAATAAACCTTGACAATATTTATCAGTTTTCTGTAATATAATCTTCAAATGTAATTTTACCTCACAGGAGTTTCTGTTCTGAAGCGCGCTCTCTCCACACAGCTGATTCCTGTCAGACCTCAGTTGAAGTGCAAGGCTTCCAGCTGGAGAGCTCGTAACCTAGCAACCAACCGATTGCAAGACTAGAACTGTAACTAACCTTCAGGACTCACAGCGGCCATCTTGGATCTTCTCTTCTTGATTCTTTCTTTGAAATAAGCGCAAGATTACTCTGCAAACCTTCTTCCAGTTTGGGCTTTGCTGTCTCCACTGAGGATATCTCTTTGCTTTTCTCATGCACTTCTTTGATTTGACTTGGCAAGTTTGTGTGGTCATGACACCTATTAGCTTGGACATAGTGACTAGATTACTGGGTTCAACTAAATCGGGCTCCCCACTCGATCCTGCTCCCCCACAGATTCTCTGTTTGGGAATTCAAGTGTTAGGTCCGGTAATTACAAATCTCATTAATACCTCACTAGCTTCTGGCACTGTACCCGATTCTTGGAAATGGGCTATTGTCAAGCCTCTCTTGAAAAAACCAATCTGGACTCTAAAATACTGTCCAATTACAGACCGATTTCTTTGCTACCTATAATGGCCAAAATAACAGAAAAGTATATACATACTCAGTTATCCACTCTTCTGGAAGAAAAAAAGCTTCTACATCCCACTCAGATGGGTTTCAGACCACGGCATGGGACGGAAACCGCCTTGGTTGCGATTACAGAAGAAGCTAAAAAGAGGATGGATATAGGAATGGAAACAGCCATCATCTTATTAGATCTGAGTGCGGCGTTCGACACTGTTGATCTGAATATTCTTAAAGATAGATTACAAGGATGTGGCATCTCAGGAGTCGCACTGGAGTGGATTCTCTTGTTTATTCATGGAAGATCCTTCCAGGTCCTAGATAGTTTGTGTACTTCTAGACGTACCCTCAGCAACTGTGGAGTTCCACAGGGGTCTGCTTTGAGCCCACTACTTTTTAATGTCTACATGCGACCTTTAGCAGAAATCATCGAATCATTTGGACTGAAGTTGGTGTCCTACGCAGATGACACTCAACTGATTGTCTCCTTTTCTAATGCGTACCCGGACATGGTAACAGCACTGGGTCCCTGTCTGAAAGCAGTTGCGACATGGATGTCAGGAAGTAAATTGAAACTCAATGATAAGACAGAAGTCATGTTTTTTGGACTACCAAAAGTTTCCTCCACCAATCCAAGCACATTAATAGGAGCTCTTACTCTCCCCCCCCCCCCTAAATGTATCATTAAGAGTCTTGGGGTGTGGTTAGATCCTCAACTTTCAATGTCACAACATGCCAATAGAATAGCTGGAACCTCCTTTGCTCTGCTTAGAACTTTGAGGAAGGTTATAATAATACTTCCACCACTTGCAAGGAGACTGGTTATCCAGGCACTGATAGGCTCCTGTCTTGATTATGGCAATGCATTGTTTGTAGGAGCACCAAGATATGTTATCCAGAGGTTGCAGAGGGTGCAAAATGCAGCCGCACGTTTACTTCTAAATACCCCTAAACATCATTCTATACAGGCCGCAATTTCATCCCTACATTGGCTTCCAGTGGTTAAAAGAATTCAGTTTAAGGCTTTATGTCACTTTCATAGAGCCATATTTATCCATGGCCCTGAAATGCTCAAAACCCTGGCATCTGTCTACAGCCCGACCAGACCACTGAGATCCTCCTCAGCTATGCTGGCCACAGTTCCTACAGTAAAGAAAGCGAGATGGGGAGGAAGATCCTTATCCTATCAAGGGGCCATTCTCTGGAATAGCCTTCCTTTTAATATTAGATCGACATCTCAAGAGATTCTGTTCAGGAAGGCCTTGAAAACCTGGCTATTCAAAGCTTAATCTCTATACGAATCTAGATGGTGACACTGTCTGTTTTGCAGCTAAAGCGCTACGAGGCCTCCGGGCAGTTTTATGCGCTATATAAGTAGTTATAACATAAGATAACTGCCAAACCACAAACAGCAGCTCAGTCTCGTAAAAGATATACTTCAAAAAGTAGTGCCTCTTTTGCAAAGTTTCAAACAGATTTATTCTGCTATGATTTTAGTTTTGGTGCAAGTCCAACAATGTTGAGGGGTTTGCTCTTGTCATGATACCCTCTGGACTTAATAAAGTGCCTAAAGGCCTTCTTCAAGGCAATAGAGTACCTATCAATCCTGGCCAGCAAAATGGTCTAGTTTCCTGGAGTGCAGAGACCTTGTCCAGTGGCTGGGCAAAGTCTACTGGAATTTCAGTAATCATGGATTAGTCTATTGAGGATTTGGTTCGAGTACACTGGAATGTCAACTTTAGTTGGCAAAAATATTCAGGTAGCCATACCTTGTGAACTACCGGCCAGTCATGAAATTATGGTGGTTTTAGGGCAAGGGGCATTGGGAACAACCACCAAAGCCAGCGAAGACAAAGGTTTTTATCTGCAACCTTTTATCTGCAAGGTACGGCTCTAGCGGTTGAGACAAGATTACCTCAAGAACTTCATGTTGTAGGAAGAGGAGGTCAATTATGCTGGGCTCATGTTGGCCTCCTCTAGTTTCCTCTGTAAGCAAAGGGTGTAGTGGAGGTATACCTCGAGGGAGGTTGTTCCAGGGTATAATGGGCTCACAACTGCAGGGGAGGGATCAAGGAAAAAGTAGGCTTGCACTTATAATTACGCTGTCTCCGTACCCCGGCGGTTTCGGGCGATTTCCTGAAAAGTTGGAAGGGTTGAACCAGTTTCCTGGAGCAGTGCAGTTAAACAAACGCACCTTAAATCCTCATAATCAGCAAGATACTGGACGTAGGTCACAGGCAGGTAGGCTCAGCTCCCAAAAGAGGCATCTTTTCCACAAGTGGCTGGGAATCTCTCCTCACATCAGCCACAGTAGCACTTCTATGAAGGTACCGGCCAAAGTTTAATCCCTGCTTGAAAGAGAGGAAGCAGCCAACAGGACTCACCCTGAAGAAAAAGTTACTTACTTTGGTTACACCTTTTCTGATAGAGACACCACCTAATCACAGATTCCTCACCTTTTTAATTTTCCCCAGTTGCCATACTGGATCCGGAAAACTTTTATAGCAGTCCCCTTACACAACAACAGGTTGTGCTGTGCAGCTCTGTAAGATCTGTTTCACCCTTATGTGATGTCAGGGACCTCTATGTATGTGGCACCTCTGCATGATAACATCTGTGTCATTCTGATCTCGGTTTGTGCCGTTTGACGTCAAACCTTTTAAATCAGAATGAGGCACTGTGCACACATCCAGATTGGGATCTTAATATTAAACCGTATGAGTTAATTCCACAGAATGGAGAGGAGGGTTGGATGGTGAGGAATTTGTGCTTGGATAGTCTTTACCAGAAAAGCTGTTACTGAAAGTAAGTAAATCGTTCTTCTGATAGAGATTTATAACCTTAGATATCTCACACCTTGTGAACATACACAAAAGCGGTACCTCCCCAGGTGGTGGGTCTGTGGGATGGCTTAGACCAAGCACCCTGGCAAATGTCCAGAATTGGCATATCACACACCAGTGCAGTGGCGGCAGCCTTCTTTCTGGTGGAATGAGCATGCAAACCTTCTGGGGGCTGCTCCTTGGCTGGCCTATAGCAGATATCGATACATAACACAATCTATCAAGCAATGGTTCTCTTTTGCGGTGATAAACAGGTTTACTCTCCCAAGAAGCCAACCAAAAGTTGGTTATGCCGTTGATAATCCCTGGTCCGATCAATGTAGAATCTGAGCACCATCTAAGGGTTAAGGCTATGGAGCTGTTGTACGCTTTTGTAGGGGAGAGGGAGTACATACAACACTGGCAAGGTGATGAACTGCCCTATGTGGAAGGGTGATTACCCTGGGCAGGAATGCTGCTTCTGTTTGGAGGACTATCTTGTCCGGAAAAAAAGAACATGTAAGGGGGTTAAAATAAACAACCCCTACAGTTCACTCACTCAGCTGTTTGATGTTATGATGATGAGAAATGCATTCTTTATAGTTAGTGGGCGAAGGGGACAACTGTGCATTGGTTCGATTGGTGAGCACATTAGGTAGGTAAGAACCAAATTAAGGTCCCACTGCTGCATCACAAAAGGTGTTGTCAGGAACATGTGTGTAGGCCCTTTCAACAAACTCATCAAAAAGGCCTACTTGAAGAGGTATGGCTCATCTGCTAAGAGTAAAAAGGCTAAGAGGGCCAAAAGATAACCCCTACATGTTGCCACACCACGACTTTGCTGAGATAAAAACAAACAAAACAGAAGTACATATGAAAGTTGTGTGTTCAAGGATAGAATGTCACAGGAAGAACACCAGACAACTAACTTCTTCCAGCATAAATCAGTTTGGTACATGGATGCCTGGCTGCCAGGGTGAGACTAACCACTTTGGAAGGAAGACTGAAAGACCTCAGCTGTTAAAGTTCTATCTACACGCATGGAGGCACAGTGTGTGCAGGCTTGAGTGTAATACTAGACCTCGCTGATGCAACAGGAGGTCCACCTAAAGAGGCAGCCAAATCAGAGGGCATGTGCTCTTGACCAGAAGGTCTGGGTACCACACTCTCCTCGCCCACTCTGGAACCATTAGCATGACTTGGGCTCGGTCTGTCCTGATTTTCTGCAGCACTCTGGGTAGGAAAGGAGGGGAAGAATGGTGTATAGGAGTCCAGCACACCAATGATGGTGGAAGGCCAAAGGGAGGACTGTCTTAGAAACTCCAACACCTAAATGTTTGGACACTCTACACTCTCTGAAGTGGCAAATAGATCAAGTCAGGGTTCTACCCAGTTGTGCAAGATGCCCTATGCCACTTCCAACTCCAACCGCCATTCGTGATCCGCTAGGCGACGGCGACTGAGTTAATCTTTTTTGGTGTTTGAAGATTTTGTCAGATGACCAGGGGAATGCCCTAAGCATCCAGCCACTTATAGAAATGTTAAGCGTCCTGGCACAGGACCCATGACCACATACCGCCCTGTTTGGTACAGTACTAAATGGCGGTTGTGTTGTTTTTAAGAACACCCGTTTCTCAACACCATCAAGGTGGGGATAGGCACTCTCAGGGCCAAGAGAATAGCTTGCAACTCCTGAAGTTTGCTATGGAAGCTAGACTCGGCTAGAGAAGAGCGTCATCTGACCTCTACCTCCCCCAGATGACCTCTTCCAACCAGCAAGACACACAAGTAGCAACTCTGATCTCTGGGGAGGGTAGGGAGGGAGTCTGCCACCAGTCAACTTGAGATCAAGCAACCGCCACTGAAGATCTTTTCCAGTTTCTTTCAACCACCTAGATAGACTCAGCAGTCCCACTGGAGGTAAGCCCACTGAGAATTCACACTCCGCTGCAGAGCCCTCATTTGCCCCCTGTTGTGGCCCACAAGCAGGGTGCAGGAGGCCACAAGGTCGACAAGCCTCAGAGCAGCTCTCACTGAGACTCAGGTCAAGGTCTGAATAAGAACATAGTTACCTACCTTTGGTAAAGATATATCTGGTACAGACATATTCTAATTGCAGATTCCTTACCTTATAATTTCCCCCCTGGCATCAGACTAGATCCAGAGATTTTTTTCGAGCAGTACCCCTGCGCGTTGTCGGGTGGCATCAGTCGACTCCGCAGTTGGCGTTGTGGTCACTGTGATGGTGTCACGGTCGTATTTAGGCGCCACCCCAGTGCACTGACCTCAGTTTTTCACGATTTTCCACGCCAGTAGCACGGAGCCACTAAGAACACTGAGTATGGTGCTCCAAAACTAGGGCCCTTATAGGGAAGTTCCTGTCCCTAGAAATCAGTTCACAGAGTGGGGACGGTAGGAGGGTCGGTAGGAAATCTGCAACTAGAATATGTCTCTACCAGATATATATCATTAACAAAGGTAACTAACTTGTTCATCTGATAGAAACTTCTAGTTGCAGATTCCCTACCTTAGAATAGATTCCAGAACAATACCATCCCTGGTGGTGGGCTGCGAACTAAGATCACACCAAAAAGTCCTGCAGGACCGAAGTAGCCGTCTCTGCAGAACGGACTATCCAGGCAGTAATGTTTAGTGAACGTGTGCATTTCGCCGCCTGGCAGATATCCAGGACTGGAACTCCAAATGCTAACACTATAGTAGCAGCAGTTGCTCTGGTAGAATGAGCAAGCAAACCCTTGAGGGGGTTTCTTTTTCGCCAAAGCATAGCACATTTTGATGCAGGGGACTGCCCATCGCAAGATGGTCCTCTTCTGCATCGTCCTTCCCATCTTTGCACCCACATAACCCACAAAGAGTTGATCGTACACCCGGAAATCTTTGTTACGATTTAGGTAGAAGGCCAACGCTCTTTTTGGGTCCAGGCTGTGGAGTCTCTCCTCCACATGAGAGGGATGTGGGGGGGTGCAAAAAGTATGCAAGGTGATTGGTTGGCCTATATGAAAAGCTATCACCACTTTGGGAAGGAATGAATCCATGGTACGAAGCACCACCTTGTCAGGATGGATAGCCAGAAATGGTGGCTTCGAAGGAAGAGCCTGGAGCTCACTCACTCTATGAGCAGAGGTGATGGCAGTCAAGAAGGCAGTTTTAAAAGTCAAGAGCCGCAGGAGACAGTTGTGGAGTGGCTCAAAAGAAGCACACTTGAGATATGTTAGGACCAAGTTCAAATCCCACAGGGGCATTATGAACGGGGTAGGAGGGAACATTTGGGGGAGTCCTTTAAGAAACCTCCCAGCAATGGGAGATTTGAAAAGAGAAGGTTGGTCTGACATCCTTAAAAAGGCTGAGATGGCAGACAAATAACCCTTGAGGGGGTCCAGAGCAGAGCCCTGCTAGGAAAGAGAAAGAATGAAGAGGAGAACTCCGAGAGAGTTGCAGAAAGGGGATCAACAGACTTGTTGATACACCATGCCACAAGTTTGGTCTAACGACAGGCGTATACCATTTTAGTGGCGGGACACCTGGCTGCCAAGATAACATCACAGACTTTAGGCAGAAAGTGGAAAGCTGTCAACTGTTGCCGCTCAATTTCCATGTAAGGAGGCGGAGACTGGACAAGTTCGGGTGAAGGACCATACCCTGCTGCTGCGACGGAAGATTGTCCCGAGGGGGTAGTCTGATCAGAGGATCGATGGCTATGCTCAATAGCTCTTCATGCCCAGTCCAGAATCACCAGGATCAATTGGGCCCGGTAGGGCCTGATCTTTTTCAGAACTCTGCGCAGAAGTGGTATTTGCTGGAAGACGTAAAGGAGGCCGAAGCTCCACTCATGACAAAAAGCATCACCAAGCGAGCGCTGCCTTGGAAACTCCAACTAACCAAGGCTCTCATCACTAATGAAAGAGACCTTGCGACACCTTCAAATGGAGACGTCATTCGTGATCGACTATGCATCGATGGCTGAGTTTGTCTGCTCTGGCATTTAGAGAGCCCACCAGATGCTGAACCACGAGTGAAATGCCCTGACATTCCAACCATGTCCAGAGGTGAAGAGCCTCTTGACAGAGGGTCCACGACCCCACTCCGCGCTGCTTGTTGCAGTACCACATGGAGGTGGTGTGGTCAGTGAACACCTGCACCACTTTTCCTTTGAGAGAGGGAAAGAATGCTTTTAATGCAAGTTGGATTGCCCGGAGCTCCAAAAGGTTGATGTGGAGCCCACACTCCGCCAGAGGCCTTTGATCTCCGCCTCTCCCTTGTGACCGCCCCATCCCAGGAGTGACGCATCTCTCACTACTGTGAGATCTGGTTTGGGAAGGAAGACAGATCTGCCGTTGACCCAATCTGGATTCGATAGCCACCACTGCAGATCTAGTGCAGTTCCCTTGGAGATATGGACCTTGTCAAAGAGATTCCCCTGATTCTGCGCCTACTGGAACTTCAGAACCCACTGCAGAGCCCGCATATGCCATCTGGCATGTTGAATCAGCAGCATGCAGGAGGCCATGAGGCCCAGCAGCCTCAAAGTCATTTTCATTGAATCCAGGTTAGAGGCTGAAACATCAGGATCATAGCCCAAATATCCTGGACTTGCTTTTCGGGAGGATAAGCCTGAAACTGCACTGTGCCCCGAACAGCTCAGATAAAAGGGAGCATTTGAAGAGGGAGTCAGGTGTGATTTAAGTATGTTTATAGTGAACCCCAGCGAATACAGGAGGTTTGCCGTAGGTGGTAGGCGACAGCCTGGGTTGAGTTCGCCTTCGACAGCCATTCATCGAGGTAGGGAAAGACTGAAAACCCATAACCTGCGCAGATGAGCTACAACCACTACCATTAGTTTCGTGGACACCCGAGGGGCACTGGTAAGGCAGAAGGGGAGCACCCGTGAACTGCAAGTGCTCGTGGCCTACCACGAACCGTAAATAACATCTGTGGGCCGGCAGGACGGGAATCTGGAAATAGGTGTCCAACACTACCATCCAGTCTCCAGGGCAGACAGGACCTGGGCTAGAGTAAGCAATTTGAACTTCTCCTTCTTTAGGAAGAGATTGAGGGACCAGAGATCTAGGATAGGGCTAAGGCCCTTGTCCTTTTTGGGCACCAGAAAGTAGCGGAAATAACAACCACAACCTACTTCTGGTGCAAGGACCCTCTCTATGGCGCTCTGGGCCAAGAGAGCCTTGACTTCCTCGCGGAGAAGTACCAAATGATCCACCAACAGATGATCGAATGATGGTGGCATGGTCGGAGGGGAAGTCTCAAAAGGGAGGGAGTAGCCCCTGCGGACAATTTGCGACACCCATTTATCCGTGGTGATGGACTCCCAGTGGGGCAGGTGATGGTGAATCCTGCCGCCAACAGTTCCAGGATATTCCAATGGACTAGGAAGGCTTGGAGGCAGTGGAGGGGGCGGGGTGGACTTGTTTGACCTCTGGCTCACTGATCCACAAGCATGTAGGATCCTGCATCCGCGCAGAGGCTGTGAAGCATGAGCGGGTCGGTGGCCGGTTGGAAATTAACGTGGCTGGGTGCCTCTTCCGTAGCCATGAAAGAAGCAAACAATGGACTGTGGGGAGTAAGAAGCAGCTACGAAGCAAGGGACTGAGGTGTAGCCCAGGAGTCCTTAAAGAACTCGAGCTCCTGACACCGCTTTGTCTCTGACAAGACTGATGCTATCAAAGGGCATGTCCATTAGAGATTGCTGGCCATCCCCTGAAAAGCTAGATGTCCTCAACCAGGCATGGCACCTCAAGGCCACTGTCGATGCAACCGATCTACCCAGTGAGTCAGTCATATCCAGTCCACAACGAATCATGAACTTTGTTGCATCTCTTCCATCAGTATCAGCTTGGGAGAGAACAACCTGGGCCTTCTCCGGGACTCGAGGCAGCAACTGTGCAAATATATCCCAGAGAGTATGGGAGTATCTGCCCAAAAGGCATGCGGTGTTCACCGACTGCAGCACTAGACTGGCAGAACAAAACATTTTCTGCCCATGGTTATCCAGTCCTTTTGATTCCCTATCCGGGGGAGCGGAAGGAAATGTGCCAGATGATGAAGAAGTCTGGATCACATGGTTCGGTCGGCGCAGGCCGATGGTGGAGGGCAACTGTCCTAGTCACAGGAGCCCCTGTGCTGGGTTTGGACCAGGTACCCAATAGGATATTGGTAAGGGCTTTATTAAAAGGAACAGGGGGATTCTGAAATGGCAGCCCCAGGCTGAAGCACCTCAGTCAGTAGGTTAGTCCTGACTGCCACAGAAGGAAGCTCAAGGTCCAAAACCTCAGCAGCTCTTCTTCCTACCATGGAGTATGAAGCTCCCTCCTCCGTAGCCACGGTAGGGAAAGAAAGCATGCCAGCGTCAGAAGAAGTATCTAGTTCACTAGCGTCGCCCAACTCCTAAACCCAGTCCAGGTACGGGTCAAGCTCATATTCTAAAGGGTCCAGCGACCACTCTACACTATCCCCATATCCACACCCATAGAAAGAAGGGTCTGGATCTGCCCTGGGCCCAGGAAAGCCCATGGGAAATGGAATCTGTGTTGAGCGACGCCGTTCTGGCTCCGGATCGTTGGTATAGGATCAATGTCGATTGCGGGCCCAACCGATGTCTGGAGCATTGACGTCTGTCCTGATGCCGGGAAGGTCACGTTGGGGTGACTGGTGTCAAGACGGATCCAAGAACGGATCCAGAGGTGCCATCCGGAGCCAGGGCTGAAGCCGCTGACAGGGAACCCAAGGGGGCCCTAATCAACTCTCCTGGGCTCGAAGGTACCGAGGACAGGTCGGTCTGCCCAAAGATGAGGCGCATGGGCCCCATAGAACTCTTTCAGCTGGGCCGGCGTGGCACCAGCTCCTGGAAAGTCAGGAAGGCGCAGAGCCAACCCAGATGCAGGCTCTGAAGACGAAGGCCCAGAGCATTGACGCTCTTCTTGCATTGTCTGAGTGACGGGGTAAAATCAAAGAACATTTGGCCTTCTTCAACTGCTTCTTCTTGTGACCTGATCGCCCCGATGACTTAGACGAAGAGGAGTGGTGATGACTTGCGTGGGGTCTCATGACCTTCCTCTCAAATGAGACCGGGAGTGACACGGAGTTGAGTGCCAGGCCGTCCTGAGCTTTAGGGACCGCTCCCTCAAAGCCTTCGGGTTCATGGCCTAACAATTGGAGCACGACTTCAGGTCGTGGTCGCACTCCAGGCATCAAAGGCAGATGAGATGCGGATCAGTCACGGACATCATTCGGTGACAGAATAACAGGGTTTAAAACCGGTCTTACCAGACATTCCTAGACGCATCCAAACCTCATCAAAAAGAATTTGACAAAAGTGTTGCAGTTAGTCAAAAAATGACTAGGGGTAGCTCTTCTCCGGATCTGCGCATAGGCTGGTGCAGAAAGAAAAGAACTGACGTCAGCGCGCCGGGGTGGTGCCTATATACAACCACAACATCATCACAGTGACTATGAAGCCAACAATGCCTGAGGAGTCGACAAACGCCACCTGACAACGTGTAGGAGTACGGCCTGAAGAAAAATGTCCAGCTCCAGTCTGACGCCTGGGGGAAATTCAAAGGTAAGGAATCTGCAAGTAGAAGTCTCTATCAGATACATTGTGATCATAGCCTGAATGTCTTGGACTTGTTGAGACAGCGGAAAAGCTCTAAAGAGCACTGTATCTAGAATTGCTTTGATGGAGGAGTCAGGTATGACGTAAGCATACCTTCATTAGCCAGTTATCGAGGTTTGGGAGGACAGGTATTCCCAGCCTCCACAGATATGCTAGGACTACTAGTACCATCTTTGTGAACATCTGAAGTGCAATCATAAGGCCAAAGGGGTACAAAGAGAATTGAAAGTGCGCTTTGGTTATCTGAAACTGTAGCGTCTGTGGCACTGAAGGACGAGGATGTAGAAATAAGCATCCTACAGACCCAACACCACCATCCAGTCTCCTGGATCTAGAGCAGACAGTACTTAGGCCAGTGTGAGCATTATGAACTTGTCTTTCTGGAGGACGAAGCTTAGAGGGCAAAAGCTTTGGATGAGGCAAATGTCTGTTCCCTTTTTTTGGCACCGGGAAGCAATAGGAGTAGCAATCAGTCCCAATCTCTGATGCTGGGACCCTCGCTATTGGTTCCTTGGCCGAGAAAGACAACATCTCCTTGGAGTATGGAAAACTGTTCCTTTAGATTGTGGTGTGGGTGGCAAATCCAGGGAATAGGACAGTGAAGGTAGGGAGTATCCATGTTACACAATCTGGTGCACCCATTGATCGGATGTGATGCGCCTACAACTGGAGGAATGGAAAGGTGGTGCAATCTCCTACCAGGTGATTGTGTGACGCAAATGACAAATTAAAGTGCTTTTGCAGCAGTTGTGGGCTCTGAGGCTTGGGTAGCCTCTTTGCTCTCAAAAGACTGATCCACAGCTTTGACCACAAAAGGACTATATACATATAAGAGGAAAAGATTGTGCAGTGAATCCAGGTGTGGTGCATAAGAACCACACTGGTACTAATTGCCCTACCAAGACAATCAGTAGAGTACAAATTGGATCTAGTGGAATATTTCACTGTACCTTGTCTGCCCCAGATCAGACTTTGTAAGGCTGGAGAGATGTTGTTCAGAGCAGCTGGCAAAATGTCCGCCACTCCGTTCCATGGTGCATGCAATTATCTGCCCAGGAAGCATAATGTGTTGACTGATCAAAGGGCAAGGCTTGCCTATGACAGCATTCATTTGGCAAAAGTCTCCATTCTTTTAGGTTCCCAGTCTTGGAAGGGGCTGGTGTGAAATGCACTGGAGTTCATGCAGCTGGTGGATGCTTGAAATGCTAGGCTCTCTGGAGTGGGGTGCTGCAGCGGAAATCTGAATCTCCAGGAGCGAATCTGTGTTGTCTTGTCACCTGTCTATCAACTGGGGGTAAGATCCTGGTTTGCATAGGTGCCCACTAGTGCATCAGTTAGAACCTCATTAAAAGGAAGTAGCGTTTCCTGCTTGGTCTGTTTTGGGCTAAGGACCTCCGGGAGAACATTTGTCTTAAACTCTTGGGAAGGTAATGAAAGATTAAATACCTCAGCCTCCTTCCTTATAATGGTAGCAAAGGAGACATTCTTCAGTAGCCATAGCCAGGTTCAGGGAGGAAAGGTTAATGTCTGGAGAAGTATCCAGACCACTGGCACCCTGCAGGTCATAAAAAATACTGTCACCATCATCATATTGTTCGTCATTATTGTCCCCTTTATTGCCCTCATCATACTATGGGGCGTAGAATCAGGTTTTGAATGAGCATACTGTCTTGGCGATGGGGCATGGTGTTGTGAGCCCAATAAACCTATTGGCTCTATTTCCAGCATTAGTATCAGAGTAGACACCAAAGTCAGTGACGTTTGTCATGGTGCTGCACATTTTGTACGGGGGCATCAATGATTTAGCCGCAGATGATGTCACGTTTGGCACCGTGGGTGGTGTTGGGCATTGCACCATATTTGAGTGGGTGTAGCTGCATTCAAGCAAGGGCCCAGCCTACAGCACGGGGCACAGTTGGCATTGGGTTGGAATCTGCCTGTAATAGCCCTAATAAAAGCCTCTTCAGATCTGTAGGTCTCAAAGACGCTCAAGAGGGATCTGTTTGGGCACCAAAGATGGTATTGAGAGCCTCAAAGTTGTTGCAGCTTTGCCGATAGCCCAGGGATCCTGGGGTGCATCAGTATTAAAGATGTATTTGGTTCTATGGAGGTGGAGCGACTCCACAGCCTTGAGATGCATGGGGCAACATTTGATTCTGAGTGACTGGAGCAACAGGACAAAAGAGATATATACTTGGGCTGCTTGTGTGTCTTAGTGTTTTGTGACTTATCTGACCCCCATGACTTCAACATGTCACAGGTGCAGACCCAGCAGTGCGACTCTGGGGTCGCCCGGGTCTGCTTTTCTATTTCTGGAGTGCAGCAAGAAAAAGTTTAGCTTTTCAATCACAGATGGCCTTTTTATTAATCTTGCAGCATCACCCACATGAAGCTAAATCATGCTTGGATCAAATACACCACAATGTTGGTTACCAACATCTGTCAATGGAAGTCTCAACATGGTTTAAACCCTGTTGCTTTAGAGGCTGAGATAGCTGCACACTTTTGGGAACTTGAAGAAATTCTGTCAAATGGACATAATAGAGGTGCTCCAGAACAGCGTCCAAAGGAGCAGGAAGAAAGGAATTATCATCAGTATATTGACATCAAATCTAGGATGAGATGAATCCGACGTAAAGTTGCAGTATGTCACCTATCAACGTGCAAGGGAGCTGCTGGAAATGTTTCCAAATCCAGCCTGAGGGAAATTCACAAAGTGAAGAATTTGTACATAGAAGTCTCTATCAAACAGATCTTCTCAACTACGCTGGAGTCAACAGATATCTTCGGATGCTGAGAAACCGTAAAAGCAAGTACTGGCAGAAAGACCACATACTTATGTCAAGTCAGATCAATCAAGGTGTCTGCATCATGCACAGCCCATACCCTCCCAGAAATGGAAAAGCCTCCTAGATTCTAAGTATGCAATCACTAGACACTGTCCTCCCTCCTTAACCAGTTTTAGCTAATCCAAGTGAACCATTTATTGGATTCAGAGAGTGGGTTTAAATCTTTCAGGGTGTACTTCACAGCAGAAAACTAGGAGGGAATTAAACCCCCTGGTAGAGGCACTGTAACTATTTTAAAGACTATAGAGGCTACTTTCACCACCCACCTGATCAACTATGAGACAGTCCAGACGGAAAGGAAAGCAAAAGCTATAGGCTCCCAACACCAACATGGATCTAGGTAGATTCTAGCCATAACCAGCCAGCATCTTGAAACCCACATGCATGCAGAGTCTAATGGGCCCCACGATGCTCTCAGTCACACATGCCCAGAGGCCGTATTTTCCATCCACAAGCAAACACAAACATGCGTGAATCCTCAATGCAAGTCCCACGCATTAGGATGGTAATGCGCCCCTCTTAGGGGAGACTGACGTGACCTTTTACAAAGGGACGGCCGATTGGCATCTCTCCTAGGCACAGGAAAAAAGAGCTGTTCCTTCATTGGAACCTATGCTGCCACTACTGCTAATTATCTCAGCACTTTGAGTGATCTTAAACCTTGGAGCTTAGATTTGTGATCTTAAGTCCAGTAATTTACAAGTACCCTCGGTTGATCTGCACAAGTGTCATGCTAACATGTGTACAAAACAACAAGATCAACAGAACAATGACACATGACTGGACCGCACAAATCCCTGGAACTATGCATTGAACTTTCCGGCCCAACAGTAGAGTTTCAAGATGTACCGTATTTATCGGTGTATAACACGCACTTTTTCTCCCTGAAAATAGGGGGCAAATGATGTGTGCGTGTTATACGCCGATATAAATTTAAGGTTTTTTTTCCAGAAATTTCCTCTTAAAATGAGGTGCGTGTTATACGCCGGTGCGTGTTATACGCCGGTAAATACGGTACATACTTTAAACACATTCATCTGTGAATTTCAATATTCTGGTATTAACAAGTGTCCCAAGCTCATTTTAGACTTTGTCATGTGTTTCACTTCACTATTTTCTATTTTTGTCATCACACACGCTTTAAGTTGGTTACTGATGCATCATTTTGCTCTATAATTAGAACTGCTAAATTCTGCACAACTGATGGCTTACTTCCTCTAAAAAGAAGCAAGAAGTGAACTACGGTGTGAATTCCCCTGGCTTCTAATCCACATTCCCTCCGATCAAAACTGTTCATTCTTGGGAAATCATGTCTACCTCAGTCTCCATTTCCGTATTTCCCGGAACTGAAGGAACTTACAAATAGGTGAACACTGTCATTAGGTGCCATAGGTTAACTAGACGTATACAATTATATTTTCACTCATGCATCAAATGTCTTTCTTAATATACACAAGTTCATTACAAATGCTGGGGGACTGCTGGAAATAAGTAGACACTCTCTGGTTCTTGTTCATCAAGTAATGTGGAGATATCACACTAGACTAGAGACAGTAAGAGTGTAATGGTTATGATTCTCAAAGTTCTTGTAGGTTAGGCACTTAGCAGTACTTCATTGTCCAAGTGGATGGACAGGAAAAGCAAAGAACAGCATTGTTGTTAGGTTACACCATTTTTGTTTAGCTTATATCGATCAATTACTTGTCCACTTAGCACTTCTGCGGACATAATGTTTGCATGAACATGCCTAATATATTAAGAGTGGTGCCGTGCCTTGTTTTCTCCATGGTCGCTTCCAAAGACTGGGAAATTGTTAATCAATGTGACCTGCTGGTAAAACCAGAGCAAAGTTTTTTAAAGTTGTCAATGCTTAGTGCTTCACAGTAAAGAAGATAGTCATCTGAACCTCCATGTAACATGTACTAGTTTTGACAGTGTGTCTAAAGGGTACAACTGTACTTTCCTAGGTTTTACTAAACTGACTGTGTGAGAGAGTATGTGCAGCATATGGGACTGACTACATTGGTGACAGTGTTTAAGTTGTTTCTTGTGTCAGAGTGCTGGGTTGATGCACTGTGCATTTTTAGTATAAGAGTTTTGATTTGTTGTCTAAGTAGATCTCCGCAATCAGCAGCAAGCTTAAAAACACGAGGCCCAAAAATTAGAGGAATAAAACATACATGCAGTATGACCTTACAATAGAAATTTACTATGCAAGAAGAACATTCCACATACAGTGTTGCCAGATTTCAATGCTAAGGTGTGATGTAGGCTTATGCAATAAAGTGCAACTGAGAAACATTGACAAATGTCCCATCAAGCCCAACCTTCTGATCCCCCCATTTCATTTCATTTTCAATTTTGCCATGCTCAGTTTCTCTGTCTCCTCCAACCTTCGCAGAGATTTGCTGCCTAACCCTCCATCAAAAGCCAATAACCTGGATTCTCTCTTAACTACAAAGTGGTCACCTGCTACCTGGGACATCAACTAAAATATTCACAACTCTAAGGTGCTGGGTATAGTGATCAGCCTGAAAGTCCTACACCTGGCAGCTAACTACTGGTTTCCACCAACTCCTAGACGTTTTCTCTTCTCTACGTCATCTGACCATTTCCCCATACTAAACAACCAAAATATAATCTGCAGCCACTTGTCCCCTGGGTAAAATCTTAGTTCCCCAGTGGTCCCGGATCACCTGTTTTGCAGCGTGAAGCCTTTAGGCTGTAGCCTTGCTCGAAATGTATTGGGTAGTCTGCCTCTGATGGGTTTCCCAGTGGGCTCAACTCCAGGCATCACTAGTGCTGAACATGCACGTTTCCTCAATTGTTTTGGGTACAATCTAGCACAACCCCACCACTCTGTGGCAAGACCAAGGGTGTAAAGGAGCGATCAATTTTCTCTGCAGACCATCCAATGTGAATTTGACCAGGTGTAGTCTGTGGCATTGAAGGTTGTCAGGTGTACTGTACCGCCAAGAAGCAAAGTTCTTTGCCTTCACAAATATATTGACAATCCACACATCAACCAGCTGTAAGCCTGGCTCTTTCTCCCAAGCATTCTGGAATGTCAAATTCATCAACCCGTACCTGCCACAGCCTGCAGCCAGAAAGTGTATGATCTATAACGTATCACACCTTCTCTCTTTCTTTTCTCGTCCTTTGTATTATGTACCCTACCTGTTCCATGAGGTAATATCTCAAATTATTCAGAAATCCTAGGCCTCTTCCCTCCCTCAGCCAGAGTGTAGTCTAACAGTCCCATACCCTGACTACACCTCTACCAAATGTTTACAGTACACACCTTATGTAATCTCTGGATTGTTCTCTAGCCTAGCAACATAGGCATTTTAGAAAGTCAGATTCAAAATCCCTTAACCCCACAACACCACCCCTCCCAATAGCATGCCCAATGTACCCCTATTCTAGGAACACTTTTGTAATGGTGTGAGTTTCCTAGTGGCCAGTGGTTTTGTCTGAGGCTATTGAACCAGTGCTAGAGAGCATGCAGCAGGATCACCCTCACGCTCCTGTGGTTTTTAATGGCCACAAGACACCCTCCTTAGTTATAGTGGTATCCAGTATTGCCGGTCTTCTGAAAGTCTTGGGACCTTTTCCCATGAGTATTTACCATTGCCTGTCTCTCTCATTTTTAGGTTCTGCAGCACAGAGGTCCTATAAACCTGCTGCAACCAGTCTGCCATCTCTTCCACCCCACACTGAAAGAATCCTTAGTGAATTCACATCTCAGTGGTGTGGCTCTTGGCTTGTCAGGTGCAGAGTGTACACTAGTGTTTTGATCTAACCTTAGAGTGACAGCCTGTTTCCATAAACTTTAAAAAGCAACTGCTTTTGTTGTCCTGCTTTTCAAGTTCTCGAACACGCTTCCTCGGGAGGGCTTCGCATTAACCCTAGGTGAGCTGCTTCAGTTCTGAATTGGCGCATTATCACTGGTTTGAGGGCATCATCGGGAGTGAAGTTTCTGGAATCAAAAAAAAGTTCAGATCTCGCTCAGCACCTTTAAAAGCCTTCACTGGAGCTATTCTTTTGCTTCACAAGTATCTCACTTTCGAATTAAGGCAACAAGAGAACTTAATATCCTTTAGCAACTCATCCTGACAATATTTTCCTATCTGTTGCCTTGGTACTTAACTGAAACTGTCGTATGGGACGAAACAAATTTGAATTTGATGCCCTATCTTACTTTCATCTAAAGAGGCCAAAATGCAAGTAGTTTTTGTTGTTAAAGTATTTTTCCATGTAAAGGTTTAAGTGAACCTCTTTGTCTTGTGTGCACGGCTACCAAATGTGAGCAAGCGCTGCACCACCTAACAATTTAATAAATAAATAGAAGCGAAACGGATGCCTACTTTTATGTTCTCCAGTGACCATATATATAATTTTTGTAGTGCGCTGCTTAAGGGCGCTGGTACTAAACTGCACCCTTACATCACCCTTAGTTACAAAATGCCAATTAAGTGGTCCTTCAGCCCTTATCCTATCCTCATGTGCAAACAGGCATACAGCTTTTATCAAATGGATCAACTGCAGATCAAACTTAAACTGATTTAATATGCTGCAGAGACTCATTAAATTGATGCGGTAAACGCCTGCATTAGTCATGCAGAACCTTAGCAGCCAGTCGATATGTGAACAGTTAGACCACCTGCTTGGAAGATACCACAACAGACCTTGCAGGTATACTACATCCAAACTCCTGATTTCAGAAAAAAAGCGTAAGGATTGGGGCCGCACACGCACACCGTAGACAGTGGATCCTCATTCCAGAAGATAACCAGAGTGACCAGACAAGGATGTCTGAAGAGAGGAGCACTGGGTAAGAGTGCATGCAATAAAAAATACAGACTAAATGAACCAGTAACATACTTGCCCCTTTGATGGTTATTTTGGCTAGAACAATTGAACACAGTTTTAAAGTTAAAATGTAGTACCTTACCTTATTCGTAATCACAACAAACTCCCCTTCTTTCACAGTCAGCTCATTGTTTCCAGGTTCGGCAGCAAAGTCATACAGAACACGAGCCTTGTGAAAAGACAGAAGAAAAACACTGCATGTAAGAGCTTGAATTTGAGAACACCAAACATTCAAATCTTTAGCAACAAAATTTTTTACAACTGAAAGCCCTGAAATTTTAACAAGCATTTGCAATGTAATAGGTCTCACATTTACTTGAGTTGGCACTGTAAACACATCATTGGACTTTTTTGCCACATTAATTGGTCAACTACCACATATTTTAGTCCTTTCTACTACATAATTCCAGTGGCACTGCATATAACTAAAGGGCCAGTAAGACTACTGGATTATTATTTTTAAACAAGTTACTTAAAACACAAACTACTCCCAGGTGCAAAAGATGTTTACTTTTGCAGTTGGTACAGGCGACATTGCCTGTGGGGCAATGAATAAATAATTGTACTCCAAGAATGTGTGCTTACTGGATCACTGTCCCTTTACTGCAGTCTGGGGAGTTGAACAAAACGCCCACGATTTTTTGCACGCTTGAGGAGAGCCATCTCACATGATATTAATGATCCTCAGTCAGTCCTGAGCTGAAATATTAGTTATAAAATATTGACCATTGTACAGCATAATCAACTGTAAGCTCTCCTCAAGGTTAGTTTTATAAATACACGCACACACAGTTCAAGTTTCACAGACAAAAACATGTGTAGTTCACCTAGTCAGGTTTATGCCTTCTATTCACAGCTTGTATCACGTTCTAAAAATAAAACTACAAGTAGCAGAATGCAAAAGCTGAAACAAACTAAATGAGTGAATCATGCATCGAACTAGGGAGCTGGAAGACTATGAATACTACACCAAGGACTGGTTTGCAGCTTGTAACACGTTATAACAATAAAACTAATCCCAGAATAGATGGGTGCTGCAAGGAACATGTACTAAGCAGATCAGAGTGCATATAATGTAAAAATGTCAAAATAACTCTGGCGATTAATGTTTTTTGGAGAGAGAACGTACGGTTGTCTAGTGGAAGTCTGGACTCATAAGGTAGTGCAGAGGGTTAATGTTCTTTCTGGAACGAGAAACGTACTTTTGTCTAGTGGAGGGGTGGACTAATTATAAGGGTGCGCAGAGGGTTAATGTGCCTGCTGCAAAGAACGTGTACTAAGCAGATCAGAGTGCATGTAATGTAAAAAGATACCACTGATTGAGATTGCACTGTGAGCGCCATGGCAGCCACAAAGCGCAAACAAAAGAAAAAAGTAGTTTTCCCATGCTGAAGTATATCGGCAATTGTGCAATTACACCTGTAACAGGGTCGGTGTCCAAGGCGGTAACCAAACCACCCAAAAGAGGGACAAACGCAAAGCATTTGCCAATGACATCAAATTATTTTTGCAAGGCAAGACCACACATGAATAAAAGTGATGGGTCTGATCAAACGTTCACAATATTACAACAGGTCCAAGCGCTTGGACGCTCAACCTAAAAAGGAATACAACAGCCCCCTCCCCCACCTACAATGAGCAAAATCCAGACTCGTTAGTTAAATCAGCAATGTGGGGATGTGCTAAAAAATAACGTAGAACTCTTTTGTAACTAGAGTACTCAGTGGAAACTAATGAACAGAAAGCAGAAAGGTAATGAAATAGTAATGAATGACAAAAAATATCAGTAACAGTAATTTTCAGCACAGTAATGCACTAATTCCGCGCATGGAACCCTACCTTTAAAAAGTAAACCAATGTCTCTGAGACAGCAGTTGAGTGTTTTGGGAACATTTCACTAAACATGTGAGGACAGTGCCTTAAACTGCATCACTACAGAGCTCTACAAAAGGAGCATCTGTCAAGATACTGGCTGCAAACTCATCTTTTTGAGAGTAAAACACATGTAGTTAGACACAGCAACAGCATCCAATTAGACCTTCTCATAACGGTTTGCCATGGCACACTTCATATTAGAAGCTCAATATGGCCTCTAAGAAGTGTGGTTTGTGAGGACAAACACAAGCGTCACTATAACACAGACAACAACAAGCAAAACAAACCAAACCGGTATGGCCTTGTCAAGCTGCGTACTATCACAAAAATAAAACAGAAACAAAGAAAACATGCCGCCTAAACTTAGCAGCCATATGCTTGCAACAAAAATTTAAAATTAAAATAAATAACTCATGCATATAATTTAAATGGAATTGCACCAGCGCTTTCTATCATGCAGGTGTACCTGGAACAAATGTAGAAGTCTTTGTTTGCTTTAATGCGCATCACTGTGAAATATATATTTTATTGGCAAAAAGGAAATTTTCTATTGAATTACTGTAACCTGAAGACATAGTTTAAACATACAAGGAAGACAAAAAAAGATAACTAATAAAGAGAAAAAAGCACCGCCAAAGAGATACGTGGGGCCACTAGCCACTACAATGCACTGAAGTGCACTTATTTTTTAGGTCGAGCCTAGGCAGCGCATGCGCTCTCTCTGCGAAATATGTTGTGTTCAGTATACGGGTATCAGCCAAACCCACTCTTACCATTCGTTCTTTTTTGTGCTTGTCTTAAATGTTTCACTTTTATTGGTGCATTGTGCTAAATGTCCTTCCTTTGCATGCTAAGTTCCTGCCCAGGGAGCTTTCAATAAAAGAACATTTTTGTTGGCCATCAGACTACGTCATGCTTCCTCCTATGAAAGGTGTTCATGCTTGGGCTTGTGTTACAGGGCTCGAATTGTTGGCCCTCACAATACATCATGCCTCCTCCTGTGAAGGTATTCATGCTCGGGTTCGTGGTACAGGGCTCGAAGACTGAGAAAAACACTCCCTTTTCCCCAGACAATCATGAATAGCGCTTGAGGCAGCATGTCTCTGGCATCAGCAAGGGATGCAAAGAAGTGCATTTTGTCTGCATTGGGAAATAGAAATGTGTGCTGAAAACTGCATTTACTTGACGACTTGCACTTTCTAAAATACCTACTATATTTAAGAGACACGTGGATGGCTGAAAATGCAACAGTGGTCTCAGCAAGAACTATGACGTTTTAGGACATATTTCTTTACTGTGCACTGTCTGTGGGGAGTTGAGGGTGACCAGTGTGTGCACTCCACTCCTTAGAGGAAGGGTGTGTGTTGTTTATTTGCGACACAGCAGCCAGGAGGGTAATATGTAGCCATTGTGTTTCCTGACACGTAAATTCAAGACAAACGCAATTTGAAGAAATCCGCATGATTTCACCCCTCACTGTGAATTAGCATAAATTACAGTTGATTCGATGCTGAACGTGTAGGGCAGCTGGGTGGGGGCTAGCGCAATCCCAATTACACCACCCCTTTGCAGTTTTAATACCTCCCCTGTCTCTGCTGCAGGGATGGAGTATGGGAACCCAGTGACACAGCCTTGCCGTTCAGGGGAGAGATAATAACGCTGACAGCACAAATCAAACAAGATGCTGACCCCCTAAGAAGAAAAGACAAACACTGGCATAGCCAACAGATCTTGCCTTTGGGACCTTACAAATGTTTAATCATGCACCCATGTGCTGCTTGGTTAAACACTTATAAGGTCCCAAAGGACCAGGTCAATGCTGGTTACATGGATGTGCACGTGATCAGGTAAAGTATGGTCAATCACAGTGCAAGGAGCCAATGGTGCAAGTGGGCGGACCAACTGCCCCATGCAGGTAGAAGCAATATGTGAATGGCAGTTTAACTGACCAGTAGATAAAGAGTGCTGATTGAAAACCCCCATGTACTTGTATATGTATATATTTTTATCAATTACATGAAGCTGTCAAAACAAAAGTGAACTCGCTCATCAGACTAAAAATTGGCATGACGACAGATCAACGACAGTCAATTAAGCGTAACGTTTTCCTGAACAAATACAGTATATCAATAAAACCCATAAAATAAATAAGTCTGCAAGGCAAGGTGCAACTTCTATTCAGAGAAAGCTGACATAGAATTGTTCATAGCACTATCCTATTTTTGTCATGTGTTTTTGAAAGTACATAGTTATGCACTACCGCCATAACGTTGAATTGGTTATGCTGCAAAACACCAAAAAAAACAATAAAATATAAAAAATAAATACTGGCTTAAATGGGACTGCAGTAAGTAATATCAATTAAAAATATAAATCCTCAGTTGCACTTGTCATTAGAGGAGGGTGATGGTGGTTGGTTTCATCAAGTCCTAAAGAGTAATCTATGCCCAAAATATATCATTGAGGATTAGGGTGGTGTTTCCTTGTCTGGGTTGCATGGGACAGGTGTTTAGGAGAGAAATTTGCAACTTTTAATCGTGAAAATCTGCCTGTAGAGCTGTAATTGCAAAGTAGTGCTTAGAAGATAGAGCGTTAACTAGGATCTTTTAGCAGGGAAATCAGGTGAGTGTAATTTTGAACAAAGACTTGAGGGGGTGTATTTAAAAGGGATGTATTTAAAATGAAGGGTGAAGACGCAAAGGGAAGTTAGTTGCAATCAAGAAAAAATGTGCGAATCACTGCTCAAAACAGGTATTAGCTGGCAGATACCAGGAGAAACAGTGAAGCCAGAGATAGGCGTGGTCAGTCTGGTGAACAGAAATATTTGCTAGGTGACGTAGATGCTAGGTGATATAGATGCCAGAAAAAAATATGGGCCAAAACTATTTTCAACAGACGTGTAGGCACCATCAGAAGCTATAGCAAGGTACCAGAAATGGGCCCATTTCACTATAATTTATTTTTAATAATTTGAATTTCTTTTCCTACTTCATTAGACTCCCCAAAATTAAATAAAGCTGTGAAAATGCTGAGTGCACCAATATCACATGTCACTGATCGGCACAAATTATACACACTGCTGATATGTTTGAAAACAAGCGCTGGCAAGTCCAACAGATCGGACGATGGCTGCCAACCTCTTGGCTTTGGCAATGCTTTTATAGTTTTAAAATAACCAATAATTTTTATAGGGAGCTATTTAACTCCACTTTACATTAAATAGCTAAAACGTTGCATACGATCTGATAGCTGATTCTTATTTGATCTTGAGACATAATAGTAAAACCATACAATGTGCAATTCTCTTTCAAAAGGCGATATTATATATAATTAACAGCAATTGGAGACTGAACAAAGAGGTTGTCCCAGGAATTCAGGAGAAATGTGGTCCTTTTGGTATAGATCTTTTTGCAGACAGGTTGAACACTCAATTAGAGAGGTTTTTCAGTTGGAGACCAGACCCAGACTCCTGAGGAGTAAATGCCTTCCTACAAGAATGGAAGGGTGTAATACCTTATGTGTTTCCTCCATTTGCAATGTTGCCAAAACTTCTGCAAGTATGCAGGTGCAAGGAGACAGGTGTAGTGGTAACCCCAGTTTGGAGACCACAAGCATAATTTCCAATTATGATAGAAATGCCCATAGATTTACCTGCCCTTATCCCAACTTTCAGGGAAATGATCCGAGTGCCAGCCGGGGAATACCACAGCTTGGTAGAACTGGGTTTTCTACATGTGATGGCTTTGAAAATTATAGGAGACAATGGGAAATGGGAAATGGGAAATGCCATGTCTTTCAGCAGAGGCTACAGGGGTGTGGAATTCCTATAGCCTGACACCCAGGACATATTGTTTGGGGTCAAGGACAACAAGTTTTCATATTTAATTTGTCCTTGGGACAAGTGAGCCCAACCCCCTGCAGCAAAAACCCTTTGGCTGCCAGCTTACCGTACCACATTATGGATCAGGGAAGAGCATTGTCTATAGTAAAGGTAATATTTGTGTCCATATGTTAATGCTGTTAAAACTTGTATTTATGATTCATTAATGCAAAGACTTTATTATTAGAGTGAGCGCGCGCTGAGGAAATTTAATCTCGGACAGCACTACTGATAGAAGTTTCAGTATAAAAATGTGAACACACGTTTGCAAAGTTGAACAATATGAGGCTACTTATAATGCTCCCAGAATGCTCTCCGATTAGATGCATATATGTGCAGAAACCTGAAAGTAATTTTGAAGATTCTGACATTTCAAAATCAAAACGTTCATTAAAAAAAATGCAATGAGGGAAAAAAAAGATAATAATAATAGAAAAATTTAAAAAAAGCTTTTGCTAAGCTGCTGTGAATTTTAGGTACCATTTCTTTGAAACATCCTTTAGTAAAATGTGTTGATGCGTGCTAGCATTTCTAAAAAAATATATATCCATAATGAAAAACAAAATCAGTGTGACCAGTTTCAACAAGATAATGGGAAACATGAAAATAAACAAGCATTGTCAAAGTCAGTAGGTTTGACACGGATCGTCAGCCGTTTGTTTTTTGTCGGGCCCTCACTATTATAAACAAACATTGGCAAAATCAAAAATATTTTGGGGGTCTGAAAAGGCACACATTGAGTAGGTCCTGGCATTGAACAAAGCTACTTTGTTTGTAAATATGCTCCTTGTGAAAGAGCATACTGCTGCCACTCATAGTGCAGCCAATCAACAGAGAGACAGAACTGTAATAAAAACAAAAGGTCTTGGTTATCACCAGAACTAGTTAGGGGCCTATTTCTTGAAGGAAGTCACAAAAATGCACCCATGGTTTATGTCCTTGCATTAGTGCAGATTTACGACTCATCAATAACCAAGGATTTATAGAAGTAGACCACGAAAATATTTGTGAACTACATTTTAGCTCAAGCAAATATGTATGTTTAGATTTGCTTACGTGAAAATCTGTTGAACATTTTTATGTTCACTTTCCCTCCATTTACTTTTTTCCCCCCAACTGTCAGGAATACATTTCCACATTTTTCATTATGGAAAAAAATTATAGAAGAGCTGGTAAACACTCCTAAAACATGCAAGTTTTTAGGTTTGCACAGACTCAACAGGGCATTCCAAACCTGGAACTGATGCTTACTGCAGCATACATTCTCAGTAAGTATGTGCATCTGTGGAAAGGTGGAAAAATAAGGGATTTGCTAGTGTTCAAACACTACTATAGTATGAGTCCCGGCATATTCAGAGAGGCTATTATCAGAGCCTTTATATAATGAGATTGCTGCCATAATTTGTTGCAACACTACATGGCACCAAAGGGACAAGTGGATTTTGTTAAGGGACAAGTAGATTTATGAAGCAACCTGTCCCACGGACAAGTAGACATTGTATTAAATTCCACACCCCTGGGCTATTACTCATACCAGAATCATGGGCTTGGGAAATAGAAAGGCATATAGATTGGCCAGGCAAAAGTGGGTTTGTTGGTGTTTACAAATAAATTATGATCCAATTTCATTAGATATAGTTCATGTAGTAAATTATTTGGATCTGGCCTTTCCTACAGAACAGTGAATGTGTCAGATCAGCTATTTCAGCTAGTCATTGTTTGATAAATGGTATCTCCGTCGGCCGGGATTTACTTACTCAAAAAGTTATGCACAGTATGCAAGTTTTGAATCCTCATGCAGCAAAATATACTTCCTTGTGGGATGGTGAACAGGTTTTACAAGGTTGTATTAAACTGAGGTGATAACACCACTCTGTCATTGAAACAGATCTCTTGTAAATTAACACTTTTATTTTGCTTAGTGTCCTTGAGATACACCTCAGATGTAAGAGCTCCGGACTTACATGTAGGGCCTACCAACCTGAAGGAGTCTGTTTCTACATTAAAAGAACAAAAACATTATCACAAACTTTTTCCTAGCCATATTTTGAAACAAATGAGAAACTGTGTGCGGTAAATTGTCTGAGAGAATATGAGATGAGAATGGCAAGTTCGAGAAATAATGCTGTTCAATTGCTAGTTTCTTACAGATGGCTTCATAAAGCGGTTTCACCTTTCTGATGGATTACACTGTATTTTCTTTCAGACTGAGAAGCTTTCAGAAATGGATCTTGGAAGTGGCGGATATAGAAACCTTGAATTCAGAATTCTGCGCTATTTTTGAGTTTATCTTGTTCACAGCTTTGAAGCAGGAAGATGGCTGTGTGGCGCTGAACTTTATAGTTTATTAGAATGCTTAAAAGGTCCATGTTCTTTCAAGTGTTGCTGCTGTGAGCAATAAAAGGAGATTTGCATAATCTTAGCCTCCACTTCTTTAATAAAATCCAGATTTTCTGCCCAGCAGCCGATGCAAAATATACATAATCTAGGGTCAGTCATGAGTACAGACCAACATCTACACAAAGTGTAGCCTTGGAAACTTAAAGGGTGATGGAGAGCAGAAAATGCAGGAAGACAAAGTGAGGGCGGAGATGAAGTCTAAATAGAATGTACGGTCTATTGCCCAAGCTTAACAACAATGACACAATGGACGCTTAAGGATCTCACAGAGCTTTTGCCATAAAACTTATCACAGAGTAAATATAGCTTCCGTACAAAGAAAAGGGCCAGGCTTACAAAGCTGTTTGTTGTTGTAAATTTACAAGTGCAAATGGGAGGAAGGGTCACTGCTAGGCCTTAAGAAAAAGGTGATCTTGCATTTAATAAATCCATTTACACCTGCTTATTATCCTACAGTAATGTAGTATTATGTATGGAGTAAATCCCAAGAAAGAGGTGGGGAGAGGGCAGTTCAAGACATTCTTAAGCTTGACCATTTGTGAATGCCCAAAATCATATCTGTTTGTGGCCATCCACAAGCTTCAACCAACCCTTGCCAACTTAGAAATGATTAGACATTTACTGAGTAAATATGTGTTCAGTATGGGAAGGACCTCCAAACTTCATGGGGTGCAGAGAAATGTTTTCCCCTCAGGGAAATTGAGGGGTTACTTTCATATTCACAAGTACTTTACCAATTTGCATATGATCAAGAAACGTTCTGGGAGAATTTAGAATGCACAAACATTGACTGTGAATAATAATGTTGTCAATAGGAGGGGAGCTTACCGTATAGCACATTTCCTAACAATAAATGTTTTTTCATTAATTAATCACATGTACAACTTGGAACGTCCTGTATATTTGGATGCATGAATTGCTGTAGCAACAGAAGACTCTTTCTCTCAACTATTATGTGGCCCTGTAATCTGCCAGTCAGTGGGACAGCCATTCCACACGAGTCTACTTAAGTAAAGACAGCAGATTGAAGCAGCATCAACTAAAATACAATATGTAATTACCCCATTTTTACTGCAATTGATAAACATATAACTTGTGAATCAACACAGGAATAAAATATTCCCTTTATACCACATTAAACTTTGCACCAAAATTGTGGCACTGTACAAATAATCTTTCAAATTGTCATGTTTCCAAAAAGAAATCACAAACCACAACCCAGGTGACTGATAGTTTGAATTCTAAAGTGACCACGTCATGCACCATGCTTTAATAATAAAACACGGACAGCCCATTACAATAACATAGCAGATGCCACAAGGGCTTAGTTGTTTAACCTGTGATCAACAGAAACTGCTCATGTCACCAGTAAATACAATCACACTGAATTAAATCTACAATTTAATAATTATAACATCACCCAACCCAAATATGACACTAGCAATAGTTTTGTTTTCTAAATAAAGTTAGAATATGCCATTTCCTTTCGAGTACAAATGATCATAGATAAGAGAAAAAGTATAAAGATGTGTTTTCACAAAACAAGCCTTGGCAAAGCCAATACAATAGGACTTATTTAACCCCCTTCGCTGCCAAGCCTTTTTTTGGCTATTTGGGGCAGTTTGCGCTAATGCCCTCATAACTTTTTGTCCACATAAGCTACTGTTGGAAATGGCCCTTTTTGCAGGGTTATCACCAAACGTTTTGCCTTCTTCCTCCTATTTTTTTTAGGTCTGTTTTTGCTGGTTTATTGTCTCTGCGCACTTTACCACTGCTAATCAGTGCTAAAGTGCAAGTGCTCCCAATTGAAATTGTATTGTTGATTGGTTTATCCATGATTGGTATATTTGATTTACTTGTAAAGTGCACTAGAGGTGCCCAGGGCCTGTATATCAAATGCTACTAGTGGACCTGCAGCACTGGTTATGCCACCCACATTAGTAGCCCTCTAAACATGGCTCACACCTGCCACTGCAGTGTCTGTGTGTGCAGTTTTAAACTGCCAATTCGACTTGGCAAGTGTACCCACTTGCCAGTCCTCAACCTTCCCTTTTGCTACATGTAAGGCACCCCTAAGTTAGGCCCTAGATAGTCCCATGGGCAGGGTGCAGTGTATGTTTAAGTTAGGGCATATACTAGTGACTTTTATAGGTCTTAACAGTGAAATACTGCCAAATTCGGTGTTCACTGTGCAAGGCCTATCCCTCTCATTGGTTAACATGGGGGCTGCCTTTAAATATCCGCAATGCGCAGATTCCCTTTGACAGCAGATAGAAATATGGAGTTTAGGGTCTCTAAACTCACAATTTAAAAATACATCTTTTAGTGAAGTTAGTTTTTAAATTGTCTGTTTGAAAACGCCACTTTTAGAAAGTAGGCATTTTCTTGCTTATACCTTTCTGTGACTCTGCCTATTTGTGGATTGTCTGTCTGGGTCAGTTTGACAGTTGGGCTGTTCATACCTCTCCTCTAGGCAGTGACACAAAGGGGGCTGGGGTGTAGCCTGCATATCTTGATTAGCCATCTGTGCTGGAGGGTAGGAGTGGTCACTCACACCTGAAAGGACTGTGCCTGCCCTCACATAATGCCGTCTCCGACCCCCTGGTGAGTGTCTGGGGCCTGGCCTGGACAAGGAAGGATCTTGCAAACACTTGAGACTTTGCTTTGAAGTTTGCCAACTTCAAAGGCAGAACTGGGTATAAGAAGATGGCCCAAAACCTCAGACTTTTAGAATCTTTCTGGAATCAAGAGGAACCTCTGCCCAGGAGAAGAGCTGAAGGAGAAGTACTGTCCCTTTGCAGTGTTGCTTTGCTGGACTGGCCTACAGTTGCTGCTTCTGCCTGAAAAGAGTGCAAAGGGTGAACTTTGTTGTGTGTCCTGCTTGAGAAAATTCTCCAAGGGCTTGGAGTAGAACTTGCCTCCTGTTGGAAGTGTCCGGGACACCAAAGACTTCAGGTTCCTCGACCTGCAACACTGGGAACTGTGTGTTTTGTGCTGTTCAAGAGGAGAAACCACTGCAACGCGACCAACGACGCCACTGGCCTGCACTGAGACCTGCCGAAGACACACGGAGTAGCATTGCCCCACTTTGCACCGTGACCCCGGTCTCCCCGAAGCCGTCATCGGACAACTTCACCGAGCTGCTGCTCGCACCGCGACCTGTGGGCCCCGAACTCCGGCATCGCCTGCTCACACCGCAGCCTGGGCATCCCGGACGCCGCCGCTCCTGCTGACACCGGCGCCGCTGCCTGCAGACACTGCTCGTGAGGTACACGAAGCACCGCCCCCATCCTGCACCGCAACCCTGGTCCACCGACGCCAGCACCATCGACTCCTGTGTCGTCACCAGGCATCCTGCCTGCACCATGGCCTGTGGACACTGCTCATGAGGGCCACGAAGCACCGTCCAGTACCGCTAGCTTGGGCCTACAGACGATAGGGCTTCAGCAAGGACGACGATGCTGCCTGCACCGTGACCTGTGGACAACGCGCGTCGCACCTCCCCGCTTCACACTGCAGCCCTGGTCTCACTGACGCCGCTGGACGCTGTCACTGAGCCGCTGCCTGCACCGTGACCTGTGGACACCACACGTTGCATCGTCCCGCTTCGCACTGCAGCCCAGACGCCATCCACGCCAGCGCACCTGACTTTATCAGCCTGGAGTTCGATCTGCAATGCGTGTGACCTCAAGGGCCCCGACGACTCATGCACAGGAACCGAGACCGCAACGTCAGTGACGCCGCCCTCCGGAGCTCACTGCGAGGATCACGACGCCCTGCAAATCCAAGTTACTGTTTGCAGGTCTTCCAGACACCGCAGCTGGCCCGCAACGCCATGGCCGGCATGAACTGTTGCTTTTGTTGAACACGACGCCATGATAGCCCCAGGTGGAGCTATCGACTTCAAGGAACTGTAGTTTTGAGTAAATCTTGCAGAATTCATATTTTTCTTAAAGTATGTTGGATTTTTATTGTATTTGGTCTTGTTTTATATAGATAAATATTGGCTATTTCTCTAAAACTGGTGTGGTGTGCTTTGGTAGTGTTTTCACTTATAACTGTGTGTTATGTGAAAATGCTTTACACATTGCTTCCGAGATAAGCCTGACTGCTCATGCCAAGCTACCAAGGGGGTAAGCAGGGGTTATCTGAGCGGGTATCTCCCTTATACTGACTAGAGTGAGGGTCCCTACTTGGACAGGGTACAAACCGACTGCCAACTAGAGACCCCATTTCCAACAGCTACCTACGGTAAATTTGCGTCCTTTTTTCAACATCCTAGAAATTCTAGAGGTACCCAGAGTTTGTGGGTTCCCCTGGAGGAAACCAAGAAATTAGCCAAAATACAGCTAAAATTCCGTTAAAAAAAATAAAAATAAAAAAAATATGGGAAAAATGAGCTGCAAAGGAACGCTTGTGGTTTTCTCCCTGAAAATGGCATCAACAAAGGGTTTGCTGTGCTAAAATCACCATCTTCCCAGCTTTCAGGAAGAGGCATACTGGAATCAGAAAACCACATTTTTCAACACAATTTTGGCATTTTACTGGGATATACCCCATTTTTACTATTTTTTGTGCTTTCAGCCTCCTTCCAGGTAGTGACAGAAATGGGTGTGAAACAAATACTGAATCCCGGGCAGCTAAATATTTCTGGAAAGTAAACAAAATTCTGAATTCAGGAAGGGGTCATTTGTGTAGATCCTTCAAGGTTTTCCTACAGAAAGTAACAGCTAAAATAAATAAATATTGAAATTGGAGGTGAAAAAAAGTCATTTCTGCCACAATTTCTTCTATAATTTTTACCAGCTATGGCAGATTTTTTAAAGCAATATACCGTTATGTCTGCTGGACTCTTCTGGTTGCAGGGATATATAAGTAGGTTAATCGAACCCTAGGCACCCAGAGCCAATAAAGGAGCTGCACCTTGCAATGTGTTTTCATCTATTAACGGGTATACAGCAATTCATTTGGTGAAATATAAAGAGTGAAAAACAGATATAAAGGAAACCTGTATTTCCAAAATGGGCACAAGATAAGGCGTGGAGAAGCAGTGGTTATTTGCACATCTCTGAATACCGGGGTCCCCATACTAGCATATGAATTATTGGCATTTCTCAAATAGATGTCCTTTTTACACACTCTCTTACCTTTGGAAGGAAAAAATTTAGAAAACGACAAGGGGCAATAACACTTGTATTTCTATTATGTGTTCTCCCAAGCCTCCCGATAAAAACGGTACCTCCCTTGTGTGGGTAGGCCTAATGCCCGTGACAGGAAACGCAAGATGGACACATCACATTTTCACATTGGAATCTGATGTGTTTTTTTGGAAAGTGCCTAGTTGTGGATTTTGGCGTCTAGCTCAGCCGGCACTGAGGGAAACCTACCAAACCTGTGCATTTTTTTTTTAAACTAGACACCTAGGGGAATCCAGGATTGGGTAACTTGTGGCGCTCTCACCAGGTTCTGTTACCTAGAATCCTTTACAAACCTCAAAATTTGGCAAAAACACAAAAATACATTTTCCTCACATTTCGGTGACAGAAAGTTCTAAAATCTGAGAGAAGCCACAAATGTCCTTCCACCTAGCATTCCCCCAGGTCTCCCAATAAAAATGGTACCTCACTTGTGTGGGTAGGCCTAGGACACATCACATTTTCCCAAATAAAACTGATCTGTTTTTTGCAAGGTGCCTAGCTGTGGATATTGGTCTCTAGTTTTCAGAAATGCCCAGATTTGCTAGGTTTCCCTAGGTGCCGGCTGAGCTAGACACCTAGGGGAACCCAGGATGGGGTAACTTGTGGCACTCTCACCAGGTTCTGTTATCCAGAATCCTTAGCACACCTCAAAATTTGGCAAAAAAACACTTTCTCACAAAACATGGACTGTGTGAAGTCGATCTAGTGTCAAATATGATTACAACTTTAGTTCTTCTTTATATCCTGTGTTATGTTGTCCCATAAAGGGGTAGCATTTGTATCGGAAGAAGTGTGGGTACGCAAGGTGGTAAGAATTTGTCTATTGGCAGGTAGTCTTAGAAACAAGAGGTGGGAGGAGGTTGAAGCGGTCCCTCACATGTCCTGCCAGAACATAATTATATGTCCAAATGCGTGGTGTCCAAATAATTCTACACTTCCATTGAGGTTTGAGAATTTGATTGTGTTGCATTGTTTCTTGTTACAGTGGTACTGGGGGTATTTTTGTTAGGATGCAAGAGTCCTCATCCACATAGGTGGCATGCTTCATCTTTGAGCCTGTCCCACACTAGGCGGGAGTGCAATGACCAGTAGGCCCCTCTCAGAAGGGCACTTTGGTACAGATCTTTTGTCTGCCTTGTTTGAGTTGAAGTGAGAGGGAGTTGATAGTGGGTGTAATAAGAAGTATTACAAGTGCCAGTCTAATTCACTCTGCCTTTTCTTTGGTTTATTATAAGGATATCTACAGTAATATTAAAAACAAAGGGATCTATTGTACTTTAGTTGTTCCTTGATCCTTTATAGTGGTCTACTTGCTTCACGACTATCTGCTATTCAGGTCAATTGGCGTTTCTTCAATACTAGAATCAAATACACTACTATAAGGGTGAGAAATCTTCACTTTGGTTATCCTCAAATGAAATTATGTGAAAGGAGGTGCAACGACCCCACTGAGTGGGATAGTCACAAGAAACTGTGTCTTTATACCTGTTGGAGTAAAAAGCCAAACAGCATATGTATTTAAACACAGACAACGCATGTATGTTGTCATGGCAAACAGCTATTCACTGACCCACTTGATCAACTTTGTCATGCCACCATTATATTACTGAAAGTGAACAAATGTATTCTCTATGGCGTGAATTTTCAGTGAACACTAACATTGGATATATTCTCGTATGAACTCTGGCACATAACAGGAGGCTGTAACATTGTGCATTAAACTCAACATGAGCATAATGTCTCATGGTTCTTACCCTTCATGTGACCGTACAAGGTCCCCATGGGATGCGAGGACTCCACACCTATCCAGCTAAGAGTAAGTGTTGACGAGAAGCATAAGGGATAAAGGCATCTTATCTTGTGGCCGACCTGAGTACCTGCACATGGTGACAGTGTGCTTGTGGTCCGCTGGCTCCTGCTACCGAAAGTAGTGGTATGACAACAGGCGGGCTTTTATTTGTTTGTAAATTGAATAATCTGCCACAGCTGAATGTTTGTATCAATGTGCAAAAACACATGTGCGCTTACTCGTAAATCTGGTGGCCAGCGTAGTGGCCATTTGAAGTGTAGTAATTTAAAAAAGCAACGTATATTGCATA
Organism: Pleurodeles waltl; assembly: GCF_031143425.1. Lineage (NCBI taxonomy): Eukaryota > Metazoa > Chordata > Amphibia > Caudata > Salamandridae > Pleurodeles > Pleurodeles waltl. Next base: position 1,095,382,556 of record NC_090444.1, on the reverse strand, counting down.
GTTTGCTTTTACACGTTCCTTAAAAGTGTAATTCTAAGTGTTTTTGAATTTGTTTTTCATGCAGTGTAAATTTGGTACATTTTTGGGTATCTGTAATGGTGTGCCAGCTGGCAGGTCTTTAATTTTATGATAACTGAGTAATCCAACGCAGCTGACCTAGTGCATACGTATCGAGCCACGCCTTTGTACAAATTTCTTCCCTTTAGTGGGAGGATGTTATGTTCACAATGTCCGCACAGGGGAAGTTCAGTGCACACTGTAAACGTCACATCCTCCATATTAAAGGGATTAAAGTAAATCAACGTCAATTTTGCCACAATAAAAAAAAACTGAGATTTTCTATACTTTATTACGCAAGGACCAGTGCAGGCCTTTCTAAAATCTCAAAATATGAATGAATGGTTGGTATGGTTCTTCGAGAAAGGCGTCAACCCTACGTACTACAGTGAACTTTTAGTCCTGCCGACAATCTAATCTCCAATCTACATATTAATGTATCACCAATCTACTTATTAATGCAAGTTATTTCGAGTACTCTTCTTCCATCCTAGTTTATGCCTTTGTCTGATGAAGTCAACCACATGTAATATGCTGCTCTCCAGTAAAACACTCCCTAAGCACAAAGGCTCTACGGAAAAATGTAAATTAAAAAAAAAAAAAAAGGGGTGGTGATCTGCTGAAAGCAACTGGTGTACCCCTCAGTATGAATGTGGTATAAAGAGGTCTCGGAGTGGGCCGCTGTGGAGGAAGTTCAGATGAAGATGATAACTGATGAAAATTTGCAGGATGATTTACACATCCGGGGAGAAATGATGTATTTCCTTATGGAGAGACGGGGTACTACAGATGTATCATTGCCCCTTAAGTTCCCTGCAGATGTGAACCAATGTACCTATAGGGGGCTATGGCTATATAAGTACCTAAAAAGCATTTGCAATGTAATGGGTCTCCTGTCTTCTCGAGTTAGAGCTATTTGTGTTGTAAACTGCTAACTGGACTTCTCTTGACACTTAAATTGAAAATGAAAAGGCAAACAGTTGACATAAACGAGCCAATTCAAAGTGGCATGAGCGCGAAGGAGAGACAAAAGAAAAAGAAGTTTGCTTGCAGTCAAACGTATGAGGAATCATGCAATTATCCATGTAACAGGAACAGTTTGCAAGGCGGTAACAAAACTGCCCCGAGGAGGGACGAACATAAAGCATTTACCAATGATAACAAAGCATTTTTGAAAGGCAAGCCCACAAACGAGTGAAATTGATGGGCGTGGTTAAAAGCCCACAATTCTTACAACAGGTCAAAGCGCTTGCATGCTCAAACTAAAAATGGAGTCTGTGTTTTCATGGGATTAAGATTGCATTATTGATCGGACACCACATACTAGTCTAGTGTTGATGGTAGTGTATACTAATCAACTTGATAACGCAAAACACAATAAAATGTGTTTAGTAAAAAATAAATAAATCTGAAGGTGTTACTTTGTGAGAAAAAAATGCATGTATAAACAGCTACAATTTTCATAAACATTACTTTGTGTATCTGGGTATTCTTGCATATCTCCTAAAATACAGACATCTGTCAAAATCAAAGGAAAAAACTAATGATTAGGATATTTGTATTCTTATTTTAACAAAGTATGTGAAGTGGTCTATAAAAAAAAGACGTTCAGAACACGTCTGAGAAATGAGGAAGGCTGTGGAACTTAAAGGATTTCTTTGTTATATATGGCCCTCACTGACAGGCATTACCTCCTCATCTCCTTACTCGTCCCTTTCCTTACTTGATGAATGAATATACCCATTCACTAATCTTGCTCACACTTCCTAAAGCTGTTTTCTCTATCTATCCCCCATCTTGGGATCCACCCATAAAGCTCCTCCCACTCCATATCACTGCTGGCTCTCTGCTCTGTGGAGCGCATAGAAAACATGTTCTGGTAGAGAAGAAAAGCACAGAAGATGGCAAGGATGGTTGGAAGGATGCCAGATATTTTAATATATCTGGGCTGGGGACGGCTGAATTGAAAGAAAGTTATGCGTGAGAATGGCAGGACGTCAGTTTTTTCCAGGTTTTGCAGGGCTGAGAGTGGTAAATCAAGGCGATTTGGAGGGTAGCTGGTAGAACACAGGTATGTTTGTATTTTTTTGGGAGAGAGAGCTGCTGAGGATGATGTGGATGTTGAAATTCTTTTTTTGTAGACTTGAGCAGTATAGGCAAAAGAGTTGTGTGGCAGGATGCCCAGTGTAAAAAGAGGAAGGGGGCGAAGCATGTTGGGCCATGTTAAGTATGGCTCCTCCATCCTTGGGTGGGTCATATATAACGTAAAAGTATATATGGGTAACTGGAAAGAACAGCATGTTGCTCACTTCGGGTTTCTTAATGACATCATAGATAGCTGAAGCAACACTCTTGATAAAAAATAGCCAATATCCTTTATTATCCAACTATAATTCTACATGTTCTATATTTAAAAGTAGAATTCTACCACAGTGAGCAGTCGATTAAAATGTGCAAGCCTCTGTAACACGCATTATAAAAAAAGAACATTTGGTTTCTGCACACAACAGTGTTTCTCCTAAAATAAAACCTCTCTTATATCTGAAAGCAGCACTGAAGTCACAGTTGAGTCACACCATCTACACAAAGCCCTGCGATGTAACTATCACCTTGTCTACAAATGAGTCCGAGAGAGCGTAGTTTAAATATTATATATTAGACGTGAAATGCTTATACCTAACAATGCTGCAAACAAAAAACGATCATAAAATATTATTCGCTTGGATGTATTCTTATCGCAATTATAAGTGTGAAGCTGCTATTGTACTCGTATACTAATGTCGATTATAAGAAATAATTGCTTGCATTATGATTAATTGAATATGTTAACACCTACGAGGATTATGTTTATTAGAATCCATAAGTCTTAAGTTAGCGTGAGTTGAAAACTTAGTCGTGTAGCTCTCATATTAAAGCATATTTTTCTGTTTCTTCAGTGTGCTGACTCGCAAAAGGCCATGACCCAGCATTTGTTCTTTTCTCCGCTTTATGTAACAAGGTTAGTCAAATTCCCATCCGCTTGCTAGATGTTTTAGTAAAAGTTTATAAGTTTTGTAACGTTAGTTGAAACATTCAAGGACATTCGACCATGGACAAAGGAACTTTTGACCTTAAGAACGTGCCAGAAAATGAAGTAACCCCGGATGTGCCACCTACGAAGACGTCAATTATGAAGACCAATCAAAGTGTTATAAATTATCATGGAATGACAAATGCATTACTTAACCCCTTAGCTGCTGGGCCTTTTCCCCCCCAGTGCTGAGCCCTTTTTTGGCTATTTGGGGTAGTTCGCGCTTAGGGCTTCATAACTTTTTGTCCACATAAGCTAACCACGCCAAATTTGCGTCCTTTTTTTCCAACATCCTAGGGATTCTAATGGTACCCAGAGTTTGTGGTTTACCCTGGAGGAGACCAAGAAAATAGCCAAAATACAGTGAAAATTTTGTTTTTTCCAAAAAAATGGGAAAAAAGGGCTGCCGAAGAAGGCTTGTGGTTTTTCCCCTGAAAATGCCATCAACCAAGGGTTTCTGGTGCTGAAATCACTATCTTCCCACCTTTCAGGAACGGGCAGACTTGAATCAGAAAACCGAATTTTTCAACACAAATTTGGCATTTTACTGGGACATACCCCATTTCTACTATATTTGGTGCTTTCAGCCTCCTTCCAGTTAGTGACAGGAATGGGTGTGAAACCAATGCTGGATCCCGGAATGCTAAACATGTCTGAAAACTAGACAAAATTCTGAATTCAGCAAGGGGTCATTTGTGTAGATCCTACAAGGTTTTCCTACAGAAAATAACAGCTGAAATAAAAAAATATTGAAATTGAGCTGAAAACAACAGCCATTTTTCTTTATGTTTTACTCTGTAACTTTTTCCTGCGATGTCAGATTTCTGAAAGCAATATACTGTTTTGTCTGCTGGACTCTTCTGGTTGCGGGGATATAAAGGGCTTGTAGGTTCATCAAGAACCCTAGGTACCCAGAGCCAATAAATAAGCTGCACCCTGCAGTTGGTTTTCATTCTATACTGGGTATACAGCAATTCATTTGCTGAAATATGAAGAGTGAAAAAGAGGTATCAAGAAAACCTTTGCATTTCCAAAATGGGATCAAGATAAGGTTTTGAGGAGCAGTGGTTATTTGCACATCGCTGAATTCCGAGGTGCCCATACTAGCATGTGAATTGCAGGGCATTTCTCAAATAGACGTCTTTTTTACACACTCTCTTATATTTGGAAGGAAAAAATGTAGAGAAAGATAAGGGGCAATAACACTTGTTTTGCTATTCTGTGTTCCCCCAAGTCTCCCGATAAAAATGATACCTCACTTGTGTGGGTAGGCCTAGTGCCCGCGACAGGAAATGCCCCAAAACACAACATGGACACATCCTATTTTTTTTATAGAAAACACAGCTGTTTTTTCCAAAGTGCCTACCTGTAGATTTTGGCCTCTAGCTCAGCCGGCACATAGGGAAACCTACCCAACCTGTGCATTTCTGAAAACTAGAGACCTAGGGGAATCCAAGGAGGGGTGACTTGCGGGGCTCGGACCAGGTTCTGTTACCCAGAATCCTTTGCAAACCTCAAAAAGTGGCTAAAAAAAACAAGTTTTCCTCACATTTCGGTGACAGAAAGTTCTGGAATCTGAGAGGAGCCACAAATTTCCTTCCACCCGGTGTTCCCCCAAGTCTCCCGATAAAAATGATACCTCACTTGTGTGGGTAGGCCTAGCGCCCGCGACAGGAAACGCCCCAAAGCGCAACGTGGACACATCAAAATTTTTGGAAGAAAACAGAGGTGTTTTTTGAGAAGTGCCTACCTGTAGATTTTGGCCTCTAGCTCAGCCGGCACCTAGGGAAACCTACCAAACCTGTGCATTTCTGAAAACTAGAGACCTAGGGCAATCCAAGGAGGGGTGACTCGCGGGGCTCGGACCAGGTTCTGTTACCCAGAATCCTTTGCAAACCTCAAAAAGTGGCTAAAAAAACAAGTTTTCCTCAGATTTCGGTGACAGAAAGTTCTGGAATCTGAGAGGAGCCACAAATTTCCTTCCACCCGGCGTTCCCCCAAGTCTCCCGATAAAAATGATACCTCACTTGTGTGGGTAGGCCTAGCGCCCGCGACAGGAAACGCCCCAAAGCGCAACGTGGACACATCAAAATTTTTGGAAGAAAACAGAGGTGTTTTTTGAGAAGTGCCTACCTGTAGATTTTGGCCTCTAGCTCAGCCGGCACCTAGGGAAACCTACCAAACCTGTGCATTTCTGAAAACTAGAGACCTAGGGCAATCCAAGGAGGGGTGACTCGCGGGGCTCGGACCAGGTTCCGTTACCCAGAATCCTTTGCAAACCTCAAAAAGTGGCTAAAAAAACAAGTTTTCCTCAGATTTCGGTGACAGAAAGTTCTGGAATCTGAGAGGAGCCACAAATTTCCTTCCACCCGGCGTTCCCCCAAGTCTCCTGATAAAAATGATACCTCACTTGTGTGGGTAGGCCTAGCGCCCGCGTCAGGAAACGCCCCAAAGCGCAACGTGGACACATCAAAATTTTTGGAAGAAAACAGAGGTGTTTTTTTAGAAGTGCCTACCTGTAGATTTTGGCCTGTAGCTCAGCCGGCACCTAGGGAAACCTACCAAACCTGTGCATTTCTGAAAACTAGAGACCTAGGGCAATCCAAGGAGGGGTGACTCGCGGGGCTCGGACCAGGTTCTGTTACCCAGAATCCTTTGCAAACCTCAAAAAGTGGCTAAAAAAACAAGTTTTCCTCACATTTCGGTGACAGAAAGTTCTGGAATCTGAGAGGAGCCACAAATTTCCTTCCACCCGGCGTTCCCCCAAGTCTCACGATAAAAATGATACCTCACTTGTGTGGGTAGGCCTAGCGCCCGCGACAGGAAACGCCCCAAAGCGCAACGTGGACACATCAAAATTTTTGGAAGAAAACAGAGGTGTTTTTTGAGAAGTGCCTACCTGTAGATTTTGGCCTCTAGCTCAGCCGGCACTTAGGGAAACCTACCAAACCTGTGCATTTCTGAAAACTAGAGACCTAGGGCAATCCAAGGAGGGGTGACTCGCGGGGCTCGGACCAGGTTCTGTTACCCAGAATCCTTTGCAAACCTCAAAAAGTGGCTAAAAAAACAAGTTTTCCTCAGATTTCGGTGACAGAAAGTTCTGGAATCTGAGAGGAGCCACAAATTTCCTTCCACCCGGCGTTCCCCCAAGTCTCCTGATAAAAATGATACCTCACTTGTGTGGGTAGGCCTAGCGCCCGCGACAGGAAACGCCCCAAAGCGCAACGTGGACACATCAAAATTTTTGGAAGAAAACAGAGGTGTTTTTTGAGAAGTGCCTACCTGTAGATTTTGGCCTCTAGCTCAGCCGGCACCTAGGGAAACCTACCAAACCTGTGCATTTCTGAAAACTAGAGACCTAGGGCAATACAAGGAGGGGTGACTCGCGGGGCTCGGACCAGGTTCTGTTACCCACAATCCTTTGCAAACCTTAAAAAGTGGCTAAAAAAACAAGTTTTCCTCACATTTCGGTGACAGAAAGTTCTGGAATCTGAGAGGAGCCACAAATTTCCTTCCACCCGGCGTTCCCCTAAGTCTCCCGATAAAAATGATACCTCACTTGTGTGGGTAGGCCTAGCGCCCGCGACAGGAAATGCCCCAAAACAGAACGTGGACACATCACATTTTTTCATAGAAAACAGTGCCTACCTGTGGATTTTGGCCTCTAGCTCAGCCGGCACCTGGGGAAACCTAGCAAACCAGCACATTTTTGTAAACTAGAAACCCAGGGGAATCCAAGATGAGGTGACTTGTGGGGCTCGGACCAGGTTCTGTTACCCAGAATCCTTTGCAAACCTCAAAATGTGGCTAAAATACCACGTTTTCCACACATTTCGGTGACAGAAAGTTCTGGAATCTGAGGGGAGCCACAAATTTCCTTCCACCCAGCGTTCCCCCAAGTCTCCCGATAAATATGATACCTCACTTGTGTGGTTAGGCCTGGTGCCTGCGACAGGAATAGATCACACAACGGTCAATGTTGGTCCTTACGTGAGGCAGCTGTTGACCCTGGGGTGATCCATTCCTGACACAGGCACTAGGTGTAGGCACTCAAGTGGGGTAGTGTTTTTATCAGGACAGGTGAGGAGTCACTGGGTGGTAGGAATGTTGTGGATCCCAGCATATTCCTGTAGTTTGTGTGACAGAAATGCGAGAAAAATAGAGTTTTTTCTCAACATTTCAGCTTTGCAGGGTATTCTGGGTAAGAAAACTTTGGGGAATCCACACAAGTCACACCTCTGTGGACTCCCCCGAATGTCTAGTTTCCAGAAATGTTTGGGTTTAGTGTGTTTCTCTATATGGCCGCCGAATCCAGGACCAAAAACACAGGTGCCTGCCTTACAAAACCAGTTTGTTTTGCCATAGACAATTTTGATGTCTCCACAATATGATTTGGGTGGTGGAATTTGGGGCTGAACTAAATTGGTGAGCTCCCAAGAGAGCACTCTCTCTCTGCTTGCCGCCGCATTCACCTGCTCTCTGGGTTGGCCTAACCCACTATTACCCAGTTGCACGAACAGCTTGCGAAGGGACAGCAGGACTGTCCTCATCACCTCCCTCATAATGTACTGGAAGAGGAGTTTTCGAATGGGACTCCTCTGACTGAAAAATCAGTCCCAGAGTCTGCGCCATTGTCCTATCCCTCAGATGCTGTCTCAGTATCTGATGTCTCAGTCTCTGATCCTATGTCAGAGCGGTCCTCTATAACCCGAGTGCAGGCAGCAGTCATCCATCAAGATGCCATCTCTGCTATTGGCTAAACTGTTGCTCTAAAACACTAGCCTACGTAGACAGTCACAAAATCGATGGTGTGTGTGAGATACGTGCAACAGTAGAGGCCACCTTACCTGCGCTTCTTCCCTCAATCAGCACGTACTTTCAAGACACTCAAAAAACACCTTGTCACATACCATTCGTCACAGTCTTTAGCACCTCCTGCGCCCAGTCCAACAATCATTATTGGTGCTCCCACTCCCTCCTCCTCGGATTCCCTCATTACCACCCAGCAAAAGTGCCCTTCATCTCTCCATAGACTTTACTAATGTACTCAGCTATTTACATAAAATACAGATGTGCTCTTTGCAGTAGGCATATAAACCTTCTGCGCTTCTTTATGGCACTAAAACTGCCACTAGACAAGTCGGACCCTTTTCCCCCCAGGGAAACCACACACATATTGACAAAAGTGATGTATATATGACAGCCAACCACCTGAAACTCAACTCAAGCAAAACCGAAATAATCCTCTTTGGCCCTCACCAAAAAAACCTGGGACCCCCCATGGTGGCCCACCACGCAAGGCCCTGCACCCACCCCCGCCAACTACGCACGCAACCTCAGCATCATCCTAGACTCCTCCCTCTCTATGACCCAACAAATCAACGCTCTTACCTCCTCATGCTTCAACAAACTCCGTATACTGAAAAACATTAAAATGGATCCCCACAGAGACCAGAAAAACTGTCACTCACGCACTCATCAGCAGCAGGCTTGATTACAGAAACGCCCTCTACGCCGGCACCACTCTAAAACTCAAGTGCAAACTACACGCATCCAGAACTCAGCAGCACGACTCATCCTCGACCTCCACCGACACGAACACATCTCTCCACACCTCAAATCCCTCCACTGGCTCCCCATTGACAAAAGGATCACCTTCAAGATCCTCATCCTCACACACAAATCACTCCACAACACAGGCCCTGCCTACCTCAACGAGAGTCACCTTCCACACCCCCACACGAAACGTCCGTTCAGCTGACCTCTCTCTCGCCTCTGACCCCCGCATCAAACACACCACCACCGGGGGCAGATCCTTCTCCTACATTGCACCCAAAACATGGAACGCACTCACAACCCACATTCGCAAGACCCAAAACCTACTTCTTTTCAGGAAGGGCCTCAAAACCTGGCTTTTTGAACAGTGAACCTCCTAGCCCCTTTCCCTCCCCCCCGTCCCCCCCCAGCGCCTTGAGACCCTCACAGGTGAGTAGCGCGCTTTATAAATCTCTTTGATACAGATCTACCAATATATATATAAATATATATCTACATAGATATATCTATAGATATATCCATGTACCTAGATATATCTATCTACATAGATATATATATATAGATATATACATATATTTTTTTTTAGTTGTTGTATGGTTTCCTTGGGGGCCAAAATGGCCCCCAGGGAAACCCTACAACATCTAAAAAAAAAATTGCCACGGGCGACCCCCTGTCATTTCATTTTTTTTTTTATTTGATTTATTATTATTTTTTTTTTTTAAATCCCCTGGGGGGGGGGGGGGCGCGATCGCGCCCCCCCCCCCCCCAGGGGGCACCTACCTTTTTATTTTTTTCGGAAAATTATCCGGGGGGGGGGGGGGGCGGCCCGTTTTCCGGGGGGGGGGGGCTGCCCCCCAAAAGTGAAATCCCTGGTGTCTAGTGGGGTTTCCTGGCCCCCGATCGCAGCTGTGCTGCGATCGGGGGCCAGGAAACCGTTTCAGAAGGCCTCATAAGAAAGGGGAGACTCTCCCCTTTCTTACGAGGCCTTCTGAAACTGTTTCTGGCCCCCGATCGCAGCACAGCTGCGATCGGGGGCCAGAAACAGTTTCAGAAGGCCTCGTAAGAAAGGGGAGAGTCTCCCCTTTCTTACGAGGCCTTTTCAAAATGTTTCCTGACCCCCCCGATCGCAGCTGTGCTGCGATCGGGGGAGCCAGGAAACCTGAAAGTGTTTCCTAGCCCCCGATCGCAGCACAGCTGCGACCGGGGGCCAGGAAACACTTTCAGGAAGGCCTCGTAAGAAAGGGGAGTGTCTCCCCTTTCTTACGAGGCCTTCCTGAAAGTGTTTCCTGGCCCCCGATCGCAGCTGTGCTGCGATCGGGGGCCAGGAAACACTTTCAGGAAGGCCTCGTAAGAAAGGGGAGACTCTCCCCTTTCTTACGAGGCCTTCCCGAACGTGAAAAAGGCCGTTTTCCCCATGAAAGCAGGAAGCGGCCGCAAGGCTGCTTCCTGCTTTCATGGGGAAAACACCTTTGCAACGTCAGCGCGCCTCGCGGCGCGCTGACGTCACAAAGGGGCGGGAGGGGGGCGGGGGGAGACACGGTAGCTTCCGTGTCTCCCGGGGGGGGAAAAAAAATAAAAAATAAATCCTCGGGTGCGACGCACCCGAGGATTTATTAATGCCCTTCCTGGTGTCGGCCACTGGTCGTGACCCGCACCAGGGAGGGTGTGTGGGCGTCGGCCAGTGGCCGACGCCCGCACCTAAGCGGTTAATGTATAATTTGATAGGTTGAAGATAGTGGGGTGTAGTGACTATCCAATAGAATTTTGGGGGAATGTATTGTGAAAAAGGGATAAAAACCCATGACACAGGAGACTCAAGAGGAACTAGGTAGGGAATGATATCGATTGCATCCAGAAACTCTGTCACTCTATTTGATGATTTGAGACTTAGACAAAACCATCCTCATCCATAGACTGCCCCATTACACTTCCCTCCTTATGAGGGAAGTGTCCCCTGTCCTTAGATGAAATAGACTGTCGGTGCTCTAACTGATGTCCTGAGGACGAAGACTGATCCTGTATGCTGACTCATTCCGAGGAGGGTAATTATGACAATTGCTATCGTAATTTGTCTATATGCTTTTCCTTTCTAGGTACCAACTGCTGTATTTTTGGGATAAGAGACCTTAGCTAGATGTTTTCCAAATTGGTGTTCAAAATTATTTTGCATGAAGCCCAACATGCTGATGCTAATTAGTGGTTAGGTTAGGTAATCACTTTGACTGACGCAAATAGACGTAACTGACATTGTGCCATACTGAACTAAGACGTATATGATGTTCTATGCATCCAATCTGTGTGCCTTATATATCGGTGTCTTATGTTTGTGATTTTTGCGTTGTCAAAATCCTATCACAGTTGCCATATCACGACTATGCTCTTTGCTTCATGGTTTTGAGATTAATACTCTTGTTATTAGATTGTAATCAATAGGGAATAAAATTCACAAAACTCCCATCAAGGTGTGGTTATTCATGACTGAAAGGTCATGGTTGCGCCGGTAGTTTAATCAATGTCTAAAGTAAAGTATATTGTGGTGATATATGTTGAGAACATCATTGACATATTGATCAGTTATCTCGTCCTACGGTGTCTCACCACTGGGTCAAAAGATTAATCGGCCTAAAACGAGTCCTAATGTGAATGAATTAACATAGAGGGACGCGTTAACAGTTCTGGTAGCAGAGCGACGGTTTGGCCCCTGGGGGCCCTAGGACGGAGATCCATTGTTTAATTTGTTTTTCTGTGATAATGCAATTCGGAGGTATGATGGGTTTCTAAGTTCGCCATGGCTTTCCCGGGATCTTGGAGCCTGCCTAAATGAGTTGGGAATGTTCTCGGCGCCATAGTGTGCGTGGTTAGGGTCTTTGCGCTTGCCTAAGCTTATGCATCTTGCAGGTGGTTGTGAAAATTTGTGTGTATTTAGGCCAAATTAAGTGTTGTTTAGCAGGAGTGGGCGTACTCCACAGTATGAGAGTAGGGAAGTCGGCGTACTTCATGTGAATGTAGCGCTTGTTGCTCAAAATTATCCACGTGGTTGGTTGTTGCGTATGGACCTGTTGAGGTCTAAGACTCCGGAGTATGAAGGTAAATGTGGTTTATGTCGTAATCTGTGCGGTTTAATAGATCAATCGGGCGTGGTTGACAAGTCGAGTTTGAGCTATAATGTGTGTATGAAACCTTCGATGGAGATTTGACAAATTCTAAAGTGCACTAGAAGGAGTCATTGACAAGTCGAGAGTAGAATTTGCGGGTCGAATTCTGCTTGCGTATGCGGGAACTGATAAGGAGAGAGTAGCGGCTGAGGCTTCAAGTGAAATCTCTGTAAAGTTCTGAAGCGAATGTGTTACCCTTCCTGTAGTAAACCAACAGATTTGTGTTGTCATTTCAAGGTGCTCGCAATAATTTGCATTAATTTGTGTGAGTGGTAGGAGTCAGTGATGAGCAGACAAGCCGCAAGACTTTGTCAGCTGTAGTGCGTGTGAGTGCGACGTCAGTGGTGCCGCGCTGAGATAGGTCAGATGTCGAGAGGGGTCGCGTACGGATTGGCTGCCGTCCACAGGGATGTGGAATTCCTATCGCCCGACGCCCGGGACATCTTGTTTGGGGTCAAGGGCTACAAGTTTTTATGTTTACTTTGTCCTTGGGACAAGTAGGCCCAACCCCCTGCAGCACAAACCCTTTGGCTGCCTGATTACAGAGTGGAACTCTCTGCAGTTGAGTTAATGTGTTTCCAAAAGTTAATGCTGTTCGAACTTGTATTTATGGTTCATTATTTGAAAGTCTTCATTATTAGGGTGAGTGCTGTAAATAAATGTTTTAAGGTCACACTTCACTACTGACGTTGGTTCCAGTACAAAAAAAAAAAAACGTGTATACACATGTTTCAAAAGTTTAGGCTATGAGGCTAAGTTTAATGCTCCCAGAATGCTCTCTGATTATATGTAAATGAAGTGTCATTTAGTAAAATGTGTTGATGCATGCTAGTATTTCCCAAAAATATTTCTAATGGAAAATCAGTGTAACCATTTTCAACACGATTATGGGAAGCATGAAAATAAACAAACACTGACAAAGGCAACTGATCTGACATATTTTTATAAGTCTTTTAGTTTCATCAATGCGTGTCTTGTTTTGACATGGCTTTTGTAACACTTTATTGTTGTGGGAGCTACCAGGCCCTCAACATTGTAACAAACACTGGCAAACCCCCCCAAAAAAGTTTTTGAACTCTCTAAAAGCACACCAGTGGCATAACAAAGGCCCCGCAGCCGCCCTCCAGGGGGCCCCTTCAGCACAGCACCTGCCCTGAGTGAGTCTGGAGAGGGGGCTCCTCCATGTTCTTTACAAAGGGGCACCCTCCAGTTTCGTTACGTCACTGATTGCCACTGTAGCTCCTGACACTGAACAAAACTACTTTGTGTGCCAATATGCTCCTTGTGGAAGAGCAGAATGCGATCGCTCACAGTAAAGCCGGCCGAAAGAGAGAGAAATAGAAGTTTAATAAAAACAAAATGTCTTTGTTAACACCAGACCTAATTAGGGACCAAGACCCACATGTAGGTAGCTTTTTGCATGTCGCAAACAGCGACTTTCGCTGTTTGCGACATGCAAAAAGCACACTGCGATGCACAAACCCAGTTTTGCGATTCAGTAACCTGGTTACCGAATCGCAAAACGGGTTTGCGACTCGCAATTAGTAAGGGGTGTTCCCTTCCTAATTGCGACTCGCAGTGCAATGTAGGATTGTTTTGTGACCGCGAACGCGGGCGCAAACCAATCGCAGTTTGCACCCATTTCAAATGGGTGCTAACACTTTCGCAAAAGGGAAGGGATCCCCATGGGACCCCTTCCCCATTGTGAATGTCACTGTAAACATTTTTTCAGAGCAGGCAGTGGTCCTGTGGACCACTGCCTGCTCTGAAAAAATGAAACGAAAACGTTTCATTTTTCATTTTTGTTATGCATCTCATTTTCCTTTAAGGAAAACGGGCTGCATTACAAAAAAAATAACTGCTTTATTGAAAAGCAGTCACAGACATGGTGGTCTGCTGTCTCCAGCAGGCCACCATCCCTGTGAGGGCCGCCATTCGCGAGGGGGTCGCAAATTGCGACCCACCTCATGATTATTCATGAGGTGGGCATTTGCGCAGCCCTTGCGAATCACAGATGGTGTCAGGGACACCATCCTACATTCGGATTTGCGACTCGCAATTTGTAGGTCGCAAATCTGAACCTACCTACATGTGGCCCCAAATTCTTAAAGAAAGTCACAAAAGTGCACCCATGGTATATGTTGTACCCTATAAAATATTTGTGAACTGTATTTTAGCATGGGTAAATACGATGTGTAGATTTGCTCATGTAAAAATCTATTGAGCATTTGCAAGTTCATTTTCCCTCCAGCCACTTTCTTCCCAACCCTGGAACAAGTTCTAATTCTGCCATTGTCAGAAGTAAATGTCCAACCTTTCTTATTATGGGAAAATATTAGAGAGAAGCTGGTAAAAATCTTTAAAACATGCAGGTTAGTAGGTTTGCAGACTCAAAGGCATTCCAGCCCTAGAACTATTGCTTACTGCTTCCTCCAGCCCCAGTATGCAGATCTGCAGAAAGGTGGCAAAATAAGGAAATTGTTACAGTAGGGATTGAAACTGCAAGTATTTAAGCCCTACTATGGTAGTAGCCCTGACATAATCAGAGAGGCTATTATCAGAGCACTTACATAATGAGATTGCTGCCATAATTTGTCGCCACACTACATGGCACCAAAGGGACAAGTAGATCTTTTTACAGGACAAGTAGATTTGAGAAGCAACCTGTCCACTGGACAAGTAGATATTTTAATAAATTCCACACCCCTGCGTCCATGAGAGGCAATAGGTTGAGAAAGGGCGGGTGAAGAGTGTCCTGGGAACTAAGCCATTTCTGATTAAAATACGAAATAAGAAAATCGCAAAAATGAATTTTGTCAAAGCATTCAAGAGCGCTCTAAAAGGAGATGTATATACTGTTGCAACCGATGGGGAACCTACACCACCTGAGGGTACTCCAGCCTATACGGTTATGGAAGAAAAGGGTGTTGCACCTTGTTTATGGATGAAACAGTGGCGCAAATTAACAGAGAAGGAGGGGTGTCTAGCGTTCACAGAACATGGGACGTTTAACCCAAAGGTGCTAGAAAATTTGAGGTGGATGTTAAGTACGCAGAAACCACCTCCGAGACCGGCACAACGCGAGGCTTTGGCAATCTGGGACTTGATGGCTCTTAAACATAGACAAGAAAGGTTTCAGAGAAGACTGAGAAGGGCAGAGAAATCTTATGCAGAGGCTAGATGGGACAATGAGAGCAAAATGTGGAGACGGGGAATTGTAGACGGGTTGAAGTTGTTCCCAGCAATAACACAGGGAGAAGAGACGCAGGGAAAGAAAGCCTCCTGTAAAACCGACAAAGATTCAGGCAAAACTAAAGAAAATAAAAGGTCCTGGGAAGAGGAAGATGATTCAGATGATGAGGAATTTATGGATAGATTGTTACATGATCGTCCGCCACCATATGCGGTGAGCGACAGTGCTCCAAGTACTAGCTTAGATCCTGGGAACCAGACGCAGGAAAAAGGAGTTACTGATACAGTACAGACTAGCGATACAGCTTTGATACAGAATGGTGTCAGTGTACCCACTGCACCAGACTTACCGATACAGTTGCAGCCTCCACCGCAGATAAAGAGAATCTACCCTGATGTTCCAGTGCTTGAGACTACTACAAACTTGATAGTGCCGCCAGACCCGATATATACAAAGCCAAAGCTAATACAGATTGAATCGACTCCGAAATTAATGTCTCAACCACCACTACAGCTGATACCAGGGTATAACCCTGTAGCAGGACCACCATTAGTGCCGGTTCCGGGTACATTGGAAGAGACCTATGGAGTTGCTGCTCCAAGAAGTCTGGGTCCAGGTCAGACACCTGCCGCTATATTGTTACCCATTACTGTTGGTCCCCCCGTACCATTGTATGCACAAGGTAAAACAGGGGTGTGTGATCAGGGAGTGACACAGGAAGCGATAAGAGGAGGGTCTATGGGAACTCCACAGATAATGGCTCCTGGAGAACAAGTAATTGAACAGCCCAGGCCCTTAATGGACCTTAGTCCAGTAGGAGCACCTCTCGAAGCGATGCATCAAGCAGGATTGGGAGTTTTAACTCCCCAAACCATGAGTACAAATACCTCACATTCTCCAATGATGCATGCAGGGAACATTTCACTGCAAGGTTTTACAGTTCAACAGTTAAATGAATGGTTAAAAAAAACTTACTCTTCACAGAAGACTGCAGTGGCTGCAATGGAACCTGAGAATGAAAAACAAGATGAATACCTGAACTTTGTACGACTAGGGGAGGAAGCTACCGAGTTAGTGGAAGGGACAAATGGGAGTAAATAGATTGGAGTCCTACACAGAGGCAGAATTGAGATACTTATGCCCCAAGATTACCAAAGAGGTAGGCAAAGTACATCAGCGATTAGCGAACTTGGCAGACAAATACACTATTGATATTGGAAACACTAAACATTTAAAAAGAAGTTACAGATTAGACTTTGATTCAAAGGATTTCGAGCACATGAGATCTGCAGGAATGACGGTACATTTGAGAGAACTGTTACAAAGCGCACAAATTTGGGGTGCACTGGAAAAATGGAAAGGCAGATGGGCAAACAAAAAGAGATAAGGGAAAAGGTGACAGCCCAGGGTCTAATCAAGCTAAGACCTCGTCTGATCTGGAATCGGTGAAAATATTGCCTATGAGAGACAGCTGGCGGTGTTTTAGTACATGTGCCGTGGACTAGAGGAGACATTTTATCTTTTACGAACGATTATCCTAGATTAAGAGAGAAACCGATTGAGAGGTATCAACAAACGGACAGGTTTGTGAAACTTGCAAAGTGTCTTTGGGAGGACTTGAATACTTTGTTTGAGATCATTGTTCCGCCTGATTTGTGGCTCGAGTGCAAGAGAGGGGTAGACTGGCCAACGAAGGAGCCGGCAAGAGATAAGGTGACTGGAGCACCTTCAGAAGAGGTGATGAAATATTATCATAAAGTAATTGAGTTCTTGAAACAAAAGGTGTCGCTGAAGGTGACCGATTGGCAGAAAATCGACCAGACCTCTCAAGAGGTAAAGGAGTCAATACATGCTTATTACGAGAGATTGTTAAAAGCGTTCAAACATTACAGAGGTACTGAGACTATCGAACCGAAGGACATGAATCACCTTGTGTTTAGATTCGTCGAAGGGTTGAGACCAGAGGTTAGCCAAATGATTAAGAATCATTTGATTTGTTGGCAAGCTAAACCGATTGATGAGGTATTGCAGTATGCAAAGTACTGTAGTGATGAGATCGAGTTGAAGCAGAAAAAGTTAAAGGAAAAGGTGATGGTGATGCAGATAAAGGCTGCACAGGCTGGAATATAGGGAAATGGAGTTCAGCAGATGATACAGCAACAACCGCAAATGAATGGTGTGTTTCAGGCACAGCCGAGAGGCCGAGGTCGAGGGTTTGTGAACCGTGGTTCGGACATGAATAATGTTGTTGTCCAAAATGATGTTTAAGGGGTGAAAAAGATGTCACCATGTCACGCGTGCGGGGGCGTGGGACAGTGGAAGCGAGAGTGTCCGAATATGGTGCAGGATGGTGCAGTTCAGCAAAGCACTAATGTTGGTACCTTACAAAATTCACGAGGCCCAAAAATAAGACATCAAAACCTGAATTTTCTGAATAATCTGGTACAAATGCAAGGGGTACAGCCCATGCAGCAGATGCAAATGCCACGTTTCCAATCAATCCCAATGCAACAGCAGATTCCTACGGTGCCTAGACAGCAAATGCAATTACCAATGGCTCCGATGGGACAGCAACAGGTGATGCTTCCTCAGCAGGTCACAGGTCAGGTAACAAATCAAAACAATACTGTGCAACAATTCCCATTACGAGGTGAAAATGGCATGAATGAGGATTGGTCAGATGATAGCTCAGACAGTGAGGAGTGCAGGCTTGTAGCATCCCTAGAGGTAGATCAGAGAGGCCCATATGTAGAAGGGAAGGTGATGGGCTATAAGGTTTCATTCCTGGTTGACACAGGAGCTATGCGCTCCACAGTTAGAAGTACAGAAGTTCCAAGATTACCTCTCTCAGGGCGTACTATACGGTGGTTGGAGTAGCAAATCAGTACCTGACTAACCCGATTACAGATCCAGTACAAGTTGAAATTGGCAACTTCCAAGGGCTACATAGATTTGTAGTATGTGATTCAAGTCCAGTATCCCTATTGGGAAGGGACTTACTCTGTAAGACAAAATGTTCAATTACCTGTTCTAATGACGGGATTGAAGTACAGACAAATAGCGACGATGAAGGAGAGGAAAGTCAATTCATAGAGGAAGAAGCAGGGACAAATTAAGAGTATACATTTATTACCTTATTCCCAATGCATACTTTGATTGACCTGCCTGTCGAATTGCAAGGAACAGTGACAGAGAAAGTGTGGGATTTGACCGGAAAAGAAGTAGGATTGATAAAAGGGGTAGAACCAGTCAAAGTTCAGATCAAGCCGAATGCAGTGTTCCCACAGGTGCCACAATATCACATGACCCAAGACGTCCTCATTGAGGTGTCACAAATAATTGCAGATTTTCTCAGACAGGGAGTTCTGAAAGAAGTCTTGAGCAGTCCGTGTAACTCTCCCATAATGGGTTTAAAGAAGCCCTGTGGAAATTTTCGAATTGTCCAAGATTTGCGAAAAATAAATGAAATTGTGATAAAATGCTGCCCTGTGGTACCTAACCCAGCAGTAATAATGTTCCAAGTTCCCTTTGATGCTGAATGGTTTACCGTAGTAGACCTATCACAAGCCTTCTTTTCAATACCACTACATAAGGACAGTCAATTTTTGTTCAGTTTCAAATTCCTGGATAAGGTGTACAGTTGGTGCAGAATTCCTCAAGGGTTTTCTGAGTCACCATCCATCTTCAATCAGATATTAAAAAAGGATTTGGAACCTCTTGTGCTGCCTTTTAATTCAACTCTTGTGCAGTACATCGATGATCTGCTAATTGCGTCCAAAACAAGAGACAGCTGTAAATACGATACCATCGCATTACTAAATCATCTGGGGAAAAATGGACACAAGGTGTCACCCAGAAAGTTACAATATTGTCAGAAAGAAGTAAAATACTTGGGACATCTGGTTGAGAAAGGATCCAGAAGAATATCAAAGGAAAGAATAACAGCAGTTTTGCAAATGAATCCCCCAACAACAAAAAGAGATGTCAGGATGTTTTTGGGAATGGTGGGCTACTGTCGTCAGTGGATACCCAACTTCTCAATCATCTCAAAGCCGTTAATAAAACTGACAGGAAAGGAAGTCAAGGATGAGCCATACGCTATAACTTTGTCAAAAGAGGAGCTTGAGTCATTCGTAGAATTAAAAGAATGCATGTGCAGGGCACCAGCATTGGGAATGACAGACTACGAGAAACCTTTTCTGTTGTTTTGTCATGAACGTGATGCTTGTTCTTTGTCTGTCTTAACACAGGTCCACGGAGATGCAAATCGCCCTGTAGCATATTTTTCAGCTACCTTGGACCCTGTCGCAGCAGCCTTACCAGGTTGTTTGCGTGCAGTTGCAGCAGTTGGTCAGAGCCTTTTACAATGTGAAGGCATAGTCATGGGGTACCCTCTGACAGTAATGGTTCCACATTCAGTTGAAAAATTCTGTTGACACGAACTAAGACGCAGCACATGACAAATGCACGTCTCACTAAGTATGAGATCATCATACTGGGGTCACCTAATGTCATTCTTAAAAGATGCACTGTACTGAACCCGGCAACTTTGCTTCCAAATGAAAATACAGAAATTAAAGATGGTGAAGAATTTGAACATGATTGTCTTGAGGTGACCGAGTTGTGCACCAAGCCTCGTCCAGATATTCAGGACACTCAACTGAAAGAAAATGACTGCATTATGTTTGTCGATGGATCCTGTCTAAGAGATTCTGCAGGAATACTGAGAGCTGGTTATGCAGTATGTACTATAACTGGCATTGTCGAAGCCTCCTGGCTCGAAAAAGTGTTCTCTGCGCAAGTGGCAGAATTGATTGCTCTTACAAAAGCATGCCACGCAGCTGTAAATTTGAAAGTTACTATCTATACTGGCAGCAGATATGGATTTGGAATTGTGCATGATTTTGGCCAACTCTGGTCACAGAGGGGTTACATGACTTCCTCTGGTTCCCCTATGAAAAACGGTGAACAAATAAGAGATTTGTTACACGCGATTCAGTTACCTCTCGAAATTGCCGTGGTGAAGTGCAGTGCTCACACCAGATCACAAGATTTTGTGTCTATGGGAAACGGCTATGCAGATCAAGTCGCAAGATTTTGTGCACTAAACTGTATATCGTTTAAGGAGCAATGGGAATTGTTACCACAAACTGAAAACGACACATGTTTAAATCTAGCATTACGAGTGGTTGATACCTTAGACGAACTGAAAACATTACAAGATCGTGCTAGCAAGGAAGAAAAACGTTCCTGGCAAAGAATGCAATGTGTACAAAGAGCTGATGATCTATGGGTTTCAGAGGAGGGAAAGTTGGTCTTGCCAAATAACCTTTTGTCACAGTTTGCCCGGCTCTATCATGGGCAGGCACATCTGGGAAGAGATGCCATGATCAGATCCTTTAAGATTGATTGGTTTAATCCAAAATTCAGACATGCCGCAGAAATAACTTGCCACAGGTGCGTCATCTGTCAACAGATGAATGTCGGAAAAGGAACTGTGGTAACTTTGAGCCACATTGGGAGAGCTGGAGGTCCATTTAACAAAATGCAAATGGATTTTATTGAAATGCCTGTTTGTGGAGCATTGAAGTACATGTTGGTGATTATATGTGTTTTCAGTAATTGGATTGAGGCATATCCCACACGCAGGAATGACAGTCTTACAGTTGCAAAACTACTAATCAGGGAATTGATACCCAGATTCGGGTTTCCGGTTTCTATAGAATCAGATAGGGGAAGACACTTCGATAATGAGGTGATTAAACTCCTGTGTGCCGCACTCAACATTGAACAAAAGCTGCATTGTAGCTATCGCCCTGAAGCATCAGGACTAGTAGAGCAGACGAATGGTACTTTGAAATCACGAGTGGCAAAAATGTGCGCAGCAACTAATATGAAGTGGCCAGATGCCTTACCTCTAGTGCTGATGTCAATGAGAAACACGCCAGACAAGAAAACAGGACTGTCCCCCCATGAAATCCTCATGGGCAGAGCTATGAGATTACCAGCAGTACCTGCAAATGCACTAGTGAATATTACAGATGATATGGTGTTGGATTATTGCAAAGGTTTGGCTGACGTGATTCGCTCTTTTTCTCACCAGGTGGAAGCTAACACGTTGCCACCGATCGGCGATCCAGGTCACTCTCTACAAGCCGGCGATTGGGTGGTTGTCAAGATGCACGTGAGAAAATCGTGTCTAGAACCACATTGGAAAGGGCCATATCAAGTAATATTGACGACTACTACTGCTGTGAAGTGGGCTAGGGTTCCCAACTGGATACATGCCAGTCAGACGAAAAAGGTAACGTGTCCTGTTGAAGAGGAACTTGAAGTTTCCGGCACAGCAACTTTGGAAGGAAAGGTCTCAGGGTCAGAGGACAGTCAAGAAGGAACTGAGACTATTGGAGGGCCCACTGAGAACAGCCTTGTCCCTCAAACAGTCAATGAGTTCGAGAGAGGTGACAGAGTGCCTATCTCAGTAGAGGCAGCAGGAGAACTAAGCCAAGGAGAGGTTCTCCCAGAAGTAGACGAATACGGGTTACAGCCCGAACCCAACTTAGAACCGGAAGAAGAAAGAGCAGGAGAAACTGTAAACACAAACATGTCAGAGTTTCCCAAACCAGTTGCAGGTCCGTCAAGAGAAAACACCATATCACAAGAGGAGGGTGCTGTCCAACGTCCTGAAGGAAAACATCGAACCAAGACACAGAGGCGATAATTGGCCAGACAAGTCGCATTCTAAGATAAGGGAGGTATCGAATGACATCATAATAGAAGAGAGTGATACCTCACAAGCAGATGATCTGAGTGAGGGAGAACAACAAGGTGAACGAAGATTAAAAAGAAAAAGAACTGCAAACAGAAGATATACAGGTCCCGAATGGGCATATGCTACAACCTCTGAATGGCAACAAGAGTTCCTAGCATTTTGTTGTGATCGAGAAGTACCAGGCCAATACTACGGCACCTGAATGAGTTCAAGAAAATATTTTTGCCTAAATTGAAAACTAGAAAGAAAGAGAGACTTAGAAACTACTGGAAGTGACACTAGAAAACTGGATTTGACTTTTAAAGAAACCTGATTACGACAAGTTGCTAACCTGAATTGACGAAAAGGGCCCAGGAGTGAGTGAAGACGCTGTAATATACACAGAGAAAAAAAAAAAGGGGGGGTTTATCCTCAAGTTAATTGTTGATCTGCTATTCTGATTCTATACAAACATGGCTTACAATAGAAATAGTAGCAAGGGAAGTAAGGTGTGTGGTTGGTTAGGTCTTATAATAGGTGTTGTGTGTGCAGTGATAATAGTGGGAGTGATTGTCGGAATGCCATGGATAGAGAAAGAAACTATTAACGCTACTTCAAAACCTGAAACTACTACTGCACTAACACCGTGGGAGAGATTTGAGCAAGACGCAAGACACATGCATGAGGGAACTAATGCAAAAGGGGAACTCTCTACTAACGTCTTCTATCGCTTACTAAATGAGTATGTGGAAACTATGGATGCAAAAGTTTGTTATGTATGTACTAAAATTCCTTCATCTGTGCAGGAGGGGTTTACTTATCATAGCCTCCCTCTTACTTATGGAATTAGTTGCAGCTTGCTACTAACAAGATTCTATAATCAAGAGCATGTGCAATACTTTTATTCAAATTTGGATGTTGTGTTTTCCTTTGTGCCTGTGATTGAGTTCTTAAATAAATTAGCTAAAGAGCACAATATAAAAATAGTTAGAGGATTCTTTGAGCCAACACTTACATTTGGCACTGCTTATGCACACCGCAATAATTTGACTTGCTTATTATCGCCTGTAGAGAAAAGCTTTTTAGATCACACAGATGATAGACGCAAAGCACTAAAAGAAAGATTAGAAAAAGGATTAGAGAAGCGTACATATGCAAATGATTATGCTTACACTGCAATCAAGACACAAGGCAAATTAGCTATAGATGCATTACATGTAGGTAGGCTTTGCATATATAGGCCAAAATCTGAACAGGATAATTTGTTTGTGGGTACGAGTGAATGCAGACATGTGTTTTTGTTTCAGAGCAAGTGGACCTTTATGTTGAATGGACAAGATCCAGCAATTCCTGGAATCTATTACATCTGTGGGCTAAATGCTTATTACCATCTCCCTAAGGGATGGTATGGGACATGTTATTTGGGAATAGTATTCCCAAAGATATACCAGATTGATGACTTAAAACAAATACCTAAAACATCTGAATTACAACATCCTAGACAAAAACGAGAATCAGTGGCGGCTGTCATTGGTGATATATTTGGAGCCATAATCCCATCAG
The DNA here is from genome assembly GCF_031143425.1 of Pleurodeles waltl. Classification (NCBI taxonomy): domain Eukaryota; kingdom Metazoa; phylum Chordata; class Amphibia; order Caudata; family Salamandridae; genus Pleurodeles; species Pleurodeles waltl. Next base: position 1,095,359,211 of record NC_090444.1, on the reverse strand, counting down.
TAGGGGTTATCTTGAATTACATGAAAATTCAAAAGTTGTCCACTATAGTGGATAACATGTTGACAAATTTTACAGGAGCTATCCTCCTGATGGATACTGAACTTGCTGCAGAAAGAGCTATGACTCTTCAAAATCGGCTTGCTTTAGACATTCTTTTAGCAAAGAGTGGAGGAGTCTGCAAAATGCTTAATGAGCGTCATTGTTGCTCATTTATCCCGGATAACAGTAAGAAAATTAGAAGCATGCTTACTAACCTTACTAGAGATAGTTCAGATTTGAAAGATCTAAAAGAACTTGGTGTTTGGGAGAAATTTGGAAAGGGAATTGCCCGAGTCGGAAGCTGGCTTACCAACATTTGGAATGGGGTACTTGCAAAAATTCTCATGGGTTTACTGATTGCTTTGATTTGTCTATTAGGATTATGGGGGGCATGTAAAATTAATGACAAGGTAAAAAGAAATTGGACCAAAAGAGCCAGAACAAATGAAGAAAGTGAAAGAGAGAAAATGTTCAATGAGATATGGGAAAGCTCACATAAAGGGCAAGATGATAAAATGCGTATTATGCGCAAGGTGAAAAATTAAGATCAAAGAGAAATTTGTGTGATGACGAGCGTCATCAGAGGAGGGACTGAGAGAGCGTAGTTTAAATATTATATATTAGACGTGAAATGCTTATACCTAACAATGCTGCAAACAAAAAACGTTCATAAAATATTATTCGCTTGGATGTATTCTTATCGCAATTATAAGTGTGAAGCTGCTATTGTACTCGTATACTAATGTCGATTATAAGAAATAATTGCTTGCATTATGATTAATTGAATATGTTAACACCTACGAGGATTATGTTTATTAGAATCCATAAGTCTTAAGTTAGCGTGAGTTGAAAACTTAGTTGTGTAGCTCTCATATTAAAGCATATTTTTCTGTTTCTTCAGTGTGCTGACTCGCAAAAGGCCATGACCCAGCATTTGTTCTTTTCTCCGCTTTATGTAACAATGTTAGTCATATTCCCATCCGCTTGCTAGATGTATTAGTAAAAGTTTATACGTTTTGTAACGTTAGTTGAAACATTCAAGGACATTCGACCATGGACAAAGGAACTTTTGACCTGAAGAACGTGCCAGAAAATGAAGTAACCCCGGATGTGGCACCTACGAAGACGTCAATTATGAAGACCAATCAAAGTGTTATAAATTATCATGGAATGACAAATGCATTACTTAATGTATAATTTGATAGGTTGAAGATAGTGGGGTGTAGTGACTATCCAATAGAATTTTGGGGGAATGTATTGTGAAAAAGGGATAAAAACCCATGACACAGGAGACTCAAGAGGAAGTAGGTAGGGAATGATATCGATTGCATCCAGAAACTCTGTCACTCTATTTGATGATTTGAGACTTAGACAAAACCATCCTCATCCATAGACTGCCCCATTACACTTCCCTCCTTGTGAGGGAAGTGTCCCCTGTCCTTAGATGAAATAGACTGTCGGCGCTCTAACTGATGTCCTGAGGACGAAGACTGATCCTGTATGCTGACTCATTCCGAGGAGGGTAATTATGACAATTGCTATTGTAATTTGTCTATATGCTTTTCCTTTCTAGGTACCAACTGCTGTATTTTTTGGATAAGAGACCTTATCTAGATGTTTTCCAAATTGGTGTTCAAAATTATTTTGCATGAAGCCCAACATGCTGATGCTAATTAGTGGTTAGGTTAGGTAATCACTTTGACTGACGCAAATAGACGTGACTGACATTGTGCCATGCTGAACTAAGACATATATGATGTTCTATGCATCCAATCTGTGTGCCTTATATATCGTGTTTGTGATTTTTGCGTTGTCAAAATCCTATCACAGTTGCCATATCACGACTATGCTCTTTGCTTCATGGTTTTGAGATTAATACTCTTGCTATTAGATTGTAATCAATAGGGAATAAAATTCACAAAACTCCCATCAAGGTGTGGTCATTCATGAATGAAAGGTCATGGTTGCGCCGGTAGTTTAATTAATGTCTAAAGTAAAGTATATTGTGGTGATATATGTTGATAACATCATTGACATATTGCTTGACATATTGATCAGTTATCTCGTCCTACGGTGTCTCACCACTGGGTCAAAAGATTAATTGGCCTAAAACAAGTCCTAATGTGAATGAATTAACATAGAGGGACGCGTTAACAAGTCCTTCTCACATTTTGACATCAGGCAGCTTGGGGGTATACCTCATCCTTGGAAAGACTGAAAACTGCAACAATTCAGGTGCTATATGACTTGAGAAAATTACTTGGGGGGGGGGGGGAAATAAAGTCATTGCAGGAGGATTAAACGGCACAGCAATGTATTCAGACAGAAGAGTAGCTTAAATTATGCCCCTGCTGAGAAACAACTACAATTTTAGAACCAAGTAGGGCAGTAAAAATGTTTCAAATTAGGCTGGCCCGAAGAAATCTAGTGTGGAACACGAGGGGGAAACAAATTCCAATCCAAGCAACGGTGGAAAAAATAACAATGGGAAATTACGCAACACTAGTCCTGCTTTTTTGCTGTAATTTCTGTATCTCAGATATGATGCGACTTGCTTGGAAACAGTGGCAGAGTCTTCTTGACCCATAATTTATATGCCACTGTCATTCTGATTGTAGGAAAGTACCATCTTTCTTGGCATGTTACCCCCAATTTCTGCCTGTTTGTCAGTGTGTTTTGCCTGTCTCACCGGGATCCTGCTAGCCAGGACCCCAGTGCTGATAGTTTGTGGTCTAATGGGTCAGTATGCTTAACTGTGTCACTGAAGTTCGGCTAACCAGAACTCCAGTGCTTATGCTCTCTCTACTTACCAAATTTGTCACCATAGTTTAGTGACTTCATATTCCAATTGGCACACCGGACCCCCCTTATAAGTCCCTAGTATATGGTACCTAGGTACCCAGGGCACTGGGGCTCCAGGAGATCCTTATGGGCTGCAGCATTTCTTTTGCCAACCATAAGGAGCTCAGACAAACCTTTCTTCAGGACTGCCACTGCAGCCTGAGTGAAATAGTGCACACACTACTTCACAGCCATTTCCACTGCACTTAAGTAACTTATAAGTCACCTATATGTCTAACCTTCATTTACTGGAGGCTAGGTGCAAAGTTACTAAGTGTGAGGGCACCCTTGCACTAGCCAAGGTGCTGCCACGCTGTCCAGGGCAATTCCCCGGAGTTTGTGAGTGCGGTGATACCACTACACGCATGCACTACATATATGTCAATACGTATGTGTAGCTTCACAATGGTAACTCTGAATATGGCCATGTGAGGTATCTAAGATCATGGAATTGTCCCTCCCATTCCAAATCTGGTATTGGGGGCAATCCCATGTATCCTGGGGGCTCAACCATGGACCCCCAGTACCGCCAAACCAGCTCTCTGAGGTTTCCACTGCAGCCCTAGCGGCTGCCACCTCAGAGACCGGTTTCTGTCCTCCTGGGGACTGAGCAGCTCAATCCCAGGAAGGCAGAACAATGCATTTCCTTTGGGAGGAGGGTGTTACACCATCTCCCTTTGAAAATAGGTGTTACACAGGGTTGGGAGGGGTAGCCTGCCAGAGCCTCTGGAAATGCTTTGAAGGGCACAGATGGTGCCCTCCTTTACATAAGTCAGTCTTCACCGGTTCAGGGACCCCCAGTCCCTGCTCTGGCGCAAAACTGGGCAAAGGAAAGGGGAGTGACCACTCCCCTGTCCATCAACACCCCATGGGTGATGCCCAGAGCTCCTCCAGTGTGTCCCTGGCATAGCCATCTTGGATTCCAAGGTGTGGGGACACTCTGGGGACCTCTGAGTGGCCAGTGCCAGCAGGTGATGTCAGAGACCCCTCCTGATAGGTGCATACCTGGGTAGGTAGCCAATCCCCCTCTCAGGGCTAATTTAGGGTCTCTCCTCTGGATGTTTCCTCAAATTCAGCTTGCAAGACTCCTCCAGGAATCCTCTGCATCAGCTTCTGACAGTCGGATCAACTGCAGACCGTTCCAGCAACCGCTGTAACTGCAACAAAGTATCCAGGACGCCTCCTGTGACCTGCAAGTTCAGCTCAGCCAGAATTTGCAACAGTTTCCAAGATGTGCACACTCTGAGGACTGCCTGTCTTCATCCTGCACCAGAAGAACTGAAGGAATCTCCCGTGGAGTGACGGAGTCACTTCCCTGCTTCTGCAGGCACCCTTCTGCGACGACGACCGGTACTCTGGGACTCCTCTCCTGATGACGAGTGTGCTCCCTGGAACACAGGTGGTGGACCGACATGACCCAGACAGTCCTAAGGCCTAGCTGTCCATATTTGGTGGAGGTAAGAGCTTGTCTCCCCGTGCTGCGACAGTACCCCTGTGCACTGCGTCGTCTCCAGCTCCTTGGGCTTCTGTGCACTTCTTCCAAGAATCCTTTGTGCACAGTGTAGCCCAGGTCCCCAGCACTCCATCCTGCGATGCACAACCAGCTGAGTTGTTTTCCAGCGGCGTGGGACCTTCCTTTGTTGTGCTGCGACGACCACACTTTGCATCTTCTTTGTCTCCGTGGGTGCTGCCTGGACTTCTGTGGGACCTCTACAGTCCTGAGAGCCCCCTCTGTCTCCTCAGTCCGAGTTGAGACCCCCAGGTCCCTCCTGGGTCCAGGCAGCTCCATTTTGACGCAAACTGTAAACTTGCGTGAACCAAGGCTTGTTGGAGGAATCCAGCAATGCAAACAGCCTGCATCCAACAACTCGACGTGGGACATCTCCTGCACCACACAGGAACCCGCAGTCATCTTCTTTGGTGCTCTTCTGTATTCTTCTTCTTACCGGAGGATCCACTTTTGCACCATCTTCTAGGTTGGCAGGGGCTCCTGTCCTTCTTGGAATCTTCTGTGACTTCTCGACTTGGTCTCCTCTCTTCATAGGTCTTCGGGTCCAGGAATCCACCGGTTGTTGATTGTAGTCTTGCTTGGTTCTTGCAAAATTTCTTATCACGACTTGTAGTGTGTCCTGATGAAACTTGCCGTTACTTTTCTCCTACTTTCCTGGGCTCTGGGGTGGGGTACATTACTTACCCTTTGGTGTTTTCTTACACTCCCAGCGCCACTCTACACACTACACTTGCCTAGGTGGGAATATGTGATTCACATTCCACTTTCTTAGTATATGGTTTGTTTTGCACCTAGGCCCATTGCAATCTCTTGTATTTTCTACTGTTTGCACTATTCTATGACTGTTTACGTACCTGATTTCGGTTACTAGTGTATATATTGTGTATAATACTTACCTCCAGAAGGAGTACTGTCTCTAAGATATTTTTGGCCTTGTGTCACTAAAATAAAGTACCATTATTTTTTGTAACACTGAGTATTGTCTTATTTATTTTACTGTGTATAAGTACTGTGTAACTATAGTGGTATTGCAGGAGCTTTGCATGTCTCCTAGTTCAGCCTAGGGTGCTCTGCTACAGCTACCTCTAGACAGCCTAAGCTGCTAGAACACTGCCTACATTTCACTAATAAGGGATAATTGGACCTGGTAGGAGGTGTAAGTACCTTAGGTACCCACTACAAACCAGGCCATCCTCCTACACTTATGAATCAACTCAGTGTTGTAATGCCATTTCTAAGTGACATTCAGGCCACATGTTCTGATCGTAGCGAGACATACGAGTGGGTATATGCAACTAGAGTAAGCATCTAGTATGTATGCATGTGTGTGTATACACACACACACACACACACACACACACACACACACACACACCCTCCCTCAGGGCCACTGGCATTATGCAGCAGGGGAGGGCAAAATGATGCAGCACGCTTGAAAAACTATGTGGCAGAAAAGGAAAACTATGCAACGGAAGGCAACACATTCAGTGACAGTATTTGATCTCATATTTACACTTGTTAACACTGTCTGGGCATAGGTTGCACCTCATTAGTACCAGTTTAACATCCAAATATTGCAAAATGCAACAGATAAATGACCAGTCAAACTTTGCCTTCGAGTCTGCAGCAACATGTGTTGCTGTGCTTTTTAGTACCTTTTGAACCGTATGGGCTAAAAACATTTATTTTAGTTCAACTCTGCAGATTACGCAGGAGACAATGAATTATGTGGCAAATTAAGGAGATCCATAATTATGCAAAAAACTCTGCTGCTGCACAGATGCATAATTCCAGCGGTCCTGATAAAATATATATAGCTGGAAATAATTTACCTATATTTAGGTCTGACCTTTCAGCTGTCTTGCCAAAATACTGTTATATTGTTTTACCAAAAAATCATACCTAATATACACATGAGAGACACTTGATTACCAGGCTTCAGCCTTTGGTCTGTTAAATGGTCATTCACATTTTGCTTCTGCACCACAGCATACATACAGCATGGGGCAATGGATCAGCCCACCTTATGCAGTGCCTCCATTTTCTTTTAGTACCTGCACAAAGCTTGTGCACATTGTTCACTTTCACTTAAAAGTATTTCCTCTCGTAAGTGTGCAGGTACCAATGCTCATCTAGGTGGATGAATCTTTGGACCCAGTAAGTGGTGTGGTAGAACCATCAACGGAATTTCAATACAACCCCAAACAATGTAAACACCATGACCAATGTGGCCACAAAAGGAAAACTCCAATCAAAATAAAGTTAAAAGATTTATTACAAGCACAAAGTAATGTAGACAATGCGTAAAACCTATAAAGATACATAATCACCAAAGGTTGCCCAAGGTATCGAAACAGATTCAGGCTAACTAACATTAAAAAAACTAAGCATTCAAGAAGAAGAATGAATAACCTCAATGAACATATCTGAGGCACCGAAATGATATATTACTCAGAGTTAACAATCATTGGTCAATTCAAATTTTTAGCAGAGTTCATCTTTAGCTGGGCACAAGTCAACCCTACAACTAGTCAAATCAGGGAAATACATATGTGGGGATGAACACATGCAGGCAAAAGACAAAAAGCTAAGAAATGGCCAAAATAATTTGGAAAAAGATCCTCTCAGACTGCAGGTAACTAACTAAACTGAGCAAAAAAAAGAAAAAGGGGAAGCATCAGCACCTTAGGTCAACAGTTTCTGAAGGGGAAAATAAAAATGATGATTTCCAAGTCTAAAAAGGGCATTTCAAAAGGGCCAATGATTGCAAGGGAAATACCTCCCTAAAGGATACAGCATTCAGGGGATCATCAGCAAACATCAGGACAGCATCTGGGGACTGCAGAGTCTGCTACGGACCACTTCAAAGTTCAAATGTTAGTCAGTATTTTAGAATTCACAAGTACTCGAATTCGTCAAAGATATCAGTTCATTTCATTTAATTTAGAATGGCCATCATCCAATAGTAGTCGATCAGCAGACTCCAAGTTGAAACAGTCAAATCAACTTCTTCCCAGGTCAGTCACAGAAACATTTTTACCCACACTCTTTGTTAAAGTGCATTGTAACTCAGTAGCTAGCCGCAATATGAGTGCTTGAATAGGTGGTGATTAGTGTTGGACTTCATATATTATAATAATAATAATAAAATGTGTGACGCATCAGAAAAGCCTTTTTGATTAAAAACATCACTATCAAATACAGATGCATCAGTGATTTTTTTTATTTAAATTTTTTCATTGCAAGCACATGGTGAACATGCCTAAATGGTGGCCTATTTCCCTTTTATGTTTGTATTTTTGTTGCATACATCTGCAATGTTGACAAAAACAGTTAGTTTTGCAAATGTTTGTTTTTGGCTGGGGTTATTCACTCAGGCATGCTTGGTGAAGATCGCTGCGTCGGTGCCAATTAAAATACGTCCATTCAAAACCAGGAACTAAGGCCTGCAGAAAACGCATTAGCTCATGGCATGGCGCCAAAGATCTTTCTAACAATGAGGCTGTCCAACTTTATCTTCGCCACGACACATAGCCGAGTGATTTTGAAGGCGGGGATCAGCCTCATCCTGCCCATTCTGTCGGTGGCATCCCAGAGTACAGTTCATAACGGAAACCATAAATTCTGCTGCCTCTGGCAGGGTTGTTTATGGAGAATGTATCTTGCCATTTCCTCAGCAACAGTTCTTTTTAACGAAATGCCTTTCTTTCTACTTTTGGGTACTTGGGAAACACATTGAAGGATGTGCAGAAAGAACCAAAACAACAGACAAGGCGTGTTTTGGAAAACACTCATTGTGGTATCAGTGCTGAGTACAACAATATTAAAGAAGAACGCGCTAAAAGAAAAACCTAATGGGGCGTCATTTTTTTTTTTTGGGGCAATGACAATACACTGAAAGCTTTTACAACTATACTAGAGGACCAGATGGGAGAAGGTGTTATATAAATCCATGTTCCCATCATGCAGAAAGGGAGGAGTTTAGAATAATGTTCATTGTCACAGATAAGTACAGACATGGGGAACTGTTTGTTTCCTGCATCTTAAACGCCCGTTGTGGTACACAGGTAGAAGCGCAAGCAAGAAAAACAAGAAAAATCCACAAGCCAATCATTGGCTTTGCCAATGTGCTTTAGCCATGTTGTTCACCAGTGAGGCTGCTGTTCAGCATGGTTAAAAGTTAGAGGCACAGAGGAGAGTGGTGTGGCGTGTCGTAGAGTGGAATGGTGAAGAGTGGAGTGGAGTTACAGAGATTGTCGTGCATTGGAGGAGCATGGCATACACTGGAGTGGCATAGAGTAGAGTGGACTGGTGTAGAGTGCATTGGAGTAAAAAGTTATATTGTGTCGCCGAGTATAGCAGAGTAGAGTGCAGGGGCATTACATTCAGGGTCTTAGAATGCAATGGCATAGATTAGAGTGGTGCGTAAGAGAATGAAGTGGTGCAGAGTGGTGCAAAGTGGTGCAGAGGAGAATGGTGGCGAGTGCAGTGGCGCAGAGTAGAGTGGCACAAAGTAGAGTTCAGTGGTGTAAAGTGATGCACAGCACAGTTGAATAGAGTGGAGAGGTGCAGAGTAGAGCGGCGTACGTTCAGTTACGGAAAGTGCAGTGTTGCAGAGTAACGTGTCGGAGTGGAGTGGCATAGAGAGCAGTGATTTAGAGTGCATGCAGCTATGTAGAGTGCATGCAGTGTTGCAGAGTGCAGTGACAGAGTGCATCTGTGTAGGCTGCATTTGCATAGAGTGCATTGGTGTAGAGTGCAGTGGTTAAGAGCAGGGTGGCAGAGTGCAGTAGCGTGCCGTGAAGAGTGCAGTAGCATAGAGTAGATTGTTTCAGAGTAGAGTGAAGTGGTGTATAGTGGAGTTGCAGTGTTGCAGAGTGGTGTAGAGTGGAGCTGTGCAGAGTAGATTGGTGTGGCCCAGACTGGAGTGGTGTAGAGTACAGTGGCAAAGAGTGAATTGGCAGTAGAGCGGTGTTGGAAAATGGATTACTGGTAAGGGCAGGTAAGTACCTACAAATTACAATAGGCCACTAACCTCCACTTAGTTCCAGTTAGCTCTCAATAAATTAAACCTAGCTCAACCCTTGGTAGCTTGGCAACGAGCGACAAGGCCTAGCTTAGGAGACAAAGCATAAAGCATTCAAATATCACAAAACAGTAATTAAATAAAACCAGGAAACAGTTTAAAAATCCAAAACCAATTTATAACAATAGGAAATATTTAGAGCTTTAAAATGGCACCAAGACAAATAAAATGGGATAAGGGGAACCAGAGATATAATTTTTTAAAGAATTAATGCTTTTTAGTTCTTAGAAATCGATAGTGCCAATCAGGTCATCTGGTCGCACCTCGACCGGGGCAAAATCAAAGTTTAAGGCCGGCCGTGAAGTAGCCCTGCTAGGTTACAGCCCGCGGGAGGCCTCAGTCAAAAGTTTACTCTTGGACTAAGTTGTTTTCTTGAAGATTTTCTTCAGCGGGACCAAGTAGCCAGTCCAATCCGACCTCCTGGAACTCTTCCTGGGATACGTGTCATGGGAGCCCTCGATGGAGATTTTTACATTCGGACTTAGTCGTTTTTTTTAGGTGAAAATCCTTCGACCGGGGCAAACCTGAATCTTGATCCGACGTCCCTGGAGCACTCTTTGGATACAATGCCTGGGAGGTCCCAGTCAACTTTCTATGTTCGGCCTTAGTCACATTTTCGGAGATTTTCTTCACCGGGATGAACCTGCAAGTCAGGTTGGGTCGCGGTTGAGGCAAATCGGCTAGAGTTGCCGTGGCGGGTTGGTCCCTTTATGGAGCTTTTTTCCAAAAGTTCGCCAAACTTCTGAATCTTCTTCCAGATTTTTTTACGGTTCATTTGAGGTCCACAGCTCACCCGAAGGTTCCAGAAGCTCTGAGCCGCTCCTTGAGGGTACAGACTACAACTCCCAGAATGCACCTGACGCAAACTCCAAAACGGCCACTGGACAGTTTCTTCAGGAGTTGGTGCAGGGGACTCTGCTACAGGTGAAAAATTGCTAACCAAACAGGGAGTCCCTCCTTGAAAGAGTTGAAGCCTGGCAAAATCCTTATTGTGGTGAAGCCCAAGTGTGCAGCTGGTGCAGTCCTCCAGAGTGCAGTGTCCAGGCGCAGGTCAGGGGTCCAGCATGGCAGTCCTTCTTCTTCTGTAGTTCTTCCTTGTTGGAATCTGGTAGGGATCGGAGATGTGGGTGCAGGTCTGCCAGATGTATCCTTGCTCCTGGGTGAAAAACAAGGGGGGCCTGGTTCTCCAATCAGGTGCAGGGTCCTTCCCCCTGTGATGACCACTTCCTGGGAAGTGTGGCAAAAATCAGTCCCAGGGAGCAACATTCCTCAAAAGTCCATCATGGCTGAAAATGATTTTTGGAGGTTACATCTGGCTGAGCCCACCCACTGGTGTGGTTAAAAATCGTAAACACACCCCTCTCCTGCCCTCTTCTAATCTAATCAAGGGGGCATCTAATTGTCTGGGTTTGCAGGATGTGAGGGAGGTACTGGGTTGCTCCAAATGATCTTCCCTGCCTTTGAAGACCAGTTTGGCAGCCCTCCCACCTTCCTGCTTCCCCATCTGCTGAGGGAAAATCTCCTCACCTAGGCACACACCTGTGTTGAGCCAGGCCACTTCACACCTCATCAAGGCAGCCTGGCCCGGCTGTCAGAGGCTGGCCAATCAGAGCAAAGCATCAAAACACTGCAGTTTTGAAGTTGGCAACTTTTTAGGTAAAGTTTAAAACTCCTTACCTGAACAATTGGAAGTTGTGGGATTTATGATAACAATTAATTTGATATCAAACTTGAGGTATCTGTTACTTAAGAGGACCTTACACATTAAAATAAAGTCCCCACATTCTAGCCTACGGAGGCTATTCACTACAATGAGGGAAAAACAAATTTGACTGCTTTACCTCACCAGGGCTTATAAAACTATTTTATAAGGTCCCTGCTTATAGTTACATGGCACCCAACCCTAGGGGCACACAGGGCACACCTTAGGGGTGACTTATCTAAAAATAAGGTAGTGTAAGACTATGGAACTACTTTTCATTCAAAAGTCGAATTTGCATGTAACTTTAATTTAAAAGCAGCCAGCAGGCAGGCCTGCCTTTAAAATGGCACTGGGCACCTCAGCAGTGCACCTATCGGTGCACCACCTATGCTGGTGTCCCTAAACCTACAATGCCCTACCATATACTAGCGATTTATAGGTAAGTCGACTTAGCCAATTCTAATTAGTTTAATTTGCATATTTATTTTATACAGAGCACAGGCCCTGGGACTGGTTAGCAGTACCCAGGGCACCATTAGAGTCAGGAAAACACCAGCAAAAAAGTGAAAAAGTGAAACATGGGGCCAAAAAGTCAGGAGGCCTCTGCAATCAGCCCTGTTTTCTCACAAGCGGTACAGGGTAGAGTAGAGAGACGTAGCGTGAAGTGGCGTAGGGTGCACTGGTGTAGCCGAGCAGTGGCGTGGAGTGCTGTAAAGTGGAGCGGTGGGGAAACAACACTATTAACACGGTCAATGCGACGATATGCATTGACCACGCTGCCGTTACCAGGCATATGTGTGGTAATGGTCGAGAGAGCAGTCAGGCGGAAGGAAGGAAGCAAGCAGGAAGGAAGGAGCAGCATCCAGAGGAGAGAGGTAAATTGGGCCTGGGTTAGGAGGGTTGTGGTAGTTTTTAGGACAGGGTGGGGGGGGGGGGTCGGGTAGGTTTTAGAACAGGGCAGGGTAGGTTTTAGGGTGGGGTGGTGGGATAGGGTTGTTTTTAGGACAGGGGAAGGGTAGGTTTTAGGGTTTAGGGTGAAGGTGGGGGTTGGGGTAGTTTATAGGACAGCGTGGGGTAGGTTTTAGGATTCAGGGTGGGGCTGGGGAACGGAGTAGTGTTTAGGACAGCGTGGGGTAGAGTTTAGGACAAGGTAGGTTTTAGGGTTTAGAGAGGGGCTGGGTAGTTTTTAGGAATGAGCGGTGTAGGTTTTAGGACAGGGCAGTGTAGGTTTTAGAACAGGGTGGAGTAGGTTGACAACAGGGTAGGTTTTAGGGCGGGGGTCAGGGTAGTTTTTAGGACAGCGCTGGGTAGGTTTTAGGACAGGAGTAGGGTAGGTTTTAGGGTGAAGGTGGGGGTCGGGTAGTTTTTAGGACAGGGTAGGTTTTAGGGTTTAGAACAGGGCTCAGGTAATTTTGAGGTCAGAGCAGGGTAGGTTTTAGGGTGAAGGTGGTGGTCGGTATAGTTTTTAGGATAGGCTGGGGTAGGTTTTAGGATTCAGGGCAGGGAGACGGGTAGTTTTTAGGACAGGGTGGGGTAGGTTTCAGGACAGGGTAGGTTTTAGGGTTTAGAGCAGGGTGTGGGTAGTTTTTAAGACAGAACGGGGTAGGTTTCAGGACAGAGGAAGGGTAGGGTTTAGGGTGAAGGCGGGGTCGGGGTAGTTTTTAGGACAGGGAAGGGTAGGTTTTAGGATTCAGAGTGAGGAGGGGGGACAGGGTAGTCTTTAGGTCAGGGTGGGGTAGGCTTTAGGACAGGGTAGGTTTTAGGGATTAGAGCGTGGTCAGGTAGTTTTTAGGACAGAGCGGGGTAGGTTTTAGGACAGGGCAGGGTAGGTTTTACGGTGGGGTGGGGGATTGGGGTAGTTTTTAGGACATGACAGTGTAGGTTTTAGGGTTTAGGGCAGGGGGCTGGGTAGTTTTTAGGACAGGGCGGGGTAGGTTTTGGGACAGGGCAAGGTAGCTTTAGGGTTTAGGGCGAAGGCAGGTGGTTGGGGTCGTTTTTAGGACAGAATAGGTTTTAGGGTTTGGAGCGGGGTCGGGTAGTTTTTAGGACAGGGTAGATTTTAGGGCTTAGGGCGGGGTAGCGAGGGACGGGTAGTTTTTAGGACGGGGTAGATTAGGCTTTTGGACAGGATAGCTTTAGGGGTTGGGGAAGGGGAGGTGTAGCTTTTAGGACAGGGCGGGGTAGGTTTTAAGACAGGGAAGATTTTACGGTTTAGGGCAGGGGTCGGGGTAGTTTTTAGGACAGGTGGGGTCGTTTTTAGGCCAGGGTAGGTTTTAGAGTTTATGGCAGGGTGGGGGTGGGGGGGGGGGGAGGAAGAGGAGGTGGATAGTTTCTAGGAAAGTTTGGAACAGGTTTTAGGACAGGGCAGGGTAGGCCAGGGGTTAGGGCTCTGGGCAGGGGTTGGAAGGGGCAGTTTTATGGGCTTGAGCAGGTGGAGTATGATGTCAGGTTTAGGGGGCAGGGGAGAATTTAGCATGTATGTTACTTTACCAAACATGCTTTTACAACTAAATTCAGTGTAAAGGCGTGTGTGGTAAAGGCATGCTTGGTAAAGACGCGGTCGTTGTAAAGACCGCGTTATAAAGGCATGCGTTGTAAACGCATTCGTTGTTCCATCATACATCCGGAGTGGTGCAGAGTAGAGTGCAGTGGTGTGGAGTGGTGAAGAGTGGAGTAGAGTGGTGTGGTAGCACACTGCCATTTCAGACAACACATTTTCAGTTGAAATGACTATTACATTTGCGCTGAAATACAGTTTTACTAATAAAACTACACAGTACACAGACGAAAATGTGTTGAAATTGAATCACCAAGTTAAGTGATTCATTTTGATCATATTAATGTATTTGTTTCCAACACACAGAAATAACAAAAATTGTGCTTCATTTGTGCGTTCATACTTGATATATTCTGGAATACTTTCAAAGTTGTTGTGTGCCAGAAAAAAAAAGTTCCTATTCTAGTATCCTGCAAGATTGTCATAAAAATCCTCTCAGTTTGAAGTTGGAGAGAGAAAAGTGAACAAGTGCCTTTGGAAGACAGTGCCTGACACCTGACCACAGTCTCTAAATGCATATCAAATGCGACAAGATAAGAAGATTAAGGCCTGTTAATAGAAAGCAATTTTGTAGAAGGAAACAGAAAACATGGTTTAGGCAACAGGAGGGATGACCTGAACCTGGACTGCCTGCAGCAAATAAAACTAGCAAATGGAAAGCCAGAAAGTCTGAGTTACAAACCACAAAGCTAATGGTAATGTTATGTTAGAGGGTTTTGTAAAGCGCAGCAAATACCTAAAGGCGTTTAGTCGCTAACACAGAAGACAGAGGGGGGCATGATCACTTAGACGGATATGAAAAGCCAGGTATTTAACTGTTTGGGAAATTGTGGTAAGTTGGGGGCCTTCTTAATAACCAGAGGTAGTGCATTCCAGGTTTTCGCTGCACCTACTGTGAAGCTTCTGCTGCCCCATGAGGCCCACTTGAACCTGCGGACAGTGATCGCTTTGGAATTCATAGACCTGAGCATTCTCCCTGGAGAATACCGAGTGAGTTTGTCACACAGGAATTCCAGACCCAGGCTGTGTAGGGCCTTGTAGGTGATACAAAGTGTTTTAAAGGTGATTCTCTGCTGGATGGACAACCAGTGAAGGTCTTTCATAGCACTGATCACAGATGTATATGGGGAGCTTTAGAAGAACCCTAGCTGCTGCATTTTTAAGTATTTGGAGTTTATTCAACGTGTATTGGAGGGGCTTTAAGTTAAAGACTGTTACAATAGTCCAATTTAGCTAACACCAGAGCAGTGAAAAGAGTCTTCTGCAGGTGGCTGGGGATCTAGGGAAAAATCTTTTGCAGTAGGTTGAGCATGAAAAAACACAGAGGATGTGGTGGCCTTGGCTTGATCCAGGTAGCATAACTTGTCATCTAAAAGAAAACCAAGGTTCCATGTCTTCCTAAAGGGGTGGTAAGAGGGCCCAAATTTTGAGGTCAGCAGGATGAGAACCAAATAGGTGACTGGGGACCAAACAAGATGCCCTCACTCTTGTCGGAATTCTGTTTTAAACAGTTATGACTCCTGTGGAACCCTGCAAGGAAAGGAAAAGGAGTAAAATCTTCAATTTCTACAAGTTGTTCTTGCCCCTCAAGAAAAGATTTGAGCAGGCTGATAGCTAAGCCTCCCATCCTGATGGTGGCCAAGTGATTGAGCAGCTTGCGATGACACACGGTATTGTAAGCTGCAGAGAGATCCAACAAAAGAAGTACCGCACTTTCCCCTAATCCAGGATCATTCTCAGTTCCTCAGTGGCCTTAAATAGCTGCTGTTTCGGTACTGTGTCCCCTGCAGAGGCTGAACTGGGAGGAATCTGAGAGGACATTTTCCTGTATATAATTCAAAAGCTATGTTTTCATGATCCTTTCCACTAACTTAGCTGGTAGGGGTAAGCAGGAGATTGGACAATAGTTTTTAAAAATCTCTGGGTGAGAAGAGCTCTTCTTTAACAAGAGAAGTACTGAGGCTTTCTTCCAGATGGAAGGAAAGCAGCCCAGCTGGATCATCAGCTCAAAGATAGTGGCTGGTCCTCTGCCCACTATGTCAGAGACCCACTTTATTATTTTTGGCAGACATGTGTCAAAAGGGGAGCCTGAGAAGGCAGAGCCAATGAGCTTAGTGACCTCATCAACAGTAAAGGGGGTGGAATGGAGGAAACTGTTTGAAAGTGGGATCTCACTCGGAGCTGCCAGTGACCCTAATGGTGCTGTGGAAGTAATACTGTTGTAAATATCCTCAATCTTTCTCCTGAAAAAGGAGGCTAAAGAATCGCAGAAGAATTGAGACATGGGGCAACTCGCACTCGTGGAGGAGAAACACTTAGAAAGCCTTGAGAAAGTGTCAGAAAGTTCTCCAGTCGAATTTCTGGCTTATAAGATTCAGTTGATAAAATATGCGGCCTTCTTTCAAGACAATAAGAGTCTTAGACTTAACAATTCATTACTTATAATTGTTTTTTGTTTTGGCGGGGTCATATTCCAGCCTCCAGCGTGTCTCCCATCTGCGACAGCTTTGTTTGAGTGCTTTGGGCTCCGGGGAAAACCACGGAACTGACCTGCGGATCTGAGACCTGGATGGTCATGCCGCTGGGACACCAGTACCCAAGAGCTACGATGTTTGTACTGTGTAGCTGCAAGCTCCAGGTTGGCATCAAGAATAGGCAAGGAGTTATTCAAGTCTGTGATAAAAGAAGCGGTCTGGATCTTATGCCAAGGGGGAGAAGCAGAGGGTGGGGCAGCCTTCCTATGAGAAAAGCCACAGCATATCTTGGCAATAGTGAAAAGAACTGTACTGTGATTAGAGCAGGATATGGGAATGACTTTGACACTATCTACATGAGGGGTGCTAGTAAACATTTCATCAAGCCTATGGCCTGCCTAGTGGGTGGCTGAATTGACCTTTTGTGTGAGATCAAAACCCTCAAGAGTTTGAAGAAGAACTGCAGTGTCTGAATCTGAATCCTGGGGATCTTCTAGGTGGAAATTAAAATCAGCCAGTATGGTAAAGTTAGAATCTGGAAGATAGTTGCCAGGAGCTCACCGTTTTCCTGAATAAAAGGATGTCTTGGGCATGGAGGGCAGGAGACAAGCAAGCCATTGACAGATTGAGTACTGGACAACTGTAATGAAAACAAGAGAATTTCACTTTATTGGGCCGACACTGGGCAGAAACAGACCTTCAAATTGGATGGATAAATTATCGCAAGGCCGCTGCCGCCACGCTTACCCACTCTGTCGTGTCTCATGATCGAGAAACCCTCAGGTACTGCAAAAGACAGGTCTAGAGAGCAAGCCACGTCCGCTCCTCTCTCCATAATAAAGGCTAGATAAAATTTATGGGAGTCCATAAGAAGAAAACATTCAGTGTTGTGTTTAACTAAGGACCTGGTGTTGATAAAAACGCCTTATCTCTGGTGTGTAGGAGTGCTGCTTAGCACATGATTATTGTGCAAGAGAGCTGGGGTAAAGCAGTAGTTATTATTTAGCCCATGTGCCGGTCTCAAGTCTAGAGCAATACAACAGCCACAAATGGAACAATTAGACCATGCTTGGGGTGTCTCCGACACAAGGTTTAACAGGGAGCACAAGGTGGACTTACCCATGTCAAGTGAAGACATTTGCTACAAATGTGTTGTCGATGGGCCTTGTTTAACTTAGGCCGACCAGGGGGACAGGTGAAGACAGACTTGCTTTTGGCGCGCCTGCTGCATGGAAAGTGCATTAGTAGCTTTGAAATAGCCCCACGTGAAAAAAGGGCCTGGGATGTGGAATAGCGCCCAATATCATAGGTCATTAAAAGTGAATGGCCAACTCAGAAGGCTAACTGGGATCCAGCAACCCCTATAATCAAGGCGGCAGGCTCCCGTCCACCTAATCACTACTGGCAAAAAAAAAGCAAGCTAAAACAAAAGTGAAACATAAACACATAAAATCAATAAAAACAAAGGTGCACAGCCTTCATAATGCGATAAGGTGCACCTATCCAGGCACCTCCCACAAACTGTCAGGAACTGCCTACCAGGAAAGTAAAGAGCTATGCTCGTCAACGGGATAATTTCAGGTGCATGGACGCAAGTTAGCAGCTTTGAAAAAGCCCTCCATGAGGAAAGGGGCATGGCGAGTGGTATGGAATAGCATGTATTATCACATGCCAGCAGAAGTGAATGGCCAACTGAGAAGGCCAACTGGGGTCCAGCAAACTCTGTAATCAAGGCGGCAGGTTCCCCTCCACCTGATCACAACTGATAAAGGAAAGCAAGCTAAAAGAAAAGTGAAACATACAAACACATAAAATAATTAAAAACAAAGGAGCAGAGCCTTCGTAATTCAATCCGGTACAGGGAACCAGGCACCTCATCGCAAACTGGCAGGAAGTGCTACAAGGAAAGTAAAGAGGTATGCTCATTGTCGGTATAGAGTGGAATGCATTCCTAGGTCAACTTTTTAAAAGTCTCCAAGATGTCTTTAGCAAACCAGACAACTGAGCTGTCTTGTAGGATGTCAGCTAAAAATGAGCCTGCAGGTCGGACGATGTCCCACGCTGGCAAATTGGTTTTGCGGTATGGACTTCTATGCCAAAGAGGAAGGACTTGTCTATAGCCCTGGGAGGCAAGATATGATTTGGGGCACATATTGGGCACACTTTGAGTCTAACCTTCTTAACTGTAGATAACAGCATTAAAAGAGGCCATTCAGTTATAAACTTGAGATTTAGATCTGTTGACTGGGCGGAACTGGAGATATTCTGTTTGAATGCTGCAAAGTTGTTTAACCTCTTTATACTTAAACCAATAAAAAGGAAAGAAAAAAAAACCTGGTCCTTACCCACTTCAGAGTAGTCAAAAATAATTAAGAGCAGTGGGCTTTCAAGCCCCTGGGCCTCAAAGCCACTGCACTTTCGGCACAAATGATTGCCATGTCCCTGTCTACACAATGGATGCAGACACAACCCTCCCAATTTCCTTACATCAACAGCAATTGTTCTTTTAATGAGAAGAGAAAGTATATTTTATTCAAAAAATAACTTACATAAGTATTGTACCAAACCGTACAGTACTTCTCCAATGGTACTCCGCTTTGGACTTGAGAGAGATGAGGGGTTGAGTGGGCTTGCAAGGATTCAAACTGGTGACATACCTATTTCTACAGTGGGGGATGCTTGATGTGGTTCGGCTACCCTCCCTGGTAAAATGCAGAGATTGGCACCATCTCCTCTTATAACCTCTTTGTTTTACTGAGCTACAAAAATGCACATATTCTAGTTATATTAGAATTATTCTTACTTCACTTTTGATGATCATCCTTTTGCTCAACTCACTATTAAGGCTACCTAGAGATGTCAGTGCATACCCAAATCACTTGTGAACCGTACTTGAAGGAATGGCACCTTGAAGCTTAGAATAGTTCATGCCTGTGAAGAAGGCGAAATGAGCGGGAACACTGGAACATGACGCCCTGTACCGCGTGTGAAAGAGCTATGGCACATGTCTCCGACTCACTTGGCAAATGTACTACGAAAGCAAGCAGTGCCTTTGGCGTCCAGAGATGTTGCACATACTCAGATTTTCAGGTGTTGCCAAGCTAGGTGCACGAGCAGTACTATGAACATAAACCTTACTATGCTGCGGAGGACACAAGCGATCCCAATGAAAACCAACCATAAATATAAACCCATTATGTTCGTAGTTATATGTATTTTGTTTTTAACAGCCTTCTGGCTTTGGTAGCATCGGTCTAAGCCCAACCTTAAATCCTGGTAAGCAGTCTGATTCTAGTATGGTAGATTGAATGAACCAAGGTTTAGATCGTGCAGGGTTGGCAGATATGAGCTTCAGCAAAGCATCAATCTCTAGCCCAGCCAAAGGAACTGCAACAACTTCATATACTGGCTGTGGTGTCACAGACTGAATTTCTTTTACTATTAATCAATTGAAGGATAATGACTTATTTAACTTGAAATCAAGGGTGTACTTATCTGTTCAGTAGGTTTAACATGAAGTTATTTAGCAAGTGATTCAAAGTATTCTTTAACTCTCATTGGAAGCTTGAATTGTTTGGTAGCATTTATAGTGTTTCATACCCCAATTATGGGTCATCAAAGTATATTATCCGAGGGGAATTGCACTACACCCTGGGAGAGCGCATAGTTAGGACAGTGCAGTACTTGTGAGTCTATGTGTGTTTTTTATGTTATGCATGAGTGACCAGAGATATGTTCTCATCTTGTCTGGGGATGCAGCATCTTGCAGTGTGATGGAGGAAGAGGAATAAGAGGCAGGTGCACACATTTTAATCAGAATTAGCTGGCAGTTATAATTTACTCCACAGGTGTAGATGTACCTGGATGGTCTCCCTGTAGGTAGTCCAGCTGAAGTTGTGGTGGTGTGGAGGGTAATGTGGGGGACTAAAATATGTAAGCTATTACATAGCACCAACCAACCAAGAGGGGCAGTGAAGTGTTGTGACCATTGGAAGTTAACAATAAACACACCTCAAGCAGTCATTTGATACAATCTACATATTTAAACCCCTGATCCAGTATTTGGAACTGTTACTGAAGGAGAAACATTAGAGATCCTAAGAGAACAGAATCACAACTAGGAAAATTATAAGCATTTCCTTACACTTAAAGAAGTAAACTTGTCTGCACCAAACAGATACCATCAAAAATTCTGACTTTGCTGTTTGAAAATACTTTTATATCAATATGCATGTATCTGGATATACTTGGGGATCAAAATAGGAAGCTGTTACATAAACAAGTATGTGTGAAATGAGATTGTGAACATCCAATGAGGATTGTTTAAGAGCTATGCAAAACAGTGCAGTTACCTGTTAGTGCTAAAGCTTTCAAATTTAGCCCACTTCTATAACCTCTGAAATAATAATTTGGCTTTAAGCAATGAGAGAGCACTGATGGAAATGAGGTCAATTATGTAAGGCTTTTTGTCTTGCTCCTTGGGCAACCAATGACCAGGGTGATTTATCCAGTGTGGCTACTGTCAATCACCACAAGCATCCCTCGGGACATAACCACACTCCAGCTGGATTGGTTGCAAGCTCGTTCTTCATCCTTCACAGGAATCAACTGCTTCACAGAGGTCGACAGACCTTCTGACCCAGAAAGAGTGCGTTGAACCATACACAAATTTATATTAACACCACCAAAACAATTTAGACACCAGTACCAATGTGGCTAGGGAAGGAAAACTCCAATCAGGAACAAAGTTTAAAGCTTTATTTTACAAACCACAAAACTAGTGTCATGAAGACAATGTGCAAAAATCTAATTCTAAAGATTTATGATCACCATAGGTTGCCCAAAGTGGCGAAACAAATTTAATTTAGTTAGCATTAACACTATTAGACATTGAAGAAGAATCAAACATATAATCAATGCAATTATCTGAGACACAAACGTCTCCCAGGTCAGACAGTATCAACATTTGTCAAGTTCAATTAAGCAGAGCATAAAAATGTGGGCTGAACATAGGCTATCTCTACAGCTAACCAAATTAGGAAATGCATGTGTGAGGACAAACACATGCTGGTAAAAAAAAATACAAAAAGAAGACAAAATTAATTTGAGAGAAAAATATCTTGGACTACAGAATACTAGCTAAAAAAATAAAAAGAGTGAGTGTCCGCATGACGAATCCTATTCTACAAAAAGGGATGTGTCTAGGGGCAAGAGAAATCAGCTGAGAGATCTCCCTTCCGAAGGGCCAGCATTCAAGGATTCTTCGTCAGCAAAGAATCTAGATCAGCAGCAAAGCCCAGTCAGCCATGTCATCAGGGAAGGTGCAGAGAGAGAGAATCTGGGGCCAAGGGGGCTGAAGAATTGTAGAGTCTCTCAAACCTTTGAAGGTCATCCCTATTAAAACGCACACATTACTTTGATCTGTCAGTTCAGTGGCCTCACATCATGCAGAGGGGGTATCATCCAATAAAAAAAAGTCAATAAAATGTCAGATTGCAACGGTCCGTTAATTTCCCACGTCCAGTCTGAGGTCATCTCTTTCCGTGTGTCTCCAAATAGTTTGAAACATTTTGTATTCCTTTGCAACAATCCAATTTCTTCCCAGAGTATACAATAAACTTGCCTCAGTTCCTTGTGAATCCATATGTTAATTGAAACAAATTACTTAATGCTAAGTCCACAGGCCTGGATGCTTCTTTCAAGGTCACTGAACTAAAATTCTCTGTGCAATCGAACAAATAACCTATTACTATTTACAAAGCATGGGAACATAAACTAGGAAGAAACTCATGTTAGAAAGTCCAGGATTCCTCACTTTTACATGACTGCAAATACAAGTTCTGCAGGCCACAGTTATGCTAACACAAGGAGTATAAAATGCATTAAGAACACTTGGCATATTTGATTTACTAGTAAGTCTCTAGTAAAGTGCACTTTGTGTGCCCAGGGCCTGCAGCACTGGTTGTGCCACCGACTACGGTATCTTTTCAAACTTGTCTACGTCCTGCCATGGCAGAGCCTCCTTTTGCAGTTTGAACTGCCATTTCGACCTGGCAAGTGTACCCACTTGCCAGGCCCATACCTTCCTTTTTATTACATGTAAGTCACCCCTACAGTAGGCCCTGGTTAGCCACAAGGGCAAGGTGCAGTGTACCTAAAAAGCTGGACATGTACTTTTAAGTTTTACATGTCCAGGTAGTGAATACACTAGTTGCAAGGACGATGTCCCCCTTAGGCTAACGTTAGGGCTACCTTAGAACATCTTCTAAGTGTAATTTCCAATTGGGACAGATGGAAAAATTTAGTTTGGTGTCACTGAACTCACAATTTAAAAATGCATTGTTTGGTAAAGTTGTTTTTTAAATTGCAGGTCTAAAAATCCCCCTTTTAGAAAGATGGCATGTTCTTACTTCAGCCATTCTGTGCCTTAGCCGGTCTCTGAATACAGGTCTGGGTGACAGCTACATTTGTACATTCTCTTCAGACAGCCACATAAAGAAAGGGCTGGGTGTGACAGGAGCTCCTACGAGGAGAAGGAGAAGGAGAAGGAGAAGGAGAAGGAGAAGGAGAAGGGAGATAGATAGATCATATTTACATCGGAATAGGCTGTGTCTTGCCCTCACGCAAGAGACTGATTACCCCCTGCTGGTAGTCTGGAGCCGATACTGGGTTGAAAGGGAACTTTGTGCACTTCAGAGAGTTCTTTTGAAGTCACCCCTACATCATAGGCCATTTTGGTTATAAGTACTGGGCCTCCAAATTCATATACTCAGAACACTTACGGACTGAGGACATACTGCCAGAAAGAAGGCCTGCTGTTTTATCAGAAGGGACTGCCACTTTGCTGTTTGCTCTGCTGTGTTGGCCTGCTTCGTGGTGCTTCTTGGCTGGGAGTGAGAGGACTGGATCTAACTCTCTACATCCTGCACTTTAAAGTTTCTCTAAGGGCCTGACCAGACTTGCCTCCTGTTTCTGAAGTCTCAGGGATATCAAATACTTCTCCTGCATCTTGCTACCAGCACTTGGGCTCCTCTGCTGTGAGTTCAGCTCTGCTAAGTGGTGCCAAATCCAGTCCTGGGCCCTTGGAGGTTCGTGTGGTGCTGCAACACAAGAACTGACGCAACAACACTTGTGCGTCACTTGGAACCAACATATACCATTGTAGAAACACCGTTTTGTCACTGCCAGGCCCAAAGCCATGGACACCGCTCACTGACTGCATGATGCAACAACCCCGACTTACAACACAGCTTCAGCTTGACCGATGCAGCACCAACGTATAGAAACCAGTACTCATTGCTTTTGGACATCAACGACATTGGCAGGTAAAATAACGCATCGCCTGCAAGCATGACATCCCCTGTACTTGATCAACGTCACTGAGCACTGACACAACAAATGTACTGTCAGTGGATCTGCATCGTCCAGCATGACCAGATGGTTCCAGTTGTAGCTATTTTCTTCTAAGCACTGTATTTTGATCTAACATTTCAAAATTCATAACTTGACTTGTGTGTGTTCATATTTTTGTCATTTTGGTCTTGTTTGATTCAGAAACATATCGGTGTGTGTGTGTTCGTTTTTTTGTCTTTTTGGTCTTGTTTGATTCAGAAACATATCGGGGGGTGTGTGAGTGTTTGTTTTTTTGTCATTTTGGTCTTGTTTGATTCAGAAACATATCGGTGTGTGTTCGTTTTTTTGTCATTTTGGTCTTGTTTGATTCAGAAACATATCGGTGTGTGTGTGTTCGTTTTTTTGTCATTTTGGTCTTGTTTGATTCAGAAACATATCGGTGTGTGTGTTCGTTTTTTTGTCATTTTGGTCTTGTTCGATTCAGAAACGTGTGTGTGTGTGTGTGTGTGTGTGTAAGTGTGTGTGTGTGTAAGTGTGTGTGTAAGTAAGTTACACATTGCCTCTTTAGTTTAGCCTGACTGCTCTGTGCCAAGCTACCAGAGGGTGAGCACAGGTAAACTTTTAGTGTGTATCTTACTTGCCCTGAAATAAGATTGTGGTCCACACTTGGACAGAGTGCAAACCTCTGCCAACAAGAGACCCAATTTCTAACATTAATCTTAATAGTAAAATTGTAGTGTACTATGTTTCTACTAGTTTAGTGAATTTGTTGTTTCTGCTGCTTGGTTAAAATGCTGAGGGAAAGTGTGTATGTAGTATTCTGTATGCTCATGATGTCATCCATTCTTCTGTGGAATGCTGGCCTCAAGTTAAGTGACCGGTTATGTGGCAGATTATCAGTAGCTCTGGGAGAGGCCTTTCTTGATTACCCTTCTAGTAAAGTATTTCAGACGCCCATAACTGGGATTTCCCTACCTCCCTGTAAGTGCGTTCTGTGTGATGGCATTTGAGCATGGTGTATACATATATGGGTTTCTTATGCTTTGTGAATAACAGCCTTTGCAATGGCTTGCTCATTGTACCACAAGACCGGATCCCTGTATTGGGGTAAAGTCCTACCAGCTTTCTTTTTCCTGCAGCAGATCGTGGGCCCTGT
Source organism: Pleurodeles waltl (assembly GCF_031143425.1). Lineage (NCBI taxonomy): Eukaryota > Metazoa > Chordata > Amphibia > Caudata > Salamandridae > Pleurodeles > Pleurodeles waltl. The sequence goes on along the minus strand of NC_090444.1, from coordinate 1,095,334,493 downwards.
AACTGTGGGGACCCCATAATCATTCTGTCCCTTTATTGGTCCCTAACCTGAAGTTCACACCTAGACCAAAGATCTATCCGGAAATGGTACATAGAGGCCAGTTTGCCTATCATGTGTTTGGCAGGTGCTGCTCAACTTGGCAATAACCGGATTGTAGTGTGTTGTCTGGTTTCAGTCCCCCTATCTACATTCATATAACCGTCCCACAATCCAACTAACCTGGACCAACAATTGAGCAGAAATCATAAGTCAAACGCATAGTATGTGCTGAAGGAATGAGCCAGTGAAAAATTTACAATGCAAACTTCATCTACATTTCAATAGTTTAGCCTGTGTGTCTGTGTACATGACCACCAGTAGACATTAGGGTGGCCTAAGTTGTTGCTTTAACCTGCTTCAGAGTTTTGGGTGTTTGTATTACCCACACCAAACCCAAGAGGCCTTTTCCCTTTCCACCCAGAACTTAAGGCATAGTGATGTAAAACATTTAGATGTTTGACACAACAAGGTACTTTGCAGCGACATATAATTAGAAGTTTCCATACTACTCTGAACAAAAATACCCCTGCTCTCAGTCAGAGGACTTGGTTACTTGGTGCTTGAGACACAGGAAATTGAAATTATGGGTAGCTGCTTCAGAGATGAATGCCCCTTTACCCTGTGAATGCCCTGTGTTGCCAGATAGTGGTGATATCTCCTTTTTCTGGTCTCTTAATGGTGACCTTTATCTTCAGGTCTTTGTTTTGTACCTTATTACTGACCTTATAGCCAGCCTCTTGAACCGGAGACTTGATCCTGGTCACTGTGCCAGCCAGTAAGAAACCCATTTCAATCATTTTGAGAGCCCATCCACACAGGCCGGAGACAAGTTTGAAAGGATACCGTAGTCGGTGGCACAACCAGTACTGTAGGCCCAATGATAGCATTTGATTTACAGGCCCTGGGCACACATAGTGCACTTTACTAGAGACTTACTAATAAATCAAATACGCCAATCAAGGAGAAGCCATTGATCCCATGTTTTAGACACAGAGCAAATGCGCTTTAGCATTGGTTAGCAGTAATAAAGTGCGAGGAGTCTCAAAGCCAGCAAACACGAAGGTCAGCACTCAGTCAAAACAGGATTTCAGAAATCAAAAAGTCAGGAGAAACCATGCCAAAAGGTGTCAGGACTAACAGTTAAGTACTGCAAATAGTATAAAAACATTGAGAAGAGAACAAGTAAAATATCTATCTATATATATATCTATATATATATCTCTCTATATATATAACCTAGTTTCCATAGAAAAAGTGTTTTTTGACCTGCCAACATCTTTGGTGCAGTTTGACGAATCTTCACAAAATTTTCCCCCAAAAACTGACAGGTTGGGTCTCTATGTGTGGAAAGTTTCAGGACGATTGGTCAAGCGGGGGCCGGGGAAAAAGGGGCTTTTCCCATATTAATTCCCATAGACTCTTTAGACATGCCAGCAGCCCGACCCACTGGATGGAATTTCAACCACACTTGGCAGAAAGGTAGCTATTGGCCCGCAGATCATGCTTTTTCTTATTTGGTGTAAATTCATTCAGTAGTTTGAGATATTCATGGAAATCCAAATTTGTTCATCTGGGCGGAGCCTAAGCACAGATCTCATAGTAAGATCTGATTGGCTGTTAGCACTTCAACCAGAATGTGATAGCAGTCATCTTGGGACCCATATACATGACACCACCCACTGAACTGCATTGTAGTGAATGGCAGGTTTTTAGGGTCACAAAAGGGAGAACATATAAAGGGTGATAATAGATTTTAGTTACAATATAAATAATTTGTTTGCTAAGGTGATTTTACCCTGTGAAAAAGCCTTCTGCTGGGATTTCATGAATCATGTTCGAGAGAAATCATTTTTCTCATGATTTTCCCATAGAGGTCATGGGAAGTGCTTCAGAAGCTAAAATGAGAGCATATTTTCTATAAATTCACACAATCCTGTAAGCCATTGGAGAAGCAATTCTGACATTTTCAGTAAAATATGTACTTCCAACAGGAACAGCCTGTCAGTTTATTCCCTTGTTTTTTACTGCAGTCTCCCAGAGTGTTCTAAAGAACAACTAGAGTGCTAACAGTCTTACTTATGACAAAAGTGTGGCGCACATGAAGCCAGCTTGGTTGTATTAAACGGGTGGAACTTAAAACATTTAGTTTAGAAAGCAACAAAATGAAGGGGGTTCATTTTGTCATATAAATTATGGTTACTGCTCTAGAAAAAAATTAGGACACATTTTAAGTGAGTTCTCAAATGTTTTCCTCTTCTATTTCATTATAGCATTCTGACATGTAGACTGAAACATGCACATTCTGAATTTATGCCAAAAGTGCAGCACATCTGACCGCCATCCTGATGGAAATGAAGTTGAAAACTGAAAGCATTTTCTACTGAAGATACTGTATTAAATAAGGAGGTTGAGAAACTTCAGAACAAAGGAGTCTCCCAAGATGACCACCAGAGGAAAAAAGAACCCAAATATAGCACAAATATTACGCAAAAGTAGACCCAAGTATAGCCCAATGACAGAAGTTTTCAAACTTTTTTTGTGCTTTTTTGCAGTCTTATATAGCACAGATTTGACCCCAAGGTATTGGAGTGCTTTACAAGGGCATCAGCTACTTTACACAGGAACACATTCGTTACTCTGGGTTTTTAGTCATGGAGAGATTAAGTGATTTGCCCAGAATCACAGAATGTCGAGCTGGTGCTGAAACTCGAACCTGGTTTCACAGTCTGCAGCTCTGGCCATAACACACCATTCTCTCCCCTAAGTGCAACATATAATCAAGTGATCAACTGGATAAATATACATCAAGATAGCAACTAATTTAAAAGTGCTTTGTCACTATTTGAGAACTTTGAAAATACATCCCAGTTTTAGTTTTTTAGAGCACTAACCCTAATTTCTATGGGAATAGACACTCATGTTTATAATTTCTAAAATAAATGCTTTAGGTATTACAGTTTTAATTGCACCAATATAACATTAGGCATGCACCACTTTTGTGAGAAATATAGAATGTTAGCAATCTAGTTGTTGTTAGAAATCAGATCTCTAGTTGGATGTAGTTTATACCCTGTCCAAGATGGAGCCCCCACTCTAGTCAGGGTAAGGTAGTCACACACCTAAGATAACCCCTGCTCACCCCCCTTGCTAGCTTGGTGCAAACAGCCAGGTTTAACTCAGAGGCAATGTGTAAAGTATTTGCACAAGCACATGCAGTAACATAGTGAAAACACCACAAAAGGACTTCCCAACAGGTTAGCAAAGTAGCCAATATTTATTTAAAGCAAACAAGACCAAAACAACAAAAATCCAACATACACAAGCAAAGATATCAGATTTTAAAGTAAAACAGGTCCTAATCAATAAGAATCAATGGATGCATTGATTTAGCACAAAGTACCAGGTATGTGTCAAATATAAAGATGCACATGTGAGCATGCGTCAGAAAAGCAAGCAATGCGTCAATTCCTTACTCGCAAGTGAGGCCGTGCGTAAATTCTTTCTCCGCCGGATAAGTGATCAATCGATTTCTGGGCAAGCAGCCTTGGGTCCGTGCGGTGATGTTGAAAATTTTGATGCCCAGGGACGATGCATGGAAAATTCGGACACACGGCAGCCATGAATCCGCACTGAGTTGTTGATGCGTCAATTTAACTGGCACTGTATCGATTTTTCAGCCGCAGTGCAGGCGCTGCGTCGACTTTTCTGCTGCTTGACTCCGGTGCATAGATTTTCAATTTTCTGGTTCTGCCAGCTTCTGCTTCTAGGGACCCGGAGACTGGATATGGCACCACTTGGCAAATCAGGGGGTCTCAGCAAGAGGGCCCAGGTGCTAGCAAATAAAGTATTTTATGTCCTTGAGACTTCTTAACAGGAGGCAGGCTCAGTCTAAGCCCTTGGAGAATCTTCACCAGCAGGATACACAGCAAAGTGCAGTCTTTGTCCTGTCAAAGGCAGAAGCAGCAACTGCAGGCCAACCCAGCAAAGCACACACAGCAAAGGGGCAGGACTACTCCTCACAGCTCTTCAGCTCTTCTCTTTGGCTGAGGTCCCTCTAGATCCAGAAGTGTTCTAAAAGTCTGGAGTTTTGGGTCCACTACTTAAACTCATTTCTGTCTTTTAAGTAGGCACACTTCAAAGGAAATTCTTTGTAGTGCATAAGACCCTGCTTCTTCCTTACCCTGCCCTAGCCACACTTTTGGAGGTATGAGACGGTATTGTGAGGGGACAGATGCAGCCCTTTCAAGTACAGGTGACAGCTCCTCCCTCCCAGTCTAGCCCAGGAAGACTCATGAGGTTATGCAGGACACAACTCAGCTCCCTTTGTGTTACTGTCTAGAGAGAATTCACAAACAGCCCTACTATCAGTCTGACCCAGACGTGGATTCAGCAGCCAAGCAGAGGCACAGAATGGTTAAGCAAGAAAATACCCACTTTCTAAAAGTGGCATTGTCAGAAAATCTAAAAAAATTACTTTACCAAAAGATGTATTTTTAAGTTGTGAGTTCAGAGACACCAAACTCCAGATCTCTATCTGCTCCCAATGGGAAACTGAACTTAAAAGACATTTAAAGGCAATCCCCATGTTAACCCATGGGAGGGATAAGTCTTGCAATAGTGAACACCGAATCAGGCAGTATTTCACTATCAGGGCATGTAAAACACAACAGTACATGTCCTACCTTTTAAATACAATGCATCTTGTCCATGGGGCTATCTACGGCCTATCTTAGGGGTGACTTACATGTAGTAAAAGGGAAGGTTTGGGCCTGGAAAGTGGGTACACTGGCCAGGTCGAATTGGAAGTGCAAAACTGCACACACAGACACTGCAGTGGCAGGTCCGAGACATGTTTACAGGGCTACTCATGTGGGTGGCACAATCAGTGCTACAGGCCCACTAGTAGCATTTGATTTACAAGCTCTGGGTACCTCTAGCGCACTTTACTAGGGACTTACCAGTAAATCAAATATGCTAATTAGGGATAATCATAATCACAATGTATGCAGGGTGCACTTGCACATTAGCCCTTGTCGGCAGTGGCTAAATGGCCAGAGAACCAAAAACCAGCAAAAACAAAGTCCAGCATGCAGTCATAAAAACAGGAAGTAGAGGCAAAATGACAGGGGAAACCACACCTAGGATGCCAGGTCTAACAGTTGTTTTTTAGATTACTGTGGGGAGGCAGATGTCAGGGGCACGGACTTGGATAATTGAGGCATGGAGGAGGGTGCCGAGGCAATACACTGACCACACTGGGCAGACAGGAGGGGCAGTGGTAGCACAAGGGACCATGGAGGGCCAGAGAAAGGGGGGCAGAGGCAATGAACCAACCTGCAGGGCAGGAAAGAAAGGCTGTTGCAATATAACAGACCATTGAGGGCAGAAGGAAGATGCAGTGGCAGTACAACTATACATGCCAACAGACCCGATTTAGGTAGGAGACTCACAATGTTTTTAAGCCCAAAGGGGTGTTATTTTATCCGTCTCATGCCTAAAGTCCCCTCTTTTTCAATTCAAGTCAATGGATGAAAATCAGTCCCTCAGGTTTTTCCAAAATCTCCTGCTTAGTAAGTTCAAAATGTTGGCAAGTATAGTACAGTGAATCACTGAGGGTAGGAGGAATGGGCTAGGGGCATGGACTCCGATAACAGAGGGTAGGAGGGAGATGGGCAGGGGCATAAAACTGACCTTATAGGGTAGGGATCAGGGGTTGCAGCAGCACAATACACCACACAACGCAAGTAGGACAGAAGTGCAGCAAAATGGACCATAGAAAGCAACAGGGAAGGGACAGGGACATGCACACGGACAACAGAGAGCAGAGGTGAAAGAGGCAAGAGCAGCAAGCGGACCATATCAGACAGACAGAAGGGACAGTTGCAACATAACAGATCATGAAGGGTGGGAAGGGGAGGGGCAGGGCCATAACAACGGACCAGGCAAGGCAGGAGAGAGGGGATAGGGGCCTGCACTTTTAACAAGCTTTTGCGATGCGTCTCGAAATTGCTTGAGGTAGAGCTACTGGGGTTGTAAATTCATAACAACTTTTCTTGCCACTTAAATTGGTCAACCCTCCCAGCAAATTAGTGTTTCTTTACATGCAACATTCAAAAAAATAAATATAATGCAAATATGAACAAACTTACACTTCAGGCAATCTAATATCATCAAGGCCTTTGTAATAAAGCCTTTGAAACTTATTTTGTGCTGGGTTGAATACAATGGCAAGGAAATGTTGGCTTTTAAAGATGTCATACAATTACTTTCACTCAAGCAGCAACAGTAAAAAAATGGAATTTCTGTAAAGAAAAGCACAGACTAAGCTTAACGAAAGAGTGCAGCAATGCTAACAGATACTATTAATTAACACTTCTAGCTTATGAAAGCACTGGCAGAATTTTCGCTTAAAGTTTGTAAGGCTATTTTCTAACCTCAGATCATTACATAGTTCAGTTCCAAGCTTTGTTCTGGGCACTCTGTAGTAAACAGGGTGGGGACACGTGTGTTCTACAACATCCAGTTCCGTGAGCTGCAGTTCTTTGTCCGATCTCAAAGTCCCTTGCCTTTCTCTGTTTGCCATATCCCATAACCTGAGGGCCTTTACTAGCAGCAAACCTTACTAGCGCAGCGCAAAACACTGTCACCAGGAGGTGCCAGCAGCACGAGTCTACGAAGCACCAACAGAAAGTTAACTTCCGTCTTCTTGCATTCAACCTAAATTGAACAAGTATCAGACTGTATAATAAGGGACTGGTCGGTGTTTTCATGCAGACAGGTTAAAACATAGTTGCAAAATAAAATCACGTTCTTCCCCCTATAAACCTCAACCTATATCAAAACAATACAGAAAGAAAACATACTAAATCTAGGCTACCCCTAAATGTTTTAAAGCAAACAGAACCATAACTGGTGTGTGAAAAATAGCAGGGAATTTATACAACCTTTTATTTGGTTATCAGCTCTTGGCCCTTACAGAACCCCAAAATGCTCAAACGGCAGGTATTGTTTTCAGAGAGAGATCGGAACCCTATCTAACCGCAGCGGCTTGAACGCTTACCATTAGACAACTTCAGTGGCACAGATTTCTTTTTTGCATATGTGGGGTTACGGTTTTTCACATTTATACAAAAAACGTATGCGATAAACAAGGAAATGTTGGCATTTAAAGATGTCATACAATCAACTTTCATCAGAAATCGTGCTATAATCCATATAACAGGGTCAGTCTGCAAGGCGGTAACAAAACCACCCCAAGGCAGGACAGACAAAGCATTTACCAAAGCCCTCAAGGTATTTTTGAAAGGTAAGCCCACTGACGAATCAATATGATGGGCGTGGTTAAAAGTCCACAATACTTAAAACAGGTCGGAAGCACTTGTGCGCTGGACCTAAAAAGGAGGGTATGGGGCAATGGGGCAGGGCTGGAGCAGCAAGCGGACCATGGAGGGCAGACAAGAGGGACACTGTTAGCACAACACACCATGGAGAGCAACAGTGAGACCATGATGGTATACACACAGACAACAGAGGGAAGATGGGATGCAGCAAGGTCAGATGCAGCAAGCTGACCACACAGGGCAGGTGGGAGGGGCTGTGGCAGCACAGAAGGCCGTGCATGGCAAACAGGAGGGTTAGTGGCAGCACAACAGCCGTGGTGGGCAAGAGGGAGGGGCATGCACAAAGGGCCATGGAGAAAGATGGGATAGGATGGGGCTGGACAAAGGCAAGAGAGGCCAGTGAGAAAGTAAAAACACACTGACAAATAGGCTTCAAAGTATGAGCACTGGGGTCCTGGCTAGCAGGATCCCAGTGAGACAGTAAAAACACACTGACAAATAGGTTTCAAAGTATGAGCACTGGGGTCCTGGCTAGCAGGATCCCAGTGAGACAGTAAAAACACACTGACAAACAGGCCAAAAACGGGGGTAACCATGCTAGAAAGAGGCTACTTTCTCACACAGTGGCAGAACAACGGCCACACAGGGCTGTAATGAAAAGAGCAGGGGCATGGACTTGGACAATGGATAGTTAGGGCTGGAGCAGAAAACTTGGGTGGGGGCAGCAAAATACCAGGCCAGGCCCCGAGTACAATGCCCCCCTCTCCCAACATGCACTGCAATGAGCATTTTATTTAACATTTAAAAATACACAGAAATTCAATGAAAAAAACAAAGTTTACAGGACATTATAGTTAGGCTTGCGCTTCAAACATACAATACCATAGAAATTCAGCAGTTATAGCTAGAGTTATTTCAAGTAACTATAACGAGTGTCCTAAGGTAACTGTCACTGTAGATCAGTGTATTGCATTCATTCACAATTGCTTTCTGTTCATGTAACTAGTTTGTTCCAATACCTATGGATTTAGGTCAGAAAAAGGGAAACCAATACCTATGTAGTAGGTTGCTACTAAGATGGTAGGGTTATGTGATGTTTCAGAAGTACAAACTATAATTTGTTATAACGATGCTTACTCTGCAGTTTCTATGATCCTCTATGATGAAGATGGCTACGTAAACCCCAGGTTTTGGGGTAAGCTTTCCTGACCAATTTTCTATTGATTTGCTATATACTTGACACTTAGCCTTTTCCCTGATTTTTGCTTATGATTGCATTATTCTGTACTTGAGAGCCTTAATGGCAAGTTTCGTCTATGTATTACAAAGGGATTGCTGCTGAATTTGCATTTGAATTTGTAATGAACCATGTTTCTTCTAAAGTTCTGTTTTCGAACTCCCTTCTTAAACAGTTAATTGATATACATGTATTTATATAGGCAATGCACACATGATCCTAGAGGGCTGCTGGATTAATGGTGTGGCAATTTACACACCCTGCAGAGACCAAGCCGATCTGCACACCAAAAAAGACATATCCAAAACATAATAACATTCAACAAAACTCGCTCCTAGGGAGCGACAGCCCTGCTCAAGCAGTCTCAATATCATGAACATAGTATAGTGACGCAGCATCAGTGGGAAGGGGGTGCAATAGGATGGGAAGAGACAAACCAGAAGCGGAGCAGGCTGCGCATAGGGACCTGGACACAGGGGGAAGAGTCCTGAACTGGGCTGCAACATTTACTGTGTGCATACGCCCTGCCTCTGGAAGGGCTGCCCACAATACATGGGGACCCTGAGTTGATCTAACAATTTAAACACATATTTAACCCATAGCTTAGCAGCTCCAGCACCATCCTGTTGCTGCATATCCCAGGACATGGCATCTGCCTCGGCCACTGCCCACTTATATACCGTTTGGGCCAGCACAGCTAGGGGGGGGCTGTGCCGCCTTCCAGGACATTGCTATCTGGCACTTGAATAACATCATAGCCAAGCCTCCCAGTTCGAATAGTGTTTTAGTTTGTTTTGTTCACTCTGTTATCCCCAATAGGCATAGCAAAGCATCTGGGCCAATCTCACATCAATCACCTCCGAAATCAGCACCATCACCCGCTCCCACATCCGCGTCAACACCAGACAATCTCATACCATATGCCAAAATACTGCATCCAGGTGTCTGCAGCACAAGCATGCCGGGGCGAGCCTAGGAACATTCTGTGTAACCGGTGTGGTGTGAGGTAGGTATGGTGGAGGTAGTTATAGTGTGTGAGGTTCAGGTGGCATTACAGGATAGCTGCTAACATGGTCAAGCACCATTCCCCAATGTATATCGGACAGGACTCCGCCCAAGCATGAATCCCACTTGGGTTTGCTTCGCAGTGCTTGGCTTTTTGCCTGAAGCCCCCAATGCGTAATACAACACCCATCTAACCAGTCCATGAGTCATGATGCATTGAAGTCCTTCGTGTAGCTCCTGCTCCCCCTGGCCGGCTCCCCAAGCATCTCGCACCACCAGCGCAAATGAGCTGTTCCCAGGAAGAGGCCCGTCCCTAGCTCATGAGCGGTTTGCAGATCCTGAAAAGATGGCCAGAATACCTCTGCATAGAGTCCTCTACTTCAGTCACCCCCACCTCGTGCCACGGAGTCTGGTCACCAGTCAATAACATGTCCCTTACCCCTGTAAACCCAACATATGGCACCAGTGGCGACCGTGTTGGATATACCTTTTTCAGTAGAGCTTAGCCATCTGGGCCAGTCAGCTCACGCCCCTCAATGGGCTGTCCTGAGCTATCAAGCAATTCAACACTTTGATTACCTGGAGATCTTTGTGAATCGCCAAACTCTCTGCCATCATACTGCCAGCCAACCATCCCATGTGCCACTCAAGCTGGGCAGCAGCAAAATGCAGCTCAAGCCAGCTGCAGAGGCTATGGGTTGCAGAGTCGGAGGAGCTGCCAGCTGTCAGCGGTGTGCGGGGCAGTGATGGAGTTCTGACGGGGTGTGCGGTCCTCCAGCTGATCTGCCGGCTTCCCACTGATCACTAACTAGCGACACTTCTTCAGCAGCCGCAGCAGGTTCAGTGGTACACACAAAGTGAGTACGTTCTCTTTGCCCTCCGTTTTGCCCTCTGCTTTGTCTTCTCCCTCCAACACCCCCCCCCCCCCCCCAACAGCAGCTGGTGGCTGGTTAACGGGGAATCGTGTTGGCGCCAGCACATGCCTGTCTTCATCTGACCTTTTTTCCGCCCCAGCAGTCTCAGCAGCCCAAATAAGCAGCAGCCAGCAACCCTAGCAGCCGCCAACAACATCGCTTAACAGCTTGGTAAGGTTCTAGATCACAGACTTCAGTTGGCAGGGGTGGAGGTGGGCAGCGTTAGGCCAGTGCTGCTTGCGTCTTACCAACACCAGGTCTCTACCACCCCGCCAGGTGCACCCCCATACACAACTGGAACTAACAGTGATCTGCTGCAGAGCAACCTCAGGACAATAGGCAATGCAGCAAAGGGCCAAACACATAGCCAACAGACCAGATACAGTCTTAGGCCTTCCGCGTACCGGAGTCCTCTACAGTAATGCAAGAGTCAGGAGGGGTGGCAGGGCAACTAAGCCATCTGGCCCAAACAAAACTGCAAAGCGTATGGATTTGGACTCTGATTAAGGTTTCCAACTGCGTACTCCTGCCCCTGGACAGCAGGGCAATAACTGGGAGGAGAGGCGGTGCAGACAAGCAACTGGATTAAATTCTCCAACAGTGGATTTAGGTTCCAATTGCATGCTTGTGCCCCTCCACAGTATAGTAAAAAAAAAAAAATTAGGAGGTGTGGCGGCGCAGACAAGTAACTGGGCCAACCATACAGAATCATAGAATCGAACAGAAGGACAACCAAGCAGAACGATGCAGAAACAGAAATAACCCACTTGCAGAAATGGGCTGGTGGATAGCTCAGCACTGCACCTCACGTAAGGAGGCCCAATTCATCACTCGCCGGGGACGCCCTATAGGCCACCGGCCAGAAGGAAAACAAGCTGGAGATGCAGTCCCCCACTATCTCGCGAGTCTCCCCTAGCAAACAATTCAATAAGGCGGTTCCATCGAAAAGCCACAGAATAGGTTTTGGAGAGTTTATAAGAAGGGCCTCATGAAGTCGGGTGCTCAGACAGTCATCCCAGTTGTCTGGTCAGTGGCTCACTCAAGGATACGCAGCTCACCACACCAGACACTGAAAAAACATGGGAGTTTAGAGCACAAATACCTTTCTCCTATCCTAGCTTAACATGAAACATTTATTCAACTGAGTTAACCAGAGCCATTAAAACAACTGCATAGGCCAATTCCAGTTTCACTTATGGCCATTACCAACATGCACCCCATACCATCTTCAGCTATCATGCCCACATTGGAGCCCGAACCAAGCACAAACCTGATGATAATCACTGCCCAAGTTACCTGAGACCCAAAAAGGTTCCTAGAGCGGGCGTGTTCACCGCCTGAAACACTGCAAACCAATGGCTCTCCACCAGATTCAAACACCTTTCTCACTATACCAAGAAGAGTGTGTTTCACAGACCAGGAACTGGGGTTTCTGTTGGCTTGTTTCCTTAATAACATAGGAGCACAAATTGATGAAACACTCAGCCAAACCCCTTCAGTGGGGAGGAAAAGTGGAGGAAAATGAGCCGGTCCAGCACCCAGGAGATCGCCTATATCTGACTCATAAAAGCTGGTGGAAATTAGAGTCTCACAGGACACTATTGCAAGGGCTCTCCTCTGGCAGTCAAGCAAAATGGAGCTACAACTGGACCTGATACAGTCACTGGCCACCCATTTGTCGAACTTGGGTCCAAGTTAAACCATCTAAAGGTCCAAAAAAAACAATGAGAAGATCAAATTGTGCCCATGCTCCCCAATCATTGAAAAGTTAAGTTCCTTACCAGAGATGTTGGGAGCATAAGTTGGAGCAGTCAAGTCATCTGCAAAGAGATCAGAGCCTCGGACAGTAACAGTTATATTTCTCCTTCCCTCGAGGCCCACAGCCCAGTCATCTTAGGCACTGATTATTCAGCAGCCTGCCCTCTCTTTCCCTCGAGGGCCACAGCCCAATAACCCCAGTTACTGATTATTCAGCAGACGTCCTGCCTCATACAATCCGTGCCTTGCAATCACAGCACCACATTATACAGGGTGATTGTAGTCCACCAATCTCAACACTGAGAGAAAACAAGGGTGTCCCCATGTGGAGAAAGCCTCAGTCACCCTCTAAAGAACTATCAGAAATAGATGGAGCAAATGCAGACCCTGGCAACACTCCACCCAAGGCCTCCCAAGTATCAACTACTAGCCTGTCAAGAAGGGCAAAAAAAGAGGCTAAAGAAGCAGTCCAAGCAGCACTGTCCCTTAGGAAGAACCACAACAAAGCATAAAGCTACTAAACCTTCAGAAGCGCAGGAGGGAACTAACCCAGTCAAGTTATTTCTGATCTTCCTGCCTCCACTGATGCTAAATATATGATGCTAAATACTCAGTCCCCAAACTTGAACTCTGTGTCAACTCAAGCTTCCTTGACAGGGACAGCAATCGGTCAAGCTGCTGGTCAAGCCCCATTACCCACTATAGTCGCCAGGAAAGTAACAACCAAAGTGGGGCGCCTCCAACAGCAGAGTACTCTTGGACCAAGGAACACAACCTGACTGGAACACCCCAGAAGTGAAGCTAGTCGAAACTGGCAAAAGCCTCTGCAAATGACAGGAGCACAACAGAGCATTCAAGTCCATGTAGCGAAAGAGCAGCACAGCCCACAGAGATTCCAGGGCTGCAACTTGCCACCAGCTGCAGGGAAGCTCCCAACTGTCCACCACAGTGGCCAGAGTGCAGAGGCTCCATTCGGTCTAATGACCCAGCACACTTTGGACTGCCCAGCAGAGGTCCCCTCGCCCCTCAGCTCATGGCCCAGCAGCCCCCCAGGCAGACACCAGGCAAGAAGGTCAGGCCAGCCCACCTCAAATTAATTTTCATCCCCCGATACACACCAAAAGGCCCCAATGGATACCCTAAATAGAGGGAATCTACTGCAGCTTTTCAGTCATGACCCAGCACTAAGGCACATAACCTCAGAGGATATGGACTGGGTAAGTGTTGAGCCGCCTCTCAAACTCAACTGGGGAAGTTACTAAATCAACTTGGAAGTTAAGGCCCAGAGAGATGCAGTATGGGCAGAAAGAGCAGTGTTCGCGGAGTGGGGCATCAACCTACACATACCTCCACCAGTAAAAATACCCATACATTCTTCCAATCTCAATCCCCAGGGAAAACCTCATAAGTGTGTTGAAGGTAACAAGTGGGGACGATCGAAGCTGGGTTTCGAACAACCAGAGAGAGGTGGGCTCGGATTTGCAGAAAGTTATATATATAATATGTGGGGGGAGCCGTTACCTATTGCATCACAAGAACAGAGGTATAGGTCCTAGCCTTGTGGGTGGCCCCGCTTAATAGTCCTTGAGACCAATCAAATCACTATCAATACTCTTGGCAGGTCTCAGGAGTATCAGAACGTCTGGGGAAGCCCTGGCCTACTACTTAGACACAAACAACATTCTCTTCTTCCAGGAAATCTGGGAGCTTGCTCCCTCGCTGTTGTCAGGTTTCTACAAGATTTTCACACCAGCAATACATTCAAGTATTTTTTCGCAGGCCGTCAGGAGGCCAATCAATTTTTATAAAGCATTCAGCTGACTTAGAGGCCTCTAAACTTACTACTGATCGCAATGTCACCCAAGCAGTTTCAATTAGAGGTCTGTAACTTAATCTTAAAAACATGGATCTGACACTGGTTAACTGCTAGATAAACGCTGTTAAAAAAACATACAAAATCAAGGTTGGCTACGTTTCAGGGCTTGCTGTACTGTATAGAATTGCTCATTCTCAATCAACCCGGTCATGAAATCATAATGTTGGTTGATTTTAAGACTAGCAGCCTAGGTGGACTCCTGGATTTTGTCTCCCAGGAAAGAGGGCGGCAAATCATTCTGGACTTCTTGACATCTTATAAATTAGTATCAGCACAATGGGAGATGCTGGTAAAAGAGAATAACTGTTTATTTTACCCCACATGTAAAGGTTGCTCAACCACTGACTAAGTGTTTGTTTCTGAGCGCCTGACCAGACGGCTGGCGCACTTTGATATCGTAGAGAGACTGGAAAGCAATCACAAGCCTTTAAAATGCATTGTGGACTCTTATGTGCAAAGCCCCCACCCCTCCTAAGTGAAGAGCAAACCAGTGGGCATGTCACAAAAATAAAATGGAGGCCAGAGTATTCAGCACGTGTAGCAACCTGGCTAAATAATTAGGCCCTCGTAATAAACTTGAAGCTGCAGGACCCGATCTTCAAGCAGAGGGAGATTGCTGGGGGCCTCAGATCCCTCTTAAAAGGAGACGTTTCAGGCCCTACCCAACAAAACATGGGGTGGTTAGGAGGCCAATACCACAATGTGATAAAAACCATCATCACAGCGAGAAGTGACCTCTGTAGAGCAAGGGGAGTGGATAAGCAAAAACCTACAATTAACCCCTTCTGTGCCGCAGACGTAGTGGTTACGTCCTGCGGCACAGTGCTGCTGTGCCGAGGACGTAACCACTACGTCCTCGGCACACAGCCCAGAGGGAGCGCTCTCGCTCCCTCTGTGGGGTTCCCCCCCACCCCCCCAAGTCAGGGATGGAAGGGGAAGCCCTTCCCCTCCCACCCCCGACCCCCCCCCAACCCCCCCTGTGACGTCAGCGCGCGAGCGCGCGCTGATTAGTCACAGGGTCTCCCCCATCGCGCTGGAAGCAGAGCTTCCAGCGCGATTGAAAAAGAAATGCTTTTGCATTTCTTTTTCAATCCCATGGGGGAGGCCCCGAGAGGCTTCAAAGGGAAGGAAATGTATTTCCTTCCCTTTGAAGTCTCTCACAGGTTTCAAAAGCTGGATTGCTTGCAATCCGGCTTTTGAAACCCCACTAGACACCAGGGATTTTTTTTTTTTCTTGAAATTGGCAAAAGGGAGCGACCCCTTGGGCAAGGGTCGCTCCCAGGGGGGCATTTTTTTTAGGAAGGCCTTTTCTGCCCCCCCTGGGGGCAGATTGGCCTATTATTAGGCCGATCTGCCCCCAGGGGGGGCAGAAACCTCTAGGCACCAGGGACCATTTTTTTTTTTTTTTGTGATGAATTCTTTTTTTTTAGGTGGGGAGCGATCCCTTAGGCAAGGGTCGCTCCCCTACGGGGCAATATATATTTAGGCCATTTCTGCCCCCCTTGGGGGCAGATTGGCCTATCTTGATAAGGCCAATCTGCCCCCAAGGGGGGCAGAAACCATTAGACACCAGGGAGTTTGTTTTTGCGCGCGAATGTCACGCAACAAAGCGACCCCTTTGGCAAGGGTCGCTCCCAGGGGGGGCAATTTTTTGGGAAGGCCTTTTCTGCCCCCCCCTGGGGGCAGATCGGCCTATTATTAGGCCGATCTGCCCCCAGGGGGGGAAGAAACCTCTAGGCGCCAGGGGAGCGACCCATCAGGCAAGGGTCGCTCCCCTGGGGGGCAAATTGTATTTAGACCATTTCTGCCCCCCTGGGGGCAGATTGGCCGATTTTAGGTCAATCTGCCCCCAAGGGGGCAGAAACCACTAGGCACCGGGGATTTGTTTTTTGGCGCCAATGTCACGCAGGGGGAGCGACCCCGTAGGCAAGGGTCGCTCCCGGGGGGGGGGGGGTGGGGGGGCAAATTTATTTTAGGCCATTTCTGCCCCCCCGGGGGACAGATCGGCCTATTATTAGGCCGAACTGCCCCCGGGGGGGGGCAGAACACTCTAGGCGCCAGGGCAATTTTTTTTGTGTGTTTTTTTTTTTTGTTGTTTCTTTTTTTAGAGATGGGGAGCGACCCATCAGGCAAGGGTCGCTCCCCTGGGGGGGCAAATTGTATTTAGACCATTTCTGCCCCCCTGGGGGCAGATTGGCCAATTTTAGGTCAATCTGCCCCCAAGGGGGCAGAAACCACAAGGCACCGGGGATTTGTTTTTTGGCGCCAATGTCACGCAGGGGGAGCGACCCCGTAGGCAAGGGTCGCTCCCGGGGGGGGGGGTGTGCCGGTTGGGGGGGCAAATTTATTTTAGGCCATTTCTGCCCCCCCGGGGGACAGATCGGCCTATTTTTAGGCCGAACTGCCCCCGGGGGGGGGCAGAACACTCTAGGCGCCAGGGCAATTTTTTTTTTGTGTTTTTTTTTTTTGTTGTTTCTTTTTTTAGAGATGGGGAGCGACCCATCAGGCAAGGGTCGCTCCCCTGGGGGGGCAAATTGTATTTAGACCATTTCTGCCCCCCTGGGGGCAGATTGGCCAATTTTAGGTCAATCTGCCCCCTAGGGGGCAGAAACCACTAGGCACCGGGGATTTGTTTTTTGGCGCCAATGTCACGCAGGGGGAGCGACCCCGTAGGCAAGGGTCGCTCCCGGGGGGGGGGTGTGGGGGTTGGGGGGGCAAATTTATTTTAGGCCATTTCTGCCCCCCCGGGGGACAGATCGGCCTATTATTAGGCCGAACTGCCCCCGGGGGGGGGGGCAGAACACTCTAGGCGCCAGGGCAATTTTTTTTTTTGTGTTTTTTTTTTGTTGTTGTTTCTTTTTTTAGAGATGGGGAGCGACCCATCAGGCAAGGGTCGCTCCCCTGGGGGGGCAAATTGTATTTAGACCATTTCTGCCCCCCTGGGGGCAGATTGGCCAATTTTGGGTCAATCTGCCCCCAAGGGGGCAGAAACCACAAGGCACCGGGGATTTGTTTTTTGGCGCCAATGTCACGCAGGGGGAGCAACCCCGTAGGCAAGGGTCGCTCCCGGGGGGGGGGGTGTGGGGGTCAAATTTATTTTAGGCCATTTCTGCCCCCCCGGGGGACAGATCGGCCTATTTTTAGGCCGAACTGCCCCGGGGGGGGGGGGGGGGGGGGGCAGAACACTCTAGGCACCAGGGCAATTTTTTTTTTGTGTGTTTTTTTTTTTGTTGTTTCTTTTTTTAGAGATGGGGAGCGACCCATCAGCCAAGGGTCGCTCCCCTGGGGGGGCAAATTGTATTTAGACCATTTCTGCCCCCCTGGGGGCAGATTGGCCAATTTTAGGTCAATCTGCCCCCAAGGGGGCAGAAACCACTAGGCACCGGGGATTTGTTTTTTGGCGCCAATGTCACGCAGGGGGAGCGACCCCGTAGGCAAGGGTCGCTCCCGGCGGGGGAGGGTGGGGGTTGGGGGGGCAAATTTATTTTAGGGCATTTCTGCCCCCCCCCCCCCCCTGGGGCCGGCTGAGCTACAGGCCAAACACCACAGGTAGGCACCTTGCAAAAAACACCTCTGTTTTCTGTGAAAAAATATGTTGTGTCCACGTTGTGTTTTGGGCCATTTCCTTTTGTGGGCGCTAGGCCTACCCACAGAAGTGATGTACCATTTTTATCGAGAGACTTAGGGGAACGCTGGGTGGAAGGAAATTTGTGGCTCCTCTCAGATTCCAGAACTTTCTGTCACCGAAATGAGAGGAAAAAGTGTTTTTTGGGCCAAATTTTGATGTTTGCAAAGGATTCTGGGTAACATAACCTGGTCAGAGCCCCGCAAGTCACCCCATCTTGGATTCCCCTGGGTTTCTAGTTTTCAAAAATGCACTGGTTTGCTAGGTTTCCTCAGGTGTCGGCTGAGCTACAGGCCAAAATCCACAGGTAGGCACTGCTTTTTATAAAAAAATGTGATGTGTCCACGTTGTGTTTTGGGCCCTTTCCTTTCGTGGGGGCTAGTCCTACCCACACAAGTGAGGTATCATTTTTATCGGGAGACTTGGGGGAACGCTGGGTAGAAGGAAATTTGTGGCTCCTCTCAGATTCCAGAACTTTCTGCCACAGAAATGTGAGTAACGTGTATTTTTAGCCAAATTTTGAGGTTTGCAAAGGATTCTGGGTAACAGAACCTGGTCCGAGCCCCACAAGTCACCCCTCCTTGGATTCCCCTAGGTCTCTAGTTTTCAGAAATGAACAGGTTTGGTAGGTTTCCCTAGGTGCCGGCTGAGCTAGAGGCCAAAATCTACAGGTAGTCACTTTGCTAAAAACAGCTCTGTTTTCTGTGATATGTCCACGTTGTGTTTTGGGGCATATCCTGTCGCGGGCGCTAGGCCTACCCACACAAGTGAGGTATCATTTTTATCGGGAGACGTGGGGGAACGCTGGGTGGAAGGAAATTTGTGGCTCCTCTCAGATTCCAGAACTTTCTGCCACAGAAATGTGAGGAACATGTGTTTTTTTAGCCAAATTTTGAGATTTGCAAAGGATTCTGGGTAACAGAACCTGGTCCGAGCCCCACAAGTCACCCCTCCTTGGATTCCCCTAGGTCTCTAGTTTTCAGAAATGCACAGGTTTGGTAGGTTTCCCTAGGTGGCGGCTGAGCTAGAGGCCAAAATCTACAGGTAGTCACTTTGCTAAAAACAGCTCTGTTTTCTGTGATATGTCCACGTTGTGTTTTGGGGCATATCCTGTCGCGGGCGCTAGGCCTACCCACACAAGTGAGGTATCATTTTTATCGGGAGACGTGGGGGAACGCTGGGTGGAAGGAAATTTGTGGCTCCTCTCAGATTCCAGAACTTTCTGCCACAGAAATGTGAGGAACATGTGTTTTTTTAGCGAAATTTTGAGGTTTGCAAAGGATTCTGGGTAACAGAACCTGGTCCGAGCCCCGCAAGTCACCCCTCCTTGGATTCCCCTAGGTCTCTAGTTTTCAGAAATGCACAGGTTTGGTAGGTTTCCCTAGGTGGCGGCTGAGCTAGAGGCCAAAATCTACAGGTAGTCACTTTGCTAAAAACAGCTCTGTTTTCTGTGATGTGTACATGTTGTGTTTTGGGGCATATCCTGTCGCGGGTGCTAGGCCTACCCACACAAGTGAGGTACCATTTTTATCGGGAGACTTGGGGGAACATAGATTAGCAAAACAAGTACTATTGCCCCTTGTCTTTCTCTACATTTTTTCCTTCCAAATATAGGAGTGTGTGTAAAAAAGACATCTATTTGAGAAATTCCCTGTAATTCACGTGCTACTATGGTCACCCCGGAATTCAGAGATGTGCAAATAACCACTGCTCCTCAACACCTTATCTTGTGCCCTTTTTGGAAATGCAAAGGTTTTCTTGATAGCAATTTTTTACTCCTTATATTTCAGCAAATGAATTGCTGTATACCCGGTATAGAATGAAAACGCACTGCAGGGTGCAGCTCATTTATTGGCTCTGGGTTCCTCGGGTTCTTGATGAACCTACAAGCCCTATATATCCCCGCAACCAGAGGAGTCCAGCAGACGTAACGGTATATTGCTTTCGATAATCTGACATTGCAGGGAAAAGTTACAGAGTAAAACGTAGAGAAAAATTTATGGTTTTTTCACCTCAATTTCAATATTTTCCTTTTTCAGCTGTTATTTTCTGTAGGAAACCCTTGTAGGATCTACACAAATGACCCCTTGCTGAATTCAGAATTTTGTCTACTTTTCAGAAATGTTTAGGTTTCTGGGATCCAGCATTGGTTTCATGACCATTCCTGTCACTGACTGGAAGGAGGCTGAAAGCACAAAAAATTGCACAAATGGGGTATGCCCCAGTAAAATGCCAAAATTGTGTTGAAAAATTGGGTTTTCTGATTCAAGTCTGCCTGTTCCTGAAAGCTGGGAAGCTGCTGAGTTTAGCACCGCAAACCCTTTGTTGATGCCATTTTCAGGGGAAAAACCACAAGCCTTCTTCTGCAGCCACTTTTTCCAATTTTTTTTAAAAAAACGAAATTTTCACTGTATTTTGGCCAATTTCTTGGCCTCCTTCAAGGGAACCCACAAAGTCTGGGTACCTCTAGAATCCCTAGGATGTTGGAAAAAAAGGACGCAAATTTGGCTTGGTTAGCTTATGTGGACAAAAAGTTATGAGGGCCTAAGCGCGAACTGCCCCAAATAGGCAAAAAAAGGCCCGGCACAGGAGGGGGAAAAGGCCTGGCAGCGAAGGGGTTAAACACTGCAGCGGAGGTCAAACATAAAAGATGTATATTCAAGAAAACAAATTGGGAACACAAGATGGCAATGGACCAAAAGGAATGGGAAACCCTATTCCAATTGTTAAAGGTTCCGAACGAAGCACGCTTCCGGGAGCAGGTGAACAAACTAAAAATCTTCAATGAATCAAGGGAGAATGGCTTTCCAGGAGCAGCTTGGGTCAGCCATGTTACAAATCCATATTTTATCTGGTGAACCGGTACATGTAGGTCCCAAACATATTAGCCTCAGGAAGGTTGAAAAAAATCATCAGGCGCATAAGGAAGGATGGAGCCCAGGCCCCAGTGGACTGCCAGCACCCTTGTTTAAAGTTTAATGCACTCCCACAGATTGGGCAAGGACGTGGACCCGCTTGAAAATAGCATGTTTCAAATGACAATGGTGTCTGACCTGTGGAGTGGCTCAATCTTTTGTTCCAAACATAAAAGGGGGGGGGGGGGGGGGGTAATCAATCAGTTCCTTCAAACTATCGCTTAATAGCACTTTTAGATGTTGAGACCTAAATATATGCTTGCATATTGCTAGAGCAACTGGATGCATGGGTTCACAAGCAACAGATCCTACTGTGCTTTCAATTCAGCTTTAGAGTCGGGGCATCCACAGCAGACATCTTAGCACTATCGTTCTTGAGGCATCAAGATGCCAAACTCAGTCTCCCGTTATTCTGCTGCTCTGTTGACTACAGTGCAGCATTCAGCAGGGTAGTCCTTTGGAGGAAGCTGGATGCATTGGGTATACCCACGAAGCTCTAAGTGCCATAATCTCACTGTATTCAGAATAATGGGTCTGAGTCACATCAGGCCCTTGCTCGATTACTCAGAGAATTAAAACTGCTCGGGTCTTAAAGCAGGGGTGTTCCCTGGCCCTCTTGCTATTCAACCTTTACACAGACAACTTAGGGAAAAAGCCTGGAGTCCAGTCGGCTGGCCCTGCCAAAGACAGGTTCTAAAAAATGTCACACAATATAATACGTGGATAACATAGTGATCACGGACTGTAAATTGCACTGAATGCATTTAACACTGCCAACCAGCTCCAAGTCAATCAGGAGAAAACATAGGTCATTTTATTCGGAAGGTGTAGGAACAAAAAGATCATCTCTTGGCGTCTTGGCAGCCAGTGCGTCAGCACAGCTAGGAAGCACAACTATCTTGGTGTGTGGTTCAGCGCACAGATAAGCACAATTTTAAAAAAAGTGCGGCAATCACTTATGGGATTGGCCAAATGAATTGACAATTAAGAAGTGCATCAGCAGCCCCAATACTAAGGCTAATGAAGGCGACTTTCCTCCTCGACGTGCAATATGGTCACTTTGCATATCCAGGTACCTTGGATGCAGCTTTGGAACAATCCCATGGTAGGGCATACAAGCAAATCTTTCAACAACCACACTTTGTTCATCATTCTAGGCTAAGGCTGGAGCTAGGCTTGGCGTCTGAGTCCAGAATGCCAAGAGGCCATGCTGAAGTATTATATCAGAGTTAGGATGGCAGACACACAATCATTGAAAAGCCATTTAAAATTTAATTTTGAAACCGCAGGCAACCCTTGGCACTCACGAGTAAATAATTCATTGAAGATTTTCAAGATGGAAGCCTCTACCCACTTGGTAGGAAGCATCCCATTCACCACGAATAATAGACAACTAAATGTAATCTCGAGAGACTAAGACCTATCGACCCTTAATAACCTGCCAGTGGCACAGGATGGCGCAAGTTCATATTCTGACCAAAAATCCGTTTTTCCAGACAGAGTACTAAGTTAAAAATATTTAAAATGGCAGTCTGCGTCCGGAGGGAGATGGATATGAGACATACTGGGCACACACATCTTTAAATGTTTAACTTATTTTTGAGCTCGGCGATTACATCACGTGTTTACTGGAAAATGATGACTCATTCAGACAAACTGCATTACAATGGCCAGCCCTTTCTTGTGCTCAAAATATACCAAGCACGGGCGGAAAGCAAGAGAAAAACTAAAATAATAATAAATAAAAAAGAACAAACACTTCTCTGCAGCAAAGCATATCATCTTATTAACTGTGTACGCATTAATGTTATTTTATAACTAAAGAAACGTAAAAGGGAGAAGTGAAGTCTGGTTCATTTATCACTTGAACGTAAATAGCATGAAAAGTCAAAAACAGTGGAAAACATCGGCTAAGCCAAAAGGTCTGGCTTGCAATTTGAATCTTGATTAAAACATTAAAACCAGCACTGGCAAAGTCAGCAGGACTGGCTTGCATGTGCCAACGCATGTAAAAACAGAAATTCACAATGGCTGTTAACGTGTGCGGTAACACAAACACTGCTTAACATGTTAAAGCCTGTGCTACTGGCATTGCCAATACTGGGGAAAAAGTAGCAAAAATTCCTCTCAGTATAGAAAGGTTGTAGAAGAGAAATAATTTAATGTAACATGCAGTCTGAGGGTTGAATGTATTTTTCCGATGTGATACAGTCTCTCATGCATTTCAACTAAAGCACTTCCCGAAAGGAGGAAAAGTACACCAACTAGCCACAGGATGAGGTGAGAGAAAAATACTCCTCTGAGCAGAGCCCGAGCCCACAAGGTAGAGTTTATAGTTTAAAGAATTGGTAACTATACATACTGGAGACAGTTGCACTGTCACTCCAGACGTAAAATCCTGTCACAGTGAAAAACAATGCATACATGTGGTTGCTCTCCATATATAATGTGTTTAAAAGATAAATATTTTAATGTATGATGATTCAGTGTACTTTTAAGATTGTTAATGGCCCCTTATGCGCTGTACTGCAAGCACTGAAAAGGAGCCATAATAATGTACCAAACATCTAACTACAGAAGGTGAAAGAATTCTTCTCTGGGCCGAGCCGAGACCTAATCTAAATAAAATGTTAAGATTTGTTAACAATGTGTCTTGCAGACAGATGCATTGCCTAGTCATACCTAAAAAGCACTAAGCAATCACAGAAAAGAGCTACTTGGATTGCACATGGATTAAAGTGAGATAAATTTAAAGATATCTGCAATTTAGAAAATATTTATTGAGATCTTGTTAATTACAAACATCAGAGGGAAGTGGCACATGACTGATAAGATAATACAAAAAAGTAAGTATCAAGCTCTCCAGTGAAAGTATCTGAACGGAGTCAACCACAGAGCAAGCCAACAGCTCCTTCAGTTCACAAAATGTCTGGACTGCTTAGGAGAAAACAATGTATTTATTTATTTTAGATTAATTCAAAATTCATAGAAGAACACAGTAAAACAATAATTATCTGGACATACGAAACAACAAGCTTCCCACTAATGTCATACAAAAAATTTAATATAATTTCACACTAAAACAATTTTTTTTAAAAAGTTTTTAAAAAATGTAACACTTTTTTGGCAAAAGTATTGATCAAATAGAGTGTACCTACATCACTGTGGAAAGTTAAACAGCCACCACGTGCTTTAGAGTGCAAGGCAGGAGACTACTCTGAGGACAGAAGCAGCTGGATCTTTTAAACCTAAAGGCTTGCATTGCCACGTGCATGGAGGAGGAGAGGAAACATCAGAACCCATAGCAAACACGCAGTGGATATGCTGAATCACACTTACATTCTACATAACAGCCAACCTCTCTGGAGCTCTAGAGTTCTATCTACTCGTCCGTATAAGGCAAAAGGAGCTCAATCATGAGGTGATTGTCTGAAACTTTACCACCAAGTAAAGGGCAGAGGGAGAATGCCTGTGATTGCCTTCCCACTCTTCAAGAACCACAGTCCCTGATCAGGTACAGCCTGTAGGAATGCTAAAAATGAAACTTTAAATTTTAACTTCTAATAATTGCACTGTTACAAAAATGAGTAAAGGACCTGCATGGAACCGCAAAGATTAGTGAATGGAAGTGAACATTGTCAAAATCCTTTGTGGAAGCTGCTGATGATCTGGTGGCTGAGATATTATTACTCTCAAGTAATAAACTCTTACTCTTTCTTGAAAGAAACGTCTTTAGATGTCATAGGTTTCCAGAATGATGGTAACTTATCACTTTGGATTGAAAAACAGCAAGAATCACAACTCAATTTTAGTCAATGTAACTAGCTTCATGGAGTCATGCTGTTGTACTTCCATGGAAGAAGCTAGAATCCAGTTGAGTTTTAGGGGAAAGGAATGAATAAGAAAGATTCCCCTCTTCATGATTTTTTTAGCCTCAAGGATCCAGGCTGGTTAGACTCAACAAGGGATAGAGAGCACATACTCTTTTACTCACTGAGAATTTAGTTTTCAGAATGCAAGCAATGCCACTGAGCAGAGGATTACAAGCTGACACCGGAGAGCTGACACACAGATGAGCAGCTTTTCACAGGAGGGGAGAGCAGGCAGAGATATGCCCCTCCTCTTCCCCCATATACCACACCATCAAACTAGAGGAGAATAGTGAAATCCATGGATTAAAGGGATTGCCTCCCTCCCCCAACTGTTTAATTATTTAGTACTGGAGCACCTGACAATCTGGCAGTGGCCAAAGCATACAAAAAGCAGCAGCAGCTGATTCATGCATTTCCTGGAGAGTCCGGGGCAGAAAAAAGCATACATATGTTATCTTCTGCATTGAATATACAGATGTGGCCACCCTTTCTACTGCCTCCTGTCAGCCCCCAAAATCCCAGGCTTTACAACCAAAATAATATTTCTGCTCCTTGCAGCCTACGGTGCAGCATGAGACAGAGTTCAACAACGCTCATTCACCCAGTTCTTCAGCATTCTGTGATTCAAACAGCTATTGTAAAAGGGACCACAGAACACCTGCAAAATAATCAAACAGGAAGCCTTTCTCACACAACAAGTCCCAGCAAAAACTGATGGAAGTGAAACAACAAAGGGCACGAAGAACATCCACACACAGGATAGACACTGCAGCATAGACATTCTCACAAAGGTTAGAGTGAAAACCTACTGCCCCTGAAAACAGAGGGTAAGATGGAGGGCAGCTGAAAAAGGGATGGGAAACCCAAATTACACAAATACAGACAAATGCATAATAATGCATAAGTAATAAGAAATTATGGTGCTGGCAAAGGGGACAAGTGGATTCAATTGGGGCAATGTGATTTGGACCAAATGGACCTTTACATACACCTAATTTGTAGCCATATGCTAGCTCTATTTAAAAGTGGCCAAAGCTAAGCCCTGCAGCCTCCAGTCTTACAACTCCAAAGTAGTTATGTCGTAAACATGATACCTGCTGGGTACAGGAACTCAGAGACTGCAGAAGCAAAGGACAGAGGCAACTTTCTCTGTGGTGCAAGTTATCATTCCCATATCTATCCACTTTCATCTTTATGCATTGCTTGCAGATATCTTCACTCAAAGTACAAAATACCAACTTTAACCCATTTCACAAAGGAACTTTTCTCCACATCTCATTTCTTTTTAAGTTTAAAGGATGCTAGTCAAGAAGGCCAGTAACACACTGATGCGGTCTCACTGGTGTCTTCATCCGATTCATCAGCAAATCGAGTTCTGAATTAAACAAGGATTAAACATCATTATAATCTAGCAAAAGACCAACAAGCATGTTCTATGATGCGGACTACAATTTGAAGTGGAATAACATGCTCTATGTTTAAATTGAAATTGACACAATAAACTAACTGCACTTCGAGCATTAAAACAATAGAGTGACCAACAACCTTACACTCTACTTACCTCCATTTATTTTGGAACACAACTGTCTTTAAATTGCTTCCTAAACTTTAAGTACCAGGCCACCTTACCTCTTTACCCCCTTTGTGCAAACATTTAATGAAGTCAACTGCCACATGAAAAGAATTTAAATACGCTATAAATTAACATATTAAGCATAAACGTAAAAAACAACATTATGGTAACAGGCCACAGAGAATTCAGACTCTTAATATCTATCCTACCCCTTCTAGTAAATAGATTAATTAATGAAGAAGGAACAGAAATGTAGCCTTCCTGGACATTACAGCTGCCTTTGACCTAATCACTGTGTCAAGGATACAGAAAAGGTAAGGCAACCATGGGCGAAGTTTTAATTAATGCCATTGATAGTCTTCATTCAGAACCTGCAACAGTTTAGAACCAAAAGAATAGCTCTCCTAATATTTTAGTCAGAGTGTACTGACACGATGAGGAGTCAGTTAGCCCCAAACGTTTTTGCTCTTTGTATAAAGACATGTACAATACCATCAAGGTAACTCCTGACATGTGTACTCCATTACACCACCTACTATGTGTTCATACTCAAAACTGGAAATGGACTACAGTCAACTAATGTTAATGGTCTGTTGAGTTTGGCATAGAGTTGTGGAGTCTTTCCACCATGAAGCTGGGTTAGTTGTTATCATAGATTCCTGACCCTCATAGAAAAGGATTTTATAAATATTCTGTAGTGGTCAGATATGGAGTGTCTCTGTGTTACCTGGACATCCAGTGTTTAATCTTAAAAAACAGAGCTGAATGAAGAGACCCACAGATTATATTGTATGTTATTATAAATATTACTCTGCGATGCTCAATCAGAGTAAATAAAAAATATTCAGCACATTTTGGCACTAATATCTTTAATTATATCCAAAGCATCTAACGTCAAAGTAAGTAAAATCAACTCCTGTGCAGTCTGAGATTTGAGTCCAATAACAACTTCACACTGAAACTCTCAATGCTGCCCATACCAGGGAGAAGGTACCTGTACTTGAGGATATTTTCAAAACTAACAAATCAAGGCCCTAAGGTGAGAAGCAGCACACGGGAGGAAGAACGAAAAATTAATAGGAATTGTATGCAAGATAAATAGTCAATATATCAATATCAATATATCTGGCCATTTATTTAATTATTACCAAGGCACCAGTCAGTGAACTCTAATGTGCCAAGTTGTTTTTTAAGTGATAAAATATGCCAGACTTAAAGAACGAAAATGCACATTGTTTTTCCAGATTACTGTTGAAATACTAGAATCTGGAGAAAGTTGATGATTGTTTAGTGACAGAAATAAGTAAGACATGTCAGGGATTGATTATGGAGGAGAATGAAAGAATAGGTGCATCCCAGAAAGAGTAGGAGATTATCTGAAACTTGGCAGAGGTCATGAGTAGACAAAATGGAATTAATTAGCTTCAACCAGTGTGGTTGGAACTGTCTGTAGAGAAAGATGTTTTTAGAAGAGGGGACAGACTGGTAGTGCTGGACGTTTTGCAAGAGGGACTGATGAAACTAGTTCATTAAGGCCATGCAGGTATGTCTCTCACAAAAAGAAATGGTTGCATGGACTTTTGGTGGCCAGTCTTGGAATGGGATATTTAACGGTTTGCGAGGGTAGGTGTAGAAGTCTTTGCTATTAGTGACTAGTCTCACATTTCACAAAAGACACCTATGTTGCCAGTGCAGTTAACTAAGCATTCATGGCAAAAAGTGTGAATGGATATTTGGTCCAATTCAATACAACAGTTTTGGAGGATAAATATTTCATTGACGTGATTGATAATTATTCTAAATAGCTGGATGAAGGATTTTTAAAGGAGCTAATGTGTCAATGTAGTACGTTGTTTGTAAAGAAGTTTTTACGAGAGATGTTTATCCCGATGGGGAGGAGATAATGGGCAATCCTCCACAGTTTGTGTTAGGCCAGTTTGAAGATTGTCTTTAACAGCTTTGTCATAAGGCATCATAAAACAGCACTTTATCTTCCGAGAAAGAATGGACTGCTGTAACAGTTTAATGGGATGTTAGTGGATTATGTACAATTGGCAGGGTTTAACGGTTTGGAGAGCAGTGATGAGGTACGGACGATGCTATGGATGTACAGAAAGACGTCACAATCTGTACCTGGTGAGAATTCATGTTTCCTCTTCAGGGTAGAGTTTTATGCACTGAAAATTAATTTTGAAAGTTCACACTGGAAAAGGGGCAACTCTGTGGTCAGATCGTAGGAAAATAAGACAAGTAAAAACTTAAAGTATACCGAGTGACGGTGAAAAAAGTGAAACATGTGGAAAGTGGTTATGAGTAATAAGAGAGACAAGTTCATTAAGAGAGTGCGAAGTCCCATGATGAGGAGAATAGATACTCACTCACATTTTCCCAGGGCCACAAAATTTGGTCTGTGATGTGACCGAGGGCCGCATTGATGCATTGGGGGCAGCAATCTAGCGTTGCTGGGGGGTGAGACGAGTTAGTGGTAAGGTGGATATAGGGGAAGCAAAGCACATGCAGCTAGTATCACAATTGCACAATGTGAAGCCACAACCTGGGATTAATCTCGGCTTCTCCACTTAACTAAATTATGTGATCCTAGGCTTTTGCTTTATTTTGCATTCCCTTCTTTTTCTTCACTATCATATATGGGGATCTCAAAATACATGACTTCAGGATGTATGAAGTACAAACCCTTCTCCTGTGTTTGATTTAATAAACTATAATGTTCTTCATTTTACGAGTTAGGTGCACTCTGAGTGACCTGGGTTTCTGAGTTGACTATTTGTTCACTGTTAGCATTGTTGTCAGGGTTGGGGGAGGGATGCAACTTTCTAAGTTCATGTTTAAAACCTAGCACCTAAAAAAAAAACTTTAAAAAAACCATTTCTCAATGCACGGATATAGTCTGATGTACTAAGGTGAAGCGATTGTGCATGTTAATGAAATACACTTTGAATTTTGAACAGAGTATCATACTTTCACACTTTTGCTGCAAGATGCCTTTAAAATAGAAGGCGTTTCTAAATGTAAGGGGTGCAGGACACCCTAGTTACTTCCTTTCTTTAACTTACAGTAACCATTAAAAACATGCTTGCCTGTTTATTCAACATCCTTTTAAATTGGTTCAGCAGCTTAGTGCTATTGTTACCCAGGTGGCACGTGTGAAGGCCAGGAGGACTTCATGTGGCCCCGGGACCATACTTTGATTATCATTGATGTGGAGGAACAAATAAGGAGAGAATAATTGATTTTGAGGCCCAGTCCCATTAGATGGTTAAACAAATATCTGAGGGTTTTGTTAGCACTATGATGAAGTAAATGTGAATAGCTATAAATATGAATAATTATTTTCTGTTTTCTAGATAACCAAAAATGTTATGCTGTTTAATTATATACATTTTCTGTATAAAATAATGTTCTTTAGGTTGTACATTACTTTCTGTAATTCACATATATGGTTATGTAAGGATGAATGTGTGTTGAGTTTTGTATATAGTTGGATGCTTTCCACCATGCCACTAAGTTAGCTATCATGAGAGACTCCAGAATCTTACAGCAGGTGTGATGAATACTCCAGAATCTTACAGCAGGAGCTATTAATGTGGTGTAGTGGTCAGCTAACGGGTGTCTGTGTGTGGCTTGGATGTTCAGTGTTTATCTAAAAACAGAGCTGAATGAAGAGATCCACAGAATATATATCATCTTATCACATGTGATTGTAAATATTACTCTGCAGATGCTCAATCAGATCAAACCAAACATATTCTGCATGTTTCATTAACAGTATCTTTCATTATATATGTGAAAGCTTTTTGAATTTCTGAAAAATAATGCAATTAACATTTAGAAATAACATGTAAGCCTTGGAAGAAAAGCCATATCTTAAAAGCAAGGGCACTAGGCTTTCAAATTTACATGTATTTTTTTTGAATATCTGCAGAATGTACTTTTTACAGAAGGTAACCTAGGTTATGAATGTGAAATGCTAATATTCAGTAAAAGCTCACACCCTAGGGAAGGTATAACTAAATGAAACATGTTAGTTTATGACCTTCCTATGGGCTTGTTTTTCATACAATACAATAAATGTATTAAAATGTTTTGTTTAATTTCTTCAGAATGTTTTATATGAACAACAGCCTAGACAACGGAAATGGATGAGGAATATATGATCTAATGACGTGATGTAAAGACCTAACCGTGAACTGTAGTTTTTCTTATAGTAGGAAAAATGAAGGTAACTTTCCTGAGTTTCTACAAAATATTTCATTCAAATGTTGATATCTGTAGGCTATTACCTTTTGACTGCTTAGACAACAGAAGCTTTCCTGTTCCCATGAAGACATCACAAGCTGATTGGATGAGCATATTGAAGATAGAACAAAATGTTTGATATAAAACCTTATGTAAGTGAGTGTTCCTAGTGTAGGGAGAGATTCTGCTTAGATCCTTTCTTGACAGAACACTTTATCCGAGACGCTTCTCAGATACATTCTGAGAGACCTTTTCATTTCTCCTGTCTGAAACTATGCTACTCTAAGACTCTATTGAGTTTTTTGAACATCTCTTAATGGGAACTTATGCTGTAATAAATATTTGAAATTTGATGCTTTCACCTCTCGATTTAGAGCGCTTTATGGATTCTGACTGGCATTTTTCTCTTATTTTCCAATCTTAGAATGGGGGCTTTTCTTTTATGGAAAGTGCTTAAATGCTATTGGTCGGCTGTTTATCATGTATGACTGTTTTAAGTCAGTGGTTCCCAACCTTTTGACTTCTGTGGACCCCCACTTTATCATTACTGGATCCCGAGGACCTCCACTGAATCATTATTGAAATCCGGGTGACCCTCCTCCACTGAGTCATTATTGAAAGCTGGGGACCTAATCTGTTAATATTATTTAATTTTCTAAGAATTTGCGGGCCTCCTGAGGAGGCTTCACGGACCATAGGTTGGGAACCACAGATTTAAATGATTTAACTGAATTGATGAGATTTAATATTGATTCTTCTAATAAAGCTTAACAGAAACTCTGAGAATTTAATAAAGCTTTGAAACTCATGCTAACTCTCATTATTGACTACCAAGAGATTGAAATTGAAACTGTGATGACTAGGTGATTTGATTTGCAGCTCCTGGTTAATCTCATCTGCATCCAAGGTCCATCGGCCTGGACAGCGGGGACTACTGATCTGATGAGTTGGTAAGATTGCACCATAAACCAAAAATTTAACTATAGGTCCCCACTACATTATATACAAAACATTTTTAACACCAAGTAAGTAAAATCACCTGCTAGGCAGTCATCGATATTTTGGGGTTGACAATTCAACAACTAAATTAGGCATTCTTAAATCCCTCATGCTATTTCTAATCTCATGCAAAACTCTAGTTATGTCTGTCCAATCTTGCATAATTTCTTGCATTTCACATTACCCTTGCTGTGCGAAGTTCTACAATGATGTCAAAGTTGTACAATAAAATGCCGTTTGGGTTAAAAAAAACTAAACAAAAAAAAACCGAACAAAATAAAAATCTATTGCCAGGAGCACAGAAGCTGGAGAAATTACCAGAAAGCAAGTAGCTATTTGCTGTACTTTTGTCTTTGGCGCTAATGACAACAGACCTAATCGTAGATAGTCTTCATGGTTAGGTTTAATACTATTGGGGTTGCTGTAAGGTGAGGCATAGTACCAGGGTGTAGATCCATAGGAATGAGGAAAATATCCGACAACCCTGAAAACACCTCTACCCAGAATATTTGAATAAGCTTGCAACCATATACCAATTAAATCTTATCTCTGCAGAGTGCTAGCTAGATGGTGCATGTAAGAGGTGCATTTTATGCATTATGTCCATCATGCCTTGAATAAAATAATACATCTGCATCTGATTTGTGCTACACTGGCGGTTATTTGTTTGCTTCAACTGTAAATTGCCTCTATGCATCTGTCAAGAGTTTATGATTCTAGCTTGAAAGGCTAAGTTCTTGAGGCTGTATGACCGACTTTGTTGAAATACCCTTCTTCGTTATACAGGCTTGCAATTTAAAAAAGTTGTACAAGAGCACTGAAGGTTGAATGGTGCTGGCGATTTCACAGAGGAAATATGATGTAGCCCACTGTACACATCTAGTGTCAAGCGTCACTGAACAAGACATGAACATTCACCCAGATTCCCAACACAGTTCAAGTGGCAAACTGTGTGAAGAAATACTGCAACCCAAACCAGCAGAGTGATGTCTGGCACACTCATACCATATTTGTAGGGACTTATGCTGCTCGACATGTGATATAACCTGAAAAGATCCTAGTCACTGCCATATCAGAGAACCTTCCCATGGTCTGAAGGCTGCCCCTTCCAAGGAGAAAGGGCTGCCATACTGTTCATCCGAACAGCTCCTGCAAAGTATATGCTAACTATCTACGGGCCTGTGTCACTATCAAGTATGCAACTTACACCAACCTGACAAGCGCACAGACTAGAACTGTTACAACTAAGTCTCCTGAGAACAGGTTGCACAGGTACGGGAAGTAAAAGACTGAGACTGTATTTTGAATGGTAAAGATGAGCCTGACTATGGCAGCATACATTTTTTTGCTCAATATTGGTCAAACTGATTTATAGGTTACCTAAACATGGTGATCTCTCAGTGAGCGTGCACAGGCTCCTTTTGTTACCCATGTCCTGTTAGCCACATTAGAAACCACAAGCCTTGAGGGCTAAATAGGAACCAGAAGAGAGCATTAGAAGAGGTGGGATGCTTAGGAGGAACCCGTAGCTGGGAATACTGAACACCCCATTAGCATGTGCAAGGTTATGTATTCCTGTGACATCAAAGTACTTCTCCTTTTGTTAAGGTAAGTACTGGGTTGAACAAGTAATTATTCTGTACATTGGTTGACTGCTGAGATCTACATCTTCTCCCCATGCCCCCACACTGCCTCCTTGAGAAGCGTTTGATTGCTCACCTCTTTCCTTTGAGGATCATGTGTTGAAGGGGTATTGTTCTGGGACACAGCCCTGGACACCAAACGCAAACAACCCCAACCATCGTGGTTGTGGCCTTGTTGCCTGTCTGCCCTCAACCACCACTGCCACCCCTGAACAGGGTGGCCTAACATTATTTAAGTATGTGTTGGAATCTGTATGGCGCAAACCTAGCTCAAGAGCAATCAAGCACTGAATATAAGCTGTGAACCCTGGAACCAATTCAAAGCTGTTTGCAGGAGGTAGGTTATTGGTGGAGGTACTTTGTGGAAGTAGATAACGTTTTTGAATCACTGAACAGGTAAACTGGCATTTTTCAAATTGTTCTTAAGAATGTGGAATACTGTTGTTAAGTGTGACACCGAGCAAATAAACTTGTATCCTGGGATTAGGCCAAATATGGGTATTAAATGTATTAATATAGTTCTTAAATATATGAACTTTTTACATGTGCAATTTGATTCCTATGCTCATTTTACACTCGACTACTGGAAGTGCTAACAGGTCAATATGTATATTTAATAAAATACGTTTGTTCTACTAAAACCTTTGCAGTATAAATCTATAAAACTTATACCACAAAACAGATCAGACTGATAACCCCTTAGACCTATAATAATAAAGACTCATTGAAGACAAGTGCAATCAATTGCACGACATTCTTTGAATCAATTTCAAACGTTTATATCAGGCTCAATTTTTATGGATTTTTATATGACAGATTCTAGGTTTTGTGCTCTTGTTTTGATTAATAGTTTATGGGCGCGTTCTGCTGGATTCGCACCCCTATAAAGTTGCTAGGGTGGGACAGAAGGGCCTGGCAAAGACGTTGAATACATATTCTGTGGGAACTGCTATTCTGTGAGCAGTAATTTATGGATAGACAATCTTACAGTGAAAGGTAAAAATGTTCTTTGTACAAACCGCTGGCTCTTATACTTCAACAGTGATTGTAAAACATCTATGCTAGTAAACCAGACATTTGTCCTTAAAATATAACGCAAACAACCTCTCCTCTGGAAGTTAATGCTCGGAGCCAGTCACAAACAAATCCATGACATTTGGACCAGTAGTAGGAAGAGAGAGATCGCACGGATCTACTTACTATTAAAAAAAAAAGACGAAGAACAAAGTAAGTTATACAGTACTTTTCTGTAAAGTAACTTTCTAATTCATGGTAGACGGGATTCACTTTGGAACCTATACAGCATTTCACCTGTCTTTTTTCAGTTCCACACTGAACGAGTGTTTAGCTCCAAGTCCTCTCCGTTTGACAGAAGCTTCCTTGAAGCTACATGTGGTTTTTAGGGTTGAGCCAACACATGCACCTTGCTTGTGAGACTCTGTTGTTATGTAAGAAGGACTTTGAGCCTGCCTGTCTCACACCATTTGTTGGCTTGTGTGGCACTCTTCTTTGCAGCCTCGTAATTCATTACTGCAGGCTAAGCAGCATTTCCATTCCTGTCTGTGGAGCAGGGACCAAGCACTGACTGATTCAACTTAATCAGTGCCCGTCCGATGCTCCCAAAGTGATTGAGGTACTTCTTAACTTCTCAGACTTTAACAGTGATTTAAAAACATCTATGCTAATAAACCAGACATTTGTCCTTTAAATAGAACGTAAAAACAACCTCTCCTCTGGAAGTTAATGCTCTGAGTCAGTCACTAATAAATCCAAAACACTTGGACCAGTAGCAGGAAGAGGCGCGTGAATGACAAAAACATGCGAGCAGGACAAACAAAAACGGCAAAGTTAAATTTTTCATAGTTAACTCATATGTTGTCAAATCTTCTTTCCTCCCTTTGCACTCATTTTTTGTTTTTGATCTTGAGCGCTGTTATCAAAAGGTGATGATTATCTTGTCTAAATAATGCAAAGAGACATTGTTTCTTTCCCAATGCGTAATTTCTGAAATGATGCTTTAACACATCAAAATCTACTCTCACTCCAAACCAAACCACTCACACCAATCCACTCCAATCCACCACACTCCAATCCTTCCAAACCCAATCTGCCCCACACCAATCCCAAACAATCTGCCCGCGCCAATCCCAAACAATTTGCCCCACGCCAATCCCAAACAATCTGCCCCATCTCCAATCCAATCCAAAACAACCTGCCCCACTCCAATCCAAAACAATCAACCCAACTCCAATCTGCCCCACCCTCATCCAAAACCATCTGCCATACGCCAATCTGTCTCCAACTCAAAACAATCTCCCTCACTCCAATCCAAAACAATCACCCCCACTCCAATACAATACAATCTACCCCACTCCAATACAATACAATCTACCCCACTCCAATACAATACAATCTGCCCCCACTCCAATACAAAACAATCTGCCCCCACTCCAATCTAAAACAATCTGCCCCCACTCCAATCTAAAACAATCTGTCCCCACTCCAATCTAAAACAATCTGCCCCCACTCCAATCTAAAACAATCTGCCCCCACTCCAATCTAAAACAATCTGCCCCCACTCCAATCTAAAACAATCTGCCCCCACTCCAATCTAAAACAATCTGCCCCCACTCCAATCTAAAACAATCTGCCCCCACTCCAATCTAAAACAATCTGCCCCCACTCCAATCTAAAACAATCTGCCCCCACTCCAATCTAAAACAATCTGCCCCCACTCCAATCTAAAACAATCTGCCCCCACTCCAATCTAAAACAATCTGCCCCCACTCCTATCTGCCCAACCTCAGTCAGCCTCGCCCCCACTCCAGTCCGCCAAGGCAGTTCACCTCACCCCAATCCAATCCAATCCAATCCAATCCTCACCCAAATCCAATCCACCCCACGCCATATTATTTAACCCCACTCCAATCCACCAGAATTCAATCCACTGCAAAACATTCCAAACCACCCCAATACATCTCAGTCCAATCTATCTCAGTCCAATCTACCTCACTCCAATCCAATCCACCTCACACCAATCCACCAGAATCCACCTCTCTCTAATGCCCCCAACTCCAGCCTAATCCACCCCACTACAATCCAATCCACCCACCAGTCCACCCCACTCCAATCCAATCCAGTTCAACCCAGTTCACCCACTCAAATCCATTCCACCCCGTTCCATTCCAATCCACCCCCCTGCAATCCAATTTAATCCACCACACTCAAGTCCACCCCACCCAACCTAATCCACGCCACTCCAATCTAATCCACCCCACCTCAATGCAATGCACCCCAGTTGAACCCACCCCAACTGAACCAACCACACTGCAGTTCACCCCGCTCTAATTCATTCAGTCAATCCGTTCTACTGCAATCTACCCCACTTTAACCCAATCACCCCAACCACCCCACTCGAATCCGCTCAAATCAATCCAATCTACTGCAATCTACCCCACTCTATCCAATCAACCAAACCACAATCCTCCCAAATCCAATCTACCCCAATCAAATCCACCCCATTCCAATTAATCCAATCTACCCCACTCCAATCCACCCCACCTCACTCCAATCCAATCCAATCCACTCCAATCCAATCCAATCCACCCCAGTCCTATCACTTCAATTCAATCCACCCACCTTAATCCAATCTACCCCACTCCAATCCACCTCCATCCAATCCACCTCACTCAATTTCAATCAACCGCACTCCAATCCACCCAATCCAGTCCACCACACTACACCATACTCTACCCCAATCCAATGAACCCCACTGTAATTCACTCCCCCAAACTACTGCAATCCGATCCCACTCCACTCTAAAACTCTGCTCAACTCTACAATACTTTCTACCACTGACCTCTACTCCCCTCTGATCAAGTCTATGATACTCTACTCCACTCTATGACACTCTACTCCAACAAATCAACTCTACAACACAACTCCCCCACTCCACTTTATGACATTTTACGGCACGAACTTATGGCAATGCTGAACAGCAGCCACACTGGAATACAACATGTCAAAAACACTTTGCTAACCCAATAGCTTTCTGAAGCTGCCTCCAGCATGTTTTTTCTCTTGGTGTGATCGCATGCCGCCTTCGTTTGTAGCAGGATACAGGCAGAGATTGTTTATATCACAAAGTGCTGTTTATAGAGCAGTATTATTTTAACTTCACTTTTTGGAAGGTCAGAAAACAGGCTTCTCTCTGCAGGAGGCAAGTACAGATGGGCTATGAGTTAAAATAAACAAAATATATTAACTAAACTATGAGTATCACTTCCTCTTGCTAAAATAGAACTTGAATAAGCTGTCATTTATACTGCTTTCTATTAGTCAAAATGGAGCTGGGAAGCGCTACATAAATACATATTATTTTTTCATTCCACAATAAGAAAGCGCACATAGCTACTCCAGGTTAAACACAGACTGTAACATTAATCAGGAAGCACATTTTATTAGTGTCATCATTATCAGACGGTGGACACTCATAGCTACTAATGCGAGAACTCTTGGGAGTACTCAATGCACCAAATATTAATTATCAATGATGAGAACAAGTTTCAATATTCCAAAGTTTAAATGCATGCACTACTCGCTGTAGTAAACATTCATCAGTAATGCGCCATCGCATGTGCAAATAAGCTCAAAAGAGGACTACTAGACATCATATTGCACCCAGCCCTGATTGTGTCATATTTTACCTTGTGAACATAGAGGAGGATACTTTACACTGCTCTGGAACTGCCGATATGATTCCTGAGATGACTGACAAACTTAACTTGGTAGGCCTTACAGAGACATTTTGTTTTCAAGATTATAATGGCAACAGCATCCTGTATATGTTTCCTGGTACGAAAGCATGGAAATCAGCATTAGCTATGCTTCAAATCAGTAATCGAGCAAACTATGAAATGTGCTTTAGAATAAAAAACAGTTAGGTACAGTTTCTAGCAGGGACACCTAGGCTTTTTAATCCTTCATTTATTTTAAAAAGTGCTTACATAACAGGAGTTATTGAGTAATTGAGTTATCTGACAATAGAGATCTAATTAAAAAACAAGAAGAAACATATTCACCAAAGAGGCACGTTTTGAGATGCCTACAGAACACTGCCAATAGCACTGAGGCAGTAAGTTCAAGAACAAAGCTGCTTGGACTCCAAGTACCTGACCACCTCTTGATAATTTCCAGAAAAGGTTGACCCCTCCAAGACTCAGATTTGCACCCCACTAGATTACTAGATTCCATCAAAGGAGACGGGATTAAACTCTGTAGGTCAGAAACATGGGATCCAAACCCTATAGGCTTTGGTGCACAATTCCCTAAATTTCTTTTTCTATTTTCGAATTTGCAGCTACTGTAGGAGGGACAGAGATGAGAACGTCTGTGGGTAAGAACCAGAGTTTGTGACTAGGCGAGCACCTGTGTCTTGCCGGTGCTATATCAGAACTTCCTGTAATTTGAAAGCATTCAACAATTTCTGTCAAAGACAGCTGACATATGTTTCACCTCTTCTCTACAGAAGCGGGGGCTTTTTCAAGGGTTAGTATAATCGTGGAAAGTATGTCTGTCTCCTCTGACAGTCCTTTAGGGATGATCGGAATGGGGTTCTGAAAATCCAAAAGCCCCTGCGGTATGTTCCTTAGCATGGTCTAAAACTAGAGGTTGCTGCAGAACCACAAGCGATCCACTCTTTACTTTAGGTCACTAGGCTGAGTTCTGTCAAGAAACCGGAATCCAGGTAATATGCGATTGAAATTCAATGGTCAATACTGTTCAATGATCCAATTTGAACCCACTAGGTTGTCGTCTGAAATAAGTATTATAAAAATAACATGCCTTATCATTCAAATTGTGAGACAAATTTATGATGTAACCAAAATGACAAAACATACATGGTACTGTTCTAAAGAAATAAGCCATTAGCCAGAACCTCATTTTCGAACATGCATAAGGTCCTTCACTAGAATATTTGTTTGCTTCAAGAATGCTTAGAGTTGAACAACTTGTTCTTAGCAGTGTTTCGTCATTGAAAAGGAACACAGTACAAGGTGTTATTAAACTATGCCATGCTAGGGAGTCAGTCCACACTAGGATTATCGGAGGTAAACATCAAAACAACCATATGACGGCATCTAAGAAAAGAACCCATAACCCTTCACTGAGTGCCATGGAAATGAGAAAAAAAAAAGAAAAAAAAAAATCAAAGAGCACTTCTGCTGCGAGCTTAGCTACTGGATTCACTCAAGTATTAAAATGTCCCCACATTATGAGCTGCTAGGACACAAGTTTCAGATGCATGCTCAGCTTAACTGCAAGGTTTGCCAGATTGCTTTTGTTAATCGACCATTGTGACAATAAGTTACAAATGAAAACATTGATATAAATAGCCATTTTTTTTCCTACTTATTTTCAGTATTTTTTATTTAATTTCAACAGTTAGCTTCTTTGGGAAAACCTTGAAGTATCCATTGCAGAATTCAGAATTGTGTCTCCTTTTCAGAAATCTACAGATTTCTGAGAGGACCCATGGATTTTATCCTGGTTTCCACCAGAAACTGGAAGTATGTTGTAGCACAAAAATCATGCAATGAGCTAACTCTTTGAAAAATAAAAAATAAATAGGTACTTTGATTCAGCTCCTCATGTTCCTGAAAGCTATATTTTGGATATCTTCTCAGTTCACAAACCCTGGGTACCCTTGAAATCCAGAGAATAGTGAGGGAAAAAAATAAGAATGACAATTTGGCGTGTATACTTTATGTGGAAAAAAGTTATGGAGGCTTGTAAGAAACTGGGTTACTGGTTCAGAGCGATTAAACCCTACTCATGCAGCAACCATAATCCTTGCTAGAGTGAAGTCACAAGCAAACCCCAAATTAACCTGTGCTCAACTCCCTGGTAGTTTGGCCTAACTTAGAGGCAATGTTCAAAGTATATGTGCAACATTTCAAACAGTAATAAAATAAAAGCACTGCAATAGAAAAATCCAATGCCAAATTAGAACAGAGTATATTTTAATGAATACATCCAGCCCAAAACAAAAGAAATCCAATCATTAGTACTAACGATATACACGTTTAACGATTGCAGTGAAAATAGTGCCCGAAAAGCACAATGTGCTAAGTATGGTTATCTGGTCATGCTAGACCAGAAGAAAGTCACAAGTTCAGGTCGATCTCAATGGAGAGCAGCCGGCTACAGGGAGCCACCTAGGCCCGCTGAACATAATAACTTGATCCTAGTTTCAAAGAGATGTTGAGTACTGCATTGAAGATGCATCATGCAGCAGAGGCAATGTGATATCTGAGCGAGGAGATGCTTTGAGCAGCAGCGGTTCTGGGGTGCTGCAAAATGGAATGTCTTAAAGTGAAGATATGCAGCGGTGGTTCTGATGGCATGCCTCGCTAGAGGGGATATCTTTATGTAAATATGTGGTGTGCAGCAGTGGTTCAGATGAGTTACTTTGGGTGATGCAAAGTCTTTGCGTGGGGGAGGTCCATGCAGAAGAGAGATGCATCCATTCCGAAGGCGATGCATCGAGCAGCAAAGGAGATACCCTGGTTCTGCTGGAGATTCTCCGTACAGGAGATGCGTTCGTTCTACTGAATCAACAGATGGGCTCGCAGAACACTTTCAGGCCCATTTCCAAGGGTATAGGACAGCAATGGTACTTGGGAGGGCAGGACTCACAGATGGCAGAGTTCAAGTGCTAGGTTCAAGGTTGTTGGAAGCCTTCTGATCAGAAGGCCAGCCAACTAGCCCTTGGAATTACTTTGTGGTCCTGGGTTTAGAGATGCAGGTTCAGCCCTTCTCACCCAGGCAATGGGGCAGCCCACCAGTGCAGCAGTCCAGCAGAATGGCAGCCCTTTCAACAGCACAGCAGTCCTTCCTGGCAAGAGTCCACAGGTACATAAGTGTACTGAAGAGTTTGGGTGAGAGGTCCAATAGTTACACCTGGTGACCGCTTTGAAAGTAAGGGATGCTTCTCGAGCTATCCACCCCCCCTGAGGTGTCAGGAATCTCCTCCTTCCCTGTCCTGCCCCTTTGTGAGAGTGCCCAGACAGAGACTTTATGATGTGCAAGTGGGGTAGGTGACAGCTCTTTCCCCTCGTGACTTCAGTGATCCATCCTGCCTACACCTAACTTCCATTTGTCTCATTGTCTGGGAGCAATATACAAGGACCAACTGCTAGCTACACCTAGTCATGTGGCCCAGGATTAAACTGCATACAAATGGTGTGGACATGAAAATGCCAACTTTCTAAAAGTGCCATTTTAAGACTTGTGACTGAAAATCGGATTTTATCTTTAAAAGAGGGCTTTTAATTACAATTCTTCAGACACCAAACTCAAGCCGTCTACCGGCTACCAAATGAATGTTACAGCTTATTAAATGTAAAAAGGTAACTTCAATGTTATCCTATGGGAGAGGCAGGCCATGTAGTAGTGAAAAAACAAATTCAAGATATTTTCTCTACCAGAACACGGAGAACTTAAAAGTGTGTGCCCTACTTTTTAAATACATTGAACCATGCCCTGTGGGCTGGTCAGGGCCTACCCTCGGGATGCCATATGTATTAAAAAGGAAAGTTTGGGCTGGCAAAAGGTTTATTTTGCCAGGTCAAAATGGCAGTGTAAAATTGCACACACAGACTGCAATGGCAGGCCTGAGATATGCTTGCAGGGCTACTTAAGTGGATGACACAATGAGTGCTGTAGGCCCACTAGTAGCATTTAATTTACAGGCCCTGGGTACATATAGTACCACTTTACTAAGCACTTATAAGTAGATTAAATATGCCAATTACCTTTAAGTCAATTCTACCATGTTTAAAAGAAAGATCACAAGCACTTTGCACGCTTTATCACTGCTACCCAGTGCTAGAGCCCTAGAAGCCAACCAAAACGGTTTCAGAAAACAGGAGGGTGAAGGCATAAAGTCGACCCTGTAAGTAAGGCCTAAGTGCAGCTACCCCAAACACTCAAAAAGGACATAGCTTTCTAGGAGGAAAAGGACAGCAGTAAAAGGGTTCAAAGAAGCTGCTTCTGAGTTCCTTGTGTTGCTAGCAATGTTCATGCAATAACAAAAATGTCAAGATAAATCTGGTGATCAAAGTATATACGGGAGAGATGGAATTTTGTCTTGTGGCACTTTCAACACATCATAAAGTAGCACACAGGATTCATATGCCTGCTGCAAAAAAATCTAACATTCAGATCACAGAACTTTATTTTGCGTAGATAGCTCAGTGAGCCACTGCCTCAGTCA
Source organism: Pleurodeles waltl (assembly GCF_031143425.1). Taxonomy (NCBI): domain Eukaryota; kingdom Metazoa; phylum Chordata; class Amphibia; order Caudata; family Salamandridae; genus Pleurodeles; species Pleurodeles waltl. The sequence goes on along the minus strand of NC_090444.1, from coordinate 1,095,292,163 downwards.
CAGATTATTTTGTTAATTTCAGTTCATAACTTGCAGTCCTAATACAGCACAGTGAGCTATGTACTGAAAGATCTGCATGCAAGCTGCAAGGCATAAGTTTCGAAACATATGTTTTTTCCTGTTTTTTTAAGCAAAAGTTACAAAAACAGATTTGTCCGAGTAGAAATAAATTTGTATTAGTAAAGTTAACCAAACTCAAAGTACAGTCCAGGGGCCGCATGCGGCCCTCCTGACCTTTACATGCAGCTCCCAGCTGAATGACTGCACTGGGTTGCTGTGAGCCCTAACATTCATAAAGATGTTAATTAAAGTGCATTTATTTACACTAACTGAAATGAGAAAAAAAAAGTAAGTAAGTAAGGTGTCCTGCACCTTTTAAATCTAGGAACACATTTATTTTTAAGATATCTATCAACAGATGTGTAAAAATAAAGTATCTTCCAAATTTAAAACCATATATTTCATTAACATGCGCTTCCCCCTAGTACATGAGATTATATCAGTGCTTTGAGATGTATTTTTTTTTAAAGTGACAGTTTTCAAAATGAACATAGAAACAGTCATGCCTTCTCCCAACCTGGCAGCAATGCCGATACTGAACTATGAAGTAAGTTATCACAAAGAACCCTCTGAGTGGGCTGGGTTTTTATTATAGATGGACAATATTATGGTTTAATAAATCAAACACAAGAGAAAGTATTATACAAGGTATAGATCTTGAACACATATTTTTCAAAGTGTTCTTATATGTAAATATTTCGAAAAAAGGAGGAAAAGTGAAATCAGACAATTGCATAGCATCACCCAATTTAGTTAGGTGGGAAAGCCATGATTAAATCCCAGGTTTTATAGCTCCAAGGTGCGCAATTCTATTTCATTCCAATTCAATAATGAAGTTACTATCTTTTTACACTTGACTCTCCCAAGATAGTGATAGCAAGCAGAGACTGTTTACTCAAAGATGCGGTAGAAAGATTATGGCTAAGATGCAGCATAACAAAAAGAACACTGCCACCGTGCTGGCATCAATGCGGCCTGCGGGCAAACCACAGACCTTACTTTGTGGCCCTTTGGGAGTACCCATGTCTTAAAACAATGACGGGACTACTACATCATGTAGACTTCACTGTCTGACAGAACATTGCCTATATTCTGATTTACACACTTGTATGATTCACGGTCTCTGTATAATGCATTTTGTGTGTGATGTAAGGTGCGAAAACACCCCACACTGGGGCGAGTAACGCTGTAAAATAAATTAATTGCTGGTTTTGCTCTGAAAGATGAGGAGTACTTTTGAAGGGTGGTAGTGATAACCCCATGGAGGAGGAGGTCATTGTGGGGGCGCCAACAAAATTTACAGCACCGGACGCCACCAGCACAAAAGCCGACCCCGTCAGCCATTGCACGACAGCATAAACCACTTAGTTTCATTCATATGCTCTCCCGATCTGCAGACAATGACACATTTCTCCTACTCATTTCCACATTCTGGCTTTGGAAAGCAGTTGTCTCGAACATGTATATTTTTCAAACATAGTTTTATAAATCTAGAAATAAAACGCTTTCCTGGGCAGGAGTGCCTTCGAGTGTATTTATTTTTCATCTCAATTGCTGCTTTGATGCAAATAATTCAACGTCTCTTCAGAGGGTGTACGCGCTATACAAATAAAATAGATTAACCCATAATCGCCCAATTAATAGGGAATATCTCTGCCATGAACAAAGCCCCATCCTACTTGTGTAAAAAGGTCCATTCCTTAGTTTTCAAGATCAGTGACACTGCTCTGATCCTGCCACGTTAAATAAAACGTTTCATTTCTAAAACAGGTGATTACGTTTGTTATCTTCTGTGAAGAGCTGACAACAATTACACAATTACAAAGAAAACCTGACCCCTATTTTCATAATATTCTGTTGACTGACAGAGTGACAAGAAAAGTTATACACCAGCATGCAACTGTTGTGGCTTCCACGCACTTGCGAAGTCTTCATCGAGCTGTGTCGTCTGCGGTTTAGAGGGGAAAAAAACGTCAAAATAAGAGATAAATTGTGAAAAAGTACACACAAAAAGCCACGTTTTAAGGGATTGTCTTTATCTGATGTGGTTTACCTCGAGGAGAAAACATGCCAGCAGGGAGTTCCAAAGACGTTATTGCAATACTGATACCTCTGTGTCAAATTTAAAAACAGAATGGAGTTAGCCCATATTATAACTGTGGAAGTAGATTGACACACAAAGCTCCTTTTTCAGATGCTGTTTTTAAGCACCAATTTCTTGCACGAGCCTAAGAAACCTTCCCTAACAGACTGATGCATGAAATTTCCATTCACATAAACTGGTTGGAAATAGCACAACAGGTCATTTCACAAAATTCCAAATTAAAGCTGTTCATAATCTGAACTACCTCATCAATATTCACAAGGAAGGTCTCAAAACTGCGACTCACTACGATTCGATGCCATCACAGGGGCAGTGACCTTCTAGGGTCAGCTGACCATCATGTCTGATCGCAATTTAATAAAGTAACCTTTTTTTTTTAATTTAAGTGCAGCAGCCCCTTTTCTTAAAAGAAATGGGGCTGCATTTAAAAAGAGAAGTTTATTTTCATTTAAAGTTTGTTTAGAGTTGGGAGTGGTTGAGTGTCCCTCTGGCTACTCCTCCAACTTTTTTTTTAACATTCACAAAGAGAAAGGAGTTCCAAAGCAACCTCTTCCCTTTTGCAAATGTGTTACCACCCCCAACTCGGGAGTCGGTAACTTGATTATTTTGCAAATCAGATTATGGTTAAAAAAACATTGATGCATACCATAACGATTCGTTATTGGAAGAGATGCCCTAAAACACCACTTCCAAACAGTGATTCATTATCCCTTTCTAAAACCATTACCGAACTGCAAACTAGGTTTGAAAGATTTAAGATTTTTAAAAAAAGCCATTCATCAACCGCAAACCCTGTGATTTAGCTATTTTCAGATTTTGCAACCTCAAAATGGCTTTGTACATCAGGCCCAAGTTCCTTAACAAGGCGCCTCGAAGTGGAGGAGACATATAACACCTTAACACAAGTAGCAATGTGCTAGCAGTCTTCGCCCCCACCTCTGTTGGGCTACCTCAATAGCATGCAAAATTGAAATATTTTTTTGTGGGCAAAATAAACAAATTAAGGCACATGTTAGGTGACAATGCAAAAGGAAGCAACTGACTACAATGAGAACTTGCAAAACCACTGGCACATCAGTACCTAAAACAACATCATTACTAGTGATCAAAGAAGTGAAACTGGAACAGGATTGATAAATCAGAGCCACACATACCAGATCTGCAAAAAAGATAACTTTAGTTGGGGTTCTGTATGAATCGGCTGTCACGGAGTGACTTGACTGCAGTCAATTAAAGGCCACGTAAGTGGTAATCAGGTAAACTAATAAATTTAAGTTTTAACACAAACTGGGGAGTAACCAGCTCAAAAGTGCAAAGTAGGTTTTGCTTGTGTGCCCCCCACGCAACAGGACAAATAAATGGCTGTGAAGCGCAGGGAGTTTTCAACTAGGGTGTAAGGGTCATTGTTGATTTTCCCTGTTCACAACTTATGCGCCACTCAAGCTGGTTGCAAAAAAAAAAAAAAAAAGAAAAGGGTATGCTCTAGATAGGAAGATCTGCTCTATGTTGTATGGCCTGAATACCGTGGAAGGCAAGGTGGCGGCGAAGGGTTTCGACAGCAGAGCAGGCTGAACCTCTGCTTTCAAATATCCAGCAGTTTCACTGTGTTTAGATGACACAGGTGTCCCTTTCTAGCCACTTCTAAATTACCTCTTTCAATACCGAAAATTATTTTGGATAAGTGAGTGAATAAGGGAGCAAGTTTGGAATATTGGTGTGTTTTTAATAGATACAAAGGTGCCAACAACTGGGACACCAGCCTGACTGATCTGCAGGCTGCCACACAAAACGCTACTGATGCTCCAGGTGGCCCACTAGAGGGTGGGGGAGGGAGCAGTCGATGACCGGACCTTACTTAACCATATAACATCTACGGGGCATCTGGCCTTTCCCTGTTAACTTTGTTCCAGGACCCAAAACTTGTACTTTGACTAGTGTAACCATGTGCTCTCCTGACTAAATAAGATGTGAATGTGGGACAGGGCATGGCGATGTGGGTGGGGGGGCAGAGTAGAGGGGGCACAGGTTTGGGCTTCTTCTCTTTAATTGTTGCATTACCCAAAACTGGAATAGTCTGTCCACTTCTCAATGCATATATTGTTGGCCCTCTTGGCAGGCTACTAGGTTTGTATTGCATCTTACCTCCTAAGTAGTTGCAGTCAATCCGGCTGACATTTACATGCTGATGTATTGCTAATTTCTCTTAGTACTGCCCTATTGTGTAAAGCATCATTTGTATCACGCCACAGAGCTCAGCTTTGTGGGTGCTACACTGCCTATGTAAAATGAAGCATGTCCTGTTGTCTGCACGATTTGTTATCAAACTGAAGAAAAAAAACAGATTCAAACAAAAATCAGGTTTGTGTGCAGGCTATATACAAAATAAGCATGGTTTGTGACTGGCAATGCATACTGTCTGAATGAATTTGTCAACTGCATCTGTATTTACTAAATAAGGAGCTACTAAGTAAAGTGGACCAAGTACACAGTCACCTGGCATATAGAATACATCAAGAAGAGATATTTGTACTATTATGAAGAGACCCCATAATGCTGTATGCCGTCCAAGCCACTCTGTCGTGTTGGGATATTCAAGTTGCCTCTTCTTATCTAAGTTCGTTACTGTGAGCTTGTCTGTGAACATACATATTCTTTCAGATTTTGTTATGTTTATAAATAACTCTACAATGCTTTTTTGTTAACCCGGTCATCATTAGATGTACAGGGACAAAGTTGTAACTTATCTGTACTCCAGATGAGGACACTCTCTCTAGCTGGATGAATACAGACACAGTGACTCCTGCTGGAAATAACCCATCCCAGGCAAAAGGCGGCAAGCCATATCCAGAGGGCATGTGAAAGACATCAGAAGTAAAAGAGGTGGGCATGGGTCAGTAATGGACGTTAATAACCAAAGTCTATTTCTCGCCAAAAGTAGAGTGATTGCTGGCACCGTGAATTTTATGTAAACCACAAATTCTCCTGTTTCCTTGGATTTCTATACGACTACACTCTGTAAAAGTGCTTTAAGTCACTCGATAGGGGGCATGTTAGTGCTATGCAAAATCCCAAGAGAGGGCTAAAATGTCTGCGTAAAGCAGCAGAGGCACCCAGAATAATGTGCTGAATTCTTCTTATAGCCAAAGAAGCAAAGTTGTCGAAAGGTTAGTGTTCCTCTTTTTACTTCACAAACAATAACAAGATCTACTTAATGTACTGACCCTCATAATCAATGCATACACTTTCGAAACAAGGCAGTTATGTTTTCCATTACAACGAATCAAGAAGCAGTAGGGGGACTCGTCAGAGCTCTCTCTAGCCAGTCCAGTCACATGCACTTCATTAGCAACTTCCTTTTCATGTCTGCAATGAAACAGTCATTTTTAGGATAAGTATAACAGCTGCTCTTTCCAATCTGTTGTAATCTATTCTGTGGGCTTTAACCATGCACATCACTTTCATTCGTTCCTGGGACTGCCTTTAAAAATTTCCTTGATTTAGTAGGGAAATGCTTTACCTCTGTCCCACCTAGAGGCTGGTTTGTTACTGCCTTAAAGACAGACCCCATACATGGATAGCTGCACGATCGGCAAGATATCTTAGTGTGGCACGCTATTTTTTAATTATGGCTCGCTGCTTCACACTGCATACAGTATGTTGTTTCTTCCTCTTCCACGTTTGGGGCATGCTGCTTTTTCTTTTTTATTTATTTCAAATTTATTTCATTTAAAAAAAAAAAAAAAAAAAAAAAGGTTCATAGAGTGCAAACTCAATCGGAAAAGACGTTTACATGAGTAGGTGAAGTTTCATATGTTGCAAACTCGATCTAAGGAGCGCTTTACATGACTAACATATGTTTAGCAGTTCCTAATGTACAACAGTAAAAAAAAAAAAAAGAAATCCTAAACGGGACTCGCCCAGCACAACGGGAGAGACGATACTACAATATTCACTGCACTCAGGGAAACGGCCAGTATTAAGCTTTGCAGGCATTTATTTTCCAAAGCATTTTTGCCCATACCTCAGCATGTGGTCCCTAGGACATTAGGATCACCATTAAAATGTTCAACACAACACGCTGTCTAGGTCATCCCTAGGCACCCACACTAGGTTGGGGGGACCTCAAAATAGTAACCGCTCCCACTATTTAATGCCTTTTAAAGCCCTCTTATGGCTGGACCTTTTATTTTACAGCTGGGAGTAGTTTGTATTCTAAGGGCCTTCTTTGCAATAGCATGGCAGTAGGCCTGCAAGGCCTCAAAATGTGTAAGGCAATATGTCTCATCTTCTAGGGGCTACATATATGTTTATACTGCATTACTTTCCAACATTCAGTTCCTCTAGGGTGGACTATATGGTTACATGACAATATTTCTTACAAATGCTATTTTTATTATGGTGTCCTCAAGGGACTATTCTGAGCATCACAGTCAAGCTATTACAATATTCACTGCACTCGAGGAAACTTGGCCCATAATTCTTTCAGGGCATTTCTTTTTCAAATCATTTTTGCCCATAACTCAAGCCTGTGGTGGTCCTAGGACAATAGCACAATCATCAAATGTTCAGCACGATGAACTCTTTCTGTCTAGGTCATCTCTGGGTCCCCACACTATGTTGGGGTGCGGGGGTAATAGTAACCTCTCCCACCATTCATTGTCTTTTTAAGCTCTCTCATGGCTAGAACGTTTGTTTTACAGCTGAGAGTAGTTTGAATTTTGAGGGCCTTCTTTGTAATAGTATTGCAGTAGGCTTGCTAGGCCTAAAAAATATGTAAGGCACTACGTGCTTTAGGGGGCTACATATATGGTCACAAATCATTACTTTCTGCTATTCTGTTTTCATGTCATTGTGCCCTCCAGGGGCTGACTATATGGTTACATGATCATGTTTCTTACAAATGCTATTTTTATTAAGGTGTCCTTTAGGGGCTGTTCTGAGCATTACAGTCAAGACACTACAATATTCACTGCACTGGGAAACTTGCCACATGCTTTGCAAGGCATTCCTTTACAAGGCATTTTTGCCCAAAACTCACTGCACAACATACTCTTTCTGTCTAGGTCATCTCTGGGTCCCCACACTAGATTGGGGGGACCCCAAAATAATAATAAAAACATTCAAATATATAATGGCAACATCTTCATTTTCTGCTGCAGGCAGAGGAAGGTCAAGGACAAGCTTTAGTTACGTGCAGGGCCACTAGAATTTTGTGGCAGAGAGGACCAAATTATGCAGTAGGGTTGACCAATTTATATGGCAAGAAAAGTCCAGTTACAACGCCAATAGCTATAAACTCAAGCAAATGCGAGAACTATTGCATTGCAAATGCGTGTTTCTTAGGACACAGCCAACTCTACAGGCGGGCTACAGCTGTTTTATTAGTACAAACACATTCCTGTTCAAGTAACATGGCAGAAATTAGTATTATTCATAATTTCCTTTCAGTCATGCCACAGCACTAGTGCAAAGTCTGAGGTACATACACATGGAAAGGCAAGATGGATAGGGAGGAAACAGCCCTTAAACCCTGACAAATAATAACTCGACTTGATTAATGACAATTATTACCTCTTCGCAGATTACACAGTATAATTAGAAAAGCTTAAAAAGCTTGTCACTGGTAATGTTGACTGCTGCATGCTGAAGCATTCGCCTTAAAATGCTAATAAGGATAAAATTCTGATCTTTTAGAAATTACCTTGATTTCAAAATTACTTGATGACTTAATAAATTCCTCGAGACAGTTACTACTTTTAACCTGCAGTTAGAATGCAGAGAATTTGAGGTTGTATCTGTTAGCGCGCCTGGTCCTTAGTAAGTAAACTTACAAGGGGACGTGTATAGGTCGATGAACCTTTTGGATCGCATGGATTATCCTAGCTAAGCGTAGACCAGCGAAACCATCAATAGCACTATAATCAATATCAACCATTCTGTGGAAAACCCTATCTTATAAGAAACACCATCACTCTATAAGAAGGTTAATCATTTTTATTCCCCTTTGTTACAATTCTAATCGAAACCTTTATTCAACTTTATTGTTAATCAAACTTTATTAATCATCACTAAACAACTTATACATCAGAGAAAATCTCGAGCAATCAAAGCAACAACATAAGTCAACAAATTCTTTAACATTTTATGGAATAATTCAGCAATGCAATTTAGTCAGTCAGTTGTCACTGTCAAAGTCACCCTTGTCAGCCTACCTAACCCAAATTAACATCAGCATGGGGGTCTTCATGCGAAGAACAATTTAGACAAAACCATTAATTTGGAAAAAAATCTATCTAAAAGAGAAAAATATTTTAAACAGCGCAGTTGGTACCTAGAAGAAAAAGTACGCATTAGTCAGTCACAATTTTATAGCTACCTATCCAAGATAGATCAGCAACGAGTCAGTCTTCGTCTCCAGGTCATCAATCATCAGTAAGTACCAGGCTCACAGAGAGTAAGGCCAATTGCCAGCACTTCGGACAGCATCTCCTGACGTCATCAACTCTCGCCTCTCTGCTCTAAATTTCCTTCCCTTGTCATGACTTTTTATTAGGGTCTCTCAGTCCATCCCACTAATTGCTAGTTGGTCAACCTTTTCAGAAGTTATGACTCTAACCTATAGTTTTTGTTTACCACATATACACGTCAATTCAGGCTTCAAGTTCCATTAGTTTGATTGGTTCTTCTGTCGATGAGATCATCATCCGGCTTTGCAGGTAACGAAATTGTTGCTCGCAATCTTTTAGTCAGTGCTTCCATTGTTCAAGTCCTGGGAAAGTATGTTTAGCCTACACTACACATAATTGTATCAATTTGTCCTCATCATCTCCTGTCCACTGGTACATTTGCAGACTTTTTCTAGCAGAGCTCTCTCTGAACTCTGTACAGTTCAAGGTCCTTTTCTCCAGTTCCAGTCCTCTGCAGCTTTGTCACGTCTCTACGTTACAACAAGCAAGGCCCAGCGAAGACCAGGCCTCCAGTTTGGCTGAGTTAAGAACACGAATTATCATAAAACATACGTTATACATTCAAATATGACATATTAGTACATTTTTAATGTATATTTTCATTATTTAGCATCTTGTTAACACACATGGTGACCACTCCCCGTGGGCACATTTTACTCATACACGTTTTTTTCAAATATTAGTTTCTTTATCGATTTTTCTCTTTAGTATTTATACGCAAATCATTCGAAATTTCTCAGATTAGCAAATCTGCTCTAACATATCCACAGATGAAAAAGTTCTGTATATCCTGCCCATTTATCTGTAGAATCCTAGGGTTAATAAGAAAGCTGAGGGATGCAAGATTGCTAAGGATAAATTAATATACATCACTGTTTACTGCAAGATGTGGGGCTGTGATCTCGGAATCATGTTATCAGCTTCACTGGAAAAAATCCGTACCTGGTGACTCCAATGCGGCTGCGAGAACGATTTTAATAAACAACCTTACAGTAGAAGTGTATAGGCAACGTACAAAATTAGGCTTCTAGAAATCAGGAAAGCAAACATCTAAAATTACACTGTGATCGGGACTTCAGAAAAATTAAGGATGTAATCTTATGATTTTAAAGATGGCTTCCAACAGTATAATTTCAACATATTCTTCGTGCCAAAAAGCGAAGATAAAACAAGGTAAAGTGTTTGCTCAAAATACACCGTATACTTAATAGTTTCCTAAGTCGATGGAGGCGTGGATTACTGTTTGTATTGTGACACTGACTGAACAACACACAAAACGGAGGAGAAACAAGCTGTACAGGTTCCTCCAGAGACAAATGTGCAGTGGTACACCGAATAAAAGCAACCTCAATCCACTGTCAAAGTCCTCCGCAAACGTGGATTGGCAGACACCACACCAGGCTCGGCCGCCTCCTCGAGTTCCAAAGTCTTCTGACTAATAGACTGCGTGTGGTTCCAGCTGTGATTCATTCACCCCACATATCTGTTTACAGACTCATAAAAGAGGAACTAACCGCCCTGTTTTGTCTTCTGACAATAATTCCTATAGCGATTAAACCCACTTAAAAAGCAAACGATATAAATCTATGTCCAGGATGCGGCTTCTGGGTTACCTCTCGGCATGCCCTCGGAATCTCAGGGGTTACGACGCTGGCATAACTGTGAACGTTTATTGTTTAATTTAGTTTAACTGTGCAGCACCGAGGCGCGCTGTGAACCGGGGTCAAGGTGTGGCAGAGAAAAGAGGATGGAGTAACGAGGGGTGGAGCTTGAAAAGCAAAGTATGACTGTCAACTGGTACATTTAAAAAAAATCTTCTGCAAACAAATAGGCAACAAGAATGGGACAGTAAATCTGCTCCACATCACTTAGTTGGTCCCAAATATGCTGCATTTTAAATATCGTACAGGGTTAAGACACCTGCTGCAGAGATCAGCAACTTCGTGGGGGCAATAGCAGTGGTAAGATAACTCTAGTGGTTAACGGTTCTGGGAGAGGTCTATGTTTTATTTAGTCACAGTTTTAACTCAGCGTAGCACCAGAAGGTTAATGTGCCAGTTGCAACGCACTATGTGTAACATGGAGCTCACGGAGTTGGATTTAATTTAGACAGGGAAGTGAACTACTGCTTTTGACCGAGAGATAATTTTGTTACTTCCAATTCATAAATTGCAATCCTTCTAATATAGTACAGTGATGTATTTACTGGCATCAAGAAGCAGCATGCACAGCGTAAGTAATGGGTAATGTAATGTGATGGGCATTTCTAAAAGAGCTCCGTTACTCCAAAGAGTGTCCTGGCACTCTGCATCTCTGGTGAGACCTAGCTGAGAGGAGTGACACTAATTCTGCTTAAAAAATCCAAGTTCAGTTGCTTCCGGAACTGGAAAGTGGCTGAAATGCGCCGAAACACAAAGGGAAGTCTGTTCCTTAGTGAAGGTCCTAGGACTGAAAAGGACCTGCCCCTTGTTCTGGGCCAACAAAACACAGGTATTTTGGCCAAAAGAAGGATTGGCTGAGCACAGGTTCCTGGATGGCACATAAAAGCAAATCCTTTTTTTAAGGTAATCAGTGCCCGACTGATGAAGTGCCTTACATATCCAGAGCAAGGTCTTGAAAAGGATTTGCTTCCTAAGAGGCAGCCAATGCAGCTCCTTAAGTTAAGGGTAAACATACGCTCTCAGGAGCAAGCCTAGTATGGTACGGGTTGCTGCATTTTAGATCACCTGCAATCTGTTAACCAAGTAAGCGGGTAGGCCCAGGTACAGTGCATTGCCATGGCCAAGCCTAGATGTTATTAAAGCCTGTACTACCAATATCCGAACAGGAAGAGTAAGAAAAGGGAAGACTTTCCTCTGTAGACGTAGCAAACAAAAACAAGACCCAACCAGTGCATTAACCGGAGGAAGAAAGGAGAGCTCTCCATCAAGCTTAATGCCTAGATTTTTAAACAATAGTTTGACGTATTGGTTGAGTAGCATCTAAAGGCCATGAGGCACTCCCACCTGGAGATCACGGGACCCAGATGAAAAAGGTGGGCCCCATGCCTCTTGACCTCTTCCCTCCAGAAACAAGGCCAGCCAGTCCATGGCCAAACCCCTGAATCCGATGGATCGGAACCGGGCCCGGAGAATGGAGCGGGCATGGTGTTAAAGACTGCGGACAAATTAAGCATGATCAGTTTAGCACTGACCCCGGAATCTAAGGTACCCCTGATGTAATCTACAACCTCCACTAAAACTGATTGACTTCGATCCAGCAAGTTATTTTATTGACATTTAACGTGCTTTTCTAGTACTTTCGAGAGGGCCAGAATCAATCTGATGAGTCTGTAATTGGAAGGATCAGCTTGGGGCTTCTATGGCAGAAGGCAAATTTTACCCTGCTTCCAGGCCCGGGGCACTATAGCGGACGACAAAGAGGCATTCAAGAGGGTGTTGGCCAAGGGGTTAATGATATCAGCCCTTAAGGCAAAAAGGCCAGGATGACATGGATCAGAGGGTGAACCACCCTCAAGACTACAGATTTCTAGTAGCAAACCTTCTGGAGAGATCAGACCAAACCTGTCCAGCGTAAGGGTTGCGTCCTGACTTAGATCAGGCTGCTGGTTATCCACTAATATCTCCTTGACCTGAGACAAAAGGAGAAGACTGGCTTGAATATTCACAATCTTGTTCTGGAAATAGTGAGCCAATTGCTGACACCATTTAACCATGGGCTCCTGACACCAAACACTAGCCTCTGGGGACATGATCACCCCCTGGTAGCTTGGCACAAGCAGTCAGACTTATCTCAAAGGCAATATGTAAAGTATTTGAACCACAAAAACACAGTAATACAGTGAAAACACAAAAAAATAGACACTACACCAGTTTAGTATCTAAATCAAACAAGACAAAAATCCAACATACACAAGTCATGAATTTTCAAAAGAATAAGAGTATTACTTCATAGAAAACAAAGGAAACATTGATTTCACACAAAGTACCTGGTTTGCGTAAAAAATAAAGCTGCATGGTGTGAGAAAAGTCAGTGATGCATCGATTTCTTATTCACAACTGAGGCTGTACATCTTTTCTTCTCCGGTCGGGTAGGCGATGAGTCGTTTTGATCTCCCACAAGAGAGATGCGATGATTTCCAGACAGGGCACCTCGGATCCGTGCAGGTTCACGAGGACTTTGACACACAGCGACGAGGCGTGAGAAATCCTGTTTGCAAGGTTTTCAGCGGCTGCAAGCGGGTGTTGGATAATTTCTCCAGCCACGATGTATTGAAATCAGCCACGAGGTGGGTGGCGGGTCATTTTTCAGCCTCGTTGCAGGTGGTGCGTCAAAATTTTCCTTGCACAGCTCCCTGTGCGTGGATTTCAGTCCTTGTTCTACCAGCTTTACCTCCTAGGGCTCAGGGACTGGATAGGGCACCACTTGCTAGAACAGGAGTTTCAGCAGAGTCCAGGTGCTGGTAGAGGAAGTCTTTGATGGCCTTGAGACTTCAAAACAGGAAGCAAGCTCAATACAACCCTTGGAGATTCTTCACAAGCAGGAATATACCACAAATTGTAGTCTATGTCCACTTTCACAGGCAGAAGCAGCACCAGCAGGATAGCCCAAAAAAGCACAGTCACAGACAGGGGCAGCACTTCTCCTCAGCTCTTGTCCTTGGCAGAGGTTCCTCTTGGTTCCAGAAACAAATCTAAAAATCTGGGGTCCACTACTTATACCCCTTTCTGCCTTTGAAGTAGGCAAACTTCAAAGGAAAGTATCTGTTGTTCACAAGATCCTGCCTTGCCCAGGCCTAGGTCAAGACTCACACCAGGGGGTTGGAGACTACATTGTGTAAGGGCAGGCACAGCCCATTCAGGTGTAAGTGCCCACTTCTCCTTCCACACTAGCCCAGATGGCTCATCAGGATATGCAGGATACACCTCAGCTCCCTTTGTGTCACTGTCTAGAAGTGATTCACAAACAGTGCAACTGTCAGTTTGACCCAGACAGGGAATCCACAAACAGGCAGTCACAGAATGGTTTAAGCAAGAAAATGCCCATTTTCTAAAAGTGGCATCTTCAAACAGACAATTTAAAAAACAACTTTACCAAAAGATGTATTTTTAAATTGTGAGTTCAGAGACCCCAAGCTCTGTATCTCTACTGGCTCTCAAAGGGCTAGCTGGACAGACATCTAGGCCTCAATCTGCACTTTAAAACATATCTAAGGGCAGCCCCCACATTAACCTATGAAAGAGACAGGCCCTGCAACAGTAAAAACCGAATTAGGAAACGTAAAACACATAAGTACATGTCCCATCTTTAACATACACTGCACCCTGCCCAAGGGCATAACTTAGGGGTGCCTTACATGTTCAAAAAGGGAAGGTTTTGGCCTGGCAAGTGGCTACACTTGCCATGTCGAATTGGCAGTTTTAAACTGCATGCACAGACACTACAGTGTCAGGTCTGAGACATGTATATAGGGCTACTAATGTGGGTGGCACAACTAGTACTGCAGGCCCACTAGTAGCATTTGATTTACAGGCCCTGGACACAGCTAGTGAACTTTACTAGGGACTTACTAGTAAATCGAATATGCCTATCAAGGAGAAGCCAATTACTCATACAATTCACACAGGGGCACTTGCACTTTAGCATGGCCCGCAGTGGTAAAGTGACCTGAGTAGCAGAAGCAGAGTCCAGCACCCATTCAAAACATGGGAAGCAGAGGCAAGACAGGGGAGACTATGCCAAGGATGCCAGGTCTAACAATATTCATATGGCGGTTAAAGTCTCCGAAAAGAATAAAGTGTACATATCTCAAGGCAAAGTGAGACAAGGTGCTGTATAAGAAATTAAGGAAGGGACCTGCTGGACCTGGGGGTCTATAAACTAGCACTCCCAACGATTAAGAGAGAGGACAAGACAAAACCCTAGAGCCGCCGCTCCTATCAGGATTTGTGTGCAATTGAACATGCCCCTGAAGATCATAGAAACTCCTCCTCCTCTACCAGTCTCGTGAGCCTCTTTGCATATTTTGTAGCCTTTAGGCATAGCAGAGAAGATAGCATGGCCCAACAAATCAGTTGGGCAGGTTTCCGTAAAAAATAGTACATCAATATTCTCTTCACATAGGAGGTCAAAAATGCCGACAGCATGTTTAGGCAGCAATCTAGCATTAGTCAAGGCTGCACAAAAGCTAGGAGTCCTAACACTCAAAGACTGAGGCAGCAATGTGTCTTTTCTGCAAGGACATTTCAGATTGAGGCGATAGTCACACTGCACACGGACAACCTCAGTTAAGCAAATGGATCCAAGGTCATGGGAAAACACTTCTTGGTAAGGGGCTAGGTTTAGCAGTTGATCTGAGCTCTAAGTTAACGGAGATTTACCTTCCTTTGCAGTTTGGGCACAGCGGCCGAAGCTGGCTGCTTCTGAGAAGCGGATAGATGCAGACGGGCTTGCATTTGGCACACCTTCGGCACACCAGCAGCACACCCACTGCGCATCCATGCCGTGGTTTAAATGCATGTGTGGTATGGGAAGCTAGAGTGCACACTGACAAAAAGATGGCGGCTGTAGCTGTCCCAATCGGGAAAAAGGCTAGAAGCCTTATTGTGCTTTTTTCTCAACCTCTTGTTATTCTAAGACTGGAAACAAGAATTCCTTTGGGAAATAATAAAGTATTGTTAGTAGAGAGAAAAACAATCCCTGCATTACATTTTATATCCTAACTGTGTTTCTCCGGACCATTTATTTTTAACATTTAATGCCTACAAGTATAGATAACATACCAGATGAGGAAAGGCCTTGAACTTCTTTGTTGGGATTTTGTGACTAAGTGACCCAACACAGCATCCTTTCAAACTAACCTTTGGCTGTAATGGAGTAGCAAGACTTCTTTTCTACCCAGAAGGAATCTGCTTTGGTTTAATTGAAGAGTCTTATACTTGCTGCACCTATTGTTGATTCTTCCTCGTGCATGGTGCACTTTGGTGGATGGAATAATCTTCCCTATTGATCCGTAGTCTATCAACCATTGTATGCTTCCAAAACCGGTCTAACTCTGTCTCTAAGCCGAGGCCTAGATGTCTGTCCTGCTAGCCCTAGGTCGAGAGCCAGTTTAAATGACTAACAGCGTTCAGTAGTATGGCTTCATGACTGACAAGGGTACCCCACACTTTTCCCCTTAAATGCTTGCAATTATCGCTTAAAATTAATTGCAGCTCTGAGTGTTCATGCCTGTTGCCTTGCTGATATAACAGTATTTTGCTTTGTAATGAAAAAATTCCCAGTACAAAAAAAAATGGGTTTACAAAGTGGTGATGGTGGAATCCACAGAAAAGGACAACATTGCCATTTACACACCTGAACAATCATCAAATCATAAATCTTCTTCTGAGACTTTTAGCAACAATGGGCCAAAACAACAGTACTTTTCTGGAGAAAATAAATCACAAAGCTTTCCCACCCCACCCATGTTCCAATTCAGTTCAGGTATTCCTACTTAAAAGGGACAAACCGTTGACCCTAGTCTCCATTCAGTACAGGCACTCTACAAAAACTTCAGTAATACAGTCTCTTAATGTACCGCTCATCAAGAAAAGTGAACAGATCTTTGTCTCACTCCTATAGGAGTGGGTTTAAGGCCGGCTGGCATGCTTTTTACATGACATAAAGGATAAGTTACTTACCTGTGGGGGACTCTTGAGAGTTTCCAACCTGTACATGGGCAGGTACGAGGGGGAGCACATGGGCACGGGGGTGAACATATGATATATGACTAACGGTATCAACGTGGAACGTCAGGGAGATTACAAATTACTACACCTGCTACAGGGTATATTCCTTCCTTCGGAAACACAGGGTTCAGCTAGCCTGTCTACAGGAAACACATTTGATGGATGGGGAATCCCAAAAACTGGGTAAGAAATGGCAAGTCAACTTTTCACTGCATCATATTCATCCTATGCGAGGGGGGTAGCCATATGGGTGGCACCAGGTGTCCTCTTTATACACACTTATATTGAAGCAGATGTGGAGGGGCGCCACCATCATCACCAGGGTACAATGGATGGTGCACCAATTACAATCCTGAATACATATGCGCCCAACGATGATCAGTACTTCTATGATAATACGTTAGACTTGTGGGAGACTGGGCTGGGGTCACCCATTATATGGGCAGGAGATTTCAACTGTGTTTTTGATGAGGAAAGGGATCGCCACTCCCGAGATAGGGGACTGAATCAATGATGGTGGGGTCTCTCGTCATGGTTATGCATAATTTGGGACTCTGGGATGGTTGAAGGGAGCTGCACCCGGAAGGCAAAGTGTATACATGTCTTTCAAAAATGCATAATACATTTAGTCACATGGATCGCTTCCTGCTGGGGAACCTAGATCCCGCACAGGTGGCAGCGGTGACTCACCTGGGGAGGTTCCTGTCTGATCATGCCCCGGTGCTCCTTAGACTGAGGTGGGAGTGAGGGAGGCGGGGCTCGGTTCTAGCGCATGCCTTCTGACCTCTCGACAGATACAGTTTGTAGGGAGACGGTGGTGACCTCTGTGACTGACTATTTGGAGACAAACTGGGGAACTATGGACACAAGGGCAATTGAATGGAAAGCACTGAAGGGTGTTGTTCGAGAGACGTGTATAGGGACCGTGTGTGGGGTATGCAGACAGCTGTAGCCAGACCTTAAGACACTGGAAGGGCATCTGGCACATGTTCATAAACAAGAGACACTGAATGCTGAATCAAGCAGGGAACACCTCCGGTTACACAGAGCAGAGGGAAGTAGTTGGGAGACCCTAGGTAAACTGACACTTAAGACCTATCGTCAAAAGCTAAACAGGGAGGGAGATAAATCAGGTCAGCTATTAGTGTGGATTCTCAAATGGGAGGTAGAGTCTCCTCCTATATTGCATCCCAGGAATGCCACAGGAATATTGGTCTCAAATCGTTAGGATGTCCTGGTTGTGTTGGTGGACGATTTGCATGCCGGTATTGGGCTGGCCTGGCAAGTCCAGATGGGGGAACTGAATGGCATTCTCCAAAGAATGAAACTCCCTCAGCTGAGACAGGAATATATGTGAGAATTGGAAGAGTACATAACACTGGAAGAGGTAGGGACGCTATAAAGGCCCTGAGCAAATCAAAGGCCGCAGGGGGAGTTGTATATCAGAATGAGTTTTATGAAACATATTCTGCTACTCTAAGTTGGAAAATTATTGGAGGCGCCAGACTGGGGTATACTGCCAGAAACAATGCATTAGGGTGTAATTTGCCTTATTCCCAAGTCTGGGGGGCACCTGACAAATCCATCCTTGTACAGGCTGCTCACAATGCTAAATTCTGATGTTAAAATCTTATGTAAAATCCTGGCCACTAGGCTGTGTGGGATAGTTTGTGCCCTTGTCCATGAAGAGCAATGCAGCTTCATGCCGGCGTGCAGCACGACCTTTAACTTACGGTGCTTAACGCAGGTCTCACACAAGACAATGGAAGTGGCAAAAAAGATGGCACTGGTATCTTTGGACCTGGAAAAGGCTTTTGATACAGTCGAATGGGGATATTTGATGGCTGAGCTAAAGGATATGGGGTTTGGACCTACATTTTGCCCTTGGATGCGGCTTCTTTACACGGACCCCTCTGTCATTGTATGAGCAGGCGGGGAGTTATCAGAGACTTGGGTGGTCGGCAAGGGAACCAGGCAAGGGTGCCCTCTGTCACCACTTCTTTTCGCTTTAGCTATTGAACCTTTGGCTTTGCTACACCACCAAGAAACGGAAGGTTGGAGAATTCGGGTGGGATACTCCACGCACGTTGTTTGCTTAAACGCCAATAATGCTTTGGAGTACCTTCAATCGCCGGATGAATTGGTCCCATTGCTGTTGTGCCTGTTGATGGAATGCGGGAGTGTCTCTGGGCTCAAGGTGAAAGCCCACAAGTCACTTATTTTCCCTTTGGGAGAACTCCGTGGTAGGCTGCTAGATAGGCTGCCAGGGGTGGGCTTTCATTGGGAACCGGAGGGGTTCCGATACTTGGGTATTTGGGTCAAGCACACTGAGGAAGCCCATAGGTGCCTTAATGTAGTCAGGGTGGTGTCTTGCATTGAACGATCCATCATGCTTTCGAATAGTCTACCTCTTTCAGCGATGAATAGAGTTGCAATCACTAAAATGGTGTTCCTCCAGCGTTGTATATGTCCGGTTCAGAATTTCTTGATTACAACCGACTACACGTTATTTTCTACGCTGGACAGTTTGCTGGTGTGCCAGATATGAACGGGCACGATAGTAGAATGGCTCTGACCATACTTTGAAGGGATCTAGAGGATTGGGGGGGGGGGTGTGGGGTGGTTGGTTATCCCGGATATTAAAGTGTACTGTTATGCGACACACCTGCAACATACCACATGGTGATTGAGACGGATACGTGGAAGTAACGGCTTTTCTGGGGCATGCTCAGTGAGGCTACACTAGCTCAGCTTCTGATGAGGGAGGGCTGCTCGGAGCACCCGGTCCCATACCTAGTCGTAAATACTGCGGCTATATGGGAACAGGTGGTGAAGGGGTGCTTCGTCAAGCCGCATTCAGCAGGGAATAGCGTCTGTGGGATGTTGCCCCATTTCGGACTATTGAGGACACTATGTCCATGGAACAATGGATAATAGGGGGCTGTGTGATATCAAGTGATTTGTATCCCAGGGAGCTATTTCTCTGATTACAAGATGCTCAGGAGGCGTTTGTGGTAGGCCCACTGGGGTCGGAGGTACTGGGGGGACTGATCCGCCGGGGAGAGAGGAGACACCGGATTACACTGTTCTATAAGGCACTTAAGGGGATATGACCCCAAAGCACTGTGTGGTGGGTAAAGTCTCGGAGCGAGAATTGGAGGGCCTGCTCTCCAACACCAATATGGCTAGAGCATCAAAGCTGGTGCGTACTGTCTCATGCAATAATAGATTTAAGTTGTTACGTTTCAAATTTTTACACCGCACCTCTGTGACCCTGTGTAAATTCAGTAAGATGGATCCCTTTAGGGCAGCCAAATGTAAGGTCTGCAGGGAGGAGGGTGCCACCTTCTTACATCTGGCGTGGTCCTATGATGGAGTGCAACAATATAGGTGGTCCCCAGAATTGAGGAGGTCCCTGGTTTGGAAATAGCTCCGACTCCAATAGACTGTTTGTTCGGAGTGGTGGTCAGGCAGACAGGGTGGAAGATCCCATATAAGCTTACAAAGCTTGCCCTCTTTTTGGACAAACGTAGAGTGTTCATGGGTTGGTGGGGCTTCAGGAGACCGCTGGTTGACCACTGGCCAAGAGATCTCCAGGAGTGGGAAGGAGCAGAGGAGCTACATACGTTTAGCGCGCTGATGATGGAGCAGCTGCAGAAATATTGACATGGGGTCAACTGATCGACGGATTTAATGTTGATGATGATGATGAGCATGATGAGGATTCAACCTCTGATACCAGCACTGATGTGGATGGTTAACCTACCTTGTTGTTCTGCATGTTTCATGCACCAACCAAATGTGTTAATAATACACTCAATAAACTATGATTGGGTAATTAGACTGGAACGTTGCTCGAAACCTAGACATATATGGGGTGATTAATTCATGTACTAGCTGCCCTGACGTGTGCATTGTGTTACTTACCTGTGGATGCTGGGGCCTATCTCCTCACACAAAGAACTGTCTCTGTGGACTTGTATCTCTTGCACTGCAACATTTCTACTTGACTTATGTAAAATATAATAATAATAAAGTTCTTTAAAAAAAAGTTACTTACCTGTAAACCTAGTTTTTTTTCCCCAGGGGGAATCCTCAAAGTCATAACCTCTGAATATTACCGCCTACTTGCGGGGACCCTGGGGAACAGAATATAACATTTTACCTAGAAAAAATTATATTATACACATATATATACACACACACACACACACACACAGACACACACACACACACACACACACACGTATTTACATGCATCTATGCAGCCTATATTAAAGGCTAAAAAAAAAACTAATTTACATTGAGTTTTTCTTTAATAAGCAACTCACCAGACTTGAGAATTTCTGTAACTTAGAAAAGAAAGAGCAAAGAGAGCAAACACAGTATTTACTGAAGAGAGAACACTGCAAGGAAATGCACAGGCTGTTAGCCAATAGGCTGCATTAAAGCATAAAAAAAAAATACTGGCATGTGCCTTTAAGACCTCCTCTATCCCATCATGCCCCAAGGGTGACAGTTAGACTAGTACTTTTTTACGATTATATGCAGAACAGGACACAGCCATGTATTAACTGCTGTATGCAAGATTCATCCCGGGAGTAGGGTGGGTTGCTTAGGACTCGGATGAGGATGAGGATTACAGGTTATTAGCTTATCCTTCTCATCCATGGGATCCTCATCAAAAGTCAAAAGCACTGAATAGAGTAGCAAGCCCATCCCACACCCATGCAGACAAAGCAAAAGCAAGCAAAAAGCAGTTAACATGTTTATTTAAAGAGGTTTCTTAAGAAGGCCTGCTTTAATTTGGTGTCTGTTTTAGTAGCTGAATCTAGACAGTTATGCCTTGTCAAAGTATGCACTGATCTCCAAGCAACAGCTTTGCAGATTTTGGAGATGGGAACATTCTCTAGTAGGGCTTCTGTTGCCACCTTGCCCCTTGCAGAGTGGGCTTTGGCCTGGCAGACAATTGCTTGTTGGCCAACTGGTAAGTGAACATAATGCAAGAAACTATCGATCTGGAAATGGTTTGCTTAGAGGACGCAATGCCCATCCTCAGAGAGCCATAGTTCACAAACAGGTTGTCAGACTATTTGACGTCTTTAGTCTTGTCCAGATAAAATTGTAGTACTCTCTTCAGATCTAAAGCGAGTAGCACAATTTCTGCTGGTGTGGACAGATTAGGAAATAACGTAGGAAGTGAAATTATCTAGTTAACGTGGAAATCAGACACCACCTTCGGGCGGAAAACTAGGGTGAGTTCTCATTACTACCCTGTCGGCATGAAACACTGTGTAAGGCTCTTTGTCCGTATTTTGCGGACTCTGCGTGTCGAAGTAATGGCGACAAGAAAAGCAGTCTTCCAGGTAAGGTGTTGCAAGGAAGCCTTATGTATAGGTTCGAAAGGTAGACCCATGAGTTTTGAAAGTACCACATTCAACTCCCAAGGGGAAGAGGGGGAACGTACAGGTGGGAACACCATTTTCTGACTTTTTAGGAAATCTTTAACTACAGCTATTTGAAAAAATGACATTTGAGAACGCGAGTTTCTATAAACAGTAATCGCTGCAAGATGCACCTTCATAGAGGAAAATTGAAAAACAGATTTGGCTAGTTTGAGGAGATAGGATAATATTACCTCCTCCTGGCCTAAAACTGGGTTGAAATGATTCTGAATACACCATATGTAGAACCTCTTCCATCTGAAAGACTAAGAACATCTGGTAGGTGGTCTTTTCAACTCCCTGAGAATGTTTATGCATTCCTGAGGAACACCTGTTCATACTGCAGGAATTCAGGAGCCATGCTGTCAAGCTCAGCGTGGGAACTTTAAGGTGGAATATCTTCTCTCCGAACTTGTAGAGGAGATCCACTCTCCACAGCAGTCTTCTGTGTGATCTTTCAGATAGGTGAAGAAGATCAGAGAACCACGACTGGTGGGGTCATTCTGGGGCTATCAGGAGCATTCTGGTTCTGGCTTTTCATAGTTTGTTGATGACTGTGGATCCCAGAGGAATGGGAGGAAACACGTACAGAAATGTCCCTGACCAGTTTATCAAAAGGGCATTCCCCTTTGTTCCCAGTTGATAGAACCTGGATGAGAAGTCTGGACATTTTTTTTGTTTGTTTCATCTGCAAACAGGTCTATTTGAGGCTGCCTCCATTCCTGAAGAATTTCTTGTGCAGGATCCAGTTGTGAGAGTCTGTGCAGTTAAGGCTTAGACAGTCTGCCTTCATGTTCTGTGTTCTAGGCAGATGAAACGCTGAGATGGTCAGTTTGCTCGCTATGAGACAGTGCCAGATGGCCTGCACTTTTAGGGATAGAAGGTGGGAGTGCGTGCCCCCTTGTTTGTTAGATAGTGCATTGTGGTTGTGTTGTACATTTGGATGAGGAGCGCACTGGTTTGGGTGGATGGGTAGAAAGACTTGAGGGCTAGATGAACTGCCCATAGCTCCAAAATGTTGATGTGGTATTCTTGCTCCTTGGATGACCACCAGCCCTGTGTTTGTAGGGTACCCATTTGAGCACCCCAGCCCTGAGAGATGCACCTTTGATGATTGTTTGGGTAGGAGTGTTCTGGTGAAAAGGAACACAAATCATCAGGTTTTTCCGTTCAGACCATTATGGGATTGACGCTCAAGCAGCCGGAGGCAGGGGGATCTTGGTGTCCCAATTATCTGTGAAATTGATCCCACAGATCCTCTAGGTTCTGCTGCAAAGGCCTCATGCACACCCTGGCATTGGGAACAATGAAGATACATGACACCATGGATCACAGAAGGGATGTCACTCGCCTGGTTGATGGGTGCAGAGTGTCACGGACGTTGGTATACTTCCTATTGATGTTAGCCTCTCCTCCGAAGGACAGACCTCTGTGACTTTTGTGTACAGTGTTGACCGAGGTAGTGTATCCATTGAGTTGGGACTCGGATGGATTTCTTGAGATTGATCTGCAAACATGTTCGGGTGCAGACTTCAGGCCGAATGGAAGTGCCCTATATTGGTAATGTTTGGATGCCACTTTGAACCTTAGGAACTTCCGATGCTTCTTGGTGACTGGGATGTGGAAGTAGGCATCCTTGAGGTCGATGGAACACATTCAAAGCCCCTGATGGAGCTTTTGGTAAATATGATAAAAAGCCAGCATTCAAAACGTTCCCTTCTGGTATTTTGGTTCAAGAGACGTAAATTGAGGATGGGTCTGAAATCTGCATTTGGGCCTTATTTTTTTTTGCGAGGAAATAGCATGACTATACTCATACTCTCTTTTAAGAGAATGGAACCACCTCTATTGCCTCCTTGTGAAGCAGAGCAGAGACCTCAGATTGCAGGAGTTTTAGCTGGTGACAAGATCCTTTTGGAGGTGGAACGTTTGGAGGAGGGGACTTGAATGGAAGTCAGTACCCATTCTCTAAAATATCTAAGACCCACTTGTTAGTGGTGATGGTGAGCTACTCATTGAGATGGTGGGTGATAACCACTCCAGTGGTGGGGGAGGGAGAGTGTAACAGCGACGGAGGAAGTGAGATCTCACTGTTTGCTTGGTATCTTGGAGGAGGTTGGGGGCTGTCAAGTGGTTCCTCGTTCAATCACTGATCTGCAGGCCTGGTATTGAGCCTTTGTGGATTGATGGTGCAGGTGACAAGGGACCCAGTGAGGGGTGTGAACCTTCTGATGGTAGGGACACTTGCTGTACTGCCTGTACTGGCAACAGAATTCCTTTCTCTTTTCTAGCCCCACTACTTTTATCGTACCCAACTCCATCTTCATATTTGACATTTTGTCATTTGTGTGGGACTCAAATAATGAGTTGTGGGTAAAAAGAAGATTTAAGATGTGCTGTTGCGCCTCAGATTTAAGGCCTGCAAGCCTAAGCCATGATGTATGTCTGACGCAAATACTGTGCATGTATCCATGTGTCGCTCGGTCAGAATCATCTGCTGCCACACTAATTATCTCTTTTGCGACCAGGCCTCCTCCTTGCAGGATTTCCTCAAAGTCCTGCTAAAGTTCCCTTGGAATTGTATCCGCAAATCTGGCAAGCTAGTCCTAGAGAGTATCATAGCGGCCTAGTAACACTTTAGCACTACAGACTTTCATCAAAGAGGCTGATTTGCTGCACAAGGAATCCATTTGTTTGCTTTCTTTGCCTGGCAGGACGGATGCTGAAGCGGCAATAGCATGCATTTTCTTTGCCTATGCGATAGTGACAGAATCTGGTGGAGGGTAGACTCTTAAAAACAAAGGGTCTTGTTCCGTAGCCTTATATTTCTTTAAGATTCTTGCTGGGGATGCTCAAATGGAGGCAGGTGCAGAAGACCTGGGACCAGAGGAAGTAATGGTCTTGAAGAAGTCCTATGATGTTGAACAGCAATGATCCGTTGGCAAGTGAGTGACAGGTACTTGCATAACATTGACTGGTGAAGGAATGAGGGCTTTGATGGCGACAGAAAACAAATAGGTATTCTTCCTACCTCTAGAAATGGATCTTGTTCTCCTCTTCTGTCGCCTTTCAGGAGATCTGTCTCTAGGAGATTTGTGGAGTTAATCAGGTCCCTTGCAGGTGGTTGAGAGAGGCCGTTTTTCTCTAGTCCCAACTTTCTGTCTCTCCTGAAGGCAATGTAGAGGTATCTTTTTGCTGTCTTTTGAGGTCATTTTTGAGAGTTTTTGGCAGTGGTAGCACGAATCAGGTTGATGAGTGACAGGGAGACACAAAATGCAGACAGAGTGCAAATCTGTCTGTGCCTTTTTCTTACCAAAGGCAGGATAGTTCACGACGAGGAATGAAAATGTCACTTACCCAGTGTACATCTGTTCGTGGCATCAGTCGCTGAGATTCACATGGTATGCATGAGCTCGCCATCTGGTGTTGGGTCGGAGTGTTACAAGTTGTTTTTCTTCGAAGAAGTGTTTTCGAGTCACGGGACCGAGTGACTCCACCTTCTGTGCTCATTGCGCATGGGCGTCGACTCCATCTTCGATTGTTTTCCCCGCAGAGGGTGAGGTAGGAGTTGTACTATAGTAATAGTGCCCGCGCAATGAAAAATGTAAGTATGTACCTATTAAAGGATTAAGTAATATATACAAATGTACAAAATTGAAGGTAACTTCTGAACTGCTACAGGCTTCCGGGGAGGTGGGTGGGTCCATGTGAATCTCAGCGACTGATGCCACGAACAGATGTACACTGGGTAAGTGACATTTTCAGTTCGATGGCATCTGTCGCTGTAGATACACATGGTATGCATAGACTAGTAAGCAGTTAGTTCCCCATAAGCGGTGGTTTAGCCTGTAGGAGTAGAAGTTGTCTGAAATAGAGTTCTTAATACAGCTTGACCTACTGTAGCTTGTTGTGCGGATAGCACATCTATACAGTAGTGTTTGGTGAATGTGTGAGGCGTAGACCAAGTGGCTGCCTTACATATTTCCTGCATTGGGATGTTTCCTAAAAAGGCCATTGAAGCACCTTTTTTCCTTGTTAAATGTGCCCTGGGAGTAATGGGCAGTTGTCTTTTTGCTTTAAGGTAGCAGATTTGGATGCATTTAACTATCCATCTGGCTATACCTTGTTTTGATATTGGGTTACCTGCATGAGGTTTTTGGAATGCAATAAATAGCTGTTTAGTTTTTCTGATGTTCTTTGTTCTGTCAATGTAGTACATTAATGCTCTTTTGACATCTAATGTATGTAGTGCTCTTTCAGCCACAGAATCTGGCTGTGGGAAAAATACTGGTAGTTCTACCGTTTGATTTAGATGGAATGGTGAAATAACTTTTGGTAAAAATTTTGGATTAGGTCGTAGGACGACCTTATTTTTATGTATTTGTATAAAAGGCTCTTGTGTTGTGAACGCTTGAATTTCACTTACTCTTCTTAGAGATGTAATGGCGATGAGAAAGGCAACTTTCCAGGTTAGGAATTGTATTCCGCAAGAGTGCATGGGTTCGAAAGGTGGGCCCATGAGTCTTGTTAGAACCACGTTTAGGTTCCATGAAGGAACAGGTGGTGTTCTTGGTGGTATAATTCTTTTAAGCCCTTCTATAAATGCTTTGATAACTGGTATCCTATACAAGGAAGTTGAATAGGTAGTTTGCAGGTATGCAGATATTGCTGCAAGGTGTATTTTAATAGAAGAGAAGGCTAGCTTTGCTTTTTGTAAATGGAGCAAGTAATTTACTATATGTTTTGGAGTTGCATCTAGCGGTTGTATCTGATTATGATGGCAGTACCAAACAAATCTTTTCCACTTACTTGCGTAGCAGTGTCTAGTGGATGGCCTTCTGGCCTGCTTTATGACTTCCATACACTCTTGGCTAAGTTGCAAGTGTCCGAATTCTAGGATTTCAGGAGCCAGATTGCTAGATTCAGCGATGCTGGGTCCGGGTGTCTGATCTGTTGGTTGTGTTGCGTTAACAGATCTGGTTTGTTGGGCAGTTTGATGTGTGGTACTACAGACAGATCTAGCAGTGTTGTGTACCAGGGTTGTCTTGCCCAAGTTGGTGCTATTAAAATGAGTTTGAGTTTGTTTTGACTCAATTTGTTTACTAGGTAAGGAAGGAGAGGGAGAGGAGGAAAAGCGTAAGCAAATATTCCTGACCAGTTCATCCATAGGGCATTGCCTTGGGATTGCTTGTGTGGGTATCTGGACGCGAAGTTTTGGCATTTTGCGTTCTCTTTTGTTGCAAATAAGTCTATTTGTGGTGTTCCCCAGAGTGTGAAGTAGGTGTACAGAATCTGTGGGTGGATTTCCCATTCGTGGACTTGCTGGTGATCTCGAGAGAGATTGTCTGCCAGCTGATTCTGGATCCCCGGAATAAACTGTGCTATTAGACCAATCTGATGGTGGATTGCCCACTTCCATATTTTTTGAGCTAACAAGCTTAACTGCGTTGAATGTGTTCCTCCTTGTTTGTTTAGATAATACATCGTTGTCATGTTGTCTGTTTTGACAAGGATGTATTTGTGGGTTATGATTGGTTGGAAAGCTTTTAGTGCTTGAAAAACTGCTAATAATTCTAGATGATTTATATGCAGTTTTGTTTGATGTATGTTCCATTGTCCTCTTATGTTGTGTTGATTGAGATGTGCTCCCCACCCTGTCATGGAAGCATCTGTTGTTATTACGTACTCTGGCACTGGGTCTTGGAAAGGCCGCCCTATGTTTAAATTTATACTGTTCCACCATAGAAGCGAGAGGTAAGTTTGGCGGTCTAGCAACACCAGATCTAGAAGGTGACCCTGTGCTTGAGACCACTGTGAGGCTAGGCACTGTTGTAAGGGCCTCATGTGCAGTCTTGCGTTTGGGACAATGGCTATGCATGAGGACATCATGCCTAGGAGCTGTAGTATTGTTCTTGCTTGTATTGTTTGGTTTGGAGACATGTGTTGAATGACCCTGTTGAAATTGTGGATCCTTTGTGGAGTTGGCGTTGCTACTCCTTTTGTCGTGTCTATTATGGCTCCTAGATATTGCTGTACTTTGCTTGGCAGAATGTTTGATTTTGCAAAGTTGACGGTGAACCCTAGTTTGTAGAGGGTTTGTATGACTTGATTTGTGTGGTTTGAGCATTGTGTGAGCGAACTGGTTTTGATTAGCCAGTCGTCTAGATACGGGAACACATGTATTTGCTGCCTTCTGATGTGTGCAGCGACTACTGCTAGGCATTTTGTGAATACTCTTGGAGCGGTTGTTAAACCAAAAGGCAATACTTTGAATTGGTAATGTATTCCTTTGAATACAAACCTTAGATATTTCCTGTGTGATTGATGTATTGGTATATGGAAATATGCATCCTTGAGGTCTAGGGTTGTCATGTAGTTGTGTTTTTTGAGCAATGGTAACACTTCTTGTAGTGTGACCATGTGAAAGTGGTCTGATTTGATGAATGTGTTTACTACTCTGAGGTCTAGAATTGGTCTCAGTGTTTCGTCCTTTTTTGGTATCAAGAAGTACAGTGAATAAACTCCTGTGTTTATTTGTGTGCTTGGTACTAATTCTATTGCATTTTTTTGCAGTAGTGCTTGAACTTCTATCTCTAGAAGCTGTGAATGGTATTTTGTTAAATTTTGTGATTTTGGTGGTATGTCTGGAGGGAATTGCAGGAATTCTATGCAATAACCATGCTGGATAATTGCTAAGACCCATGTGTCTGTAGTTATTTTGTCCCATGCTTCGTAATATTGACGTATCCTCCCGCCCACTGGTGTTGTGTGGGAGGGGTGTGTGACATGTGAGTCACTGCTTGTTGGTAGTGGTTTTGGGGCTTTGAAATCTTCCCCTATTCCTAGGGAATTGCCCCCCTCTATACTGGCCCCGAAAACCTCCCCTGTACTGTCCCTGGTAGGTGGGCGGTGCGGACTGTGAGGTGCTAGCTTGTGTGGCCTGACCCCGAAACCCTCCTCTAAAAGGTGTTTTGCGGAAGGTGTTATAAGATCCTCTGCCCTGCGGGGAATAGAGTGCGCCCATGGCCTTGGCAGTGTCAGTGTCCTTCTTGAGCTTTTCTATGGCTGTGTCGACCTCCGGTCCGAACAGAAGTTTTTCGTTTACTGGCATGTTAAGCACTGCCTGCTGAATTTCTGGCTTGAATCCAGACGTTCTGAGCCATGCGTGCCTACGGATGGTAACCGACGTATTAATGGTTCTTGCGGCCGTGTCTGCTGCATCCATGGAGGAGCGTATTTGATTGTTGGAAATGTTTTGACCCTCCTGAACAACCTGTTTTGCTCTCTTTTGCAGATCTTTTGGGAGATGTTCAATGAGATGCTGCATCTCATCCCAGTGGGCTCTGTCGTATCGCGCTAACAGCGCTTGTGAATTTGCGATGCGCCACTGGTTTGCTGCTTGGACAGCAACCCTCTTCCCGGCTGCATCGAACTTCCTACTTTCTTTATCTGGGGGAGGTGCATCCCCAGAAGTGTGTGAGTTTGCCCTTTTTCTGGCAGCCCCTACCACCACAGAGTCTGGTGGCAGCTGAGAGGTGATGAATACAGGGTCCGTAGGAGGCGCCTTATACTTCTTGTCCACCCTAG
The DNA here is from genome assembly GCF_031143425.1 of Pleurodeles waltl. Classification (NCBI taxonomy): domain Eukaryota; kingdom Metazoa; phylum Chordata; class Amphibia; order Caudata; family Salamandridae; genus Pleurodeles; species Pleurodeles waltl. Next base: position 1,095,262,771 of record NC_090444.1, on the reverse strand, counting down.
GCGTCACTGCCCTACTTTTTACTGGCTCCTTGAAAATGTCCTTTGCATGGCGTAGCATGCCTGGGAGCATCGGCAGGCTTTGGTAGGAGCTGTGGGTTGAAGAGAGGGTGTTAAATAAAAAATCATCCTCTACTTGTTCCGAGTGTAGTTCCACATTATGGAATAGTGCTGCTCTAGCCACCACTTGTGAGTAGGCTGTGCTGTCTTCCGGTGGTGATGGCCTAGTTGGGTATGTGTCTGGGCTGTTATCAGACACTGGTGCGTCGTACAAGTCCCACGCATCCTGATCTTGGTCATCGTGGCTCATGGCGGTGTGAGCTGGCGAATGTGACGGGGTGTAAGTTGGCGAAGCCGGAGTTACAGGTGGAGGCGAGGGAGGAGGTGTTACCTTTTATGCTGTTTGTTGCTGAGGAGTAAACTGAAGCGTTCTCTTTCGTTTGACAGGTGGAAGGGTACTGATCTTCCCAGTCCCCTGCTGAATAAAGATACGCTTTTGCGTGTGATCCACGTCAGTGGATTGCAGTTCTTGTTCAAATCTATGTTTCTTCATTTGAGAAGACATAGAATGCTCTTCAGTGTAGGAGCCAGAAACAGGGTCTGATGTCGCTTTTTTCGGCTCCGAAACCCCTGTCGATTGTTTTTTCGGCTCCGAGGTAACCTTCCTTTTTTTCTGTGCCGAAAATTCTTGGCCTCTATGGTCTTCGGCGCCACTGTCTCGGCGTCGATCCGTGTCGACACCGAACTCTCGGTGTCGATGCTTCTGTTTAGCACTCTCTCGGTCTCGAGGAGGCTGCGTGCCGGTGTCTCGACCGGAGTCGGACGATCTCGACACTAAATGGGCCTTTTTCGGTGCCGATTGTTGGTCACCGAGAATTTGGGTGGAGCCATGGCCGGTTGGCAGTGGCGTCCCCTGGGCCTTCTTTCCTTTTTTAAGGTTTGATCTCGACGTCTTACTCACAGTTCTTGTAGAGTGTAGCTCGTCGGAGTCTGAATCCTGGATGGAAAAGGATTCCTCCTGTTCCTCTTCTGTCTCGAACTGTCGACGCTCTTTTGGCGTGGACGCCATCTGGAGTCTTCTCGCTCGACGGTCGCGCAGAGTTTTTCGGGACCGGAACGCCCGACAGGCCTCACAGGATTCTTCGCTGTGCTCGGGTGACAGGCACAGATTACAGACCGAGTGTAGGTCCGTATAAGGATATTTGTTGTGGCATTCGGGGCAGAATCGAAACGGGGTCCGTTCCATCGGCGTTGTCCTCCACGCGGTCGGGCCGACTAGGCCCCGACGGGGTGCCGAAATCTACCCCGAAGGGCACCGAAGCGCTTCGATGTTCAACGCGTCGTTGTATGTGTCTATCTCTAACCGGATCGCAACGATACCGTCGAAAATCTTCCGTCTTCAGCTATCTTTCCGTTCCGAAACTCGGAGCGACAGGAACACGTCCGAACCCGATGGCGGAAAGAAAACAATCGAAGATGGAGTCGACGCCCATGCGCAATGAGCACAGAAGGTGGAGTCACTCGGTCCCGTGACTCGAAAACACTTCTTCGAAGAAAAACAACTTGTAACACTCCGACCCAACACCAGATGGCGAGCTCATGCATACCATGTGTATCTACAGCGACAGATGCCATCGAACAGGCATTTTTGACAAGAAAAGATTAAAATGCCCTCCAGAAAATAATTTTCTCTCACTCTAAGTGTAAAGAGGTCGAGTGAAGCAGAGAAAAAGTGGATTCATGAAGTAATTTTCTTGACGAAAAGCCAAAAAGGAAAGAGCTCAATGTTCCAGGGTCGTTACTGAAGGGGCAGGAAAAATGAACTGTCACTAAGTGTCACCTTTGAGACATGAGATGCATGAGGTCCCGGAGGTCTTAAAGACACAGTGCCAGTATTCTTTTGTTGTGCTTTGTTGCAGCCTACTGGCTAACTATGCCTGTGCATTTCGTTGCAGTTTTCTCTTCAATAAAGGCTGTGTTTGCACTCTTTGCTCTTCTTTTCTGATTTACAGTAATTCTCGAGTCTGGTGAGATGTTTATTAAAGAAAAAAATTATTATTATAATGTTTATTTTTTTTCTTAAAGTTAGTTTTATTTAAAATGTGCTCCGGAGTTCCCGCAAGTAGGTGCTAATATTCAGTGCTTATGACATTGATTCCTTGGAAAAGACCCAAAATGTCTCGGGTTGACAAGCAAAGGAAAGTTGAGAAAAACAGCTATAGTAGACCTGGATCCGGATGGATTTAAATATCACATCACATAGGCAAACCGCTTCTGCAGAATCTTGAGCGATGTAAGGGAAGCCTGCAATCACTCTCCTAACACTGGTGGTATTTCCCGGTACGCCCCTTTTGAGGAGGTTATTAGCTAGAATTAACCTTATGATCTTCCATAATAATAGCACACAACTTTGCAAAGGGAAGTAATCAATTCTTCTTCCAGAAGTAAAATGGAAACGGTTGGAAAAATCACAAAAAAGGGAACATTCCTAAGCAACACAAAACTTACACACCAACTTAATACTAAGAATTGGGAGCAGAACATGTGATATATCAATGTGCTTCTTAATGACATCTAGCGGGCCAATACTCGTGACCAGCAAAGCTAAATGAATCTGAGTACAGCCCCTCAGTGGAGCGGAAGATGGGTTATGATAAAGAGTACAAAGTCTTCCTGAGAGAGGTGGCATCAAGCAACGCCTCAACAACACAGGAATGTCCAAAAGGGTTGTACACTAAAGTCTCAACTATGACTGAAAATACCCCAGGGGAGCAATGAGCGAGTTCTCTAAGAGGAGGCAGGTTACAATGCACAAACAATTGACTATTTTCAGGGCCCATCACAGCAACTACTGGAGGCCCAAGCACGAAAGCTTGCACAGGTGTAGGATTTTTAAGATAAGTCTGATGCCAACAGTTCAGTTTTACTTCATCTCAAAGGGGGTCGTAGTAAATAGGCCCACCTATCCACTAAGGGGGCAAAGAACACTAAGGTAAGATCCCATTATGCAGAGTACTTGTTAACGGCGGTTGGGGGTGGTGGCGGGGGGTGAGGGGCTGCTGGGCACATACTATTAGTGTTTATAAAAGAAGTAGTCATGCCTTCAGTGGAAATTAAACCCCAAGAGTGATGGAAACCAAATGCATCTGAGCAATCTGTTTAATGAGGCACTACAACACTGACCAAGGATGTAAGTAAATCAAGGCAAACAGGCCTAATACCATATCCCTTCCATGAAGGAGAGCGCTAGTTTTCATACACCATCAAGGAAACTCTCCCTGGAAACCAAAACGCCCCATTGCGTAGGCCCCTTCCAGCACGAATTGGCTGCTTCGTTGTAGCACCTAAGTTATGTATTACGTAATTGTTTGGCAAAGCAAGTTTAGGCTTTGCCTGGTATTTCTATTGGAGTATAAATATGTTTATTTGCTATTAAGACAGACATCTACACCTACGCCAGATACACTATCCTGCAGAAACTATAGACTAACATGGGGCCATAAGCGAATGCGGATGTACAGAACCAAACTCAAATATGCATACACAACGTGAATATAATATTGTCACTTGGAATGTGAGGGGGATGGGAGCTATCCAAAAAACACACAGAATCCTTGCACAATTAAATCGCTGCAAAGCACATATTGTTTATCTACAAGAAACTCATCTTATGGCACATGAAGCGGTAAAACTTCGTAAAAAATGGCAAGGCCAGATCTTCCACACTTCATACTCGCCATTTGCACGAGGAACAGCAGTGTGGATAAGAGCTGGTGTGCCCTTAGAAGTGGTAGATACTGAGATTGATGTGGAAGGTAGATTTGTTTTAATCAAGGGTAACTTAGATGGGAAACCAGTGGTGCTGGGCAGCATATACGCACCAAATACTGGCCAAGAGTCCTTTCTACAACGCCTATCCAGAGTGCTAACACTATGGGCTCATAATTGGGGGAGACTTTAATGCGGTGTTAGATGTTGCCATGGACCGGAACACCCCTCCAATGTCAGGAACAAATGCACAGACAAACGGATGCACTAAAGAGATGGCCACAGGGATGGTCCCTAGCAGATGTATGGCGGGCAAGAAACATGAAGGAATATTCCTTCGATTCCCACCCTCACAAAGTACACATGAGATTGGATCAGATTGTCTGCACTGAGGCACTGCAGACGCACATGATAAAAACCACTTACCTTGCGAAGACATTATCAGACCATAACCCTTTAGAAGTGACAATGAAATGGGGACGAACATCCACACCTATCCCAACATGGCGTTTACTCCCCATAATGTTAGAAGACACTCCCCTACGAGAGGAACTAGCGCAGACAATCAATACCTTTTTCCATAACAATACAGACACAGCTTCCTCCCCACTAATAGAATGGGAAGCATTCAAGGTGGATATACGAGGGGTTATAATAGGAGCAGTGACAGGAGAGCGAAAAACCCTGGTGAGTGAACTGACACAGGCAGAAGAAAAGCTCGGTATCCTTGAGAAAGAATCAATCATTAACCCCACCAACACTACAGCACTGCAGGGTCTCAGATCTGAACACGCCCGCCTGGTAGAAAAACTCCGAAAATTTGATCATATTAGATATAAGGAAAGAATGCACAGAGAAGGTGATAGGGCAAGACCACTCCCACTCTTAGCACGACTAATAAAAGAAGAACAAGCCCCCACTTCCATACTGCATATCAGGACAATACAACATGGTGATATAACTACCCAATTGGACATTAAAACGGCCTTTAAAGATTATTACATGGCTTTATACTCCACCCGCCCCCAGTAGAAGAGGGAAAAATTGACTCTTTCCTGGCTAAGATGAAACTTCCAACACTTAACGCAGAGGACGGGCAGATACTAGGAGCTCAAATTACACAAGGAGAGATCAAGGAAACTATTAAAAATATGGCACACAATAAAACGCCAGGTACAGACGGTCTCCCAGCGGAATTTTACTCACTATTCAACACACAGCTCACCCCACACTTAGAGCGATTATATCAAGCATCCTTAGAGATAGGAAGACTACCAGACACAACGGGGCAAGCACTAGTGACATCCCTGCTGAAACCGGGTAAAGACGCAACGGATATGTCATCGTATAGAGCACTATCCTTACTAAACATGGAATATAAAATCCTAACAAAAATTCTAGCACAAAGGCTCCTACCACACATAGCCAATCTTATACACACAGACCAGTGCGGTTTTGTACCAATGAGGAACACCTCCTTGAATGTGCCTAGATTATACCAGGTAATGGATGCGGCAAGGGGGAAGCTCCAATACGCGGGATGCCTCTCGTTAGACCTCCGCCAGGCCTTCGACTCACTTAGCTGGGAATACATGATAAAGGTACTAAAGAAGTTTCAGGTTCCACCGGACTATATTAAATGGGTCAACCTACTATATGCAGCACCAACAGCCAGAGCACGTACAGGACAAAATATATCAGACACTTATTCGGTACATAGAGGCACAAGGCAAGGCTGCCCTTTATCCCCCTTACTATTTGTTTTAGCCATAGAACCACTGGCACAGCTATTAAGACAAGAGGGCGAAACATGGGGCATTGAAATAGATCATGCACAACACGTAGTTTCATTATACGCAGACAATATTATATTATATATAAAAGATCTGAACCAAAACCCTAACAAAGCGGCGTATATATTTGACGAATTCATGCCCCTGTCTGGACTGGCCATAAACTATAACAAATCCATAGCTTTCTCATTCTATGAGCCAAATAGAGACAGCACGTTACCATTTGGAGATCATCAACTAGAAGTTGCAACGGATACTTTCCGATATCTTGGGATTCAAATATATCGCACCCCAGAAGACCTCCTGGAAGGTAACCTGAAAAGAGCCCTCTCCTCACTTAAAACACAGGTCCAATTCTGGATTACGTTGCCAATATCAATTGCGGGAAGGTTGGCACCAGCCAAAATGGTGGCACTACCCCGCCTACTATACTACTTCACCAACCTACCAGTGAAAGTTCCAGAATCATATTTTAAACTACTCAACTCTATGTTGCTGGAACTTATATGGGGGAAAGGACGACGCAGAATAAGCCTGGCCAAATTACAGTTACCGGTAGAACAGGGAGGGATGAACGCACCAGACTTTAAGGCTTACTGCATAGCTGGACAACTCCAATGGCTGGCGTGCAACCTACAAGAAATAAACTACAATCAACAGATGCTAGACAGGGGTAATCTGCACTCCTTGTTATGCCCCGGAACCCTGATTCAGGGACGCACCCCTCTCTTGTTGAAAATAGCACTTCAATATTGGTAACTGGCACTTCGATACACCTCGGGCACGATCCCCTATTCTCCCAATATCCCACTGTTGGGATTGCCAGTAACCATAGGTAATCTAACCCCTGCACAATTACAAAAATGGGCACAGGAAGGCGTAGAGTCCATAGGTGCTTTGTTTAAAGACCAACGTTTACTAACACACACTGACTACATTGATGAACACAACCTATCAACCTCACTTTTCCTCCTACATGCTAGTATTATACATTACGTCACTAAATAATGGGCCCCGAATAACACAGAACCACCTACACATGCACTGGTACACTCCATATATACTATAGGCCAAGGGACACATATGGTCAAATGGCTGTATAAAGGACTGAAAAACTCACCTATCTAAACCACTGACGGAATTAAAAATCAAATGGGAAACAGACATAGGAAGAGAGATATCAGAAGAGGAGTGGACTAACACACTAAACTACCCAAGCCAAATATCCCGTAATACAAGATTTAAATTCATTCAATATGCTATGCTCCACAGAGCATTTCTTACCCCACACAGACTACATATCTTATACCCAGAACTGCCCTCAACGTGCCCTAGATGCAGAGAGGAGGAAGCGGGACTCACACACATGCTCTGGAACTGCCATGCCATCTCTAAATACTGGGAAAACATATCCAACCCCCTAAATACACTAGCAGGGAAGACTATATACTGTAAAATGGAGACCTGCATACTGGGAATGCTCCTGCGTCCCCAAAAAAATAAAGTTCTCCCTAGATGGATAAACCTAGCACTCCTATTGGCTAAACGCCTACTGACTAGGAGATGGAAAGCCACGACAGCACCCACGGTGAGCCAATGGAGGGCGGAAGGAATAGAATGGTGTAAAGCAGAAGGAGTTGCCCTTAGAAGAGAAGAAAATGCCGGACGGAGGAAATACCCAATGGCCCAGGAATGGGATGAATTAGTAGAAAAATTCCCATTGTTGGATAAAGATGAGCATGACGAGGATGCATCCCAATGATACTCATAAGATAATAATCACTAAGTACTTACTAAAATCTACGAAACGCCCCCACCCCCCACCCAGTAATTTTCTCTCACATACATCAATACGTATAATAATTGATAACAGTCAAGAATGCAGCGATAGAAAATGTATCCTCAACACCAGGATGTCTGATTAGTGGTCAATATTTGGTAGTTAAGAATAATGCCCGATGTCAAGAACACAAGGTGACAAAAACTTGAACATGCCAACGCGATAATGCACGTAGTCCACCATATATGACATACTGAATGAGACAGTTTAAAGACAAAAGAGTCGATATGTAAAGACATACAAAATGTAATAGCATAAAAATTGGTGAAAAATACACATGTAAAACCATATATGCCTTATGTGATCTCCATTGTTTATGTTTATGAAAACAATAAAATAGGTTTAAAAATAAATAAATAAAAATAAATAAATAAGCATGGCTCCTGTTCTCACATTTAATAACTGAAGGATAATGAGAAAATTATGAGTTTTCTCGAGTTTGGAATCAGTCAGTTTCCTTAGCTTATTTAAAACTTTTCTCAGATATTATCCAGGTATCTAGAAGAAAAGCCAATCTACTTGGTTGTGTGGTACTACAACAAATCATGAGATTTGATTGCTTATATAAATGTAAATGCAAAATAAATTATATCAATAATGAATTTTAAGGACTCACCGTCATCTTTGTTAAAGTGGAAATTACATTCAAATCCTGTTCAGCCATTAAGCCAGCCAATCACAAAATGACAAGAGGCCATTTTTAAAGAACAGCACTGTTGGGATATATGAGTTCTGCTTTCGAATGAGCGGGCTATACCCAGGCACCTGCAGGCTAATTTCTAAAGAAATTGCTCTGTGTGTTTTAAGCTATATTTAACAGCCAAACAAATAATACATTTTGCTCCACCATATTTACCCTCCTACATAGTTAGGTTTGCACTGTATAAACACCACCACAGAGAAACACAGACAAGGTCTGCAAGCTGGGAGCAGTTACACATAAATTCTAGGCTGTAGCTTAAGCAGACCATTAGTAAAAGTAGCTTCTGCTAAAGCTATCTTTTCCAAATTGCACAGAGTACTGTGCTACCCACTGAGTGCACATCAGCGCCTCGCTTGGAATAGGACTCCCTACGTAAATGCAAATCATATCATGGGAAAGCTTTGCGCATCATCATAGCATGTTTGCTGCTGGTGAACGTTCTTCATGGGCTTCAACTGTATAGGGCCGGATTTTACACTAAGACACAGAGGCGGTGTTGATGATCATCATCTAAAAATGAAGGCAGGGACTGGGATTCAACACAAGCAGACTCCATCATCCTTCCTTATAGTTCTACTCTGTCACATTCCAGTAAAAAGAAAATAATTACTGTATGAGAAATCAGCAAGCAGATGCAAATATAAGGATACATTGTCAGACAACTCCTCAAATACAGATGCATCCTCTTTCCAAAAGAGACTAGGTTTGGGTTGGGGTGGCTTGCAAAGACAAACAGCCATAAAGTTGCAGCCATAGCTAGTCCTCAATTTATGGGCAACTATGGTCATGTTCACCCATAGCCCTATGTGAAGAAGCATTGAAGCCAATCTCCATGATGGCTTTGGTAAAATAAGTTTCTGTTTACGGTGTAGGGCAAGGTGGCTTGCTGTGATCCCTGCTTGTGTCTAGTTGGTAACCAAGGCTCGGAGAGACACAAAGGTTCCTTGGCCCCTGCAATGTTGCCCTCCTGATAACCCAGAAAATAAAGACCCAGGAGATTAAACCCAAATTATGAAATCCCTTCCTATGATAAAGTATACCAGTGAGACAGATCAGCAGGGAGCCTTGGACAGTATGAGAGTCGCACAGAGGCTGGCATAGAGTGTTTTTTTTAAAAAGGGTTACAGCTTTCCTAACCCATACAGAATACTAAGGGAGATCTAGAAAATTGCTTTAGTGGAGTTTACGCAAATGCCCAGAGGAAAATATACCACTTTGCTGGAGTGGAATTCTGAACAGGTCAATGAAGAAATGTAGACACTAGGCTTTACGTATATCATGGGTAAACCCAAATTACATAAATGGAAAAAGACATGTTCAGGCATATGCGACTAGGGCCAAGTACTGATGGGTCCACACTTCTTCATTTCTGAGATGTAAAACGTTTAAAACTCAAATTCAGTCAGTAGCAGGTGTAGTCAAAGGCATCTGGAACTAGCTCCTTGCAATCTACTATCCATATTCAGTCTACTATCATTCCTGAGGCACTTGAAATCATTTATTCCTCAACCACCTTTACTGATTCCAACGTTCATGTTTTATTGGGGTTTATACTTGTGATCAGATTCATATACCTGTTACGCAGCAGCACCTTATGTTCCATATTATCTGTAAAGAACACAAATACGTTCTTGGTTCAGTAGGGATGAAGGAAATTATTAAATATACAAACATAAACCGGTATTATTATTTTGATAAGGTAGTAAGTGCTCAGAGAACTCATCATTCATTTGCCCTGTGAACCTCTTGCATCTCAGATTTGAGAAAAACCTAAAGAAAGGGATTCGACCAGACTTAGAGAAGCATGGAAAGTGGAAGTGCAGTGGAGCTCTTTCCAGATTGGTTTGTCCGCTGTCTTCACTACTACAGCTGTGAGGTGCTGTTGAGGACCTGAAGTGTGCCTGTCTCCATAACCAGGGTTGGGTGAAACTAAGTTTTTCCTTAACTCTGAAAAAGATCAAAAGGCAAAGGTTTTGATTTTGGAATCCGCTTCCACATCGTAGACTGCATAAGCATGGTGTGAAATCCCACAACAATCCACAGATTACTGTACGATTCCAGGTTATCAGCTGCCTTGTTTTTCCTGAATTGTGGAACTTTTTGATAGGTCGCTCAGCAGTCAATCGCAATAATTTAAAGAGAGGGGTCACTTATGATCAGTTGAAAGATTGCCATTCAGAAATATACTGTCCAAGCCAATCCAATCCAATTGGGTTTAACTCGTGGAGGCAGAGTGCGAGTGATCTACCTCTGAACATAGAATTCAACCACCTATTTTCATCTGCTCATTGAGCGGATTTTTGCAGTGATATAAAATATGGACCAAAGTAATAAATTGACACTTTCCCTTTTCAATGTTGATAGAACTTTTTTATTTTTTTATTTTTTATTTTGGTACTTTAAATTCGACCCAATTTAAAATATTGACATGGGTAACTGAAAAAGTCTTGGAATTTCTGGTTACAACTTCTTCTCCGAACGAAGGCAGTTAACTCAATTAACCAAAAGCAATGCCAGCTCCCTTGGCCATCCTCTTTATGTGCATGTATTTAAAGTTCAATTTTTCCTCCAGATTTGCATGCTTGGAACTCTGCCCAGTGATCTTTTTCCTTACTCTCTGCTATTCCCCTGCAGGCTCCCAAAGCCACAGCATTTTCTTGAAGGGAATATTTAGTGTTTAAAAGTTTATGTAGAGCATACTGCAAACACTATTTTAGCGCACTCCAACAAGCCCACAAAAATACTCAGAGAAACAATTTCAAGATTGCATGATTTTATGTATTTTACTCATGAATGCCTATATGTGCTGTATTCTGCTATGCTTTTATGGTGACTCTGTTGAAATAAAGTATTTATGATGAAGATGAAAAATATTATACTTATCAATTTTCTCGCACGTCGATAAAGGTGCTAATTCAAGAATTCACTTAAGTGTCAGGAGATAAACTTTAAGATGTCCCTCATTAGAAATGGTGGCCATTGTAAGTCTCAGGGCAGAAGAATTACCACATGATGCTTCGTTATACAAAGATGAGGTACGCTGCTTCATTCTGCCATCAATGGAAAATGGCAAAACGTATGAAGACAGACCAATTTTTTATTTTTTTTTAAGAGATCTATATATTGATTTGATCAATCAAATGAAAAACAATACTGTTGCGCGGTGAAGGACGGAATAATACAGAGAGTAGATCTCTCCTTAAAGGATTTATTCTTCATATGCTACAACACCAGAAATAATAAAGGATTCCCACAAGTTAATCAGCTACTCCCCGAAGTGAGCCCTCCAATCAAAGAATATTGGAAGTGCTGTGCATTGGATAACATCATATGCAGAACAAATATGAGCCCACAACACAAATCCCACTGAACAAAACAAAAAAAAAAATACAATACCCTACCAAAAGAAAATAATATCAACACAATAGATAGAACATTTTACCACATATTAAACAGATATTAAAATAATTCAAGTCCTTCAACCTGCCAGGATGCTTAATTTATTGAACTTCCATCCACAGCAGCCATGGCTTCCTCTTGCTCAAGTGGTGTAACTTCGAAGGGTTCATCCTGACAACTCTCTTTCAAAAGCCTTTCTGAAACAACCTCCTCCTCAAGCACAGCACAGCTTTACACAGTCGAATATAGAGGCCTTGTTTCCCACATTTCATACATATACTTAAATTATTGGTACCATGAGTTCCATTGACACACCTATGACAACAGAATTTACCCATATCGAATTCTGATACCTCACCAACTGCTTTCTCAAGTTTGTTAATTTCAGTGTTTGTGGAAACCTCATGGAGTACTCTTGAGACTTCTGGTTTGTTACCAACTTTATTTTTCAATTCCTTCACCCATTGTGTGGTGTGCCTCATGCCTCCTATAATGGAGATAGCCTCCTTCAAGTTTGGATTTTTCATAAGGAGGAGATGGTTGAAAAAATAAGGTGCTGCATCGGATTTTCTTTCCATGCTGCAAGGTGATGCATAGATTTCCAGGAGCACAGCCTTGATTCCTCACTGCGATGTGGGGATATTTTTATGCCCAAGGACGATGCATTGGAAATCTTTGAAGCTCTGGTAGGAAGGCACAGGCACTGCATTGATACGGTAAGCGATGCAGCAAGTCTTCATCCACGAGGCAGGAGTTGTGTCGATTTCGGCAGGCATTGGGTTGATCTACCGAAACACTGGGATTTTCTTCTCTGGGTGAAGTCATCAGCGAATATTCAGCTGCGAGGCAGGTGCTGTGCCAATTTCTACAGGCGTTGTGACAATTTTGGTACACACAGGGATTTTCTAATCTGGGGTGAAGTCCTTGTGGCCCGAGACTTCAGAACAGGAGGCAAGCTCAATCCATGCCCTTGGAGAGCACTTGTGGGGAAGGTAGAGTCGTTTCAGCAGAGTTAGAGGCCAGCAGGAAGCAGGGCAGCAATCAGGGCAGCAGTCCTTCTCAGGAAATCAGTCCAGATGAGTCCTTTGGGCAGTCAGCTTGTCCCTCTGACAGAGTCCAGGTGCAGATCCAGAAGTGACTGATTTGGTGGGGCCGGAGACCCAGTATTTATACCCAAAAATACCTTTGAAATGGGGGAAACTTCAAAGAGTGGTTTTAAAGTGCACAAGTTCCCCTTTCAGCCCAGTTCTGTCTGCCAGGATCCCTGTGGGGGTTATCAGTCCTCTGTGTGAGGCAAGGCCACTGGCCTTTGAAGTGAAACAGAGAGACCCTCCACCCTTCCTGCCCAGGGAGACCCATTCAGTATGCAGATGAATGTAGATGAGACTGAGTGTCCTGTGTTTATGGCTGTCTGCGTGGAATGCACAAGGGGAGCTGTCAATCAACACAGACCATTTGTGGATTGGAGATAGGCTGTACGGCACAGATGGCAGTAAGTTGCAGAGAAATGCCAACTTTCTAAAAGTGGCATTTCTAAAACAGTAATATTGAATCCAAATTCACCAGTAAGCTGGATTTTCTATTACCATTCTGGCCATACTAAACATTACAAGGCTACTCCTTCAAAATCTACCACTCAAAAGTATATGAGGGCAGTTGTAATGCTGATCTATCAAAGAAGTAGGCCTCACAGTAGTGGAAAATGATTTGTGACTTTTTCACTGCCAGGACATGTAACACACATAAATGCATGTCCTGCCTTTTACTTACATTGCACCCTCCCCTATAGGTTACCTAGGGCCTACCTTATGGGTGACTTATATGCAGAAAAAAGGGAATTAAGGCTTGACAAGTAGTTTTAAATGCCAAGTCAAAGTGGCAGAGAAACTGCACCCACAGGCCTTGCAATGGCAGGCCTGAGACATACGTAAGGGGCTACTTATGTGGATGGCACACCTAGTGCTGCAGGTCCACAAGTAGCATTTAATTTACAAGCCCTGGGCACATGTAGTGCACTTTACTAGAAACATACGAATACATTAAATATGCCAATTGGGTGTGAACCAATGTTACCATGTTTAGGCAAAAGAGCACCTGCACTTTAGCAATGGTAAAGTGATGAAGTGCATGTGCAGTGGTAAAGTGTGCTGAGTCCTAAAATCAGCAAAAACAGAGTCAGAAAAAAGAAGGGAGGGAGGTAGGCAAAAAGTTGGGGGATGACCACCCCAAGGATGTCCGGTCTAACAGTTATCAACAGAATTCTACTAGTGGTGGGACACTCAGTACCCTGCTTGCTGAAATTCTTATTCCATCCCATTTTAATACCAAGCACAAATATGCAATTTACATCTTACTGGTCCAAACAGTGCAAAATCTTCAGCTCTTCAGTGCTATGTAATCTCTGTAAAGATAGGATAGCACTTTTTCTTCGCTTCTAATAAGTAAGCACAATATGTTTTTCATGTATCTCAAACTCTCGTCCACCTTGATGCTAGAACTATTGACTTTATTCCTATTTGGGAAAGTCACACTATAACAAGGTATGGGCATTATGTTGTTATATTTTTACAATCTAGAACCATCACTAAGAGAATACATAAGTGGTCCACGGGTTTTAATCATGCCTCACCCTGTTCTCATCCTCTGAAAATCTGGTGTTTTCTCTCAGTGCCACACACTCCACTTTTGACCGTCTGACCAAAGCCAATCCCCATACTGAGCACTGACAGCTTATGCTCGACTTCTATGCCTTCAATATGCACCACTTAGCTAAATCTACAAATTTGCAACTCTGCACTGCTTTCTAAGGTAAGGTACTTATTCCTAATAACTGATACTTTGGCCTGTGATTGGAGTAATAACCGTTGTCACTTGCAGACAATAGACTTGAATTGCGGGACAGGCTCACCCAAAATGAAAAATTCAGTATTATCTGTATTACACGTACCACAGGTACATGCCATAAATTGTGTGCATCCTTGTAGGGGTAAAGGTGATGGAGAAAAGGAAATAGAATAATTTTAAAATTTAGCAATTCGAGACACTATTGATGCATAACTGTAGGGAATTAGCCTCTTTCTAGCCTGGTTACCCCCACCTTTGGCCTGTTTGTGAGTGTGTGTCAGTGTGTTTTTACTGTGTCACTGGGATCCTGCTAGTCAGAGAAAAACCTATAAGTCAGTGTGTTTTGCCTGTCTCACTGGGATCCTGCTAGCCAGGACCCCAGTGCTCATAGTTTGTGGCCTAATGTGTATGCCTGTGTCACTGAGGCTCTGCCAATCAGAACCCCAGTGCTCATGCTCTCTCTGCCTTTAAATTTGTCACTATAGGCTAGTGACTCCATTTACCAATTTCAATTGGCACACTGGACCCCCCCTTATAAGTCCCTAGTATATGGTACCTAAGTACCCAGGGCATTGGGGTTCCATGAGATCCATATGGGCTGCAGCATTTCTTTTGCCACCCACAGGGAGCTCAGCCAAACCCTTACACAGGACTGCCATTGCAGCCTGCGTGAAATAACGCACACGTTATTTAACAGCCATTTTCACTGCCCTTAAGTAACTTATAAGTCACTTATATGTCTAACCTTCACTTGCTGAAGGTTAGGTGCAAAGTTACTAAGTGTGAGGGCACCCTTGCACTAGCAAAGGTGCCCCCACATAGTTCAAGGTCACTGCCCCAGATTTTGTGAGTGCGGGGACACCATTACACATGTGCACTACATATAGGTCAATACCTATATGTAGCTTCACAAGGGTAACTCAGAATATGGCCATGTAACATGTCTAAGATCATGGAATCGTCCACCTGTTACACATCTGGTACTGGGGAGCCAATTCCATGCATCCTGGGGGCTCCACAGTACTGCCAAACCAGCTCTCTGAGGTTTGCACTGCAGCTACAGCTGCTGCCACCTCGCAGACAGGGTTCTGCCCTCCTGGGGTCTGGGCAACCCAGTCCCAAGAAGGCAGAACAAAGCATTTCCTCTGAGAGCAGGGTATTACACCCTCTCCCTTTGGAAATAGGCGTTACAGGCTGGGGAGGGCTTGCCTCCCCCAACCTCTGGAAATGCTTTGAAGGGCACAGATGGTGCCCTCCTTGCATAAGCCAGTCTACACCGGTTTCAGGTACCCCAGTCCCTGCTCTGGTGCGAAACCGGACAAAGGAAAGGGGAGTGACTTCTCCCCTGTCCATCACCACCCTCTGTCATCTTGTTTTCAGAGGTGTGAGGACACTCTGGGGGCCTCTGAGTGGCCAGTGCCAACAGGTGACGTCAGAGACCCCTCCTGATAGGTACAAACCTGGGTAGGTAGCCAATCCTCCTCTCAGGGCTATTTAGGGTCTCTCCTGTGGGCTTCTTCTCAGATTATGACTTGCAACAATCCACCAGGACTCCTCTGCATTTCTCTCTTCGACTTCTGCAAAGAATCGACCGCTGACTGCTCCAGGACGCCTGCAAAACTGCATCAAAGTAGCCAGAAGACTACCAGCGACATTGTAGCGCCTAATCCTGCCGGCTTTCTCAACTGTTTCCTGGTAGTACATGCTCTGGGGGCTGCCTGCCTTCACCCTGCACTGGAAGCCACGGAGAAATCTCCTGTGGGTCGATGGACTCTTCCTCCTGCTCCAGCAGGCACCTAACTACAGCCTCACCGGTACTCTGGGTCCTCTCTCATTATGACGAGCGTGGCCCCTGGAACACAGGTGGTGGACCCAAGTGACCCTGACTGTCCAGTGGTCCAACTGTCCAAATTTGGAGAAGGCAAGTCCTTGCCCTCCCTCCCCAGACAGTAATCCTGTGCACTGTGTGATCTGCAGCTATAAGGGCTTCTGTGAACATTTCCAAGAAATCCTGCATGCACATTCGAGCCTAGGTCCCCAGCTCTCCGTCCTGCGATGCTCAGCACCCTGAGTTGACCTCCGGTGTCGTAGGACCTCTCTTTACTGTGTTGAGACGACCACTGTGTTCAGTCTTCTGGAACCCATGTTAAAGGACTCCTGCGGGTGCTTCCCTCCTTTAAGTGGGCTCTATACGTTGCGGAGGGGCCCCTCTGTCTCCTCCCCTGAGTGGCGACATCCTTGTCCTTCCTGGGCCCGGGCAGCACCCTTTTTCTTCAACCGCAACTCTTGCAGGTAGCAAGGCTTGTTTGAGGTATTTTACCAAGGAAACAACACTGCATCTACCACCACGCTGTGGGACATCTTCTGCACAAAGTAGAACCTCCTACCTTCTATCGTTGGTACAACACCAGCATCTTCTTCCAACCGGGGGCAGTCATTTTGCCCCTTCATCCTGGGTTTAGTGGGCTCCTGCCAGCACCCCCCACCCCACCCAGACACTTTATCGACTCTTGGACTTCGTCCCCTTCTTTTACAGGTCTTCAGGTCCAGGAATCCGTCTTCAGTGCTTTGCAGTCTGTTGTGGTCCTTGCAAAATCCTTTATCACGACTTTAGTGTGTTTTGGGGGAAATAGCAGTACTTTGCTCCTGCTTTCCTGGGTCCTGGGGTGGGGTCTCCTTTACACCCTTAGTGTTTTCTCACACTCCCAGCGACCCTCTACACACTACACTTGCCTAGGGGTGCATTCATGGTTCTCAATCCACTTACTTAGTATATGGTTTGTGTTGCCCCTGGGCCTATTGAATTCTTTTGTGTTTTACAGTGTTTGCACTACTTTCTGACTGTTTTACTTACCTTATTTGGTTAGTTGTGTATATTTTGTGTATGTTACTTACCTCCTAAGGGAGTATATCCTCTGAGATATTGTTGGCACATTGTCAGTAAAATAAAGTACCTTTATTTTTAGTAACTATGAGTATTGTCTTTCTTATGATACAGCATCATCATATGATATAAGTCTAAGTAGTATTGCATGAGCTTTGCTTGTCTCCTAGTTCAGCCTTGGCTGCTCTGCCATACGTACCTCTATCAGCCTAAGCTGCTAGAACACTACTACACTCTACCAATAAGGAATAACTGGACCTGGTACAAGGTGTAAGTACCATTGGTACCCACTACAAACCATGCCAGCCTCCTAAAATAATCTATTCCAGATCCCTTTTCCTTCTTTGAACAAGTTTCTGACAGTTTCAGATCAGGAGGCCAGCAGGCTAGCCACTAGAATCACTGGGTACTGAGGTGAAGTTGCAGGCCAGCAGGTCAGCACAGCAGGGTAGCAGTTCCTTCAGAGCCTACGTCCAGCAGAGTGGCAGTCCGCTCAGCAGCACATCAGTCCTTCTTCCTGGCAGAGTATCCACAGGTGCAGATGTCTACTGAAGAGTTGGTGTCCGAGGTCCAGTAGTTATACCCAGTTGTGCCTCTGAAGTGGAAAGAAGTGTCTATATATTTGAAGTGCACAGGTGTCCTGCCAACCTGGCTCTAGATTAACTACAGAGGTTTTGCAGCCCTTTGTGCAGAGACAGGACACAGCCTGTAAATATAGGATGGGCTGGTCCCAGCTCCTACTTGCCATCCTGCTAGGGATGGCCCATTTCGTCACACCTAAGTTCCTAATTGTGCGTGGCTGCTCAGAGGAATACAGTAGCACAAACACCATCCAAAAGCAATCTTTGATGAAAAGATTTATTTAAAATCACATATTACAAATGTCGCCTCAGAAAGAGCCGAGCGTTTTCTCTTCCACCGCGTGCTTCAGTCAACCGTCGTTCTCCATGTTCCATCAGGCACGTTCCAACAGAACATTCCCTCCTTCTGCAGTTTGTTCTACATTTGCCTAACTATTACAATAGGATACTACAAATACACGAAGCCCAACTACATATATGAAACAATGTAATTCAGCCCAAACTTTCTGGTCCAAAATTGATCTTTGTGATAGGTAAACTTTAAGGTATCAAGAGATTTTTCTATGGAAATAAACACAATTGAATGCAGCTCTTCCACATTTGAAACACTAGATATTAATTTAAAATAGCTTCAGAGGTTAGGGGAAGTGGTTCTGTCTGGCATAAACCATTCAGGTCTGAATGATCAGGAGGGGCATAACCTTCAGAATCCTATTTGTCAGAAGTTTACTGAAGATTGTATAATCCAATCTAACAGCTGTGGTCTATACAAGGTGTTATCCAAAGAATACAGGTCAGGTCTGGGGGTAACCACCAACATAGCTCTAGTCAAAGTAAAAGGTTTACCAGGTGGCCAAATTAAATGATTTAAGTTTCACCAGTCCTGAGGCAAGTTTCTCAACAATACCTTGCAAACCTCTACCGGTAATCCATCCAGTCCTGGGGTCTTACCCTCTTCCATTAACAAGATTCCTTCTCAAATTTCATTGAAAGCAACTGGCCCTCTATAGATCTGTTTTGCTCCAAGGCAAATGATTAAGGACAGACTTATTCTAAAATTCCTTAATTTCCAGCATGCTACGGTCCAGGTCCACAGCATACAGCTGTTTAGTAAGCTAGGAAAAATTCACTATTTCAAAAGTTGGTAAAAACAATATTCCCTGTCCCAACCCTAATCACAATAACTTCACCCCTATGGGAGCCAGCTCTAATTAACCTCACAACTATTTTACCAACCCAATCTCGCTCTTGGTGCTGTCTCAGTGTCGTCTACTAGATTCCTGAATGGCCAGTAAGTGCAATGTCTTCACTGGTTTACCACACCTTAGTGCAACCCACTAATAGGTTCTGTGCTAGGATCAGTGATCATTGACTGGTTCAAGTAGTTGAGTCCTCAAGTGTAGTTTATCCCCTCATATTAGCACCGACACTCAATCATTATGTTCCCTATGACTGAAGCATTCTAGCTGCATAGTTCCCGAATAGCCTTGGAATTTATCCAAACAAGAATGGAGAAAGGGGACATGTGAGTAAATTGAAAACATCTGCACTAAGAAATTAAGTCCTTCACATATTCACCAACTTCTAATGTATCAACTATTTCCTGAACTTTGAGGCCTCTTTACTGCTGGCAGATCGGTGGGGGTGGGTACTATCCAATATTGGATCTGCAACACAATTATAATTGCAACCCCAGAGTGCATAATACAAGAAAGTGACCACTAAGCGTCCTGCAATCATTGGCAAAAAGACAGTAGGGTGTCAAGCCAGAACATACATTATATATATATATATATATATATATATATATATACATACACACACACACACACACATACACATACACAAACACACACACTGAAAAAAAGGTTACAAGAACGTTATAGTTAAGAAATAGATTTTTTTTTTTTAAACATAGAAATTCAATTTAAAAAAAAAAAAAAAAAAAAAAAGGTTACAGTGACATTATAATTAGGCTCACATTTTAAACGTAGAAAACCATAGAAATTCAGCTGTTAGCGTTCTTTCACGTAATTATAACCCTTGCGCCCCCTCTGTGAACAGTATTTTCCTCAAAGATTTTTCTGCAAGTATCACGTTGATATTATCAATGATGTTATCAATGATGTCATGATTGCTGTACTATGTGGGGTAATTAGAAGTGCATGGTGAGGACACGAGTTATAGTTACCTTAGGGCACAAGCAATTTTATTTTCATGCCTTAATCCAACCATTGCCGTACACGTCCTTTGGCCGCGCACACAGCGGGGTTGGCTGCACTGCCTGCGACCAACCCCCTATAACCACCCAACCCCCATTCCATGCACGGCACGGGTTGGCCTCATTGTCTGGCCTGCACCCAGCCCCCTATAATCACCCAACCCCTACGCCATACATGGCCTTCGGCCGCACGCGGCGGGGGTTGGACACACAGATACATATTCTGGTAATGATTCCTAGATGATTGGAGTACCCATCCTATGTATCCCTGCCTTATCTAGTTCTACATTTTCTTTCAGAATGGGGGACAAAATATACACTTCTTGAGTAAGTGAGGAGTAAGCAGTGCTGTACAACTGCCCCCACCCACAGTACAACCTTGAAATAGTTCATAGTCACCCATATTAGGAGTCCAACACTGCCATAATTATGGGCAAAGTTACAGACAAAATAAAAACAGTTGACCCGCTTTTGGAAGTAATCTCAATGGATTGAGTCGCATTAACAAAGATGCTGATACTCCCTGAAGTCTATATGTCTTTCAGGGTGTGATGCGAGTGTAACCTACAACAATCTTTGACAGAACTAATATAATGATGTCAGAACTATTATGGGCAGGTACTTAACCTGGACCTAAATGGCTGAATCTGCAGTTTACAGATAGTGAGTGGCTTGAGATACATGAACAAAAGATCCAGTAGTATAAGATTTTGCTTGACAACATAAGTTACTATTTGGAACATACAATGCTTAATTTCAGTCAGTGGAGCGGAACCTACTCATTTTTGGGGTCAGGCAATTTTTTTTGTTCATCAGACAATGACCAGGAGCAAGACGGTAAAAACTTTGCAAAGGTTGAAAGCAGGAACCTGCACAAGACAGATAAATGGGCTGGGAACATGTCTCTGGAAGCAAACATGTACCCCAATATTTAGGACACTCAAAAATTTAAATATTCAGAAATAACCTCAGACAATTCTCCCTCAGATTGATCTTGCACAAAAAAGCACCCTCCCCAGCATAGATTTAGCATAGTAGCAGAAATAAATAATTGAGATCACTAAATGAATGAGTTCTGGAGCAAAGGAAAATTAAAAGGTTTATTCTAAAAATCTCAAAAATAAAGCGGTACAAAATAAATGCCATGAAGGCTTCAATGCAAAGTTACAAAGAGTGGTCAAATCAAAATTACTGTACGCCCAAATCAGCAGCAAAATAATTAGAAAAATAAGTAAATACAATAAATGAATACAAACATTAGGTAGCATCCCTAATAGAAAAGGAAAGTTGTCTGGCTCAAGGAGTTCTTGTACTAATTTGTTATGCAAGAATTATGTATAGCAGTATAATGATTGTGGTATGAGCTAACTCTATGGAAAAATCACAATAAAACATTTAAATTACCCAAGAACATAGGCACTATTCCATTTTAACAAAGCATCCAGCATGTTTCATGCCACTTCCATTCAAAGCTATTCAAACTAATATGAAACCTTTCAAATACGACACTTCACACTAATGAATAAGACTAGGCCCAGCAACAGAGCTAGAGAGAAAGGGCTTTGTATAATTGCAACAGTTAGCAACACAGAATATTTGCAGGGTGATAAGATGGGGGGTGGGGGGGGGGGACAAAGAAGTGAATAACAAACCGCATTCTTTTTTTCCGGTGTGGCGTTTTCATATAAATGTGGTACAATTTCATTACATTACTAAACACACTTCTATACATCACAGTAAACTTGTTTGACCTATAATAATCTTAACTTATCATATGTGTATTGGATCCATCAAATCATTATTCGTAATTATCTAGTCACAACAAAATAGACCTAGAAAAAGACTTCCACAGATTCCCCCTCCGATTATTCTATAATCACTAAATATATTAATAACATTTTAATCAATCAGGAAATCTTTTAGTGGGCATCACACTCAGTTTTCTTTCTGGAATTCTCTTCTGCCATCTTCAGCTGGTTACAGACACACTCCTTAATATACTCCTTTTCGTACTCCTCAGACATTTTCCTTTTCAAGAAACCATTATTACCAGGGTTTCTACATTTCTTGATCATACTTTAGGAAATGTCAGAATAAGAAACAAGACAATTGCACAAACCATCATAATTATTATTAAAGGTATTAGAACTAGGTTTAGGCTCCCTCCCCCAATTAGCTAACCATATCTAACTTAGTTAAAACCCTTCTCTAACTCACTAAACCAGGTACCAACAGCTTCCCATAAGCAAGGATCTTTGAAAGATTGAAGTATGTGTGAGGTATTAGTTATGTTAGTAATATAAGAATTAATACCTCCACTTTTATCCAAGATCTATGTACAAAACATTTTGGCCCTTATTACCTTGCAAACTATTCCTTCATTTGCCAGGAGAATATCTAACACTAATTTATTCTGCATCGTCACTGCTTTAATAGCTATCATTTCTGTATTTACCAGTTTCAAGGCTCCAGGTGTATCTACTGCACTCTTATACACTAAAGTAGAGAGACGTCTAATTTTCACATCTTTCATTGCCACACGTACAGAAGGAATCATAGCACCTAATATATTCAGAACTACTTTTCCAAAACTGTTTCACTCTTTTCAACTCCATTGCATCATCCATTTCATTCACATGACAATCTCCAGCAAACACCGAAGCATGATGAGATCCAACCCAATAATGCAGCAAATTGAAATAGACGGTCTTTTCACAAACATAATAAACCCATCTGAAGACTGTCTCTCCACCCAACAAAAACATTTTCATTCACCTTGTAATTTCTTTCACACACACTTTCGCCCACATATTGAGTCTTACCATTTTTTATTGTTCTTAACCTAGGTTGTATATTGTTCCTTTATAAAACTTTTCCCTCTCTCCAATCTCTCTCCACCTTTACTGTTCTCCCATTATTGTCCCTGGTAAACTCATTTTCATCTTTACTCAAGCCACACACATACTACAGTATTATCGATTTAAGTTATGTAATTATCAAAATGTACAATATTTAATAAACTATTATCCTCTACTTAAACACCGAGATCGTAGCAGGGAATGTACTTTGTTGCTTCTGTTGCCACATTCATCTGATAAGAAACAGATCTCACAGAATCAGGCAAACCTTTGCAGTAATCTAGCAGGTCATTTGTTATTGAAAGTAATGCAGATGAAGAAATATAGGCAAGTGCCATTGCCCTTCTCATGATCACCTCATGGTTGATAAACCAATCTTTCTGTCAGGACTACTTCTCATGATCACCAACCAAACCGAAGTGCAGTGGGACACTTTAGTCCAGTTGAAGCACAAACTTTGGCTAATTTGATCTCAAGTTCTATCTGTTCTCTCCACAACACCTGAAGATTGCAGGCAATAACTACAATTAAATCTCTTATTTATCTGGTATTCTGTGCAGACTATCTGCAAAACCTCAGTTCTAAAATGGAGCCCCACAATCTGTCCTAATAGAAGTGGGGATTTCGATTCTCTGCATCAACTCTCTCCTCTAATGTTTGGCAGCTGTACGGCCATCTGATCTCCAGGTGGAACAGACCTCAACTCTTTTAGAAAATAAGCAGACAATAGCCAAGACCTATTTTAAGCCATTACAGGCTGGCATCTCTACAAAGTAGGCCTTCTGATTTATCAATGCGATTCATAATGGTTCAGATCTTTATTCCTCAATTGTTTCTTTGACATATCATGCACCTGCCACATGCCATCGGAATTATTTCCAAATCTTGCATTTTCAGAATACTTAACCAATATGCATATCATGTTTTGTCTTCCTACATGTGACTTACTATGCAGCTATTGACCCATTGGATACAACATTGCATCAGGAAGGATATATTTATTTTCGTCATTAACATACAAAGCCTGGTAATCTTTATTTTAAATCAATTTCTTTCATTTCTTTTTCTCATCATCTGAAGCCTCTTCTCGGAAATCTCTCAATTCAACGTCTGAATCGGTTTCATAAAGAACAGTTTACATGTTCACCATTTTTGTATAGTACTTGATTCATCATTCTCATTTTCCAAGTGAGACACTCATTTCCAGCTTTATGGGCAACACACTTGACCACTGAAATTTATTTTGGCTGCTATATTGCTTTTAGTAAATCCTGTATGTAAACACTGTTCTTTATAGGAACTCTGGAAGAGGCTGTAAAGCCCTTCTGTGACCACAGCTGACCAAAGTCATAAACCATTACAAAACCACATTGGTTGGCTGTGTAAATTGTTAAATAATTTGCAATTGGACAATCAGGAGGCTCTTGTTAAGGCAACCAGTTCCACCACTTGTGCATAAGTTACATTCAGTAGACAGGATAAGTCCAAAATCTCAGCATTTGCAGCTCTCAATTCTCCATACTGTAGTCTCAAACAAGAACTATAAACAAATAATGTCAGACCAGTCATCGCCAAAGGACTTTTTCTTATGTCTGGCCTTCGTTTAGATTATATAACTCAGTACCTGAATTTGCATTGGTACACTGGTTTATCATCAGTGCCATCATTTTCATTGTTTTCCCTGTTTTCAGCTGCAAGAATAACTTTCTCATAATGAGTCAGCCTACTGTTTGTCATGTGCTCATTTCTTGTTGAAGGCAACAGACTCTCCACCGAGTGTGAGGCATATACTGTTAAAGTATGGCCATTCATTAATCCTACCCTTTGTTCAATGGCAGCATGAACATCTGTAATCAATTTTAAACAACCCGGAAGACTTGAAGCTACTGGGTCCAATACTGCTGATAGGTATGCCACTAGATGCATCAGCCCCCCCATGTCTCTGTATCAGGACTGAAAGTGTATGTACATCCTCCTTTTTCGTGAGAAAACAGGAAGAAAGATAGATTATAGTCTGGAATTCAAAGTGCTGGTGAATGACAAAGACTCTTTCTCAATTCTTTGAATGCTTCAAAACATTATTTGGCAAATGGTACCAGATCTTTTATCTCACTGTGAGATGGCTTTACAAAAGGCTTTGCAATCAAAGAAAAGCTCATAATCCATTGATTACAGTTGCCAACAATCCGAAGAAACATCCAAACCACCCACTCAGTGGTTCGTGAGCTCATTTTCAGAATTGAAGAGACATTCTTTACTCACACCTTTTTCAAAATTGTGTTCAAGATAGATTACTTCTTTTTAAAAGTACTGCATTTTAGTTGGAGAGACCTTATGTCCACTGTCAACTAGATGTTTCAATAGGGCAACTGTATCAAGTTTATAGCCTTCTGTGTCTTAGTGCAGCATACTGATGATTTGCAGACTGCATCTAAGACTGAGGGCCCGCTTTAGATATTGGCGGATGGGCCACACAACAGTGATGGACCTCCCATCCGACAAAATCTATATCCCACAGTAAGTAATGGATTTTAGATTTGGGCAGACAGGATATCCCTCACCGTTACAAGACAACCTCAGATTTCCCATATCTTTCTTCAGGGTTTGACTAAATATTCAATGACTGTCTACACTCTTGTGGAATCCTACACCACACAAGAACAGTATTCAAAAAGTGAAATGCAAAGAGGTACTGACTCTCTTCATGAAGGGAATACCTTTATGTATCTGAAGGAATGTGACACATCACTACTGCTGGAGCCAGTACCACATAATAACATGGGATGACAATTTGTTAATCTTTTGCAAATCTTGAACAATTTTTAACTTCCCATTCAGTTTCCTCATCCCAAATACAGAAGAATTACAAGGACTACCAAGTACCTCCCAAAGAATTATCTGTTCATTCATTTTTCAATCACTGACTCTCATACCATTCTTCGGCCTTATTTGAAAACCTATATTGTTTTTTTCTTGGGAATATTGCACCAGACTTTACTTTTATTTTAACTGGCTTTGCTCTTAAATCAAGCCAATCTCTCTTCCAGAGAAATCCCATCACTGACAGGATGTCTTAAATCCAGCGGTAGGTGCTCTTGAGCTACAACCAGAAACTACTGAACTGTAGAGTTTTAGGATTTTATTTTGATCACTGAAACCTCATTTTGCCCATCAGTTACAACACCATTTGTTTGTTTAACAACTTGTTTATTACTAATCTCAACAACTTAGACTTCTCTTCCTGAGCGGGATTGGTTTGGGACTTCCGCAGAACGAACTATCCCTCAGATCTACCTCTAGGACTGCTCCAAGTATGGGATTAGTCTCCCCCTTCGGGGACTGTCATTGTGTTACCCTGCACTATATGGCATCTTATTTCTGATGTTTTGATGCATCACTGATGCAGAAGGCATTGACATTCTAAATGAATTCTGATTAGGCACACCCTACCATGAACTCTTCAGTCAGGACCATCAAGTTCTCTGTATTGGGGAAATCTTGAATTCTATTTGGATACTGGCAACAAAGGCATTTCTAGTCCCAGACCCCCCCCCCCCCACCCCCAAAGAAGTGACAAGCATTATTTATTTTCAAAATTCACATTCATCGAATGGTTATTCATCATCCTCTTGCACTACCTTGCATCATTTCTCATTTACATGCCTTGCATTTAATCCATCGCATTCATTCCATGCTGAATATAATTCATATTTGAACCTGTTTGGTTTCTGGATGCTCTGTCAAACTGTTTTGTCTGAACAATCAGAAGCTTCTCTAATATTTTTTGCTTTGCTTCAAAGTAGTCACTACTGCATTTTGCAAGCTTCCATATTTCACCTATGCTTTTTGTCTGCCAACACAGTTCATTCTGCTGTATGCAATTGCTGAGTTCGGGCCTAAAATCCATATTGAAAACAGAAACAAAACCACAAACATCATCTTTGTCATGATCATCAACTCTGCTACGTTTCTTGAAACTCTGCAAGCGTCTCCCATAAAAAGAATTCAGTAACTCTTTCGGTTTCTGGAAAGTTCAATATTCTTACCTAGTGTATATCCTTTTCAGGCATTCTTTTCTTCAAATTTTAATTTATCTCTGTAATTATTGGCTACTTCCTCAGAAGGAGCATTACTAGGAGCAACTCTAGCTGGTTCTTAAGTTGGTCATGCAACTACTGCTTTACATTTTGCCCACAAGTCACTAGAAACTACAATTTTTAATAATTAATTCAAATCAGTCCACAGCACCTGTGAGATATTTGTTGGTCTGTGCACTTCTGTGTACCACTTTTCTGGTTCTGCCTGCAATTTTAAAAACAATTGGAAGTAAAAGCATAAAGAACATCTTGTGTCCATGGCACATGCATTTGCTTTCCACCATGCACTTCCTTAGACAAAATTCTAAAACCGTTCCTGTCCCAACTTCCAAATCGCTTGCTCTGCTTTCATCCCACTTGCTGTCCTTCTCGTTCACCTTTTTCTGTACATCTTCAAAACACTTCATTCTCTGGATTTTTCAATTAAATCTTTAATAATATGTCTCAGTTGGTGCACTTGGGTACTACTGTTGTAGGAGCTTGCAAAATAGTACTCTCTCCTTCTGCACCCAAATCAGGTTTTTAACCAGAACAATTGGTCTACCTATACACAGAGGCGATCTAGAATTCAAAAGATCATTTAGGAAATTCCCCTCCTCATTAGAATCTTTGGTCTCCTTCTCTCCCTCATTTTCCTTGCTTTTAATCAAGTTTCTTTAACTATGGCAAGGCCCTACACCTTTCATTATATCATCACTGCAACATTTCTCTTATTGATATAGCTGGATCTCTCAATGAGACTTTCACTTGCTTAGACAGTCTCTTTCACTCCTTTTCTGTTGCCATTCAGTCCCATTTATTTAGTGCCTTAAACTGTGTAGGTCAGTGCATCGACTTGATGACATTCATAGTTTGTTTTAATAAAGCCAACCTTCTAATGTTAAAAGCACCCTGTAATGGGAACTGTCATTTTTGTTAGATTAAGTAGATTAATGCATAGAGCGCAAGGTTCATCATCATTTCTTATGGAGATGTTCCCTCAGCAAGAAATTTCTAACCCCGCAAGGCACCAAGGAAACTTAATACATTCCCCATTATTTTCAAATAAAACAGTCTCAAAACCACAACACACGAACAAGCGCACAACAACCAATCTTGGTAAGTCTCTGTCAAAGTTCAACTAATCACAGTGCGGCTCTGTCAGTATTCAATCAATAATAGCAAAGCTCTGTGGAGACGTTTCAGCATCCCAGCAGGGCTCCCTGTCTGACTAACTAATCACAGCATGACTTCTCTGTGAGTAACAGGTAAACCTTTCCAACTCAATTTAAACTAAATAAATTCTCGTCTGCCCAACCTAAATAAAATATTCCCATAAATCCACTGTGGGTATGGACGTGTTTGGAAACCCCTTCCATTGGCCAAGAAAGAGGGGTAAGCAGACCTGGGTTGACGAGAGGCCATAGAAAAGCCCAAAGGCCTAGCTGCAGCTCTGCTGTCCATAAAGTGCTTCAGCGCTGAGTCAGTCTTCTCTCCAAAAAAGAAGAGCGCATTCAAACGACAGATCCAAAAGCCAGGCTTGGACATCCCCTGAAAAGATAGTGGTTCTCAGCCAGGCGTGGCACCGCAGGGCCGCAACAATGGCTCTACCCAGCAAGTCGGTTGTGTCCAGTCCACATCGTATGGTGGATTTTGCTGCATCTCTCCTATCAGCAAAAACGTTGCGTTGTTCACGGACCACAGTGTAAGGCTGGCAGAAAAGAACATCCTCTTCCCAATGGTATCCAGTCTCTTGGATTTCTTATCCTGTGGAGTAGAAGGAAATGCACCACAGATGACTCTAGAGGAGGAGGCTTGACCACCAAGCACTCTGGGGTGGGGTGCTCAATAAGAAAACTAGGGTCCCCAGGAACGAGGCCATGGCAGCAGGCAATTGCCTTATGCACAGGAGCCCCTGTGCAGAGCGTGGACCATGCTCCGAGTAGGATGTTTGTGAGTTCTTCATTAAATCTTTAAAAGATAGAAAGGGTTTGAAGGGGCAACTCCTGGCTGAAGCACCTCGGTCAAGACATTCATCTTGACAACTGAAAGAGGGCGACTGAAGGTCCAAGACTTCAGTTGCCTTACGCGCCACCATAGTCAAAGAAGCTCCCTCCTCAATAGACATGGAAGGAGAAAAGACCAAGCCAGTGTCAAGTGAGGTGTCCAACCCACTGGCCTCGCCCAGTCCCTCGTACCAGTTGTCCTCAGTCTCATCTAAAGCATAATGGTATCCATAAGGATCCTAAGACCCCTTCCCATTCATCTCCCTCTGCAGGCCTGCCAAAGGCAAAAGGCAATGGCTCTGATCTGGAGGGCATGGTCCTGGTCAGTGCCGGAACTGGTGTTAGACGACTCCTATCTAGCTCCATGTCAGAGTCTGGAATGATGGTGGGGATGGCACCGCCATGGGGTGTCATCAGCATCGCCACTGGAGCAAGAGCCAAGGAAGGTCTCAGTCTCATTGGTGGTTCTGCTTTGGATCCAATCCTGGCTCCATCGGACCCAACTGATGCCGAAGTCAAACCTGCCAGCAAGAATCCAGTGGGGGCTACTCTCCAGCAATTGGGGGCTGAAGGAGCTCCAGTGGGGCTGGCCGCCCAAATATTAAGTGCATGGACTCATAACATTCTTTGAGCTGGGCGGTAGTCGCTCTGGCACTGGGAAAGATAGGGAAGCGCGGAGCAGACACTCATGTTCTGCCGAAGCGTGAGACCTGGAGTGCCGATGTTCCCGCACCTCATCAGATGACTTAGACTTTTTCTGCTTGTGGGACTTACACAACAACTTCAGGCAGGGCAGCGATCACTGGGTGCAGCTCAGCATACGGCCCGGAGACATTCGACACAACCAGAATCATGAGCGTTGCTGGGCCCTCTGATGTCGGGCAGTGGGGAGCTTGAGGGACCGCTCCCTCAGCACCTTCAGGAGCATGTCACAGCAGTCCTCACAGGTCTTGAAGTTGTGGTCCCCCTACAAGAACCACAGACAAATCAAATGTGGGTCTGTTACACACATCTGCCTGTGACAGGCACCACATGGTTTGAAAACAGCCAGTTTATTTGGGAATATCCTGCCAAACCAGGAGAGAAAATCTCTCAAAAAACGTTTCAACAACAGAAGTGAAAAAGCCAGTTTAAAAAAAAAAAAAAAAAAAAAAAAAAAAAGACGACTGAGGGTAGCTCTACATGGATCAGCATTATCTGGCGCAGGAAGAAAAGAACTGAAGTCAGGGTGCCATGGCGGTGCCCATCTAGGTATCACGCACGTCATTTCTGGTGCGGACGACGTGGACACACAGCCAAACTACACCACCTACTGGCTAGCAGGGGTACTGCTTGAAAACTAATGGATACAGTCTGACGCGTGGGAAATATTCTAAGGTAAGGAATCTGGAGCTAGAAGTCTATCAGATTACATAAACACTATCGCATTTTAAAAGATTTTCAGAGAAGTCCTGTGAATCTTCATCACCATCCATTTCCCAGGAGAAGTTACCTGCATAAACATTTCGGAAATGTAAATAACTCGTAGTAGTAGAAGGTGTTCAATTCTTTCCACTATGAAACGCATTTGACTGACAAGAGTACACCTGCGTGCATTTTCAGGTTGGGAAACTGACTGCAAATATTTAGTAAACGCCCACAAACTTGTGAGTCTGCAGGCAATGTAAGTAGATATGTACAAGCTTTGTGCTAGTCGACTCATCCAGGAATGTTCCACAAATCAGCCCCTGGATGGAAATCTGGTCACAAGGAAATTTCAACACAGTCGTGGACTCTTGTCAGAAAAAAAAGGGAACAGCAACATTTCACCACTGGAGATCATCTAAGTCAAGAAAAACATTTTAGCATCCAAATGCACATATTTGGACCTAGGTTAAGTATGCGTGTGCTCGCCTTACGAAAAATAAAAGTAATGCAGTAACCCAGCAGTTTAATAAATATCCGATATCAGACACCCAACAGTAGACATGAAACGACATGGCATGTAAGTGAGTGATGACATCACACGCTGGTAATTAGCATGCAATGTGAACAGACTTTAGTCATGGAGTGGGCAGACATGCCACAGAATCTCTCTACAATCGGGGTGGCCCAACAGCATGAAGTGGGATTCCGACCAGGTATCAGTACCCTGAGAACAGCTGCAATAAAGGGAGTTTCACCTATATATTACAAAGTAATACTGAGACAGCCCACAAGTAGTAATTGTTAACCTCTTGGGTGCCTTGGACGAGATGATCTCGTCCAAGGCTACAGTTCCCCTGTGCCTTGGACGAGATCATCTCGTCCATGGCACAGGGGAACTTGGGGGCGCGCTAGCGCGCCCCCCGTGCACCCACCCTCCCCCCCCAAGGCGGGGATGGAAGGGGAAGACCTTCCCCTTCCACCCCCGCCCCCCCCCCTGTGACGTCAGCGCGCGCGCTGATGTGTCACAGGGGCCTCCCTCGTCGCGCTGGAAGCTCTGCTTCCAGCGCGATTGAAAAAGAAATGCAAAAGCATTTCTTTTTCAATCACTTGGGAGGCCCGGAGGGGCTTCAAAAGGGAAGGAAAAGTATTTCCTTCCCTTTGAAACCCCACTAGACACCAGGGATTTTTTTTTTTTTTATGATATTGACAAAAGGGAGCGACCCCTTGGGCAAGGGTCGCTCCCATGGGGGGCATTTTTTCTGGAAGGCCTTTTCTGCCCCCCCTGGGGGCAGAAACCTCTAGGGCACCAGGGACCATTTTTTTTTTTTTATGTGTTATTTTATTTTTTTGGGTGGGGAGCGACCCCTTAGGCAAGGGTCGCTCCCCTTGGGGTAAAATTATATTTTGGCTATTTCTGCCCCCCTTGGGGGCAGATTGGCCTATTTTAATGAGGCCAATCTGCCCCCAAGGGGGGTAGAAACCACTAGACACCAGGGAGTTTTTTCTTTGCATGAATTTCACGCAAAGGGAGCGACCCCTTAGGCAAGGGTCGCTCCCTGGGGGGGAGGGCAATTTATTTTAGGCCATTTCTGCCCCCCCTGGGGGCAGATCGGCCTATTATTAGGCCGATCTGCCCCCAGGGGGGGCAGAAACCTATAGGCGCCAGGGCAAGTTTTTTTTTTGTGTTTTTTTTTTTGTTTGTTTGTTTTTTTAGAGATGGGGAGCGACCCATCAGGCAAGGGTCGCTCCCCTGGGGGGGGGGGGGGGGCAAATTGTATTTACACCATTTCTGCCCCACTGGGGGCAGATTGGCCGATTTTAGGTCAATCTGCCCCCAAGGGGGCAGAAACCACTAGGCACCTGGGATTTGTTTTTTGTCGCCAATGTCACGCAGGGGGAGCGACCCCGTAGGCAAGGGTCGCTCCCGGGGGGGGTGGGGGTTGGGGGTTCAAATTTATTTTAGGCCATTTCTGCCCCCCCTGGGGGGCAGATCGGCCTATTATTAGGCCAAACTGCCCCCAGGGGGGGGGGCAGAACCCTCTAGGCACCAGGGCACATTTTTTTTGTGTGTTTTTTTTTTGTTTGTTTGGTTTTTTTCGAGATGGGGAGTGACCCATCAGGAAAGGGTCGCTCCCCTGGGGGGCAAATTGTATTTAGGCCATTTCTGCCCCCCTTGGGGGCAGATTGGCCGATTTTAGGTCAATCTGCCCCCAAGGGGGTAGAAACCACTAGGCACCTGGGATTTGTTTTTTGGCGCCAATGTCACGCAGGGGGAGCGACCCCGTAGGCAAGGGTCGCTCCAGGGAAGGGGTGGGGGCTGGGGGGGGCAAATTGATTTTAGGCCATTTCTGCCCCCCCTGGGGGCAGATCGGCCTATTATTAGGCTGAACTGCCCCCAGGGGGGGGGGGGGGGCAGAACCCTCAGGGCACCAGGGCAAATTTTTTTGTTGTGTTTTTTTTTTTGTTTGTTTGTTTTTTTCGAGATGGGGAGCGACCCATCAGGCAAGGGTCGCTCCCCTGGGGGGCAAATTGTATTTAGGCCATTTCTGCCCCCCTTGGGGGCAGATTGGCCAATTTTAGGTCAATCTGCCCCCAAGGGGGCAGAAACCACTAGGCACCTGGGATTTGTTTTTTGGCGCCAATGTCACGCAGGGGGAGCGACCCCGTAGGCACGGGTCGCTCCGGGGGGGGTGGGGGTTGGGGGGAAGAAATTTATTTTAGGCCATTTCTGCCCCCCCCCTCCTGGGGCCGGCTGAGCTACAGGCCAAACTCCACAGGTAGGCACCTTGCAAAAAACACCTCTGTTTTCTGTGAAAAAATATGTTGTGTCCATGTTGTGTTTTGGGCCATTTCCTTTCGTGGGCGCTAGGCCTACCCACAGAAGTGAGGCACCATTTTTATCGAGAGACTTAGGGGAACGCTGGGTGGAAGGAAATTTGTGGCTCCTCTCAGATTCCAGAACTTTCTGTCACCGAAATGAGAGGAAAAAGTGTTTTTTGGGCCACATTTTGATGTTTGCAAAGGATTCTGGGTAACATAACCTGGTCAGAGCCCCGCAAGTCACCCCATCTTGGATTCCCCTGGGTTTCTAGTTTTCAAAAATGCGCTGGTTTGCTAGGTTTCCCCAGGTGCGGGCTGAGCTACAGGCTAAAAATCCACAGGTAGGCACTGCTTTTTATAAAAAAATGTGATGTGTCCACGTTGTGTTTTGGGCCCTTTCCTTTCGTGGGCGCTAGTCCTACCCACGCAAGTGAGGTATCATTTTTATCGGGAGACTTGGGGGAACGCTGGGTGGAAGGAAATTTGTGGCTCCTCTCAGATTCCAGAACTTTCTGCCACAGAAATGTGAGGAACATGTGTTTTTTTAGCCACATTTTGAGGTTTGCAAAGGATTCTGGGTAACAGAACCTGGTCCGAGCCCCGCAAGTCACCCCTCCTTGGATTCCCCTAGGTCTCTAGTTTTCAGAAATGTACAGGTTTGGTAGGTTTCCCTAGGTGGCGGCTGAGCTAGAGGCCAAAATCTACAGGTAGTCACTTTGCTAAAAACAGCTCTGTTTTCTGTGATGTGTCCACGTTGTGTTTTGGGGCATATCCTGTCGCGGGTGCTAGGCCTACCCACACAAGTGAGGTATCATTTTTATCGGGAGACGTGGGGGAACGCTGGGTGGAAGGAAATTTGTGGCTCCTCTCAGATTCCAGAACTTTCTGCCACAGAAATGTGAGGAACATGTGTTTTTTTAGCCAAATTTTGAGGTTTGCAAAGGATTCTGGGTAACAGAACCTGGTCCGAGCCACACAAGTCACCCCTCCTTGGATTCCCCTAGGTCTCTAGTTTTCAGAAATGCACAGGTTTGGTAGGTTTCCCTAGGTGGCGGCTGAGCTAGAGGCCAAAATCTACAGGTAGTCACTTTACTAAAAACAGCTCTGTTTTCTGTGATGTGTCCACGTTGTGTTTTGGGGCATATCCTGTCGCGGGCGCTAGGCCTACCCACACAAGTGAGGTACCATTTTTATCGGGAGACTTGGGGGAACATAGATTAGCAAAACAAGTACTATTGCCCCTTGTCTTTCTCTACATTTTTTCCTTCCAAATATAGGAGTGTGTGTAAAAAAGACGTCTATTTGAGAAATTCCCTGTAATTCACGTGCTACTATGGTCACCCCGGAATTCAGAGATGTGCAAATAACCACTGCTCCTCAACACCTTATCTTGTGCCCTTTTTGGAAATGCAAAGGTTTTCTTGATAGCAATTTTTTACTCCTTATATTTCAGCAAATGAATTGCTGTATACCCGGTATAGAATGAAAACGCACTGCAGGGTGCAGCTCATTTATTGGCTCTGGGTTCCTCGGGTTCTTGATGAACCTACAAACCCTATATATCCCCGCAACCAGAGGAGTCCAGCAGACGTAACGGTATATTGCTTTCGATAATCTGACATTGCAGGGAAAAGTTACAGAGTAAAACGTAGAGAAAAATTGATGGTTTTTTCACCTCAATTTCAATATTTTTCTTTTTCAGCTGTTATTTTCTGTAGGAAACCCTTGTAGGATCTACACAAATGACCCCTTGCTGAATTCAGAATTTTGTCTACTTTTCAGAAATGTTTAGGTTTCTGGGATCCAGCATTGGTTTCATGACCATTCCTGTCACTGACTGGAAGGAGGCTGAAAGCACAAAAAAATTGCACAAATGGGGTATGCCCCAGTAAAATGCCAAAATTGTGTTGAAAAATTGGGTTTTCTGATTCAAGTCTGCCTGTTCCTGAAAGCTGGGAAGCTGCTGAGTTTAGCACTGCAAACCCTTTGTTGATGCCATTTTCAGGGGAAAAACCACAAGCCTTCTTCTGCAGCCACTTTTTCCAATTTCTTTGAAAAAAACGAAAATTGTCACTGTATTTTGGCCAATTTCTTGGCCTCCTTCAGGGGAACCCACAAAGTCTGGGTAGCTCTAGAATCCCTAGGATGTTGGAAAAAAAGGACGCAAATTTGGCTTGGTTAGCTTATGTGGACAAAAAGTTATGAGGGCCTAAGCGCGAACTGCCCCAAATAGGCAAAAAAAGGCCTGGCACAAGAGGGGGAAAAGGCCTGGCAGCGAAGGGGTTAAAGGATAATGGAGTTACTCTTCGCATCAGTGAAAAAGTTTTATGCAACGTAAAATTAAAGCCATCATGGAAATCAATTGTTCCGCATACAAATGAACTTTATTTAACAGAGCTAGTGAGTATCTGCTGCTCTGCAATAAAACCAGTCAATTCGTATCCACTGGAGTTCTACCAGTTTGGCGCAGAATATCAGAAAAAATAAGCAGTTCATGCGGGCATAATTTATAGTCACCTCACACTTTAGTAGCAATTAAATAATCTGAGTGGTGTAAAGGATAAACACATGATGGTTCGGTTAACACCTTTGGACTGGTGCAGAACACTTTGAAAATCATGCCAGTGACTCGGAAAACATCTCTTACTAAAAGGAGTGCTGGATTATCATACGGCACTTCAAATTTACTACATCTCAATCGTACAAATTTGTATGGAATGGTATTTGTTTTCAGACATTTTTAAATGTGTGTTCCGACACTCCTACATTGACTATATAAGGAATGTTGTGCTCGGTAGGGCGGGATATGTGGTTCAGCAAAGAAAGATAACTATTCGCAAGCCAGTTGGGGTAAAAGCTATGCTGGAGCAGGTTTCCGGCTACACTTTGTAGAGTACCCATAACAAAGGCACACTGGCTTCTGGTTGTGCTGCACAACCTTTACTATATAATTCAAAAACTCCACGTCTGCTTCTTTCCAAGAGAACTAGCTACCATACAGTCCAATCTAGTATGTTATGTCTTCTACTAAATAAAGTTCCACATATTGCCCAGCAGTTCCATTTGAATATAGGAAGTGGTTCGGGCAGGTTACACAAAGTAACTACAGACCAGTGTGATTAAGTGCAAAAGGCTGCTTTAATGGAAGGTGGGCCCTAGTTAATCCCTTTGAGCCCCGAGCAGCCATTGTAACTAAGTTTGTCCTGCTTCACTGATACCAAACATAGCCTAACATTCCATCTCCCTTAAAGCTGTCTGTGAACTAAAACATCCCCATCAAACATGCTGCCAAATGCGATCCTGAAAACTATCCGCCAGTCATTGCCCTTTCTTTTACTACCCTTTAATTTTGTGGCCATGTCCCTTAAATTGCCCTTACTAGCTACCATTCTCCAGCCCCCGTATAGCTGGATTTGACCGACCTGTGACATTACAACTCCCTTCTATAGTTTAAAGGATTCGTTGGCATCCATTCCTCTTTGTAAAACTGTCTTACCAGCAGTAAAACGTAATGCAGGATTGCCCAATCCTGTTCCAACAAAGACTGCCCAAAACAATATCTACACTTTCTGATGTCTTACTGATATTTTTTCTTTTTCTAGAACCAGCACTCAAGTATTACATAGCCAATCGACTGTTCTCACACCGATTCCCCAAATGAAATTTTAAAATAATCCCACCACTTATCAAACTTAAATAGCAAGTGAAACTAAGATTTCCCTCAGGGCCCTTGGCAAGCTTGGACACTGCTCCGAAAGAGGCTGTCCTGCACCCTAGCCTTGACCTTAACCCTCGCCCCTGGAAGAAAGGCGAACAAAACAGGACAGCCTGACCTTCAATTAGTTCAGCCAAGAAGGGAAACAATCAATCATATCCCTCCACTACCCCACCACTGCACAGTGCAAATATACACAACTGAAACAAAACCAGCACATCCCTAGAAAACAACTGTCCTGCAAAAGACATTACAATCAGTAAACATGGCCCTTGTGGTTGGTCGCCTCTTATTTCTTCCCATTCCTCTTCCTCAACCTGCCATAATCTCACGACCTACTTCATCTTCAGCTGGATAACAGACTGAGAAATACTTACCACAGAAACTCGATCCAACCAACATGCTCGCTGATAGAATGGCTTTTATTAAAAAGTTAATGAAATTAACTAGATCATTCAGTTTTTACGGCATTGAAGTAGATCAAAACTCTTGTCCTTACTACACTGCCTACAAACTCACACTCAGCTTGCCTATAGTTCTATCTAGGGGATCCATCAAAGGAATTTTCAATCATCTGTAGTATAATTCATTTCCATAAACCCCAAACTTGGTAGGCATCATGACAGTCTTCTCTGCCACTGTGAACGAGGCAAAAGATCTGCAATGTCATTCTTAGCAAGTGGCACATTCAAGTTCCAAAATTCCAGTCCAAAAATACTATGCAATCTCAAACTCACTTGCCTATCGCCATTTACTTGTGCAGCCATAGCCACATTCTCAACGTTAGAACTAACTTTGGGGTGCACTAGATCTTTGCCTCACAAAACCATTGCCACCACTAGTAGGAAGAATTCCATGAATGTTGTACTCCTGGCTTGCATGAGACATTATTTGGGCCATTCTTCTACACACCACTTCCAGTCACTCAGGCACCTAAATATATTTTTATTTTCCAAAAGATTTTGTTAACTAATGAGCAATGAGTCTGCAAGTTTGAGAGTATGGCTATCCTTTTTCAACAATTTTAACAATCAACCCACACCAAAACACAGCTTGTGATATGGCAAAACAGTTCTTGTCATGGAAAACTTTAATCTCCAACTCAAGTCTCTTCCTGCTCTCACCATTCTATGTGCAAAATGTAAATATCTCAACAAAACATGAACCTTCATTAACTCCAATATCTTCACTGCTACTGGCTTCTCCAGCAAAGCTAATAGTGTATTTATTTCCTCACTGGGCAATTAGACTTTCATCTTTAGTGAGCATAGCTCCCCTACTAAAGGTTAACACTTGACTTGGCCCTTCTGTCTTTTCTGTTACCAATGGTATCCCTAAAAGAAACTGGACACATTGAAATTGCGACAGCATTACTTGACACTTGTCTAAGCCAACTCTCTATCCAAAAAATAAATAAGACTAGTGTGTAATGCTCTGAAAACCTATTAGCGATGTAAAAATAACTACAAGTAGTGTCTAAAGACCTCAACCAAAAAACATGAGACTGAACACCCAATGGCTCCCTCAAACTGGTTGCTCAGAAGACAAAAATCACTTGGTTCAAACAGCAACAAGTGGAAGGCTGACTTCACATTATATTTTGTCACCTCTTCCTTATTCTTCAATCCCTCTTCAACTGAATGACATCACCTGCAATGAAAGTTTCTGATTTAAAATTTTCCTGCATATTCTAGAGTAATCAAATCATTACCAACATTCTTTCCAGCCTAAGGCACAACTTTCTTTTGCCGTTTTTAAGAATCACTCCAACAATTTGTTTCTGATGATATCTGGATGTGGCTTCACAGACCTTACACTTCTGAACCGTCTTTGTTCCTGAAGGTCTTGATGCCCAGAACCAAAGACTTTCTTAAAACACTGTTCCAGAGCCTTTGTTGGTGTCATCTCATGATAAACCAACAGCCCCTTGTAGAACTTTTCTACCTTAACTGTAGGAGTGATCCTTCTGCCAAACCACCCCCCACTCCCAAACAGGGTGCCGTCCCAAAATCCAAGCAGTCAAAAGCACCCAAACACAGGATTTCCCCCCACACAGTATACACAAACACTTTACTAAACCTGCAAAATGCTCTGAAGCATTGGCCCTTATTAAATCACCACCAGGCCAAACTGCAGGCTGTTCGCCTCTTACCAATTCTCCCACATGGAAATTGGTGGGACACACCAGAGGATAGGTATTGAATCAACAATCCACTCACAGTATGGAATGCAAGCAGTGGCCTTGAAGGAGTCATCCATGGCAGCTATAGTTCACAGACTGCTTCCCTCACTGCTCATCAGGGTTCACTGCTAACCTTGCCTGAAACTCATCATAATTCATAAATCATGCTATACCTTAAAAGTCCAACTGCTTCTTTCTAATGACATCTCTGTATTTACACAGAACTACACACTGCAAAGGATGGCTTCAACAATATACACTTACAAAGATTAAGAATGCGAAAGTCTGGGGCGTGGCAAACAAGATGGCTGCAGAAATGGGTTTATGAGATGTCCTGCAGCCAGTTCTTAGTCCTGCTAATATCCTGCCAACTGCCCACAACTGAACCCAACCAAGCTCTGCCCTGACCCTGCAACTGTGGGGGGAGACATGAACCAGGCGGTCGAGGCCTGGCGATGCAGAAAAAATGGCGAGCAAAATCTGGAGCCTATACAAGATGCAGGAGGGAAATGGCGATGGACACGTGCCGGCTTTGACTGCCAGCACAGATAAGGCAGAAGTAGCAGTCCTGAGTTTATAGACATACCCGGAAGCTCTGCGACTGCCGATACGCTTGCCCAGACAGTACTGCCACCTGGAGAGGAGCAGCCCACGTTTGTCTGCCCTGTTGCGGAGAAAGAGCAGCAGCGCAGCAGCAGATTGCCCTAGGGAAGAGGTGATGACAGTGCAACTGAGGAGGATTTGACTTGGGGACCCGTTCCAGCGGTGGTAGGGGTGGCGCCTGCAGTCCCTGCTGAGGTGGCCGCCCTGGCACTCCAGACTCCCAAATAGACCAGTTAGCTTGGTAACTGGCGCACCGAGAACCACAGCCAACGGCGGCGGGTGCTTGACATGTGTGGTGTTCTGACTGATCGACCAGATGCTGGAAGATACGCAAGTGAGAGTATTTTTTTTTTTTAAAGCCCTCCCCTGGGATGTTATGAAGAAAGCAAGTTATCCATGAGACTGCTGCCACAGCTTTGGGGTGGGAGGGGGCGGTGCATTGATTGTTTTGTGGCCCCTGAGTTGCAGCACTGCTTCTTAATACTCTATATACCGAGAGGCTGTGAGCCCCCCACTACCTCACCCAAACACTGACTGAGTCCGGATGAGGGGGGGGGGCGTCATCAATGAAGGCCACCCATAGGAATGCCACTCGACTAAGCCCTCCATATCTTGGCTGTTCTGATGCCCTAACTGACCCAACCTCTGGGGATACACGCCCCCCATATCAACGCTACACCACCTCACCATGCTAACTACAGGGGAAGGGGCCTGCCTTGCCCCCCGCATTGACTTTGCAGAAACTTGACGAGGGGGACTCTTTTTACCCCAACACCACAAGGTAGCCGCAGGTAGGGGCTCCTGGGAATTTGCCTTGGAGCGGCATGCAGTGTCAGCCCTGGAGTCGACAGACTGAGACCCTACTCGTAATGCAGTGGTCCACTGCGGCGACACCCTTCCTGATTAGAACTAGGGGCTGCTGGACGCACAGGCCACTAACTACTGACACGGCAGATCCCTCCTGAGGGTACTGTCCAGGGAGTGCCCTGCGCAGCATTAAAGAACAGACGCCAAAACATGGCTAAAGACAAGGATCCTAAGCCCCTCCCCGACAGAGCAAGTTGGGATGCTATGCAAGGGTGGTGAGCCCCAGGGGGAATCACAAGCTGCTACACTGTCATTGCCTGACAATGCAATACTGCTATCAGCAATCGCTTTACAGTTGAGGTTCAAGATAGGGGAGGTAAGATCCAAAGTATCCCTTCTACTTATGGAATGTAACTCAGAGTGACAACAGCACAGACCAGGATCTCAGGAATGAAAGACGTCACCCAAGGGTTGTGCAAGGAAGTCACAGAGATCTGTGCTCTAACTAAAGAACTGTTATGAAGCGTGGACGACACTGAAAATTGGGCCAGAAGAATCAACTTGCGCTTTGTGGGATTTCCAGAGGGAGTTGGGTTATCAGATATGGCCAACTTTCTGAATCAGTGGCTGAAAGCTTTGCTCCCCCTGGATCACTTCTCTCCTGTTTTGTCATAGAACAAGCCCACCAAGCCCTAAATGCTAAACCTCTGCCGGGAGCCCCTCCCCAACCGGTAATAGCTCACTTTCTCAACTTCTTGGACTGTGATCCTATTTTACACGAAGTGCAAGGCCTCAGTGAAGTCAGATTTGAAAACACAAAATTCACGGTTTTACCAGACGATTCACAAGAGGTCGAAAAACAACACCGTACATCTGACTCAGAAAAGGCAAAATTAAAGGGCCCTCCATACAGGTTACTGTATCCAGCCAAGCTCAAGGTTCTCTTTGAGGGATGTACCAATTTTCTTCTACTTGCAAGAAGCATGTACTTGGGTGGAAGAATGAAACCAGGAATATCCTCAGAATCTGAAAAGGAACCTTCCCTGTCCTGGAAACAATTGAAGGGGTTGCTTGACGGATGACTCCGCCACTGGCCTCTGACAGTGAACATTCACTTGTAGCTGTGATTGCCGGCCTGGAAGGAGACTGCCCAGACATCGCTGTGCATGGGGAGGAGAGGAACTAGAACAAAATCAGGACTGGCAAAAAATGAAAGGCGATGAACCACCACAGGGGTAAAGTACGAGTGCCCATGGACAACCTCCCCCCACTACTATTTTGTCCTTTTATTGTTGGTTTCACTATCTGTTGAGTTCTGAATAGGGATGACAGGCTCCAGAACTCTCATTCTCTCTTCAGACCCAAGCTAGTTCGAATGATGTGGTTCCATATTGGGAGAAGATCTAGGAGGGTGGGGTGGGGGATATAAACGTTCCACAGGGGAATTTTGTTATGCTTGGTTGTACTTCCTGGCACTCGCTGAGATTATTGTTACACAGTCACAAGCCAAACAGTGGTGGGATGGGCCAGACGGACTACCAGATATATTTTGACTCTTCCTGGGGAGGTGACACCGAGTTTTCAAAGGGAGGATTCCCCCCCATCGATACGGACATGGAATGTGA
The DNA here is from genome assembly GCF_031143425.1 of Pleurodeles waltl. Taxonomy (NCBI): domain Eukaryota; kingdom Metazoa; phylum Chordata; class Amphibia; order Caudata; family Salamandridae; genus Pleurodeles; species Pleurodeles waltl. Next base: position 1,095,220,642 of record NC_090444.1, on the reverse strand, counting down.
ACAGCCTTGGCAACAAGATTAATAGAGTCCGGGGGTCGCAATATATTAGGAGACTACAGCCTGACATGGTCCTTCTCCTGTAGACGCCCTTGCAGGGAACACAAAATCTATTTTTTGGGGCACAGGGCATACTGTACATTAGTACACGCAGGGTTCACCAGTAGGACTGGGGGAGTTGCAATGTTCATGCAAAAAAATCCCCCCCTCCAGGTGTTTAAAACATGGATAGACCCTGGTGGCAGATATGTGGGCGTACAATGCCGCTAGGGGCGGCCGAGAGGACTATAGTGAGTGTATATGCTCCGCCATGACTCCAGATATCCACTGTAGCCAAAATCACAGATGTTCTCCTTGAATCCACCTTCACTTTCCAAATCATAGGTGGCGACTTTCATGATGTAATGACTGTGGGAGCTGACCGTTCCAGCACAAAGACTGCGCGCCTGCTTCAGCACCACTTGCACAATCTGCAGACAATCTGGGCCTGACTGATGCATGGCGAAAGCTGCAACAGACAGAATGGACTATTTTTCAGGGGCACATAAGGTCTACTCACGCCTAGACCACATCCAGGTACCTAGGGGAAGAAGGGTGGCACCACGCAAGCCTGCTACCTGGCCAGGGGCCTATTGGACCATTCACCATTGTTAGTCAAACTGGGGTGCTTTAGAGACAGATGAGAAACAGGTTGGAGACTGAATTTCTGGAACCTCAAAGAAAGATGGCACGTGGGCTTTGGGTGGATACTGAACTATACTTTGCTGAAAATGTAGGGTCAGTGGATTCCAAGGTAACACTGTGGAAGGCCTATAAGGCTGCCTTATGTGACATGGCGCAAAACCTGTTAGCACAAAAAAAAGAGATAGCCATGAGCTTGAGGAAATCTAAGCCCAGATACTACGACTGGAGGCCTCCCCAAGAGCGACAACTGATCCCCTGCTACTTGGACAGATTGCTTCCCTACAAATGGAATATGGGGACTTAGCACAAGAAAGGGCTAAAAACACATGCTAGCATCATCAAACCAGCTTCATGAATCAGGGGCAAAGGCTGATAGACTGATGACCTGGCTCAGCAAGAGAAAGCAAGAAGCTAGATGGGTAGAGGTGCTCTGGGCTGACACAGGGGTAAATCTAGGACACTGGTGCACAAACTGCAGCAGAATTCGCTTGCTATTACAAACAGTTCTATGAGGCTCATTCATTAAATGGACCAGACGAGATTGCACAGTATCTGGAGAAAATTCTCTGCCCCAGCTTGGACGAGTCACTGAGAGAGTCCCTAGAACAGGCCCCAACGCTGTCTGAGATACAGGCTGCGATCACCAAATTACACACCAGGAAAACACTGGGGCCAAAAACATTGTCGCGGTAGTTAGGTAAACGGACGGACCTCTGCCGAATTCCCAATATTTAAGGGCACCAGGCAGGGATGTCCCCTGTTGCCCCTCCTGTTTGCCCTCACACTGGAACCACTAGTCTGGGCTGTGCGACAAAACCCCAGAATACATGGATTCCAGATTTCCACATCAGATGTGGAGGAGGCAAATATATTGCTTTACACAGATAATCCTCTACACTACTGACCCCACAACTACTATTCCACTGCTCTTTCTAACCTTACAGGAATACGGGACTCATTTGGTTACAGAATAAACTGGGAAGATTCTATACTGTATGCCCCACAAGAACTACATACCCTACAGCCGACCCCGCAGCAGCTCAAGGTGGCCATGGATGGGTTCAAATATCAAGGGATCTTCATAACGCTAAGACTGATCTGTGTGCCAGCCATAATGTGGGTAAAGTTCTAGCGAACTTCCACTCTGAAGTGACGAGATGGAGGGGCTCCTGCTCACACTTATGGGACGCATAGCCCTCTTTGAAATGATCACCCTCTCCAAACTACTGTATGTGCTTCAAACACATACAACCCGAACCCTCAGACAGAATTTGGGAGTGAACTGCGAAAGCTGTTGTAGGATATAAGTCACCCACGGACAGCGATTAGAACACTACAGCACAACCCCTACAACGGAGGGCACACCCTCCCAGAGGTAGACAGCTACTATTTGGCATTCCCCCCTGTTAAATATCAATGCCTGGATCTATGTCCCACCAGATCATCTGACTTTTCGCCTTGAATGAATGCTGTTGCGACAGAGATCCCACTTACACTATATGTACGGTGGCCCAGGCTCTAATGGCCTCCCACTGCCACACAAGTAGCTCTTGCGGACTGGACCAAGGTTACGAAGACCCTTGGTTGGGCACTCAATTTCATTAGGGTGACTCCCTTGTGGAATGGCTGAGAGAACTGGCGAAACGGAGGTTTGAACTATGGGACTCAATAGACATCTCTACGGTAGGGGAGATCCTTGATAAAAGGGACATTATGTCCTTCCCCTCAGTACAGAGGCTATACAGCCTACACCCTCTCAATATTTGAAATACACACAGCGAAGTCATTTGTGGCAAACCAAGGGGTTGAAAAAACACAGAGATCCCAGAATCTGCCCCTCTGGAAGGGCGACTACTAATGGAACACCTAAGCAAAGGTGCCATTTCGTACATATATAAAACACTAAACAATAACATGCTTGACAACATGAGAAGGCTTAGAGGTTGATGAGAACAGGATACTGGGGAGTTTGAGGACAGACTGGGAAGCAGCGCTGATGCACCCTCGTGAGGTAGCCATCAAGTCACATCTGCGCATGATCCAATTTAAAATTCCCAACAGGGCATACTACGATCGCCACTTGATACATATTATGGGAAGGGCCCACACACCGAACTGCCTGCGCTGTTCGGATGTAAATGGTTCCTTTATCCATACATTATGGAAATGTCCCAAAATACAGGACTACTGGGAGCTTATCATTCAGCATCTCCAGCCAGACTAGAGGCAATTCCTTTCAGCCAAAGTTTGTACTGCTGAGGATACCTAATGACATTGACATCCCTCAATGTAAACTCCTATTTAGCGCACTGGGCCTGGTAGTGGTGAAGAGAGACGTGGCCAAACTCTGGGGGGGCACAAGACATGTCCATTATCAATGAATGGCAGAGAGACATGGACCTGTATATGGCAGCGGAAGAGGTGGTCTACCGTGGTAAAGGTTGTTCACGGACGTTTGCTAAAACTTGGGGCTGTTGGAGAACATGCTATGGGTTGGCCACTATGATAGACACCCAGGAGACACCTCATGGCCCTGTTGCCACCACACATAATTAAGACAAGTGTTAACTGTACGGGGTCTTTGAAATGCTATCCCTTACTACCTAGTGTATTGTTTGTACAGAAAGATGTCTTGCTCTCGACACACTGCATACTATGCTATTGTTACTGTATTTGACAATGTTGGTGCACTTTGTGCATGGCTAATGTTTTTATTTTCCAACTGTTTGAGAAAGAACAGAATAAACATATTAAAAACAAAAAAAGAATGTACAAGCCCACATGCTCAAAGTTACTAGCACCTTAGGCGTCTTTGCCACTTTAAATTATTATCCTTTTGATCCCACTTTTACTTGAATCTCCTGTGCAAGAACTTAAAAGCATCCATGAATTCCTCCTTCTTTATATTTAAAACGTTAAATGGACACCAAACGGTGATTTATTGCTACACTATTTATAAGAAAGCAGTGATGCATGCAGTATTGTACAGTTTGACTCAAATGATAAAGGATGTGTGAAAGAAAAAGCAATACAAATGGATTGGAAAAAATGGGCATACAGCAGCGAACTCATCATCCATGTAAAGTAATTTCTTTTAAATATCAAACCCCCTTTTTTTGTCATTCTTTACTTTCCCTTTCCTTTGTTACCGGTTTGTGAATGGCCTGAATTTCCCCCACCCCCAGGCACTTTATCTTGCTTCTTTCCCTCACCGATATTATTTTCCTCAACTTCTATCCCTACACCTTTTTCGACCAATGTAATAATGTTCACCATCACTTGTTGGTCTCTTTCTCCACAAGCGCCCACTAAAAGGTTCCCAGCTTTCTTCCATGCATCTTAAACCCCCAGCTGCCAGGTGGACCACCAAATCTTCTTAACTGGTTGCAACTGACTTTTAGGCTTTGTGCCATACAGCGGCGGCTCATCTCGCTTGTTAATTTTTTCCTTTGTATTTTTACCTCTACATTGCTTCTGAAAGGAACCAAAACATATTCAGTGTTAGCAACCCTCCTGATCCATCCACTACCCTCTACTATCATTTCCAGTCACTATCACTTTTCTTGGACTCGCCACAACGTTCCCTGAGGGAAGCCCATAAGCTGGTACCCAGTAGCCGCTCTGAACTCTCTGTGGCTGGATGCCACTGATGGCCCCTTTTGCAAGGGATGTGATTCAATCTCCTTCTCTCTACCAATCATTCAAACAAGAAATGATCACATAGCTGGAGCTCCTGCTGGCTTCTTCAGTCTGTTCTTTCCCTATCACTTGTCCTTTCTCTCCTCTTCCACCCATACCTATCTACCCTACTCTCTATTGCCATTTCTTGATATCCTTCTCTCCCTTGCATCCCATCACCACCGTCTCTCTCGGCCGAAGAACCATGGCTGAACGCCCTTCCCCCTGCAGTCTGATAAGGAAGTGGAAGGCGACTCAGAAGCCATTAATTTGCCCTCCTTATACATGCTCATCCTTCATCCATTCGTTACTTATGCATAAATTTCTGTAAACCTGTTGCCATTTGTTCCCTTTCCACCCCCTGCAACACTACACTAGACTCTTTGTTCTCATCCGACCTAACACCCTTCATATCTCTTTAAAACTCTTGCTGTTAAAAAAACTCCACCAGAAACATTTTGGGCTTTACACATGTCAGCAACATTGTTATTTAAGGTGCATTAATATACTTATCTACTTTCACCTTTTGGTGGTACTTCCCCTGTTTGGCCTACAACTGTCACTGTGCTCCAGCTGCCCCACTGTACTTGTGCCACCCGGCTTGTCACAGTCAACTCCATGAAGCCTTGATCTCCATTTCTCTGCCTCCACTCTGCATTTGCCCTCTGTCCAATACAACTCTATTCCACAATCTTCTCTTTCCAGGAGGGGCTCATTGCCACTTCAACCTTCACGGGTGCTCTGTCCACACAGGATAAGGAGCCTAGAGCCCTAACGCCACAAAGCCACTGCTCACATTCTGTGCTGTCCCTCCAACAGCCCCACCTTCCACCAGATCACTACTTGCGGCAGCGCCCTCTCAATTCCCTGAACTTCAACACTTGCATGAACCTATTAAACCTCACATGTCCCTGTACACCCACTTCTCCCTCAGTCTCAGTCTACTGACCTCAAGCTAGCTAACTTTGGCGGTGAGAATGTAAAAATTGTCACAGCAACCCCTCAGAAGGCTTCATTCACTACATAGACTTGATGTACAACCAAGGCCTGCTCCATAACCCCAAGCTTGATAAGGTGCCATACCCTCGTGATGCAAAATCTGCATTGCTTAATGACCTTGCAGGCGCTTTCCCCCATCCGAATTCTAACTCTGGCCCTCTAACTTCAACTCAGGTCTGCCTTAACCAAACATTCGTACATACCTCAGGGGTGCTTGGACAACTCGCCCAAAGAGGCTGCGCTGCTCTTAACCCTTGGCCAATCCCTGCCCACAACCTCGCCTACCAATTCCTCTCCTCTGCTCCACGCAATGGGCAGCAGCCTGAAAAGCCGAGAGAAAAACCGAATTGTCTTTTCCAGGCACCTTTTTGAGCAGTACAGCACCACCTATTAAAATACGCTGACAAAGTATCTAGGCTTTAGCTTTTTTAAATTCTAAAATATGTTCTACACATTAGCTTCAAAGGCAATAATCCTATCTTCTGAGGAATCCCTTCATTCTGAACCCCAAGAGAGTGGACATTAGGTTTGAAAAATGGAATGTCTCAATTAATTCCAGGATTGAGTGAAAAAAAAGTTTTAAACTGTAAATAAAATCCACCTGTCAGCAACAACAAACATCAGCAGTGAAGATACAGGTGAAAGCATAACTAGTAGAGCCAGAGGCCTAAATACATAGTAGAAGAGGATCTTTGCATCATTAATCTCATGTATTGTGCCAATTCTTAGCTTTTATCGCACCACAACTGTTTGAGCCATTTTCCAGTCAGGCACCACTATGCTGAAAGAAATCGGCTTGTCCGTCAAAGGTAAGTATTTATTTAAACAACGGAAGTTTATTTGACCATGTACTTTTACTGATCATCACAAGAAAAGTCCTCTTGGCAAAATGATCCAAATACTCTCAATATTGGGAGGTCCCATTGAATGCTGCATTGCATGCAAGCTGTTAAAAACGCACTTTAGTTAAAATAACTCTTGAACGGTTCTCCACTGCTGGCAGGAATCCAAGGAACCTTCCAAACAATTTCCTCTTTTGAAACCAGGGAGGTGAGGAGCAGTGCACTGTATTTATAATCTGCATAATTATTGTAGGAAAGGTGAACCATGTGGAATTACTAGAAAGTTCTCACTTTCCTCAAGTCAAGAAAATGGTGGTTACCCAAATAAAATAATTTTCAAGGGATTGCACAGGCCTCTGGGTGAGTTAATAACTCATGGCGAAAACAACTCAAATCTGTTGTGAAGATTCAACAATAGGTTTGTCAAAAACTCTAGTGGCCATCTGTAGTACATATAAGTGCACACAAACATTATCAAGAGTTAAATATTTTTTGTTAACCTACTCTTTTTTACTTGCTTTCCTGTGAGACAGGAGAGAAAATGTTGTAAGAAATAACTAAAAAGGATATAATTAAAAGAACCCTCAGCTATTATTTGAGCAACGTTTGAACACAGAGTATTATATAATCAAAATTCTTACTATGTGATATATTTGAAAAAGGGTCAAACGCTGAATACAGTACTAAACGTTTTAGAAACCTCATATAACAAATGGCTTTGGACAATTATAGCAGCTTAAGTCAAGCACTGGCCATCATTTAGTTTTTTATGTATGCGATAGTATTTGCAAAGTGCAAACCAAGTTGGGGAATACCAGAGCAGTGTACATGAGAAGACACCAGCATCATGCAGATAATGCAGGAAATACAATTCAAAATATTTTACACAGTTTTGAGATCATATACAGCCCACAAGATATGTAGTTGGTGATGCTTAGCAGATGATTTGAAGCCTTTAAATAGGTGATTTTGATGCTAATCTATTCCAATGCATAAATCAGAGGAAACAGGTTCTATATAATGACTATCACATAGTAAGTGAGAATAAGTGCTTGCTCAGTCAAAGGATGCAGGTGCCAAAGGCTGTTAGGGTAAAGGACAAAGCTGTGAAATTAGTATAAGGGGGCATGGGGCACAATTGATTAAAGGTGATGCTTTGCATGATAAGGATGTCTACTGCTCTCAGAGTTGCATACTGTTGCGGACATCTGCAATTATTTTTAACAGTTTATTAGGACTCACACTAAGATTATACAATTCTTGATAGGTCTTTTCAAGTAAGATAAACTTTGTGCCTAGCAATCCAATTAAGTTGGGTGCTATCTGAAAGTTAAAGTGCAGGCTGTGGACACATCACATATGCCTTAGGAGTTAGCAGAAGACTTGCAACTAGACAACATCGTGGTCAAGAGACCAAGATGCTCATTTTCCAGTTTGAAGATCTTAGTTTTAATCCAAACTTCATCCCACGAAACTCAATTGTGAAATGTAAAAATGAGTAAAAAAATGTGAAAAAACTCCTTCCTACTTGTTGGACGAGATTTCAAATCATCTTGCAACCATTGCCCCATTGACGTATTGCACTCAGATGCTCCACACTACACTCAGATGCTGCACAGTTAGTTCTGCCCTATATAAAGAGTATGACATAAAACACTGTCACAAATGTATCAGTTAAGTACAACTGTTTTCAGATGTCAATAACAAGGTCACTGCCTAGCACAGCACTTTAAACTAACAGTACTTTGTTTACTCCAGGTAAACGGATGCATCAACCTTGTGCTGGCCCTTCAAAACGTCAAGCATTACATGCAAATCAAAAACCTTCTCAGCAGCCTGAAACTGAGAAAAGGAATGCGTTATGCTTAGTCATCGCCTTAACCCCACAAGGATATCCTTTAAGACATTATAAATTATCAGCAGATAACAACCATCTGGGCCTTTTCCTTCCTTCCTATGCCTCAGGGGTTCTCAGGCTTAAGTCTCACTTATGACAAAAATAGAAGAAAATATGCAGAGCAATATTTAAAAGATGATAGCTGATCGTTTACTGACCTCCATGAACTGTCCCTAAACACAATAACAAACAGAATACTTTTGGACCAGCATATCAAGAAGCAAGCGCCAGACAAATCTACAATGTTCCATTCAACCACAAAGAAGGGTAGTGCCTCCCAGTGACACTAGACACAAGATGACCAACGCAGGTGTGCAATCACAGGAGAACTTTGCCATAACACCAACTATGACCCGGGATCAAACTCTAATTAGTCCTCATGCAGAAAGCAGAAATATTTGTTGCTCTAAAAATCATGTAAGTTATGCAAGCACAGCTTGCTACATCACTTCTTATTCCACTCTGTTTCAACATGTACCGTCCAAAGAGCGGCTGCAGGAGTAGCAAAGGTGCAGTTACACAAGTGGCAAAAAGTGGTGAAGTTCAGGTCTAAACAGCCAGGAGAGATGGGCTTCCAGAAAAGGATGGAGATGAACCTGGGCAGGTACAGGCTCACCGAAAGGTATGGAGGCTATGAACAAACAGAGGACATAATGGGCCAAACTAGAAAGTCACTGAGACACATGGCCCAGCTCATCTTTCTGCTAAGTGTTACAGAGGGAGAGTGGCGACAGACATTGTCAGCCTTACATGAATGGGATGCATAGCATACACTGATTCAGTGCTTCTGCAGTGGAAGGCAAGTAGTCTGGCAAATGTGTGGATGTATAAAACATGGCAAAAACACAGCGTCGATAAAAGTCAAGCAAACAGAGACTCACACACCGGTGTGTAAAGACCTCAACCTTGCTTGACAACAGGGCAAAATCCTGCCAGTAATTGCACACATTTGCCACGTCACAGCCAGGGAGACTTTTTCATTTAAATAAGTTGCTTCTTCAGATTTCTAAACTGTGAAAAATCTAAAAAGCAGCCGGCTCAAACTGCATTAAAAAAACAAGGGCAGGTTAAATAGAAGGCAGGATGGATCTTTCGTAGACAGAAATGTGAACAACAAAAGTGAATAGAGAATTAGAGCTACAACAAAAACCAACCCTTCTATTTATGCAATTTTTACATGTCATGGTCCAAACATTGGGGCACAAAGACTACTGAAATGTTTCAAGATCCCACCTGCCTCTGATAACTCTCCTTTCCTGCCTTCTTTACATACCCACCCACTGAGAACATGGGGGATTAAAAGCGATGCTCTCTTATACATGGATCCGAATCATAATATTACCCTGGTTTTTTAAGTGAATGTGGAGTTATTTCATTATGCGGTTATTCTTTCAAAATAATTTTAGTCTTCAAAAGACAGTATGTGCACCTACAGAGAAAAACTGATTAAACGCTCACCTGGGGGAATTACAAAAGCCTTGAAAAAACATGAAGGTGCTGAAACAGGAGTATGGAACTTAGGGGACCATACTGTTTTAGCTAAGATAAGACAATGCAGGAACTCATCTGATATTGGGCCCTTCTGGCTAATTAATGCTTTAACCTGCAGGTTGCACATTGTTATGTTAAGCTGTACTTTTCATTCTACAAAAATTACACAGGTGAGTTTGCGGTCCCTGATTTTATTTTTATGAAATAAAATGATTTATGACTAAGCAGTGACCTACCCCTTCTCACCTCCATAGAGGCACAGAAGTGGCAGGTCACCGCTGAATCATTGCGCTGGAAGCCTTTCTTTCCACAGCTAGCGTGATCTCTGCCATCACCAATGGGGTCAGTAGCTTTCCGGACGTAGGTTGCGTTTTAGACATCCCCAGGTATACTTTACTGTGAGGATTTGGATGTATTTGATAGGGGTCCTTCTTGCTGCCCAGAAGAGCTGTCCAGATCGATAGCGACACTTGAGGAAAGAAATATGTCAACCTTTACACACACTATTTTATGAGCTGGATGGGACCATTACTTCCACATTCAGCCACCCAATGCTTTTTAATCATAAAAATAGAACCCACTCCTTAAATTTGATTGGGTATCTCTTAGCTATTTTTAATCTACAATTCACATTACACCAATTTACATCTAGTGCACTTCCACCCTACATTAGCATCTCATGCTCAAAAAGACCTCCAGCAACAAGCCCCCTTGAGGGGCCCCTTGGGCACTGCAGCGCCGGCCCAATGAGGACATGCCCGATGATGACACATGACACCCACCTGGGAGTGTGAGGGCTCCTTCTTCAGATCAATCCAAACCCCCCGATCTGTTGCCTCAATCTTTATGATTACAAGGAAATCCAATCATGAGTTTACAAAATCGATCAGCTCAATCAACTTTATTCAGTTAATAAAACACATAAGCCATAAAAGAACGTACATTAACACATAATTACACACATTATAAAATCAATACAATCCATAAAACATATATAAGCTGCAGCACAAAATGGTCAAAATGTTCATACAATAGTTCATAATTGATACGTTAAGGATGAGTTAAGCATTTTCTTATACACACAGCCTGTAAAACTAAAATTTGCAACCACACTACAGACCACTACATCCCTTAGATTAATCAAATATATCAGTGCTGGTCCATGTGTAATGAAATTCATATCTGAAAATCAGATTTTAAAAATGTCTTTCTTTGAACACTACAATTTACAAAATAATATAAAGTGGGTAATAGACTGTAGTACAGTCTCATCAGAAGGGCACAAAAGCTTATCCTCGTTCCAATGTCTCATTATATGGAATGCCACCAGATGATGAACTAGATGTAAGTGAAATCGTGTACGTATATATCTATGAAAAGCATTTGAAATATTTAAAAAATAGGGTTGGACTACATCCTGATAAGTCATAGGGAAAACATCTATAGGTGACTCAGTAATAAAGCGAAAGAGGAATGAGGAAGAGGAGTTCCTGGAAGAGACAAACATAAGCATTAGCACGTGTAACAAGAGGCACTTCTATAAATGATCATCTTGCTCAATACAAGTTCACAATGATGATGATCGGGATTTGTATAGCGCGCTGCTACGCCAAGGAGTGTCCAGGCAATAAGGAAGGGTAGAGGCAATTAGGTTTGAGAAAGGAGCCAGATTTTCAAGTTATTTTTTAACCGCTGTTCGGATTCAATTAAATGAAGCTCAAGGGGAAGCTTGCTTCAGGCCGAGGGGCCCAAGTAAGAGAAAAATCACCTGCCGTGCTCTGCAACAGTGTATTGTGGGTACTATGCCAAGACCCCTTTAAAGGAAAAGAACTTCCCATCTGGGAGATATGTATGTAAGCTTCTACGAGAGGTAACTGGGGCCGGTGAGGTGCAAAGCTCTGTAAGTAAGTACCAGCGTTTTAAACAAGATGCCTTTTCTCACTGGAAGCCAATGTAAGGAGTGGAGATACGAAGAAATCTGAGCTCTGAGTGGAAGCTCGAGAAGCAGCAGGCCGGCAGCTGCATTGTGTACCACCTGGAGCTTGTTTACTAAGTACTGAAAGAGGCCAAGATATAGCGCATTTGCACAGTCCAGTCTGAAAATAATGAGAGCAAGAATAACTATTTTGCTGGCTCGAAGGGAGAAGAGATGCAGGATCGGTTTTACAACGCGTAGCAGGCCAAAGCAGGTCCCAAACACAACGTTAACTTGATGTTGAAATGACCACTGTTTTTCAAAAGTCACCCCTAGGTTTTTCACCACCTCAGATTGTGGGCCTAGCACGGCATGAGCCTAACGTGACAGCTTTTTTTTTTTTATAACGGGAGGATTTTTGACCGCTTCCAGGCTGCTGGAACAACTGCGGTGGTAAGAGTCATTTAGGAGTTTGTTAATCGTAGGGTTAATCGTTTCAGCCCCTAGAGTTTAAAGGTTGGGGGGACATGGGTTACAAGGTGATCCAGACTTGAAACTAAGAATGGCCAACAGTGTCATCCAAGTAAATGGGGTTGAAGAAAAGTAGAGAGAGCCTGTTACTACTTTAGATGCTCCAGTAAAGATATTAAGGTTTGGGTCTTCGAGTGGTGCTATGTTCAGGCTAGCTTGAATATCCTGAATTTTGATATAAAAGAAGGAGGCCAGTTGTTCGCACGCTTCAGTCAAAGGCTCCTTGCTTTGATGAGATGAACTTTTTCACTATTTAAGACATTTCTCTAGGTTTGTTGCCAGCTTCATTTACCCTACCTTTATAATAGCATTTTTAAGTCATTTTGACCGAGGCCCGGTATTTCTTGAGGGCAGTCCTGTAAATGGCTTTATTCTCCTTTTTAAATTATTTGTGCCATTCTCTGTAAGTGTTTTTACGGTGTGTTTTTTTCTCCATCTTTAGGCTTTCTGTGAACCAGGGTCCTGAAGGTTTATTTCTGCAGGGTTTGCAGACTGAAATAGGCATTTCCACAGTATTTCGTCCACAACAGAACCATCGAGTTTAACGGCTTAATGAAGGGCGCTTGCCTGCCTCGGCTGTTGGCTAGCCCACAAGGTGGTGGTCCACCTAAACTGAAACACAAAGTGGGCCAACGAAGGTAAAGCGAAGGGGATCTAACATAACATTTTGTTAGAGAGTAAATGGTCAATCATGTGCCCTGCCTGATGTGTAGGCTTGGAAACAAATTATGTGAGGTATAATGACAACATCGTAGCTAGCAAAGTGCAAGCTTCTTCTTGGAAGGGCAGTCTAAATGAATGCTGAAATCCCATAAAAACGATAAAATGGGAAAATCTCAAAGCTAAATGGGACAGGGTATTGCCCAAACAGTTAAGGGAGGATCCTGAAGGTCATGTTGTTAAAAAAAAAATCACCTACAGTTTAAGGGTTGGGTGAGAGGCAAAATACAAATGCCTCAGCTCCTGCTAGATTACTAGTAGGGAATATCAAGCAGTTATTGTCATGTTTATACATGATGGCGATTTCACAGCCCCTATCATTAGGGCAGTCTACATTATAGATTTTGGATCCCATGGGAATGGCCTTTTCAATTACCGGACTGGTCGTACACGAGAGGCAGGGTCCAGTGATAAAAAGGACGCCTGGTATAACTCGTAGAGGAGATCATAAATAAGGACCGCATGCTTTGAATGTCTCACCTCGTGTAGTAACGCACGGTTGGAGACAAGATACACACCAAGAGTTGGCCGCACGTGAAAGCCACATGTGGGGCAGGTAGTGCAGGGAGTCCTTAGTTTTATAAGGGTTAGACAAAAAAGGAACACTGACGAGTGACCTATAGCTTAATGACCTTTGAAGCAGGGTAGGAGATTACATCCTCGGAGCCTACTTTTGGGCATAGTGACTGGCGCTGGCCGCTGACGGGCGCAAATGGGCCTGCCTTTGGTGTGCAGTACTGCTGCGCAAAACAATTGTAATAATGATCGCTCTCTAATGCACCCCTTTGGTCCCACTATCTTCCTTTCTTTTTCTCGGTTAATAACGTCCGCACAGAAAAATAGTAAATGCTGTGTAACTGGGTTTCAATATTTATATGATATGGAGAAGTGTGGCTCAATGGTTAGAGCGGCAGACCCTGAAGCAGAGATCTGGCTCAAGACCAGGGTTCAAGTCCCGCTTCGGCAGGTCTTGGGCTCAGTTCCCCTTGACCAGATAATTCTCGCCTCGGTGCCTAATCTAATTCATGGGTCCCACTCTGCAACTCTGGGCAATAGCTTGCTTAATCTCCACAACGGCCCCAACAGCGCTTGGATGCCTGGCTTCACCCTGGGGGTGCTCAGGAGTGGGCGCCTCACAGGGAAAACCCAGGAGGGGTTCCATAGCGGTATGAGTACAGCGCCTTGAGACCCTAACGGGTGAGTAGTGCGCTATACAAGTGCTAATTTACATTTTTTTTACATTTACATACACTCTTCTGCCCTTTTCTCGCTATATATTGTATATTTTGTTTTACATAATCGCCGAATTGCTATGCTTTTTGGACGTATTTGCTCCAAATCTGTACTTGTACCAGAGCTATTGCCCTTTTACACCAACTAATTACAGTCGTACTGAACGAATTATGGTTCCAGTTGCACCATATTCTCTGACAGCACAGTAGTTAGTTATCCTTACTGCTAGTATTACAGCTCTGTTCAGGCAGCAAACTCTGAATTACTTTACATTTGTGGGGGCAAATGGTACACATTTATGTTTTTCCACCAAATTGTTATTTTGATGCCCCTTCCAAATACAACGGTCAGAAAATGAAAGTCTAAGAATGCAATTTGCAGTTGCTGCTGGTTGCTAGTGTATCATGCAATTTTAAACAAACACAGGGATGTAGAATTTCACAATTAAAAGCAGACAGCTCGTCTTGCAATTAGTCTATTGCAACATCTATAAGGCGTACATACGTATTTAAAACAAAACCTAAGTACGAAAAACCCAAGCACGCAATTTCCAAAAGTATATCACTATCATTCTTTCATCTCATTATGTTTTGAACGAGACACAAAAGGGTGTAGTAGCTGAGTGTTCAAAAGACTTGTACGTGTATTTTGAATGATGATCCATGGATATGCATATACTTCTACAAAGTTGTTCCGTGAAACGGCTCCTTACGTATTTTGTTGCACGGTCTTTTACTACAGGAGAAATGTTGAAGGAAAGTGGAACCCCAAGATTGGTTCAAACCATTAAAGGACCGACTCAAACTGTTTTTACATACCCAACTTTAATTTCCATTCACAAAAAGCCATGTCGATTCTAAATTTCACATTCGGGTTCACAGAATTTCAAAATGAGATCTGGTGGCACACAGGTGAGAGTGTTGTATAACTCCAGATCACGAAGCACAAATACTTTGTAATGCCTTAGGGCCCCTGAAATTCAGATCAGCAACACTTTTACAATAAAAAACGCAAGTCCATCCATCAGTATATATTACTCTTTGTCCTTGCTTACTGACAACTCTGCTTTTTTTTCGTTTAACTAAAATCTCTGGCAGCGACAAATGTTTTACATCCATTGGCTTGCTTGCATTTGACCAACTTATACCCCGAGTGGCATAACGGCAAAGAGATGGCGTCTGCCTGCGCAAAGTGGAAGACCTTGATCTCATATTTTCTGGGCCTTGAAGGGGTTGCGAGCACCCCCTGCACCAAGAGGGCTGCAGGGGCTTGTGTTACACCTCTGATATCTCATTACCAATGCCTAAATGGACAACAAATTTTCCTCCGTGGGGCACCAAAACTGACTACTCCTTGACAACAACGCATCTCATCAGTAGGTACACTTTGCCCCCTGGCATTAAATCAAAGACTGTAATGCTTACTAACTTACCAAACACTGCATGACTCAAGTCAGAGCAACAGTAAAGAGGACAATCAATATCAACACATCATTCTCCACAGTGAAATGTGAAAGCCATTTGTTGCTTTGAAAGATAGGAGCTTCCTGTTTCATATTAATTTGCCAGATCGACTTTGATTAAACACTCACTGAACAGCATGTGACAATTCCTACTTTCCTGTTTAGACTGTCTCCGGGATTAGAACGGCTGTGCAGTGATGTATACTTCCATTTCTTAGAAAAACAAAAACGTGATGGGTACATTGTTTTAAAATAACCCCATTACTCGGGACCACAATCCACTCTATTGCTTTTTTGCCCACCATACCACCTCAGACAGAAGAGAGCTAGATAATGTACATGTTAGAAGGCAGGCCAGAAAATGAAGAAGACACAAAGAGTGGCTATCAAGAACAGGTCAGCAAAGTAGTCACCACATGTTTAAGGCAGGGTCTGGATGCATCTGAACAAACAGGAGATGTGAAGGAAGTTACACCAACAGAGCGGAGCAGTAGACACGCAAATGTGTGGATTTAAATCAATACTGCTGCTTGTATGGATCAGCGCATATCGATACTGACTGAACAGCATGTGACAAATCCTACCTTACTGCCTAGACTGCCCCCAGGATTAGGATGGTTGTGCAGTAATGTACAGTTCCATTTCTTAGGAAACAAAATAAGTGTTAGATAAGTTGTCTGAAATAATCTCAAATACTCTGGGCCACAATCCTCTCCGTCATTTTCTTTGCACACCATACCACCTCAGACAGGCATCATCATATGGAAATCAATCTTGGTCTTGCTCGAATATTAATAGTCATACCAAAACTGCCAGGTCAGTTTGGCACCGAATGGGAATGCTTGCAATTCCAAACTGATTGCTTGTGCTCCCCAAGAAAGTGCAGCAATTCCACAACGGTCTCAATCACATTCTGTAAGTAATTTATTGACCTAAAGTTCTTTGAGCTGGTTTACACTTCCTTCTCCATACATTTTAACATGAAGGCTCTCTTTGCATGTTGTAAACCCCCACTTTAAATTTCACCTCTCTCGTACCTTCTTAGCTGATGGAGTTCACCGAAGGAACAACATTACTGCACCTCACATCCAAATACCACCATATGGAGAAAATGAAATAAACTCCCTAAACTGTTATGCCTGGGAATATTTTCCAAAACATATTTTGCATTTCTCTCTTGCAGTTCTAGCTTGTAGATACAACACTACTGCCTCAAGTATTAAATGAAATCCGTCGAGATCAACTGTAAGTACAGTTATTTAAAGAAATAGGTATAGACATAAAGGAAAAAAAAAGTGAAAGTTGTATCAAGCATAAGACCTTGATTGCTGCCATCATAGACTGCCACAGTATCTGCGGAGTACTGCACCATTATGATGGACTGGCACTCTAAAATGTATATTTTGTTGTACCATAATAACGCACCAATATGTAGAGTAACTTTAATTGGGTAGAAAAAAATGAATTCGCCAGATCTTTACTGTCAAAGTGGCAAGACTTGGGAGTGTCGAGGACGATGGTAGTAAAATAGTGAGGCCAGGAATGGAAAGAGAGAACCTTCCCATTTCGTGAGCAAAATGTTATCCTTAAGATCAAATTATTTGTAACTCAACCCCATTGAATAATGGAAACAGCATATCATGAATTCAGAACATAACTTTATAAGACGTTTTCATATAAAATAAAAAAGTAGTAGATCTTCTGAGGAAATTTAGGTGATCTCTGAATGGTGTTAATCCAATTTTTTACCCTTGTTGTACTGCACAGACAAGACATCTTTCCAATGATAGTCAGACAAGGTCATGATAAGAGAGTCTCAGCCTGGAAATGGTTTTAATGTTTTCATTATGGAAAAGTACTGCTCCTCTGTCTCTGGAATTCGCATCGGGGCAGGGCCTGTTCCTTTGCATGTGCCCAACGCAGACCGAGTACAGCCAGTGCTTGAATTTCGTAAATTACGCGAAGGGAGGGGGAGCTTGCCAGAACCTTCCCTGTTGGGTTTGTTTAAGGTCTATAAGGTGGGGGAGCTTGGCACTAAGGCAGAAGGAACTCGTTTTGGGGGTGGAAGCAGTGCCCAGAACAAAATGCCATAGGGGAAGGTTTCTCCTGTCTCAGCTGTCCAGAGTTCCACAACTTGATGTTGGCACCAGGATGATGATGTTGGATTCAATCAACATGGTGATGTATTTTGGGCCATATGTACAAACACATTTTCCCATTGACACAGAATGGGAAAAACCCTTTGATACATCTGGCCCTTTATTCTTAATAATCTAGTTCGGCATTCCATTCACTGCATATGCATATACATATTCATTGGCCTAACATTTTAACTGTTGTATTTTACCACTTACACGTTCAAGTTAAATGCTCATGTTCATATTTTCGTGTGCATTATTTTGATATCTGGGAAGTGCCTTAATAAATTCATTACTCAAACTAGGAGAGCTGAATTCCTTAGCATAATTTTACTCTTAGTTTCAAGCAAAGCAGAACACCTGCAACACTCTTGTCATTAAAAGCTACATAATAGATGCCCATCACAGGGCAATTTAGACAGAGACAGTGATATGCTTGAAGGATTTTACGTTGGGAAGAAAACCTTCAGGAAACTAGAATTGTGCATGACTTCACAACATAAATATTTTCTTTTATTTTCTTAGTGGTGTGAGATTAATCATAAAGTGCAGTGTGACATACGTAAAAAAATATATAGCATCCTGAAAAAAGTGATCTGGAGTGCTATCTAAATGCAATGACAAAACAGGACAAAATATGCATTTCAATACAGATGCCTTTTACAAACCAATGAGCCCAGCCAAAGAGGTGATTTGGCTCTAAGAGCACGTGAACGAGCCAAGCAAAGAAAATGTTTGATTTTTAAACTGCGCAACAAAACATCAGACAAAAAAATGATAAAGTTGTCCAAAATTCAAAATAGTGCAATTCTTTAAAATGCAGAAGTGTTTCACAGTAATACATCAGATTATATCACTGCACTGAGGAGTATTTGTTACAAGTGATCGTTTTTTATCAGGTCCTTAGAAAACATTCATGCCGCCCCCTCCACCTGAATGGCAATGCCATTAGTGAACTAAAAGGCAAGACAGTTGTCATGTGCATCCTAAATGTGGCCTAGACTCTTGTTAGACATGTAGAAACGTTATATTCTATTAAATCACATGCAAGATTTTTTTTGTACAGTAAACAACTCACGTATTTCAAGGTATTATCATTTGCAATAATGAAATATAAGGAGGTTTGGTGAAAATAAATATTGCCTAGGATCACACCATCTGATCAAGCGGGAAAGGTGATATAGCTCTCGGTTCTTCTGACTTCACATTTTGAATTTCAGCCACTAGATGGCTATTACTTTCTCCTATTTTACACCACAGGTTAGTGCTTTGTTTTTAATTCTTGCCTCATGACGTTAGATTGTGGGTGGCAGTAAGTAGCCTCATGTAAACTTGACTCGTTTGGGCAGAAGTGTCTAAGAGGACCTCAAACTAAGCCAGAGCAAGACATCTGGCTCGACCCTGGCTTGAACTTCAGCCTTTCAACCAACTGTACTTTTACAGAGACCTAATGGATTTGAATACCTACAAAAGCATCTTATCCTTTCATTCTTTTGGGCTTGATAACAATGCTAACACCTCAGAACATTTACAATCCTGCAAAACTATAAAATATTGTGTAGCCTTTTTAATGCAGAACACAAATTGTATATTTAAATTAAACATTTTTCAAGAAATGCTAAGGTTACAAAGTGTTGCATACAAATTTATCTGGGAAAAGGATTACCCCATAAGTATCTTGTAAATACCAGGGCATGCAGGCTTTGATGCAGCGAGTATTAAAACCAGTATCTTATGCCCCTTTTTCAAACAAAAATCATAACTGATACTATATACCACCCCTGATAAATTCTGATCTTCTTAGCATCGAACTTAACATGTGCAAAAGATATTACACTCTCCTCTTGAGCATTTGTAATTGGGTCCTAAATAAAATTACATAGTCGCAGTACAAAATTGCACTGTCTTAATGAGTATAGTTTTTAATGTTTGTTTGGGAAAAGACATATGCATGCAAAATAGTTTTTTCCTGAATTACCACTGCTTTTTCATGCCCAGTTTCCTTTGTACTTGTTTAGTTGCCACATACATTTGCAATACTGTGCCAGTACTTTGATAACATATTTTAATCTGAATAGAGATCCACTGATCTAAATGTTTGTTCTTTGATGCAATTTTATTTTCAAGGGTTCAAATCTACTTTGTTAGTTCACATGCACATTATTTTGAATTAAATCTAGGTTTACGTTTTTGAATGTATATTAGTTTGAGGAAACACACATTCAATTATGTCCAGTTTGACTGGTAGTAGTCAAAAAGCACTGTATTGTGGGCCAAAGTGTTTCTTTTTCCGTGGGTAGCAAACTATTCAGTTGGTTGTGCTTTTATGGTTTATAGTATGACCTGAATGGAAAGAACATTGGTGTCAGCCCTAGAGACTCCTCCGGTGCTCCTACTGTGATGCAGCTTATATGTATATGGAGTGAAGCAAAGATCAGTAAGTCATAACTGGCAATGCTTAAAGATAAAAGTGATGCCTTTTCCCTTACAAGGGGGCATTTTGTTGTGGGCCATGATGACCAGAGGGTTGCTGTAATGCAAGCAATATTTCAGATGCACTTCAGCTTGGATATGAGCCAAGAGGAGTGAGAGATGTAAATACACCACCAGTACAAAAGGTGACTGACCCGTCTTCGTAGGCTTGATAGGATCTGGGATTGCTCTGCAGCAGGGGTCTCCCTTTTATGAAACAGCCAGGTCCTAACTGCATCTCTGAATCTGAAGTAGTTTTGGTTGTTTCCTCTTTGTTGGGAGTGAGTTAAAAATGTTTGCATTATGGACAGAGAAGGAAGTTCCATCAGTGTGTATCTTCCTATTGAAAGGACGGAGGGCTGGAATACCAGTTTTGAGGCCAGCGTGCTAGTCTGTGTGCATCACTGAAGCTTTGTTTAGATTCCCCCATGGGTAATAAAAAGTGCTTTAAAGAAGGCACATCTGACCAAGTATTCTGAGAGTAGAAGTAAAGTGGTCTCCAAAGTAGAACTGAAGTAATTGCCTTGCTGCTGCTTTTTTGTAGAGTTGTGAGTAGTAGAGTTCATCCATATTCAACCTGTAGGTATCTTGGTTACAAAAACAAAAATGTTTCAGGTGATTTATTAGCATTCAATGGTCCATGGCTTATAGGCAGTAGTCTATTCCAGATCACGCTAGGTTTCCCAGCTTTAGGATTATCTGGATGTCATCTGTGTATCTATAAAAAAGTTTACATTAAAGGACTTAATGAGGCATGTTAATAGGCGGAGGTAATCGTTCAACAGGATTTACAAGACAATTGAACTTTGTTTGAGAAATCTGTACTTGGGAAAATGCTACTACAGTTGTGCAGAACAACTTTAGATGATATGCTGTTTATTGGTATTTTTCTTGGTAAACACTGACAGCGGGGGGACTTGAAAAAGAGAAAAATGGAGGAAGAAAGGTTGAATACAATACAGAGGAAATGAAGAAGGAGCCTTTTGGATAGAGCAGGACTTCCTTAGGACATTGGCATCTCAATTTGGCTGTTTATCAGTGTTTTGCATATAGCTTGCATGGCATCTGACCAAAAGGTACAGAGGAAGGGAAAATCGGAAATGATAAGAGAAGGTAGGACCAAAGAGGAAAAGATGTGCATTTTTAGAGTGGAAGATGACACTCGGATGAATGGGTATAATGAGACAGAAAGGTGGACTGTTCAAGAGGTACTAAGGCAAGTCAAGTGGAAACGGGCGTTTTCCACCTACTCCATAAGGCCTCAAGGCAGACATTGTATGATCCTCCTTGTAGAAGTTACAATTACCTGAGGAGACATTAGGAGGGAACGTGGAACTCAAACAACTCGTTACTTCGCCAAACCACTCAGCAGGACACACACTTCTCCGCCAGCAACAGCATCCTCATCTCCAACACCTCCGAACTGCACTGGACCGATCGCCACTGCGTCCACTTCTCCTTCACCAAACCCATCGAACACCATCGCCTCCACCACCACCCATGAAGAAGCTGGAACAAGGTCTCTAAAGACCAACTCATCACCGCCCTCTGCCAAACACCACTACCAGCCACCACGGATGAAAACAAATCAGCACGCAACCTCCACCAATGGATTACCAACTGGACCAACACATTGGACCCCACCCCTCAGAAAACCCTCTGACAAGCACCTCCCACCCTACCAAGGAAGCCAGCTGGTTCTCCCCCACCCTCCAAGAGTCCAAACGCACCTGCAGACAGCTCGAGAGAAGATGAAGGAACAGCAAGACCCCAGCCGACCAAGCAGTCTTCAAAATAGCTGTCACCACACACCACCACCTCATCAGAACTACAACGAAAACGGACATTCGGGAAAGCATCAACGCCAACAAATACACCAGCAAAAATCTCTTCGCCGTGATCAAAGAATTCACCAAACCCAGCACGGACTCCACTGACATCCCCCCTCCCAAGACCTCTGCGACAACCTTGCCACCTTCTTCCACTGCAAGATCTTAGACATCTACGACAGCTTCGCAACCCAGGACCCATCCACCCCACCCACAACCACTGCATCCAAAGACTCCAGCTCCCAGTCGACCCTGCCCAACTGGACATCTCTCTCCACTGACGACACCTTAAAGATCATGAGAACCATCCACTCTGGAGCCTGCCCGGACCCGTGCCTCCACATCTTCAACCGAGCCGGTGCTAACCATCACCCCCGAACTATGCTGCAACATCAAGTGCTCTATCGAGTCTGTCATCTTCCTGGAAGAATGCAGAAATCAACTCACTGCTGAAGAAACCCTCTGCCGACCCGACGGACCTCAAGAACTACAGACCCATCTCTCTGCTCCCCTTCCCAGCCAAGGTCATTGAGAAGGCCATCAAGGCCCAACTCACCAAATTCATTGAAACCAACCACACCAAGGACCCCTCCCAATCAGGTTTCAGAAGCAAGCACAGCACAGAGAACGCACTTCTCGCAGCAAAAGACGACATCCATGTTTCACTGACTGAGGCAAAACCACAGCCCTCATCCTCCTGGACCTCTCTGCCGCCTTCGACAACGTCTCCCACCAAACCCTCTGCACTAGACTCCACAACGCCACCATCAGCAGCAAAGCCCTAGAGTGGATCAGTTCCTTCCTCACTGGCAGATCCAAGAGTCAGGCTTCCACCGTTCTCCTCGAAGCCAACCGAGATGAGCTGCAGAGTTCCTCAGGGCTCCTCTCTGAGCCCCACCCTCTTCAACATGGCCCGCTCGCTAACATGATCAGAAACCACTGACTCAACATGGTTTCCTATGCTGACAACACCCAGCTGATTCTCTCCCTCATCAACAAGCCTACAACTGCAAAAAGTAACTTCCACAATGGAATGAAAGCAGTTGCCGCCTGGATGATGGACAGCTGCCTGAAACTCAACTTGGACAAATTCTAGGTCCTCATCCTGGGTTCCACCCCCTCCGCCAGGGATGACTTCTTGTGGGCCACAGTGCTCTGAAACCCCCTCCCTCCCACTCCCACCGACTACACACACAACCTCAGCATCATGCTAGACTCCTAGCTCTCATTGAGCCACCAAGTCATAGCCTTCTCATCCTCATGTTTCCACACACTCTGCCTGCTCTTAAAAATCTTCAAATAGATCCCAATCGAGTTAAGGAGAACAGATACCCAGGTGCTCGTCAGGAACAAGTTAGACTATGGCAACGCACTCTAAGCCAGCACCACTCTAACACTCCAAAAGAAACTGAAGCAAATCCAGAACACTTTACCAGACTCATCTTGGACATCCCATGCCACAGCCACATCTCCAGTCACCTGAGAGTCCTTCACTGGCTTCTCATCAAAAAAAGAATCACTTTCAAGCCCTTAATAGATGCCTACAAGGCCCTCCACAACATCGGACCAGCATACCTCAACCACCGCCTGACCTTCCCCCCCCCCCTGCCCCCACACCTCCGCTCCAACCAACTGGCCCTCATCACAACCCCAAGGATGCACAAGAACTCAGCCGGAGGAAGATCCTTCTCTTACCTCACTGCAAAGACCTGAAACCCTCTTCCGCTACAACTCAGGCAATCACCCTCACTACCTCAGTTCGAGAAGGACCTCAAGACCTGGCTCTTCGACTGAACTCCAACTACCCCTCCAGCGCCTTGAGACCCTGACAGGTGATTAGCTGCACTTTACAAGAACACTGCTTGATTGACTGAAGGGAGGGTTGGCTTCTTTTGAGGACAGGAGTCAGCATGATTAGAGAGGTCTGATCTTCAGCGCGGGTTATAGGGGTGAAAGCTACTTTAGCAGGAGGGGCAGTGCTTAAAATGGATTATACGAAGGAAAGGTATTATGTGTCTCTGTAGTAATTGCTTCCTGCTCAGGTATGCCAATATGTTACCTCAAATGAGTTTGAGATTAGGCTTGTATGGCATATCTATTGCGTCTAATTTCATGCCTACCACAACAAAGTAGAGACTAGTTTGTTTGCAACCCTGTCTTTTTCTTGGATTATGATTAGTCCAAAACGTTTTGCCATTGTTCTAATTTAAACTTAGAAGACAGTCTTATGTATACAAACTTCTTTCTGGCATTACTTTGTCATGTTGCTTCTAAGCTTCCAACCCAAGAAGTCTGATTTTATATGTCATTTGCTTCACATAAGAATTCAATAAAATATGCAAACATTGTGATTAGTAAACACATTAGAACACTGCTTGAAGTATGAACATTTTTTTTTCAACAATATTTAATAATCTGTTCCCACTTGTGTTCAGGGGCATATTGCAGGTTTGGACATCAGCCCTGAGCTGCCATTGCATTTATTCGCAAAAATGCCAGCAGTAGTTGACAGGGATGGGGAAATAGTATCGCCCGACGCCCGAGCCATGTTGATTGTCACAACGAGCTATAAGATTTAGGGGGTTATTCTAACTTGAGGAGTGTTAATCCGTCCCAAAAGTGACGGTGAAGTGACGGATATACCACCAGCCGTATTACGAGTTCCATAGGATATAATGGACTCGTAATACGGCTGGTGGTAAATCCGTCACTTTTCCGTCACTTTTGGGACGGATTAACACCTCCTCCAAAGTTAGAATAACCCCCTTAATGTCTATTTTGTCCTTTCTCCGGGATGCTGGCTTGACAGAGCTGGGGGACTGGCTGGCGGACGGTCGTCTGCTTGACATCTGAGGCGCTGGCTGGCTGTGATGGTACGGCGCTGCAACGCATGTATGCTCTTCGGGTCCGTGCACTGTTGCGGGACCGATTTCTTGGCCCGGCTGGGGCCCCCTTGGAGTTTCGAGCTTTGGAGGTGCTCTGTACTGCGAGGTCGCCTAGCAGGCTGGTCACCAAACTGTATAATTGTATGCAAGAGCAGAGGGGTGGCTCCGGGGAGTCCTCCAGGATTGCATGGGAGAGAGATGTGGGGGAGCCCATCACGGAGGAGATGTGGCGTGGCTGCTGTGCTCATAGGAGGGCGCTGTCCCCGAATTATAGGGTTCGACTGCTGCACTTCAAGTTTTTGCACCTATTATACTATACACCTAGGGGGCTCTACTCTGTGGGTTTGCGTGCGGATGCGTACTGTGCCCGCTGTCGGGCGCCGGATGCGGGTTTTCTGCATTTAGCGTGGGAGTGTGCAGAAGTCCACGTTTTTTGGGTGGAGGTTTTGCAAGCGATTACTGAAATGGTCGACCTGGAGATGCCTGTTTCTCCAAGGGTTGCGCTGCTTGGGTGCGTAGATGAGATTCAGGGGCCGCATAGGCGTCTAGTGGGCCTGCTATTGTTGCTGGCCAAGCGTAGGGTTGCCATGTGCTGGGGTAGGACGAGAGCACCGCGTAGATCTGAATGGTTGCGAGATGCTGCCTTTTGTCATGATCAGCTGACGGTTTTCTGGGACCTGATGCCTGAAGGGTCTCGGCCTAAGGATATTTGGGCTCCGTTGAATACATTTTTGGCGACCCGAAGTGTGTAGGTGGAATGGTTGGAGATGCCCACGCTTGCGCCTCATTCCCTCCCTTGATTGGGTATGATCTTGCGTTGTTGAGACGGGCTAGTATGATTTGGTTGTGTGCTCCACCTGCCTTTCTGTTTGTTCTTTCTGTTGTTTTCCCCCTCTGCTATGATATGCTGAGTCTTTTGCTGCTTATGGCGTGCCTCCTGGACTGCCGTTGTGGACTATGCTATTTGATATCTGGAGGAGGCGGCTTGCCTGGATATTGACGCTTACTGTGAGAAACATATGTTGACTTCCCCTTGCGGTCTGTGACACTGTCGTAACTGAAGGGGGCTGTAGCATATACCACTTATTGCTATGATAAGGGGGCTTGTTTGTGTTAATGTATGTTCTTTGTACATGGTAAATTCAATAAACTATAAAAAAATAAAATTAAAAAAAATAAAAAGTAAATTTTGTCCGACGGACAAGTAGACATGAAATCAATAATTATCTGTAAGCGCTCAGGCTTTGCCAGTCTGCGCTGCCCTCCCCCGCGGTGCCTCACTCGAAAAATCTGTGGCCCGCCCTCTCCAAACACTCCATGGCAGGTAAACAGGAGCAGAGTGGCTGCCACGCTCGAGCAGCGCACCAGGACCGGGACTGCTAGGTGTGTTTAAGCTGCCTTTCCTCAGAATAGTGTGCGCGTTCTGGGTGGCTCTTTTCTGGCTGGCAGCTTTTGGGCTCGTACACGGGCAGTTCCCCCGGGCCTGCATGACGGTGGAATCTTTGGTGGCCAAGCAGTGCTGCCCGCCGCTGGGGCCAGAGCCTTCCAACGTGTGCGGTTCTCTGCAGGGCCAGGGCAGGTGCACACCGGTGCGGGTGGACGAGCGGCCCCTATAACCTGCGTAATGTGGACGACCGGGAGAGGTGGCTGATCAAGTTCTTCAACCAGACCTGCCAGTGTATAGGTCTGTGTTTTTTTGAAGCACTTTATCTGGTTGTTATACCAGTCTACAATTCGTTTTTCTCAACATTTCAAGTCATTTGTTTATTACAATTCGAAGTAAATCACTTTTTTCCCTCAGAAAAGTGGTAATCTACAAGTGGATAAAGCCCACAATTGAATTAATATAATTGATGTTTTAAATATTCCAAAAGCTTAATGTGGAAAGTGTTCATGACAATGAAGATAGTGTTGGTTGAAGGTGCCACACATAACGTGGGTTAGCTAGACATTCAAAATGGTGTGTTTCGTTATACAGATTTGCAAGAGAAAAAAATATCACGTTTGAAATTGGTGTTTGTAAAATTTCATAAACCATCTGCGCTACAGAGAACAAAAGATTTTGATGCAGGACTGTGGGCAGGTACTTTTGACTGGAATCCAGGCTTCTAAGCTCTCCTCTACGGCAGTGGTTCCCAATCTTATGACTCCGGAGGACCCCCGCTCTATCATTCCTGGAAACTTCTAGCTGGCGGTTTAAATAGGAAACCTTAAATTTATCAGAGGTGTTTCCTGCATTAGGGCGCTGGGCAGGCGCGGCCCGTCCTTGGCAGGGGGGGAGGGGAGGGTGTTTGGAGGGGGGGCATACCACCCCTACCTTTTGCCCCTCATGAAGAGTGGCTGTTAGGCTGAACAAAGGTCAGCCTGTCAGCCTGACAGACACTCTTCATGTTCAGGTCAGACAGCCAGGAGCAAGACATGTGATTTGTGCAGACTCCTGGCTGCCTGAGCTGAACTTTGCTGGGCTGAAGAGGTCACAGCTCCTATGGGCGTGACCTTCTCGGCTCAGCAGAGGTGCCTTGAGGCCCTTCCCCTCGGTGACAAGGGGAAGAGTCACCCATTGACTGACCTGGGCGCTTCAGGTTTAATCCCTGAAGCGCCCAGGGCGAGTGTCAGTCAGTGACAACTCGTCACAGAGTGGGGAGGGGTCAGCAGTCTCACTGACCCCATCCCACTCTGTGACGAAGTTGGGACTGCTGCCTTCCCTCATTGGCTGACCTAGGGTCAGCCAGGAAGGTAAGGCAGCAGCCTCAACGCTCCTGGCACTTCCGAGCTGAAGGTAAATGTGTGTGTGATCTTTTTATATGAATGTTTGGTGCGTGCATGTATGTTTGAATGTTGATGAGTGTTGTTAATGGATGTGCGTGTGTGTGAAAGAATGCGTGCGAATGTGCTTCCCGCCCTGCCCCCTCCCTCCTAAAACTGCCGGCAAGCCACTGGCGCTGGGGCTGCGCCCCTCTGAAATTTCGACAGCTCTACTGCAAAAAATATTAAATACATCAATTTTATTAAGAGATACGGTTGTATCTCTAAATAAATCCATGTAATTAAGTCTGTGCTGCTTTTGCCAGGCTGCCTGCCCTCTTTCACTTTGAACAAGGAGCCAGAAGTCAGGCAGTAAATCAACTTTCTGCAATGTGACACACAGCACAGGGCTTACCTTGCTAACTCCCTTTTTGTGCCATGGGAGTCTGTGGAGATATCGCTGTAGGCCAGTGATGCTGCTGGTGTCATGGGTTTCGGCATTGAGGCTGCATCCCTGCGTGAGGCCAGCCGTCAGTCATCCATAGGGATAGATCCCACCCTTTTCTATTTATCACATGGTAGGACTGGGCGTGAGCCCATGAGATTCAGGCCCAGATTTGTACTTCATTTGCGCTGAATTAGTCTTTTTTTTAACGCTAATTCAGCACAAACTTAACTCCATATTTATATTTTGCCGCTAGACAAGTCTAGCGCCAAAATATTGGAGTTAGTCATTGTTTAAGTGCGTGAACCTACCTTGCGTCAATGAGATGCAAAGTAGGCGTTCCAGTCCAAAAAATGACTGTAAGGCCCTAATGCCTTATTTAGCCTCCCGTGCAAAGATGGTGCACAGGAGGGAGGCGGGCCTAAATAATGGCGCTAAGCCTGCTTAGCGCCAATATTTAACGCCTGGGACTGGGCAGGAGTTAGGGGACCTGTGGGCCAATTTCCATGGTCAAACACCATGGAAGGACCACCCACACCAGAGGGTCCCCACAGGATGGAGGGCCCCATCCCAGGTAAGCAGACGTAGGTATTTTACCATTTTTTTTTTTTTAAGTGCCATTGCAGTCCCTGACCAGTAAAACAAATACCATTACATGGTCTAAATCATCATTGTCAATACAGCATTAATAAAACAATTCAAGGTGTACATATTTCTTTTTTCTACTTTGATCGAGGTGTGACTGCAGCTTTAGGACCAACAAGCAGGGTTCCCCACACTCCACAGCCCTTGTGCAAAAGCCCCAGCTCCAGGAGTGCTTTATACCTTGAAAATGCCTTCCAGGGGCACTAAAGTAATTCCCTAGGAGACTTAAGCCTACCTTTAAGCACAACATCTGGAAGTGCTGCTGCACCTATGGTAGCCCCCCTGACCATACTCTAAAACTGTTGATTCTAACATTGCCCACTTGTGGAGCACCACAAGGAGAAATAATATGGAAAGTTCACCCCATGCAAGGGCTTATATGGAATCCCTCAGCCTCAGATGTGAATGTATTGTGATGCAATACTTTTTTTAAAATGCCAGATGCCCCCTCACTTGGAGTACCCTGCAATTGTGCCCCCCTTACCCCATGACCACCTTCGATTCCCTCACTACCACCCAGCCCGTCATCTTGCCAATGCCCTCTTTCCCGTGCATTAATTTGTTTGAAAGCACTTGTAAAGGCTCAGACTTTACTTATCGACTTAACTACGACATAAGATATAAATCTGTTCTTTGCAGCAGACACCCTGTACGCTAACTTTATGGCTGCCACTAGAGAAAACTCCCATCGCTCTCCCTAGCAAGAACATTAATCACAAGAGGTATCTTTCTTAAGCAGTCGTTTATACATAATTTCTAATGGTTTTGAATTTTTGTAATGGTAACATGGATGGTAGATTTGAATCCCATTTAGGTAAGCTTGTCCTTTTCCAAAGCCCACAACCTTGTTCTTAGTGTAAATCTTTTCTTGGTTTCTAGGTCTACTGTGCAGCCAGTGTAGCACCAGACTCAGTGTGTTCACAACTTGGCAGGAAATCACTATGAACCATAGCAGCATAAAGCTTCATTGCAGCAGGCTGCCTCAGCCCCTTGTTCTCAGAGAGTTTGGAAAACGGTCTCTAGATTTATTGGTGTCGTCTATGTGAATGGCTTGTTGCAACTGGCTCTACATTTCTGGACTGTGAGTATAAAACTTAATCAAGTAGCCTCAGACTTGATCACTGTGTCCTGTTGATAGAAAATATGTCTCAGCAAAGTCTTTTCAACTTTGGATTCAAAAGAAGTAAAGACACTGATAAAGAAAAGCCAGGAGAAGCAAATCAAAAAGAACAAACTAAGGTTCAGTGTTGTACCACCCCACATAATCCTAACCTAAACAAGAACAAAAAGTATGATGCTGAAAAAAGAAAACAAGTTTTTCAGTCTCACTGGGTGGAATCCTGGCCATGGCTAGCCCTGAAGGAAAGCTAGGAAGGAGAAGGACAAACAATATACAGCACTATTTGCCACAAATATCCTACTGTAGCAGTCAGCTATTCAGGTTCAGGTAGAAATGCATTCTTAAGTGGATGTGACCAGTTGCGCATTGAACCAATTCGAGCTCATGAAACTAGCAAGGCACATATGACATGTGATTCATGGCACCGCAGGGAAATGAAAGAAACGGTGTTGCAGTCTCAGACTCTTAGAGCGAGTACCTCAAATTCCAGTCCCCCTACAGAGCAGCCCCTCATCATGCAAACACTGCAAAAGCTGAAGGAGAGAGAAAGAAAGAAACTGACCATCTTGTTTAGCAATGCTTACCTAATTGCAAAACAAGGTAAGGCACTCTCAGACATGGAAACCATATGTAGGGCTATGAAGAAAGCTGGTGTGGATAGAGGAGAAAATTATACAAACCGTGAAAAGGCCTCAGAGTTCATAAGATGTGAGGCAGATATACTTCGACAGGACATAAAAAGAATTGTTTCAAATTCTCGCTTCATTTGCATTATTGCGGACGGAAGCACAGATCGTGCCATCATTGAACAAGAAACCGTGCTGGTGAGAGTAGTCAGTGATGGGAAACCCTACACTCTATTTGCAGATCTTGTTCCACTTGAACATGCACATGCTCGCGGTGTCCTGGATGGTATAGTTTAAGAATCCAAAGGTTATCTTTGGATTTAGTAGGTATGAGGTCCACAGAATATCCAGGCCCATCACTAATAGCTGTCAATTTTGATGGTGCTGCAGTTATGAAGGGATCTAAGGGAGGAGTTGCAGCACTTCTAAAGAAAGACATTCCTTTACTTCTACCGTTCCACTGTGCAGCTCACAAACTTCAGCTTGAGATTCTAGACGCTGTAAAATCCAAACCCTCTATTTGTCAGTTTGAAGAAACTTTGAAATGGATTTTCAAATTTTACTGGTATAGTCCTAAGAGACAACGGGATGCCAAAGAAATTTCAAGAATAATTGATTAAAACTTTGCACATTTCACTGATATTAAACAGGTTAGATTGGTATCTAGCAAAACCTGATCTTTGGCAGCCATGCAACGAAACCTGCAGACAGTGCTTCTACACCTGGGACAGGTTGCAGCTGGGAGTGATGATTCTGTTGCTAAGGCAAAAAAGTACCTCACAATTGTAACTAGCTTTACATTTATAAAAAACCTTTAGAGACTGAGAGATGTTCTGAAGCCAGTGTCTCAGCTTTCAGAATTCTTTCAGTCTAATGATCTGCTTTTACTGCATGTTCCACCTGCTGTAGAGAAGTGTGCATTGACCCTAGTAGGCCTTAAGAGTGAGTTGGGTGAATACATGCAGCAGTTTAAAAAATTGTACCACCCTGAAGAAAAAGAGTTTGGAAACATTTCTACTGATGGCTGGGAAATAAAGTTATCGGGCTGCTGTCCGCCAGCAGCAACAATTCAAAGTGGCAGTGAGTTCATTGACAGTGTAGTTAAGTATATTGATGAGAGGTTTGCAAATTTTAATTCCATACCAGTTCAAGGATTTCAGGCATTTGATTATACACTATGGCCAGAGAGTAGAGAGGAACTGTATAAATATGAGATCTCTGATATTGAGGCAATTGTTCAACATTTTGAAGTACTTTTCACCACAGACGAGTGGTTGGCAATTGTAGAGGAGTTTTGTCGACTTAAAACCCATATGAAAAGCTTTCAGAGCAAAGGCATTCCTTTATTGCCAGCACACTCTACCCTGCTAGCAACAAAACCTTCTACGTTAACTAATATATTAAAGCTTGTGGAGATGATGTTCACATTTAGTGTGTCTACAGCAGAAGCGGAACGTGTGTTTTCTGCAATAAATGTCATTAAGAACCTACTAAGAACACGGTTAAATCAAGATATTTTCCAAGATCTAATG
This sequence comes from Pleurodeles waltl, assembly GCF_031143425.1. Classification (NCBI taxonomy): domain Eukaryota; kingdom Metazoa; phylum Chordata; class Amphibia; order Caudata; family Salamandridae; genus Pleurodeles; species Pleurodeles waltl. The sequence continues at coordinate 1,095,188,756 of NC_090444.1, read as the reverse complement.
CTTCTTAAAATTGAAGGGCCCAACTTTGAGGAATATGATCCCAGCAGAGCTATTGATCTCTGGCTTACAACAGGAGGCACAAAGCATGTGTGCGGACATAAGAGCCCACATCTATCATAACTACTGAAATTTTGTCAACAATGAGTCTTAGAGCAGCTTGCCATGCAAGATCATTTACTGCTGTATTCCTATACAATTTATATTATTTTGGACAATAGGGATAATGTAGCTGCTTTTCAAGTTTTTCTTTAGCATGATTACGTATCACTGATTTAATAAAACAAAATAAAAAGATATTACATGTTTCTGTGTCAGCCCTTATAATTGATGTAGGAAGTAGGTGGGACAAGTGGACTTCTCAGGACATGTAGATCTCATTAGCATTTTGTCCCTTGGCCAAGTAGATTATTTTTAAAATTCCACACCCTGAGTTGAAGTGGCATCACAGGTTGATCCTTTAACCTATGCTTAGCTCCACAACCGCTGCTTATGTGCTGTCCAGTGGCCAGGTAGAGGGACTTTAATGTACTTTTTAAAAAAAACATAAATTGGACTTTTAAAGCTCCGTTTATTTCCTGATCCTTCCACTGGGCATATGGCAACGAATGTAGTGCAATGAGTACCAAATGCAAAACTAGATCAACATCTCTTAAATTTGGAAACCCCAGACTGACACCCTATGTGTGATGTGGGGCTCCCATGGATAATCACACTTGTGTGCTCAGTTTCTATCTTTAATGCACGTTATTAGAGCAAATCCTATTAAACGTGGATTGTGTTTCATGCTAAATTACTACTCAAGCATTTCAAATCTAAAAATATTTGGTGGGAGTTGTCACAAAGTACCAAAAATATATATTCAACATTCTATGTGCTATAAAGCTAGGATATGAGGTAGCCTCCACCAAAGAGCAACAAAGCTGTTTACTATACTAACATATTTGGCAAATAGCATAAAAGTATTGTGTGCAGGTAAATGAAGCATAGACAAGACAATAATTAGAGACATGTGTTTAAACTACATTATTTGCTTTCAATTGTCATTCACTGTGCTAAAATTCCTTGAGGGGTGAGCCCCAAAAGCCTGTAATGCTGAGAACAATGTTACTGGCCCGGAATGCTATAAAATTCTCTATTTGCCTCAAGCAGCCTCTGTGTTTTATGTGCTGCTTCACAAAAGCAAAGGGGCCCACAGAGGTAATTTGTATTCTGCTAATTGAGGTGTTAGCCCCCCGAAGTTTGACTCTAGTTGCGCCCTCGATCAGTTTATGTCTAAAGCTAAGAATCTCTTTTCTTCCAATCCCATCACATAATTAATGTACACCGTGCAAGTGAAGTGTGCAACACGTTTTTCGTCTAAACCAGACAACTTCTACTAAAGTCACAATCTCAGGTTTCAAGCAGCGCCACTTCTTCGCAAACCAGAGGTGACTAAACCTGCATTGTACAATTATTACTTCACTGACTTCACTGGACGCCTGAGGTACAGCAGCCACAAATTAAATATGACAACTGCTACGATACCGTAAACAGACATTCAACCTTCCATCACCACCAATGAGTGTTTTTCTGATACAGAAGCAGGTTTATTTTTAATTAAAGGGCTATAGCTGCCGGGCTCAAAAAGGAAGAGCTGCAGAGATTTTAAGCTTAAACAAGCTCTTAAGCATGCTGAAAAAAAAGGAGCTCCAAAGCATCTAACAAACTACTAAAATGGCCAGGAGATCTCTCTCCATGCCTCCCTGCAACCTATGCTTACTCAGGACCAGAATACGATAACAGCACCTCTGTGGTCATTACGCACGATATGGAAACACTTCCCACATAGGGTTAAGGCAAATGCAACACACTTTACACAGTGAGCAAGTGTCGGCAAGTGCTTTAGCACCCCCTAGCATCCAACACCCCACAGTGTATTAAGCACTATATAAATGTTGCAATGCAACATAATTCATTTATTTTGGTGCCAGTTTTCACTTTACGCCGACAGTCTATGAAGAATAATTAAGACAACAAGCAAAAAAAAGCAACCAGTAACCAGCCAATGGCTTGCTAGTGCTAACAATCCACTTAACAATAGCAGCCGTGCCTTTAATGCAACATCTACTGGATTTTAGGTATCGCTACAGACAGACTTAAATGTCAGTTGTTAGGTCGCACTGCCGATAGTGTAGCTGTTGGCTGCAGGAGCTCATCATCAATACATCGAAAAGAAGTATAAAGAAATATGGAGAGACAGTGGCTTTGAATCAACCATTAACATTCAGGTATTTTTCATAGTTTGCTGTTGCTCCGATGGGCTATTCTTTAAGGCCATGCTATTTTAAGTGTGGCTACCTTGTCACATTCGTATTCTCATTAGATGTTGGTGAGGAGATCAAGTAGGTCTTTTGTTAAACTTCAGATGCAACATGACGCCCAACTTGAAAATTAAATCCTGTTTGTGTATTTTGATGGTTTACTTTGCTGGCAAAACATTTGAATTGCTTATGTGTTGCTTTACTTCTTGGATGTCTGAGCCCATCATAACAAAATGTTACAGTACCATTTACTCTTCTCCTTTGTAAATGCATTTTTTTTTACTTTGCAAGTTTGGTTTAATTTGTTAACACAGAAACATGTTGCTGGATTAACACATTGTTTTGTTCACATAATACAAATGTGCAGGCGGGTTTTAAGATTCATTGTTAATACTGGGCACTTATCAATAATATTTGCTATGTAATACTTTTCTCCATAGTCCCTTTATGTTCAACACTTCCAATGCAAACGTCATCTTCTGTCTCTATTTCATAGTCGTTCTTTTAGGGTGCAGCTGAACTCTGCTAATATAGTCTTGTCAGCAGAGGCCCTTTATGGGTCTGTTTGACAGCACAGCTGTGTGCAAGATAGGCTGTAACCAGTTCTTTGAAGAATAAAAAGTGTGGACTTTGGCTCCTCGAAGATAAGAAATACTGCCTCACCACATAGTATTTGCTGTATATCTTTTCACCTCCCAGGAAGTGTATAAGGGACTATTTTACAGAATTTTATCTGAACCTGAAAAGGATACTTAATCATCATGCTGTTTGTCACAGTCATTATCTCCTTCACTCTGTACAAAAGCAATTGTTTTTGCTACTTTTTATTAGCATTGGCAATAAGCACGCAACACACTTACAGAACATTTGTGAATACTTGTGCTCACAGGTTTTGACACATTAAATCTAGACCTAGTGGCTTTACAACGCTTGTTTAATCATTAGCAGTTTTTATAGTAGTAGCAAGAGTAATCACTGGCAACTATCCTTTTCTTCTCCTACAGGACTGGTTTTTTTTTTAATAGTTCATGCTGTGAACTGAAAGCAAGAAACAAACAATTCACAGAGGCAAACACAAAGACACTAATATATCAGCAAAAACTATGCTTTATTAATAACAGTATGTTCGTCCAGCTCATTATGGATGGATGTAACCAGAACTCTAATAGGTGCTTTAACAGGACAATCCTTTAAATACCAAATAAGAATGTGGCCCGCTGCTATACCTAACCAACCATCCCTACCATTTCTCACTTAACATACTAACCTGACACATCTTAAAACTCACATACCATACATAACCTACCTTCTCTATTTATCCTAACCAACTACTGTATTGAAATGTCTTAATTGGCTTATTCCCCATTCCCTCTCCCCTCCCAGTTATTTTAATAGAGCTTTCCTCTTCCTTCCAACTGTCACCAATAATGTTCTATGCATAATTTACTGGAACTGTGATGTGTCTAATAAAGACATGTATGAAGTACCTTACTTCATGATACATTTACAATATAACACATTCTTAACCCATAGGACCCACAAAACCTACCCAACATACCTCTTCCATACCATACATATCTAGCACAACTGACCTAATATACATAGCCCTCCATGCCCAGCCCACCATATCATACCATAACTAACCTACCTCCACTTCCACGGCACATATATCTTTCATTTTCCCTCAGATGGAGGTATTCTGAAAAAGTGGCAAGTTATACCAATGGGACCTCTAGTAATTTTTTTTAAGAACTGCAACATGCTACCAAAAGCAGAGTATAACTTGAGGACCTCTTACAACAGACTAAAGAACTGCAGCAGGAAACTGCTAATCACATCTTTTGGAGGGGATGAAAATGTGAATGACATTGCTTTCTTAAAAATGGCTAAACCTATTGGCTTTGGCAAAGCGCATTTATTCTGAGTGAAAGACACCAACCGGTGTCCCTTTTTCCAGTACTGTGACAGACCACACACAGGATACAATTTGGCACTCCCACCTTTAAATAAACCTCTGCCATCCTAATAATTTGCCCTGGTAAATATCTTAGCAAAAGAATGAAACAGACAAGTTCAGAGGTATACAGTAACCACGATGCTTGCTGGCTCAAAACATAAATAACAAGGAGACATGCCTTCTCAATAATTTTAGCATATACCTTTAAGAGCGTTTAATTAATGTATCAACTTGGTATGGAAGGAAACTATACATGTAGAGAGTGGGCCACTCTGTGAATAAGGCACCTAGGTCTTAAGGTGCACCCAGCTCCTAGGTTGCAGACATGTTACTTCCATTAAACATAAAATGCTCTAAATTTTACTGCAACGGACTAGCTCTTTGACCCAATTTGGGGTATACGTGTCTGTATTTATGTGTATGTTGTGTAGTTTGTGTTGTGTGATTACAATAGCTTGCACCAGACAGATAATGCTGTCTTTAGGCAAGACCTAAAAAGCAGGGATGCTTTTTAAAGCAAGTTCAATTCATTTGACTGTCTTTTCAGTTTATTTAGACTAGACTAGATTAGGCAGCAGATCTCTAAATATTTCAGTTTTAGAGTAGACGCTGTGTCAGGTAAGCAGAAAGATAGGATTAGGGGACAGATTATGATCCAGGTAATAAAGAAGGTAATTTGTTTATCTTTCATTGTTTGGTGATTTATGGTGGACATCCAAAAAAACATCTAAATTTATTGTATCATGCATCCATGGGCTTAGATAAATATATTTTAACTGGTATGCCAGGATACAAACTTCTGACAGTTCTCAAAAATCTCTCATAGTAGAGAATGTCTTAAACTTTAAAATCTTTAGTGATATTCCTCCTAACTCCTTTGTTTTATTACCATAAAGGTCAAATTCAAAAAGGTCCTCTGTAAGGTATTCTTTGCCATTATTTTAAAAAGTGTACTGGAGAATATTCATTCTCACCATCTGGTGTCACAATTTACATGTCAGTTGGGCACAAGTAGGCAATGGTCAATTTGAGAAGATAATATAATATATAATTTGCCAAATGACTACAGTCAAAATTTTGGTCATCATATTTTAAAATGATTTTAATGCCCCAAAACTTGTGTAAACCTTTTTTGCTGCTGGGCAAACACAATCTATGAAGTCATATTTTAGATCTTCCTTAGCATTGCATTATTAACACATAGGCTTTTTCTTTTAAAAAAAAACAAAACAAACAAAAAAAAAAACTAGAAAAAGCTACAAGCGGTCTGGATGAAAGAGCCTCAATGTTCCACACAAATGAGCAAGTTGGTGGCTTTGGCACTGTGCACTGGGCCTCCCTACAATAGTTGGCACAGACCTGCCATTACAAAAATCATACCTTTGCCCATTTCTTGCATCTTTTTATCACTCATCCGGACATCATTCACAGTCAATGTAAGTTGGTGACCTTTCAAATTGGTGGGGTGTAAGCCATGAATTGCCCAACTCACTCCCATTGCGCCTTCTATCAGTCGGATTCATGGATATGTTCAACAAATATTGCAAAGTAATACAGTCAAAAGGTGCTTAAAGCATACCATTTTCAAAGAATGTGGCTAAAATATCACAAGTTTTACCTGCAGTTTTCCAACGACACTCAGAAGTATTTAAAATATTCATGATCAGCCAAAAGAGTTAACACTATCACAGGGGTGCTTTTGGTGGTCGGTTGGAAAAGAAGGCTTTTTTGTATTTTAATTACATGCCCAAATGACACATTAGGCAAAAGGTCAACATGTGCCTAAGAAAGTGGCTAAAAAGCCATAGGTTTTAGAAGCAATTGAAATAATCTTGGCATACAACATGACTTACCTTGCATTTGTATAGGATAATCTATATGAAGGGAACAGACCACCAAACTTGAAAGTTACATATGCCATAAAATTGCAAGCTTACACAGTAGTGCTACCCTTCAGGTTAGATAGGTATGATAGAATTGAACAGCAGAGCTCCCACTCACTGAGATCACAGAGGTAGTACATGGTCATGCAACAGAAAAAACCCTTGGGTCACAACAGTAAACTCCACTCAGATATCACTTATATATAGTAACACTACTGTCAATGCCACTTTTGATATTGAAGCTGAAATGCATCCAGAGATGCCATGGCATAACCATCATAAATACCTAGTACCCTCTGGCACCGTGAAACTTATACCACAACATCAGCAATAAGTGTCCAAACTCAGCATGACTTATCACTCAAACATAAGATTTACAATATTTTGGAAATTACCAAATTATGTGCCCAAACTTAAAACTGCACCCATTTTAAGCCAACATCTCCTTTAAAGTTTCTGAAAATATGTATTAACCCCAATTTTCCAAACAATAGCTTCTGATTGTCTGGCCACTACACAATGTTTTCTTACATATATGAGCTTTTTATCCTTGGGACAACACTAGTTTATTTCCCATTGGTTTTCAATTTCCTGAACATAGCTAAAGCTTCATTTTTACTCAATAATAATTTTTCACCAAACACCAAATGCACATTTTCATCAAGTACTCTCATTGCTACTGTGCCACATTCCCGGCTACCCCTTTTAATCCCCATGTACACCCTCATATGGCCAGATTCAGCCCTGCGTGTTTATTCAATCCCGCTGTCGGTCAGGGCTGAAACAGAAAGCGAATGATGGCCATTAGGTACCACAATTTTTAACTGACGTGTTACAGGTGGGCACATAATTCCATAAGTAGCCATCTTCTCACATGACATGTCCCCACTCACACATGGACGGCCATCATCATGACAGGAATGGCCCCAATCCCAACAGCTATGGTCAATATCCCACCAGGAATGGCAACCACTGTGCCACTAACACATTCACAATCATAATAAGCATCTCAACCATAATGTCAGACCATCGCTCCAACATGCATACACACAGATACAGTAACACATACTCTAATTGTTAGTAGCATCCCAAGATTTCTACACTACCCAGTGTTTGCAGCATTTGCAGCCATTTAGAGGTAGGAGGAGGGAAAAGGTAGTGCTGTGTGTCCCTAGTGCTCGGCTTTCATGTAGGCTCGGAAAACAAATGATTCCCAAGCCCCTCAAACAACGCCACCAAGTCATTACAGAGGGGGGTCAGGAGATCTATAGTACATGTAAACCAAGGCTTTAGGACAAAGTTATTGATCCCTTTATCATGGAGACAACATGAAAGCCAAGAGTACATCAGGGTGCAGAAACATGTTGTGAATGGTCACAAGATGGAGGAGGGCTCAAAAAAATCTACTCGACCACTCCCATTGTTGAGTTTTATTCTATGAGGTGGAGCTATTTTTGGATTCCACATGACTCTTCTGGCAAGAGTGGATAAAGAACAGGTGTTCTCCTCAGTAAAAAACTGAATTAGCAATTAAGATGCCTTTAAATCTTATTCTTGTCACATTTGCTCTGCATTCAGAGACAGAGGTCAAAAGTCAGTTTTGTCTTCTTGCAATGCAAATACTTTTCCTTGTGACTGCAGAGTTCCAGGATTTTGTAAGGTGAACTGTCTGACCTATGTGAAATGAAAGCCTTTTGGTATCAGGTTTTTTTCCTAACACACATTTATATAACTAACTCAACTTTACAAACATTTCAAAATATATTTCAGTAGCTGTGAAAGACCATTTTTTCTACTTCTGTGTGATGAAACAAATATTTTAATAGAATGGAAAAAAAAAGTCAGCACTTTACTTGGTGATGTGCAAAAGATAAATGTTTTCTGAAACCCAGTTTTCACAGATTATTGTTAATACACTATATAGTTTTATCAATAAAGCTGCAAGTTAGTGGGAAGGTTTTCTTCTTGGAAATTTACCATCTGTAAATGACAGTGCGCTACCACATCATGCTTCAGTAATATATTTATTAAAAGTGAGTGTTTAAACATAAACTGAGAAACACTCCTGCCCTGCCAAATAGGAACCAGGTGACAACCTGCTGGAGGTATGACAAGGATTAATGTAAACAGGGACAGGCCAGAAAATTCAGACATTATTGCAGCAACTGTAGTGGAACACACCCCACAATGAAGTGTAAAAAATCAAAAAGGGGAGGATGGGGAGGGGGGGGGAGCAAGGGCGACAGCAACAGGAAATAGCACACACATGCAGGTGCCTCAGAGGTGGTGAAAGACGCCAACCCACAACTCCTCTCCCAACCCCCATCCATGCAAGATTACTCTTAAGATCACTATCAAGCTATCCCAAGCAGAGGGAGGGGCAGCTGTTGGCCGAAGGATTCACCACAGCCAGGGTCCCCAGACACACCTCATTTGTCAGAATTTCAAATCAGTAAGGGGCAACCCAGCTGTAGCTAGACAGAAGGTGGCTTAAGAAGTGTCCTTTGGGAGGGTAGCAGGCCGCTTTGCAGAACACCCGCAGGAGACTTCACTGTCTCCCCCCTAGAGGTAATTCCCAAGAAAGAATAGGGCAAGTTCAGGCTCATCCATCAACTGTCCTAATCATCGGGGAAGTCAGTGAAAGACGGGCTCGATCAAGATAATTGCTCTGTGTAATATGCAACAGTGGACAAAGCAGCGGACCTGATTAAAGCAGCAGGGAAGGGAGCACTACTAGCAAAGACTGACACTGAAATCTGCTTTCTGCCTCTTAGTGGTTCACCCACACAGCCATCATCTCCTTGGCTTCACGCTGAACAAGGCTTTCTATTATGACAAATGCAGCCAATGGGCTGCACAATCTCCTGCTCTTAATTAGAGGCCTGCATGGGTTTCTGGAGTGGAAGCTCAGGACTCGATACACAAAAGGGGGAGGTGAACTCACTACCTAGACAACTTCTTATTCGTCTGGAGAAAAGGCACTTTAAGAGTGTGGTGAAATGCTGCAGGCCTGCATGGAGCAGGCAGAGGACCTTGGGTGCCACTAGCCAGAGGAAAAACAGAGGGTCTTGTCAGAAGACTGTCCTTTCTCATGATTGAACAAGACACAGTGGAAAGCGTGAGAAGACTCCCTCAGACAAAAGAGAGTGAGCTGAAGCAGTGCATAAATACACTGACAAAGAAGAAAGCCAAATTGGGTGAGCTGCAGCAACTGCTGGGTAGACTCAACTTTGCGAACAGGGTGAATACCAGCAGGCAGGCCCTTTGCCAGGTGCACAGCTTGGCTGACCAAGGGCCTAACACAAAAAGCATCACAAGGTTTGACTGACATCGGGAGTAAGAAAGGACTTAAAGCAGTGGCTACGTTTCCTTGACAAGTTTAATGGTGCACTGATCTGGTGAGAACCATGGGTGTCAGGTAGGCAGTTGGAGCTATTCACGGATGCTGCAGGGGAGGAGGGCTTTGGTGCAATACTAGGCTCCACCTGGATGGCGTGCACTGGCCTGAATCTTGGCATGATAAAGGGATTAACAGTAACATAACTGTGTTGGAGTTCTTCCCCTTCATGGTTGGCTTCACAATATGGGGCAAGAGTTTGGCCAATAAACAGATCACTCAGGGGTCAGACTAGCATGCGATGGTTCAGGCACTCAACCTGGGGCTAGCACAGTGCCTAGTGGTGGTACGCCTCTTATGCCATTTGGTGGGATGCCAACTTAGGGACAACACAGAGGTTAGTGCTAGGCACATTCCGGGCCATGACAACAATGTGGCCGACGTGGCAGCTCGTTTCCAAAGGCTGAAATTCAAGGAACTGCCACCGAATGTTGACCCGCACATGACACCCGTACCCAAGCAGCTGTGGTGTCTGGTAGATCCAACCTGGTGATGTTGGTGGACAACGCACTCGCTCCCAAGACAAGTATAAGGTATCCTAAGTGTTGGGAAATCTTCAAGAGCGTGACAGGGGCAGCATGATAAAGGTGCTGTGACAGAACAAGGAGTACAGGGGTTTATAATCCGAGTATATTCAGCAGGGAAGAGCAGAGCCTGGGCACAAGCCCACCTCAGCGCTGTAGCCTACTAAGTGAAATTGGCCACAGAGAAGGACCCACACAACTCATTTGTATGAAGGGTGGTAATAAAGGGCTGGGGTGGTTGAGACCCAAACACCAGAATCAGAGACGTCCTACTGAATTCCCTATTTTAAAGAAGTTACTATTGGCACTCCCTGAAGTGTGTGGATCAGGGTACGGGGCGGCTGTTTAGAACATGAGTTACCTAAGTCTTTTTTGGAGCCTACAGAGTTAGGGAGCTCGTATCCCCATCCAGAAATGGCCTGTCTGCAGGGTGAGGACGTAACATCAGTGAAGGATTACATGTTCATACACCTGCGGAGGTCAAAGACAGACCAGGAGGGAAAAGGGAAGATATTTGTGACTGTATCCCCCAAGAGGTGGCGAATGTTGCCCAATGTGCATAATGCGCGAGTACATGAAAAAGAGGGGCCCCACAGGGCCAACCACTGTTGAGGCATGAAGACAGCTCTTACTCAAGCCACTTCCAGTTCATTGCAGCCATGAAAATGGCTTGAGCTAGGGCAATCCCCCCTCCCAATTCCTTAGGGTCCTACTCATTCTGCATAGGAGCAGCAACAACAGCTGCAGCAAACTGGATGAGTGACGATCGCATAAACAGATAGGTTGCTGGGTGTCCGGAGCATTCAAACATTACGTACACCATCCCACCCCCCCCCCCCACACCAGTCTTGATTCTTTTTAGGACAGGCGCTCACTGGGACAGACACAACATATGGATCCTAGGCCACTCACACCTCCAAAGCACAATAGTGGGCAGCAGGCCGAAAGAACTAGAGAGGGTTTAGGGCTGGGCATGAAAAGGGCCCAGCAAATCCCCCACCATCCAGAGCGCAATACATGGGGAGCGGAGACCTGACAGTGGCGATCCACCTGGGGGTGGGGGGAAATGGCCTAGCCTGTCTTGGGAGGAAAGACTTGTTCTGTGGCATGGTGTCTAGGCTTACAGCAGTGGAACGATTACTGCGACCGGCGGACACCCTGTCGTCTGAAATCATAGTGAGGGCAGACTGGAGAGGGGCAAGGGATCGCAGTAATGTGGAAAGGTCAAGGATGAAACTGAACATCTCTAAGGCAAAAGTTTGCAGGGTGAATTCTTGGGGCTTTCAGAGGCACAGGTTCATTAACCTAAGAACACAGGGGAATCATGCAGCAGGCGGGGTTCATTAATCAGGAGTAGGAATGGACAACAGTCAAACACCTGCATTCTCACAGCCAACACTACTCTGTCCACTCCCACTAACACAACCTGCCATCACCCACACAATACAAAACTACAGCATACATTTCTCTCAGTCTTCCAGATACACACTCTCTGCTCATACTAACCAACAACACTATCCGCTGTGTGCTCCACACAGACCACCTGTCATCATAACAATGCCCAAACCCTGCCTTCAAACACACCATCTACAAACACTCTTCCCCTCTCCTCACCAATTACACACAACCATACAATCCCCACATTTCACTCCACCACACATATTACCTCTTCCAGTCATCACAACTAATACTAACTCCCCTGACACACACCCATCACCTCTTACACACCTCATACATTCATCTCCAAAACACATCAACACCCCATCTAACACTCAAATTCCACTTACCAGCACTAACTCACATACAAATCCCTCACCAAAAACAACGACACCAATATCCCCTCTCACTATTCCACAAAAACAATACCGACCACAAACATCAGCACATCAAAGCAACACAAACTTACATTACACTTATCGTCATACCCACTCCCACCCTCAGGACTACACAAAGAATACAAATTCCATCCTATCTCCACCCCTACTTTCTCACTGTTCACAAACACCTACCACAAGCACCCCAACCCAGCAACTTTCATTCACACGCCTCTCCTCCATTGCACAATTTAGAGCCTTACATCATGATCTACATGCTCCTCCACCCCCCCCAACCCATACTCCATCCACACTAAACAAACGCAAACAAAATAAAAAACATGCCACTCATAGCAAACTCGCATCCCCTTGTCTGTTACATAATAAAACTACCCTACAAAAAACAGTAAACTCCTCATGTCTCTCTCAGCCACCAAGTCCACCACCCACACACACACACAGACCCAACAAAATGCCTCCTTAACCTGCTGGAAAAGGAACACTATATTGAAAAGCAAGACTACTGTGAGCCTCAAACAATTATCACAACTAGCAACACTCCTGCTTCAAGCTCACATTATACTACTTACCCTTCTCCTAAACAAAACAACACTACCACTAACACACCTTTTCTAAACTGCCAGCTCATAAATGCTCGATCATTCTCAAAAAACAAGCACCACATCTACGACCTGCTCACAGACACACAACCTGACTTATTATTCAGAACTGAATCCTGGTTGGGAGATGACATGGCACCAGTGTTGCAGGAAGCCGTTCCTCCGGGCTATCAAACCATTACTCAAAACCGTATAGGCAAGAGAGGAGGTGGACTAGCTATTATATTCAAACAGGCAATGAACCTCAGTAAAACAGACAACATCTCCATACAAGGTTGTGAAGCCCTCCTTACCAGATGCCACCTTACTCCAACTTCCTCCTGTAACTTTCTCCTCCTTTACAGACCTCCACCTAACAACTCCACATTCCCAGATGCTTTTCTAGACACAGTCTCAAACCTTATTACACTATACTCCAATCTATGCATTCTTGGGGATCTAAACATCTGGTTTCACAAACCCAATATGCCCCATCCAAAAGCTATCACCACTGGCCTAGTCGCATTGAACCGACATCAGATTGTACACAATCCCACACACATCGCTGGTCACATCCTAGATGTCATTTTTGCTAAGCCTGAACTAGTTACTATTCATAGCATCACGCCAATCACTTGGTCAGACCACCATATGATAACTTTCCGACATACAACTCCACAAATCAACACACCCCACAACTACTTACATACATACATACACCTATCGACCATGGAGCAAACTCAATTTGGATCACTTAGAAACACAACTAACAGCAAACACAGATCTAGATACAATTAATTCTGTGCCAAAACTTTATGAGTGTCTACAGGAAGCTTTTGATATCCTAATAACACTCAGAAAAACTCAACACAAAAAAAGAAAACCAACACCTTGGAGAAACACAGAACTTAAAAAGATAAAGCAACAAATCAGAAAGTTGCAGCGGACCTGGCTCAAAACAAAACAACAGTCACACCAACTTAACAGGATATACAAATCATCAATCAAAAAAGCTAAAAAAAAGATACTACTCAGACAGAATTCAAAATGCTCAATCTATAACCAAGGAATTTTATAAAACTCTCAATGAATTTCGAAAACCTACATGCATGGAAGGAAGTCATCCCACTACTCAAGATTTCACAAACAAATTGACAACTCACTACACAACCAAGGCAGACACATTGGACTCCTATTTAAAACAGAAGAAAACCATCAGCACCAACCCCTTTCCTAAAATACCCTTTAAGAATAATCCAACCCAACCTCTACAGTCCTTCAAACAAATATCCCAAGATGAATTTCTGGATTTGGTCAAAGCAAGCAGACCTTCTGGTTGCCCTTCTGACCCTTGCCCACCACAAATCTTCAAGAACATTCTTCTATCTACTTCTGCTGCCACACCTGTAAGAAGAACCATCAACAACTCTTTAATTTCAGGAACTTTTCCTGTAGACCTGAAAAAGGCATACATACGACCTTTATTAAAGAAAACAAACCTAGACCCGCAAGACCTCAACAACTACAGACCAATCACAAATGGACCTTTCCTGGGCAAATTGATAGAAAGAGCAGCATTCGCCCAAATGTCACAGTTCATTGAAGACAATTCTATACTTTCAGACTTCCAAACTGGATTCCGCCCAGGAAGAAGCACTGAATCAGCACTCATAGCAATCTGGGATGATCTTAAAAACACAGTCGACCGAAATGGAGTTGCTGCACTACTTCTCTTGGACCTCTCGGCTGCCTTTAATACGGTTGACCATGACACCCTAACTCAAAGACTCCACAAAGCCGGCATACAAGGGATTGCTCTCGACTGGATTACTTCCTATCTTCAAAAAAGATCTAATATCATCCACTCGCCCCCCTTCTCGTCCGAACCCTACCTCACAAAAACAGGGGTCCCCCAAGGGTCAATCATCTCACCTTTGCTTTTCAACATCTACATGATATCTTTACCAGAACTGATCAATGATTTCCATCTCACATGCTACAACTATGCAGATGACACACAAATACTACTTAAATTAGAATGCCCCAAAAACATTGAAAACTCACAAGTCTTCAGTTGCCTCAGAGCCGTTGATCAGTGGATGACCTGGAGCCATCTCAAACTAAATACCTCCAAAACAGAAATACTCATATGTGGTGACTGGAAATGTTATGACCCTCTGTGCGTCTGGCCTGACGATCTCGGACCACCTCCTCAATTATCCAAGGAAGTTAAAAACCTAGGAATCACCATGGATTCTAAGTTAACTATGAATGCCCAAGTGGACAAACTAGCACGAACAAGCTTCATCACATTGAAGACTTTACGACGCATCTTCCCCCACCTCGGATTTCCACACAAGGTGCAAGCTACTATCTCACTTGTACTATCCAAACTGGATTACGCCAACTGCCTCTACCATGGATCATCTCTATTTGTTATGAAAAAACTACAACGTATCCTGAATTCCACAGCCAGGCTACTATTACATGTAAAGCCGCAAGCCCACATCTCCCCTGCCTTGAGAGCACTACACTGGTTACCCGTTGCCAGAAGATGCACTTTCAAGCTGCTTTGTATCACCCACAAAGCTATACATGGAACAGGAACGCTTTTTATCAGAAAGAAAATTACCAAATACATCCAAAGAAACCTCTGCTCAAGATTGGCACCCCGCCTTAGAACACCACCATACAAGAAAAAGACTATAGGTGGTACATCCTTCTCCGTCCAAGCAGCCAAACTATGGAATTCATTACCCCCAACTATAAGAGCCACAGATAACTTTCTTGTCTTCAGAAAACTACTCAAGAGTTGGCTCTTTCCTTCATAACCACCATATTCAAACTATGAACTGCATATGCCTATGTTGATAAATATTCAGATTATGTGTATATTTCTATTTATTTATAGTTTCTTTAGAAAATATGTATTGCTACTATGTCATAACAATAAAATACACACACACACTCTTTAAACCTGTTTGACTAAGTATTTTTTACCCATGGTTCTAATTATGTATTGTATGTGCATATGTGTGTGTATTTGTGTGTGTGTGTGTGTATATATATGTATGTATATGCATATTTTGTTTCTGTGCTTGGCATGTTCGTGGATCATTGCATGGCTCCTGGGTGGGTTGTTATACTAGATATCTATGAATTCCTGCTTTCATCTTATCACACCTATCTACTCATCATCATATGTCATGTCTCTATCAAACTATCCTCCATTCTCACTCTGACTCATCCCAAATCCCTTCTACTACTTTCATCTCCTAAATAACTCTGCCTAAGCTCTTCCCTCCGCTTCCACATCTAACTCACCAAACCTCACTCTACTACTGTGACCTCCCACACAACCCTACTAAATTCTCCCGCATTTATCTCACCCTGCTACTATGCTCTCCCTAACCCTTCCACATACTCTTCCCTCCTCCACCCCCCTTTACTCATCCCAAGCCTTTGGGTTGAGTAAATGAAGGATATACTCCCAATTAACACTTCTGGATTTCTTTCCTCCTCCACCCCTCCATTTCTCCAGTCAATCTAACTAACAAACTCTCATATCCGCGGCTCAAATTAACTCATAGTAATACTAAAACTGTACTCATTATTTCCCGATACTAATCCATCACTAATTCTTGTTGGGTTCCAGAGTAGCGTGCTACTCATCGAAAAGAGCTTCGACGCCTCGTCAGGGGTAGTAAGTGCTATATAAATACGATTACAATACAATACAAGTTTTTACTGAATATAGTGGGGGCAACTGGAACAGCTCGGGTTTTCCTAGGTCACCGC
This sequence comes from Pleurodeles waltl, assembly GCF_031143425.1. Taxonomy (NCBI): domain Eukaryota; kingdom Metazoa; phylum Chordata; class Amphibia; order Caudata; family Salamandridae; genus Pleurodeles; species Pleurodeles waltl. Next base: position 1,095,172,484 of record NC_090444.1, on the reverse strand, counting down.
AAAAGAGGAGCTGCCCGTGGTGGGGAAAGCCATGTGCAGCGTGCCAGAGGGGATGCACAAACAGCCTAAAAAGCACAATAGCCTAAGAAGAAGAGCCACTCAGATAGTGTTCTTGGGATGCCTAAAGGAATGGGCACGGGGTGCAAGCAATTACCGGCAAAGGAGGCAGCAGCGGGCAGGGACAGCACTTGCAGCCCGGGAAAGGCCAGAGGGTGCCCACAGATACTTGGCTGCAAGGAAAACCTAGCCACCTTCCTGCACTGAAGGCCCGGGTCAGTAAGAGGCTGTGCAAAAAGGCTGGTAACTAGCATAACAATGAAGGAAAACCCAAGGTCTTCAGGACAGATACGCAAATGTGATAACATGGTCTATATGTAAGCTCACAGGTGTCAATGTTTTAAAGAGCCATGTAACATGAACTGTAATAAACTGTGGTCGTTTAACTTACAGAAATGTCTCCATCTTTGTGATTTATGGGAGCGGGGTGAAGCTAACAGAAGGTCGTGAGGTGATGACGGTCACTCGAGGGCTGCGAGGGGTTAGGAAACAAAAACTAGTTAATAGCTGTGCCTCTGACACTTCCAGGGTTCTTGAACCATAACATACTGATCAACACTTAAGTCCCATTCAATGGATTGTCGATAGTGATCATCTGGATAAATTTTGTATTTTTTAAACGTTCTTCCTATAAATTGTGGTTGCTGATAAATTAGTCCTTACATGTTATTTTAAAATCAAACCTTTCCGAAGGGAGTGGTCTATTACTGGGCGGTGTGATAAGAAAGGCGTGCAAGAGCGGTCATGGGCACGAGCTGACCACTGCTGTAAAGGAGTGCATGGCCTCCTGAAGGCGCCCAGTTCCGAGACCCGACAGGGGAAAGAATTGTGAACCCTTTAGCGCTTCCTCAACACACAGACCCTCTCTCTGACACAGGCTCCTCCCTTTACACCTCACTCATACGTAAAGTCATCTAAAGCGGAACCGGAGCATGAAACCAACATAACAAACAACTCAACACTCTGAGTGCATGGGCACCGGGACGAAGCTACGCACACCAACACTGCAGCTCGCCTCGTTCCGGTACCAGGTACAAACTGCAGCCAGCGCTACGGCCCCTCCTTGAATACCCGCCACAGTCACAAGACCACGAGCAGTGCACGCCGCGCCCTCAGCGGGAGCCGCCAGCAGGGACCGTCTCTCGGGGAGGAAGGGGCCGCAGCCACACTCCTCCCCCAGCTCATCTCAACGCAGTGAAAGTTCACTTCAACAAATTGTCAGTGTCAGAAAGACGTGCCCCCTCCCCTGAAGAAGGGGGCGCAAGCGCCTTCTCCTACCTTGCAAGCCATGCTGCTGGGGGCAGGGCTGCGGCTCCGTGCTGCTCCGAAGGGGCCTCAGCTGCTTTTTCTACCGGCGCTGCACAGCTCCTGTCTCGCCGCTCTCCGTTCACCGCAGGCCCCCGGTGACTTGACTCCTAGGGCGCCTCCCACAGGGGTGTGTGCTAGCGGCTCCCTGCTCCGCCAAGCTCAAAGTCACTCGATGGTGGCCTCCGCGGCTGACAGAAAACGCTGACTGGCAGCTCGCGATTACCCCCGCCCGCCGCAGCCTGGGAGCCTCTCAGCAGCGCCCCAGAGGGTGTCTGCCTTTTCCGTGTTTTCCTTTTATTTCGTAGCTGACTGCCTTGCGTAGACTGAGAGAATTCACTGGACTAAGTGCAGAGCATGTGTGCTCGGTTCGTAGCGAAGTTCCCTTCTCCAAAGAGCTTATGAAATCGTGAATTTACATCATCTTTATTCAGTTATGTGTCGACATTCTTAAATACTTCCGGAAAAGGGTGGATTTTTACAAGCTCTACCACTTGCTCTTTTTTTGTTGCAGTATTTTTTTCTCACTTAATTTGTGTATTTTTTTTAATCAAACTTTTTATATATTTTTTTCTAAATTTCTCTAATGAAACTGTGACATGTCCAGCGACCAGATCTCCCTTCACAGGAGCCTATATATTGTTATACCTTCTGAGAGGAACTAGAACCAGAAATGTAAATGCTACTTCGTTTAGCCCTCTGCTCGGCGAAGAACAGCTTTTGGAAGCTGTTGTAGTTCCTGCCGCAGCGGTAGCACTAGCACAGGCCCATGTGTCTGATGAGAGAAGCCAGTGTTCAAATACACTGAGCGCTTTCTAAACATGTTAGAATCACACCCACTTTTGAGTATGACAAACTTTTGCGACCCACCTAGCTTTAAGGGACATGGGGTGGGTTATTTTTCAATGTAATTAAAGCATCATGTGATAGCACATTGTCATTTACAGACCGCACATTTTGTGTTATTTGCACAGCCATACAGATTTACTGGTAAAACAATACTGCTCGCAAATTATGTTGTGGAGAAATTAGGTTTCAGTGAAAATTTATTTGTGCATCACCAAGTAAAGTGTCTTGATTTGCTCTGATCCTATTAAAATCTTTGTTTACATCACACTTCAGAATTACAAAAAAGTTGCTTTCCTAATTGCTGAATGTGTACAATGCATTTACAGGTATGGGCATTTTGTTCCATGTTATATAAAAATTACTTCCTGCAACCTTTCCTTTCACACTTAATGTACCCTAGCAAAATTGTCACATAATTCACTTTACTTTTCTTTCTCATACTGCAAAGTGAGAGGAGCTTGTAAATACCAGTCTCATGTTGGAAAAAAGGCAGCAGGAGACAAAGTCTGACCGTTGTCTTTGAAGTGTAGCAAATGTGGCAAGATAAATACAAAATATAAAGGCATTTTTGCTGAGCCTACTGGTGACCCACCTAAAATTTGCTTATGACCCACAGTTTGGGAAACACTGCTTTAGGCTATTTTAGTGAGTATCATTTTATTTATTTTACACTAATTTTAATTTATTACATTTTTTTCGACTGATGCCACTCTGGTGTTGTCTTTGGTGTCTACAGTTGGGTCACATCACTTCCGGTGATGTCATTAAATATACCAATTAGACCTAAAATTCTGAAAGCCCAAGAGGTCTCCTTGTCCAAACTATGTAACTTCTAAGAAACCTTCCAGAGGTCTCTTTCATAAAAAGTACCAAATGCTGGCAAGTATCCTAAACACAGAAGATCACCCCTCCCTCTTTTGGAAACTACACCATTGTATTTCCCATTTAGCCACAAGTATCAAAATTCAATGGTTTTCATTCAAACATTTTCTGTCTACCATTCCGCGAAAAGTAGGTACATTTGGAGAGTAGTAATACAGCATCCTTAATGTGCCTCTCAAATGTATATTACCAAAATGTCAGAATTTTGCAAACAGGAGCATGACATACAGCTATCCGCAACCCATAGAGCTGGTTCATACTAATAGGAAATCTTCGTTTTATATCACTGCACAAAAAAGCTCCACTAAACAAGAAATCATTCTAATAGCAATCAACTCGCCTTGCTTTACCTTTATTGGGTCACATATTAAGAAAAAATATTTAATTATCAATACAGTAAAGGCAGTGTAAAAATCCCAGCCTGCTTAATGACCACTATACCTTTTGACCTGCTTCGAAAGTCAGACAACACTGAGGCATCTACTGTTTTGCCTACTTCAGACATACCAAAATATTAGATGGGACAAGTAATGGAATTGCAGTGATACAGCAGAAATGCCCTTTGTTGGTGCAGAAAAGTCCCTCACACGGTGACAACGCATATACCTGCTCTGAGTGCAGTGGTGCTAGGACAATTTTCAAGGTGGGGGTGCTGCCATTAATATAACTGAAGTTATAGGGATGGTGAAAAATCCAAGTGTTACACAAAAACAAGTACTATGCCCAGTAAGCAGGAGCAAACTAAGAGTATGGTGGTACATTTTGGTGCACTGGTGAGGTAGCACATCGTCATTTACAGACCACACATTTTCTGTTGGAATGGCCACTAAATTTGCATGGACATGCATTTTTACTGGTAAAACCATACAGCAAAGAAAGAACAATGTGGCCAAATGTGGTTTAAGTGAATATTTATCATTTGTGCATCACCATGTAAAGTGCCTTGATTTATTTTGATCCTATTCAATCTTTGCTTTAACCACACTTAAGAATTACAAAAAATATGCTTCATTTGTGCTTTCCTAATTGCTGATATATTTTGAAATATGTGTATAGTTCATTTGCAGGTATTTAAATGCTGTGTGTTAGAAACACACTGACATCCTACAGCCTTTCCTTTCACTTTCTGTACCCCAACAAGATTGCAGCTAGCTCACGTTTACAAAATCCTTTCACCTTGCAGTCAGAAAAATAAAAGTAAACACCATTTTTCAAATAAGCAGCAATTTGTCAAAAGACATAGCCTGAAATTTGGCCTTTGTCTTTGAATGAGCAGCAAATGTGGCATGATAAACACAAAAGGTAAAGGCATTTTTATTGCTCATTATTTCACCTCTTGAACTCCAGCATAGTTTTCATTAGGGGTGCTGCAGCCCCCCCACATCACTACTTTGTGTCTACGCCTAAGTGTCCCACCTGCAATGATGACTTGATCCCTGGTGCTGATTTCTGTTGTCATGGTCGAGTCTAAATCATGTGTGTGCGCCATGACATAGGCATGTCTAAGGATGAGCGCCCAAAGCGCTACCCCAATAATGGTGAAAGGCTATTTCCTTTGCCAGGGGTTAAGCAGCACAAGTGCGGTGGTGGCAGTATACCATGTAGTGATTAGTGGACATGAACAGGACTTTTTACCTGTCACTGAAGTGAGGCCTACAGACTCGCTTATATTAAAGTTATTCTGCTGCGCTTAACTAATCCTTGGCCTATATCACAATACTATGTAGTGCTGTGCAGTGCAGTGCTGTATTCCTGTGAGCTGAGCGGGTCACATAATAGAGGAAGGAGAGCCAGGCTCTACTGCATACATCTTTAAAGGTGATGTTTGAATCGGAGAGCGGTCACTGTAAGGGGACTAAGCACATCCTAGGAAGGTGATGAGGCTGGTAAGAGAATCATAAAGAATAAGTCTGTGGCTGAGGGATAACCTTTTGATAGACATATCACTGTGACTGCCATCACAGTGTGAACCTCTTTATTTGCTCCCACGGTCTGTTTTGTGGAGCTATCATTTGGAGTTACTCTTGCTGTGTCAGACTGCTTTCTGGGGGAAGGGCAAGGCAGAGGAGAGGGCACTTCAAAAGGAAACAGACCGCCCCAAAACAAAATTCAAAGATTCAGTCCCTATTTCACATTTGGTGTCTGGAAATGGACTATAAGGGGAGCTCAAGACCCCCAAAATTGTCAGCTGTCAAGCAGCCAGTCAGGCTGTGCGAGGAGGGGAAGCTCTGCTAGGGCTAGAAGTTGAGGCCTGTGAGTCTTCCAGCTAGATGAGGGGACATCACCCAGGGACATCTATGACAATTTCTAATTGGAGCACCAGTATTTGCCTGCTTGCCAAGACCAGTGTGCCCTGTGAGGAAAAGGAGATTGCTTTAGGGAGTGAGGACCAGTGGGGATCCCTAGTGATTGGATCATTATAGCGAGGTGTGAAGAAACAGCTGTGCACCGATTCGGGAATTGTTTGTGTGCAGTTTCAAGTCACCACAGGGGGCTGCCATGGTCATCATGACTGCTGTGCTGATCGAGTCGTTGCCCCTGTGCAGTCGGTGGCATCATATGCCAGAGTGGTCTGCTGTGACGTTTGCAGTGCTGATTGGGCTGTCACCCATGTAAGTCAGCAACCCTGTATGCCAGCTGGGGCCACCATGAAGATTGCTGTGCTGATTGAGCTGTTGCTCGTGTGTAATGTATAAGTTGGCAAACTTGTATGCCAGAGGAGGTTGTCATGAAGAGGAACCTTCAGTGTTGCAAATTAGGCTGTTGCCTGAGTAAGGTGCAGATGTGGTGGTCTGATATGCCAGACGGGGCACCCGGAAAGAGACAAGGATCTTGGCCTAGTTGATGCCATCGCCGTTAGGAGAGGCCACTGTGGTGACCCTTGCGGGCCAGAGCCCCAATTGTGGATTGGATTCATAAGCCACAAAAATCCCTTCACCCTACCACCCTGAACTGTGTGGAAGGCCACAGGAAACTTACTTTCACAACAGAGGAGCGCTAAGGACCCCCAGCTACTGCAGAGGTGCGTGTGTGACGACAGAAGCAGACGCCTCACCCACAAGAGAGATCCTTTCAGAGAATACGGTTGGACAGTTTCTGCAGGTGTGGGTAAGTCTAAGCAAAGGACCAGAAAGCCTATGGGGAACTTGTCTGTCAGAAAGCGCTTTTAACGCTGGAACACTTTTGACTTTTCTAACAGAGTCGGAGTGGGAATCCTGAGACTCAGACCTGAATGTCACCTATAGTGAGCGGGGAATAATCACTACCGCAAGTGAGAGGGATGTAGGACTCGGCGTACTGCCTATTAAAACACTAGAGCCCTAACCTCAGGGGTGTTTGTGTATTTTTATATATGCCGTATTTCACTTTGTGGTCGTATATAAATACTCCTTTTGTCATAAAAGAAAGTATTTGACTAGACAATCATTTATTGCACGTATTTTGAGTTGTGAGCCTATGTTCAACCCCCGTGTCTACCTCCTCCCACCCCGATAAGCCTTGGATTGCTCAACCTGCATTACAACTGAGATTCAAGTGCTGAAGGGGTAATTGGCCCAGTTGCTCAGGATCAATAGTATTCCGGGCCCTCGGAGAGTAAAAGGGCTCAACCCCCTTGGTTTGGCTGTGTAACTCCTGCTTGCTCCATGGCCGTCAGAACGGGGTTCTGGCATGTTATAATACATCGTAAAGACATTCATTCAACTTTTCCAAAATCACTTGTCTCCAATTCACACCAGACAAGTACATGCTTCAGAAAAGATATGAAGTGAATTTCAGCAGATGGGTGTGATCCCTCTATGACTTTGATACCAAAAACCTTGAGTGGTTAATTATGTGAATGAGGGGGAATTCCCATAATGTAGCTTGAAGAGAGGTTTGGTATGCACAACATTCATTTGAAGCCTCTGTCATGAATACCAAATTCACTGCAATGAAATAGCAACAGTAGGAAACATAACTTGTGTCCCTCTGTTGATATATTATAAAGGATTTCAAGGCTGCTTTGACAGGGCTCTCTGTGTGCCTGTCAATGCGGTGCTGGCTGTAGCACAGCTTTAGGAGGGATGGGGATGAGGCTGAACATAGGGTGGTAGGGGTTGCATGACAGGAGACCATTGTTTTACATTTCAGACAGGAGAGGCAATGTTTTATATGGATCCCCCTCTACCCTTTTTCCCCATTGTGGCAGTTGAAGGCAGGGGCAAGTTATTTGGGTGGCCCATTCATAACATAAAATTATAGATGTGAAACAATTCATAATGTTTTTTTTTCACTTCAGGGTTCTGAGTGACATCAAGGATAAGTTAAGCTTCACTCTTGTCCATTTGACCTCACTCAGAGCCCATAAGTGAGAAACTTTCCTGTATTTACTTTCACTCATCTCTAATTCTATATGTTATGTATGGCTTACATAGAGAGCCATACATGATTTTCAGTTGCAGCAATACAAAAGATGAAAAACAAGATCTGATGGTCTATATAAGTCAGGGTCCTCTTGCCTAATCATTGGAGAAACCAAGGTAATCTAAGTACTCTATGCTAAGCTAGAGAAAATCTTAATTATCTCTCAGGGAATATAGGAAATAATGAAAATATAGTAATGTGTCAGCATAGCTGAAACCTCAGTAGACGTTCTGCTAGAGAGGTGTTGCAAAGCATAAAGCCACACAAAGGAATAAAGAGTAGAGAGGTGTGTACCCCTCCAGTTATCAGGGAGTTTGCCCTCGTCAAAGATAAGCTGCTCTTGTCTAACTAGGTGAATGCCAATTGAACTTACAGAACCTTCGAGGAATCCACGTCATCAACACCAGTAGTTTTCCACAGTTGAACTTGCCAACTCCCATCAAGTTCTCATCCCAGAAATTGAATATCACATTGACCTTGAGTGTCTCTTGGAGCCTGGTACACAAACAGGAGTCTTTTCTTCTCAGTTTGTTAGCGCTCCTTTGTCCTTGCCAAAGTATCCTCCTGTACCCCACTATATTAGATATACAATATGCGTTTCCAGGGGTGTGGAACTTAATAAAATATCTATTTATTCATGGGAGAGGTGCTTCTTAAATCTACTTGTCCTGTAAAAAAAAATCTACTTGTCCCTTTGGTGCCTTGTGGTGCAGTGACAAATTATGGCTGCAATCCCATTATGTAAGAGCTCTGATAATAGCCTCACTGTTTATGCCAAGGCTAGTACTGTAGTAGAGCTTTTTTCAGGGTTGGGAAAAAAAGTGTTTGAAGGGAAAGTGGACGCCCAATAAATGTTCACATGAGACATCTACACATGCGTATTTGCTCGTGCAATAATTCAGTTCACAGATATTTTCTAGGAGTACAATTTCCTGGTCTACTTCTGTAAATTCTTGTGAATTTATGAAAGCCACTATTGCAAAGACATATACCATAGGTGCACTGTTGTCACATTTTAAAGAATTGGGCCCCTAATGTTAACCAAGGCATTTTGCTTTTATTCAAATTCTATTTCTCTGTCTCCATCCATCTATCGGCTGGCTTTACTTTGAGCATTCTGCTCTTCCACAAGGAGCATATTGGCACACAATGTAGATTTGTTCTGTGTCAGGACCTACTGTGGCAGCGTGCTTTTTGAGACTAAAAAACGTTTTTTTTTTTACTTCTTGCCAATGTTTGTTACAATGATGAGGGCCTGGCAGCTCTCACAACCACAAAGTGTTACAAAAGCCATGTCAAAACAAGACCTGCATTGACAAAACCAAAAGACTGACAACCAATGTCAGATCGGTTGGCTTTGCTAGTGCTTGTTTATTTTAATGTTTCCCATAAGCTTGTTAAAAATGGTTACACTGGTTTTCCATTATTAATTTATTTTTTTGGAATACTAGCATGCATCAACACAATTTAGTAAAAGATGCGTCAAAGAAAAAGTACCTACAATTTCACAGTAATTTAGCAAAACCTTTTTTTCTACTTGCATTTTTTTCAGAACATTTCATTTTGAAAGTAAAGGAACATCAATCTTGCTTACAAGCTTCTGCACACATTTGCATCTAATCAGAGAGCATTCTGGGAGCATTATACGTAGCCTCATATTGTTATACTTTTCAAATGTGTGTACACTTTATTTTACTGGAACCACACTGTCAGTAGTAGTGCATTGTGACCTTACAACGTTTATTTAGAGCGCTCATCCTAACAATAAAGCTTTGCATTAATTAACCATAAATACAAGTTTGAACAGCACATACATATGGGCACAAACATTACCTCAGCTGCAGATAGTTCCCTTCCCTGTAAGCTGGTAACCAAAGGGTTTGTGCTGCAGGGGGTTTGGCCTACTTGTCCCAAGGACAAAATAAACATGAAAACTTGTTGTCCTTGACCCCAAACAATATGACCAGGGTGTCAGGCAATAGGAATTCCACACCCCTGCCTTTAATTATTTGTAGACTCAGATGAACGCACCTGCTAATAAAGAATATTGCAACGCAAGCAAATTCGTCATTATTATACATGCATCTTCAGTTATAATTGCAACATGATTATAAATGTAATGTGATCATATGCAAGTTTCATAATACCATATTCTAAATACACAAATATAAATGCTTGAGTAAATACATTTCAACATATTAAAACCAACATTAGGACACACATATGTATGAAATATTTATCTTCTACTGTGAATGTACCTTTAATAATGATTTAGATGCTCAACTTTTCATTAGTAACATTAAGACACACAATACATGTATTGTCATTTACATTATTATGTCACTCCTGTAATGCATGGTGGTACAGCCCAAATTAGGCTTTACCAGTTTTCCCTCTGATGACAAATTAAGTCATCACAATTATAAAACCCCTTTAATGAGACCGACTAAAACCTTGTAGTTTCTGTCTGTAGGCTCCTCCAGATGCTTCATGTCATCATACATTTTTTATTGGTTCTCTTCCAGCTCAGCATCCGCTCTCTTTCTTTTGCTTGCCTGCTCAACTTTCATCCTCTGTTAGATTTTGAAACTCATAACTATTGCACATATGGCAATGACCAACAACAGTTTCATAACCAAACCTAAAACTCCACTCCCTAAGTTTCCAAACCATCTGCCTACAGCAGCAAATCCATCACTAATAGTCTCCCATGCACTTGTTGCTTCCAGCTCTTTCAAATCCTTCATGAAACCAGAATTGTTCTAAATATATTTCTCCAGATCCTTACTTTTGTCTGGGATGTAAGTACAGCATTACTGAACTTTTAGCATCCAGCAGACTCCGCCCTCTTTTGCGAGTAGAAGGTCTAACGAAAGTCTGCTCTGCAAAACCATAGATCTCATTGCTTTCATTTTGGTTTTCACAAGCAATAAGGAGTTTGCTGTACTGGTTGCCAGTTTATCCATTATCATAGACTGCTTTCTAATCTTCAGATATTTCAGAATCATCCCTACAGACGGGATCAATGCACCAAAAATATCTCCAACACTAACCTCTTCTTGCTCTACACTTCGTTTCCCACCAGGATCCTTGAAGTGTTCCACATGATAAATCTCTGGGAAGACTATACCAAAATACCATGTACCATGCCATCCCTTGGGCAGTTTGAAATAAGCATACTTTCCACAAATAAAGTTTATTCGAGGAGTCACAGGATCCTTTTCATCTAAAAAGAATGAAAAAATTCCTAGCTATCTTAACAGAAAGTTTCAATTCTATTAAGGACACGGAGGCGAGGATTAGGCTGTTCCTCTCTTCGCTTTATTAGCTAGCAGCCTTTGACAAACATGGAAAAGATCAACAGTGTAACAAAAAAACTACAAGTCCAATGAATCCACAGGAAAGACTCCTCCAATCAACTTGCATCGTCCCCTTCAAGAGCCCCGCCGGACGCTCCTTCTTCCTTTTTCTTCCTGCGACCTCAGCCGAAAACCCTTAGGTCAATCCTGTTTGCAGAAGTCCGTCCCTGAAATCCAAGAACTGAGGTGGTGTTTTTCCTCTCAAGAATGCCTAATCACCATTGTCATCGACAACATTCCAGGAACACACGTTTGCAATATCATCACAGTGAAAAAACCATTGTCCTGAGAACACTAGGATAGACAGTGCATCTCGTACAGTCAAGTTCATCAAAGAGATTTTCTCATATCAATACAGACTTACACTTATCTTGTCTCCTCAGGGTTGATAAAACCCCCCCCCCCCCAAATGGGTGGGTTGGAGTTTTGACCCGGGAGGGAACTAATCCTCACCTCGGTGTCCTTTTAGAAATGAAACTTTCCATTATGATAGCTATGACATTTTCCATTCTATGGCAGGACCAGAGGCGAGGATTAGGCTGGTTTAAAGCTTATCTATCACCAGTGTTGCCAGATTTTTTACTGGTTTAAAGTAAAATCTTTTAAAGGTAGAGCAAGAGAACCAGTCTGCCGCATTGAGAATATTCTTTAGACTGGCCCCCAAAGAGAAAGCCTTCGAGGCCGTGGCCCCTCTCTCACAATGGGCTCCAAACATCGGGTTATCAATACCTACGGGATGACCATCCACGGAGCATGGCTTGCCGAAATGACAAAACAAAACATATTGGTGGATCTATAGGCTAGGCCATCTGACACCAAGAATAAAAAAAAACAAAAAGAATTCAGGATGTGGCCAATTTCTGACCCCATTGGATCCATGTGCCAATGACGACACCAACCCAACAATCTAGTCCAAGCCGATCATTCTGGTACTGTCAGTCCATGATTTTGCAAGCAGAGCTACAGCCTCTCGCCAAATGCCTGGGATTTTCCAGCATTCCCTGTAATCATCCAGGCCATGAGATGTAGCGAACCCTCCATCATGAGATGGTGACAATTTCCTTAGGGATAGCGGAGGAGGTCCGGAAAAAGGGGAAGAAATATTTGAGAATTCCAAGAAAGTTCCATCAGAACTGGAAACCAAACTTGCTATCTCCAACTACCAGATTCGCCACCAGCCTCATGATCATAGTGAACAGGGGAAAACCGCACCCTTTCTCCAGGCTCCAATCCTTTAGCAATGCATCTGTCGCCATCGCCTGGGGATCAGTTTTCCAGCTGCAAAAGCTGTCCAGCTGATGGTCCAGTCGTGAGGTGAACAGCTCTATTGTGAAAGGGCCCCAGCAGGATTGTATTCCCTGAAACACCTGTGGATGTAGTTGCCATAGGCTGACATCACGCCAATGACGAGAGTTCCAATCTGCCACTTGATCTGATCTCCCTGGAAGATGTTCAGCTGTCGCCAAGATCTGGTTTCCAGGCAATACAACTAGAAATCTGTGCCTGATCGGATAGAGTCTCCAATTACGTTCCCCCAAGGTGGTTTATGTAATGGACTGCCCCAACACTGTCCATCTTTAAAAGGATACAGCATGGGGCTCTGTCTTTGGAACCAGCATCTCTCTGCAAAGGACCCTGCCATGAGTTCCAGACAATTGATACAAAGAGATTTTTCTGTGGACGACCAGATTCCTCCTCTGGAAAAGTCGCCGCAGCGTGCCCTCCAAGCCTGAGCTGCTGGTGTCCGACTCAATGAATGGCCCGTCCATTCCAGGCATCCATGTGAGATTGCCACCATCCTAATTCCTCTTTGGCATTCTCCGAGAGGGGGACCGATTGGACATAGGTGAGACCCCTCTGAAGATTTGTAATCTTGAGCCTTTGAAGGGCGGTAGTGCAACAGGCCTGGAAATATGGCCTGGATGGAAGAGGACAGGAGACATACTATCCGAGCAATCTGCTGCGGAGATATCTTGGGTTTGGCCAAAGTTCTCCTCATCTCATGCTTAATTTCGGCTAGTTTGCAAGGGGTGGGGAGACTCAACATGGCCTGGACCGGAATCCACCACGAAACCCAGGAATTGGATAGACTGGGACAATAGAAGAGAAGATTTCTTGTCGTTGACCACAAACCCATGGGATTCTTGAAGGGAGATGGTCTGTTGGAGGTATCCCAATAGCCTCTTTGGGCACTGATCCAATATCAGGATGACGTCTAGATAAACCAGCATTCTGATCCCTCGAGCCCAAAGGTGTTCCACCACTGGCTTTATGACCTTGGTGTAGCACCACGGCTCGGAGGATAGACCGAGAGGGAGAGAAGTGAATTTGAAAGTCCAGCCCCTCCACTGAAATTGGACGAAACTCCTGTGAGGCGGGAAGATTGGGATTGTGAAATAGGTGTCCTTTAGGTCCAGTCACACCTTCCAGTCACTTGCAGGAGTTCCCAGAGTAGGAAAATTTTGAAATGGCGGAAAACCATCCACTTGTTGAACTCCTTGAAGTTTATCACTGGTCCGTCCCCCTTTTCCACTAGAAAGAGATTGCTGAGGAACACGAAGGGGTGTAACTGAGCTGAGACTATCACCACTTTCTCCAAAAGTTAGGAAACCTCTGTGTCCACCAGTGCCATCTGTGGGGAGGAAAAGTCTAGAGGACATGGTCTCCAATCCTGAAAAGGGGAGCCATAAAATTCTAAACGGACCCATGGACAGTCTGCAGCACCCATGGTCTGAGGTAAGAGCCTCCCAATTGTGAAAAAACGTAGCCAGTCTGCCCCTAGCTTGAGCTTGAGCCCTGAAGGGGGTTGAACACTCACCTTGAGAAGAGGTCCAGCAACTTATCTTGGCATGAACACCAAGAGTGGTCAATCCCTTCTTTGGAATCCCTCACAAACTTCGCCAAACAGTTGGCCATCTTAGCATTGATATCTGGTGTGAGGGTGACCTTACCCTGCAGTGAGGGCCTAGGGCATTCTGCCCTTAGGCAGTTGCGGACATCCTTATCCAAGGCCTTCATGAGGTGGCTCGCCACATATGATGCGATTTTCAGAGCCAGGGACCATTGCGTGAAGAGTGGGTGCAACAACTTATCCGGGTCCAGCATATCAGAGTGTGTGGATAGAGGATCCAGGCCCGACTTACTCTCCTCTAAAAAGGAGGATGAAGTAGCAGATGGACGCCAAGGCCTCGGGTTCTCCCCATCGCCCTTTCTGTCAATGGCTGATGGGGGAGTCAGATCCGTCTCCTGGTTGTAGGGTAGCCTTGGAGGTACTGGGAATGGGTGTGGGAGACGTAGGAGGAGGGTGGGACTCCATAAAGGCTTTCTTTAGCCTTGTGAAGGCATCCAGGCCTGCCCCTGGTTCGAGTGTGCATTTGCGTGCCTCAGAGGTGTGGGGGCCAAAGGCCCAGTTAAGTCTTCCATCCCCGAGAGGGGTTGTAGGCACTGAGTTTCTAGGTGGCGTAATTTCCTCTCCAAGGGTGCCATGACTTGTGAGACTGGCTTGAAAATGGACATATGCATGATGTGGCAGGACTCACCATCAATAGGTAGGTAGGTGATCTCTTCCTCCTCCAGTTACTCATGGGAGTCCTCACCCAGGTAATCAGCAGAATCCTACATTGTAGTTGGGGCAGGCGAGTGCCATCAAATACTTAGAGGGCAATGTGGGTTAGTCTGTGACCAGGTATTATCTATTAGGTTAAATAGTTACCAGGCCTTCCTGCTCTAAAGGCCTCTAGGACACACAAGCACCCCATATGCTTGAAGGAATTAATATATCCACCTCGGTCAAGACCCAGAAAAAGGCAACCACTTGTGTGTCCTACCGTCGTAAAAACGGGTGCTGTGATTTTCAGGCAGGGCTCTAAATATGATGATGCCAAGAATACAGCCCCTGGCGAAAATCGGAGAGTGGCCGCCGGGGGGGGTAGAGCACATTTAGCACAAAGTAGTTTGGTGCGTGGCCATCTAGCGGTTAGCTGACTGCCTGACGCCTAAAAGCCCAGTCACACAGATCAAAGGAAAAAGTGCCTGCGTAGGAGCGACAAGCATTTCCGCGACCGCACTACCAGGAAAACCCTATTGCGCAGTAGTAACTATATGCTTGCTGCCCCAAGCACTCCCTGTAAATGCACGCATTTACAAAGCAGAATAGAAAAGACACAGTATTTATCTTCTCGGCTGCTGGAGCAGCGAAGAAAGAGGAAGAAGGAGCATCCGGAGGGGCTCTTGAAGGGTGAAGGGGATGATGCTCGTGGACTGGCAGAGTCTTTCTCATGGATTCATGGGACTTGTATTTTTTTTGTTTTGTTATATTGTTGATCTTTTCCATTTTTGTCAAAGGTTGCTGGTTAATAAAGCAAAGAGATGAACAGCGCAATCCTCTTCTCCAGTCCTGCCATAGAATTCATTCTTTCCTCTCACGTCAAAGGTATGTTTGAATTCACTCTTCCCTATAAATAACGTCTCAAAATAACTCTGGTCAATGTGTATGCACAACTTTCCCTTCATTTGATGTTCAGTTTCTTCTGTATTCCACCTGTGTTGTTTCATAAGGTATTTATCTGTTTCCGATTTAGACTCTAGATCTCTCCTGTCTTCCACTAAATTAAAAAATGGCTTCTCCACATCGGTCATTGAATAAGTCAAAATATGTCTGTGTGCATATGCAGCATCTAGTGGCTTGAGAAATACAAAATATTAACCTGCTAATTCTGCAACTTTAAAATAAGTATTTTTATTCAAATGTTTGAGCAGAGTAACTTCTGAAAGAACGAAATCATAATTTGAAAAATAATATTGAAAAATATCCTGTCTATAAAATCTACTCAACAAAAGACTACAGAAGACTCCATATGTCAAAGGATTGTGGTGGTACGTGATGACTTCTGAAATGGAGCCAGGTAATTGCGTACAAACATAGCAATCCTTTGGGTCCGTAGTGTCAATGTACCCATTAAACAGTCAAAATAAACATTTGCAAAATAATCTCCTCTAGAATCTGCAAAGCCTTATCATCTAATCTATTTAAGTCACTATCTCTAGGACTCAGTCTTTGCCGGGGAATACTAGACGGTATCTCTTTACTACAGAAGGTATAGGGGAAAATGCTCCTATCAATAAAATGAATAATATTACAAGGAAAACAATCAACGCTGCACCTAATATGTATTTATATCTACGTGATTTGTTTCTAAAATCAGATCTTAAGGGTGGAATGCAGCAGCAGCAGAGTATTCTCTGCCAACTCAGCAAAAAAAAGTTAAAGTGACAAATGGCAACAGATTTATTTATATGGTCTTCGTGAGTCTTCCTTAGCCCTCTCAAACACCCACATTTTTTTCCGTTATCTGCAGCACAGTATGACCATTCAGGTGAAGAGTACCTCCAATGGGCACTCTTGTTCTTTTGGATCTCCTTAGTGACAATCTTTTGTTCTCACTTTCACTTAAATCAGAGTTCTCATTGCCCTCTGGAATTATTTGAGGCACACACTCTTTTGGCAAGTTATGTTTTTCTCTTTCTTGTTTTCTGGGCCAACAGTCTCTAGTTTCCACTTGCTTTCTCACAGCACTAGGTCCTTTGTCAGGGTCTAATCTAAATTTGACTTATTCACCACTACAGGACGAGACTTCTCCATCTCAGCTTCAGGTGTGGATCTCTCCAGACCCTTCTTAGACCAAACATGTGCAGTTTCAGCCTCTGTTTGATCCCTTGACAGTTTGACTAACCTGCTCCCTTTGTCTCTCTGTTGCCACCAGTACTTCTGGAACAGGTGCTGTCACATCAAGAAAACACTCAACTCTGCAAGTATAGGAAGTGTGTATCCAGTTAGGGAGACCTCCACATTAAACTGCTGTCGTTGTCACCATTGCAACATGATACGGCCCACACCAATGAGGCTCCAAACATGCCTTTCTTACGTATTTATTCACCAGGATCCAGTCACCGGGACTGAGGTCATGGCACTGTTTCTGATGTGGAAGGGCTGTGGCTGCTCTGACCTGATGTAACACAGAATGCACGTCAGCTACCCCTTTGCAATAATCAAGGATCAAATTAACTGTAATGTTCACAAGTGCATTTGAAGGTATAGGTGGCACTATCATAGCTCTTCCCATTAATATCTCCTGGGATGACAGTACCGTCTTCTGATCAGGTACACTGCGAAGATACATCAACACAAGAGGCAAAATATAAAGTCATTTCAAAGATGTTGAATGACACACTTTTGCCAATCTGGATTTCAGTGTCTCATTAACCTGTTCGACGAGATGCGAAGCTTCAGGTCTACAGCTGCAATGTAGTCTCTGTTCTACTTGCAATGCTGCACACACCAGTCTCAGGACCTCATCATTAAAATGAGTCCCGCGCTCTGATTCCAGAGAAGTTGTAAAAGCCAAACCTGGTTATGCGTTCTTTTATCAGCAGGTTTGCTACAGTGAGACTGTCATTTCTTCTGGTTGGGTAGGCTTCAACCTAACACCAAAAGATGCATACAACCACTAGGGCATATCTCATCCCTTTACACACAGGAATCTCAATAAACTCCAATTGCATCCTGTTAAAGGGACCTCTTAATTTTCCTATGTCACTTAGTGTTACTGCAGTTATCTTTCCAACATAGTTCTGATGGCACACAACACATCTGTGACACAACACTTTAGCCATCAACCTGAATTTGGGATTAAACCATGTTTGCCTAAACAATCACACCATTGCATCTCTACGAATATGAGTCGGGCATAGAAATGCCTAGCCATTGGAGGCAACAAGCTCTTTGCCAACACTGGTCTTCCATCCCAAACCCAAATGTCATTGTCTTCTCTCTTGACACAACATGCTCTGACCCAACTCCACTGTTCTTCCTCTGACACCTCTTCCTGAAGCCTCTTTACGTTTTCCCATGTGTCTTCAGTTGTTAACAAAAGGTTGTAATTGATCTTATCCATTCTCTTGTTTGTATACTCTCCATTAAGGGTACAGACATTGTGAGCACAGTACTTTGCAACCTCATCAGTATATTTGTTGCCCAAAGTTACATGATCATTTACACTGTGAAGTGCAGGGCAATTGACCACTGCAGCCTCTTCAGGCATCTGTTATGCTTCAAGGAGATTTCTCACTTGTTTGCATACCGGATTGGGGATCTGGAGGATGTCATGAACCTCCTGTGGGTCTATAACTGTCCGAAGTCATACACAACACCAAAGCCGTACTGACTATAGATACAAATGGTCACTTGCCGGTGGTCGGAAACACTGCATGCTCTAGTAAGAGCGTTCAATTGAGCCACTTGTGCAGAAAATATTTTTTGAAGCCACGAAGCTTTAACAGCTCCTGAAATTGAGCAGACTGCATTGGTTGCTCTCAGATTTTCTCCATTGTCTTGTAAACATGAGCCGTCAACATATAGCACAAAATCAGACTCAGGTAGAGGGTCATCTCGTATACCCGGTCTCAGCTTGGTGCATAGTTCAGTGATATAGAGACAGTCATGCTTATCATCATTTTCATTGTCTGGTGCAGACAAAAGAGTAGCATCATCTTATGCAGCACACCACTTGACAGTCACATTTTATGCTGCAAGTATGGTTTGTTCATACTTTGTAAGGTGGCTACTTGTCAAATGCTGGGTGTTAGTACTTGTTGACAATAGTTCAAGAGAGTGTGGAACAGAACTGTTAGTGGGTGACCCATCACTATGTTTTCACACTTCTCTATGCTGACAGTGACAGAGTCAGCGTTAAGTCAACCTAGCAGCGCAGAAGCTACACGATCAAGAGTAACAGAGAAATAGGCTACAGGCCTTCTGGCATTTCTGTAAAACTGTGTAAGCACTGAGAGTGCACAGCCCTCACTCTCACTGCAGAAAAGTGCTAATTACATATTGTAATCAGGCATTCCCAGTGGTGGGGCATTACAGAGACTTTCTCTGAGCTCCAGGAAGGCAATCAAGCAATCGTTATCCTGGAGTACTGGATCAGACACATCCTTGTGTGTCAGCCTCTACAAAGACTTGTTGACTAGGGAAACATTGGGTATCCAATGGCGACAGTAGACCACCATTCCCCAAAATATCCCAACTTCTCTCTGGGTAGCTGGAGGATTCATTTTCACAATTGCCGAAATCCTACTGACTCTTTCTTTGCTTGTTTCTCAATGTGATATCTGAGATCCCGAACATCTGTCTGACAGTATTGCAACTTGCCTGGAGACAGAATATCACCATGTAACTCTGTCCAAGGCTGACAAGAACAGTACACGGTAAGCCAGCTAACATTGTCACCACAAGAGTATGTCAACCGTCCGACACTTAGGCACATGCTCGCATCAGGCCTATTTTAAAGATCAGAAATATGTTTCTTATTAAAGCACTGTACAGGCAAGGGGAAAACAGGAAGGTCATTCTGGTCAGGATGTCCATCCATGCTGCATGCTATTTCACTGCTGACCTCAGCCCTGTCTCTACAATTAGCCAAGGTGACTCTGGGCAGACCCTTATTTTCCAGGTAATGGGGGTGGGTGCTCATCTCATGGACTAGTTACAGGCAGATTGGACTATCACCACTATGCTCCCACTTAGGAGTTAGGGGTTAGGTAGCATTCATATATGTTTGTTATTCCAGTATGTTGGGCTGTTTATTTTCTTCTTGCTGGTCACAACAATCTTAATCCTGTAATGTCTCATTGCCCTAATAACTGCAGATCATATATTTTATAGTAGATTTCCGTTTTTTCAATAAATGTATGAAAAACCATCCTTTCTTTGACCTACGTGTGTGCATGAGACTTCTGCTAACATGAGAAAGGGGTGAGACGTTTCGACCACAGCTTTCCCTGAGAAGTCACTGAGTGTCATGCGTCAGGCTGACACAAATCACCTTTGCTTTCTAGGTTTGGGTGAGTTGCTGCTAGGTAGCTGAAAGGGTTGGGCAGACAGCTGCCAAGACAATTTGAGATCGACTGAGTCACCCTCAGACGGTGCTGCTGCCGCCCTGAATCCAGCAGTCCCGTTCCAATAACAATAGTCCTATTGTATGGCACAAGCTAACGTTGGTATGGCACAATTATACAGATCCAATGAGTATCTCTTTCTCAGACATGCTAAAGGTACCCTAAGTACCGTTATAGGGAGATGTCTGTGGTCTCAGGGAAAAAAATCCTTCTCAGCTGAATAGGGAGTACCTTTCTAGGCTGTAGGTTGTTCAAGCTTGAACCTTAAAAGGATTCCCCTGTTGGTCCTTAAAAGGATTCCTCCGTTGGTGTTCCTGATCTGGTACCTATTCTTTAACCCCTTCCCCGCCATGGACGTAATGGTTACAACTGTGGCTGCGGCACTGAGGTGCCAAGGACATAACCATTACGTCCTGGGACCGGCCCACGGGGGAAGCGCTAGCGCTCTCCCCCCCCATCCTTCCAGGGCAGGGCTGGAAGGGATATTGGTTCCCCTTCCACCCGCCCCCTTTCCCCACCAATGAAGTCTGATGATGTCAGCGCGCGATCCCACAATGACCTCATCAGAGGTCACCTCCCATTGCGCTGGAAGCATGCTTCCAGCCCGATGCGGAAGAGAAATGCTAAGCATTTCTCTTCCGCTCGGGAGGAGGGGGCAGGCAGGGACATCAAGAGAAAGGAAAGGCTTTTCCTTTCTTTTGATGTCATTCTGAGCATTTCTGCAGCCCGGTCGTAAAGTGATCGGGCTGCAGAAATGCCCACTAGACACCAGGGATTTTTTATTTTTTTTTGTAATTGGCATAAAAGGGAAGTGACTCCTTGGGCAAGGGTCGCTCCCCTAGAGGGGATTTTTTCTAAGGCCATTTCTGCCCTCCCTGTGGGCAGGGCAGACCGGCCTATATTGTTTAGGCGAGACCGGAGATTTTTTTTAATGAAATTGGCAAAAGTGGAGCGACCTCTTTGGCAAGGGTCGCTCCCCAGGGGGCAATTTTTTTATTAGGCCTTTTCTTCCCCCTCCCCCCCGGGGGCAGATCGGCCTATATTGATTAAGCCGATCTGCCCCCTGTGGGGCCAGAAGCCACTAGACACCAGGGATTTTTGTTAAAAATGAAATTGGCATAAGGGGAGCGACCCCTTAGGCAAGGGTCGCTCCCCATGGGGCAATAATTTTATTACACCTTTTCTGCCCCCTGTGGGGGCAGATCATCCTATATTAATTAGGCCGATCTGCCCCCAAGGGAGGTAGAAGCCACTAGACACCAGGGACTTTAAAAAAAAATGAAATTGGCATAAGGGGGAGCAACCCCTTTGGCATGGGTTGCTACCCAGGGGGCCCCCGGGGGCAGACCTGCCTAAATTAATTAGGCCGATCTGCCCCCGAGGGGGGGCAGAAGCCACTAGACACCATGGATTTTTTTGTTTGTTTACATTGATAAGGGGAGCAACCCCATAGGCAAAGGTCCCTCCCCTGGGGGGCAAATTGTTTTCAGGCTGTTTCTGCCCCCATTGGGGTCAGATTGTCGTATTTTTATTAGACCAATCTACCCCCACTAGTAGGCCTACCCAAACAAGTGAGGTACCATTTTTATCTGGAGACTTGGAGAATACTGGGTGGAAGGAAATTTGTGGCTCCTCTCAGATTCCAGAACTTTCTGTTACCAAAATGTGAGGAAAAAGTGATTTTGATTGCCAAATTTTGAGGTTTGCATAGGATTCTGGGTAACAGAACCTGTTAAGAGCCCCACAAGTCACCCCATCTTGGATTGCCCTAAGTGTCTAGTTTTCAACAATGCACAGGTTTGGTAGGTTTCCTTAGGTGCCGGCTGAGCTAGAGGACAAAACCCACAGCTAGGCACTTTGGTTTTCTTTGGGAAAATGTGATGTGTCCACGTTGTGATTTGGGGCATTTCCTGTCACGGGCACTAGGCCTACTCACACAAGTGAGGTACTGTTCTTATCTGGAGACTTTCGGGAGCACTGGGTGGAAGAAAATTCCTGGCTCCTCTCAGATTCCAGAACTTTCTGTCACCAAAATGTGAGGAAAAGTGTTTTTTTGGCCAAATGTTGAGGTTTGCAAAGGATTCTGGCTAACAGAACCTGGTGAGTGCCCCATAAGTCACCCCATCTTGGATTCCCCTAGGTGTCTCGTTTTCAGAAATGCACAGGTTTGGTAGGTTTCCCTAGGTGCCGGCTGAGCTAAAGGCCAAAATCCACAGCTAGGCACTTTGCATAAAACATGTCAGATTTCAATGTAAAAATGTGATGGGTCCATGTTGCGATTCCTGTCGCAGGCACTAGGCCTACCCACGCAAGTGAAGTACCATTTTTATCAGGAACACAGAATAGAAGAACAAGTGTTATTGCCCCTTGTCTTTCTCAACATTATTTCCTTCCAAATGTCAGACAGTGTGTAAAAAAGACATCTATTTGAGAAATGCCCTGTAATTCACATGCTAATATGAGGACCCTGGAATTCAGAGATGTGCAGATAACCACTGCTTCTCAAGCCCATTTTGGAAATACAAAGGTTTTCTTGATATCTATTTTTCACTCTTTATATTTCAACAAATGAATTGCTGTATACCCGGGATAGAATGATAACCCATTGCAAGGTGCAGCTCATTTATTGGCTATGTGTACCTAGGGTTCTTGATGAACCTACAGGCCCTATATATCCCCGCAACCAGAAGAGTCCTGCAGATATAACGGTATATTGCTTTAAAAAATCTGACATCACAGGAAAAAATACAGAGTAAAACTTGGAGAAAAATGGCAGTTTTTTTCACCTCAATTTCAATTTAAAAAAAATTCAGCTTGTTATTTTCTGTAGGAAAACCTTGTAGGATCTACACAAATTACCCCTTGGTGAATTCATAATTTTGTCTACTTTCTGAAATGTTTGGCTTTCTGGGATCCAGCATTGGTTTCACACCCATTTCTGTCACTAACTGGAAGGAGGCAGAAAGCACAAAAAATTGTAAAAATGGGGTATGTCCCAGTAAAATGCCAAAATTGTTTTGAAAAATGTGTTTTTTCCGATTCAAGTCTGCCTGTTCCTGAAAGCTGGGAAGATGGTGATTTTAGCACCACAAACCCTTTGTTGATGCCATTTTCAGGTGATAAACACAAGCCTTCTTCTGCGAACCTTTTTTTCCCCATTTTTTTTGTTGAAAAAATGAAATTTTAGCTGTATTTTGGCTAATTTCTTGGTCTTCTCCTGGGAAACACACAAACTCTGGGTACCTCTAGAATCCCTAGGATGTTGGAAAAAAAGGACCCAAATTTGGCGTTGGTATCTTATGTGGACAAAAAGTTATTAGGGCCTAAGCGCGAACTGCCCCAAATAGCCAAGAAAAGTCTTGGCACCTCAGGGGGAAAAGGCCTGGCAGCGAAGGGGTTAATATGGCATAACCAGTAAATATTCAAGAGAACTGTAAACAACCAGTTACAGCAGTGGTTCCCAACCTGTGGTCCGGGGACCCCTGGTGGTCCGCGAAGCCTTTTCGGGGGTCCGCGAGAGCCTAGAAAATGAACAAATATGAACAAATATTGACAAATTAGGTCCCCAGCTTCCAGTAATGACACAGGCGGGGGTCCCTGGATTCCGATGATGATTCAGTGGGGGTCCCTGGGTTCCATCAATGTTAAAGTGGGGGTCCGCAGAAGTCAAAAGGTTGGGAACCACTGAGTTACAGAGTTTCTTTCAGCTAATGGATTAGCAAATGAGGGTGGGGATGTCACATTCGTAGTGGAAGCTCAAGACACTTACAGAACAGAAATATTTTACTCATGGGTCACCTTCCCAGAAATAAACGCTGATTCAAATACATTTCCTACATACAGAATAGCGAGTGTACCACTACAATACAGAGCATACCAATATTTAGAAATGCCCTTAAATTACCAAGAACACCAAGATTGGTTTAATGACATCCTTTCACATGTGATACAACCTGTTAGGTTAGGTCCTTTAAGCAATGACGGTCCAAGATGGCCAACATTGTACACATATACACCAGATCCCAATGTGAAAGCTCTGCCAGTAGCTGAAGTATGCTCATTATACCATGAGCTAGTAGAAATATATAGGTGCTTAATACAATTCGAATGCAGGCTTTAAACACAACACCAGCAAGGGCAGCTCCAGCTGTAAATCACTTACCAGTTACATGGATAAATCCACAAACTGTCCATTCAGTAATGGGAAAAGCGCCCACTGAGCAGGAGAAGATTTTGTTCTGGGTTGTGCAAAAAACAAACCAGCTGGACGCAATGTTTCCCCATACGGGGGCCCCAAGATAAACATAGGATTTTCACAATGTGCTTGCCATTCGGAAGGGTTTTCTCAGTAGCGGACTGTGCCACTTGGGGCATATTGTTTGCCGCAATTTGTACCACTACACATGCTACCCTGACACTTGCAAATTTATCGGAAGTGTTAAAACAAATTCAAAATAAAAACTGGGCAGCCCCGGCCCTGGACTTGGGGATGAAACTGATTATTAACTTTGACACATTGTCCTCAATAATTTTAAGCAATATTAAAGGGGATGCAGCAGCACTGGCAATTCGCCAGCAGCTTCGAGAGGTCCCTCAGCGGGATCAGGAGCGAGAGCTGCCAAATATTATTTCCGAAACTTATGCTAGTATAGGTCGGGATAGTCTGGGGGCTGTACCAACTAAACCTTAAATACAGATGACTTCCACTAAGAAGAATACTAAGCAAGCACAAGAGAGCTCTAAAAATCTGGGATAAACAAAAACAAAATAAAGATAGAAGAACGCAAAATGCAGAATCTCCTCCACCGAGACCTCAGAAAAAAAATATAACCTTAGAAATTGGCAAACTTTGAAAACACCACAAAGATATCAATATACTGACAGTTGCCAATCCTGTTCCTTCCAGGACACACAAAATAAACGTAGTGACACAGGAGGGCGGTCAGAATACCGAAGTGACTACGTGAAGTCGAAAAACAACTCACAATGTTCCTCAGAGACTTTCACAAGGAAAAGAGATACTTCCACAGCAAAAACACCAATTTAAAAAGAAAAAGGTGGCAGTGATTTCAGTCAAAGATGCTACTCGGATTGAGAATGTTGTTGAAGAACAGGACATGGGCAGTGACTCTGCTAGACAGCGCTGCAGAGGTCAAGTTATGTCGCCAGAGTATTATAGATCTGGATGTGACACAGACTAACAACTTCCTTGAAGTCGAAACAGCTGACAGGTGTGTCTCCCTACCCAACAGGGTATATAGATTAAGTATTCAGATTTAGGGAGACATAGTGCATACTGTTAAAGTTATCATTCTGGATAAGATTACCACTAAATTATATTTTATTAGCAGAAAAATATTGGCCACCTGATTTTGTCTGCATGCTCCCACAAGGGGAAGATGTCATTTTGCCTTCTTTCTCAGTCCCAGTTCCATACCCAGTAAAGAAAGGGTGCAGATTGGGCCCTGTGCTGTATCTCAGCCAAGTAGGGTGGGCTAGAGATTACCCCTACCATGTAACACCAATTAGATCAACTCCACAGATTCAGTCTCAATATCCAAACAAATATGAAGCTAAAGTACCTGTGAGAGAGATTCTCACACAACCTGAGTACTAGGGAGTAACAGAACCATGCGTTTCTGCAATAATTAACCTGTTATTCTCTGTAGCAAAACCTGACCATTGATGTAGAATAGTCTTAGGTTACAGATATTTAAACAGTCACACGTGCACATTTGCAATCCAAAATTCATATAGCACAGCACTTATCTAAACTATAGTGTGGGGAAAAAATAGAGAACAACCTTGGACATGTGCAATGTTTTTTTCTGCTAAAATCTAGTGTCTGAAAGCTAGGATTTAAGTGGCTTCAGTGCGCTTGACTCTCAGAGGCACTTTTGCTGTTTATCTCAGGAGTATAAGAATAGCCGTGTGGTGTTTTTCCCGCTTGTGTAACATCAATATTACATAATATTGAGTCTGAGGTGTTTTCCTATGTGGATTACATCTATCTCACAGATGACGACCTCAATGCACATCTGGCCCTGGTGAATCACTTCATTTTAGGATTTGCTGCCCAAGACTATAAATTAAATTTCAAGAAAATCAAAATTGCTTTTCTTAGTTTCCTATTTCTAGGATACAAACTATCTGTCAGAAAATTACCTATTGAATCAAACTTCCACAAGAGAAGATGCCTTTTCCCCAACTCCCTCCAACAGATGTGTGCTCAGACTTTAACTGATTATCTGAACCCTCATCCGCTAGGGGGAAAGGGGAATGGGAATAGAAAAAGAGAGACTGTCTCCAGATCCAGTTCCAGCCTGTGTTTCCCAGTTGAAAATAGGATATTCAGTGTGTGTCTCTGAAAACCTGCACCTTTCTTCTTATTGGGATTTCTTTAAAAGAAGGACCGGCAGTCGGGTGGTAAGAGCATAGATAAGTACATTCCTACTGTGAATTCAGCTGTTCAGCCATTCACATTCTGCCAATTCTATCGTTCTCCTAACCTGGATCTTTTGAGAGACTAGCCTCTCTCTAAGAGAACAATGTTAACTTAATATCTTCTTTTCTCCAGGAGTCCGAGAATTCCAAGATTCTCTGGAGAACAGTTCAAAAGTTCACAAATATACAAACTACTAATGTTTTTTACAGGAAATGAAAACTCCTTCTCAAGGTTCAGTTTTCTCAATCACAGTCACTAGGAATTAGTCTGAGCACTGAGGTTTGAGTTATTGAATATATATATACATATATATATTGGCAAGTCTGGAAATCATACAAAAGGATTCCTTACTGCAGTTGCTTGAAGTTCTGTTAAACCAAAACAAATTCTCCTCAGAAAGCCGATAGCCAGTTGTTGGAAGAAGGAAAAAAATCTGCTTCTTCAAAAGTGAAAAAGTAGCTGGTGTGCACACCGTAACAAGAAAAATAATTAATTACTCAAAACTGGAAGAATTCTCTATGAAACGAAGCGCCTCAGGAACACTGCTCATTCTCCTCAGGATGACAGTTGAAGTGCAGGGCTCCCAGAGAGAAACAGCTGGAGGGAAGCTTCAGCACGAGACTAAGGTAGAAAACTAGAGCACTGACCTCACAAGGATTTGCGACCACCATCTTGAGTGGCAGTTAAACCTGAAGAAGCTAGTTCTAAGAACAGCCTCCGCAAGAACCACTGGGAGTGAGGATGCCGCTGCAACCAAAGTGGGTACAAGGATAAGGGGAATCGTTTTTGCTGAGAGAACTTAACAACTCTGGCAATAGTTTTCCTTACACTATCTGATGAAGGCAAGAGCCTAGCCCCGCAAATCCATCCTCCTAATACCACCAAGAAACTATGAGGGTCATTATGACCCCGGCGGTTGGTGTAATAGTGGTGGTATTACTGCCAACAGGCTGGCGTTACCTACCACCACTATTATAACATTGGCAGTTTGGCCAAAGCCAAACCGCCAATTTAACACACCGACCACCACGGTGACAACAACTGCTGGGCTGAAGACTACAGTCTCCAGCCCGGCGGCCGTCACTAGGCTGCCCATGGCATTATGACCCCGCCCACCGCCATGGTTTCTAAGGCTTCTGTACCGACACGAAAACCATGGCTGTAGGCATATTGGCACTGATAGGGGTCTCCCCCTCCCCAGAGTCATTCCCCACCCTCCCCCTCCTGAAGCCCCAACATACACACACCTACACGCACATACATACACACTCATACAAACATGCATACCGACATTCACCTTCACATGCATACATTCATACACATACACAGACACAGCAACACTCACAAACATACATACTAGCACACACGAAATCACACAACACAACATACACGTACACTCACACCCATTCATGCACACATGTATTACACATGCCTCACACCTGCATGCACGCACACAACACAGCCACACACACACACACACAACACCCCCCTCCCCTTTTGGAGGGCCCGACTTACCTGCTTGCAGGGGGGTCCTCTGGCAGGAGATGGGACACAGCACTGCTGCCAGCAGCAGCATCCACCAGCGGAACATCACCAGGCCATATCATGGCTCATGATACGGTCGGCTGCGTTTTGCTGGCGTGGCGCTGCTGCTGGCAGCAGCGCCACCTTACAGCCGCCATGAACGTAGCCCGAAGGCTGGCGGAATTCTGGAAGCGGTCATATTTTGATGGAAGGTTGGTAGCGATGGTATGTTGGCGGCCGTCGCCATGGCGGTAGGCGGCATTTGCCACCAATGTTATAAAGAGGGCCTAAGTAATTTCTGGGGTTCTTTAATTTTGACAGAAAATAGATTCCTGACTATGCACTAGGCATAAAACCATTTTGTGATTTAATTTGTCCAGATTTTTCAAGCCAACAATGTACACCACAACATACACACATACTCAGAAATTTACAAGACATGCTAGAAGCACAACACTTACACACATGTGACAAAAACAAATTTGGTCATCAGAATAATTCCTAGTGCCATCAGGTTCACCTATGTCATAGTCAATGAGGGTGACACAGCATACAAATCACACTTGTACTCCAATGCAGAACAACAATATGCACAGAAAAAATACTGACTGCTATACAGATGGCTGTCATTAAGGAGAGGCCACTTGCCCAAGAGAAACACATTATTGTTGTTACCCCGGTGCCAGCCCTTGAGGTGGTTACCAAACCTAGCGTTCCAAATGTGAAAGCATCACATCCATGTTGGATTCAATGGGCAACCTCTCTGACTGCCACTCGTGTCAATTATGTTTTTGACCTCAACTACAGACCCAAGAATTTCTACAATATGAACTTGAGCAACCTGTGGCCTCCAACATCATGCCTCTTGATCAATACAGAAGAATAATTTACACCAATGGTTCAGCACAGCCAGCTGTAGGTACAAATAATCTGTTGCTTGCGCAACTGTTAACGGAGTAACGAGGGATGGTACATTACACCCTCAACACATTTAACATGCAGACCCTAAGGGACTGCAGACTACAACTTGCTGAGCTTAAGGCTCTAATTTAGACACTGGAATATATATGGCTCCTAAACAGTCTACATTGTTTGTGTGTGATTTGTACTAATGTGTCCAGGCCTACAATGATTACCTACATCATTGGCTCTTGAACTGCAAAAGGGAACACCATCAAACACAAAAACTTGTGGGAGGGGGGAGCAGCTTTAAGGACAGACTACCAAGAGCTCATGTAGTTCTTATATTGGGCAATCAACATGTAGGAGTATAAGTTGTAGGAAACAGTTTGGCTGCCAAAGCTGCCAAACGTGCAGTAGCTACAGCTTCTGTTTCTGCAATTACTCACCTCATACAAGATTGGATAATGAGACATTGGCTGTCATGAAATCTTCGGCTGACAGCAATCCTTTACTAAAAGCATACGCCTACTGCAAACACCCCTCTTAGAATCCAACAAATCACTACAATGTGTGTACCTGGACCATTGCACTCCCTTACATCCTAATGGTGCATAGAAATACATCTTAGTCACTGTTGATTCATGTTCTAGATTCCTCTGGGTATGGCCACAACAATTGGTTAATGCCCAAACTGTTATTAAAGACTTGCAAGTCCTCATTGGGACATGTGCAGTTGCAGCATTCCGCTCAGGCCAGGACTCTGCTTTTGCCTCCAGCGCATTCAGGGACACCATGGCAATGATGGGTGTTCAACTCCATTTCTCGTCTCCATATCATCCCAAGGGCGATTCTGTTGTGGAGCGGAAGAACCAAGACTTAAGCAATCCTTAACAGCAATGGTACTAGGTCTTAGTTGTATTTGGCTTCATCTCCTATATGGGGTCCAGAGAGCACTAAATAATCTGCCCAGAAAGTACCCCTTACAATGTCCTGTTTGGGATACCTATGTATATCCCAGATCTTGATTGCCCAGGCACAGTGTCAGCAGAAACACATTTTGACATAAATGATCATGTCACTGTTACACAGGAAACACAACAAATCAGTGATGGGGATTCATCTGCCAATGCCGCCACCTTCGGAATGAGGGATTTGCCGACAACATCTACTGGCTGGATTCCTAAAATAGGGGATCTAGTATGAGAAAAGATTGCTGTGAAAAAGGAGTTTGTCCCATTGTATAGAGCACTGGTTCCAGTCCTGGGAATACACGGTATCAGAACTGTCATTATAGCACCGCTGCCAGGTTCTAAAGAAAACTGCTTTGTTTCAATTGAAAACATCAAATTGCACCATGTGGCCGATCTTGCACAGTAGACCATGATGATTCCTGGGTAGTTCCTTAGCCTCCCTCACTACCCAACAGGATATACCTCTTTAAGCACTCTACAATGCTTCTGCAAGTACAAATGTTACAATTGCCTCCCCGAGCTTGGGGAGTGGGGAGAATGAACTTTCATTACTACCTGTCACCACTTCACCAACAAGAAACATCCAAAACATGGATCTTTACTATTTCAATTCAGCACAAACAAGTGGCATCGTTTATTATGAACCACCACCCCTGGGTCCATGTACCAGTTCTGCACCGGCTCCTGTTTTTGCACAAACTGCTTCTGGCTATTTTGTCAACATTGACAACTCTTATTCAAAATCCTCTGCATCTGCGACTGCACCTGTCTCAGCAACACTCAAGCTTTGTAACTGCCTTGGAAACAATTATTTGGTTCGTCCATGGTACTATCTTTGGATATTAATGATATTGCCTACCTTCCTGCTTTGGATTGGGTTTGTCACTGTTTTCTTTTTGATGATAAATGGTCACTATTTTCCTGAACCCTCTGCTGTTGAACTGGTGGGTGAGATTTTTGACACCTTACTTTTCGTCCCATAAAGTCCAAAGAGATTTGTCTCTTGTGAACATTTCAGCTGTTCCGATTCCTGATGATATTGTGTGGAATAACATTCCATATGATATATTCAGATGTACTGAGGTAATTCAAATTCCATATGTCTTCAAAGTGTCTATGAATGATATTATTACACCTGGTGTTGTTTCTGATGACTGGGGTGTTAAAACAGTTGATTACATGCTTTCTGAGCTTGAATATTATACTGTATTTGAAAGAGAAAATGTATATATGAACACAGTAAATTATGGGGAAATGTTCTGTTGCCGCCATTATGGACATCACTTTCTGTACCGAGCCAGTACCCCGAGATCAGATCAATAGAAGCATTGTCCGACTTCACCAATGGGGAGTTCCAAAACGTATGTAGAAAAGTTTGCATATTTTTCTGGGCATGGTGCTAAAAATGCAAAGTCATATTATTTAAATTACCTCCTTCAAAAGTGAGAAAAATATTGCTAACCAACACAAAATTTATCTATTCGGATTCCTTTGTTTCCCAGCTGGCCGTTGAGGGTGGTGAATTTTGGAAAAACTCTGTTGATTTGAAGAGTGTATGGGGAACACATGATTGGTATATACAGGGCAAGGAAACTTTATTTAGAGCATGCCTTATTCTTTTACAAATTATATTTCTGAATGACACAGTTCAGCAAAAACTTGCCTGAGGTTAACAAGAATAAAAGAACTGCATGCGACCAGTATCCCAACACCAGCTAAACTTAATAATTGGCAGACACTTTTAAATGTCACTGAAGAAAAGCTCACTAGTTGGGTTCAGAATAGTACCCTTAATTCCTCACTTTCACTTCCCGGTGGGTGGTTATTGTGGCCAGTGGACACAAATGGTTGTCAGGCATGTTTTGTAAATTCCACACACGGTTTTACAGCAACCCGACTGGACCCTTGCTACATCACAGGTCAACACTCAGGTATCATTGCAACATATAGTGTGGGTAGACTTTGCCAACAGTGGTTACGTTCTTCCACGTTAGCAGCTATCAAAGAACACCTTAGACTCATTTCAGAGGAAGTCAATTTACAAGATTTCTTGTTGGGTCCTAGAAAGCCACGCTCAAAATGATTTTTATATGCCATATACAATGAAATTTGGAAGTTTTCACAAATGGAAGATGCTGGACGTTTAAAGCAGATTGATAAAGAAAACATGGAAAAGGCTTTATCCGTTGTCGATAATGGTATGAACACATTGTCCAACTGCATTTACATGCTAAATAACATTGTCATCTGCAATAGACATCATTCAGAATGATATGTCATTTTTACATCGTGGACAGAGTTAACTTAGGTCCATTATGTAGCTGGGTTAGACATTGCAGGTTTTTAGAAGTGGCCATGTGCTCTGGCAGCATGTTAACTCTACTGAGTTATTTGGTGCCTTCAATTTGACCAGACAACAATAGATAATGGCTAAGGAAGAAGAGAATTACGTTCCGCTTAACATTGAGAAATTGGCAAAGTTGCCTTTTACTGTAGAGGAGATTCCATCAGCAATATGGCTAATCACGGGGTAAATAATCTGCCTGTTTCTACATTTCAGTTCAACAAGTGTTTGAAACATTTTGCAGTTGGGAGGTTTGAGCAGTTACGGAACAGTTACATCCATAGGATGTGGGAGTTACCTTTCAATTACAAATGTCAAAACTGCAAAACATAGGTCTTTCTTAGTAGAAGCGAATGTGAGACTGCGTTTAGTCATTCTGTGATTTGTAAGCAGGTGCCCTTGCACAGCACTTGTAATATGGCCATAGCAAACTTGGCATGCTCTCTGAAGGGTACTCCTGTCTCTTTGTTTTGCCCAGTATTTCAAATACTTTCAAATGAAAGTTATGTGATGCTGCATAGTGAAGGGTGCTGCAGATGAAGTCTAGAATTGCCTATGTGATTTTGGTTTATCATATTGTAACTTGCTGCAGCCATGTGTTATTTCCCCCCACATGAGAGACAAAAGTAGCAAAAATGTGGCCGGACCTTGCTGCTTCAAATGTATATTTTGACAAGCTGAGCAGACTAAAGGTGCTATTGTTTCACAAATATGTGGCTCTGACATCAGCCAGAGAGACCTATGACCTCCAACTAGCAAGGTGATCAGCAGAGATACAGTCCTTATTAAATACCAACTTCCCCAGTCATTTTTGAGAATTGGTGAACAGGATTTTCAACTCATCCAATACTGCAGGAATTGTACACTTTTATAAAGCTGTCAGGTCTGGATTTGTTAGCACCTTCGAGACTGTATTTGGAGTGATACCTTCAGCCATCCATTCACTCAAGTGTCTTTGGTGGATTCCCAATACCTTTGGCATTGATTGGTGGCATTCTGCTGTTGCTATGTTTGATATGCAATGGCTGTCCCATCTCAAGAAAGCGGAGTAATGGAGCTCCCACCAGGCCACCTGTGTTGTGATCGCATGATGCAGTACTTCCGAATTTCACTTCTGGAGGAGCTTGAGCTGAATTGGTCATTGACATTCCGACCAATACTGACCTGTGTTCAGCCAGTTTTCCACTGCTTGTGGTGCTTTTTTGAGTGTGCACCAAAGGTCTGCCTTGCCATGCAGCCTGTGTCGCCAGTGGACATGGATCTGTTAATGTTCTCGATGATGGTTCATTCAGGGACATGTCCATTGAGACTCCGGTTGATACTCGAGGCATCTATGACCTCGCCAAATATGCAATCTTCATCCTCCCTCAGGGACCGTCAGACTGATTGATCAGAGCCATAATTCTCAAATGTCTCAACCAGGGAACTGTTGGAAGGGATTATTGTCTTGGAATGCATTCAAATTCATGTTTGGCACTTGATTAGAATTCAATCTGGGGCCATTCATATTTTGGTGTGGCATTGGGGGTTATGGAGCCTGCATCACTGGAGCTTGTGGTACACTGAAATTCTGCACTCTCTGTCTCTGCACATTTTGCATCTGTAAGGGGATGTTATTCTGGGGTTACACAAACCCTAAATTCTGGAGCTGATTGGCTTGTTAAAGGCGACATTCCCTCTTCCAATGTACCAAGTTTTTGCAAAAATGACAATAAGTTGTTCTCTTTAGGCTACCCACATCCATTCCTGTACTAGGGTCAATTGGGACTCCTTGACCTCTACCCTGTATCAAAGTAGTACCCTTTGATATTGATACACACATTGCATAGCACCAACATTCCCTACAAATGGCTGGATCTGACTGCTCCTCTAAGCAGCCTTCATCTGGGCAACTATTAACTTGTCCTTCAGTTTCTTCTGTTTCATGTCTATTTCATCACTGCAGTACTTTACATATCTCAGAATCTCATCAATTGCTTTTTTCTTCCAACAAATCATTGCTGTTGAATCATCATGCTAATTTCAAGTCTCAATCCTGTCACAAACCTCAACACAAAATGTCCCATATCTTTGTGCTCAAGCTTCTCCATTCCATTATACTGCTTGAATACCTGCAACAGTTTCTCATAATAGGCATTAATAGACTCTTTAGGTTCTTGAGATGTTCTGTGAATTTCGATCCCAATAATATCTTCGGGTGACACCTTTGACTTTAAAAATGTCATCACCTGCTGATACTTTTTCTTCACCAATCGTGAAGGGCCTTTCGTCACTAGGCTCCTCAGGGGTTCTCACTCAGGCCATTCAACAGCTACCTTGCATTCTGCCCATAAATCACTCTGAACTACAACGACAGAGTGTTCAAATCGACCCACAACACTTGTCAAATCTTCACAAATCTGTCAGCTTGCCTGTCCCACTCCACATGCTTTTCCCCTCAACTTTGGAAAGTCATTACTGAATGATGCAAGATCACTTCTACTCCAAGGCACATAAACATAGCCTCCATCAGGCACTTCTCTCAATGGGAAATTCTATGCACTCGCCTCTCCTGCTATAGGAGAAGATGGGTCTCCTGTCTGTTTCTCAGGTTCTTTCTTTCTCACTCATCGACTTTCCCACTTATCTAGCTCATTCCATAAATGTTCTGATTCAGCTTCTTTTATTTGGATTTTCATCCCTGACGTTCTCATACAGGCTAAGTATTCTTCATTCAAGTATACACACTAACTCCTTTGCAATGCTTTGGTCTTATTCAAGTCTATCTCGCATATTTGAGCCAGCTCAGGTAAGTTGTCATAAACCTGTCCTGCACATCTGGAAACATCCTTGCACATGAACACAAGTTAATTTTCTTGGTAAGAGTCTTAAGTAAGTAATTTCAAGATTCCTGCTAATCATCTCATCCAGTTCTAACTTCAATTTAGCCACATCTACAAGGTTCTCTCTCCCAGGTGACTGAATCATTCCCTGACTCAACTCAGGACTCCCACTATTACTCAAATGAGTATTAGTATAAAATGCCTTCATCCACTCATCTATTTCCTTAGCACTGAGGCTATGTGACACCACAGGAACCCTAGGCATATTCCCACCTCCATGGGCATCACACTGGAATTCAAAGGTGGCTCCCATACGGGTATACCCGAAGCTGTCATTCTCTGATCTGTACCTATGGCACTACACCCTGAAAGATACAAAGTCAAATTAGCACTTGCCACACATGGAGAGCTTGTGTGTGTTTTGGGACTACAGGAACACATCCTCTAACATTGGGACTTGCTGTAGCATTACCTGAAGCACCTGCTGCACCATGGACAGCCACATTATAAGTTGTCTTTCCTGGGAAATTAGGTTTATATATGGCGACCACTGGACTAATAGTAACTGGGACAGTAAGAGCATCAACAGTGTTTGGGGGCAATAGAGTTAGCTGAAATACGTATTCCTGAACCTTCTCTCATCTGTTCAGGAGGTACATTGACCAGGGTAACCCCCACTGGGCCAGGATTCACAATAACTTCACTGGGGCAGTAGCTAATCCGATCTTCCCACCACCAACTGTACTATCTCCCCCATCCACTCAGGTCTCATTATACAGAAGTGGATGTTCTGACAATAGTATATCCAAAAAGCTATTGCCGGAAACACAGTCACTGATTTCACTCATCTCATCTGCCTTTTTTTTGCTTTCTAGCTTTTGCTTTTTTGTCCTTTTTTTTCCTCCTCTCTTGCAAATGGTTCACTTGATAAGGCTGAGTGCAATCTAACTCCCTCTATCGTCTGTTCTCCATTTCTTTAGTTCAGCATCCCATCTGACATTGGCAGATATGCACACTGTTTTTTTAGCTCTTCCCTGATACCTTTCTTTCTCTCTAGCTTGAGCAGGACATTCCCAAGCGTTAAGCACCTCATACTGTGCAGGTCGAGGAGGTGGTGTCATTTCATATAATACTCTCCTCAAGTTTTCAATGATCCTCAAATTAAATGTGACATAACACAGAAAGCTCGGCGAGGATAGCACTGTGCTAATCCTATGCTTAAAGACTTTGCTAGATAAGCAGACATTTGAGGTGAGCAAATCTAGAGTGTCGCTGGTGTTGCAGGGTGCTCCTTACTAGAGCAGCTCTCCACCTAAAATTGGGAACTTCCCAGAGTTCTCCTTTGTTTTTTTGCATAATTTATGCGTCACTCTATCCCTGAAAGGGTTTTGGTTTGACTTATACTGGGTGCTCCCTTGTGTCTGGACAAAGCTATACCCCTCTGAAGAGCTCTAATGAGAGCGAAACACGTGTCAGGGGTTGCTTTACTCATTCCAGGTTGGCTTGGACGGTATTTGACCAGTCCAAAGCTGTAATACTGTGCCTGGAGTGGTAAATGGCTTTTGTCATTTTACAGCTCGGCAAGGATGACACTATGTCAATCTTATGCTTAAAGATTTTGCTGTACAAATGGCAAAAGACTTTGTCACTATCTAGCTCAGCGAGGATAGCACTGTGCTAATCCTATGCTTAAAGACTTTGCTAGATAAGCAGACATTTGAGGTGAGCAAATCTAGAGTGTCGCTGGTGTTGCAGGGTGCTCCTTACTAGAGCAGCTCTCCACCTAAAATTGGGAACTTCCCAGAGTTCTCCTTTGTTTTTTTGCATAATTTATGCGTCACTCTATCCCTGAAAGGGTTTTGGTTTGACTTATACTGGGTGCTCCCTTGTGTCTGGACAAAGCTATACCCCTCTGAAGAGCTCTAATGAGAGCGAAACACGTATCAGGGGTTGCTTTACTCATTCCAGGTTGGCTTGGACGGTATTTGACCAGTCCAAAGCTGTAATACTGTGCCTGGAGTGGTAAATGGCTTTTGTCATTTTACAACTCGGCAAGGATGACACTATGTCAATCTTATGCTTAAAGATTTTGCTGTACAAATGGCAAAAGACTTTGTCACTATCTAGCTCAGCGAGGATAGCACTGTGCTAATCCTATGCTTAAAGACTTTGCTAGATAAGCAGACATTTGAGGTGAGCAAATCTAGAGTGTCGCTGGTGTTGCAGGGTGCTCCTTACTAGAGCAGCTCTCCACCTAAAATTGGGAACTTCCCAGAGTTCTCCTTTGTTTTTTTGCATAATTTATGCGTCACTCTATCCCTGAAAGGGTTTTGGTTTGACTTATACTGGGTGCTCCCTAGTGTCTGGACAAAGCTATACCCCTCTGAAGAGCTCTAATGAGAGCGAAACACGTGTCAGGGGTTGCTTTACTCATTCCAGGTTGGCTTGGATGGTATTTGACCAGTCCAAAGCTGTAATACTGTGCCTGGAGTGGTAAATGGCTTTTGTCATTTTACAGCTCGGCAAGGATGACACTATGTCAATCTTATGCTTAAAGATTTTGCTGTACAAATGGCAAAAGACTTTGTCACTATCTAGCTCGGCGAGGATAGCACTGTGCTAATCCTATGCTTAAAGACTTTGCTAGATAAGCAGACATTTGAGGTGAGCAAATCTAGAGTGTCGCTGGTGTTGCAGGGTGCTCCTTACTAGAGCAGCTCTCCACCTAAAATTGGGAACTTCCCAGAGTTCTCCTTTGTTTTTTTAACACAGAAACCTCAATGCACCTTCCTTTTCTGTAATCTTGTGCGATTGGCTAAGCCAAATACATGTATGGAGCCCTACATTTATTGCAATGTAATGACCTGGGGTATTTTCGGGAGGTGCCTCTTCTTCCTCTTGCCTGGGTACAAGCATATTTCCTCCAAACAAATCTTGTATTACCTTGAAAAATTCATCTTTCAAACAAATATCAATAATCACAGCTAGAATTTTGTTCTGGAGCAGGAAATAACTCTTTATCCACAATTCCTTGTTCAGCAGCGACAAACAATGGCAGCGGGACCCTCTGTGACACAGTCAACCAGTACTAGCACAGCACACTGTGACATCAATCTGGCTTCTTGCAGCAGGTCACCCTCCTCTACAGTCTGCATGCATGCACTCTTCTGAGCATCAAACACATATAACAAAATACAATACAAGTATATCTTGTCGCCTCCACTAAAGAATTGATAGTATTCAATCGCACAGGAGCCAACAAGCACTTTGATAAAAGCCTCACCCTGCGCGGTATCATTCAGATTAGTACAGATTCACACTGTACATTAGGTTCCACCATACCAACGGCCTCACATTCACACAAAAATAAAAGTCCCTATGTCAATTTTGCCATTGACGATGGCTCACGACAAGCACCACCAAACTTAGCAGACAATTACAATATAGTGTCTTTTACACTTTTTAATACTATCCGGTGACCTTAGGTCATGTCGGACCGATAGCAACTTAAACTTCTTTTACTAAGCACCACACTTATACAATATTCAAAATGATCTCCGCAAAACACACCCAATCTCCACAAAGCACCACAAGCTAAGCATGAACCACTTCAATTTGCAACTCTATTGATACTTACTTCTCCACTGCTGATATGACTTTCCCGAATCTCCAGAACTACGCTGATTCTCCAAATTCTGGATGTGGGTACTAAGGCCTGGGCTCTAGGGATTAACTAATCTAGGAGAAAACTTTCTAGCTCCCCTTACTTCAGGATCCTAACCATCTTCACTCTGCTACCATCTAAAGAAGGTCAGGGCTCATATTTTTGCTTCTCTTCTTCGGACAGACCTTTTTAGGAGTCTCGAGGGGTAAAGGGTAGTTAAAATGAACACTTCAAAACAATTAACAATGTACCCTACTTGGTCACACATTAAATCTGGGAGACAGAGGGCGAAGTTCAAATGTTTTTTACAAATTAAGGGCCAAATTTATGTAAATGGATCTCAAAAACATGCTATAGAAGTACAGAATCACTAAAGAAGAAGCAAAGCCTTGAATGAAGTTAAATCGTACAAGCATAAGGCATACAACAATTACAGTTGCAGCAATACAAAAGATGAGAAACAAGATCTGATGGTCTGTATATGTTGCGGTCCTCTTTCCTAATCATTGAAGAAACTAAATTAATCTAAGTACCTTAAGATAAGCTAGAGAAAATCCTAATTATCTCTCAGGGAATATAGAAAATAATGAAAATATAGGAGAGTGTCAGCATAGCAGTAGAGGTTCTGATAGAGAGGTGGTGCATAGCATAAAGCCAAACAGAGGAATAAAGAGTAGAGAGATCAGTGCCCCTCCAAGTCTCAGGGAAATCTGCCCTTGTCAAAGGCTAAAGAAAATCTGCTTTCGTCTAACTAGGTGAATGCCAATTAAAACTACAGAACCTTCAAGAAATCCATGTCACCACCACCAGCAGCTTTACATGTTCCTTGCACAGATGAAATTGGCAACTCCCATCAATTTCCCATTCCACGAATCGATCATCAGGATGAACTTGGGTGTCTTTAGGAGCCTGGTACACAAACAGGAATCTTTTCTTCTCAATTTGTTAGTGCTCCTTTGTCCTTGCCAAAGTATCCTCCCGTACCCCACTATCTCAGATACACAATATGACTTTCATTACCTGTAGATTCAGGTGGACGCACCTGCAAATAAGGAATAATGCAACATAAGGAAAACTTCATGTTGAAGGTTAAAACACATGAAACCAAAATTTCAGTGCTTTGGTTATGCTAACTTAATATGACATTGAATGCACAGACGAAGTGCATGTTTATATGTGCATCTTCAATTACAATTGCAACATCATTATAACTGAATTGTGATCATATGCAAGTTCATTTCAATACCTTAATTTAAATATACAGATATACATGTGCTTGAGTAATACATTTCAACACGTCAAAATCAACATTAGAACACACATATGTATGAATGATTAACCTTCTACTGTGAATGCACCTTCAAAATTA
Source organism: Pleurodeles waltl (assembly GCF_031143425.1). Classification (NCBI taxonomy): domain Eukaryota; kingdom Metazoa; phylum Chordata; class Amphibia; order Caudata; family Salamandridae; genus Pleurodeles; species Pleurodeles waltl. The sequence goes on along the minus strand of NC_090444.1, from coordinate 1,095,132,628 downwards.
TAATTTAGAAGCTTCACTTTTAATTAGTAATGTTAAGACACATGATATATAAGGTGTTGATTACATTATTTTGTCACCCATGATGGTACAGCCAAAATTACATGTTGCCAAGTGTGAATAATGCCTCTAAATCTAGTAGTTCACTGTTATGATCTAGCAACAGAAATTGTTACCAACTGTTGCTACATCATTAAGGAATTCCAGGTTGCCCGGGCTGGGCTCTGGAGTAGCACTGGAGAGCAGGCTTCTGGAGGGAAATAAAAGCACAGAGAGTAGTGGGGGTTGGTGGCAGCAGGCTAAGGGGTGATTCTAACCCTGGCGGTCGGTGTTAAAGCGGCGGCCAACCCGCCAACAGGCTGGCGGTAAAAAATATGGGATTCTGAGCCTGGCGGGAACCGCCAACACAGACAGCCACCTTAACACTCCGACCGCCACGGCGGTACAAACAAACAGCGCGGCGGTCACCGCCAACAGACAGGCAGCAGACAATGTACCGCCCACACTATTCCAACTCACCAATCCGCCACCTTTTCCGGGGCGGGAGCACCGCCGATAAAAACACGGCGGAAACAGACTACGGACGGGAAAACGCTCACCACTACGCACTCCAGGAGGAAGGAGGACAGCATGGAACCCGAATTAAACATCCTACCTGCTCTCGTCTACCTTCTCATCTACCACGAGTACGAAGTCCGGCGCAGACGACAACGGTGAGTACTGCACCTACGACACACGGGAGGGGGAGGACGAAAGGTTACGGCCACACACATATGCGACCCCCCCCCCCCAACTATGTACTCACCAATGCAGCGCACCAAGTCACAGTGACACCACCCAAACACCCCTGAAAAATGCTAGGACATAATCATATTTTGAATAAATATTTATGTACCAAAAAGCTCCAGAAAATTAGCGTACAACCATGAAAGATATCCACAACAAAACTAATGACACACACATCAGTGTATAACTGAAGTACCAAGTCCTGCACAACCTACGATTTCAGCATGTCCGTGGGCCAAAGTCTTGAGAAACAAGGGCAAAGCCCACACAGGAGACCTGAGTCCTTTGGAGAGAACACTGCAGGGGCATCAGATGTAAAAACTACAGGCACCTCAGGGGGAAGGGAAGGGGGGGCCACCACAGCCACATGAGTCCACGACGCCAGATCCACGAGGAGCCACCATGCCCACTGGACCATCCTGGGGAGTGCAAAGCCACAGTCTCTCAAGTCTCTGCAGTGGGTGGATTGCCCACTGGACCATCCTGGGGAGTGCAAAGCCACAGTCTCTCAATGTCTCTACAGTGGGTGGGCTGCCCACTGGGCCATCCTGGGGAGTGCAAAGCCACAGTCTCTCAATGTCTCTACAGTGGGTGGGCTGCCCACTGGGCCATCCTGGGGAGTGCAAAGCCACAGTCTCTCAATGTCTCTACAGTGGGTGGGCTGCCCACTGGGCCATCCTGGGGAGTGCAAAGCCACAGTCCATCAGGTGGATGACAGTCTCCACTGGTCAAGGAGGAGGCATGGTGGGCACAGTGAACCATAAACGGTGCTTGCGACGGCGGTGCCCAGCGGAGCGGTGCTTGAGAGGAAGGGCCCAGCGGAGCGGTGCTTGAGACGGCGGGGCCCACCGGAGCGGTGCTTGAGACGGCGGGGCCCAGCGGAGCGGTGCTTGAGAAGAAGGGCCCAGCGGAGCGGTGCTTGAGACGGCGGAGCCCAGCGGAGCGGTGCTTGAGACGGCGGGGCCCTGTTCAGCGGTGCTCTTCTCCACGGCGGGCCCTGTTCAGCGGTGCTCTTCTCCACGGCGGGCCCTGTTCAGCGGTGCTCTTCTGCACCGCGGGCCCTGTTCAGCGGTGCTCTTCTCCACGGCGGGGCCCTGTTCAGCGGTGCTCTTCTGCACCGCAGGCCCTGTTCAGCGGTGCTCTTCTCCACCGCGGGCCCTGTTCAGCGGTGCTCTTCTCCACGGCGGGGCCCTGTTCAGCGGTGCTCTTCTGCACCGCGGGCCCTGTTCAGCGGTGCTCTTCTCCACCGCGGGCCCTGTTCAGCGGTGCCTATCTCCACGGCGGGGCCCTGTTCAGCGGTGCTCTTCTCCACGGCGGGCCCGGTTCAGCGGTGCTCTTCTGCACCGCGGGCCCTGTTCAGCGGTGCTCTTCTCCACGGCGGGGCCCTGTTCAGCGGTGCTCTTCTGCACCGCGGGCCCTGTTCAGCGGTGCTCTTCTCCACCGCGGGCCCTGTTCAGCGGTGCTTTTCTCCACAGCGGGGCCCTGTTCAGCGGTGCTCTTCTGCACCGCGGGCCCTGTTCAGCGGTGCTCTTCTCCACCGCGGGCCCTGTTCAGCGGTGCCTATCTCCACGGCGGGGCCCTGTTCAGCGGTGCTCTTCTGCACCGCGGGCCCTGTTCAGCGGTGCTCTTCTCCACGGCGGGGCCCTGTTCAGCGGTGCTCTTCTGCACCGCGGGCCCTGTTCAGCGGTGCTCTTCTCCACGGCGGGGCCCTGTTCAGCGGTGCTCTTCTGCACCGCGGGCCCTGTTCAGCGGTGCTCATCCAGCAGGTCAAGGGAGCCAGACCTGGCCTCGACTCCCTGCTCAGTCGCCCTCGGACCGTGACGTTTCTGGACCCTTCGGGGACGGACTCCTGGCCTCCTTAGTGTCCTCCTTCCCAGCTGGGATGTGGCATGTGGGGTCCACCTTCTCCGCGCTCCTGCTGCCCTTCCGCTCCTTTGATGGGGCTCTCGGGCCCTTGCCTCCCCCAGATGGTGTGGGTGGTGAAGTGGCCGCACATTGCTCCTTGGGGGCAGCCCTGTCGGTCCTCGCACGGCGGTCCTTGGTTTTGCGGGTCCTCTTGCCGGGGGGGGGGCTGGACGTGTCCTTGCTGCAGCTCGATGTGTCACTGCTGGCAAAGGGTGGGCTCCAGAACCCAGGCACAACAGTGACACCCGAAGCTGGGCTGGTGGTGGCTGCGGTGCTCTTGGGACTCTTTGAAGATGGATGGGGGAGGTCATCGGGGGGAAAGAGGTTAAGGTTAGCCAGGAAAAGTTTTTTAGGGCCAAGGTAAAGGGTAGTAGAAGTGGAGATGGAAGTGGAGGTAGAGGAGGTGGTTGTAGGAGAGTCAGGTGTGCTGTCATTGGGTGAAGGTGCTGGTGCTGTAGGCTGTCGTGAGGTGGATGGCTGTTGGGCGGGTGGGTGGCTGCCTGCGTTTGTGTGTCTTGGAAGAGGGGGTGACAGACACAGTGGGAGAGGACACAGGGGACGTGTACATGGCAGTGGGGGTGGTGACTGCACGAGTGTGGACTGTACTGGAGGGTGAGGTGGTGATGGAAGCACTGGCTGATGTTGGGGTGCATGCAGGTGTGAGTGTAGACGTCACAGGGAGGGAGGAGGGAGACGAGGAGGATGGGGACACAGGGGTGGCAGTGGCTGTTGGCATGTCTGCATCTGGGTGTTGCTCGGGTGAGTGTTTGCGGGATCTGTGGTGCTTGTGTTTGGATGAGCTGCTCTTGGGTGTTGAGGTGTGTGCAGGCTGGTCTGATGGTGTGGATGGGATAGGCTGAGGAACAGGAGACAGAGAAAGGCTGGAGGCAGTCAGAAGAGGGAGGCTGGAAACAGGGACAATGGCTGCCGTCAGTGCTGAGGCCAGAGCAGTGAACGCTCGTTGATGGGCAGCCTGACCCGAATGAATGCCCTCCAGGTACGCATTGCTCTGTTGCACCTCCCGTTGCACACCCTGGATGGCATTCAAAAGGGTCGTCTGCCCAACAATGAGCGTCCTTACCAGGTCAATGAGCTCCGCACTGAGGGCAGCAGGGGCAACAGGGGCAGGGGCTCCCCTCGCCCTCCGGATCACTGGTGCCCTCGGTGTCTGTTCCTGGGCCCACCGGGGCCTTGTGTCCTGCAGCTCCCTCGTGCTCCGATGCCATATCTCCTCCGCCTGATGATGCTAATGCACACATGCACAAGAAGATGAAGAGAAAGGGTGGGGGGAGAAAAAAGAAGACCAGGTTCAGTGCATGCAATGTCAACACCGTTGGCGGAGAGGACAGACACAGGTGCCTAATGCACTAAGCCGCGCATTCGGGGTACACTACTCAGTACTACTGACTAAGACAACAGGCCAAGAGACGTCAAACGCGGACATGGGAGATGCTGGACCTTCAATGGCTGTACTTGTCACCCTACCGAGGTGGGGGCCGGGGGCACAGGGCCATGCCTAAGGGAGAGGACTACACTACAGAAAGCGCCCTGGCCTAATGTCACCCACAGCCCTCCTCCCCCACCCAGACGCCTCCACTGCGCAGAAAGATAGGAGAATGTGCTGATACTCACCCCCTTGTGTCTGCTGTGATGTCTTAAAGCGCCCTATCCAATTCAGGGTAGGCCACCGCCAGGATCCGGGACATCAGGGGGGTCATGGTGCGACTGGCACCCCTCCTAGGTTGGGAGGCCATCCCCAGCAGTGTTTCTGCGGTCTTCCTTGTTCCGCGGCGGATGTCCTCCCACCTCTTGCGGCAGTGGGTGCCCCGTCTGTTGTGGACCCCCAAGGTCCGGACTTCCTTGGCGATGGCACGCCAAATGTCGATCTTCTGATGGGCGCTGACCTATTAGACATGTACAGGGTGGAAAGGAGGAACTCATCAATGACCTGCATGTTAGATGTAATTGGCCCCCCCCCCACCCACTTTGCCATATGGCACATGCTCTCATCTGTCGGGCGTTGCACTCCTCATTCGCCCCCCACCCCACCAACTTACATCCACCCCAATCCACACAGGCATAGCCCATTCCATTAGCACCCGGTGTACTCACTTGTTGGTCTGGAGGACCGTAGAGTAGCGCATACTGGGGGAGGACCCCATCCACGAGCTTGTCCAACTCTTCAGACGTGAAGGCAGGGGCCCTTTCCCCAGTCGCAGCAGCCATTGTATCTTCCAGACCGAGGTCACAGCAGCACTTGCAGTATAGGTCCTCTCCTGTGGATGATCAGGTCTCGAGTGATTAAGCAGATAGAAAATGGCGGTCACGTCCGCGGCGGTGCGTACCGCGACCGCCGGCGCACTTCGTTATTGGCTCCTGAAACCCATAGGCTTCAATGTTAACCAATGCGGCTTTGCGCCGCGGTCTGCGACCGCCTACCGCCACGGTGTGCCCCGCCAGCGCATTGACCTCACATCCCATTGTCCCACTTCACAGGTCAGGCAGCCGCCATTTCAAGGGCCCACATGGCTTAATTTTGACTGCGACACACAGGCCTAGGCCTTGCATTGCCACACATACACGCCTTTCAACCCATTGCCATTCTTTAACTGTGCAAGCTGTCTGTACGTACCTGTGTTTTGGCTGACTCTGTGCTCCATGTTGTCCTTCCTAGGCACCGTCTGCTGGGACTTGCGATGAGAAGGAGGAATCCTCGCGTGTACCGACCGCTGGTGGACCTGTCGACAATGGAAGAACGCCATATAATACTTCGATACAGACTTGACCGTGCCACTATCCATGAACTGTGTGCCCAGCTGGAGCCAGCCCTGATGTCCCCCATCCGCCAACCCACAGGGATTCCCCCTCTGGTGCAGGTTTTGTCAGTCCTCCATTTTTTGGCCAGTGGGTCATTCCAGACCACAGTGGCCATGTCATCTGGAATGTCTCAGCCTATGTTTTCTAAGATTTTGAGCAGAGTGTTGTCTGCCCTGATGAAACTCATGCGGAGCTACATCATTTTGCCCGAGGAGGGTGACTTGCCTACAGTGAAGGGTGATTTCTATGCCCTTGGACACATCCCCAACATCATTGGTGCCATTGATGGGACCCATGTGGCTTTGGTACCCCCAAAAGACGATGAGCAGGTGTTCCGAAACAGAAAAAATTATCATTCGATGAATGTCCAGGTGGTCTGTTTGGCTGACCAGTACATCTCCCATGTAAATGCCAAGTTCCCAGGGTCAGTGCATGACGCGTATGTGATGTGAAATAGCAGCATCCCCTATGTGATGGAGCAGCTACAGAGACAACGTGTGTGGCTAATAGGTGACTCTGGTTACCCCAACCTGCCGTGGCTACTGACCCCAGTAAGGAATCCCCGGACAAGGGCAGAGGAACGCTACAATGAGGCCCATGGGCGTACTAGGAGGGTGATTGAGCGAACCTTTGGACTCCTGAAGGCCAGGTTTAGGTGCCTGCATATGACTGGTGGATCCCTAATGTACTCACCAAAGAAGGTGTGCCATATCATCGTGGCCTGCTGTATGCTTCACAACCTGGCTTTGCGACGCCAGGTGCCTTTCCTGCAGGAGGATGGTCCAGATGGTGGTGTTGTAGAAGCCGTGGAGCCTGTGGAGAGTGAAGAGGAGGAAGACTCAGAGGACGACACAGACAATAGGGATAGAGTGATACAACAGTATTTCCAGTGACACCCAGGTAAGAATCACCCACGCCATTTCCCAATTGCTTCTAGCCTCCTGCATCTGTACTTTCTGTAGTTCCCCACAGATGTTTTTCAGTAATTTTTGCCTTTCCCTTCCCTTCTCAGTGCTGTCTGACTCAGTACCTGACTTCTGCTTGGTTCGCCCATGAAATACAGCGTATTGACATTGGTATGTTGTCATGACTAATTGACAGAACAGAAATTGAACAGTAATATGTAATACATTTGTTAATAAGACAGCATGACTCAAAACAGATTATTGTGCAAAATGTGATTTATTTACAGTGCTAGATATCGGTACATGTGATTCTAAGGGTGATGGGTGGGGGTGGAGGAATATCCATGGCAGAGTCCAGTTCTCAGTCTCACAGGTGCATTGTTCTTTTGCCTGGGGAAGGATGGAGCATAGGCAGTTCATGGTTGGACAGGGTGGCAATGTGGGACAGTGGGAAGAGTTCAGGGGGTATGTCCTGCTGGCGGGGGTCTTGACATCCTACTCTGTCTTTTTCTTTGGTCTCAGGCTCCTCTTACGGGGTGGTTGTTCTTCAGCAGGAGGTGGGGTTCTGGGGGGCTGTCGAGGTGTTGGGACCTCCTGTCCACTAGCGCCGGCGGAGGTGGTAGGCTGTTCCTGGTCCGGCCTAGTGACAGGGGCCCTGTGTGGTGCACCATGGTCCCGCAACGCGTCCTCTATCCTGTGGAGGGCCAGGACGATGGTCCCCATTGCGGTCCCGATGATTCTCAGCTCCTCCCTGAACCCCATGTAGCGTTCTTCCTGCTGTGCCTGGATCTCAGTGAACCTGGCCAGTACCGTCGCCATCGTTTCTTGGGAGTGGTGGTAGGCTGCCATGATGGTGGTGAGGGCCTCTTGGAGAGTGGGTTCCCTGGGCCTCTCCTCCCCCCCCTGTCGCACAGCAGCCCTCCGAGCTGCCCGGTTTCCCCCGGCCTCTGTCCCCTGGCCGGTGTGCCCGCTCCCACTGCCCCCAGGTCCCTGTCGTTGTTGGGGTGTTGGGTTAGCCTGGGTGCCCTGTAGTGGCGGACACACCGCTGATTGAGCTGTCCTAGAGACAGAGGCATGGGCCCGCTGGGTGGGAGCTGTGCTGGTGTCGGCAGAGGGGGTCGGGTCTGGTGTGGCCTGTAGCTGCCTGAGGGGAACCGACTGCCCAGAGGTCCCCGATGGTCCGGGCTGGTCATCAGGTTCACTGTCGACAGAGCTGCTATCCTCAGTGTGGGCCTGTTCCGGTGGTGGGATGGACACTTCTGGACCCTCCTGGCTGGTGTGTTGTCGTTCGGGTCCTGCATGGGGTAAGAGAGTTTGGTTATTGTTTCTGTGTGTGCAATAGCGTGCGTGTTATGGGTGCCCTTGTTCCCCAGTGCAGGCATTCCCTTGAGGGAGGTGTTGTGAGGGTATTTAGTGGGGGGGAGGGGTTAGTGCAGTGGTCATGCATAGGTGATGGGTGCCCATGATTTGTGTTGGCATGCAGGAGTTGGTGTAGGGATGGGTGGGTTGTGCTGGTGAGACATTGTCAGGGAGGATATGTGCTGGGGGGTTGGGGGTGAGGGTGGGGGTGTGGGTTGGCATGCTGGTGGGGTGGGGGGGATATAGTAGTTGAGATGGGACTTACCAGAGTCCATTCCTCCGGCTACTCCAGCGAGGCCCTGAGGATGCAGGATGGTCAAGACCTCTTGCTCCCACGATGTAAATTCGGGAGGGGTGGGTGGGGGTCCGCCGCCAGTCTTCTGGACCGCGATGTTGTGCCTGGAGACCATCGATCGGACCTTCCCCCGTAGGTCGTTCCATCTTTTGCGGATGTCCTCCCTATTCCTGGGATGCTGTCCCACCGCGTTGACCCTGTCCACGATCCGCTGCCATAGCTCCGCCTTCCTGGCTATACTGGTGTGCTGCACCTGCGAGCCGAAGAGCTGGGGTTCCACTCTTAGGATTTCCTCCACCATGACCCGGAGTTCTTGGTCCGAAAAGCGTGGGTGCCTTTGGGGTGCCATGGGGTGGTGTGGGTGTGGTGTGGGGTGGTGTATGTGATGATAAGTATGTTGGTGAGTGGTGCTTTGTGCTACTATGTGGTGTGTGTGATGGTGTAGTGTGCCTCAGTGTGTCTTGCTTTGAATTGTCTGCTGTGTCTCTCTCTCCTTCTCTCAGTAATTCTGGTTGCAGGGGTTTGTGGGTGATGTGGGTGTGTGTTTTATAGTTGGTTGATTGTGTGGGAGTGGTGTGTGTATGTGTATCAGGTGTGTGTATTTCAAATTGTCCAATGTGGCTGTGTTTTGGTGATGTGTGTGTATTCTGACCGCGGCGGTGTGTACCGCCAATGGAATACCGCGTTTGAATGACCGCCGTGTGGATTCGTGGGTCGTAATGGCATGGGCGTATTTCTGTTGGCGTGACGGTGGAGGTTTGGTCATCTCCAGTTTATCGCTGCCCGCCAATGTGGCGGGCTGCAGTGGAGGACGGATTTTTGGAGGTTTGGCCGTTGTGGGTCAGAATGACCGTGGCGGTTGACCGCGGCCGCGGCGGTGTTATGGCGGTCTTATGACCGGCGGTAAGGGCATTTTACCGCCGAGGTCAGAATGACCCCCTAAGTGTATATATTTTATGTTTTTTACATATGGGACAGTGAGAGGGGATCATGTTATGTGTGGTTCCCCCATTATTCCTCTGCCTCTATGCGCCAGTTGAAAGTAGGGGCAGGTGATTTTGGGGCCATTCTTAACATAAATTATAGATGGGCAAAAAATAAATAACAATGTTTTGTGCCTTGCATTTCTAAGTGACACCCTAAACAACTTGAGCTTTGCTCTTTTTGCCTATTTGATGTCACTCATAAAGCCTCAGTGAAAAACATAAAAGATACCCATTATTCATTGTTATAGTTCTATATTTCTATATATTGTATTTCACCAAAGCTGTTCCATCCTGACAGATATCCCGTCCGCCATATTATGATCTCCGCAGGGTATAACGGGATCGCAATATGGCGGACCTTATATCCGTCATGTTTATAACTGAGTATTCCCCTCTGCCAAGAGCTAAATCAGGCCCTGACTCTTTTCCCCTTTGGCAGCTAGGACGTTGAAACTAGGTGAAAAAATTAGATAATATTGCCTCAAAAGTTAATAATCTTGTATACCAGTGAACCCTACATAAGTGGGAGGAATCTTCTGCGGTGTGAGTGTTCTTTACTGTGTCACAAAATCCTTAGAAAATCAATGGCGCTAAGGGCCTGGCAGCGTTCCCAAATTATCCGCCAAGCTGACGGAGTTCCGCCTGCCGTATTTAGATATATGGCGGTTCAACGTTCATCCACTTTGACAAAGTGTACTCCGTCCCGCAAGTGGTATCCTGAAGCCGACAAGGCGGACTGCAGTGCTGGCATATAGTACTCTGTTGCTGTCGGGACGACAGGCTTGTACCGACCATATTTAGATAACACAGTTGTGCTGGAAGTGTACCAGCGGCAGTCCCCTGACAGCGGGAGTCTGTCACAGGACCCGTTAAGCATTGTACTATGGCTGCGACTATTGGATAGATGTTAGGCGCACACACCTGATGTATATATTGGCCAACTGCGAACACCTGCAAGCCATACTATGAAACACACTTCTTTTCAGATCATGATCCTTTGCCATTCCACTACAGAACTCCCTTTTGCTACTGAATCTGCCACTCAGGAGTCCGTTTTTTTCTCCCTCTGTTTATTTTCCTTTCTTTTCCTTTCACTTTTTTATTTTTCATCAACTTTTGTGGCACTAGATAATTTGTTTAGTTACTCACTATGTCAGGGAGGAAGAATCTACATTTTACAAAGGGAGAATCGTCAGTCATGGTGGATGGAATTATTAGAGTAGAGTCACAATTGTTCGGAGCCCAAGTACAAAATACAGCCATATCTAAAGAAAGGCAAATGTGGGCCAGAATAGTTGACAGAGTGAATGTTGTAGCAAACAATATACATACGGGAGGAAATTAGGAAGAGGTGGAACGACCTTCTGTGGACAGTGCGTTCACTGCCCTCCAAGTGCCACCTGGAGACCCTGGGGACTGGTGGTGGTTCTCCCAGTCCCCCCTTACAACTCTTTCCCTACGAAGAGAAGGTCTTAAGGATCCTACATCCTGAAGGCTTGACAGGAATCCCTGGTGAAGTGGAGACTGGTAAATTGAATTTAGCAATCTCTCGCTAATAACAAACGTAGTTTTTGCACTTAAGTTCAGAATGGTTTAAGACCTTCTCCAAAACATATATATCTAAACGTAATTCATCAAAATATCTTGTTTTATCCAAATTACATGCATCATGGTTGTATTTCTGTCTTTAGCAATGCTCAATATGTTTTGTCTGAATATGTGTTGTGAATCATCTCTTGCATTTGCCCAGTTCCTTACTTTATTTCAGTGTATGATGTTATACTTAAAAAAAACAGGTTCCAAACTCAATCTATTTGCATAGGAAGGAATAGTGCATGTAAGTGTTCTTTTCACCTGTTTACATCATTCACATATGTGTGTCCACATTGTAAATGTTTGTTCATTTTCACAGTAGATATTTAAATAGGTACGTTTAACTCACATTTTAATGAGTATGGCCAATGGTGTTTACAAATGACTACAACCATCATGATGCCTTGTTTTTGCCTCTGACAAACAGTAGCGCATTGAAACCTCCCTTTTCTTCCATACATGTACGTCAAAGTATTATGCGTTTGTCATTCACCGTTTCATGCTGTGTTTGAAAATGTCATGTTGATCTAGTATGTTGTCACTCTCTTTTTACTCCATTGAATTGATGTAATTGCTTACATAATTTATAGTCTGTTGAATCAAAGATTTCCAATCATGTTCAATGGCATGCTGAATATAAGTAGTATTGATGCACAATTTACTTTGCTGTGTTTATATGATGACCAATGCTATTAATTCTAATAAGTTGTACTGTTATCATTTTTTAGCCTGCTACTCCTTGGAATGGTTTAGTTCTCAATTCTCTTCTCTATTGTGTTGGGTTGAATGTCTGGTACATGTAATATACACTTTCTAAACAACATTTTTCATTCAGGACATATCTTCAAAATATTTACTGAACTTTGCATCTGTGTATATGAACCTGCAGGAGTAAATAAAAAACAAATCACACAAAGACGTAATCATTCCATTAATCATAATTTCTACATTTAGGTTGCTTCATTTGTAGCTGAAGACACATTTGAGATACAATCCAGACTTTTAATTTCATACTGTTTATAGTTAATTTATGTCCAACACCCAGGGCCACAGTCTACAACTTAAGACACCTCCACTCCAGACTGGGATTAAACCTTCAGTGAGGACACCACTCCTACAAGTCCGAATCATGTGGAGCTACCCGGTCCATCTGGTCTGTCTGGTCAGACAGCACCAGTGAGTCTCACTCAGCCCACACCTACACCTCCCACCCCAGCTGCAACAACACCTAAGCCAATGGATACCTCCATTTCCTGTGTCTAGAGGAATACTACAACCATCTTGTGCCCTCAGTCCTGGCTACTGTTTAGTAAACACCAACACTACCTCCCGTTCTGCCAGGGCTCAGTGGGATGGGGCACACTTCCTCAAGGGCACAGGGTAGTGGGGGTATGGGGTTGTGTGAGAGAATCTGTAGGCCAGCAAAGTGAGGCTACTGGGTACACTCTCACCAAGAACAACGTTGACCGATTCTTGGGAGCACTACAGCAGTACCAAGACACGATGGCCAGGTCATTACAGAGGTCTGGGACATGAAGCAGGTGCAGAGGGAGCACAATGTAGAGATGTAGAATCACAACTCACATTTGTGCTCCCTGACTGGGGTGATGTTTGACATTTACCATCATATGTGCAGGGCTTTTCCTGTACCACTCACCCCTATCTGTGGTCCTTCAATTTCAGGACAAAATACACCTGCCTCAGCCACAGAGAGAGAGTCCCTGCCATAACAGGAAACTGCTCCACCCACCCCAGTCCCTGCAACTGTGGACTCCCTGGGAGAGAACATTAATCTGGACCACCAGGAGAGGATGGCAAGACCTCCACCACCACCACCTCCAAGAAACGCCAAGCCTAATTTCCTCCAGTGTGCTTACTGTTCACAATGTGGACTATTTCAAGGACAAGTTTACCTTTTTTGAGGACAGTTGTATTTTGTACATTTGACTTTAAACAATTTTAGCTCATCAAAATTAGTTTCATCCACCATGACAGACTTTATTTCTTTCTTTCCCATTGGTTTTATGTATCAAACTATTTTTAGTTCATTTATGTTAATAGAATATATTCACATAATACAAAGTCAAAGACTGGTGTTGTATTAATTGTGGTATTTCCTTTTTTATGTCTTCCTTCCACCATCTTTATAAAATACTATCAATCAATAAGATTGAAACAAAAATAAGATATAACAATTAGGTTATGTGTTTCCCATTTCAAAAAATAGAAATCTCAGTGTATCGGTGACAAACATTTGTAAGCATCAATTCTTTGTCAAAACTTTTACAACCCATGTATAACGCAAATAGTATGTGCCATTTAGAATTTGACGCTCCAAGATCTTGACGCCATGGAAGAAGGGGAAACAATCCAAATAAACATATGAAATAGGCAAACTATTGATGATTCTTGTCATCAGCTGCAGCCAGACATCGTGCCTCACAATAGGAATTCCACTTCAATTGCACCAATAGTCTAAATCATGGCAGTTCTACATTTTATGACCACAGGAACATTTCAGTACACTGTGTCAGTATCAGGAGGCATGTCAAAACCAACCTTCAGTGGAATGCTACAGAAAGTTCTTTCTACAATGATGAGACACGTGAACAGCTTCATACATTTAACTCAAAATGAAAATTTAGCCAATGAGAAGGGAGATCAGTATGCTATGGCTTGACATATAAGCGTGGTTAGAGAAAGGTAAGCAGCACATATTGACTTGGTGGCAACATTCAACAGAAATCAGGTCTAATGCAATCTCAAGAATTTCCATTCAATTGCTGTGCAAGTTGTCTTTGTACAAGATCTGTACATCCAAACATGTGTGTCTGTCCCATGATCAACCAATGTTCCCTTTGTACTTTCCAACTGCAACATATGACTGCAAATGTCACAACTTTGAAATGTCCAAATAAGGATGACATGGTGAAGGATCCTAAAACAGAATAACAAGGGAAAATGTATGATTTCACATGCTAAAATTGGCTCAAATGATATGTTAGGAGGACACATATACTTAGCACAAGCAAAGATAATCATTGTCAATAAACATAGTAGTCAACGTATGGAAATGTAACATATTTGCCCTGGACATTACTGAAGTAATCATTACTACTGAATTACCATCACAGACTGATATGTTCACTATGTTACAAGTTGTTCTGACATTTGATGTTACTATTTGTCATATTAATTTGCCATTTCAACATCCTCACCCAGTGGCTCTTTGTGGTCTCCATCCTCTGCGATGATTGGGATGTTTCGTAGCAGGGCTATGTTTTGCAACATGCAGCAGGCAACAGTGATTTGGCACACATTATCAGGTGAGTAGAGGAGGGCTCCACTGGTCTTGTCCAGACATCTAAATCTAGCCTTCAGGAGCCCAAATGCCCACTCCACTGGCCTCGGCATTCTTCCAGTGGCCTCATTGAATCGGACTTCTCCTGGCGTTGTTGGATTCCTCAGCAGTGCTAACAACCATGGTCGTTAGGATAAGCTGAGTCTCCTATATGAAAGTAAAAATTATAGTGAGCAAAAATATTTCATCCCATTGTACATTCCTAAACTATGAATAAAGCAAATGATTCTCGTGTCATATTGTACTTACCAACAAGCCAGGCCCTTTCAGGTCAAGATTGCGGTAGACCTGTTCCCTAGCATGTGGTAGTACCAAGACAATATGGTGGTCATTCCGACCTAGGCGGGCGGCGGTTGCCGCCCGCCCGTCGGAAGCCGCCTGAATACCGCCCCGCGGTCAATAGACCGCGAGGGGTATTCTGACTTTCCCGCTGGGCCGGCGGGCGATCTGATTCAGATCGCCCGCCGGCCCAGCGGGAAAGCGCCTTCCACAAGGAAGCCGGCTCGGAATCGAGCCGGCGGAGTGGAAGGCGTGCGACGGGTGCAGCAGCACCCGTCGCGCTTTTCAGTGTCTGCATCGCAGACACTGAAAAGCCTAGTTGGGCCCTGTTAGGGGGCCCCTGCCGTGCCCATGCCATGGGCATGGGCATGGGCACGGCAGGGGCCCCCAGGGGCCCCGCGACCCCCCCTACCGCCATCCTGTTCATGGCGGCTTTCCCGCCATGAACAGGATGGCGGTAGGGGGGGTCAGAATCCCCTCGGCGGCGCAGCGAGCTGCGCCGCCTTGGAGGATTCTAAGGGTCAGTGGAAAACCGGCGGGAGACCGCCGGTTTTCCCGTTCTGACCGCGGCCAAAGCGCCGCGGTCAGAATGACCAAGGGAGCACCGCCGGCCTGTCGGCGGTGCTCCCGCCCCCGTTGGCCCTGGCGGTAGAGAACCGCCAGGGTCAGAATGAGGGCCTATGTGTGCCATCAGTTGCTCCAACCACATGTGGTATGCCACCCAAGGCATAAAAATCACCCTTCATATTGGCAAAATCCTGAAGTTGTGGAAACTGGATGAAGCTGTTGATGTGTCTCATCATTGAAGAAATAACTTCTTGTAGCACACCACTGAAAGTTGGTTGTGACATGCCTCCAGATATTGCCACAGTGTATTGGAAAGATCCTGAGGCCACAAAATGAAGTACTGTCATGATTTTCACTATTGGTCTTAAGGCTGTTGTATTCCTATAGTGAGACAGAAGTTCAGGCTCCAGCTTGTGACATAAATCGACAAATGTTTGCCTATTCAATCTGATTTTTTTTTAATGATGTCCTTTTCCTCCACAGTGGCAAGTTCTGGAAAAGGTCTGAAGACTTGAGGCTGTTGTCTTCTTGCCTTCCCTGGGTTCATATGTCTGCATTTAAGAAAAACAAATGATCACTTAAAACGGTCCTACAATACTTTGATAATCAACATACATCTCATGTATTTGTAAAAATACATATCTTTTGTGATATATATGTACACATCATTTTTTTGTTATGTTGCAACTTTGTTCAACATTTTTTGTGTCTCATATTTTTTTAAATAAAGTGTAAATAATGTATTTGAAATGTTTTGTTTACACATTATTATTTATTAAAACCATCACTATCGATGTGAAACACAATAATGGTTTATATTTTAATGTGTAAAACTTAAAAAATAACAGTGTTTTACATATCTTACATTGGTAAACAAACTAGTCACCATTTTGAGTGGTGGTGAAGCACTTTAAATTTAAAAATATACTGTTTCACATCCTAAAATGGCAGGTGCCTGACCTTGGCATCAGGACATTGGCTATATGATGGTCGTCTGCACAAGTTGACTGCATAGTAGGTGTAACACTGCATTGTGGGCACAGCCATAGGCTAACATGTGTGATGGCTATGCATAATAGCCGATGGCTGTTTGTCTTTGTCACGGATTGCATGCGCCGTGTACTTGTACGTAGCAAATTGAAAAAGGCTGACTTGCCTCCAAACACTGCAGCCAACAACACCTCCTTCACTTTTGCTCCTGTTACAGGCTTCTGGGAGCCAGGGTGATGGGCAAAGCAGGTGACAGGGCCCCTAAATTCTCACCTGAGGAGTTGGAACTCCTCACCACGGTGGTCCTGTCCTTGTACATCCAGCTGCATAGGAACCCAGAGGAACAGGTACATGTTTGAATGGGAAATGTTTTTCTAAGTAACTTGTTTCTTCTTCATACACAGGCTATTTTGTCCCTTTTTGTTCCTGAGTGAAGTGTTGTGATTAGAGTGTAGCGTGATGAATAATTTAGCAGGGGACATAATGATGTTTGACAATGTTTGAAATAGGTGTAAAGTGTAATGAAAGGTCACTGAATTAATAAGATGACTTTTCAGTTCATGTTACTCACTAATCAAGATTTCATTTGACAAGCTGCATGCCCCAGACTCCCAATGGCCAGTAGATACTGTACCAGTAGTAAAAGTGAAAAACTACAGCCATATGTTGAAATGAAAGAAATGTAAAGTGCAAGAAGACACTTTCAAGGTATGGAGTTGTCTGATGTTTTTGTTTCAATTTAAACTACATCCCATTTTCTGAAAGAAAAGTATCTGTATGTTTCACCCATGTAATGGTGCCACATATGGAGAAAGGTATATCCTGTGCTGCAAGTATAAATGACACAGGCTCTCAATCACCCATACGAGTATGTCTCATTACTACACACACTTGTTCACACATCATCAAAAAACATGCTCACACTGACACACGTGCATATTCACAAAGTGTTTCACACTAGTCTTTTGTGTCCCCAGGCAAACTGGGGCCATTAGAGGAAGGAAGGAAATTCCAGACACCACTGTAGGAGAAGGACTCTAAAAGGGTTTCAAACTTCAAAGTGGGCACAAGGGACAAATAGCTGACTCTCAGACCCAGCTCTTCAGATCACTTCTGGTCCATTGAACTCTGCCAGGAAGAAGGACTGCCTAACTGTGAATTCTGCCCTAATAACCTGCTTGCTGACCAAGGACTGCTTTGCTGCTCAAAACCTTCTGTTTCTATTCTCGGGCTCTTCTGGTTCTCTAAGCTGCCTTGCTCAATCCAGCCTACCTGTGTGGACCCTGGACCCCAAGGACTCTCCAAGTTGAGTCGGCTGGCCTTCTGTTCAAGCTAGAGGGAATATAACAGGCTTCTTTGATGTTGATGCAACTCCACACATCTCAACACAGTGTGATGCAGCCCGCCATCGACCCCAGCCCAGCACTACGCATCTCATGCTCAATGCCAACACGTGCAAGTCCATGAAAGCCCCGGCACTTCTTCAACGCCAATAGCCTGCCGCAGACACCGGCCAATTACCACACATCTTCACCCCTGTTACAAGGAACTGTAGCGCACATCCTTGTGAGCCCACCGGCTTCCTCGATGATGATTCAGAACCTTGCACTGCAGCTCTTCAGCAACATTCACTGACTCTGCTGTTGCGCTACAAATCTTGATGCTGGACTTCGCATTGCAGCTCCTCATCAATGGCCTCTCAACTCTGGCCAATGCAGCTTGACAAAAGTACTTCACATCTCAATGCCCAGACCACAAGGTAGTTTTCAGTGGACTGAACCTGTACCTTGCCCACGCTCCGTTGAGGTTATTATGAACTTGTGTCTTAGACATGGTACACCGCGATCAGATAACCGTGGTTGGCGCTTTTTAATGCATAGCTCTTGCTTTCTACAAAACCTATAAAATTGCATATCTCTGGTTCTATTAATTGTTTTTTGTAGCTTTTGATTCAAATAATATCCATGTTTTCTCTATTTTTGGAAATTGGTGTGGGAGTTTTCTTTTGTTGTGTTTTAACTTTGATACTGTTTGTGTGCTACATAAATACTTTACACATTGCCTTTTTGTTAAACCTGACTGCTTCTGTGCCAATCTACCAGAGGGTTGATCACAGGTTAATTTGGGGTTTGCTTATATTTCACCCTGACAGGAATTGTGGTTTTTGCTTGAGTAAGGTTTCACCCCCTCAGTCAGTAATTCAGTTTCCTACAATGCCAATCAGGGATTAGCAAATTCTACATGTTTTAAGAGTCAGAGCATATACACTGGCAGCTGGATATAAGCTCCCAGTGTGCAGAGTAAATAAACCAGCATTATATCCCAAAAAAGTGTGGATGAGTCTTAAAAAAATACATTTTTCTCACACGGAAGTACATTTCTAGCTTCACTGACAAGAATTTCTGGTAAGGCCACTGTTATACATCCAGCCTTAATGTTCCACATACGCATTTCTCTTTTTAGGAGGTTTGACATCTTAATAGCTTTCAGCAATCTACGACCCAAAAGGTACTTCATCATAGCGACCAGTAGCACTTTGTCCTTCTGTACTGTATAGATATTGCTTACAGAGTGTTTCAAATGAAATGTGGATATGGCAGTGGCCTCGTTCTATGTTCATCCATTGTACCCACCCCAGCATGAATGACTAATCAAATTGCTTTCACATATTTGCGTTCTGTGCCATTTTCTCTGCTATCACCGAAAAGGAATTGTGACCCTTGTTTATTCCATTGTGTGTTACAGTTCACCATGTTGAGTGTAGGGGGCTGGGTTCTGGTTGCAGTACCCCTTCACTTTTTGCCTAGTTTTTAGATGCAACTTCAACTGAAGTGCACTGGTTTCCTGCTAACCAGGTCCCCAGTGCCAGTGTTCCTTCCCTAAAACAAGACACCTGGTCACTTGATCCCCAAGTGACCTGGTCCTTTAGCCCCTTTTAAGCTCCTAGTAAATTGTACCCCTGGTACCTACGGCATGTGTACTGAAGAGGGCCCTCGGAGCTGCAGCTCAACTTGTGTCACTCTAAGAGACCCAGCACCAGCCTTATGCAGACTGCCATTGCAGGCTGCTTGACAAGGTGCTTCCAAAATTGAAAACACAACATAGCACACAGCCTGTGTGCTATGTCCTCTAACACTGTATGCAACATATGTAAGTTACCCCTCTAGCAGCCCTAAGGCAGAGTGCATTAGATTACATGTAAGGGCATATATGCATAATCAAATATATCCATACTATGTCTTTGTCGATTCCTAAACATAGAAAGTGTACAGGGAAGCTTTTTTAAATGCATGTACTTTACACTGGTCACTACGAGTTCCCCAGCTACATGATGGCTTCTTTTATTAAGAAATGCACACAGAGGGCACCTTAGAGGTGTCCCCTGAAAACCTCCCAGCTAGTAGTGTGTTGACTGACTGGTCCTGACCAGTTCAGCCACCACAGATGCGTTTCTGGACCCCGCGGTGAGAGTCTGTGCTCTAGAGGCCAAAAGACACCTGCACGGGGCAGAGGTGTTACCTCTTCTCCCAGGGAGGATGGACATTCCAGGGCGGGAAGCTTCAAAGGACTTGCCGCCTTTGTAATGTGACCCAGGTCTCTCCAGATGGTGGAGATGACATACCCCCCCCTGTCCTGACCCCAGCAGCACAGGTGGGAAAATTAGCTAAATTAGAGGAATTGCCCACTTCACGCCAGTCCTTCCCCGAAAGTGGACGAGCTGAAGTGGACACTATTTTTTAAATTCCCTCATATTGTTTGGAAAGAATTAGGCCACTAGGGTTAGGGTTATGCCCACTTCCCAGCGAAAGTGGTCATAAGAAGGGTGTTGTCACCCTGAAGGTGGCCAGCTACGGCCTGGCACTCCCTGTAATGCTCCTAAATTGAGTATTCAGGTGGCACCACTGAACCCTAGATCTCAGAGTCCTGACGACCTAAGAAGAACTGGACACTACAGAGTCGCATCAGCAGAGAAGACTGCAGACACCAACGGACTTGGCCCCAGCCCTACTGGCCTGTTTGCAGCACTCAATAATTCTGTGCCAAAAGACAACCCATCCTGCATCCCAGCGACCTCCAGAGCTTTGTGAGGACTGTATGCCTTCGACATAGATCAAGATCTCCAGAGAACAGCAGACCTGTTCAAGAAGAAACCAACTTTAAAAGAAAAGAACTCTGCACTGAGGAACCCCAAAACTGTCTCGGGCCCACCTCTGCACCCCACAGCCCGAGTCCAAGTGGCCCACTGGTCCTGCGAAGGTTCCCCAGCAATTCTGAGTCCGATTCCACTGTGGGCTGGGGACTCTGCCTCAAAGGCTGCAGCCTCAAATTGAAAACTCCCCCAGATTGCGACCTGACCAGTAAGCTGTTCCGGATATCAAAGGACACCACTGCATCAGAAGTCATTGAGACATGGGGAACACTAGAAGCAGTGGCTGGTGCTGACAATACCGATGGAGCATCGGTGGAGGACTCACAGAGCGAGTCAAGGGGGTACCCCATGTCTCCATACTGTGTTACTGGACAGATGCACATCAATCGAGTACATTATGCACAAGTGCGGTAGCAGGGGCGCTGCTCCCTTCCTTCCCCCCTCGTCTCCCACCCCTCATCTCCCCCCTCTGGGTTTTGAACCTTACTGACACCCACAAGAAACAGTAGGCGTATGTTTGGGCAAGGCTTTCAATTAGTTGTTGGTTGTTGTTACAAAAATGTTCACATACTTGTTTCCTCATTCTTTGAATATACAGTTTTATTTGGCAATGGGGGGCCCGACGTCCCAACCCTGTTGATGGCCCTGGAATACCTCATTATTAGTTCAATTACTGGCACTAACCTGTGATGCTATCTAAAACATTTCATTGTGATAGGAGGGGAGACTAATAAGACAAGATAAAAATGCATGTAATGTGACCCCCCATCCTAAACTGATGATTGTGGTACTTCCACAAGATGTTTGCTACTGGTCATATTGTAAGGAATACCATATCATTTGAAATGCCAATAAAACATATGTGTTAAAAAAAGGACACCCCTGTACCTGGAGCCCCTCGGTCTTAGTGAGCTGGACTGTTGCTGTCCCTATACTCCCTAGCATCAGAACTTACCTGAGCAGCTGTGGGGTTTCTTAATTCAGCCTCCTCGCCCAAGCCTTCAGCCTTTTTTCAGAACTGATCTCCCCTTAGACTTGCATTGGGCGCCTGATGCTGTCTTTGGTCTCTGCACGGGCTGCCCCTGTGCCACTGTGGGTATAAATTTGGTGCTGCCTTGTGCCCCTCCCCCCCCCCCCGGGCTTACCTCAACCCCAGGAGATCAACTCCTGACACCACTTTACTCACCTATGAGCAGCGTATCTTCAGTTACCCCCAGTCTCCATTGGTTAACATTGGGCTCCTGACTAGTTTTGACACTCTGCACCCAGCCGCCCCTGTGCCGCTGAGGGTGTACGTTTGGTGCTGCCTTGTGGCCCTCTTTGTGCTTAGCTCAACCGCAGGAGGTTGGCCCCTGACACAGCTTTACTCACTCGTGAGCAGCGCATCTTCATTCACCCCCCAGTCTCCATTGGTTAACATTGGGGACCCGACTCTGAATTCAACCTGTGCACCCAGCCACCGCTGTGACGCTTTGGGTGCACTCTTGGTACTAATTTGAACCTTGCCTGGTGTTGACCTAAGATCCTGAAGAATGGATTTGTAAGTCATGTACTTACCTGCAAAACTGCATTCTTGTTTTCCTCCCATAGGTTAAGATTGCTTAACTGAAAAATTGCACTGTGTTGAGTTTTATCTTTTAAAAACTGCTTTCGTTATAATGAAGTTCTTTGGTTCAAAGCATATACAAAAGTAAATACTATTTTTCTAAATTGGTCTGGATGTATTCATTGAGTGTGTGTCTCATTTGTTGCCTCTATGAGTACAACAAATGCCTAACGCGACTCTTTGATAAGCCTTACTGCTCGCCCACACTACCACAAATAGAGCATTAGTCCTATCTACTTTTGCTTCTGCACTACCATTTGGGGATCCACTGGACTCGCTGCACAGTGTACTTCATTTTAGTGCACTTCATAGAGAGCTAGCTTCCTATACCGAGCTGTATCTGTTCTTTGTAGAGTGTGCCTATAACTCATGGATGAGGAAGGATTCTTCTCACCAAAATCCTGAAATTGTGCAGCCATTCTAGTAGTAGGAATAAGTCCTCTATCAAAGAATGAGCCTTCCCCTTCTGACTCCTCAGATTATCTGCTTTCTGGGTAGTAGGATGAGGAACTCAGAGGAATGTTTAAGAATCACTGGAAAACACAATTTTAGCATCCACATCAAGCGATCAAGCCTACTCACACACATGCTTCCTGACCTGTGTTATTTTACGAGGGAACATCACAAACTGATGGAATGCGTAACCAGTCCCTGTAGCCTTGGCTAGAGTGTGCAGCCTCCAACTAGAAATTTGGTGTCGCTGTGGATGTAGCCAAGATCAAAAAGATGGCTGTCTCAAGAATGCCTTTGGTCGTCAGTTGCAGGAAAATCCAGTCCCAAAGATACCTGATGCTCTAGTCAGCTACCTTATTGGCCAGAGCCAAGCTTTATGCAACCTGCACTGAAATTCGCAGTCTAGTCAGCAGTGACATACGTATTATGAGAGGTCCTCCAGGGCCTTTACCTTCATGACTCGGAGGCGTTAACATGTCTCACAGTTGAAAGTTGTGCATGAGAAGCAGGATGCAACATTGCACACAATACTTTGTTGAACACTTGATTGCCAAATACCCTACTGGTTGTTTCAAGAAATTTTTCAGAAGCAGTTTCTCCTAGTAGAACAACTTGCAGCCTGAGAAGACTTCCCACCTCTTGCTTCTAACCTAAATTGCTGGCAAATGATTCAGTAACTAGATCCGGAGCATTCTCAGGTATGCCTCTGTCATTCCATGCTTTCTTGTGGACCAACCACCAAAGACAATCCTGTCTCACATCCACAGGGATGAGAATGCTGCCTGAACCTCTGCTCTTTACAAAGGTGGGGGATCTTTTATCTCTGCAGGGTTCTGTAGTGATAAGTTCCTTGAAATAAGGGGAAGATGGGTGAGGTCAGTAGATCTACTATCTCAGCCAGCTCCCTGAGTCTTCCTAAGTAAAACTTGCCCTTTTCTATGCAGATGTTCCAGATCCTCTAAGTCAGTAGGGATAATGGTGCTACTATCATGTCTGTTGAGAACTTTAAGAACTCCACCTTTCTGCCGGGAATCAGGCCTGATCTATTTCATATTTATGGCAAAGTCTAATATTTATAGGAGGTTCAGGGCCACTTGTATATCTTCTTTTAAGAGCTCTTAAAATGGACCCATTCAGAGACGTCACAATCATGTTGTTCAGCTAGGTGATCATGTAGACATCTTGGTGCCTCCGTCTGTGTGCTACCAGGCACTCCCAAATCTGTTTTTTCTAATCAAGCTGCAGGAATCAGGGTAAGGTCTGAAAATAAGGACCACCAGGTAAGTGACGTTGGGATCAAGCCTTGCTAACCACTACCCATGCTGTTGAATGTCTCAGAGAAGATGAATTCACTTCACCTCGAAGTACCAATAAACAACAATGTATTTAAAGTTGATAGTGGGCAGTAGCACTTTGTCCTTCAGTACTATAAAGAATTTGCTTACAAAGTATCTCAAATTAAATGTGGATATGGCAGTGGCCTCGTTCTATGTCTGATCTTTCACTGTCTGATACCTGAGGGCCTCCTCTGCTATTGAAAACTGTGTAGTCAACATAACAGAAACTCTACTAGTAAGCCTCTTATCTAAAAGCTTTTCACTGTCTTAAGAACCCAGGCGTCAACTGTGATTGCTTGCAATTTGTGTCAGAACCATTTTACCTGTACCCATGGCTAAAAGGGAAGTGAAGAGAGCTCTTAAATGAGACATTGTACAATTGTCTGTCGGATCTACCATGTGATCTACTACCTCGCCCCCATGGCCTCTGCCTGAAAAGAAAATATTGCTTTTCCTGTGACCGTCACATTGATTAGTCATCTTCATTGCAACAGTATCTGTGGGAGCCCATGAGTGTATCCCCAACCACGGCCACCCTTTTAAAACACTCTTTCTGGGGGCATTTTCTTTATGAAGGACTGAGCCTAAAATAACAGGTGAACTTTCCCATGTTCCTTATGATAAGTTCTCAATTGAAACAGTCCTGGGGTGCTGGGATTGATTCTGCCTTAGCTGTCCTAGTTTGGGGTCCACATGGATCAGTATGCCTTTAAGTCTCTCTGTCAAAGTGGTACATTTTTCACAGGAGACAGATACCCTGCTAAGCTCAGCTAATCAGTTTGTTGTGATCACTGGTTTCTACATGTGTTATATCCTCCATATCCAAGATTTTGGGTAGCGCCATGTCAGGTAGAGAAGCTTACCCTTTTCCTAGCACCTTTTTTTTAACTGGTCACATATATGATCCATATGACCCATTTAGGGTCGCAATCAAGGGTATTTGTCTCTTCTCACTCATTCATCCTCTGAAGGGTTCAGGTTGCACACCACCTTATCCAGAGATCTATACATTTTCTTCTGCACATACTTGGTTTCCATGAGAGCATACAAATTGAGACGATCAAGGTTGTCCTATTTCATGCAAATTGTATATGAGTGCCATATCATTTAGTCCCTTTTTCCCCAGAAAGTAATATCAGAAGGGCTAACCATCTCATCTGCTCTCCTCTGCATGGACCTGATGGTCATGACCCATTGGAAACATCTCTACATGGGGCCCAAGTCCTTATCTGAGGACAAATCAGATTTGCTTTGGTGTCCATTAAGGTAATTTTTCCTTCCTGCACCAGCGTTTACTATGGAAGTTCTGAAAACTTTGTGAAAAGAGTCCTGATTACCACCACCCACTCCTTTTGTGCCTGTTTAGTAGAGAGAGACCTAGTGCTATGATAAGATGCCTAATTCACAGACTGGGTTTACCTCAGTTAGGGCCACAAGATCTGGATCTAACCTGAGCTTTGTTCGTTGTTGTTCAGTGAACTGAAGTAGAGAGCATGGTGCTCTTGAAACACTGCCAGCAGTCTCAAAAAGGGTACTCTATAGAGACATATGCAGAATCTATACCCAAATGGACCTCTTTATGAATGCACCATTATCCCTGGAATTTCTGGCACACCGTGGATGAGAAGGAGTTTTTTACCTGGATATTTCGGTGTAAACAGGCAAAATGTCTGTGTAAAAGATCAATGTGGAAACACCAAATCAGGCATATTATTCTCACAGAGGGTCCACCATACAGGCTAGCTGATACACTGAAAAACTCATACCGCTAAACAACACTGTAAACAACTGGAAAGGAGGTGGCACATCAGCAAGGACATGGCCAACAAGACCACCTTCAAGACAGTCTTCATGCTCTACCACAGACAGTTGAGAGAATTGAAGAAAAAGACCTAAGCCTCATGCATCGAATCAAGCTCCAATAACAGCAAAGAATTCTTCAACATTTTCAAAAAATTCTCCAACCCCGTAGCTACAAAAAACAATGTTAGCCCCTCATAGGAATTCTGCGACAACTTTTCAAATTCTTCCACAACAAGATCGCCAACATCAGCAGAAACTTCAAACCCTAGCCCAAGGCCACACAACAACCTTGCTGCCACCACAGACATTCAACTAACCGAATGGAGTCAGCCCCACAGGACACCATCATGAACTCAGTTCACTCAGGGGCCCCAATCAACCTAGGCCTTCACAACATCTTCAACCTAGGTGAAGCTAGAAACAGCTATGTACTTACTACCTTGTTCAACACATTTAATTTCCACAGCTACCTTCCCCGAGACCTGGAAACATGCAGAAGTTTACACCCTACTAAAGAAACCATTGCCAGACCCTGCCAAACTCAAAAACTACCAACCGATCTCCCTGCTACTGGCCAAAGTATTAGAAAAAGCCATCAACCAACAACTCTACTCACATCTGGAATGGAACCTCCTACCTGACTCCTCCGAATATGTTAGATTCTGCAGCAACCACAGTCCTCACTGCCGCTACGGATGACATCCAAGCCCTACTCAACAGAGGAAGGACTGCAGGTCTGTTCCTCTTAGACCTCTCGTAGCCTTTTATACGGTCTCCCACCATACACTCATCACAAGGCTGCACAACATAGGCATCCAGGGAGCCTCTCTCAGATGGATCGCCTCTTTCCTCAATGGAAGAATGCAAAGGTCTGTCCTCAACTCTGGACCAAGGAAATCATCTGTGGAGTACCCCAAGGAACCTCACTCAGCCCCACCATCTCCAACACTTGTATGACACCTCTGTCCAGCATTGTCAAAACCCACAACTCATCCTCTCTCTCTCCGAAGACACCACCAACACCAAGGCCAGCTTCCACAACTACATGACAGATGTCACCAACTGGATGAAGGAGAGCTTCCGAAAAGCCCAACATTGACAAGACAGAGTTACTGATCTTGGAAACGAAAGTGCACCATGGGACACATCCTGGTGGCCCTCAGAACTCAGACCTATTCCTACCCCCCACTGACCCTGTTACGAATCGAGGCATCATTCTGGACAATAAGCTTACAGTGATATGCCAGGTCAACTCCATCTCCTCCTCCTTCTTCTTCCTCTGCATGCTTTGTAAGAAGGGCTACTCAAGCTACAGCTCATCTCCTCCAATGATTACAGACCATACAGAACGCCGTAGCCAGACTCATCCTGGATCTCCCTAAACAAGCCCACATCACCCGCTACCTCAGTGAACTCCATTGGCTCCTTGTACAGAAAAGATACCAGTTCAAGCTTCTGACCAATCCATACAAGACCCTACACAACTGTGGACCCCCAACTTGAACCACTGCCCAAAGTTCCATCAGCCCACCAGACACCTCAACTCCACTTACCTTTCTCTAACCCCAAGCCCACTACCCCCCGGATCTGACTCAGCTGATGCTGATGTCACTCCTTCTCCTACCAGGCAGCGAAGACATGGGACAAGATACCCTTTTATCTCTGAACTGCCCCATCTCTTCCAGAATTCTAAAAGTCCCTGAAGGCCGTGCAATTCAGCTAATTACCTGGACCCTGCAAGCACCTGGATAGCCTAATAGGTGAAAAGAAGCACACTACAAATGTAATGTAATGTAATGATTGATTTACTTAGTCTCTCAAATCTTGTTATCAGCATTAATTTCTCCTCCCTTAAATTAATGATGCTCATGGTACCCAGGATACTTAGCCAAAGTATGTCTCTACAGGAACGAGTTCTGTGAGGATGTCGTGGGCCATTTTTAGTTAGTTGCTTGGGCACAGTGATAGCTTAGCTTAGGCTTGTGGTCTGTGGCCTGTGTCCTTATACCTAGTTTTTATGCTCTGTATTCCTGTGTTAATTTTTTATTCATTTTATTATAGTTTCTTTTTGTGGCATTGTTTTAATTTCATTATCAGCTGCTATTCTGTGAAAGCATCATTATCAGTGCTATAGATGACATACTTTGCATCATGTTCTTTTCCTCGGAATCACAAGAATGGAATGCGAGGCACATAGACTAATATTTTGTATTGCCTGCCCCAAGACTGCATAAACAGTCCAGTGCTTAGGTACATACTTGCGTCAGACTTCTGTGCATGAAAATAAACATGTCCCCTATAATAACATCTTGTAGGACAAAGGGCATTAGAGGGGGTTCCAGACAGAATGTCACTATATATGCTGCATGACGGTTTTCGGCTGACCTCAGCCTTTGTGTCTCTACGGATATTGATCTGGAGACTGGCAGCCTGACCTTCTACCAAGGTATCGAGGTGGGGTGTGCGTCTCATGGACACTGTACAGACAGATTTGCCTTACATCGCCATGATCTCGCTCATGGGCTGGAATTTAGTCTTTTAGGTAGGAACTGTATACTCATTTCATGGCAATATGTTGAGGTTGTTTATATTTATATCTCTAATTTTCACAATCCTGATTTTATTATTCCTCATTATCCTAATCATTGCAGCTCATGCATTATGTCATAGATTGCAGTCTTTTCAATAAATGTATTGAAAACTGTCCTGCATCTCTTTTCTTGCCTATGTGTGTGTGAGAGACTTGTATGTGGAGAAAAAATGGTAAGGCTTGTTTCCACCATGAGTTCCCTAAGGGGTTTTCAGAGTTCCATGCAAGGCTGCCACAAATCACCTTTACCAGCTGGGTTTTTGTGAGGTGCTGCTAGTGAGCCAGTAGGGTTGGGCTGACAGTTGCTAACAGGTGTGGGAGTGACTCAGTCGCCTACAATGCAGAGGTGCTGCCGCCCCAAATCCAGCAGTCTCTTTGGAGTATGAAAGTCCTTATGATGTGGCACCACCAACGATGGTGTAGGCACTAATTTTATGACTCTCCTGAGTATCTTTGTCTCACACACACTAAAGGTACCCTAACTACAATCACACAGAGACATCTGTGGTCTTAGGGGCGTTCCTTCTCAGCTAAACAGGGAGCTCCTATCTAGGCTGTAGGTTGTTAAAGCTTGAACCATAAAATGATTTTTCCCCCTTGGTGTTCCCAGCCCTAACAACTATTCTTTAATATGGCAAATGCTGTAAACATCAGGGATAATTGCAGACATATGCTCATGCAGTTTCTTATAGCTCATGGCCTAACAGAAGAGGAGAGTGACGATGTAAAATGTTTTGTGGAAGCCCACAACGCATATAGGACAGAAGTTTTCTACTCCTGGGTCAACTTTCCTGAAACAGATGCAAATACACATACATTTCATGCATACAGAATAGAAAAAATACCACAACAGTATCAAGCTTACCAATACTTAGAGATACCTCTCTCTTATTAAGAACATTAAAACGTCTTCAGTGGCGCCCTTCCACACAACCCATGAGATTAGGTCTTTTAAGCAATGATGGACCAACATGTCCAACACTTAGGGCCTCATTCCGAGGCCGGCGGGCGGCGGGAACCGCCATATGGCCGCTCCGCGGTCGAAAGACCGCGGAGGCCATTCTGGCTTTCCCGCTGGGCTGGCGGGCGACCGCCAGAAGGCCGCCCGCCAGCCCAGCGGGGAAACCCCTTCCCACGAGGAAGCCGGCTCCGAATGGAGCCGGCAGAGTGGGAAGGTGCGACGGGTGCAGTTGCACCCGTCGCGAATTTCAGTGTCTGCTAAGCAGACACTGAAATTCTTTGTGGGGCCCTCTTACGGGGGCCCCTGCAGTGCCCATGCCATTGGCATGGGCACTGCAGGGGCCCCCAGGGGCCCCACGACACCCCATACCGCCATCCTGTTCCTGGCGGGCGAACCGGGGTGTCGGAATCCCCATGGCATGGAGGATTCCTGAGGGCAGCGGAAAACCGGCGGGAGACCGCCGGTTTTCCCTTTCTGACCGCGGCCAAACCGCCGCGGTCAGAATGCCCTTGAGAGCACCGCCAGCCTGTTGGCGGTGCTCTCGTGGTCGTTGACCCCCTTAGTATGTATATACCACATCCCAATATGCAGGCTATGCCAGTAGCTGAAGTATGCACACTTTACAATGAGCTAGTAGCAATATAAAAATGAGTAATAAAATTTGTAATGCAGACTTTGAACACCGCCCCAGCAAGGGCTGCTCCAGCTGTTCATCAATTGGCCGTTCCGGGAATTAATCCACAAACAGTCCGCTCAATAATGAGAAACCCACAGAGCAGGAGAAGATTCCATTTTGGATTGCACAAAAAACAAAACATCCTGAAGCAGTGTTTCCCCATACGGGACCTCAAGACAAACATAGAAGTCTCACCATGTGCTTGCTGTTTGGCATGGTCTCCTCAATAGAAGACTGTAACACTTGGAATTCAGTCTTTGCCACAATCTACACTACCACGCATGATACCCTGACACTTGCCAATTTACTGGAAGTGTTGAAACAAATTCAAAATAAACACAGGGCCGCCTTGACCCTGGATTTGGTGATGAAACTGATGCACAATTTTGACACAGTGTCCTCAATTATTTTGAGTAACATTAAAGGGGAAGTAGCAGCGTTGGCCAATGGCTCGGAGAGGTTCCTCAGCTGGAACAGGAGCGTGAGCTGCAAAAGATTATTTCTGAAACCTATACTAGTGTGGGATGGGATAGTCTAGTGCTAGACTAACTAAACCACAACTAGGTACTAAACAAACACAAGAGGGTTCTAAAAAATGCTGGGATAAACAAAAACAAACTAAAGACAGAAGAAGTCAGAGATGAGAATCTCCGCATTCGGAGACCTCTGAGAGAAGATATATGTGGTCATTAGGACCTTGGCGGTCAGGTGACTGCCACGCAAGCGATGGAGGTGATACCATCGCCAGGCCGGCGGTAACGACTGCCAAATAATGACTATGGCGGTGATCCTTCCCATAGACAGCCAATGAACCACACCAACCGCCAGCAAGGTACGACCACAGAACACAGCAGTAGCCACCTCCAGGCGGAAGACAAGGATCCGCCTACCATATTATGACATAGCACACCGCCAGGATTTCCGGGTTGGCAGCAAAGCCACCAAAAGCCTGGCGGAACCACATCACATAAAAGGAGACACTCACCTCCAGGGACACAAAGGAGTCCGCAGCCTCCATGGAACCTGAACTGCAAGTCTTCCCGATGCTGTACCACGCCATGGCCCTCCTGGAGCACCAACTCTGGTGAAGACGACGACGGTGAGTACAGCCGCCTAG
The DNA here is from genome assembly GCF_031143425.1 of Pleurodeles waltl. NCBI lineage: Eukaryota > Metazoa > Chordata > Amphibia > Caudata > Salamandridae > Pleurodeles > Pleurodeles waltl. The sequence continues at coordinate 1,095,102,095 of NC_090444.1, read as the reverse complement.
CACACAAGGGAGGGAGGGGAGAGTGACACACACACCCGCACAACACACACCATACACACACCATAAACCCAGAACCAGCTGCAGAGTAAATCGACGGTAACAGTAACCAGGAGCAAAGAAAGCTAGGACACATACCTCTGTTCCAACCACTGTAATCATGTTGAATGAAAATCCCAAATCCCAAACCATACACAACTGCATATTTACATGTAGGCCCAAAGGCCAGTTCAAAGTCTCTAATGCCCACAGGGCAAAGTCCAAGCCCCAACTTGACTCCTGACAACATCGGGACTCCACTGTTCAGGGGCATCGTGTTGGAAATGGGCCGGCACCTCAGCAGGCACCGGGGGTGGGGTGTTTGGAGGGGGCCCCTCATTGGAAGGGGGGTCCTTGCCCACTGATTCCGGAGGGGGCTCCTTGCCCACTGGTTCTGGAGGGGGCTCCTTGCCCACTGGAGATGGAGGGGGCACCTTGCCCACTGGTTCTGGAGGGGGAAACTTGCCCACTGGAGATAAGGGGGCACCTTGCCCACTGGTTACGGAGGCGGCACCTTGCCCACTAGTTATCGAGGGGGCTCCTTGCCCACTGGTGATGGAGGCAGCTCCTTGCCCACTGGAAATGGAGGCGGCACCTTGCCCTCTGGAGATGCAGAGGGCTCCTTGCCCACTGGAGATGGAGGGGGCATCTTGCCCTCTGGAGATAGAGAGGGCTCCTTGCCCACTGGTTCTGGAGGGGGCACCTTGCCCACTGGTTCTGGAGGGGGATCCTTGCCCACTGGTTCTGGAGGGGGCTTCTTGCCCTCTGCTTCTGGAGGGGGCTCCTTGCCCACTGGTTCTGGATGGGGGCACCTTGCACACTAGTTCTGGAGGGGGATCCTTGTCCACTGGTTCTAGAAGGGGCACATTGCCTACTGGTTCTGGAGGGGGCTCTTTGGCCTCTGGAGGTGGAGGGGATACCTTGCCCTCTGGTGATGAAGGGGACTCCTTGTCCACTGGATCTGGAAGGGGCACCTTGGCCTCTGGTTCTGGAGGGGGCTCCTTGGCCTTAGTTTTGGGGGGTCTCCTTGGCCTTAGTTTTTGGGAGGAGCCTCCTTGGCCTTAGTTTTGGAAGGAGCCTCCTTGGCATTAGTTTTTGGAGGGGCCTCCTTGGACTTAGTTCTGGGAGGGGTCTCCTTGGCCTTTGTCTTGGGAGAGTTCTCTTTGTCCTTTGTCTTGGGAGGGGTCCCCGTGAGCTTTGTTTTGGGAGCAGTCTCCTTGGCCTTTGACTTTGGAGGTGGCTCCATGGTTTTGGTAGAGGGCAGCACTTTAGCCCTCCGTTTTGGGGGTGGAGGAGTGTTCTTGGGGTGAAGGGGCGGCATCGCACTCCTGTGCCCCTTAGTGGCAGCTGGAGACTTTGGGGGTGGAACAGTGTCAGACTGGGAGCTTGAGGTACTGGGCTGGGGGGAGTGGGACCTACCTGCTATCCGTTGCACAACAGTAATCTCCCCTCTTGTGCAGGTACTCTCAGTGCTCCATTTCCTGGCAACTGGCTCTTTCCAGGTGACAGTGGACTTGGCTGCAGGAATGTCAGACCGAATATTCTCTATTGTGCTTGCAAGGGTTTTGGCAGCCTTGCTCAAACACATGTGCAGCTACATCGCATTCCCCCAGGTAGATGATTTACCCACTATGAAGGCTGGATTCTATGCAATAGGACATATTTCACATGTTGTTGGGGCCCATATTGCCTTAGTCCCCCCCCAGGGCCAATGAACAAGTATACAGGAATAGGAAGAGTTTCTACTCACTCAATGTCCAGATGGTGTGCATTACTTACCAGTATATCTCCCACGTCACTGCCAAGTATCCTGGGTCGGTGCAGGATGCCTTTGTCCTGAGGAATAGCAACGTCCCACAGCTGATGGCACAACTACAGAGGCACAGAGTGTGGCTTATAGATGAGCCTGAGTCCCCACCCAATGTATGTCAGTGTATGCCTCCAGGAGTAATACCCCATGACATTGTGCAGGGCTAATGTGTGTCCATCACTTTTTGCACGTGATTCCGGCTACCCAAACCTGTCCTGGCTCCTGACCCCTGTTAGGAATCCGAGAACAGGGGCTGAGAATCGGTACAATGAGGCTCATGTGCATACCAGGAGGATTGTTGAAAGGACCTTCAGTCTCCTGAAGGCCAGGTTCAGGTGCCTCCATCTGACAGGTGGATCCCTATGCTACTTCCCTGAGAAGGTTTGCAGGATTGTTGTTGTGTGCTGCATGGTGCACAACTTGGCCCTTAGACGCCATGTGCCCTATCTGCAGGAGGAGAGGGGTGACAATGCAGCTGTGGCAGCAGTGGGCACTCAGGACAGTGAAGAGGAGGAAGAGAAGGAGGATGTGGACAACAGGACACCTATGATCCAGCAGTACTTCAAATGACACTCAGGTAAGACTGTTGAACTAAACATTTCTCAATTTCTGTGTTGTGCTGTGGGGTGTAGCATAATGCCAGCCATCACCTTTGCATCCCACCTAACTGTCACCCATGCCTTCCTTATTACAGATGGTGCTGTGGTTACAACAGTGTAATGCTGTGATGTGTACAGACTGCTGATACACATTTGTAGGATGGATCAACATTTTACTGAACATTTACACAGGATCATGCACTTCATTACAGTTCAATACATTGTACATTACCTTCAGATAAAGCACTATTACTCAAGTTGTGTCCAAGGGTGTTTATTGAAAGTTTGTATAGAGCGCAAAGTGCAATATAGTGGGGTGATGGTTGGGAATAGTCCAGTATAATGGGCCAGTCTGTTTGTAGCACAGGTCCAGTGTCCAAGGGGCCATAGGAAGGGGAGCAATGGCAGTTCAAAGTGGACAAGGTGACACAGTGGATCACAAGGGGGACATTCAGGAGGGGCTCATTTCCTGGCGGTGTTATTGGTCTTGGCAACTGTCTCTGGTGTCTGTCTGGGTCGCAGGGACCGTTTGAGGGGTGGTTCACCTTCTGCAGGGGGAGGGGTTCTAGTGGCCTGTGGGTCCTGTGGCAGGGCCTCCTGTCCACTAGCTGCAACAGATGTTGAGGGATGGTCAGTACACTGCCTAGTGGAAGGGGCCTGCTGGTGTGCTGTGTAGTTCCTCATGATGTTGGCCATGTCACCCTGCACCCCTGCAATGGAGAACATGGTGGTGTTCAGGGTCTGCAATTCTTGCTTGATCTCCTGGTGGTGTTTCCCCTGCAGCCGCTGGTTCTCCTGCATGATGTTTATTACCTCACCCATCTTGTCCTGGGATTGTTGGTAAGCCCCCAGGACATTAGTGCGTGCCTCCTGGGCAGTCGGTTCCTTGGGCCTCTCCTCCTACTGACGCACAGCTGTCCTCAGACTGTCCCTGGCCCCCGGTGCCTGTGTCCCCTGAATGGTGTGCCTACTCCCACTGACACCAGGACCCTCATTGTCTTGCCTGTGAGGTGTGGACTGGGGTCCCTGCACAGGTGGGCAACTACTGATTGACGTGTCCTGAGGACAGAGGTCTGGGGACGTTGGGTGGCTGCTGTGGTGTTGGATTCTGAGGGCAGAGGCTCTGTAGTGGACTGGGTGTGGGCTGGGGTAGCCGACTGACCAGTGGTTCCTGATGGGCCAGGTAGTTCATCCAGATCCAGAGCTCCAGAGTTGCTTTCATCACTGGGGGCATCTTTTGGTGGGGCACTGGGTAGCCGTGGCACCTCATCGCCGCCAACATTGGCTGGGGCACCTGTGTTGATGTAAGTGATTTGTTATGGTACATGTCAGTGACATATTTAGCATTACTAGCTTTCCCTATGTGGTTGCTGTTGTCCTCCCAACTTTGGTTGTGTATGGTGATTGATTGTGGGATTGTTAGTTTTCCATGCTGAGCATGCATTGGTGGTAGTCGTGCATGCAGAGCTGGGAGGGATGTGTATGCAGTGGGTATGGCATGCAGGGCTTGGAATTTAGGTTTGTTAATTTGGGTGGTGCAGTTTGTGGGGTGGGGTGGGGTGATGGGGGTCAGAGTGAAAAGGTTGTGGTGGCATGCAGGTATTGGGGGGATAGGTAGTAAATGTTGACTCACCAGTGTCCAGTCCTCCAGCTACTCCAGTGAATGGGCGTCCACCGCCTGTCCTCTGGATGGCGAGCTGGTGTCTTGCTGCAATGGAACGCACCTTCCCCCGTAGGTCATTCCACCTCTTCCTTATGTCGACCCTTGTGTGTGGATGTAGTCCCAGGGCGTTCACCCTGTCCACGATCCTCCTCCATAGCTCTATCTTCCTGGCAATGGATATCTGCTGTACCTGTGCTCCAAACAGCTGTGGCTGTACCCTGACTATTTCCTCAACCATAACCAGCAACTCCTCATTGGTGAAACTGGGGTGCCTTTGAGGGGCCATTGGTGTTGTGTGGTGTGTGTAGGTTGTGCAGAGGGTGATGTGTGATGTGGTGGGGTGTGTGGTGTGTGGTGCGTGTCGGATGATTTGGTAGTTGTGATGTGCAGTTCTCTTTTGGATTGTTGTCACAAAGTGTAGCCATCTAGTTGTGTTAACAAAGGATTGTGGGTGATGTGGGTGTGTGTTTTATACAGCTGTTGATGGGTGTGTGTGTATGTGTGTCAGGTGTAGGTTTTTTGTGCTGGCCAATGTTGTCTTGATTTGTATTTGGATGGCCATATTCGCAGCGGCGGTGTTCACCGACAATGGTTTACCACCATTGAATGTCCTCTGTGGTGATTCGTAGGTCATTATTTGGATGGTGTAGTATAGGTGGCATAACAGTATGGGTGGTAGTACCAACAATTAATCACGTACAGTGGGTCTGGTGGATTTGTGGTTTTGGCTGTTTTCTGTCTGTTTTGTATGTATGTGTCATAATCTGGTGGACGGATGTCCGCCTCCGCGGCGGTATGCTGGTATTTACCACCAGTGTCATAATGAGGGCCATAATCACTGAAATAGAGAAACTTTAAATTAAAAACTCCTGATAGAAACCAATATGCTGATACATGTCCCTCTTGTTCCTTTCAGGACACACCAGACAAATGAAGTGAGACAGTCTGAAACACGAAGTAAAGCCGAAGGACTTACAACATTCCACAGAAGCTTATTTTAAAAAGAGGACAAATCCCCTCAACAGAAACCCCACTTTAAGAAAAGAAAAAGGTGGCTGCGATTTCAATCAAAAATGCCTGCCATGCTGAGAACACTATTGAAGAACAGAAAGAAAAGAAGGTGCGGTGTGACTCTGCTAAAGACCGTGGCAGAAGTCACAATTTGTCAGCAGAATCTTATATATCATCTGGATGTGACAGCAGCTAACAACTTTCTTGCCATCGAGACAGTGGATAGACATAGAACGCGCTATTGAAGTAACATTTTGGGAAAACTTAAACTGTGATATTCGATTTTCGGCAGAAAAAAGATTGGCCACCTGAATTTGTCTGCAAGCTCCCACATGGGGAAGATGTCATTTTGCCGTCTTTCTCAGTCCTGGTTCAGCACATGGTAAAAGAAGCCAATGCTGCCGATTAGGCTCTGGTGCAGACTCCTGCGCTACACCGCAACCACGTGTGGTGGAATAAAGAATCCCCCTACCATATAATATAGCCTTAGAACCTGCTGTAGCGGGCGTTACCCACCATTAAAGGCCCGCTCCAGCGTTAAAGGCCCGAGCCGAAGGCGAGGGCCTTTAACAAGGGAGAGGGCCTTTAATGGGCGGTAAAGCCTGCTATGGCGGGGGTTCTAAGGCTATTAGAACATTATGCCACTCAAGGGCATAATGTTCTATAAAATAAAACAAATTCCTCATGACGCTCTAGGGGATTAAAATCCCCTCAGACTCCGTGAGGCTTTGTTCACAGCTGTTGCTGTGAACAAAGAGAACATTGGAATGCTGACGCTCCAGGCTTTTGCCAGCCAGTAAAAGCCCGGAGCACTCCATTGTCTGCAATGGAGCCCCCAACATTCCAATGTTCTAATACCAATTAGTTCCTCACCACAGCCTCAACCTCAATATCCTAATAAACACAAGGGTAAAGCTCCAATGAGAGATTCTCACACAATTCGAATACGAGGGAGTAATTGAACTCTGTGTCGCTGCAATGAATAACCCGTTATTCCCTGTTGCCAAACCAGATCATTCATATGGAATAGTCCTAGATTACAAAGACTTAAATGGTCCACTCGCACCTATGCAATACAACATGCACACAGCACAGCACTAATCAACAACAGAGTGCGCAAAAAATACAAAACAACTTTTGATATTTCCAATGTTTATTTCTGCCAAAATCGAGCACCTGAAAGTCGGGATCTTAGAGCCTTTAGCTCATTAGACTTGCAGTGGCACTTTTGCCGATTACCTCAGGGGTGTAAGAACAGCCCTGGGTTGTTTTCAGCCCGAGTAATATCAATAATTTGGGAAACTGATCCTGAGGCATTGTCTTACATGAATGATATTTATCTCACAGATAACGACCTCACCTTACATCTGGCCAGGGGCGATTGGATCATGTTAGGATTCAACACCCAGAGCTACAAATTCAATTTCAAGAAAAATAAGATTGCTTTCTTAAGTGTCCTATTTCTGGGATATGAACTGTCAGATGAAGGCAAAAACGTAGCCTCGTACTTTCTACAAATATACGCCCAACTTCAACCTCCAAATACCATTAAGAAACTGCTGTCTTTGTTTGGTTTCTTTAACCTGATTATGCACAACGCATAAAACCACTTTACAATTTAATTGGTCCAGCTTGTTCAAGCAAACACTGGTCAATAGAACACACATGCATTTTCAGAGAATTGCAGCAGGACATGCTAGAAGTAAAACATCAACACACATGTCACAACAAAACAAACATGGTCATCAGAATAATTGCTGGTGCCATCGACTTCACCTATGTCACATCGGTTTCACCTATGTCACATTCAATAAAGGTGACATCATACCCACAGCATACAAATCACATTTATATTCTAACGCAGAACAACATTTTGCAACAACAGAAAAAATATTGACTGCTGTTCAGATGGCTGTCATCAAGGAGAGGCCACTTGCCCAAGGGAAACGCATTATTGTCATCACCCCGATACCAGCCCTTGAGGAGGTCACCAAAGCTAGTGTTCCAAATGCAAAAGCATTACATCCATGTTGGATTAGTTGGGCAACCTTCCTGACTGCTACTGATGTTGATTACATCTTTAACCCAAAACTTCAGACTCAGGGATTCCTCCAATATGAATAGGAGTAACCTGCACCTGCTAATATATTACCATTAGACCAATACCGAGCTGTCATTTACACCGGTGGCTCAGCACAATCAGCTGTAGGTACTGAACATCAATACTAAGCAGCTTCCGCTGTTGTAAGTGGAGTGATGAGGGATGGTACACTCCACCCTCAAAATACCTACACACATACCCTAGGGGCCTGCACTGCACAGTAGTTAAGGCTCTTGTCCTGGCACTGTAACATATGGATTCTAACCAGCCAATGCTGATTGTGTGTGATTCGTATTATTGTGCCCAGTCCTATATCGACTACCTGAGTCACTGGCGCTTGAATGGCTTCAGAGATTCCAAAGGGAAAACCATCAAACACAGAAACCTGTGGGGGAGGGTAGCTGACCTATGGGACAGATTACCAAAAGGTTTATGTAGTACATACATTGGGAATCAATGTGTAGGAGTACACTTTGTAGGAAACACTTTGGCTGATGAAGCTGCTAAATCTGCAGTAGCTGAGCCTTTTGTTGCTGCAATAACTCGCTCACAGAAGAGGTTGGATAATGAGACACTGGCTGCTGTGAAAGCTTTGGCTGGCGGCAAGCCTTTTCCAAAGCATTCCCTGCAAAATATTCCTACCATCTTAGTGCACATAATATTGCATTTGCAACCATTCCAGGGGTAGATGATCGTATAATTCACAACCAAGACCAGAGAACAGACATTATCAAAGCAGCTCATAAGGGTGTTGCTTCTGCAGGTGTGGCAGCTACAATATCACTATTACAAAAACGCTTTTGGTGACTGGGTCTTTACAAGCAGACCAGGAAATATGTCCTTTGTTGTGACATTTGCCAGCAAATTAATGGGTACACCATTAAATGCCCACCGCAGGCATCCCCTCTAATTCCTAACAAACCACTATAATGTGTATACCTGGACCATTGTGGTCCCTTACAACCTGATGGTGCATATGAATACATCTTAGTCACTGTGGATTCTTGTTCTAGATTCCCATGGGTATGGTCACAATGATCGGCTGACACTCAGACTGTTATTAAAGATTTGCCTGTCTTTATCGGTACATATGTGGTAGCAGCATTCCACTTGGACCTGGGCCCTGCCTTTGCCTCTCTGGCATTAAGGGACACCATGGGAATGATGGGTGTTCAACTCTATTATTACTCTGCCTCTCATCTCAAGAGAAACAGCGTTGCACAGACGGAGAACCAAGACTTATAGCAGTCCTTAACAGCAAGAGTTATAGGTCAGACCGTAGTTGGCTTCATCACCTATATGGGGTACAGAGAGCACTAAGTAATCTGCCCCGAAGGTCCTTGGGAGGTTGCACCGATACAAGGTACTTTTTGGCATACCTATGTATGTCCCTGATCTTGATGGTTCTGGTGTGGTGGTGGCAGACACAGCATTTGACATAAATGAATGTGTCACTGTTTTACAGGAGCTACAGCAATTTCGTCATGAGAATTCATCTATCTGTGCCGCCACCTTGGGAATAAGGGATTCGCCAACAACAACTACAGGCTGGATTCCTAAAGTGGGGTATCTAGTGTGTGAAAAGATTGCTGTGAAAATGGAATTCGGCCCATCCTACAGTGCACCGGTCCAAGTCCTGGGAATACACTGTACCAGAACTGTCATCTTACCACCAGTGCCTTGTTCCAGGGAGAACAGATGTGTCTCAATTTATAACATCAAATTGCACCATCTGGCCAATCCTGAACAGTAGACCCAGGTGTCCTTCGGGTAGTACCTGCTCCCCTCTCACTGCCCGACAGGATATACCTCTACAAGCAGTAAACAACGTTTCTGCCAGCACCAATGCTACAATTGCCTCCTCGAGCATGGAGAGGGTGGAGAATAAGCTTCTGCTGATTCCTGTCACCACTTCATTGGCGAATACTGTCCAAGATGTGGAACGCTATTATTCCAATTAGACCCAGACAGATGACATTGTCTACTATGAACCACCACAAATAGTTCCATCCACAAGCTCTGCACTGCCTCCTGTGTTTGTACAGACTGCTTCTGGGTATCTCATTGACATGGATGACTTTTTGTCTGACTCACCTGCTTCTGCAACTGAGACTGTATCAAAGACATGTAAACTGTACATTTGGCTTAAGAACAATTACACACTTTATCCATGGTATTATCTGTGGATACTTTTGACATTGCTTGCCTTTCTGCTTTGGATTGGTTTCGTTATTGTCTTTTTCCTCCTGATAAATGGCCATTATCTTCCTGAACGTTCTGCTGTGGAGCCGGTAGATGAGGTTTTGACACCTTACCTATCTTTCCATAAGGTCCGAAGAGTCTGATTCCAGATGGGATTGTTTGGGATAAAGTACCATTTGCATGTACAGTCCTACTGAGGTCATTCAAATTCCATATGTGTTTAAAATTTCAATGAGTGATGTAATTACACCTGGTATTATTTCCTATGACTGAGATGTTAAAACAGTTGATTCAGTGCTGTCTGAGCTTGAATATTACACTGTATTTGAAAGTGACTATGAACACAGCAAATTATGGGGAAATGTTTTGTTATTACTGTTACGAGCATTCCTTTCTGCACCAAACCAGTGCTCTAAAATTAGTCTACAATTACACACAGTGGGAACATTGTTCAACACCACCTGTGGGTAGTCCCAAAACATATATAGATAAGTTTGCATATTTTACTGGACATGACACCAGCAACGCTGAGTCGTACTATTTCAAATTACCGTCTTCCAGAATGAGAAAATTATTGCTAACTGAGACAAAATTTATCTACTCAGATTCCTTTCTTTCCCATCTTGCTGTGGAAGGCGATGAGTTCTGGTAGAACACTATTGAATTGAAAAGTGTATGGGGAACAAAAGATTGGCAAATACAGGGTAGAGAAGGTTTTTTTAGAGCATGCCTTATTCCTTTACAAATTATATTTTTTAATGACCACTGTCCTGAAAACATCCTGTTTGGGGTAAGCAAAAATAAAATAACTGAATGTGCCCAGTATCCCTTCACCTGCTAAATTTCACAATTGGCAACCATTTTTAAATCTCACCAAAGAACAACTAACTGCTTAGGTTCAGAATGGTACCTTTAATTTCTCCGTTTCGAGACCTGGCGGTTGGTTATTGTTGCAAATGGACACAAATGAGTGCGAGGCATGTTTTGTTAATTGCTTTGGGGGTTTCAATGCAAGCCGGCCAGATCCTCGCTTTTTCTCAGCTCAACATTCATGTACCGTTACTACATACACTGTCTGTAAAATGTGATAACAATGGCTGCGTTCCTCCACTTTAAAATCTGTAAAAGAGCACCTTAGTCTCCTGTCTGAGGAAATCAATCTACAAGTTTTCTTGTTAGGACTCAGGAAGCCATGCTCAAAGTGTTTCCTGTATGCCCTATATAACAAGATCTGGAAACTATCCCAGATGGAAGCAGCTGCACGTTTAAGACAGATTGATATGGAAAAGATGGAAAGGCTTTAGCTGTTGACGATAATGGCATGAACACTCTAACAGAATTTACACCTTAATTAGTATTGTGTCATCTTTAATTGACATTATTCAGAATGACGTGTTCTTTTTACAACATGGACCAAGCCAGCTTTGTTCAATCATGCAGTTAAGTTGGACACTGAAGGTTCTCAAAAGTGGTAGTGGGCCCTGGAAGCATGTTAATATTACTCAATTTTTAGCTGCTTTTAACTTGGCCAGGCAACAACAGATAATGGCTAAAAAAGAAGCAAGTTACATCATGTTTAACATTGAGAAAGTGGAAAAGTTACCTCTCACTGTAGCAAAAATCCCCTCGCCAGTATGGCTAAAACATGGAGTAATAAATCTGCCCATTTGCTCCTTTCGTTTCATGAAATGCTTAAAGCATTTAGCAGTAGGCAGGTTTGAGTGGCTAGGAGACAGTAACATACACGAGGTGTGGGAGTTGCCTTTGATTGCAAGTGTTTGAAAGGCGCAACAGAAGTCTTTCTTAGTGGAAGCAAATGTGAGACTATTGTTAGTCATTCTATGATTTGTAAGCAGGTGTCCTTGCTCGGCCTTTGCAATGCGGAGGTCATGAATTTGGCATGCTATCTGAAGGGTACTCTCATCCAGTATTTTAGATACTTTCTAATGGAAGTTAGGTAGTTCTGAACAATCAAAGCTGCTGTGGATTGAAGCCAGGAATCGCTGATGTGATTTCAGTTACTCAAATGGTAACTTGTTGCGGCCATGTTTCATTCCCCCTTGCACTAAGAGAGAAAAGTGGCAGACTTGTGGCCCCACTTTGCTTTTTATAATGTAAACTTTGGCAACCTCAGCAGACTCAAGGCACTATTGTTCCAAAAACATGTGGCCCTGACATCAGCCATAGAGACGGATGATCTCCAGTTAGCAAGATGTTCAAGATGATCGGCCGAGATACAATCCCTATCAAATACCAACTTCCCAAAGCATTTTGGAGAATTAGTGAGCAGAATATTCAATGGATCGAATACTACGTGAATTGTGCACTTTTTTAAGGCTGTCGGTTCTAGACTTGTCAGCACCTTCCAGATCGTGTTTGGAGTAAAACCTGCAGCCATACACTCACTCTTTTCAAGTGTCTTTGGCGTATTCCCTATCACTTTGGCAATAATTGGCGGAATGCTGCTGATCCTGTTTCTGATAAGCAGTGGCTGTTCTCTCTCAGCAAAGCAGAGTGATGGAGCTACCACCAGCCCAGTTGTGTTGTGAACTCATGAAGCAGTATTTCAGAGCTTCCTTGCTTGGGGAGCTGGAGCTAGATTGGTCTTTGGCATTCAGGACGGTCTTGACATGTGTCCAGCCAGTCTTCCATTGCATCTGGTGCCTCTTTGAATGTGCACCTATTGTGTGTCTTGCCGTGCAACCTGCACCTCCTGTGGACAAGGATCTGTTAATGTTCTCGATGAGAGTTTATTCACGGACATGCCCCTTGAGACTGCGGTTGGTTCGCGAGGCATCCTATGAGCCACCAATTGTGGATTTGCTGGCTCCAACGACATCCGGCACATTAGACAATGCATCTACACAGTTCATTCTGCGCCAGAGGCTGCCGCATCCTTCTGCTCCGTGAATCATTCTGCTAACACAATGATTAACTTGTCACCTGCTGAAGTGGAATCCTATTTGGTCTCATTCTCCGTTGATGAACGCTGAGATTTTCTGCAAGACCATTTTTATTGTTAGAATTCGACCATTGGCTTTTTTTCTCAAAAAGTAAAATGTGACACCAAATTACCTTTTAATTTGGCCTGTCTGCTGGCCTGCTTGGCTTGTCGATTTAGACATTTGTCTCTTATGTATGATTTTAGTTATGCTTTTAGAATTTTATGATGGTAAATTAAAGCATGTTTAATGGTAGGCACTGGACTTTGCACCCTTGCTCTGGCAATGGGGGAGGGTGTTGTGGGTCCATTTTAGTTAGTCCCTTGGGCACAGTGATAGCTTAATTTAGGCTTGCAGCCTGTGTCCTTTTACCTAGTTATTATGCTCTGTAATCTTGACTTAAGCTTTCATTCATTTTATTATTCCTTCTTTTAATGACATTGTTTGAATTTCATTTTCAGCTGCTATTCTGCGAAAATGTCATTATCAGTGCCATGGGTGACATACTTTGCATCATGTTCTTTTCCTCAGAATCACAAGAATGAAATGGCAGGCACACAGAATTATATTTTGTATTGCTGGCCCCAAGCCTGCCCAAACAGTCCAGCGCTTAGGTACATACCCACGTCAGCTTCTGTGCATGAACATAAACATGCCCGCTATAAAACCATCTTGTAAGACAAAGGGCATTAGAAGGGGTTCCAGCTAGAATTTCCATCCATGCTGCATGATGGTTTTCAGCTTACCTCAGCCTTTGTGTCTCCATGCATCCTGACCTGGAAACTCGCAGCCTGATCTTGTACCAAGGTAACGGGGGTGGGGTGTGCTTCTAATGGACACTGTATAGATAGATTTGGCTTACATTGCCATGCTCTCACTCAGGGCTAGAGATTAGGCTTTTAGGTAAGAATTGAATAGTCATGTCATGACAATATGTTGGGATTGTTTATATTTACATCTCTAATTTTCACAATCATGAATTTGCTATTCCTCATTGTTCTAATCATCACAGCTGATGCAGTCTGTAATAGTGTGCAATCTTTTCAATAAATGTATTCAAAACTGCATATCATTTCTTGCCTACATGTGTGTAAAAGACTTGTATGTGGAGAGAAAAGTGCAAGGCTTGTTTTCATCATGATTTCCCAGAGTTCCATGCAAGGCTGCCACAAATCACCTTTACCGGTTGGGTTTTGATGAGGTGCTGCTAGTGAGCCGGGAGGGTTGGGTTACAGCTGCCAACTTGTGTAAGAGTGACTCAGTGGTCTACAACGCAGAGGTGCTGCCACCCCAAATCCAGCAGTCTCGTTGGAGTACGAGAGTCCTTATGACAAGAAGAGATTCAATGCCACTCTGTGTTTGGGTCATAGATGGAGTAAGGATCTTCTCCTTACGCCATGTCCCTATAAAACATATGAGGCAAATAAGTGTGCTGGTACCAAAGTCTTCAGCTGCATAACAGTGCTCCTTGCATCACCTCTATTCACTACACTTCTTCCAACCTACTAGGATCTCAGTTTGGATGGGGAAGCATAGACAGGCTTTTGCTGCCTCTTAGTGGTTATTTGATGCATAACAATAGAGTGATTCTTGTTAAAAACAAAAGAACTTCTTCCACTGCCCCTCGAATGGTGTGATTTCAGGTACATGGCTCAATTCTGATCCCAGACGAAACAGAATGACCCTGTCAACACGCCCAAAAGCTAAGGAATAATCTGTAAAATACATGTGCAAATTACCACCAGATCTCTGTCTCGCTTTGCTTGCCAGTAGGAAACATATGGGGGGTCATTCTGACTTTGACGGGCGGCGGAGGCCGCCCGCCAAAGTCCCGCCGGCAGAATACCGCTGCGCGGTCAAAAGACCGCCGCAGTAATTCTGAGTTTCCCGCTGGGCTGGCGGGCGACCGCCAGAAGGCCGCCCGCCAGCCCAGCGGGAAACCCCCTTCCATGAGGATGCCGGCTCCGAATGGAGCTGGCGGAGTGGAAGGGGTGCGACGGGTGCCGTTGCACCCGTCGCGATTTTCAGTGTCTGCTTGGCAGACACTGAAAATCTTGGTGGGGCCCTGTTGGGGGCCCCTGCAGTGCCCATGCCATTGGCATGGGCACTGTAGGGGCCCCCAGGGGCCCCACGACACCCGTTACCGCAAGCCAGGTTCTGGCAGTCAAAACCGCCAGAACCAGGCTGGCGGTAAGGGGGTCGGAATCCCCATGGCGGCGCTGCTTGCAGCGCCGCCATGGAGGATTCCCTTGGGCAGCGGGAAACCGGCGGGACACCGCCGGTTTCCCGTTTCTGACCGCGGCGGTAATGCCCATGGGAGCACCGCCAGCCTGTTGGCGGTGCTCCCGCGGTCGTTGGCCCTGGCGGTCCATGACCGCCAGGTTCAGAATGACCCCCATGGTGTGCTAAGGTAGTAAACATTGAATATTTTGACACAACTACCAAATGGATTGTAGATACATGCTTCTCATTTTGCTTCCTTTGTGTTGAACGGATGATGGCTGTGTATTACGACTCAGTTTTGAGACATGCGCTGAGAATTTCTCATTCAAAATGAAGTTGACTTACCAGGCACTGTTAGTCATCTGTGATTACAAGGCTCTGAACAAAGGCAACAGCTGTAAAGGTGGTGGCATGGGGCCTAGGGGCTTGCAATACAGTGTCTTTAATGGTGACAGAGAGAACATTAATGCGTATGTCAGTGCGGAATTTATCGATGACATGCTATGGTGTATCTACGTTGTTTGTGGACGGGCATACTACAGTAAAATAGTGACAGTGGTTACACTGGAAAACACTGGTTAGATTTCTTACAGATGTGTGTTTTGGACATAGATTGCTGTGATGCATCCCTTGTAGGATGAGAGGAATGGAATACTGTGCCAGTCTTGTTTGCGGACCTGGCACATGTGTTGTTGCTTCTGCTTCTTGTTGAGAAAATACTAAATTTTTGGTGCCCCCGCCATTCTTAGCTGGATTTTATTGCTGGTTTTTATCTTCTGTGCACTGAGGCACTGCTGCCCAACACCCAATGTATGTGCTGTGACCCTTAAAACATGTACTACTTTGCTAATCTCTCATTGACATATTTAAATACCTAAAGGACCATAGTATATTACAAGACGTGTTACTGGCTGAGGAGATGAGACCCTACCCAAGCATAAACCACAATCATTGTCAGGGTGAAGTCACAAGTAAACCCCAAATTAACCTGTTCTCAGCCCTTTAGTAGCCTGGCACAGAACAGCAAGGCTTAACATAGAGACAATGTGTATAGGGTTTATGGAAAACATACCAATAAAAGGATCCTGATTAAAAAAATCGAGTACATTTTAATAAATAAAACAAGACCAAACGACAAAAATTCAATCAGTAGAACCAAAGATATAGGTTTAAAGATGTCAGTGAAAATAGTGCCAAAAAGTACAAATCACCAACTGTGGATATCTGGTGGTGCCGGGTTGGGTCAGGGGAGCCTTGGGCTTTCTCCCCGACTGCTCACTGGCCTGGCAGGTGGGACAGGACCTACAGAATGCATTTGAGACCATCTTCATCCGGGTTCCAATAGAAATGGGAAACACACCTGGCGAAGGTCTTGTCTTGCTCCAGATGTCCTGCCGGGGATATTGTGAGCCAACCTCAGTAGGAAAGCCCTGTAACACTCAGGGACCACCAGCACATGGGCCGCCCCAGGTCCGTGAACCTTAGGCTCACTGTAAGGTAGGTCATTCTCCCCATAGATAAGGTGATCTCCAGAGGTATCACCTCCGGCCTGGGCCTCAGCTTGCTGCATTGAGCCCCCTAGAGTGGGGCACTCTTTCTGTGCTTTGTAAAAGTACTCTCTGATTGATCCACCCTATATTTGCCATCCAGCAAGCTCAGGCAGGTCAACCAGGATGGCAATGTCCTCCCCTGTAGGCTCAGGAGCATTCTTCTCAGGTGCCCCGTCAACCTGAACAGTGGGATTCCTCAAGGGCTGGTTCCCCACACCTCTTACTCTTCTTGGAAGCTGTCTGGGGCGCTTCCAGGCTCTCTTGACTCTGTTCCAGGGCAGCCATAGACCTTGTGGTCATACAGAACCCTCAGGCAATCTCAACATCTCCAAGTGTGACCTGAGCCCTACCTCTTTCCAGATAGTGTGCTCAAATCCTTGCCCAACAGACAATCTACAGGCATGACAGGGCTCACAGCTACTTTTAGAGAACCTGAGACTCCCTCTCCCCCACTCAAAGGGAACCAGAGCCACTGGTAGAGAACTGCCATGGTTGTCTGCGACTATGACTTGGTTGAATGTGTTAGGAAAGACCTGCTCTGAGGGCACCAGCTGATATTCCACAGTATTCATGCTGGCTTCTGTGTCCCTTCGAGCCTTCACCTGTTGCCCATTGATGGTGATCTACTGCCTATCCTTGGAAGTATTTGCAGGCATATGGGTAACACTAGGGTAACTTCTGTCTGCTCCTAATACTAACTGGGTCCACTTCCTCCCCAAGCACTATGCTCTCCAACCCAGGTATTTGTCCACAGATGAGGGGCTTTTGGGATATTTGGTGTTTCCCTTGGAGTGCCCATACTTCTAGCACTCAGTACACTGGAGGACAACCCTCCCTGTCTGTTTATCAAAAAACCCTTTCTTCTTTGGCTCACATGGTGACTGGTTACTGCTGTTCCCTTGGGAATTATTTTGGAGGCCTTTTGAGTACTCATTTTTTAGTTTTTCTCCACCCTCTTACTTAAGTTGGGACATCTGAAAACCCTTTTTGGAATCCCCCAGATACCTTTCGGACACTTTGGCGCTGGCCCAAAGGTCAGCCTCCTGGGGTCAGTCAGCTTGCTGTCCACTAGGTGCTGGTGCAGCTCTGTAAAACAAATATTGAGCATGTGCTCTCTGAGAATCAAGTTGTACATCCATTGTAATCATTCACCTTACTGCCCCTCACCTAGCCACTCAGTTCCTTATTGGAGTAGTCCAAGAAATCCACCCAAGATTGACTTGGAAGCTTGTGGCTGTCTATGAACCTTTCAGGGGTTATCCGAGAGGATGTCATGCTTCATCATAGGGTAGCTCCTTGTCAGACCGGCGCTGCAATGTCTGACGGGCTCCCCGTAAGGGGGCTCTTTGCCGGAGATCTTTTAGGTAGCAGCCGTGGTAGCGGACACTACAAGACCTGGTGTTGCGGTCAGGCGCTAATCCTGGCAAGAGAGTGAAAACTAAAAATGGTTCCCAGTCTTAATAGGAGCGAGTCAATTTAATTAAACAATGGAATAAGACCGGGACCAAGATTAAAAACAGAGAGAAAGTGTAAAATGAGGAATAATGCTCAACCACTTTCTGTATGGTGCTGGAGCTTAAGGAGATTATCGTCGGGCTCCTAGGACATGGTCAACATGTTTCGCGTACAGTGGTCTAACAAGATCCTATGACGCTTCTTCAGGACCAATACATACTAAGACTTCTCCTGTCTATATAACCAAAAGTTTGCAAAAATGTCAAACAAATCATATAGTCACTTACATTGAAGTTCACTAATTGTCAGAAACCTTTAATAGTCGCCCTAGAAAATACAAACAAATCATTTTGATAAAAACACACGGAAAAATAAGGAAGGACACCTGTGACACAACAGTGTGTAGTAACCAGTTGTGTAAAAATATAATGACACAATATGCTTACCATCCCTTGCTACATGGGGGGCCCCTTGGGAAGTAGCATGCCGAAAGCGGTCACTACTAATAGAATGGTAAAGTAGACACCATGAATGCAGTGTAATCAAAACAGTCACATTCACTACTATAGGTCGGTTGGTTAAATTGCTTATGAACATCAAGCACATTATTAGTCCATGTCACATGGGAATTCATACACAGACTCGTCACTAGTATTTATGACATTTGTTAAAGGAAAACTGAAAGGGATAAAACAGTTTTACAGCAGAAAATATTGGTAACAAGGCTTGGTGAGTATTGTAGCAGAGTGTAATAGTCTGCGTGGTGATTTACAAAGTCAGAAACACACTGGCAAAGCGTGGTTGTCCATAAAATATTAAGGGATTAGCCCGACCTAAGTCAGTTAGTACTTTTGGGAGATGTCATTAGTTAAGCTCAATATACGACCCCAGAGTAAATAAGTAACCGAAAAGAGCGTTAAACACACAAACGCGAGGTCCCTTACTTTGTGGATGACGGCAGTCTGCAGGGGAACCTACCCTAACGTGCTCTCCCGGAAAGACAACTTCCCGACTCGGTGCGAGTCTTTTAAGGAGAAGTTTCCCGGCAGAAATGGGAAAGGGTGGTCAAGACTGTGAAAGGACTACACTCCGGGAACTGCATCAGAGCGAGTCTCATAAATAAAAGAAGGACGCAAGCAAATTTACGGCGGCCATCTTTGAGAACAGGGATATAATAGACTAGAACGAGCATTACTCCAATAGCCTCGTGGGTGGTAGTAAAAACAAAAGATGGACTGAAAACAGCGTCGGCCATCTTAGAATGGCTGGAACTGATTAGTGAGTTATATCACTAAATACAATGAGTGGTTTAGAGTGGGAAGCCGGAAAAAACGCCCTAGTAGGCAAAAGAATAGTGTTAGAAATGGGGTTTTTGGTTGGCAGTTAGGTTGCCCTCTGTCCAAGCAAGAACCCTCACTCTAGTCAGGGTAAGTCACACACAATCCAAAATCAGCCTGTGCTCACCCTCCGGTAGCTTGGCACGAGCAGTCAGGCTTAACTTAGAAGGCAATGTGTAAAGCATTTGTGCAATAAATCATACAACACCATAGTATAACACCACAAAAATACACCACACAGTGTTTAGAAAAATATAGAATATTTATCTGGATAATTGTAGGTCAAAACGATCAAAGTTGCAATACGAATTTGTAAAGATATCACTGAAAAGTGATATTAAGAGTCTTTAAGTCTTTAGAAAGCAATAAAGTGTCTTTCAAGCACAGAGTACCTGGTTTCTGGTGAGAAATCTCCTCAGAGGGCCACAGGAGAAGAGATGCGTGGAAAAAGGGGTGTGTGCGTCGTTTTCCGCTCAGCACACACAGACTTGCGTCGTTCTTTTCCACGCGGGGAAGTCGGGCGTCGTTTTGCGGCGCGCAGACAGTCTCTTTTTGTGGATCGCGGGGATTACCAGATGTCCCGGGTCTGTGCGTGGGTTCTCCTGCTTATTTTCCGGCTGCGCGTCGTTCTGCGGGGCTGCGCGTCGAAGTTTCGATCTCACGGTAGGCGTCGCGTCGATTTCTCCTTGGAAGTCGGGCGTCGTTTTCCTTGCGAGGCCGTGCGTTGAAATTTTGGTCTCACGGCAGGCGTCGCGTCGATTTCTCCTTGGAAGTCGGGCGGCGTTGTCCTTGCGAGGCCGTGCGTCAAAGTTTCGCACTCACGGTAGGCGTCGCGTCGATTTCTCCTTGGAAGTCGGGCGGCTTTGTCCTTGCGAGGTTGTGCGTCGAAGTCTCGATCGTCCCGAGGGCGTCGCGTTGATCAGCGTCGGTGTGCGGCGTTTTTCTCGCCGCGAAACAAGCTGTGCGTCGAAATTTTCGGCGCACGGAGCGTCCACGTGAAAGGCAGAAGTCTTTTTGGTCCTGAGACTTCAAGGAACAGGAGGCAAGCTCTATCCAAGCCCTTGGAGAGCACTTTTACAGCCAGACAAGAGTTCAGCAAGGCAGCAGGCCAACAGCAAGGCAGCAGTCCTTTGTAGAAAAGCAGACAGGTGAGTCCTTTGAGCAGCCAGGCAGTTCAGCAAGGCAGCAGGCCAACAGCAAGGCAGCAGTCCTTTGTAGAAAAGCAGACAGGTGAGTCCTTTGAGCAGCCAGGCAGTTCTTCTTGGCAGGATGTAGTTTCTGGTTCAGGTTTCTTCTCCAGCAAGTGTCTGATGAGGTAGGGCAGAGGCCCTGTTTTATACTAAGTTGTGCCTTTGAAGTGGGGGTGATTTCAAAGAGTCTCTAAGAAATGCAACAAGTTCCCTTTCAGCTCAATCCTGTCTGCCAGAGTCCCAGTAGGGGGTGTGGCAGTCCTTTGTGTGAGGGCAGGCCCTCCACCCTCCCAGCCCAGGAAGACCCATTCAAAATGCAGATGTATGCAAGTGAGGCTGAGTACCCTGTGTTTGGGGTGTGTCTGAGTGAATGCACAAGGAGCTGTCAACTAAACCTAGCCAGACGTGGATTGAAGGGCACAACAAGTTTTTAGTGCAAAGAAATGCTCACTTTCTAAAAGTGGCATTTCTAGAATAGTAATATTAAATCCGACTTCACCAGTCAGCAGGATTTTAGATTACCATTCTGGCCATACTAAATATGACCTTCCTGCTCCTTTCAGATCAGCAGCTGCCACTTCAACAGTGTATGAGGGCAGCCCCAATGTTAGCCTATGAAGGGAGCAGGCCTCACAGTAGTGTAAAAACGAATTTAGGAGTTTTACACTACCAGGACATATAACTACACAGGTACATGTCCTGCCTTTTACCTACACAGCACCCTGCTCTAGGGGTTACCTAGGGCACACATTAGGGATGACTTATATGTAGAAAAAGGGGAGTTCTAGGCTTGGCAAGTACTTTTAAATGCCAAGTCGAAGTGGCAGTGAAACTGCACACACAGGCCTTGCAATGGCAGGCCTGAGACAAGGTTAAGGGGCTACTGAGGTGGGTGGCACAACCAGTGCTGCAGGCCCACTAGTAGCATTTAATCTACATGCCCTAGGCACATGTAGTGCACTCTAATAGGGACTTACAGGTAAATTAAATAGTCAATCATGGATAAACCAATCAATAGTACAATTTACACAGAGAGCATAGGCACTTTAGCACTGGTTAGCAGTGGTAAAGTGCTCAGAGGTCAAAAGCCAACAACAACAGGTCAGAAAAAATAGGAGGAAGGAGGCAAAAAGTTTGGGGATGTCCCTGTCAAAAAGCCAGGTCCAACATGACCCCCCACCAGCCTAAAGCCAGGGGAGAACAATCACTATCCTGATGTACTTCCCTGTTTGAGGCGACAGAACAAGGACCCAGGCCCACAACAGCAGGGGCATGCTCCAGTTCTTCGCCTTCCTGACTCCAATTGGATCCCTCTGTCCATACTCTCAGGGCCCACTAAGCCCATCCATGGGGAACCTTTCTCCTTTCCTGCGGATCCCATCTGTGCAGCACCTAACCTTACATTGCTCACAGATGTATCCCAGGAGCAGGATAGTACCACCAGGACCAACACAGTGGTGTTGCCCATTCTATCCCCGGGGTGGGACGCTTGTCCCCTCCCCAGGGATAACTCTGTCCACCCGGACAGCAAGCCACAGTGATTACTGACAGCTGCCAGGGAGGAGAGCCAGGCCCCAGGCCTCTCAAAGCTCTCCAACCACTGTGGCTGTGGAGAGTGGGGGGCGGTAGCCCCAGGTGCTGGGCACCCTTTAACCACTCTTCCTTCCACCAGGTCAGGGATGACAGCCTGAACCTGGTCCTCCCCTCTGGGGCTTTGTACCCTCCCTCCTGGAGCGGTACCCCCAGAGTCCAACATGGCCAGGGGGCTTACAGAAGTCGCCCTGTACCATTCCTCCACCAGTGCAGGGCTGTTAACCTGCCACTGGCCCTCCAACCTGGGGTCTGTACCTTCAGGTTGGACTAGGGCCCGGGGTGAGGCTTCCCTCCCCCTGCCCTCCCTTCTGGGGTCCAGCACCCTCCAACTAGGAGTGGCCTCCTCAGAAGACAACATGGTAGGGGCACTGTTATCAGTAGCCCCTCCCTCCAGGTCCGGGGGGACACCCTGAACCTGGTCTTCCAGCCCAGGGTCTGTACCCTCAGACTGGATCACCGCCTGGCAAACCAGGACTTCCTGGGAGGCACACCTACCCCCCACCAGGTCAGAGTTTAACCTCTGCACCTGCCCATTCAACTCAGAGTCACCACCCTGAAGTTGAACAATTGCCTGGCACGCCAGGACTTCCTGGAGGGCACACTGACCCTCCACCAGGTCAGAGTTTAACCTCTGCACCTGACCATTCAACTCAGAGTCACCACCCTGAAGTTGAACAATTGCCTGGCACACCAGGACTTCCTGGAGGGCACACTGACCCTCCACCAGGTCAGAGTTTAACCTCTGCACCTGACCACTCAACTCAGAGTCACCACCCTGAAGTTGAACAATTGCCTGGCGCACCAGGACTTTCTGGGAGGCACACCTACCTCCCACCAGGTCAGAGTTTAACCTCTGAGCCTGGTTCCCCAACCCAGGGTCACCACCCTGAGGTTGGGCAATTGCCTGGCACGCCAGGACTTTCTGGGGGGCACACCTACCCCCCACCAGGTCAGAGTTTAACCTCTGAACCTGGTCATCCAACCCAGAGTCAACACCCTGAGGTTGGACAATTGCCTGGCACAGCAGGGCTTCTTGGGAGGCACACCTACCTCCCACCATGTCAGAGTTTAACCTCTGAACCTGGGTATCCAACCCAGAGTCAGCACTCTGAGGTTGAACAATTGCCTGGCACGCCAGGACTTTCTGGAGGGCACACTGACCCTCCACCAGGTCAGAGTTTAACCTCTGAACTGGGCCATTCAACTCAGAGTTACCACCCTGAAGTAGAACAATCGCCTGGCACGCCAGGACTTCCTGGAGGGCACACTGACCCTCCACCAGGTCAGAGTTTAACCTCTGAACCTGGTTCTCCAACCTAGGGTCACCATCCTGAGGTTGGACAACTGCCTGGTACACCAGGGCTTTCTGGGGGGCACACCTACCCCCCACCAGGTCAGAGGTTAACCTCTGAACCTGGATATCCAACCCAGAGTCACCACCCTGAGGTTGAACCATTGCCTGGCAGGCCAGGACTTTCAGGGAGGCACACCTACCTCCCACCAGGTCAGAGTTTAACCTTTGAGCCTGGTTCTCCAACCCAGGGTCACCACCCTGAGGTTGAACCATTGCCTGGTATACCAGGACTTTCTGGGGGGCACACCTACCCCCCACCAGGTCAGAGTTTGACCTCTGAACCGGGTTAGCCAACCCAGAGTCACCACCCTGAGGTTGGGCAATTGCCTGGCACCCCAGGACTTTCTGGGAGGCACACCTACCTCCCACCAGGTCAGAGTTTAACCTCTGAGCCGGGGCATCCAACCCAGAGTCGACACCCTGAGGTTGGACAACTGCCTGGCACGCCAGGACTTTCTGGGGGGCACACCTACCCCCCACCAGGTCAGAGTTTGACCTCTTCACCTGGTAAGCCAACCCAGAGTCACCACCCTGAGGTTGAGCCATTGCCTGGCATTCCAGGACTTTCTGGGGGGCACATCTACCCCCCACCAGGTCAAAGTTTAACCTCTGAACCCGGTTATCCAACCCAGAGTCACCACCCTGAGGTTGAATCCTTGCCTGGCATGCCAGGACTTCCTGGGGGGCACTCTCACCCCCCACAAGGGACACGCCGTCCCCAAGGGCCACACAAGAGTCTGGTTGGCGCAGGTCTCCCGACCTCTGCCCATCCGGCAGAGTCTGGGTTTCCCCCAAACCAGAAACGGTCTCACCTGGGTCATTCCTGGGGGGCTCTGCTCTCAGAGCTGACCCCTGACTTTCAAGATCCTCCACTGGGGTCTGCCACCCCCTCTCAACCCTATGTCTGGACTTCTGCACCCCCTCACTAGGAGTGGTACTGCCAGACACCAGAACTGTTGGGATGCTGTCTACAGTCATCCCCCCAAGTTCTTCTGCCACTGCGGGGCTTCCCTCAAAAGGTGGCCCTACGGTACAGGTTAGGCTCTGAGACCTACCTGGGACACTACAATCCTTTCCCACCTCACTTGGTCGGGAACCACCTAGACCACTCCCTTCAGGAGCACCCCCAAATGCCTCTTCAGACTCTCTGGTACTCACCCAAAAGTCTGCCTCCACTGTAAGTTCCCTGGGGTCAGAGAACTCACACTCCACCTGGTGTTGGCGTAGCTCTGGAAAATAAGGACCAGACATATGCTCTCCAGCAATTACATCACTCTGCCCTTCACATGTATTAACCACAGTACCCTTCACCCAACCACCTAGTAACTCAACCTTGTAAAAGCACTCTACTTCACCCTCCTGAGACTGGTGAGACAGTATCTGACTGTCCCTGACACTCAACCCAAACTCTTCTGGGATGTCTCTACACTCTATATCCAGGACGTCCACCAGGGGGGAACCCTTTTCTCTGTCACTCTCTGCTAGAGTCAGTAAAGTGTCCCTCCCCCAGTAGGAATATGACTCCCTGTGCCAGTTCCCCAATCCTTCTCAGGGACCCTGTGCATAACGGGAACTACCTCATACCCTTGAACCGCCTGGGGTGTGTCAACTCTCTTCTTCAAGTTGGGTACCACATCTCTGGGCTTGTGCCCTTCTTCAGCAGTACTAGATGCAAGATTTTTGCTGCCACCATCTGAACTGGACTCAGCCCTTCCGGCCTCCAGTTTCAGCTCTTTACAGCTCAGCTCTTGAGCTGCAATCTTTTCTTCTTCCAGGGCTAAGAGACTTGCTGCCTCAGCCCTTTCAATAAACTCATCTAGCTCTTCCATCCACCGTGCTTGAGCCATGAGCCATTCTTTTTTCACTGGGTCTCTTTCCTCATCTGAGTCGTCCTCCTCCTCCTCTGAGGGGTACTTAGTCATTTGGTTTCTTGCTGCCTCTCTCTCTGCCCATCTGTCTTCCTCCCAGACTATGTAGGCACGTAGCATCTCTGCTTTAGTAGATCTCTTTGCTACAGGAAGGCCACATTCTCTGCAAAGCTTCCTTAGGTCAGCCTTAGTGAGGTGGTCAGTAGGCAAAAAGAATAAGTAGGTAAGCGATCCCATTCTGATAGGATCTTACCAGCAAAAACCAAAATCCAAAGTCCAAAATATCAATAGTATATCCAGGAGGACATCAGAGACCAAAAGTAAAAAAAAAATAAAAAAATCAAGTTGACCTTCAACTGTGGGTAGGTAGTGAAATACCTAGCTACTGTATGTCACTGCACAAACACAAGTCCTATCCTCACCGCTGATCACCAATGTTAGAAATGGGGTTTTTGGTTGGCAGTTAGGTTGCCCTCTGTCCAAGCAAGAACCCTCACTCTAGTCAGGGTAAGTCACACACAATCCAAAATCAGCCTGTGCTCACCCTCCGGTAGCTTGGCACGAGCAGTCAGGCTTAACTTAGAAGGCAATGTGTAAAGCATTTGTGCAATAAATCATACAACACCATAGTATAACACCACAAAAATACACCACACAGTGTTTAGAAAAATATAGAATATTTATCTGGATAATTGTAGGTCAAAACGATCAAAGTTGCAATACGAATTTGTAAAGATATCACTGAAAAGTGATATTAAGAGTCTTTAAGTCTTTAGAAAGCAATAAAGTGTCTTTCAAGCACAGAGTACCTGGTTTCTGGTGAGAAATCTCCTCAGAGGGCCACAGGAGAAGAGATGCGTGGAAAAAGGGGTGTGTGCGTCGTTTTCCGCTCAGCACACACAGACTTGCGTCGTTCTTTTCCACGCGGGGAAGTCGGGCGTCGTTTTCCGGCGCGCAGACAGTCTCTTTTTGTGGATCGCGGGGATTACCAGATGTCCCGGGTCTGTGCGTGGGTTCTCCTGCTTATTTTCCGGCTGCGCGTCGTTCTGCGGGGCTGCGCGTCGAAGTTTCGATCTCACGGTAGGCGTCGCGTCGATTTCTCCTTGGAAGTCGGGCGTCGTTTTCCTTGCGAGGCCGTGCGTCGAAATTTTGGTCTCACGGCAGGCGTCGCGTCGATTTCTCCTTGGAAGTCGGGCGGCGTTGTCCTTGCGAGGCCGTGCGTCAAAGTTTCGCACTCACGGTAGGCGTCGCGTCGATTTCTCCTTGGAAGTCGGGCGGCTTTGTCCTTGCGAGGTTGTGCGTCGAAGTCTCGATCGTCCCGAGGGCGTCGCGTTGATCAGCGTCGGTGTGCGGCGTTTTTCTCGCCGCGAAACAAGCTGTGCGTCGAAATTTTCGGCGCACGGAGCGTCCACGTGAAAGGCAGAAGTCTTTTTGGTCCTGAGACTTCAAGGAACAGGAGGCAAGCTCTATCCAAGCCCTTGGAGAGCACTTTTACAGCCAGACAGGAGTTCAGCAAGGCAGCAGGCCAACAGCAAGGCAGCAGTCCTTTGTAGAAAAGCAGACAGGTGAGTCCTTTGAGCAGCCAGGCAGTTCAGCAAGGCAGCAGGCCAACAGCAAGGCAGCAGTCCTTTGTAGAAAAGCAGACAGGTGAGTCCTTTGAGCAGCCAGGCAGTTCTTCTTGGCAGGATGTAGTTTCTGGTTCAGGTTTCTTCTCCAGCAAGTGTCTGATGAGGTAGGGCAGAGGCCCTGTTTTATACTAAGTTGTGCCTTTGAAGTGGGGGTGATTTCAAAGAGTCTCTAAGAAATGCAACAAGTTCCCTTTCAGCTCAATCCTGTCTGCCAGAGTCCCAGTAGGGGGTGTGGCAGTCCTTTGTGTGAGGGCAGGCCCTCCACCCTCCCAGCCCAGGAAGACCCATTCAAAATGCAGATGTATGCAAGTGAGGCTGAGTACCCTGTGTTTGGGGTGTGTCTGAGTGAATGCACAAGGAGCTGTCAACTAAACCTAGCCAGACGTGGATTGAAGGGCACAACAAGTTTTTAGTGCAAAGAAATGCTCACTTTCTAAAAGTGGCATTTCTAGAATAGTAATATTAAATCCGACTTCACCAGTCAGCAGGATTTTAGATTACCATTCTGGCCATACTAAATATGACCTTCCTGCTCCTTTCAGATCAGCAGCTGCCACTTCAACAGTGTATGAGGGCAGCCCCAATGTTAGCCTATGAAGGGAGCAGGCCTCACAGTAGTGTAAAAACGAATTTAGGAGTTTTACACTACCAGGACATATAACTACACAGGTACATGTCCTGCCTTTTACCTACACAGCACCCTGCTCTAGGGGTTACCTAGGGCACACATTAGGGATGACTTATATGTAGAAAAAGGGGAGTTCTAGGCTTGGCAAGTACTTTTAAATGCCAAGTCGAAGTGGCAGTGAAACTGCACACACAGGCCTTGCAATGGCAGGCCTGAGACAAGGTTAAGGGGCTACTGAGGTGGGTGGCACAACCAGTGCTGCAGGCCCACTAGTAGCATTTAATCTACATGCCCTAGGCACATGTAGTGCACTCTAATAGGGACTTACAGGTAAATTAAATAGTCAATCATGGATAAACCAATCAATAGTACAATTTACACAGAGAGCATAGGCACTTTAGCACTGGTTAGCAGTGGTAAAGTGCTCAGAGGTCAAAAGCCAACAACAACAGGTCAGAAAAAATAGGAGGAAGGAGGCAAAAAGTTTGGGGATGTCCCTGTCAAAAAGCCAGGTCCAACAAATAGTATGGGCCACAGAGTAATAAAACGGGGCTCCCTAAAACCATAGTCTCTCACAGTCAGTCCAATTAGGATGGAAATAAAAATAAAAACCAGAACAAATATAGATAGAAGATACTGAATACTCGGTGGTAAATCCTTTTAAAAGGGTTGATTAGGCGGACAATGTTGTCCAGGGAATGGCATCGTTCAACCCATCTGTGTCAGTGTGAAGCTTGAAAACCCACCGTTGTTCCAGTCTGAACAAGGGGTGCAGAGAGTCAGTAGTGATTCTAGGGGCGTCAAGTACGACCCATCTTAAATCATCGGGACTGTGGGGAGCATCTAGGAAGTGTGCGCATAATTTTGTTGTAATGCGTCCACACCTGATGTTGCTCCTATGTTCGTTAATTCGTATTTTAACTGGTCTAGAAGTCATGCCCACATAACGTAGCCCGCATGGACACGTAATCATGTAAATGCAGTTTTTAGTGTTGCAATTCGTGTGTTTTGTCAGGTGCCATTGGCCTATAGGTGCCAAATCTAAAGTTTTGTTGGGGCTAGTCAATTGACAGACATTACAGTGTCCACAGGGATAGTGTCCAGTTACAGGTGGAAGATTCCAGAGTGTAGTTTGTGTCTGTGTTCGCAATGTGTCTTTTGGACGGGTATGGACTATCAGATCTTTAATATTTTTAGATTGTTTAAATGCAAATAGGGGCCTAGGAATGGTATTGCCCCCATTGTTAAGGATAGGCCACCTTTGATTAATCAGTTTTTATATCTGGTTAGATAGTGGGGTGAAAGTAGATACACAAGTCAACCGTCTATTCGTGGCTCTAGTGTTAGTTTGAAGTAAAGAGTCACAATTATTGTTCCTTGCTCTCTTACGAGCTCGTTTGATGACATGTTGGGGATAATGTCGTTCAAGGAGTTTAGTTTGAAGATCATCTGCTTGGGTATTGTATTCTTGTACTGAGGAACAGTTTCGTCGTAGTCACAAGAATTGGCCAAATGGTAAGTTGTCATGGAGGGATTTAGGATGATGACTCTCGTACATTAGCAGGCTGTTGCGATCTGTAGGTTTATGGTAAGTGCAGGTTAATAATTTACCCTGTTCAATTGTAATCAGTAAGTCCAAAAAATGAACCTCCCTATCCGACACCGTAGAAGTGAATTTCAAATATGGGTTTAGTGTGTTTACCCACTCAGTCAGTGAACTAGCTGTAGCCAAAGGGCCTTGCCATACAACCAAGATGTCGTCAATGTACTGACGCCACAATTTTATGTTATCGGTGAAAGGATTGGAAGCTGGTAAGATGAATTCTTTTTCAAAGTTATACATATAGAGGCATGCCAAGCTGGGAGCAAAGGTACTTTCCATGCTAATACCTCTAATCTGATGATAGAATTGATCTTCAAAGCGAAATACATTTTCTTTCATTGCTAATGTGGCACATTGCATGATAAATGCAATGGGTGGTGTTAAATTGTCACTGTTGTGCTGTAGTAGAGATTCCACTACTTGTAGAGTTGCATCTTGGGGTATATTAGTATAGAGAGCCTCCACGTCCATAGTAATTGGTGCTTGGACATCTCCTGTGTTATTAATAGTCTCAATCAGATTTAATACGTCTTTAGTGTCCTGTAAATAAGTGGAGGAGCCCTTTACAAGTGGTTGTAGAAAGTGATTGCAGAAGATCGATAAGGGCTCGAGGATCGAACCAATCCCAGATACAATTGGTCGCCCCGGGGGAAATTGTGTACCTTTGTGAATTTTAGGTAAGCAATAGAAATAGGGAG
This sequence comes from Pleurodeles waltl, assembly GCF_031143425.1. Classification (NCBI taxonomy): domain Eukaryota; kingdom Metazoa; phylum Chordata; class Amphibia; order Caudata; family Salamandridae; genus Pleurodeles; species Pleurodeles waltl. Next base: position 1,095,072,604 of record NC_090444.1, on the reverse strand, counting down.
TAACCGGATTGATTGTATCTAGGAAAGAAGCTTCTTTAGGGGTAATCCATTCATTGTTGGATGCCTCTGAGATCATAACCGTTATCTGTGTTTGAAGTTTTGGAGTAGGGTCACGCGGAATAAAGGCGTAGTAGGTCTCATCCCCTAGCAAGCGTAGGCATTCCTTGCGATAGTCGTCAGTGTTCATTAGAACAATAGCGCCTCCCTTGTCAGCTTGTTTTATAACGACGGATTTATCGTTAGACAATCCCTTGAGAGCCTTCTTCTCGATAGTCGAGATGTTGATGAAAGGGCGTTGCGGGCGTATAGATGCGAGATCCGCAAGAACAGCTTTTTCAAATGTTTGAACTTCGCAGGGGACAGCCGACAGAGGGGGGACAAATGTAGATTTGGGTCTCAGCCCAGAGTCCCCCGGTGTGCTGTTCGCCGGGCGGTCGTCAAAATAGAATTGCAGTCGGATTTTGCGAAAAAATTGTGAAAGTTCGCAATTGAGTCGAAAAAGATCCTCAGATGGAGTGGGGACAAACCCTAAACCTCGATTAAACCCTAACCCTAAATCTCCATGTCCGTGAGAATTCTTGAGGACAGGTTCACTACTAAGTTTTCGGGGGCTGGTGCTTGCCCTGGCTCCTGGTGACCATTTGAGGTTCTTCTCTGGACCAGTGCACACGTTTGCCTCTGCCTCTTCTTCTGCCTCTCCCTCTGCCCCGGCCTTGGCCTAAAAAAGGCATGAATGGCATCATGGGGCGGGGTTGATAGAATGGATATGGTGGTTGCCAAGGCATTTGGTGGCTGCCAGGGAACTGAGGATAATTATAGAAGGGTTGAGGGAGAGAGCTCTCATCTGTACTCCATCCATCTGAGGACGAACCAAAGAATTCTTGACTAACCAGAAAATCTCTAAACTCCAAAAGGATATCACTAGATTCAGTAGGGAAAAGATATATCCCTATATTCAAGATGATTTTGACACACAATCACGCTCTTCTGACGAGTCACAGTCCTACTCCAGAAAGCCCCGCAACAACAGCAACAGTTCGTCCTCAGATGGATGGAGTACAGATGAGAGCTCTCTCCCTCAACCCTTCTATAATTATCCTCAGTTCCATGGCAGCCACCAAATGCCTTGGCAACCACACTATCCATTCTATCAACCCCACCCCATGATGCCATTCATGCCTTTTTTAGGCCAAGGCCGGGGCAGAGGGAGAGGCAGAAGAAGAGGCAGAGGCAAACGGGTGCACTGGTCCAGAGAAGAACCTCAAATGGTCACCAGGAGCCAGGGCAAGCACCAGCCCCCGAAAACTCAGTAGTGAACCTGTCCTCAAGAATTCTCACGGACATGGAGATAACAGCACTTAATCGAGGTTTAGGGTTTGTCCCCACTCCATCTGAGGATCTTTTTCGACTCAATTGCGAACTTTCACAATTTTTTCGCAAAATCCGACTGCAATTCTATTTTGACGACCGCCCGGCGAACAGCACACCGGGGGACTCTGGGCTTAGACCCAAATCTACATTTGTCCCCCCTCTGTCGGCTGTCCCCTGCGAAGTTCAAACATTTGAAAAAGCTGTTCTTGCAGATCTCGCATCTATACGCCCGCAACACCCTTTCATCAACATCTCGACTATCGAGAAGAAGGCTCTCGAGGGATTGTCTAACGATAAATCCTTCGTTATAAAACAAGCTGACAAGGGAGGCGCTATTGTTCTAATGAACACTGACGACTATCGCAAGGAATGCCTACGCTTGCTAGGGGATGAGACCTACTACGCCTTTATTCCGCGTGACCCTACTCCAAAACTTCAAACTCAGAAAAGGGTTATGATCTCAGAGGCATCCAACAATGAATGGATTACCCCTAAAGAAGCTTCTTTCCTAGATACAATCAATCCGGTTACTCCCTATTTCTATTGCTTACCTAAAATTCACAAAGGTACACAATTTCCCCCGGGGCGACCAATTGTATCTGGGATTGGTTCGATCCTCGAGCCCTTATCGATCTTCTGCAATCACTTTCTACAACCACTTGTAAAGGGCTCCTCCACTTATTTACAGGACACTAAAGACGTATTAAATCTGATTGAGACTATTAATAACACAGGAGATGTCCAAGCACTAATTACTATGGACGTGGAGGCTCTCTATACTAATATACCCCAAGATGCAACTCTACAGGTAGTGGAATCTCTACTACAGCACAATAGTGACAATTTAACATCACCCATTGCATTTATCATGCAATGTGCCACATTAGCAATGAAAGAAAATTTCTTTCGCTTTGAAGATCAATTCTATCATCAGATTAGAGGTACTAGCATGGGAAGTACCTTTGCTCCCAGCTTGGCATGCCTCTATATGTATAACTTTGAAAAATAATTCATCTTACCAGCTTCCAATCCTTTCACCGATAACATAAAATTGTGGCGTCAGTACATTGACGACATCTTGGTTGTATGGCAAGGCCCTTTGGCTACAGCTAGTTCACTGACTGAGTGGGTAAACACACTAAACCCATATTTGAAATTCACTTCTACGGTGTCGGATAAGGAGGTTAATTTTTTGGACTTACTGATTACAATTGAACAGGGTAAATTATTAACCTGCACTTACCATAAACCTACAGATCGCAACAGCCTGCTAATGTACGAGAGTCATCATCCTAAATCCCTCCGTGACAACTTACCATTTGGCCAATTCTTGCGACTACGACTAAACTGTTCCTCAATACAAGAATACAATACCTAAGCAGATGATCTTCAAACTAAACTCCTTGAACGACATTATCCCCAACATGTCATCAACCGAGCTCGTAAGAGAGCAAGGAACAATAATCGTGACTCTTTACTTCAAACTAACACTAGAGCCACGAATAGACGGTTGACTTGTGTATCTACTTTCACCCCACTATCTAACCAGATAAAAAAACTGATTAATCAAAGGTGGCCTATCCTTAACAGTGGGGGCAATACCATTCCTAGGCCCCTATTTGCATTTAAACGATCTAAAAATATTAAAGATCTGATAGTCCATACCCGTCCAAAAGACACATTGCGATCACAGACACAAACTACACTCTGGAATCTTCCACCTGTAACTGGACACTATCCCTGTGGACACTGTAATGTCTGTCAATTGACTAGCCCCAACAAAACTTTAGATTTGGCACCTATAGGCCAATGGCACCTGACAAAACACACGAATTGCAACACTAAAAACTGCATTTACATTTATTACGTGTCCATGCGGGCTACGTTATGTGGGCATGACTTCTAGACCAGTTAAAATACGAATTAACGAACATAGGAGCAACATCAGGTGTGGACGCATTACAACAGAATTATGCGCACACTTCCTAGATGCTCCCCACAGTCCCGATTATTTAAGATGGGTCGTACTTGACGCCCCTAGAATCACTACTGACTCTCTGTACCACTTGTTCAGACTGGAACAACGGTGGGTTTTCAAGCTTCACACTGACACAGATGGGTTGAACGATGCCATTCCCTGGACAACATTGTCCGCCTAATCAACCCTTTTAAAAGGATTTACCACCGAGTATTCAGTATCTTCTATCTATATTTGTTCTGGTTTTTATTTTTATTTCCATCCTAATTGGACTGACTGTGAGAGACTATGGTTTTAGGGAGCCCCGTTTTATTACTCTGTGGCCCATACTATTCTTTTGCCTACTAGGGCGTTTTTTCCGGCTTCCCACTCTAAACCACTCATTGTATTTACTGATATAACTCACTATTCAGTTCCAGCCATTCTAAGATGGCCGACGCTGTTTTCAGTCCATCTTTTGTTTTTACTACCACCCACGAGGCTATTGGAGTAATGCTCGTTCTAGTCTATTATATCCCTGTTCTCAAAGATGGCCGCCGTAAATTTGCTTGCGTCCTTCTTTTATTTCTGAGACTCGCTCCGATGCAGTTCCCGGAGTGCAGTCCTTTCACAGTCTTGACCACCCTTTCCCATTTCTGCCGGGAAACTTCTCCTTAAAAGACTTGCACCGAGTCGGGAAGTTGTCTTTCCGGGAGAGCACGTTAGGGTAGGTTCCCCTGCAGACTGCCGTCATCCACAAAGTAAGGGACCTCGCGTTTGTGTGTTTAACGCTCTTTTCGGTTACTTATTTACTCTGGGGTCGTATATTGAGCTTAACTAATGACATCTCCCAAAAGTACTAACTGACTTAGGTCGGGGTAATCCCTTAATATTTTATGGACAACCACGCTTTGCCAGTGTGTTTCTGCCTTTGTAAATCACCACGCAGACTATTACACTCTGCTACAATACTCACCAAGCCTTGTTACCAATATTTTCTGCTGTAAAACTGTTTTATCCCTTTCAGTTTTCCTTTAACAAATATCATAAATAGTAGTGACGAGTCTCTGTATGAATTCCCATGTGACATGGACTAATAATGTGCTTGATGTTCATAAGCAATTTAACCAACTGACCTATAGTAGTGAATGTGACTGTTTTGATTACACTGCATTCATGGTGTCTACTTTACCATTCTATTAGTAGTGACCGCTTTCGGCATGCTACTTCCCAAGGGGCCCCCCATGTATCAAGGGATCGTAAGCATATTGTGTCATTATGTTTTTACACAACTGGTTACTACACACTGTTGTGTCACGGGTGTCCTTCCTTATTTTTCCGTGTGTTTTGATCAAAATGATTTGTTTGTATTTTCTAGGGCGACTATTAAAGGTTTCTGACAATTAGTGAACTTCAATGTAAGTGACTGTATGATTTGTTTGACATTTTTGCAAACTTTTGGTAATATAGACAGGAGAAGTCTTAGTATGTATTGGTCCTGAAGAAGTGTCATAGGATCTTGTTAGACCACTGTACGCGAAACATGTTGACCATGTCCTAGGAGCCCGACGATAATCTCCTTAAGCTCCAGCACCATGCAGAAAGTGGTTGAGCATTATTCCTCATTTTACACTTTCTCTCTGTTTTTAATCTTGGTCCCGGTCTTATTCCATTGTTTAATTAAATTGACTCGCTCCTATTAAGACTGGGAACCATTTTTAGTTTTCACTCTCCTGCCAGGATTAGCGCCTGGCCGCAACACCAGGCCTTGTAGTGTCCGCTACCACAGCTGCTACCTAAAAAATCTCCGGCAAAGAGCCCCCTTACGGGGAGCCCGTCAGACATTGCAGCGCCGGTCTGACGAGGAGCTACCCTATGATGAAGCATGACATCCTCTCGGATGTGTGAGGGCTCTTGCTCCTGAACTTTAATGTTCCTCTAGTGATTATATTTTTCCATTTGGAACAGTGTACACCTTTTTTGTATGTTCAGTTAAATTGTGAGACCGTACACTGGACCAACTAATCTCCCAGTCCCTCCTTTTGTTGATACCTTTCAGGGGTTAGCCCAAATTTAGTGATAAGTATAGCTTTCATGGGGGCATCCCGGGCTTGGTCCACACCTCCTCCCATTGCTTCTCTGGGATCTTGTGCACTCTCAGGGTCACCTCATAAGTAGAGAACCATTTATCTATGCCATTTACAATCACATAATTGGGCACCATCTCTTTAGGTATGTGGCCCTCTTGTCTCCTTCAGACATTGAGTGTATGCTGCCACCATTTCTGCTGGACTCTGCTTGTTTAGCATTAGGGTCCAGCTCTCTGAGGCTCCCATCATGAGCCAATTTTGTCTCCTCCAGAGCCAATTTCCTTTTCTTCATCTTGAGTTGGGCCATCTGTAGTCTGAACTTCCTCTCTGCCTTCCTGTCCACTAGTCCCTCTGGGGATAGGCTATGCAAGGAGACACGTCCTCCTGCTCTGGCAGGGAATTCCACCTCACAAGATGGTCATCCTCCGCCCTGTAAGGCTGTGCTTCAGGGGTGATGTCCATGGTCCTGATCCTGCTCCTTCACATCATCCTCCTCATTTTCCATCCTCCCAGGCTGTCATTAATTGGTGAACCTCTGTCCAGGCCCTCAGAGCTTTCTGAAGCTCCAACTTCTTGGTGCGCTTCTTCATTTGCAGTCTCCTTTCCTTACAGAACTGTTTGAGCTTAACCACAGTGTAACTTCCCAGGTTGGCCAGCTCAAACTCCATTACTGAAGGTAGGGTCTCTGAGAGTCCAGTGGTAATGGAAAAAGCAAAAGAACCAATCAAGGAGTATTTTCAAAAATTCAAAATGGTCTCAAATTATTTATATGAAATGGTAGTGTAACACAGAAAGCACTGTGTGGCACTGCACAAACACAAGTCCAGATCCTCACAGCTGATAACCATTGTAAAAAATTGGGTTACTGAATGAGAAGGTTGAAACCCTATTCCAGCCGAAAACACAATCTTTGTCAAGGTGAAGTCACACTCAAACCCAAATTAACCTGCGCTCAACCCTCTGGTAGCTTGGCACAGAGCAGTCAGGCTTAACTTGGAGGCAACGTGTAAAGTATTTATGGAGCACTTCAAACAGTAACAGAGTGAAAACACACCACAAAAATGATCTCACACTAGATTACAAATATAGAGTTTATTTTAATAAATAAAACAAGACCAAAACTACAGAAATCTAATCACTAGAACCAGAAATATGCAGAATAGCGGAAAGTGACAATTGTGGACATCTGGTTGTGTCAGGCTGGGACAAAGACACAAGTTCAGGCCAGGAGCTATAGAGCTACAGGGACCCAATTAGGCCTTCTGAGCAAGAGTACCTTAAAGCCTGGTTGTGGAGCATTGCAAGGTCCCATATCGAACAGCCATCATGCAACATTTCCGATGCAAGTTTCAGTTGAGTGATGTGCCGCGTAGTGTCAGTTCGGGGACCTACGAGGGTGTGATGCAAAGTCTTGCATCATAGAGGAGGATGTCGATGAAGGAAGTTTCCAATGTGAAGTCCTGCATCAAGGATGTGTTGTGCACCGGCTGATTCCGAAGGGACTGCAGGGCTAACGATGCAAAGTCCTGCATCTTAGTTGATGTTGCCATCGACGAGAGGCTTGCGATGCAAGGGCCTGCATCAGGGATGCAGCGAGCAGCAGCAGTTCTAATGAAGCTGTGGACTGTGAGGTTGAATCAGAGTCCTTGTGCTGGAAGAATCCTTCCAGCAGAGGTGATGCTTCAGTTCTGCTCAGGGCCACATAGTAGAGGAGAAGCGTCCGTTCTGCGAAATCCATAGGTGGACTGGAGGAGCACCTGCAGGCCCACTTTCAAAGGTCCAGGAAAGGCGTGGCTTCAGCTGGCAGGGTAGAACTTCCAACTGAAGAGTCATTGTGCTGGTTACAAGAGACTAGCTCTTTGAGTCACTCTGGTTGTCCTGGGTACAAGTTGCAGGTCCAGTCCTTCTCAACCAGGTAAGAGGACAGCAGGTCTGCACAACAGGCAGTGGTCCTTCAGGGCAGCAATCCAGAAAAGTGGCACTCCTTTTAGCAGCACAGCTGTCTTTCTTCCTGGCAGATTTGTACTGAAGAGTTAGTGTCTGAAGTCCAATATTTATACTTGGTGCCTCCTTTGAAGTTGGAGAAACTTCTAGAGGTTTCCCTTTGAAGTGCACAGGTTTCCTCCCTTCTCTACCCTGGCTCCAGACTAAGTGCTGGAAGTTGGATAAAGGCAGAAAACAGCCTATTCAGGTGTAAGTGAGGCTGTGCCTAACTCAGCCTTTCTATCTTGTCATTGGTAGCCTATCCTGGCACACCTAATCTCTCTACTGTGTGTGGCTGTCTAAGACGAATATACAAAGACAAACTGCCACCTACACCCAGTCATGTGACCCAGAGACAGGCTGCAAGCACCAACTGACTAAGGCATGAAAATGACAGCTTTCGGAGCCCAACAGCTGAAGATGCACAGGTTGGTCAAAAAATGGGACTGGCCGCCTAATAAGAGACACAGAGGAGGGGACACCTATGGATGGGAAATGGCGTACAGGCTGATATGTCCAGCTGTATGTTATTGTGTCTGTGAAGGGAGGGAGGGGAGGGGGGAGGAGGGTGGTTTAGTGGTCTTGGTTTCTGATAAATGGGGTGCCATGAAGAGATATTACTGTACATATCCTGTTTGGATGTGGTATGCACCTGTTGAAAACCAAATAAAACGATTTAAAAATAAATAAATCTAGGTATGCAGTCAAAAAAATTTGCAAGTCATCTGCTAGTAAGAGAGTGCCAGAATCAACACTAACCACAGTAAATTGAAAAGCTGCACACATAACACTTTGTGGTTTTCCATTTCTCTTCAAATTCATACATTGATTCTTTTGTGTTGATACAAGCTTCATAGCCCCACAAAAAACTTTGGTTTAGCCCTATCTGATATGTCTTCTCAGTGATTTGGAACTGTTTGACAGTGGTATATGTAAATATATAGACATAATTTAGAATGTCACTGTTTGGGCTTTTCTTTTGACCTTGCCTTTTAATGTTTGTGTATTAAAGAAGTATTTCCTCTCACATGCCTACAAATATATCCCAAGTATTGTGTTTGCTTCCTTTACCCAAATCAGTGATGAGTTTATTTTTATTAAGACTTATTTTATTGTTTGCAGATAATAAATAGCAATACAGAAAACGAAACTACAGCCATGGCTTAACATTTGACATGGAGTAACAGGGTTTCGCAGTTCAGAACCCACCAAGATACATATGTTTCATGTCTCAGCACTCTCCGCTCATGTTTCAGTAGATCAGTGATGAGCTTTACGTGTAATATGCAAGGGAAATTAATTGATAGGTTAGTCAAAATATTTTGATTGCTTTCTTTTATGATTTATTTCTCTAAATTTTAGTTACTGATGTCATCTTCTTCAACATAACCATCCCTCAAGCCACATTCTTTCAATGTGCATTTACATCTGCCCCTAGTGTGTGTCAGCAAGCCTATTTTCTTTACTGTTTTGTATAGTGCTACTTACCAAACGGTGATGTGAGGGCGCACAGAACACCTCCTTTACATTAGGTGTGGGCAATCTGTTCTTTGGGGAAATATTCACACTATCAAGTGTTTTTGAACAACCAAATGGTCAGTGTTATTTCCTAAATTGGAAAAGTGTTGTATAGGCTTAAGGCCATGCCACCAGAAAAGCCTTTTATAAAAGGGTTCTGGTTGCAAGAGGTATTTTTTGCATAATAACCATGGTATCTCTTTCTGAGGCAGTGGTGGGTAATTGAACATCGAGGGTGCAGACTCCATGCTATCATCATTTAGAAGCATCAGGTTGTCTGAAAGGAAAGAGTTTAGTTTTTCATTACTCTGATTGGTTGATTACTCCAAGACCATAGGAGGAAGCCTAGATCTGGATATTTGAAATTGGCAATAGGTTTTCAGTTGAATGCCTTTGAACTCCTCCTGCTCCGGCCATTCCAGGAGATCTGCTTTCCAGTTGCAGCATCCTGCTATTCCATGTACCTATGGCTATTTCTGCTTAACTGGAATACAATGAACACCCCTACAGAATAATTTTTATTTAAAGGTTAACTTGGCATTTTCAGTGAACCAGTTATAAAACCTCTTGCTCTCTCTGCATCAGATGTTTTACGAGAAAGGAAACCAAGTGCATAAAAGTGTGCTAAAACAGATTGTGATTATGTATTCTCTATCAAATTCTGAAGGTGGTTTTTTGCGATGTTTACCAAACATTTTGTGTTTCGGCCAGTGGCACTAGCAGTAAATAAATGCATATGTGGAGCTTTTCACTACTCTGTGACAGGCTGAGGTATGAACTGGAGAGAATATATCTGAGAGGCAAGTCACCAGGCTTTAAAACACCTTAGACATATAAGACCGTGGCCCCAACATATTACCTAAGGGAGTTCTGCAAACAATTTGATAACATTGACAGCCACATTAGTGGACATATTTAATACTTTCCTTCACACTAATGGATTTACAGTTGTATTGAGAGACGGATATTCTGGGCACATGTCAACTATTCAAAGTTGTTACAGTCTACACCTCTTTTCAAAATATGTATCTGTTGGGACAGGAATGTCCCTAGTATAGTAAATGAGTGTCTACCCCTACCATGACTTTGGTTGGAATATCCTGACTTTTTGTTGGCTCAGCTGATGTTACTTTACTTTGTGCATTGATGCCTAAGTCTTTCCCTGATGAGTACAAACTCATGATTCTGTTCTGTGACTATGAGCCATCTGCACTGACATCCGATTACCGTCCATGTCCTGAGATATTGACAGGAAGCGGTGATATCAGCATACCGATTTTTGTGGATTAATATTACTAAAGTGACATTTTTCCTGACCCAGGAGGAGTGTGACCTACAGGCTCCACTCATGTACAGTTCCACTCAGATGTAACACGCAGACCCTTGATTTGACGTCCTGCGTATCTCAAGAGTGTGTATGTACGGTACAGATGTTGACAAGTCTAGGGTGACCACCTGGCACTGAGGCAAATTCTGGACAGGACCGTAAAAAATTCAGGAGAAAGGGTCAAAATTCAGGACAAAAATTCAGGACAAAGGGTCAAAATTCAGTACAAAAATTCAAGAACAAGCTTCGGTTTTACAGACACACGCAAGAGAGGCCATGCCTCACTATGTTGTCAGTGCATTTATTTACTCTTTTTTAACATAGCACTATTTATTCACTGTGGACCTTTTGTGAGTGCCTCCTGGTGTGCTACATTCAGGTGTCACATTACGTCCTTGTTCAGTAGTAAATTAATGCCCTTCACGGCAAGGCCATCACCCCTACCCAAATCTACCCGATCTTTCCTGAAGAGAAAGTAACAGCTAAATTTTGATTATGTTTCTGAACATTTCAAAACCCCTGGCAAACAATTTGGGAAACATTAAGGTAATTAACCTTATAATAGTTTAAACAAATTGAACAAAAACATCTGGCTTACCCCAACCGCCCATGGACATTCAACCTAATTTTTTTTAAAGAGGCAGGGCAGATGGTGTGGGTGACAGTCTCACACCTAATGACAGGATGTGATGTACCCATAACTTGTTTGTAGTCTCACTGCACTAGAGTGTATGTTTGGGACTCTACATTTATCTCAGAAATGGGAGCCCGGACTACCAATCAAAGATAATAAAAGAGTAGGATGAAATCGAGATCAAATGGGAGATCCACGGCAAGTAGTTCAAAGGGTTGTTGCTAACAACTGGATAAATAAAGAAGAGAAGAACAAGGTGGGACAATTCCTAAAATCAGACAAGATGGGTCCACCAAGACTATTTGAAGGTATTGGGTAACTGGGGAGTTGTCTGCACACAGGAGCGAAACAGAAGAGGCACTGTCAAGTGGTTGAACAATCAACACCCATCCACCTTGGCAAACTCTTCTGGTGCAATGGTTCGCTGTGAGTGCTTGTGAAGGGTGAGCAGGGGCCAGACCCCTTGCAAGGTTGTGCAAGGCAATTGCCCGTTTAGTCCATGTTTTTATATGGTTTTGAAATTGAGAAAATGCCAAACTAGAGATCTGGGTTATCCCTAAGTGTCAAGTACACATAGAATCTTCAAAATATTTGGGATGTAAATTGCACAAACAAAATTTACAAATTTTAAAATGTAATTAGTGTTTCTTTAACATATGGCACTGTTTTCACCTTCATACACAATTAGATCTCAGATTGAACTGGGAACCAGTTACCTTTTGATACCTACTGATTAATATCTACCATTCTTACACTGATTTCCAGGATGAAAATCTTGGCAGAGCAAACGGTCCCTCCAAGCCCAGTTAGCTTTTTGTTCTTCTCTTCTGCTTTCTGTAGAGGCCATGTGGCACTAGCGAAGATGGTGTGCTAGCCCAATGATAGTATTATTTTGCAAACCTTCCCCTGCTCGTCCTTCATTCTTTCTTCAGACAGGCTACACATCTGATTTGGTCGCTGCGGCGCCATCGGGAGCTCTTTCCACTCTAAAGCTAACTGTGACTGCGGGTGGATTAGATCTTCTGGACTTAGAATGCTTTTATTCAGCTGCAGATGTCCAATGGGTGGCTCACTGGCTTTCTGCCCACCTCCCTGCATGAGATGGGGTTTACCAGTAAAGACTTTTAAGAAAGGCTTAATGCACTGCTCATCGTTTCCTACTGACCATTCTATGGATCACCATCCGGGGTTATCATGCATGGCTTTCTCTTGCCTTGCCAGAACCTGTAAACTCACTGACACAAAGAAACCCTATGCTCCTGCACTACCTTTGCTAAGCCTTCCCACTCGCACAGGATGGCTGTGCTCAGAGCAACTCCATCAGTGGCATGTTGCAGGTGTCTTAAAATTGGGGACTTTGTTTCTGAACAGTGAGCTACTAAATTTCCAAACCCTTGTGGCAGACTACCATCTTCACCCCAGTCAACTCCTTACTTACAACCACCTTAAATAATCATTAAATGCCCTAGAAGCTCTGTACCATAGGAAATGGTGGCAAACTGATGGAATGGGTGTACAGACCTATCCTGCAACATGGAAACCACTCCAGGTCTTCTTGTCATACTACCTGGGTGATTGATGTAGCCAAACCTCTGCAAGATATGGACTAAAATACTGGACTTTCCCCACAAAGTATCCCACAGCTGTCACTTTAAGTAAATTCATAGTGCTTCCTTGTGAATGCATTCTGCCCGTTGTTTTACATTGGCCTTGTGGTTTGTAACTTACAATTTGTTGCTTTCAATTTGCTGGCTTTATTTGTTTTAGGCTATGCAGCTTGAATTCGTCCCTTCCCTTGCCAAAACCTTATTTACAGTATCCTGCTGAGTGCTCCCTTTCTGTAAACAGGCCTGTAAATCTTGTTCTTATCTTATCATATTTGCTGTGCATTCAAAGAACAAAGTCAAATGTCAGGCTCTGTCTTCGGTGGGAACTTAGTGTTTACTTTCCTTTCTCTGACTTCAAAGTGAGAGGATTTATGCGACAATCTTGCTGGATACTGGGGTTAGGAAAGAGGTTTTTTTTATCACATGACAACATTTAAATAGACTTCAGAATATATCAGGATTAGAAGTACAAATCAAGCACATTTTTGTTAATTCTGAACTGTACTGGAAACAAATACCTTTACATGATTAAAACAAATCATTGCATTAGGTGATGCAATTTCCACACATCATCATCTGTGCACAATATAGTTTGATTTGAAAAACTGTATATCTGTGCAAATGTAATGGTCATTTCAATCAAAAATGTGTTGTCTGTAATGGCAGTGTGTTACCACACATGCATGCTCCACTCCACTCTGCTCTGCACCACTCCACACCACTGCACTCTACTCTGTATCACTCCACTTTACGCCACTCCATGCCACTGCACTCTTCTCCATTCGGAACCACTCCACATTATGACACTGCTCTCTATGCTACTTCACACTATGCCTCTCTACTCTACTCTGTACTACTCTACTCTAAGCCACTGCACTTTACACCTCTCTACACCACTATGCTCTGCTCGTCTGCACGCCATACCACTCCAGTCTAGGCAACACCAATCTAATCCGCACAACTCCACTCTCTGCCACTCTTCAACGCTGCACTGTACGCCAGTGCACTCTAAGCTAGTACACTCTATGCTAATGCACTTTACTCTGTAACACTCAACTCTATGCCCCTGCACTCTACATCAATACACTGTACATCATTCTAATCTGCTCTGCACCTCTGCACTCTATGCCACGGCACTCTACACTACTTTACTTTATGCCATCACACTCTATGCCACTTTATGTAACTCCACTCTAACCTGCACTTCTCCAGTCTAAGCCACCTCACTCTACTGTGAAATAATCTACTTTATGCCACTGCACTCTGTGCCACTGCACTCTACCCTGCACCTCTCCACTCTATGCAACTGCACTCTACTCTGAAACAATCTATTCTACGCCACTGTACTCTATACCACTCTGACCACTGCACTCTAGTTCAATGCACTCTACACCACTGCAAGCTGACACTCTGCAACACTGCTCTGGCCGCCACTATACTCTACACCACTCTGCTCTGTACTACTGCATTTTGCACCAATATACTCTAAACAACTGCATTGTACGCCACTGCCCTCTACTCTGTACCACTGTACTCTACGCCACTGCTCTGTGCCACTCTACTCCACATAACATCACTGCACTGACACTCTACTCTGCAGTGTTGCACTCTCCACCACCGTACTATACACCAATGTACTATGTACTACTGCATTCTATGCCACTGCAATCTATGCCACTCTACTCTGCATCACTCCACTCTACAGCACTTTGCCCTACTCTGCACCACTCTACACTACACCACTGCACTCCCTGCAACGTGAGTCTACTCTGCAATCTATGCCACTGCACCACTCTACACTACTGCTCTCTCTGCCACTCTATTGTATGCCACTCTACTCCACTGCACTCTATGCCACTCTACTCTGTCCCATGCTACTCCATGCCACTGCACTCTACGCTAACGCACTCTAAACAACTGCACTGTACCCCACTGCACTGTACTTTGCACCACTGGGCTCTATGCCACTGCTCCTATGCTACTCTACTCCACTCAACACCACTATGCCACTAGCTTTAAGCCATGCTGAACAGCAGCTACTCTGGTGTATAACATGGTTAATGGCTAAAACACATTAGCAAAGCCAATAACTCTTTCGTAGATGAGACCTACTGCTTTGCCAATGTTTGTTAGTACTATGAGGTACCGAAGTACCTGAAAGAACTGTAAAAAATACAATTACATCATAATAAAGGCTGCTACAAAATGCACAAATACATTTTGGTTAAATAAAAAAAAAAGTGCTTCGCAAATACAGATTTGAATAATGTACAGTTTATACCTAGTGCTAAAAAAATGTATAACACTACATTAAAACCACACACTCCACAGCTCACCTTGGAACACCATTACAATACCTCTCTGAAAGAAATATCTTTGCCACCAGAAAGCTTCAAGTGACTCCTTTTAGTAAAGTCAATGCAGGTTTTCAAGCCCTCTTGTATTTGCAGATTTACCAGTTGCCCACATGTGCATGTCTTTAGGGAAAGAGACCCCCTGGCAAGAAGGCCTTTTCTTATCTGTCTGCCCCTCCCTCCCTCAGAGCACAGGAGACCCCCTGCCTTCCAGTCCAGCTGGGGAGACTGATCTGCCCGTAATTTCGCCCTGCCTCCGTTGTCCTTTAGGTGAAAGGCTAAAATTACGGACAAATGCCGTCCGTTAAAGCTTTCATCACGGACAACGGACAGCAGGGCGAAATTACGGACAGTCCGTGAAATTTACAGACGGGTGGTCACCCTAGACAAGACCCTCTGTTATGTGTGACTGCTGTGTACAGCGGGATCCATTTTAGATTCCTTTTAGGTGCCTCCCAAGAAGAATGACATATAACTTCCCCAGACAGTGGAAGTTTATTCTCTCCATTCCTGGAGCTGAAAGGAGGTGACTCAGGCACCGACGTGCAGGAGGATCGAGTGAGGGCTACTTTTAGAAATTCTGTGACGATCTCTTTAGAAGGGGATTTCTGATTAGTTGTTTCAGAGCACTGACATTTGGGTGCTGGTTGGGAAGTGGGAGTGACTGAGCAGATTTCATTAAGGATGCGGAGATCCTAGGCAGGGCTTGCTCTCTTGTCTTTCTCTGAATGCTATGTAAGGAAAACAGATGACCTCTATGAGTACATCTCATTGTGCCTGTGTTTTGGATACTGGTGCTTGAAGGCAGCATCACTGGTCCCTGCTGTAAAAGCTTGAAGGCAGCATCATTGGTCCCTGCTGTAAAAGCCATAGCCGTGCACAAGTGCTGTGTCTGCACTGCAACTAGAAAATGAAATTTGAAAGTGAAGCCAAACCAGAGAGACTTGTTGTGTCGCTGCCTTAACATGCTATGGTACCTGTGAGGATGAACAACACTGCCATAGTGAAGGACCTTCACCGTGGCCTGAAGACCCCAGCTGCTGAAGACTAGCACCCACCACCAAGGCTTGCTGTGCTGTTCAGTTCCAGTGCCAAGACCTGAGAGGCAGGGCCACTTCCAGCAACCTTGCACTTGCTAATAAATAGACTGGTGGTCTGACCATGTAGGGTGCACCATCAAGCTCAGTGCCCAGCAAACACGTAACCCAAAGACTAAAATTCTTACATGCAACCTTTTATCTCTGCTAAAACACCGTAGGTATTGTTGGCACCTTAAGAGCTGTGATAAGCCACTTTAGAGTAAGTGAGGAATATCATACTAGATCTGTTTCTAATAACTCTGCACCTGTATCCTCACTGTTGTGTGCAGTATTTGTTTTTTCTGTGATATTAAAGTTCGTCTTTTTTAATAAGACCAGGACTGGGCTGGACAGTAAGTTATTGTGAAAATTGTTTGACTGTTTGAGTTCCGAGTCTTCCCTCACCCCCGCTCCCTCCCTGTGAAAAGGGTGTACTTGCCTGAGCCAGTAGGATGGACCCAAGGACACCTGACAGAAATGACCCCAACCTTCACAGTTGTGGCCCTCTCACCCCTCCCCCTTCCAATTAGACCGTATGGCTTTGCTGATCATTGATTGCCAGTTTTTCACTATATTTCTAGGAAATCAGACAGAAAATAAACTGATTCACAACTGCCATACATGCTTGTGAAAGAAAGCTAGGCTTTCAATAATGTTTGAAGGCTCATGCACCATCTAAAAAAACAAACATTCAGAGCAGAGTTTGAATGTTGGCCATGGTGAAGATTTATGAAGGGAGACCTCGTTCCTTGAGTATCTGCACATTTCTACTGGGTGATAAGCTCAACATTCTAGTTGAGGTAAGGTGAAAATCTCCAGCAAATTGATTTCTACCAAATAGAAAAGCCTCAAAGAGAGTCCAACATTACAACGGGATCACAGAAACGTTTCCATTTCATTGTAGTTTTTGTTGTGAAATTGAAGCTGTTCACAGAAAATATCTACAACAATAGAAACATCTAAGGATTAAAATGTGTGGTTGTAGAGTAAACAAATATTGTTGTTTGCTAGCAACGTAAAGATGATATTGCTAGAGCTCCCATCTTCTATCATGGATCTAATATCGGAAATAAAGTAGTTGTGCATTGGGGGTTAATATAGGTAGGTGGGAGCAGATGCCATTAAACTGGTTGGAGCAGCCCAAAACACTTCATAATGCTTTACCATTTAACAAAGCTGAAAATCTGTCAATTACTTGAGTGACTGGAAAGCCTATTCAAGACAATTTCAAATTTGACGTTTTTAACTTTGAAGAATGGAGATGTGATTGTAGGACAGTATGCAGTATTTAAAAAGGGCTTCATTACATAATTTAATATCTACCAACAAGACTTCCGATGGTTGCTATCAAAG
Source organism: Pleurodeles waltl (assembly GCF_031143425.1). NCBI lineage: Eukaryota > Metazoa > Chordata > Amphibia > Caudata > Salamandridae > Pleurodeles > Pleurodeles waltl. The sequence continues at coordinate 1,095,055,331 of NC_090444.1, read as the reverse complement.
AAACCCAGATACTATTTGTACCAACATTTGGAGATGCAATAGGGCTTAAACAAGCGGCACCCAGACCTGCAACAGTGTTTCGAAAATCCTTTGTCTAAACTTAAGCACTAATAGTTTAATGCCTAATTTAGATTAACCATTTGGAGTGGCCTTTGAAAGGAGATCATTAAGGTACTTAACTTGTATCAAGAAACATGGATTTCCTCTCCAGGCCAATTTAGGTGCAATCTTAGTTATTCCCTAATTTGTGCTAAAAAGTTAAAAAAGCCTTAAGTTTAAGATGTAGGTTCCCAATGATTTGTTATTATGAGTGTTGGATGTAATTGTAGTTTAATGTTATAGGTGTGTTACCTTTATAGTAAAAAATCTGAAATAACGTCCTGGGCCGGCGGGGGAAACAGAGTTTCTGCCGGGCGGGGATGTGGGCTGTAACACTGCAGCCGGCCCCTAATGGAGCCGGCGGCAATGTGGCGGTGCGGTGGGTGCAGCAGCACCCATCACGCTTTACACTGTCTGCAAAGCAGACAGTGGAAATCGCGATGGGGCTGTGCATGGGGGCCCCTGCACTGCCCATGCCAAGTGCATGGGCAGTGCAGGGGCCCCCAAGGGCCCCGCGAGTCCCCTTACCGCCAGCCTTTCCATGGCGGTGTCTACCGCCATGGACAGGCTGGCGGTAAGGGGAGTCAAAATCCCCAGGGCATCACTGCTTGCAGCGCTGCACTGGTGGATTGCGACCATCGGGTCCAGGCGGTGCCGTCAAAATGTGGCATTTTGTACCGCTAGCCTGTTGGCGGTACGAATGACACTTTAACCCTGGCGGTCGGTGACCACCAGGGTTAAAATGAGGCCCAATATACTTTTGGTAATTGTGAATTTCTAAGAATAAAAATTACTATTTTTTTATAAAACTTTCAAAAGTGGCTTTTTCAAAATTGTAATTGAAATTTTAACTTTACTATAAGAGAGGACTTTTCATTATAATTCCAAAGACACCAAACATGAACTGTTCACCTGTTTCCATTTGAAAAATACAACTTATTAAGTGTAATAAGGCAACTCTAATGCTATCCTATTGCAGAGGCAGGCCATGCAATAGTGAAAACTAATTTTTCACTATAAGGGCAAGCAAAACTTCTAGGTACATGTTCTACTTTTTCCATACATTGCAACCTGCCATCTGGGCTTTCCAGGGGCTTTCCAAGGGATGACTTGTATGTATTAAAAAGGAAGGTTTGGGGCTGGCAAAAGGTTTATTTTGCCAGATTGAAATGGCAGTTTAAAACTGCAAACACAGGCTGCAATGGCAGGCCTGAGACATGTGTTCAGAGGCTAGTTAAGTGGTGGCACAATCGGTGCTGCTGGCCCACTAGTAAATTTTAATTTGCATGCCCTAGGTACATGTTACACCACTTTACTAGGGACTTTTAAGTACATTAATTATGAAAACTGGGGACAGGCCAATGTTAACATGTTTTAAGGAGTGAGCACACACACGTTAACACTGGTTAGCAGTGGTAAAGTGCACAAAGTCCTAAGGACAACAAAATGAGATCAGAGAATATGAAGAAGTAGGGCAAAAAGTTTGGTGGAAGGCCACCGTAAGGCTCACACGTCTAACATATATGGTATGGAAACTGTACCCATGGCATGGAAAGTTAAACGTCACCTGTGAACTGCACCACTAATTGTGCTGTCCACTAATGGGACAAGCATGGCTTCAGGCCTTCCATTGCAGCTTGACTGCTGCAGTTTAAACCCGCAGCCCACCCTATCAAAATACCCCTTTAACAGGTGAAATAGCTCTAACTCTATGTTGGACTTGTAGCCCACAAGGCAAAGTGCTTGTTATTTAAAAGTGAGAGATGTAAAACTTTAATGTCCATGACCCTGCAGTGGCAAGCCTCCAGAAGCTAACTATTTTTTATTGTGGAAGGCACTGGCAGTTCTAAGAGAAAACTAGAGTTCAGAATAAAACATTCAGCCCCAGATGTATACTTTTATACTTAAGGACGCAAAACTGCGTTTGCGCTGTTTTGCGTAAATAATTATAGCGCCGGCTTGCGCCATTCCAGGACGCCAACTGGGTGCCATATTAATGGAATAGTGCAATCCGGCGCAAAGGGTGGGCTAGCGTGAATAAAAATGATGTTAGCCGGGTGGGGGTGATGGTATGGGAGAATAGTGCTTTGCACCAAAAAATGACGTTAGGCTGGTTAGAGTAAAAAAATATGACTCTAACCAGACTAGTATCATTTCTTGATGCAAAACCATCCATACCACATGACTCCTGTCTTGTAAAAGACAGGAGTCATGCCAACCACCCCAATGGCCAGTATAGGGGACAAGGGTCCCCTGGGCATGGCCATTGCACCCTGTGCCATGTAGGGGGGCCCATTTCAGGGCCCCCAATGGCACTTTAAAACGTTTCTAAAATACTCACCTCTACTTACCTCTACTTACCTGGGATGGGGTCCCCCATCCTGTGGTGTCCCTCTGGTGTGGGTGGGGGGTGTTCCTGGGGCTTTGGGAGGGCACCTGTGGGCTCTTTCCATGGTGATGACCATGGGAATGGGGTCCACAGGTCCCCTAATGCCTGCCCAGACCCAGGCGTTAAATAATGACACTAAGCACGCTTAGCTCTATTATTTAGGCCTGCCCCCCTTCCGTGCACCATTTCTGCACGGAAGGATAAATAAGGCACTAGGGCCTTAGAGTCATTTTTTGGATGGGAACACCCACCTTGCATTTCATTGATGCAAGGTGGTTTCACACATCCAACAAATTACTTTAACTCCAATGTTTTGGCACTAGACTAGTCTAATGGTAAAGTTAGATTTTCAATAACTATTTAGGAAACATTAATATTAGAAAGTTAACTTTTCCCTGCCTGATGCTCCTAAAGGCTAATTTATATCAGCTCTCTAGCAGCTGCCCAGCTACTACTTGGCCTTAATGAAGTCCAAAACTGTTCCAAGAGCAGATTTTGAGGGCCTGGCTGTGGGGACGTGATTTTCTTCCCCTTTCAGGAAGACCAATTAGGGTAGACCTAAGAACTTCATTAAGTTGTAAATGGCCCTGCACTTTCACAAGCAAATCTATGGTAAAATCTGGAGAAGACAGTAACTTGTTGTAGGAAAGAATCTACCCCCATAACTGGCTTTGAGTGACCACAGAGATAGGAATGCTCATTTACCTGGCCACACCTCTGGGTGGGCCCCTGGGCTCTGCACAAGGGAGAAAAGGGTTTTCCATCTTGACGTGTAGGAGTATGGTGCACTGTGGGACTGTTTGCTGCAGGGCAACATGAGTAACTGAGAAAGTGAGAAGGTTTGCCTTGGCACTTTTATCCAATTGATTAGGGAGTAAAACACGAGTTACCCCCACCCACTAGCTGGTGCCAACAGTAAATGTGGCACCGAAGGCACCCTCATCAGAAGACTCTCTGGACCTGTGAAAGAACTGAAGAAGGACTGCACCTTCTGTTTGAGACCGGTGAGGAGTCCTGAAAGGCTGGACCTGCTCTCACCTGTACCCAGGAGAAAGACAAAGACGTCAAGGGTCAGTTGGCTGACCTCCTTTGTGGCTACAGGGACACACAAGCTGCAAGAGACATTTTCCCTGAAGCACTCAGCTGACCCGTAACAATTGACCCTGAACTGGACCTTGCTGTTGGCCTCTGCTAGAATGAGCCTTGACCTCCAAGGGATGTCCCTGAGGTCCTGGGACCCTAGCCGTGTCTAATTGGACTTCTACTAACAACTCTCAAAAGTTGAAACTTAAAAAAATGTGGTCTTTCAGATTTCCCTAGGACTGGGACCAACCACTCAGTCCAATCTGTCCAAGGTGCAACTTCCCTGGGCTGGAGAAACAGATTTCTCCAACTTGGAGCTTCTTCACAGCAACAGCAACAGCAACAGCAACAGCAACAAATCTGTTTCAATTGGATCTTGGAAAGAAGATATCCACCCTTGTGCAACTCATCATCAGAAACAGTCTGCAACTTTGTCCTGCTGGAGGATTCTAAGCTCCAAAAAAGAGTCTATGGACCTGATTTACAGTTTCTCAGAGAGGGTACTCTATCGTAACAGTGACAGAGTACCCTCGCCGTCAAGCTTTTGTACTGACTTCGGGCTGGGTGGACTGGCAATATATCAACAACAGAGCCTACTCTGGCTTCTCTAATGGCCTGGCGGAGTATGAGCAGTCATAGGCAAGCCATCCGACAATCCACCCAATTTAAAGTGAAAATCTGATGACTTTTTTGTTGTCTTTTACCACCAGGGTTCCCTTTTTTTAAAAACAAACTCCTGCTTTAGGAGTTTATATTTGAAATATGTAAAAGTTTCAAAAGTTTGGTGTCAGGATCCATCACCAATGTCAGACTCACACCAATCTTTTCAATGGCTTTCTATGAACTGCAGTGACAGTAGTTCATACAAGTCCATAGAGTGGAACTCTCAATTTGGTAGGTAGAGTAAAGGCAGGGTGGCCGGCATAAAGTCCTCGGCCACCCTGATTACATTAACTCAGTCTGCCAAATCCTAAATTGAGACCTAAATCCAAAAACAGAAGTTTTCAACAAGCTAGTTCCTTTTCCTGACTGAGGTTAGCTCCACATCTAGGCTTGCAGATTTGTTCTCCTCCTGTACTAACGAAATTCCTGGGAAACTCTTTAGAAGTTTCCAATTTCTTAGTACAATATCAAACCCAGTTCATAAACGTAAGTTAGGTCTGTGTTTTATTGGAAGTATGTTCAACAATTCATTTAAAATTAATTTATGACTCTGAAACAAGGAGCACAAGGGATACTCAGCTGCATAATCCACTTTACATGCCCTGTAGATGTGAATGAATAGGCTGGGAAATATCCAAGGAGCAGTGCAAGTAACTCAAGATGCTCTGAGTCAGGTGTTTTTCCCTGAATATATCACCTCTCTTATCACCTGGTGTTGCAATTAGAGCAGAGACTAGAGGACAGGAACAGGGAGAAGAAGCATTTTCCTTTCTTCTGGATGCAAGCATCAAAAGACCCTGGGGGAAGATCATTACCAACTGAGGTGGAACCAGTGTGCTTGGTGAGCATGAGAATTCCTCCTACCCCTTAAGAAAAGGTTTGCAGAAGAAATAGCATCCTTTGTTTTTACTGCGGGGAGCGAAGCATGCTTCATGTAAATGCCCTAGAAAGAGTACTCGTATAAAATAACATACCCTGCCAGTAAAACAGTGGGGTGATTTTATTTCTTTCTCCTTTTTTTTTGTTACCTTGTTCAAACACCATTCACTCCTCGCTTATAATTAACATATCAACAGAATGTGGGTTAAAGCTTTAGTGGATTGTGAAGCTACTAATGCGGGCCATGACTAGCAAGCAACCAACCATACTTTATTCAGTTCAATTGAACCATAGAAGTACATAAGACATCAGTGTAAAACAACACTAAAGTCAAATTCATTAAATATAAATGAACATTTCATAAGATGAAACAGCAATTTCCACAGATAATAGAATGAGGCTCACTGACAGAATATTGTAAACAAATATTGTGTGGTCATAATATTGTGTGAAAAATATCGAGGACCAAACTATTGAGAAGATAAGTGCAAACATGTAAATATAGATTTACTATTTTTAACTCCACAACTAAATACCTTGAACTATGTATATATATATATATATATATCAATCATAGCACAAAGCAGTCCTATTGCGGTGTGCTTTCTCGGGCTGGTGCAGACGTTAGGGACGGACCTTCCCTCATTTTAATGTTCAACCAAAGACTGCTCGTACGCTGCACTTCAGGAGAGTACATCGTTTTATTTCAAAAGAATTTCAACACCTAAACCACCACCGATGCATTTCGACCAACAGGTCTTGCTCACAAATCATGAGTGCGTTTTCTATGTCTCACATTTATATGTCCCAATCATGTCCATAATGAAGCATTATGGGATACGTAGTACTATTAAAAACAAATTGTTAAATCAAAGGTTTGCGAATTACATTCAATACCAGTAAGCATATTTTTTCAAGCTCATTGTTGAGCTTTATCTGATGTACATAATAACATTCCTTATCTTATATCTGTATCTTTTACATATTAATATATAATTTTTAATACAAAGCTTTCAATTGTTGTACTTTTTGGTCTAAGTGACCCTGATACTATATAAAGACATATTACAAGAAAAGTGGATACAAGGATTGAGGTATGAGGCAAACAACAGACAGAGACAATGTAAAGCAGATAGGCAAAAAAACTTCGGGCTTGTGTTAAAAAGTTGGGCACTAAGTCCCAGAATAAGTGAAATAACATATAATGTGACAAGAGTTATCCATCCTGTTATTAATGAGAGCATGAGGCATGTAAATCTGAGATATTTTAGATAGAGCCATATTTATACACACATATAATATGTCTTGATATAGTATCAGGGTCACTTAGACCAAAAGGTTCAACAATTGAAAGGCTGTGTATTAAAAATTACATATTAATATGTACAAGATACAGATATATGATAAGAAATATTATTGTGTATATCAGATACAGTTCAACAATGAGTTTGAAAAAATATGCTCACTGGTAGTGCATGTAATTCGCAAACGAAACCGTTTATTTAACAATTTGTTTTTAATAGTACTACGTATCCCATAATGCTTCATTATGGACATGATTGGGACAGTATAAAAGTGAGACATCGAAAACGCACTTACAAGCTGTAAGCAAGACCTGTTGGTCGAAACACGTTGGTGGTGGTTTAGGTGTTAAAATTCTTTTGAAATAAAACAATACACTCTCCTGGAGTGCAGCGTACAAGCAGTCTTTGGTTGAACATATATATAGATATATATATATATATATCTATATATATATAGCATCAAGACACATATATGTAGAGTTATTTATTGTAAAACTTTGCTTACCTATAGATAGATACTTACCTTCTCAATATTTGTGTCCGCAATATTCTTGACACAATATTTTGGTCCATGATATTTCTGTTTCCGATATTCTGTCTAAATATCATAGGATGATGGGTACAATGTACCAACAGTAATCTCACTCAACATTAAACCTGTCAAAAATACCCTTGACTACGGGTCTGCTATGTTAACAGAAATGTTACGGGCCACTTTTTAGTCTATTATGGAATCAATCAATCAATCAATCACATTTTCCCGCACATAAAGCCATAAAAGCCAAATAAAAAACAAGTAATCAAGTTATGACCATCGTTAAATATAGTATGCAAAATTGATTAAACAGTTTAAAAATATAATTCCTGCTCCAGGAATATACAAAGGAAATAAACCATCCATTCAAGTGACTATTTCAGATAAGCTGTTTCCTGCATTTAATTGCACACTGGATAACATTAATTACCATTGAGCAAGTTCTCAAAGAAGACAGTGACTGCAAGTAGAACAGAGATTACTTTAAAACCTTATGTTAGTTTCTTTAATTTCACAGTCATAATGTTCTTTTCCTTATATCATGATAAAATGTGCAAAACAACATCAAGTGCATTGTGGATTGTGCAGATAGGTCATCAAAAGGAAAGACATCCAAACAGGATGCATACTAACTGGTTCAGGAAAAGCAAACATAGATGCAATATGTTTAACCTCAGCCTAACTAACAAGGCCCACTGGTAGTTGTTATTTATCCATGTAAGGTACTGTTCATACCTAGTCATGACGCTATGGGACTGTACAAAGTGACAGAGGCCCTCATTACGACCCTGGCGGTTGGTGATAAAGCGGCTGTAATATACCGCCAACAGGCCGGCGGTAATAAATATGAAATTATGGCCATGGCGGAAACCACTCAGACAGACAGGCACTTTAACACACTGACTGCCAGAAGACAATGTTCCGCCCACTGAATTATGAGACACCAATCCACCACCTTTTGCGGGGCGGTACCAACAACGTCAAAAGCCTGACAAAAACAGATTTCAGAAGTCAAAGGACTCAACTCTGGATACTCAGGGAAGAAGCACAACACCATCAAGCCCAAGTTGCATGTGTTCCCCATGATCTTCTACCTTCTGCTTCATTACGAACACCAATGCCAGCGGAGACGACCACAGTGAGTACTGCCGCCTAGCACACAGGGAAGGAGGGGAGGAAATAGAGAGTGAGACACACACCCCCAACACCCCCACCCCCAACACCCCAACACCCCCACCCCCAACACCATACACATAACCAGATGCAATAACATTACATATACACCCCGTACCCCTCAGGAATAATGCAAGGACAAAAGGAATTGATTGAAGTGAGTGTAATAAGATGAAATACTATAAATACGTGCATCAAAATCAACAAGTATATACATATTTACAAACACTGCCCATTCCTCAATGTCTGTGGGCCACAGGGCCACATCACATAGTCCAAGGCCCCACCTTACTCCTGCAACAACACGGAGAGAACACTGCAGGGTTATTAGGTCGAAAATAGACAGGAATCCCAGGGAGATGGGGAATGGGGGGCACCCCAGCTGGAAGATGGTACAACGCCACTGGTCCTGGAGGGGGCAACATGCCCTGTGCTTGATCTTGCGGAGTGCAAGGCCACAGTCTCTAAAGTGGGTGACTTTCCCACTGTCTGGTCCTGGGGAGTGCAAGGCCACAGTCTCTCAAGTGGGTGATTTGCCCACTGACTTGTTCTGGGGAGTGCAAGGCCACAGTCTCAAGTGGGTGACTTCTTTCATTGGTTCTGGAGGGGGCATTGTGCCCAGTGAACTTCATCCTGTGGAGTATGGGGTGAGTGGATGGCTTCTTCCACTGGTTCTGGAGGGGCCATTGTGCCCAGTGAGCTTCATCCTGTGGAGGATCGGGTGAGTGGATGGCTTCTTCCACTGGTTCTGGAGGGGGCATTGTGCCCAGTGAGCTACTTCCTGTGGAGGATGGGGTGTACGGATGGCTTCTCCACTGGTTCTGGAGGGGGCATTGTGTCATGTGATGCAGATCTTGGGGAGTGCAAGGTCACAGTCTCACACCTGGGTGTCAGACCCACAGGATTTTCTGGGGCCAGGCCTCACAACAGGCCATGGAGGCAGGACTACACACTATCCGCCGGCAGTGACGGCTGCTCAGTGGTGGTAGTGGTGGTGCTGGTAGTGGTGGGGGGCGGCTCCAGCACTTCCCCTGCAGCCTTGGACGGCTGCCCACTGGGGCTGCTGCTGCTGGTGACGGTGCTGGCAGTGGTGGGGGGAGGCTCCAGCCCTTCCCCTGCAGCCTCGGACAGCTGCAACTGGGGCTGATGCTGCTGGTGGCGGTGCTGGCAGTGGTGGGGGGAGGCTCCAGCCCTTCCCCTGCAGCCTCGGACAGCTGAACCTCCATGGCTGGTGGTGGTGGAGGCTCCGACTGAGTCCCAGCACCAGGCCTCTTGTCCTTTCTGCCTGCTGGTGCAGGCACTTTGCCCTTCCTTTAAGTAGCTTGGGATTTCTCCTTGCCTTTCCTTTTAGCAGCTGGGGTGCCTCCTTGCCCTTCCTTGTAGCACTTGGTGCAGGCACCCTTTCAGGGACTGGATGGCTGAGGTGCTTGCCTGGGTTCTGACCACCCTGGCCTGACGTGAGGAACGGGGTGGGGGTAAGGAAGAGGTCAATGGTGGAGAGGAAAAGCTTCTTACGGACATTGGGGAGGGAAGAGGGAGATGATTTGGGAGTAGAGGAAGAGGGAGTGCTGGTAGGAGGTGTCAGTCTGCTGTGTTTGAGTGCAGGTGCATGGTCTGGATGCTGCTATGAGGTGGATGGCTGTTGGGTGTCTGAGTGCTTGCGTTTGTGTACTTTGGGAGGAGGGGGCACAGACACAGTGGGAGAGGACACAAGGGAGGTGTGTATTGAAGTAGGGGTGGTGACTGCCATTGAGGGGCATGTGCTGTTTGGTGTGCTGGTGATGGGGGTAGTGGATGAGGATGTAGTACATGCAGGTGTTTGTGGAGATGCAACTGAGAGGGAGGTGGAGGATGAGGAGGAGGGGACCACAGTGGAGGAAGTGGATGTTGGGATGTCTGATTCTAGATGGTGTTTGTGTGAGTGCCTGTGGGATGAAGTGTGGTGCTTGTGTTTGCCATGTCCACTCTTGTGTGTTGTCCTGGGTGCATGATTGTCTGATTGTGTGCTTGGGATAGGCTGGGGTTGAGGGGAATGGGATTGGATAGAGGAAGTAGGAGGGAGGAGGCTAGAAACAGGGACAATGACTGCCATCAGAGAGGAGGCCAGAGCCTGGATTGATCTATGTTGGGCCGCCATGCTAGTGTGAATGCCCTCCAGGAATGCATTTGTCTGTTGCATTTGTGCTGCCAGCCCCTGGATCGCATTCACAATGGTTGACTGCCCAACTGAGATGGATTGCAGGAGGTCAATAGCCTCCTCACTCAGGGCAACAAGGCTAACTGGGGCAGGGCCTGAGGTGCCTGGGGCGAAGGAGATGCCCACCCTCCTGGGTGAGCGGGCATGGGAAACTCACTGAGGGGCTGCTGGGAGGGCGGTGCTGGTACAGGAAGTGGCAGCTGTACCTGTAGATGGGGTGGGCACGGGCACAGAGGTGTCCGCCACCACCAGGGAGCTTCCATCAGAGGAGGAATCCCCTCCTGTCTCTGCCATGGTGCTCCCCTCGCCCTCCGTCCCATTGGTGCCCTTACCGTCGGTAGATTCAGGATCCTGGGTCCTGTGGGATGCAGCTCCCTCCGTCGCAGGTGCCTCTGCTCATCCGCCAGAGGATGCTAATGCACATAAGGATAGGGTGACAAAACAAAAAGGGGGGGAGAAACAAAGGATACACTTAGTCAATGGTGCCAAGAACACCACCGTTGGCGTACACAACACACTCACACACAGGGAACAGCCCTACGCACTAGGGAATGTACTACCAGTCACAATGCTAGTCACCAGGCCATGGATAGGGACACCTAACACCAATTGCAGCATACCTGAGACCCACAGACCCCTGCCCAGTAGTGGATGCCTACTAGATTCGTTGGAGTACTTTCACATCAGAACCCTGCCCAACATGGGACCAACACTGCTATACCAGGCCTGGCCTAGGGGCACCCACAAGGCCCACACCCCCCACCCGGATCCCACCCCACCATGCGAAAGTCGTATATTGGGACATTGTACTCACCCTTGTAGCTGCTGTGATGCCCCCAAGCGCCCATCCAGCTTCGGAGAGGCCACCGCCTGTTTGCGGGCCATCAGGGTTCGACAGGCACCCCTTCCTCGTTGGGAGGCCATCTCCAGCTGGGCCTCCGCGGTCTTCCATGCCCAGCATCTCAGGTCCTCTCACTGTTTCCGACAGTGGGTGCTCCGCCTGTCATAGACCCCCAGGGTCCGCACGTCCTTGGCGATGGTATGCCATATACCCTTCTTTTGATGGGCGCTGACCTGCAGGAAAATGGACACAGGGAATGGTATTAGTCCGATCATCCTGCCTGTTACACTCATGGCCCACCATGCCCCTTCCCATCCCCGGTAGCACAGACATGGCCCACCACACATGCTGCCCAGGGCCAACACATGAGGCCTTCACACACAGCACTCCATGCATTTAAGCACCATGCATCGTACTCACGGTGTACTCACCTGTTGATCTGGAGGCCCATATAGAATTCAGTACTGGGGTAGGACCCCATCCACCAGTCTCTCCAACTCCATTGAGGAGAAGGCAGGGGCTCTTTCCCCAGTCACACGAGCCATGGTCAGTTCCAGACACAGGTCACAGCAGCACATGCAGTGTAGGTCCTCTCCTGTTGAAGGTCAAGTAGCAAGTGAGTGAACAGATAGAAAATGGCGGTGACGTCCGCGACAGTGCATACCGTCACCGCTGGCGTACATCACCATTGGCCACTGTACCCCATGGAGCCCAATGTTAACCAATGCCGCCTTCCGCAATGGCGCACAACATAAGCGGAATTACCTCATATCCACCTGTCCCCCATACAGGACAGGTGGATGCCATTTCGGTGGGGGCATGGATCCTAACTGTGTCACAGTACACAAATGCACCATTTGAAAATCTCCAACAAATGAACGTTACAATCACAACATGCATTGAACTGTAGTGGTTGGAATTAAGAAATAATGGCCAGCTGCTCATCTTTTTGCCCCCTAGATTGCAACTGCTGTGGATGAATAGGAGATGGAGACATCCACCATGTACAGACCCCGGGTGGACTTGGCAACAATGGAGGAGAGGCACATTATTCTCACCTATAGACTGGACAGGGCCACTATCACAGAGCTGTGTGCCCAACTGGAGCCTGACCTAATTTCTGCTATCCGTCACCCCACCGGGATCCTCCCTCTTGTGCAAGTGCTATCAGTGCTCCATTTACTGGCAACTGGCTCCTTCCAAGTGACAGTGGGCTTGGCAGCAGGAATGTCTCAGCCAATGTTCTCAATAGTGCTGACCAGAGAGTTCCCTGCCCTGATTAAATACATGTGCATCTACATCGTTTTCCCCCAGTTGGAGGATTTGGCCACAGTGAAAGCTGATTTCTATGCAATGGGAGATATCCCCAACATTATTGGGGAAATTGATGGAACACATATTGCATTTGTCCCCCCCCCCCGGCGAAATGAACAGGTGTTCAGAAATCGAAAGAGCTTTCACTCCATGAATGTGCAGATGGTGTGCCTGGTGGACCAGTACATCCCCCACATCAGTGCTAAATATCCTGGGAATGTGCATGATGCCTTTATCCTGAGGAATAGCAGCATCCCAAATGTGATGGCCAAACTACAGAGGCATAGGGTGTGGCTAATAGTAGAGTCCTGGTTCCCACCCAGTATTTGCTGGTGCATGCGCATGGTGTGGGCCCTTAAGGTTAGTGTGTGGCTAACAGTTGTCCCTCAATATTTGCAGGTGACTCTGGTTACCCTAAGCTCTCATGCTTCCTGACCCCTGTGAGGAATCCCAGGACAAGAGCAGAGGAACGTTACAATGAGGCAAATGGGCGAACAAATAATTATAGAGAGGACCTTTGGCCTCCTGAAGGCCAGGTTTCGTTGCCTCCATCTATCAGGTGGATCCCTGTGCTACTCACCCAAGAAGGTCTGCCAGATCATCGTTGGCATGCTGTATGTTGCACAACCTTGGCTTGTGTCACCAGGTGCGTTTTCTGCAGGAAGAGGAGGCTGGAGATGGCCGTGTGGCAGCAGTGGACCCTGTGGACAGTAAAGATGAGGAGGCAGAGGATGAGGATGAGGACAACAGAAGTGCAATAATTCATCAATACTTCCAATGACACACAGGTAAGAGTGTAAATTCACATTTAATTGATAGTTTTGTGTTTGACATTGTCACTGGGAGGCTGTTTTTCCCACTTCTATGCCCACTCACTGTACCTATTGGCATCTCTATTTGCAGATATCTGTGCCCCACTATCGCTCCTGGTGTGTTGCTGCAGCCAACTACAGGTCTTCCTACGTAAACATTACTGTACAGTTGAATTGCAATGTTTAAACCTTGTTAAACAAATAGATACTTAAATCATTTGACATAGTCCATACTTGTATTTTTTCAAAGGGTGTTTATTTAAGTGCTAAGAAGTAGAGGGGGTAGTGGAATGGGCTGGGTTGATGATGGAGGAAAGTCCAGTTAGAGTCCAGTCTATTTGTATCATAGGTGCATTGTCCAAGAGGGCATAGGAAGGGGAGCAATGGCAGTTCAAGGTGGACAGTGTGACAGAGTGGGACACAAGGGTGACATTCAGGAGAGTCTTATTTCCTGGCGAGGGTCTTGACAATAGTCTCAGGCTTCTGCCTGGATCGCAGGGAACGTTTGCGGGGTGGTTCTCCTTCTGCAGGGGGAGGGGTGCTAGTGGCCTGTTGGTCCTGTGGCGGGGCCTCCTGTCCACTAGCGGCAGCAGAGGTGGAGGGCTGTTCATCGGTTTGGCTAGTGTCAGGGGCCCGGTGGTGTGCCACTCCCTCCCTCATAGTGTTGTCCATGTCTGCCAGCACCCCTGCAATGGAGAACCGGGTGGTGTTGATGTCCTTCAAGTCCTCCCTGATCCCCAAGTACTGTCCCTCCTGCAGCTGCATGTTCTCCTGCAACTTGTCCAGTATCTGGCCCAGCGTATCCTGGGAATGTTGGTATGCTCCCAGGATCGCGGTGAGTGCCTCCTGGAGAGTCGGTTCCTAGGGCCTGTCCTCCTCTGTCGCACAGCAGTCCTCCCAGCTTCCCTCTTGTCCTGTGCCTTTGTCCCCTGAACCGTGTGCCCTCTGCCACTGACCCCAGGTCCCTGATCGTCCTGTGTTTGTGGGGTGACCTGTGGTCCCTGTAGAGGTGGACACACTGCTGATAGACATGTCCTTGGGACAGAGGTATGGGCCCGCTGGGTGGGTGCTGTGGTGGTGTTTCCTAAGGGGGAGGCTCTGTGGTGGTGTGTGACTGTGCCTGGGTAACCGACTGTCCGGAGATCCCTGATGGGCCAGATTGGTCATCCAGATCCAGGCGAGCAGAGCTGCTGTCATCACTGTGGGCCTCTTCTGGGGGGGGGGGGGGGGGACTGGATGTTGCTCCTCCGGTCTTCTCCAGTGACATTGGCTGGGGTACTTGTGGGGATGTGAATGCAGTGTTATTGTTTCTGCATGTGACATATTGTGCATGGGTGTGTTGCCCTCTCTGGTTGTTGTTACCCTGGCAGATTTGCCTTTGTGTGAGTTGCTATTTGGTGGGCTAGGTGATTCTTCCCAGTGTACATGCAGTGGTGATAGGGGTCCATGCAGGTCTGTGAAGGGTGTCCATGCATTGGTGTTACATGCAGGGCTTGGTATTGGGATGAGTGGGTTGTGATGGTGGGGTATGTGGGAGGTGGTGAAGTGATGGGAGTGAGGGTGAGGGTTGGGGTTTGTGATGGCATGCAGGTGGGGGGTAATAGTAATAGAGATTTGACTTACCAGAGTCCAGTCCTCCTCCTACTCCTGCCAGGCCCTCAGGATGCATGATTGCCAAGACTTGCTCCTCCCATGTTGTTGGTTGTGGGGCAGGAGGTGGGGGTCCACCGCCTGTCTTCTGTACAGGTAGTTGGTGTCTTGCTGCCACAGAACGCACCTTCCCCCCGTAGGTCATTCCACCTCTTCCTGATGTCATCCCTTGTTCTGGGGTACTGTCCCACAGCGTTGACCCTGTCCACGACTCTCCCCCATCACTCCATCTTCCTAGCAATGGATGTCTGCTGCACCTGTGATCCAAATAGCTGTGGCTCTACCCGGATGATTTCCTCCACCATGACCCTTAGCTCCTCCTCTGAGAACCTGGGGTGTTGTTGTGGTGCCACGGGTGTAGTGTGAGTGGTGTGGGTGAGGGTGTGTGGGATGATGTGTTGGGGTGTGTGATGTAAGGTGCGTGGATGGTGTATAGGTGATGATGTTATGTGGCTCTGGTTGTGTGGGTGCTCTTGCTGTATGTCTCTCTGGTGGCAATTATTTCTAGTCATAAAGGGTTGTGGGTAATGTGGGTGTGTGTTGTATAGGTGTGTAGGTGTATGTAGTTTGAATTGTCCAATGTGGTGTAGTTTTGTTTGAGTGCGTGTATTTTGAGCGCAGTGGTATGTTCCGCCAATAGTTTACGCCCATTGAATGTCCACCGTGGTGATTCGTGGGTCATAATGTTGTGGGCGTAGTTCTGTTGTCGTAACGGTGTGGGTTTTGCCACTGCCAGTTTATCACTGACCTTTGGGCTGGTGGACTTGTGTGTGTGGCAGTATAGTGATGGATTGGTATGTGTATGTCATAATATGCTTGGTGGTTATCCGCTGCGGCAGTGTTATGTTGGTGGCAGTCGGCATGGCGGTAAGTGGCATTTACCGCCAATGTAATAATGAGGGCCAGAATGTTTCATGGATTCTATATCATATCAATTATTTCTTGTCCACCTCCAAATGTCATCCTTTAAATTTTGCTTATGAGTCGATGAAAGCAACTCAGTGCTGGTATAAAATTCAGATATACCCAAGGACTTACTGGTATTCTTTATATACATTGATCGTTGTATGCTAGAGGCTTGCTCCAGCATCATGCAATTCATGATTACCTTTTGATTGAATTCAGTTTCCAGCTTAGTCCAGATAGCCAGGCACAATACAAATTGCAACAGTTTAATAATGTCACAAACATAATCAAGGCCAAGTTGAGAATGACAAATGTAGGTGATGTACTATGAGGGTCCACCAACAACCTCTTTAAGCACCTGTTTTCAACTATCTGGATTGGAGGATAATTTGTGACCCCCCCAACTCCCAGGGCCATGTGATGCAATTGCTAATCATTTAGCTTTATAGACTTCCACAAGTTCGCTGGGAGGTTTAGACCCTAATTTTGTTGTAAACTTGAAAAGTACTTCTACACTACATGCTAATTAAGCCACCATTGCAGCACCTAAATGATTCCGTGAACATTTGTCATCAAAAAGCACCCCTAAATAGGGGAAAGTCGAGACTGGCATAATTCTAGCATTTTTAACCATAAAAGCCCCTGTTTCTGTTACCCCTAGACCCATAAATCATAATATGAGATTTGGAATGAGTAACAGTGAGTTTCAGACCATTCATAAAGCTAAAAAAATTGCAAAGGAGTTTCTGGAGCCCAATGTTTGTTCTAGTGACAAGAATGCTGCTGTCCACATATAATAAGATGGGGACTGGACTGGTTCCAACATATGGGACATCTGTCTTAAGTTTAACAATATGTTGTTGCAGGCCATTTATATATAAAGTAAAAAGAAAAGGTGGCAGGACACAACCTTGTCACACTGTACTGGAGAGCGTAAATGATTCAGTGATTTCACCATATCTAACACTATCTGTGACCTCACAGTGCAGTTGCCTTAAAAAAGTGACAATATTTGCCTTTACCCTAATGTCATCCATTATAGCACAGAGTTTGGTAAGACTTATATGGCTGAAGGCAAATTTTAGATCCATAAATGCTAAATAGATGTTACCTGATTTAGCTAAGGTGTACTTGTTGATTAATAAGTGCACATTTAAACATTGTTCTGTGGTGCCTAACCCTGCTCTAAAACCATATTGAAGATCTGAAATGGCATTATTATCATGGGTCCAAACTTTGAGGTGATCTAAAATTACTTTGCCCATTATCTTTGTAATAGTATTGATCAAAGAAATAGGACCATGACACTTCAGATCACCTCTGTCCCCCTTCTTGAAAATAGGCACAATTATTGAACATAACCAGGAATTAGGTGATCCTGTATTACTGCATCCACAACATTTTTCAGCAGGGGTGCCCAAAAACTAATGTAGCTTTATCTTTGGGACACCTCCTTAAGGCTTCAATGATTTCATGCAATTCAATTGCAAGCCCATACTCGTTTAATGACAGATTAACTGTTGGTACACCACATAAGTGGTCATGCGATGTCACGAAATGCCTCTCTTTGCATGTTTTTTCGTGTTTGACTCCTAATATAATAAATGAGACGACTGGATTCAGGAGGCAGCACCACCAGGCTGTGGCAACTGAGTCCAACTCCACACCGTGTGACAACTGAGGGCCTTACTCTTCTGGCCAGCTAGCAGTACCTCACCAACACTGGGAAGTGGCCTTGATTTGTTGCAGCCGTGTGCATTACATTCTGATTTCTCAGGGAAATTGTGGTGTAACAGATCTCGGCCTTTTCTCTCAGTTACATTTGTCTCACACATACAAAGACAAACAGAAGCAGAAATTGGTTCCATGTGTTTTATTGAATCAACTGATTTCTAGATAAAATAGCATGTACTGCAATTATTAGGACAATAAAACCTAATAAAAGCACCATAGTGTCAGAATGCTATGGGTTGAAATTCCTACCTACGGCATTAAGGGACTACTAGAGCACAGCAGTGTTAGCCATAATCCGCTCTTCAGGATCACTAGGAAGACACCGTCCTCCATACCTAGATATGGTAGTGGCAAAGAGGGCTGTTGGTCTTATTGAGAGTCCTCTCTCATGCAGGTGGAAACGACTTCCAGTCTCAGCAGACAGCCGCAGTGAAGTGACAGCATGCAGTGGCAGTTTTATGGTTGGAACTCTCCCTCTAACATGTAGGAGGTAGAGGGATGTTTTATAATAAAACAGCTGGTGTTCTGAGAAAACTGGCCTAACATAAGAATATGTATGTTTCTCGTGAAGTGGCAAAGATTGTGGTATTCCTACTTTGTACTGACAACATAGGGTACAGCCTTGAGCTAAGTACAGAACAAGAATGTCCTACTAAGAATGAAAACAGTTCCTAGGCTAAAGTGTATGAGATAAAAGAAATAAAACATCTTCGCAGAATGAAGCTTCTACTCAGAAATTAAAATGAACAAAATGAATTATTATTAGGCTAAAGGGCATGAGCGGCAGGCCTATTGCTAAAATGACCTGCCCATAAAACCTCACTATAATAACCTCACACCAGTTTATTCCCTCATTTATGGACTGATGCTGCTGGTTTTTGGACTCTGAGAGTGTCCCGAGGCCTGTTATAGAGACCGCAGTGCCAGTGTTCCAACACCCTACCAAAATCTATGTTGAATTGTCTATACCCAATTGGCAAGTACTGACTTACTTATAAGTCCCCAGTATATGGTGTCCAGGGCACCTAGGGCATGTAAGGCAGTGTTCACCCAGGGCTGCAGCACTGATTGTGCCACCCTGTGTGTGACAGAGTACAAAATTACTTCCAGCCTGCCACTGCTAGGTTGACTTTGCCATTTAAAGTAATGGCAAAGCCACCATTTCCTTTAATAATATATGTAAGTCTCCCCTAAGGAAGATTTATAGAGCTATGGCAGGGAGTTGTGTATTATTAAGTAGGACATATATTTTTCATATGTTTTAACAGCAACACTTTGAAATTGTTGTTTTGCTATGGAAAGTTAGTAGCCCCATTGACTAACACAGGGTTACCGGCTGGCATTCCAACCTGGCTAACTCCTGAACTGAACTACCTAAGTGGGTACTGTGAGTGTATTACAATATTCATGGCATTAAACATGACCTGATGCTCAGGTCGAATATAATGTCACAATTAAAGTAATGCAACTTTTAGAAAGTTGCCACTCTGTGACCTAGCTGGTCCAGTGGCCTTACGTGGGCACTGGCCCAGAGACAACTTACTGCCCACCTGGAGAGTAGTGTGAACAACTCCCAGGCTTAGGAGCAATAGACAACTGCAAAAATGGCAAGGTGTTACTTCCCCTTAGCAGAAAGCCACTCAGGGTGTTAGCCAAAAAGGCGAGCTTCAAAGGGGAAGCTGCCTTTGGTGGGTAAATGGTGATAACACTCCTGAGAGGCTCCCCTTTTTTAGGTAGATAGGCTGGAGAGAGGGCAGACCAGTGCCCAAACCAGTTTTCCCATGGGTGTGTTACTCCCAGGTAGCTATACCGCTAGGGTAGGCTACCAAGCTCCTTGCAGTCAACGGAAGGTTCAGACATCTTGAGGGTGGATAGAATAGTGCACCCTGGGATTGCCACACGTTGTCATAAATTTGTCACCCAGAGGGAGGGGACCTGGTAGCCCATTGACTAGTGATCACGTGGTCCCCTCAGGGCACTTTCCTGGGATAAATATAGCACCCCTGGCACTCTGAACCTTAGATCACACTGGAACTAGAACAAGGACCAAAGAAGGACTGCCCTGCTGCCCTTGGACCAGCTCAAGGAGAGGCTGCACCATTTGCTGGACTGCACCTGTTGTACTTTGGGCTAGTGAAGTTGGGACTGTGCCTGAGGCTCCTGGCATGGGGAAAAGCCATGCCCCAACCTCAGACCAAATCAGTGAATCCACAAATCAGTTGGATGATCCTCTTGGAACCAGCTTTACAGACAAAAGCGCTGAAGAAGTCCAAACCGGCAAGTTGGTAGCCACCACAGAAGATTTGCAGCTGCCAGCCGCTGGGAGCCTCAAGAGACCAATCCTTGATAGCCAAAAGTTGCACCCGAGTCAGCGGGACCCGGGAGCGCTGTCAAAGTCTGATTGGTCACCTAAACGAGACACCAGCCTCCACTAAAGGATTTTGCTGTGACCGCTGTGTAAGAAGAATGGTAGCCCAGCATCAGCTGGTCCACTACTGCATCAAAGAAGACGTTGTTGGACCCTGACCAAAGCCAGCCCACATCACTCGTGAACTGAAGAATCACCACAAAGGCACCTCTGTTGACTTTGTAGCAACCAGAGCTTCCTTGAACATCTTTTCATCCTGCATCCCCAGTATCAGGACAACTCCATTATAGTTGATGTCGGCCGTGTTGTAAGGTTTGGAACTGGATTGGAAAATATTCTAGTGACCAGGTAACTGTCCAAATCTACCCCATTGGCCCCCGACCTCCATCCTTTTGGATCTGGTCACCCAAACCGGGCTGGAGTAGCCAAACTAACTTTTACAAACTTTTGATAACTTTCCAAACTTTGTTGACCAATGTTTGTTTGCAGTTGAATTAAAAAATGCTAATATATTTAAAAATCTGTGTCTCCGGTGGATCCTCTGGTGGATTTTGCTCATCAAGGTCCCTAAAAATTATTAAAAATATAATCTATTTTCATAAATTGGTGTCCTGGTTATTTAGTGTTGCATGACTTTCTTATTCTGTTTGGTATTATTAAGTGACTTACACTAAGTTCCTCTGTGCACGCCTTGCTGCTTGAAAGCCATAGCTACCCACAATTGAGCATTAGGCTGTTCAAACGAGTCTGACTGGATCCAAGACATTTTTTGAGAGTGTATTCCAGGATAAGGCCCCCAGTCATATCATATAATATACCCAAATTCTCACATGCTGTGAAAAACTTTTATAAACCGCCTTGAAATGCTTTACCCTGATACCTGGTGCAATCACCCTTCAAATGTGGCCTCTGGTTGCTTTTTAAAGAAAGGGTTATTGATCACTTTCCAAAATCCACTAGAGTCTTTCATTTTTCTAGCTGTAAGCACTTCCTGATCAATGCACAATCTCATGAGACTTTTTTTAACTAACTTCATCAAATTGGCGTGTGATCTAGTACACTTGAAATCAAACCGTCGCATGGATTCTGCTGGCGAATAGCCATTTGACAGGTTAACACCTCCCTGACCGAAAGGCTCAATGACTCAAAACGTGTAATAATATTGGGTGGAACTTTCTCGTCATTGAAACACATAAGTATTACCTCGATGTTATGCCTACTGCTAAATGTCGCAGATTTATCTGCCCACTCCCACTTTTTACTGGACGCTAAAAGTGTTAAAGGACTAATGGGCTTACTATGCGATTTGCTATAAATCAGAAACATAGCAAGCAGATTATGATCACTAAACGTATTTTACTGAACATGCTAAGAAAATTATCAGAAAACAAGATAAAATGGATAAAACTCAAGCATTCTCTTCCCCTAAATGTGGGCTTAAAACCAATGAATCTACAAGGGAATCACAAGCAAAACGCCAACGGTTTTTAACAAGGAGTTCATTTAATGCATTCCCACAGGGTTTGTGGATAAAGGCCCTCATTCCGAGCCTGGCGGGCGGCGGAGGCCGCCCGCCAGGCTTCCCCCCTCCGAAATACCGCTCTGCGGTCGTAAGACCGCGGAGGGTATTCCGAGTTTTCCCCTGGGCTGGCGGGCGGTCTTCACAAGACCGCCCGCCAGCCCAGAGGAAAACTCCCTTCCCACGATGACGCCGGCTCGTAATAGAGCCGGCGGAGTGGGAAGGTGCGACGGGTGCAGTTGCACCCGTCGCGTATTTCAGTGTCTGCTTTGCAGACACTGAAATACTTTTAGGGGCCCTCTTACGGGGGCCCCTGCGACTCCCCCTCCCGCCATCCGGTTCCCGGCGGGAGAACCGCCAGGAACTGGATGGCGGGAGGGGGAGTCGGAATCCCCATGCCGGCGCAGCATGCTGCGCCGGCTTGGAGGATTCCTTTGGGGCAGCGGGAAACCGGCGGGAGACCGCCGGTTTCCCTTCTCTGACCGCGGCTGAGCCGCCGCGGTCAGAATGCCCCGCGGGGCACCGCCGGCCTGTCGGCGGTGCCACCGCGTCCCACGGCCCTGGCGGACTTGTTCCGCCAGGGTCGTAATGACCCCCAAAGTGTACTAAATGAACTCCTTGCACCTCACTCAGTCTACCGGCCCCTGTGCATGCTCTCTCACAACATCAGGTGTTAAAATCACCCACCCATAATTAAAGAAAGTGACACGTTAGCGTTAATGTAGGCTCTCTCAAACTCCCTCCAAACAACATTGACGGTTTCACAATAATAAACATCCAAAAAATTGTTATAGAAATTAACTGAATAATCTTAGACTAGAACTCGAGCCAAATTAGCTGGAAAGACCGGGGAGCTAGATTTGTTTTTAACAACCCGACCCTGGAGTGTAGAAGAGATTAGAGTTAATACCCGCCCCCATCCCATCCCCAAACACAAAACACAGATGTAGCCAGTGGAAAAAATAAAATATAACCATCAAAATGCCACGATTTAATGGACCGTGTTTCTGGAGAGAAATAATGTCATAGCAGCGTATTAAATCTAGACATTAATTATTATTTATTTTTTGTATTTTTTAACCCAAACTGGTTACATTGTAGGACCCCCTCTTGCTTGTGTTGGGCGATGTATTGATGTGGTGCCCTCCAAGTTTCCTAGTAATCCAGGATTGTCTTTATTATGTTCAATAAGACTGGCTAGAGACATATGCATCCCATAATTAGGGTCAGACGTCATGTAAAAAATTAAAGGACAGGATATTGTTTGTCAGTCAACAAGATTGCTCTCCGCAAAAATAACAAATCTGTTCTGAAGCAGGACCTGCTGTACTGAATATGTTGGGACCTCTTGACCCCATACCATTGGTGTATTTTGGTAGTTCAAAACAAGATCTTGGCCCAGAAAAATACTCCAAAAGAACAGCGTCTATATTGCTGTAGCTCAGTTTGATGTTGCAGTCTCTAGAAAATACTTCTCATCATGAGTTCGTTTTAAAACAACTAAACAATCACTTGCATCTCGTGTTGGACTATTGCCAATCCAGACTACTCTCTGGACCATGAAAGCTCCTTGTGTGGAGTAGATCTGTCTTTAAGGCGGACGTTAAATCAGAGTGTGACTTTGTTGAGTAATTGATGGTGTCTCTCTACCCTACTAGGCCAGAGGAGGAATTCCAGTTAAAATAATTATATATGGAGTAGTTGCCGACAGCAGATTCAAAATGCACTTCTGTGCATCCTGTGAAAGGCATACTTTCCAAATTCTATGTAATGTGACCCCAGAATGATTATAAGTGCCCAGATTGGAATTTATGGGTTTGCTCTTCATTATGGAGCCGGCAGGTAAAAGGACCCGGGTGACCGGCCTCTCGTCATGGGTAGAAGTTGATGTGTCTTTCTTAAGAAAAGCAGGTCTGCGCTCTGCTCTTGTACTGAGCCCCGTGATAAAATTTTCAATTGCCCCAAGGTGGTTTGCCACTGCAGCTGTAAAGGTGACCAAACATTCCTCTAAGGCCCATAGTTATACTTTTTGACGCAAATCAGCGCTAGCACAGATTTGTGTCAAAAAGTTTAATGCCAGCTAACGCCATTCCAACGCGCCAGCCGGGCGCCTTATTTATGGAATGATGGTAGATGGCACTGCGGCCTGGTTAGCGTCAAAATAAATGACAGTAACCGGGCAGTGAAGGCGAAGTGAAGACTGGGGGCTGTGCACCAAATAATGGTGCAAGTCAGGTAAGAGTCAAAAATATTGGCTCTAACCTGACTAGCGCCATTTTTTGATGCACTACCCCCATGGAAATGACTCCTGTCTTAGAAAAGACAGGAGTCATGCCCCCCTGCCCAATGGCCATGCCCAGGGGACTTCTGTGCCCTGGGCATGGCCATTGGGCACAGTGGCATGTAGGGGGGGGGGGGGCAGGTTAGGCCCCCTTATGCCACTTAAAAAAAAAAATACTTACCTACACTTACCTGCACTCACCATAGATGGGTCCCCCCATCCATGGGTGTCCTCCAGGGGTGGGCGAGGGTGGCAGGGGGTGTCCCTGGGTGCAGGGAAGGGCACCTGTGCACTGCCTCCATGGTCTGCCACCATGGAAATGAGCCCACAGGTCCCCTAACGCCTGCTCTGACCCAGGCGTTAAAAAACAGCACAAATCCGGCTTGGCGCTATGTTTTAAGGCCCGCCTCCTCCTGTGCGTCATTTTGACGCCAGAGGATAAATAAAGCGCACATGCCCTAGAGACATTTTTTGCATGGAAACCCCTACCTTGCATGTCATTAGCGCAAGGTAGGTTTTCACGAACAAAAAATGGCGCACACTCCAAAACTTTGGTGCTAGACGGGTCTAGCGCCAAAGTATAAATATGGAGTTCAAATTACGCCGAATTTGCGCCAAAAGAAATGACACAAATCTGGCGCAGAGTATAAATATGAGCCTAAGTGAGCAAAAGCAAGATTAGAACCGTTTTTATGCATAGTCTCTTACCGCAGGTTTTCCAGATGTCATTTCGGGAAGACTGAGCAGGAGGCTGTACAAAGGTTTTTTTTAAACTCACTTTGCAGAAGCACTCATGCCTTTTTAGGTTTCGCCTGCACAGCGCTTGTGCTGTGCTTTCTTAAAAAGGGCTTACATCCCACCCTTGCTTTTTATTGGTTCCTGTACTTGCCACTTACATTTCCTCCTTTTCTATTGGCTGTAGCATACTATTCCTGTTGTTCCTCGTGTGCTTCTCTTTCGAATCTCTCGGGGCCCAAGTACTGTTTTTATCTGCTTTCGCTTTGCTGTAACCTCTTGTCAGTACCTCTGTGTGCTTCAAGCAGTCACCAGTCCCCCGCTCCCGGGCCAAAGCAAGACCCACTTTAATGCTCCCTTTTAAGCAGCGCACTCACCAGTTCCCCGGGCTGAAAGTGGGACCCACTGTCGTGCCCCCTTGAAAAACCACCAACTGAGAGGCCGGCGCTTGCAGAGACCCGACGGATCCTGCAAAGCCATCTTTCCAGGTGACTAATTCTTGAGCATTGTTGATGATGCTGCCACTATGTCTTCTGTGAAGAAGTCTCCCTCTAGTTTCCTTTTTGTTTTCTTGTTTTGTTTCCCTCATGATCTTCCTTGTTGTGGTTGACTGCTTTGTTGCTTCCCCTTCCTGATTTCACCAGACCCCTCGCTCTGTTGCTTCGCCTGCCCTTTGACTGCTTTCACCCACCCTCTCCCTTCATCGCTTGGCCCCTTGCTGCTTTCTCCCACCCAGAGTCCTTACATTATGTCACAGGTGCCTCACAATCAAAACGTCCAGCATCATAATGACAGACAGCAGGCGCTTCCGAGCTTCGTCCAGGGTAGGAAGCTCTGTATCAGTGCATCTGAGTTATCACTTAGGTAGCAAAACATAATGAAATAGCGTGAATTATAAGCTAGCCAGCCT
The DNA here is from genome assembly GCF_031143425.1 of Pleurodeles waltl. Classification (NCBI taxonomy): domain Eukaryota; kingdom Metazoa; phylum Chordata; class Amphibia; order Caudata; family Salamandridae; genus Pleurodeles; species Pleurodeles waltl. The sequence goes on along the minus strand of NC_090444.1, from coordinate 1,095,029,939 downwards.
CAAACTGAAACAAGGTTGCAGCATGTGCAGGCAGACCAGTACTACCACTGTAAAGGAAAGCATGCTGTTAACTATACACTTCGTTAACGAAGACAATCAGGTTGTCCTGTAAATTGTAGACTCGGAGTCACAGTGACCACAATCGCTTCCACACACCTCACCCAGAGTAGTAAGCACTATATAAATGCAATCGCAATTTCAGTAGGATTAGAGAATACGAAAATGCAGACTTCACATTATTAATGACATTGGCCACTGGAGCGCACATCCAAAGGTCGACTGGCACAGAGCAGTGTCTGCTGTTTTCAAAGTCTGCTTCCCTGCCACTCCTCGTTGACGGTCTTTGAAGCTGTGTGTTCAGGGTAGTAAATAGACCCCACTAGGGTGTCAAAGATAGCTGTCTGTAACAGATGATACTGTTAGCAAATGTAATGATGTACTTTTGGTGGCCTCAGGAAAATTAAAGAATTAGTTAATTGTATTAATCCAAAAAGCTGGTTACAACGTGCAATATGAATTTCACACACATACCTGTTCATACAGCATGGCCCCGGGTTCATCGATTTGCTCATCTATTTTACTCCTACCATCCAAACGTGACCAGTAAAGTCACACGCATGCACACAAAACACATGGAGGTCTCTGCAGTAGGCACATTAACTCCCAAGCACTAGGCTGCCTTTGAGTTTCTAGACGGTCGCGCCTCACACAGGGCCTCATTGCGAGTCTGGCAGTCTGAGGACCGCCATGTTGCCGCCACAGATGACGGTAGCCATCTGCAGGCCGGTGGAGACCATGTTTCCGCCGGACAGATTACGAGGTTGCACACCGCTAAGATTTCCGCTGCAGTCGCACCACCACGAAAACCCAGACGGAAACCAACTGTATAAAAGGGGACACTCACCTTCAGGAAACCATACTCGTCTGGACCCGCCATGGAACCACAACTACACGTCTTATCGCTGCACCTGCTCGCCCAATGACTACGGAATCAGGGACAACAACAGCAACTGTGAGTACACACACTTACCTGTCACTGTTGTAAAATGTCAAAGTACCTACTCACACACCACAAACCAATTGGGAACAAGGGGCAAGGGCGACACACACTCACAGATTGCCACATACACACACACGCACAAACACAGTACACATACTACGGCCATCACACACACAAACATGTCAATAACACACACCTACCCCAAGAAACACAGCACCGGCACAGTCACATACAACAACACATAACACCATCAAATGACTCCACAACCGCAACACCATCAAAGCATTGGTAAGAACCCACAACAGACACTATCCATTGACAAATCACACATACAACACAACGTACCACCAACAGGGAACGAATATACACTATCACACAACCATACAACGCATCAATCGACATACCCCGACAAACACACAACACAATGTATCTGAAATACCATTCATCACACTCGCTCATGCACGCAATCCAAGCACACAAAGGTACACAACACAGCAACACACACATGTCAACACAAACACAACTCAATACCATTACAACAACATGTCTCCATCACTGGGGGACAAATGCACTGCACACAACCTCACATGCTGCCCAGACAAAACAGGTAGCACAAACACCACTTACACACAAATACTCATGTGCAAACAATGTCAGCCAGGAACAGATATGTCCTAATAAAAGAAATGCAGGACAAAGATGTAACTTCGAAACCAATAACTGGTTGGCCCAATTATATTATGAAGGAATAAATAATTTAAAAATGTCCAAGGCCAGAAGCCAGTCGAAGACAACAATGTGCAACATGCAAACAGTGTACCCCCAACTTGATTCCTGACTGCCTTGTAACCTACTCAGGTAGGGGCATCAAGGGGGCAGGCAGGCATCTCGGGGATCAACGGGGGGCAGGATGGGGATGTTTGAGCTTTGGTTTGGGAGGGGGACCTTTGAGTTTGGGCTTGGGAGGGTAGGGTTTAGGCCTAGGCTTAGGGGAGGGTGGGGTACTCTTGGGAGGGTTTGACTTCTTGGCAGGGGGAGGTGGAAGGGACAGGCCTGGGGAGGGATACGAAGCGTTTAGGGTTCTCACGGGGAAAGAGGAATAGGGAAAAGATCAAAACATGAAAGAAACAACTTTTTAGACACACAGGGATGGTCATCAGAAGGGGGTTTGGGAGTGGAGGGTGAGGAAGTGGTTGTCTGACATGTCAGTGTGGGTGTTGTGCGTGTGTGTGTGTGTGGTATGTATGCTTGTGGGTGGTGGGTGTCTGTTGGGTGGGTAAGTGATGGCGTTTATGTGAATGGGACTAAGGGGAGGTGGAAGTGCTGGGGGATGCTGTGGTGGGTGGGTGACTGTTGGGGTGGTGAAGGCAGGTATGGTGGATGTGCTGCATTGTAGGTGTGTCTGCAGATGTGGTGACTGGGGTGGATTTCTGAGGGTCTGCTGATTTGCTGTCTGTGGGTAAGATAGGTGTAGTGGCTGGATCTGTGAACGATGCTGTGGTGTCTGCAGTTCTGTCTGATGTACTGTATGTGATGCTGAGGTGGTGGGGTGTCAGGGCAGGTTGTGAGTGTTGCTGTGTCTGCAGGTGTATGTTGTTTGTGTGCATGCCGGTGGAGTGGCTTGTGTTGCTTGTGTTTGTCTGAGCTACCCTTGGATGCTGAGGTGGATGCATGCTTGCCTGTCTGTGTGCTTTGGCTGGGTCGGGGAAGAGGAGTTTGGGATTGGGAAGAGGAAGGTGGAGGGGGGATGGGAGACAAAGTTGACTGGCTGCCATCAGTGAGGAGGCCAAAGCCTGAAAGGATCTCTATAGGCCAGCCAGTGCACAGTGAATGCCCTTCAGGAATGCATTACTCTGTTGGACTTAAGTTGCAAGTCTTTGGATGGCATTCACGATGGTCGACTGACCCACAGATATTGACCTCAGGAAGTCAATAGCTTCCTCACTGAGGGCAGAAGGGATGACAGGGGCTGGGGCAGAGGTGCCTGCGGCAAAGGATACGCCCTCCCTCTTGGGTGTGCAGACACGGCTAAGTGGGTGGGGAGCTACAGGGAGGGTGGTGGTAGAAAGAGGGGTGGCGGACAAAGATGGTGCTGGGGTAGTCCCAGATGGGTCCGCGAACACTAGGGAATGTCCACTAGAGGAGGATCCCGGGGATGATGACGTTGATCCTGTCTCCTCCATGGCACTCCCCTCACCCCCTGGGCCACTGGTTCCCTTGCTGTGAGTGGTCTCAGCACTCCAGTTCCTGTGGCTGGCAGCTTCTCCACACATCTGTACCCTGTCTCCTTCACCTGCTGATGCACACAAACACAGAGAGAGAGGGAGAGAGAGAGAGATAGAGAGAAAGGGTCATCACATTATTCACACACACATACATTACAACATGCACAAGAGTAGCTATACATCTCCTGCTAGGAAAGGCCTTGTCAAATACCCTTCATAGCCTACATCATGTCACAAGAAGATACTTCCAACTTTCCAATTTGACAACAGTCTCACTGACAACATAAGCCAACCATCTGACCACTACTTGACCATCCCATTAAATCACCTGTTACTCAAAAGCAGCATGCACTAGATGGATTGGCAAAGCCAAAACATGTATCCCCATACAGCTCATCACTGTCCACCAAAACATAAGTCTAAGGAAATGCAGGGGACTGATATCACAATATCATGCCTACTCCAACTCCATTCCTGCCCAGTCCATCACCAGAAGTCGTGTTCCATGAAGAGTAAGTCATCACACTTCATGCACGACACAGCATCTTGTCTTCCAATCACATGCCTAACTGGTCATTCTGTACATTACTCACAAAATGGCATAATCTGAGGAATATACTATGTATCATTTTCATACAGTGGGCATTACCAATTTGCAGTACTTGTATGGGAAACATCTATACTAGCTATAGATTCATCAGGAGTTTCTGCACCCACTAATCAGATGCATAGGCACATAAACAGCAAGTCTGTGTACTGCTATTGGGGTCTACCTAGCACACAGGATACATCCACAAACAACCACAGGAAGCATAGATACCTTAACAATACCACGGACACCATACATTGTGCCTGAAGGGCTTATATCATTCCACTAGATATACTGAATAGAAGCCTCTAAATGATAACATAACAACACCTATATCACTATTGTCCTGATATGTGATCCTCACTACCTAAGTACAGAGTTAACACTTATACAACTGATAATCAGTTTAATTATGAATGACACATACTCCTAGAAGAAAGTTATTTAACTTACAACATATCCAACAACACCTACAGGTGTATATGATATGTAACATCTGCTACACCATCAAGTCAGGCAGAAATGAGCATAACCATAACTGTCTAAACAGCCTCAGGTGAGGTAAAGTAAGTCTGGTAAAAATAATGCAACAAAATATAATCAGACATGAAGTATCAATTGACACATGATGTTGGCAGCAAATAGCATATATTGCACTCAAATAGGTATGGCATTGGCCTATCTAGAATGTACAATATACATGGGTTAAGGGTTAAGCAGCCTAGCCACTTGCTTTCTCTACAACAAACACATTGGGATACAAGTTCATTTTAAACATGTCACTGATATACCATGAAATGTGACGGTCTAATTGACTATATGAGTTCCACATTGTGGAATGTCCACCCTTATCAGACTTCACAATTCCCATTGTATGAATATGACATTAAGATGGGGACACATTCTCAAACCTCATAGGGACAGTTCTAAGTTGACCGCAACAAAAGCCAGATTTGGATGCCAACCTCACATGCAGTGTACAAATATTTCAGGACACAGGATTACTTGGCCCTGTAATTCATCTGTCAGACCCACTGTTGTACATAGAGCAAGTCCTGTGAAATAGGAGTGGTCAGACACCTTAGAGCAACATGACTCACAATTTGGATGAATGGGCTTGGGGACACTAGTTGGGAAGAATGACACAGCAGGGAAGATTTATAAATGGCTGAGTACAGTCACACATATGACTCAGTCACATGTGCATCTCCACATGCAGTCATACTATTTGCTAAATTCAGGTGATCAACATGTTTCCATGGTCATTACAATGGCCACATCTGTGTCTGCATATTGGCTACTTGAGTACCATGTATTCCTGGTAGTCAACATGCCTGTAGCACCTACAACATCTTCACAGATGAAATGCTTAGACAGCATACAAAAAGTACATGGGTTCTGTCAGTACTTATCCCCTTGTGGCTGCTGTGCAGCCCTCAAATTCCAATCCACCTCAGGGTAGGCCACGGCCAAAATGTAGGCCACTGGGGGGGGTCAAAGTCCGACAGGCATCCCTCCCTCGTTGAGAGGTCATCCCCAGCTGGGCCTCTGCGGTCTTCAGGTCCTCCCACTGGTTCCTACTGTGGGTGCTTCGCTGGCTGTGGACCCCCAGGGTCCGCACTTGCTTGGAGATGGCACGCCAGATACCCTTCTTATGATGGGCGTTGACCTGCATGGATGACACATATAAAAGGAGAAAGTCATGTCCATATGCACCATACTAATAGCAGTGGACAGCACACATCAGTAACAGCAAGTAGGCAAACAATCCCATCTTCTCAGCTCTCACTCCTTCACAAAATACCATCTGCATGCATCTACACCTTCACTAGTTTACATAAATGGACACCTTCATTCACCACACCTATCACACATTGGTATGACGCTGGACTCCCCTGCACCTCTGGTGCCCCATATAGCTGTTCATAGAGGGGGTAGGACCTCCTCCACTAGCTTCTCCAACTCTTCAGGAGTAAAGGCAGGGGCCTATCAGCTGCAGGACGTGGCATGATAGCTCCCAGAGGCAGTCTACTGCAGCTCAGGTTGTGGAGGTCTTGCTTACAGCAGTTTCAGAAGTCAAGTGAGCAATGCTGCTGAAGATGGCGGTTACGCCCGCCACATACAAAACCGTCACCGCCGGCGGACATCACCATTGGTCCAAGTGCTCCAAAGGCAGCAATGTGTTCCAATGGCAAATAACACAGCGGGTGTGACCACCTACTGCCATGACGACTTCCGCCCGTGGACTTGGGTCACTTCCACATGTCCAGTACGGTAGGTCAGGCGGCTGCTATTTTGAGTATTTCAAGTATGGAAGTGTAAAATGATCTGTGTCATTAAACTATGCCCCACATTGTGCAGTAGATCTGTAACCCCTGTCCTCATGTTTAGGTGACTTTTTGTGCATCTGTATTGTCAAAGCAATGTTGTTGTGGGATATGTTGTGACAGTAATGTTCAACCACTCAGAGGTTCCTATGTGTTTCAAAATTTTCAATAATGTCCCAAAATATGTGTGACGCATGTCTAAACAAATCGTCTTACAAACATGTACAGTAACAGAGGTGAATTATTAAGTGTAATCCCATATTTATTTGAGGCAATATTGACCAAGGAGAGTGTCATCGGATGCATAGCTATGTGCTGCACTGTATATGTCAGAGGTAGTAGCCATCCTCGAAAGCTGTTATGTGTGAGTAAGTTATTAAACTGTATTTGATGTGTGCATTCTTCATGTCACATACTATGTTTACATGTTTTCACATAGTTACCCTGTCATGAGGAGAGGAAGACAACCACCAGTCGACAGTCCACTAGAAGACCTGCCCACCATGGAGGAAAGACATTGAATTTAGACATATCGTCTGAATTGTACTACTATCATGGATCTTTGTAAACAGTTGGAGTCAGATCTGTTGCCTGCCATTCGCATTTCCTATAGCATATCTCCCACTGTTCAAGTCTTGTCAGTGCTACACTTCCTGGCCACTGGCTCCTTTCAGAATACAGTGGCTTTTACTGCAGGAATGTCTCAGCCCATGTTTAGTCTGGTTTTGAAGGATGTACTGTGTGCATTGTTGAAACACCTGGACAGCTACATCAGGTTTCCCCAATGAGCGGATTTGGCCTAAGTGAAGGCACACTTCTATGCAATCGGACACATTCCACATCTGATTGGAGCCATTGATGGTACCCATGTAGCCTTGGTTCCCCCCAGTGCCAATGAACAGTGGTATAGGAACAGGAAAAACTACCACTCCATCAGGGTTCAGGTGGTGTGTCTGGCAGGCCAGTACATTTTACAAGTCACAGCAAAGTATCCAGGATAAGTCCATGATTCCTTCATCATATGAAACAGCAATGTCCCACTGCTATTGACACAACTCCACACAGAGAGGGCCTGGCTGGTTGTTAAATGATAATTGAAATTTGTATTTTCAATGTATGTTTCCTGCCATCACAATGTTGATGGTCCCTCATACATGTAGGTGTTGTTCCTCCGTTTTCTTCACATGTGACTCTGGCTATCCAAACCATCCTTGGCTTTTGACACCAGTGAAGAACCCAACACCGCCAGGGGAAGTCCGCTACAATGAGGCCCACGGGAGGACAAGACGTGTAGTTGAGCTGACTTTTGTGCTCCTAAAGGCACGATTTAGGTGATTGGACTTATCAGGAGGAGCCTTCCTCTCCTCACCCACATGTCACATTATAGTTGCCTGCTGCATGCTCCACAATCTTGCCCTGAGACATCAGATCCCATTAATGCCAGTTGAGGGGGAGGCAGCAGTACCTGTGGGTGGAAATGCAGAATTGCCAAGTAATGAAGAGCCAGAGGAAAATGAAGCAGAAGACTCTAGGGCAAATCTCATCAATCAGTACTTCAACTGACTAATAGGAATGTGAAGTTGACATATTGTTGTGATGTCATTGTGCAAGCAGATGTTGATGGGTAGCATGTCACCTGTTTTCTTCCATCATCTGTGGGGGTGTAAGTCAAACAAAGTAGTGGCTATGCATATGGTTCGCACCTCCTTATGTGTACATATCGATGTATTGTTCATATAATGAGCTTGTTCCAGCCAAGGGTGCCCACCAGTACTGCACCCAGCCACTATAGGTGCAAATTAGTTGGTGAAGACACCAGCATAGAACATGAAGAAAATATGTATCGGGCACACCCAAAAAGTCCAAGAAGTCCAAACTTTACTATGCTTGCAGGTCAGCGCGTAATACGAGTATATGGTGAATCATGAGGATTTTATTCGTCCTTTGGCAAGAGATTCAAACCAAGGAAACGGTAAGTTCAATGGAAAAAACATCCAAACACCCGACACATGTTTCGTCTAAAAGACTTTTTCAAGGCTGTAAAGCGAGTATACAAAAACAGAAACTTGTAATGGTGCAATAATACTATTTATTTTCAAAAACACACAATAAGAAAATGTTTTGCTCCTACACAGAGAGAGCACAACAGTCAAAAAAGTAGCAATCGAAATTAGAGAAGCAAAACAAAAGGAGCAGTACACCAGAGGGATCCAAAAAAAGTGTAACTTCCTAATATAGTCGAAAACATAGTACTAAAAGAAGGAAAGAATAAACAAGTGTTTACCCCGCAAAAAGAGTGCACCCGTGTGTGAGTAACCAGATAACACACGTCGTAGATAACTAAGACACCGAAAAGGCATGTTTATATACAAAAAGAGAATGTATGATATGAAAAAACAAAGAATACCGAACCACAATACAGTCCTGAAATATCACCAAAAGATGTATATGCCCACCCAGTGTATCGACCAACATGAACAGCAGTATGACCACAGCACACAGAATAGTATGATCACAGTTCGTATTGAGGAAAAGTATCCCTGGTGTTCAGGTTCAGGATGTGGAGAACAAAATAGAAAAGTCCACAGTCGATGATGCACAGTGTCTTTATTTGTAGGCACAGTTTGCCACAGACTTGCGTTGTCTTCGAGAAACAGCCAACACGTGTTTCGTCACACAGGTGACTTCATCAAGGCTGCAAAACAGTAATTGGTGCACATTGGTATGTAGGAGTATTCTTAGGTAAGTAGGTTTAATCTATGTCCACATGAGACTAGTGCCCGTGTTGCGCTATAATCAAGTGATTAAGCATGCACATCCATGTCCGTGAAATAAAGAGGAGCAGGCATGGCAATCCGAAACGGTATGTGGGAACAGTAGTTCATTATATATAAGAAAAGACAGGTAGGGAAAGGAGAGAATTGAACAAGAAGAGAGCGGATCCTTTACCAAGAAAGCGTGCAAGGGTGTGCTAGTTCTATCCGTTGTGTTACCCCAAAGAGGCGTGATTTATACGTGAAGTTAAATGTGTGAAGTAAATGGAGAGCAGAGAAGAAATCGTATGTACAAAAAGGGTAAAAAGGTGGTAAAAAATGAAGTCATACCTGGGCCGTCCGGCCAGGGAAATGAGTATTGGGTAAAGTCGATGGTGGTGTAAGTGAGTACTATGTAGTAGAAAGGCTCTGGAAGAAATGGTATAGACTAGTCAAAAGATGGCTCAACTACAGCCGTACAGGCTAAAGAGAACACATGATAGTAATCATAAGGGAAGCGTACAACAATACTAACTTGTAATGCAGATTACGTTTACAGCAAAATGACTCACGGCGGTTGGTGAGTGGAGATCCAGTGGAAGGCAGGTGAGCGAGACAGGCCCTGATAAGCCTTGGGTCGGGACCCTGCGAGGGTAACAGAGTGAGAATTAGGAATTTAAGGGGTAATGTGGTGGGCACTCGCTATATAGAGGACTTGCAGGTAAATTTAGAGTACCAACGGAAAGGCAGTACAGATGATGAATTTATGCGCAAAAAGTGTTATACTTATAAAAGTGTTACACTTATAAAAGTGTAAGGGCAATTTGAAACTAATGGCACAACAAACACAAGGGAGGGCATAACAACTCGCTCCACTGCGAGAACGCAAAGGTCATGATTGGTACCCCACACCAGGATCTACTCACTGCAACAGAGGACTCTGTACAGGTCATGAACCTATCAAATGCTGACTTGTCTATTCATGAAATAAACATCTTGAAAAAAGGTTTGGGCTTCTGTCCTACTTCTACACCAAACTATATCAACATACATGTTGATCTTTTCAAATTTGTCCGCAATCTGAAACTCAAAAAGTTATTTCATAACAAACCCCACCACAAGAGGGACCCCCACAGTCCAACACCGGCTTGCAACCAATCCATCAGGGATCTGCAGGACATCCACACGGTTCTCTCACTTGATAATACCTCTACATCCCCCCCAAGTTTGGACGAGTTACGGGTCCAGCTTGACATTCCATCCAACCTGGATCTTGATAGTGGGCTCAAACCCAAATCCACTTTTGTCCCTCTGTTACCTCCTGACAACTACATCGATGTTTTTCATAAAGCGGTTAGCACTGAACTTTTCCACCTTGAGGACAAATCCAGGATTTGCACACATAGACACAATAACAATCTCAACCAGAAAGAGATTTTGGCCTTACTGAGACTCTCAAAATCCACTGACTTAGTGATCAAAGAGGCTGATAAAAGGGGAAACGTTGTGGTCATGAACAGATCTGACTACCTGATGGAAATCGACAGACAACTTGGTGACACACAAGCTTACATTCCGATTCAGGCTAACCCTCTCCCTGCCATTTCCACTCTAATTGTAAACAAACTGACCCATTGGAAGAATCTTTGTCTGCTTTCTGATCTTGAATACAGATACCTGTTCGTCGCGGCACCCCGGGCACCGTTTATATATATTTTACCTAAGGTACACAAAACAGGTAGCTTTCCACCAGGGAGACCCCTCATTTCGGGCATTGACTCACCAACGGAACATATCTCTGAATACATAGATTCCTTTCTTCAGCCCATGGTACGCAACCTTCCCTCTCACATCCAAGACACCAGGGACTTACTTTGTCAACTTGAAGACGTTGAATGGACAGAGGAATGTCTGTTTGTTAGCCTCGATGTCAGTTCACTGTACACTTCTATTCCTCTTGAAATGGGCCTAGAGATGCACTCGGAAACTCTCAACGTTCGAGATGCCACACTCTATGAACACACACTTATGCTTCTCGATCTTACACGCCTGGTACTGGAAAATAATGTGTTCATACACAATGGGAACTGGTACCGACAATGCCAGGGGGTTGCGATGGGAGACACATTTTCTCCCTCCTATGCAAATCTCTACATGGGTCAATTCAAAAAGGTACATTTATGGTCCAACTGCCCGACACACATCACCCAACACGTTTTGTACTGGGGGAGATACATAGACGATATTCTAGTGATTTGGACAGGCAGTATTTCCGACCTCAGCATACTCATATGCCACCTTAACAAAAACAAGTTTAACCTAACATTCACACATAAGGTTGACCGTGCTCAAATTGAGTTCTTAGATCTCCTTCTGTACATCACTGACAATAAGATTACATCCAGACTGTACAAAAAACCGACAGCATGTAACTCTATTCTACACGCACAAAGTGCTCATCCCTTTACACAAATCAGAGCCATTCCCTACGGGGAAATGATTAGGGTTCGGCGCAATTGCACCGACACTCACATTTTCAAACAGGAACTCGATAACCTGACACAACGCTTCTGAGCACGGGGCTACACGAACCAACTCATCTCGACCGCCAGTAAACGTGTCTCCTCCAAAGACCAACACTCTTTACTCGTCAGAAGCACCAGAAAGGCTCCAAATACTGACTCCACTAAACGCCCTGTCTCCTTTATCACCCAATACAGTCCTGCCAGCAAAATTGTGCATCGCATTCTCAAAAAACATTGGCATTTACTGCTGTTGGACTCATGTCTAAAGGACTACATCAACAGATCACCCACTATGACACACAGCAGAGGACGTACACTTAGAAACATTCTATGTCCTAGTTTCCTCGTTCCCCACACACAAACACATCCCTCATCCTGGATTCCAGAAAAACCAAAAGGCTTCTTCAAGTGTGGTTGCTGCATATCGTGCCAACTGGCTCTTAACAAAATTACATCCTTTTCCTACAACACCAAGACCATTTACCACATTAGAGACTTTATCAACTGCAACACAAGATTCACAGTCTACTGTGTCATTTGTGTATGTGGCCTTATCTACGTAGGCAGCACAATACGCCCATTCAAGGAACGCATTCAGGAACACGTGAGAGCCATCAGAAACTACAACACCACATACCCATTTGCTGTACATTTCAATACTCTACACGGTGAGAGTGATCTCATCAAGGTCAGGTTTCATGGGATTGCTCATGTTTTCAGGTCACCCAGATGGGGTGACAGAACCAAGGACCTTCACAAATGTGAGGCAAAATGGATTTTAAAACTTAGCGCAGTGGAACAGGGACTTAACACTGATCGCGAATTGCACTTTTTTCTTACCTAAACTGTGGTAACACCCGGGGGCTCTCTGGCCTTTACAACATCACCATATTGTACCACATAACTGTATGTATATACCTATGCCTATGTATACGACCACTGTATAAATTCTGTGTATACACTTATTTGCCTGGACCAGTGACTTAACACTGATTGCGAATTGCATTTTTTTCTTACTTAAATTGTGGTAACACCCGGGGGCTCTCTGACCTTTACAACATCACCATATTGTACCACATAACTGTTTGTTTATACTTATGGCTGTGTATACAACCACTGTTAAAATTCTGTGTAAATACTTACTTGCCTGGACCGGCACTACTTTTTCACATTGTAATTCCCTAACTGGACATTATTTTAGAACGATGATTGTTTCTCCGTATGTTTGAGTCCAACAATTGAACTCTGTTGCATGCTTATATGATGAGGGTTTGGTTATCGCACCCATTCTCTCAAGATATGTTATTGCCTTTTTGCACATACTGAACAGTGCCATGTATTTCACATTTCTCACCTTTCTGTGTCACCAGCATGTTCACTTCGATTGGCTTTCTCTCCCATACTCAATTTTCAAATACTTATGGGCCACCACTTGATATTTACGATACAGATACATTTCTTACCACTCTTTACCAATAATTCCTGCCATTTTAAGATGGCCGCCTCCTTTTCCTAGTCTGTACTCCCAGACGACATCGCAATCATATGAGTCCTTCCTCTATGCTGCTCATTCAGCTTACTTAATTGAACGAGCGCGGAGCATCGGTTACACCGAGACGCGCTTGAGCTACACTTGACGACCGTTCCACTGTTTGTACAGGTATGTTCAGACTCGCTTTTACCCGCTAGACGCATATGTCCCCTTACTCGTAATTTAGTGTTCCCCTCAGCGTACTGCGCCCTCCCACATAGGTTTACTTACTTTAACTTACATATAAGCGTTTCTTACTGGTTTGGGCATTTCCTAATTACCTTAACGGCTGTCCCACGCGCCAACACTCACATGGGAATGTGCCTCTCCCTTGATTTACATGTATCGGCATGCTTGTTTGCCATCCATATTAATACGATCTCACTGCTCTATGGCACACTCAGTGCCTCGGACGACGTTTTTTAAACCAGGAACTGAATTACTCATCCAGCACGCTGGAATACGCTTCAGCGTGGCTGACCGAGACCTTTTTGAGTCTTGGGACTGCCACTAGTTTCAAATTGCCCTTACCAACTGTATAACACTTTTTGCGCATAAATTCATCATCTGTACTGCCTTTCCGTTGGTACTCTAAATTTACCCGCAAGTCCTCTATATAGCGAGTGCCCACCACATTACCCCTTAAATTCCTAATTCTCACTCTGTTACCCTCGCAGGGTCCCGACCCAAGGCTTATCAGGGCCTGTCTCGCTCACCTGCCTTCCACTGGATCTCCACTCACCAACTGCCGTGAGTCATTTAGCTGTAAACGTAATCTGCATTACAAGTTAGTATTGTTGTACGCTTCCCTTATGATTACTATCATGTGTTCTCTTTAGCCTGTATGGCTGTAGTTGAGCCATCTTTTGACTAGTCTATACCATTTCTTCCAGAGCCTTTCTACTACATAGTACTCACTTACACCACCATCGACTTTACCCAATACTAATTTCCCTGGCCGGACGGCCCAGGTATGACTTAATTTTTTACCACCTTTTTACCCTTTTTGTATATACGATTTCTTCTCTGCTCTCCATTTACTTCACACATTTAACTTCACGTATAAATCACGCCTCTTTGGAGTAACACAACGGGTAGAACTATCACACCCTAGCACGCTTTCTTGGTAAAGGATCCGCTCTCTTCTTGTTCACTTCTCTCCTCTCCCTACCTGTCTTTTCTTATATATAATGAACTACTGTTCCCACATACCGTTTCGGATTGCCATGCCTGCTCCTCTTTATTTCACGGACATGGATGTGCATGCTTAATAACTTGATTATAGCGCAACACGGGCACTAGTCTCATGTGGACATAGATTAAACCTACTTACCTAAGAATACTCCTACATACCAATGTGCACCAATTACTGTTTTGCAGCCTTGATGAAGTCACCTGTGTGACGAAACACGTGTTGGCTGTTTCTCGAAGACAACGCAAGTCTGTGGCAAACTGTGCCTACAAATAAAGACACTGTGCATCATCGACTGCGGACTTTTCTATTTTGTTCTCCACATCCTGAACCTGAACACCAGGGATACTCTTCCTCAATACGAACTGTGATCATACTATTCTGTGTGCCGTGGTCATACTGCTGTTATTATTATTGTGTACCTGGTACACATACTTGTGCCTATTAGGGTAGTTAGGCACCCGACCTATCTGGCACCAACGTCTCATTTTACTGACACTTTTCTATCATACTTGTTGTTACTTTACGGAGGTGCGGCTGTTCTCACCCTTACTACCTTTGTATTTTTTGCTATCGACCAACATGCATGACATACTTAATAAAAAATAATAAATAAAACAACAGCTACATACCACCAATGAAAAGGCAAGAACCAAAATTGTGCAGAATGTATCGAGTATCCTATGTCCTGGACATACCAAAAGTCCAATGTATGTCATGTGTACGAATAGCGTAAAATACGCTCCGAATGAAGAGCACATTTTTTTCCCTTTGTTTCTCTTTCGACTTGTTATACTCTCCTATTTGTTTAAGTTTATTTGTCCTGCTCATCCTTATTTCCTTTTCTTTTTCAAAATGGCGACCACATTTTTGGTTCCATGGTCACGGGGCCATATTTTTCCAGTCCGTTGTTTATTTCTACTGATTTGAGCACGTCCTGCACGTTTAAATGGCAGATGCTGTGCTGGCTTCTTTATTGCCCACGTTTGCGTATAGTTGAAGAGACACAAATTTACGGTGAGCTTTCCGTCTTCTTTTCAGATTTTCTCATGGCGTGCTTTTATAATTCTCTACACATGAGACACCTGTAATGTTCGGTGGTCTCAGTGTGTGGTGGTTCCATTTCCATGTGCTCCACATCTAATCCCACTCTTGAAGATGCCCTATAATATCTGTTATTTACTCTTACATTTTCCTTTCGGTGATTCCATTTCCTCTTTAGCGTATATGAGCAGATGGGAAACGTGTTTCTATTTTTTTCCTTATTTTCCTGGTTTATACCGACTTTTCTCCCTCTCGGTGCTTTGTGTCATTTTTATTTTCAGATCAGCATAGTCTACTTTCCTTCTCTTTTTTTCTTGTTTTCACAGACTTATCAAGGTCGTAGCATGTTACTTGATTGTGAGCGTATTTTACGCTATTCATACACATGACATACATTGGACTTTTGGTATGTCCAGGACATAGGATACTCGATACATTCTGCACAATTTTGGTTCATTCCTTTTCATTGATGGTATGTAGCTGTTGGTTTATTTATAAATTTTTTTAAAGTATGTCATGCATGTTGGTCGATACACTGGGTGGACATATACATCTTTTGGTGATATTTCAGGACTGTATCGTGGTTCGGTATTCTTCGTTATTTCGTATCATACATTCTCTTTTTAGATATACACATGCCTTTTCGGTGTCTTAGTTATCTACGACATGTGTTATCTGGTTACTCACACACGGGTGCACTCTTTTTGCAGGGTAAACACTTGTTTACTCTTTTCTTCTTTTAGTACTATGTTTTCGACTATAATAGGAAGTCACACCTTGTAGGAAGGTAGCCTCTTTCTAGCCTTGTTACCCCCACTTTTGGCCTGTTTGTGAGTATATGTCAGGGTGTTTTTACTGTCTCACCGTGATCCTGCTAGCCAGGGCCCAGTGCTCATAGTGAAAACCCTATGTTGTCAGTTTGTTTGATATGTGTCACTGGGATCCTGCTAGCCAGGACCCCAGTGCTCATAAGTTTGTGGCCTATATGTGTTCCCTGTTTGGTGCCTAACTGTATCACTGAGGCTCTGCTAACCAGAACCTCAGTGTTTGTGCTCTCTCTTAGCTTTAAAATTGTCACTGCAGGCTAGTGACTAATTTTACCAATTCTCTTGGCACACTGGAACACCCTTATAATTCCCTTGTATATGGTACCTAGGTACCCAGGGTATTGGGGTTCCAGGAGATCCCTATGGGCTGCAGCATTTCTTTTGCCACCCATAGGGAGCTCAGACAATTCTTACACAGGACTGCCACTGCAGCCTGAGTGAAATAACGTCCACATTATTTCACAGCCATTTTTCACTGCACATAAGTAACTTATAAGTCACCTATATGTCTAACCCTCACTTGGTGAAGGTTAGGTGCCAAGCTACTTAGGGGGTCATTCTGACCCTGGCGGTAATTACTGCCATGGCGGAGGTCGGCGGTAGCACCGCCAACAGTCTGGCGGTGCACCGCTGGGCATTCTGACCGCGGCGGTTCAGCCGCGGCCAGAAACGGAAAGTCGGCGGTGTCCCGCCGACTTTCCGCTGCCCTTGAGAATCCTCCATGGCAGGGGAGCGCGCTCCGCCGCCATGGGGATTCTGACACCCCCTACCGCCATCCAGTTCCTGGCGGTTCTCCCGCCGGGAACAGGATTGCGGTAGGGGGTGCCGCGGGGCCCCTGGGGGCCCCTGCAGTGCCCATGCCAATGGCATGGGCACTGCAGGGGCCCCCGTAAGAGGGCCCCAAAAAGAATTTCAGTGTCTGCCTAGCAGACACTGAAATTCGCGACGGGTGCAACTGCACCCGTCGCACCTTCCCACACCGCCGGCTCAATTCTGAGCCGCCGTCCTCGTGGGAAGGGTGTTTCCCGCTGGGCTGGCGGGCGGACTTTCGGCGGTCGCCCGCCAGCCCAGTGGGAAAGCCAGAATGACCGCCGCGGTCTTTCGACGGGAACCGCGTGGCGGGCGGCGACCGCCGTACGCCGCGGTCAGAATCACCCCCTTAGTGTGTGGGCACCCTGGCACTAGCCAAGGTGCCCCCACATTGTTCAGGGCTAATTCCCCGAACTTTGTGAGTGCAGGGACACCATTACACGCGTGCACTACATATAGGTCACTACCTATATGTAGCGTCACAATGGTAACTCCGAACATGGCCATGTAACATGGCTAGGATCATGGAATTGTCACTCCAATACCACTCTGGTATTGGGGGGACAATTCCATGCATTCCCGGGTCTCTAGCACAGAACCCGGGTACTGCCAAACTGCCTTTCCGTGGTCTCCACTGCAGCTGCTGCTGCTGCCAACCCCTCAGACAGGTTTCTGCCCCCCTGGGGCCTGGGCAGCCCAGTCCCAGGAAGGCAGAACAAAGGATTTCCTCTGAGAGAGGGTGTTACACCCTCTCCCTTTGGAAATAGGTGTGAAGGGCTAGTCAGGAGTAGCCTCCCCCAGCCTCTGGAAATGCTTTGATGGGCCAGATGGTGCCCATCTCTGCATAAGCCAGTCTACACCGGTTCAGGGATCCCCCAGCCCTGCTCGGGCGCGAAACTGGACAAAGGAAAGGGGAGTGACCACTCCCCTGACCAGCAGCTCCCAGGGGAGGCGCCCAGAGCTCCTCCAGTGTGTCCCAGACCTCTGCCATCTTGGATTCAGAGGTGTTGGGGCACAATGGACAGCTCTGAGTGGCCAGTGCCAGCAGGTAAAGCCAGAGACCCCTCCTTATAGGTGCTTACCTCCTTCAGTAGCCAAGCCTCCTTTCTTAGTAGCCAAACCTCCTTTTTTGGCTATTTAGGGTCTCTTCTCTGGGCTATTCCTCAGATAACGAATGCAAGAGCTCACCAGAGTTCCTCTGCACTTCACTCTTTGACTTCTGCCAAGGATCAACCGCTGACTGCTCCAGGACGCCTGGAAAACCGTAACAAAGTAGCAAGACGACTACCAGCAACATTGTAGCGCCTCATCCTGCTGGCTTTCTCGACTGCTCCTGGTGGTGCATGCTCTGAGGGCTGTCTGCCTTCCCCCTGCACTGGAAGCCAAGAAGAAACCTCCCGTGGGTCGACGGAATCTTCGACGCAGGCACCAAACTTCTGCATCACCGGTCCTCTGGGTCCCCTCTCATCCTGACGAGCGTGGTCCCTGGAACACAGGAGCTGGGTCCAAGTGTCTCTCACAGTCCAGTGGCCCTTCTGTCCAATTTTGGTGGAGGTAAGTCCTTGCCTCCCCACGCCAGACAGCAAACCTGTGTATAGCGTGATTTGCAGCTGCTCTGGCTTCTGTGCACTTTTCCAGGACTTCCTTTGTGCACATCCTAGCCTGGGTCCCCAGCACTCCGTCCTGCATTCCCCAACTCGCTGAGTTGGACTCTGACGTCGTGGGACCCTCCTTTGTGACTCTGAGTTGACCACTGTCCTCAGATCTTCTAAGTGCCTGTTCCGGTACTTCTGCGGGTGCTGCCTGCTTCTGTGAGGGCTCTCTGAGTTGCTGAGCACCCCCTCTGTCTCCTCCTCCAAGGGGCGACATCCTAGTCCTTCCTGGTCCCCAGCAGCACCCAAAAAACCTTAACTGCAACTCTTGCAGCTAGCAAGGCTTGTTTGCGTTATTACTGCCTGGAAACACTTCTGCAATCTCCAGCACGCCATGGGACATCTTCCATCCAAAGGAGAAGTTCCTAGACCTTTTCGTTGTTGCAGAATCTTTGGCTTCTTCCACCCGGAGGCAGCCCTTTTGCACCTTCATCTGGGGTTTGGTGGGCTCCTGCCCCCCCTGGACACTTTCGTGACTCTTGGACTTGGTCCCCTTCCTTTACAGGTCCTCAGGTCCAGGAAACCATCTTCAGTGTTTTGCTGGTGCTTGTGGTTCTTGCAGAATCCCCTATCACGACTATTTTGTCTTTCTAGGGGTAGTAGGGTAACTTTACTCATACTTTTCAGGGTCTTGGGGTGGGGTATTTTGGACACCCTTACTGTTTTCTCACAGTCCCATCGACCCTCAACAGCCTCCCATAGGCCTTGGGTCCATTCGTGATTCGCATTCCACTTTTGGAGTATATGGTTTGTGTTGCCCCTAGGCCTATGTCTACCTATTGCATCCTATTGTGATTGTACATTGTTTGCACTACTTTTCTTACTGTTACTTACCTGTTTTGGGTTCGTGTACATCTAATTTGTGTATATTACTTACCTGCTAAGTGAGGGTATCCTCTGAGATACTTTTGGCATATTGTCACTAAAATAAAGTACCTTTATTTTTAGTAACTCTGAGTATTGTGTTTTCTTATGATATTGTGCTATATGATATAAGTGGTATAGTAGGAGCTTTGCATGTCTCCTAGTTCAGCCTAAGCTGCTTTGCCATAGCTACCTCTAACAGCCTAAGCTACTAGAAACACCTCTATTCTACTAATAAGGGATAACTGGACCTGGCACAAGGTGTAAGTACCACAAGGTACCCACTATAAGCCAGGCCAGCCTCCTACATACCTTTTGTTGGATCCCTCTGGTGTACTGCTCATTTTGCTTTGCTTCTCTAATTTTGATCGCTACTTTTTTGACTGTGGGGCTCTCTCTGTGTAGGAGCAAAACATTTTCTTATTGTGTGTTTTTGAAAAGAAATTGTATTATTCCACCATTACAAGTTTTTGTTTTTGTATACTCGCTTTACAGCCTTGAAAAAGTCTTTTAGATGAAACACGTGTCGGCTGTTTGGCTGTTGTTTCCGTTGAACTTACCATTGGCTTGGTTTGAATCGCTTGCCAACGGACAAATAAAATCCTCACGATGTGCCATATACTTGTATTACGCGCTGACCTGGATGCATAGTAAAGTTTGGACTTCTTGGACTTTTTGGGTGTGCCCCGGTACATATTTTCTTCATGTTGTATGCTGGTGTCTTCACCAACTAATTTACACCTGTAGTGGCTGGGTGCAGTACTGATGGGCACCCTTGGCTGAAACAAGCTCATTATATGTACAATACATCGATATGTACACATAAAGAGGTGCTAACCATATGCATAGCCACTACTTTGTTTGACTTACAGCCATTTTGTGCGGTTCTGCACTCCTTGCATGTTGTCTATTTTCTTATTTTCTGCATTGTCATATCTGTCATATAATTATTTTGAAATGTCTATGGTTGATGATAATAGGGATTTACTATTAGGAGAACTGTTCAATACGAATGTCCTAGGTGCAGCTTCGTTAAATGTTACTAAAGATAACACAGAGGGTCTCAAAATGAAATTCGTGAGGTTAGAACGTTTAAAGAAACAGGAACTCTCTAGATCAGAGGTCTTCAAACTGGGGGGCGGTCCCCCCTTGGGGGGCCTCAAGAGATCCCAGGGGGGCGCCAAACTCTGGCCAAAAGAAATATTATACAGGTAACATGCCTTTGTTTTAAGCAGAAGCATGTTATTGCAGTTTTAAAACAGTAACAGTACTTAACTGCAATGTTTAAATAGGTTTAGACCTATTTAAACATTACCATCTTTCTAAAATGATTGTGAAATTTTTTGAGGGGGGGGGGCCAATGATTTTTATTTTTCAACTGGGGGGGCGCGGCATTAAAATGTTTGAAGACCACTGCTCTAGATGGTGGGACTACACCATCTTGGAAAAATAAATAGAGAATAAGCAAATCCCGAGAGGGCTACGAGTGGTGTTATTTCCCTCCTTCGAAGACCTCAGTCCAGAATTACTTAAAGAATGGGAACAGTTGTTAGTGACATCCTCTTTTGGGA
Organism: Pleurodeles waltl; assembly: GCF_031143425.1. NCBI lineage: Eukaryota > Metazoa > Chordata > Amphibia > Caudata > Salamandridae > Pleurodeles > Pleurodeles waltl. The sequence goes on along the minus strand of NC_090444.1, from coordinate 1,095,009,029 downwards.
TGATGGATATCCTGATCTGAGATGCCAGACATAAGAGCGACAAAACTATTGTTGGACATTAACAATTTAGAAAGTGAAATCAGGGATATTAATTTACTAGAAGAGATAGAAAAAAATTGCTCAATTTTGAGGGGTGTACTCCAGAAACACCAACAGTATAGTAAAGAAAATAAATTGCGTAAACTTCAAAGGGATGCTAATGATTACAGGAACGGTAGAGATTTTAGATATGCACGGAAGTTTGATAACATTAAAATTGATCAGCAGCAAGGGACGAGTGTTGAGCGGGGTGCTGAATCTGCTACTAACAGTGGTACAGAATCCTCGATTGTCTCTAGTCTTACAAGTAATGATATGATGCGCATGGATCAACAATCGAAAGTGCTGCTGCAAGCAAATCGCCTTTTTTGTTAGAACTTGAGAGGTTTCGCAAAGGCCAGAAACAGCTCGGTGTGGGTTGAGAGTCACACATAAGAGAATCAGAAGAGGGGATAGGAAGAAGAAAAGGAACAGAGAAGGAAAGGGAGGGGGTCACTAGGAGATCCTCTGTGCTCAAAAAGAGGAATTAAGTCATGATATGCCAATATCTACTGCACAGCACAATAAAAATATCTATTGTGAACTTGTCAAACAGGGTGCTCAGTACACAACAAATAAAGATTTTGAGCAGAGGTTTAAGTTTTGTGCCTACGTCTTTGCCTGCCTTTTCCGAATTACATATTAATCTATACAAATTTGTTAGAAAATGCAAACTGCAAATTCTTTGAAGAAAAGAAGGCTCTTGCTCCCCTGACTGCACTTTCTTCCATTCAAGTGCAGAGTGACTTTACCATCGAAGATGTGAAAGACATGCAAGTGCTTTTACCCTTGGAGCATTCCTTTGATACTAGCTCTACACCCTCTCTATTGGAGATTTTGAAGAACTTAGACATAGACCCCTATGCGAGTACCGACAGAGGACCTAAACCAACCTCCAGGTTCACTCCTTCCTTACCATCTGACAGTGTTATTGACACTTTTCATAAACGTATGACTTTGGATCTCTATAGATTGGAGAATCAATATAATACTGGAAAAAAGAAAATATTTAAACATAATATCACTAGACAAGAACAAGAAGCACTACGCACATTGTCTGAGGTACATGACATTGTCATTAAAGAGGCTGATAAGGGGGGTAACAGTCATCATGAACAGGGAGGATTATGTGAAAGATATCAACAGGCAATTATCTGACACCAATGCCTATTGTAAACTCGCACGTAACCCAATGAAAGAGGTTGATGGGTTTCTACATGATAAATTGTGTTTTTGGAAGGATAAGGGTTTGCTGACAGACTTGGAATTCAGATATATTTACAATGGTACACCTAAATTTCCTTGTATATATACCCTTCCTAAAATACAAAAAAAGGATGTTTTTCCACCAGGCAGACCAATAATTTCGGGAATCGGTTCACCAACGGAAAAATTCTTTGAATATATCGATATTTTTCTGCAGCCCTTTGTTTGCAACTTACCCTCTTACATCAAGGACACAAAAGATTTACTATCCAAGATCAGTGATTTTGAATGGACATGTGGTCACCTCTTAGTCACCTTAGATGTTGCCTCTCTCTACATGAGCATTCCGAGAGAAAAGGGCATTGTCGCCATACAACATTTTCTTGATCAAAGAGATGTGGCCCTACTAGAACATTCTAATATGTTGATAGATCTAATAGAAGCGGTATTAGACAACAATGTGTTTTTGCATGATGGCTCCTGGTACCGACAAATACAAGCAGTCGCTATGGGGGCAAAATTTCCTCCATCCTTTGCTAACCTTTATATGTTTTTTTTTAAAAAGGAACACCTGTGGCACTGTTGTCCTGCCAAACTCATTGAACATATCATCTACTGGGGCGGATACATAGACGATATTCTCATGTTTTGGTCCCGGGATGTGGTTTCCCTGAACTTATTTTTTGAACACCTGAATTCAAATTCCTTTCACATAAAATTTACTAATGCTTACAGCCTAACCAACGTTGATTTTTTTAGATATAACACTGTATGTGGAAGGCAACCGAATATGTTCTAGGATTTTCAGGAAACCCACTGCGTGTGACTCCATAGTACATGCCACTAGTGCTCATCCCCAAGCTAAAATTAATGCTATACTTTTTGGCAAGGCAATTAGAATTAGACGGAACTGCTGTCAGGATGAGATTTTCACACAAGAAATACATGAGATGGAACGCTTAGAGAGCAAATGGATAATTAAATTAAGAGCGGTAGAGAAGGGATTAAATGTGGATAAGGATTTACATGTTTTTTTGTAATAATTTGTTCATTCTTGCATTTAATAAGATTTGTTACTTTTGCTTTCTTCCACTTCCCCTTATGTATCTACATAGACCTTAGGGTGACTTTCTCATGTTGGGATTCTGCATTTATTAACTATATGTTCTACTTAATAACTCAAAGGTGTTTGTTGCAATTTCAGGAATTACAGTGTTGAAGCATCATTCATGATTACACATGTATTTTGTTTTTCATTCCATTTATAAGTATCAAGTCTCCATGTACTATACTTGTGTGTTTTTCTTGTGATGCAGATTTTGTGTACTGGGGGTGGTTTTACACAATGCACATCACACATGCATGTTACACAGTGTTTTTACCTGTGGGCTTAGTTTTCCCTTTGTTTCTCTTTCGACTTGTTATACTCTCCTATTTGTTTATGTGTATTTGACATGCTCATCCTTATTTCCTTTTCTTTTTCAAAATGGCGGCCACATTTTTGGTTCCATGGTCGCGGGGCTGTATTTTTCCAGTCCGTTGTTTATTTCTACTGATTTGAGCGCGTCATGCACGTTTAAATGGCAGACGCTGTGCTGGCTTCTTTATTGCCCGCGTTCACGTATAGTTGAGGAGACACGACTTTATGATGAGCTTTCCGTCTTCATTTCAGATTATCTCGTGGCTTGCTTTTATCATTCTCTATGGGGTACGTAACCTGTAGAGTGGAATATTTGTTTGCACAGGAGATATCCCTTTTCGTGATGTTTGCGCTTACTTGTTCTGGGTGAGCGATTATTTATGCCAGAGACAGCAGGTATTTGGTTGGGTGGGGCACAGCGTGGTTTCCCCCGTTTTCAGGGAGTTTTTTGCTTTAACTTGCAACCATATATACACATACAAATCTTAGTCGCCAGTGTGTTATTTAAGTTACTTGTTGGATCCCATTTACTTCTATTCACACAAGACACCTGTAATGTTCGGTGGTCTCAGTGTGTGGTGGTTCCATTTCCATGTGCTCCACATCTAATCCCACTCTTGAAGATGCCCTAGAATATCTGTTATTTACTCTTACATTTTCCTTTCAGTGATTCAATTTCCTCTTTAGCTTATATGAGCAGGTGGGAAAGTTTTTCTATTTTTTTCCCTTATTTTCCTAGTTTATACTAACTTTTCTCCCTCTTGGTGCTTTGTGTCGTTTTTATTTTCAGATCAGCAAAGTCTACTTTCCTTCTCTTTTTTTCTTGTTTTCACAGACTTATCAAGGTCGTAGCATGTTACTTGATTCGGAGCGTATTTTACGCTATTCGTAAACATGACATACATTGGTCTTTTGGTATGTCCAGGACATAGGATACTCGATACATTCTGCACAATTTTGGTTCATGCCTTTTCATTGATGGTATGTAGCTGTTGGTTTATTTATAATTTTTTGTTAAGTATGTCATGCATGTTGGTCGATACACTGGGTGGACATATACATCTTTTGGTGATATTTCAGGACTGTATTGTGGTTCGGTATTCTTTGTTTTTTTGTATCATACATTCTCTTTTTATATATGCACATGCCTTTTCAGTGTCTTAGTTATCTATGACGTGTTATCTGGTTACTCACACACAGTGCACTCTTTTTGCGGGGTAAACACTTGTTTACTCTTTTCTTCTTTTAGTAGTATGTTTTCGACTATATTAGGAAGTCACACCTTTTGTTGGATCCCTCTTGTGTACTGCTCCTTTTGCTTTGCTTCTCTAATTTCAATCGCTACTTTTATGACTGTGGGGCTCTCTCTGTGTAGGAGCAAAACATTTTCTTATTGTGTCTTTTTGAAAAGAAATTGTATTATTGCACCATTACAAGTTTCAGTTTTTGTATACTCGCTTTACAGCCTTGAAAAAGTCTTTTAGACGAAACACGTGTCGGGTGTTTGGCTGTTGTTTCCATTGAACTTACAGTTGCCTTAGTTTGAATCTCTTGCCAATGGACGAATGAAATCCTCTTGATGCACCATATACTCGTATTATGCGCTGACCTGCCAGCATAGTAAAGTTTGGACTTCTTGGACTTTTTGGGTGTGCCTCAGTACATATTTTCTTCATCTGTGGGGGTGTAGTGAACTCCAGTGCCTATGAGTGAGTTGTGAATGCAGATTGAAAGTTTGCATTGTGTACAGGACAGAGTCGTCTTCAGTATCATGTATTGTAACAGCAGATGCAAATTTATACTTTGGACATGCCCTCTCTGATATGTGGATTGTATTGTGCTATGTCCTATCCCTTTTCCCTTTCACTCACAGATTGCCCTAGATCCTGTTTGACCCTGCAACCCTGGCTAAAGTAAGATAGTGTCAGAAGCAGGTGGGAATTGCTGACAGACATGAAAAGGGGACATGACTGAAACCAGGTGATATTAGTGTTGTGTAAGTGGGGTGTAACCCAGGTTATTAGACCGTCTGGACACTGGGGTGGAAAAGTGTTTTCCTGTTTCTTTCACCTGTTGGGTACAGGAGGTTGTCAAATGGTGTATATTGTGTCTGGAGATGTGTCTGGCTCATGTGTAAATGTTGGAACATAGGCTCTCACATCACAGTGGGTTTAGTTGTTTGTGAGCTACTTTGGACCTAGTTGTCATTGTGTTCATACATTGCAGACCAAGGTGCATGTCACCTTAGACTGACATAGGTGAGTGACAATCCTACAGGTATGGGACCAATGAAAGTGAAAGGTTTCAGGAATGGATACTTCAGTAGACATCTACGTATGTTCCATGGGATATGTGAAATTGAAGCTATGGTATGGGTATGTGATTAGGCTATACCAGGTGATACAGTGGACCTATCAGCGTGGCTCTTGCCTTGTATTGAGTGTACCATGACACTGACTTCTGTATCCTGTGTTTTTGCAATGTGTGACAGCTTAGTGGACATTCGGATGCTACTCTCAGTCACGCTCTATGCGCTGTTTACTATACTACGTATAAATGTGTGTAGAACTAAATATCAACTTATTGGAAATCTGTCCTGTTACATTTCTGTTGAAATGAGTCTCCTGCTGATGGAGACCCCGATTTGATGTCCATGCCAATGGGTGTACAATACAGAGGAACATAACCCGACCATAGTTGGCATGCATGACTATATACATGGATGATAAAAGACACATACACAGGACCTGTTTCTAATTTTGATTTATTGTGCATATCAAAAGAATGTGACTATAAAAGGAATGAAATGAAAAATATGTGATGGGTGAAGTCATGTGGATGACATGATCAAGGTAGCTGCTACACCAGTTGGAAGCACAAGTCCAGTCCCCATGTACCATAGGAAAATGTAATTAGGCCTCAGAACAGTCAACAGGATGTATCTGTGGCACACAAGGCGAACAGTTCAGGAGAGGATCACTTCCTGGCAGTGGGTTTGGTCTTGGCACCTGCTCCCGCTGGATGTCTGGCTGGATGTCCACGTTTGCAGGGGGGTCTACAGCTACAGAGGGAGGGGTGTCTGAGACATGCCCTTCCCCTGGCATGGCCTCCATTCCACTAGCAGCTGCAGATGTGTTTTACTTCTAGTGGAAGGGGCCAGATATGGGGTACAAAACCTAATCAGGGAGGTATTCAGCTCACTCAGCACCCCTGCAATGAAAGCCAGCTGGGCAATTTGTACCTGTCACTGCACCATGACTTCCTGGTGGTGCAGCATTTGAATTTCCCCCGACATGATGATGACTTGGCCCATCATGCCTTGGGAACTTTGGAAGGCTCCCAAGACTTGGGAGATGGTTTTCTGGACAGTTGTGTCCCTTGGAGGCCATATTGTCTGCCCACAGCATCCCTCCCACACATTCTACTATCACGTGCCTGTGCCCCTGGCACAGTCTGCACAAACCCAGTGGTTGCAGGTCCATCATTGTCAAGGATGGCAAGGTTAGACACAGGTAACTGTTCTATGGGGCACACAATAGATGTTATAGACCTTGGGACACAGGTTTGGAGGGGGCGAATGGTTGCCTGTGATGTTGATGCAACAGGGCTAGGAGGAGTTGATGTGGGCAGGGTGAGGCTAAGATTCGTTGACTGACCAGGTGTCCCAGATGAGCCAGGTTGTTCATCAGTGTCCAGACATCCAAGGCTGTTGTCCTCACTGGGACCTTCATACAAAGGGGGAGTGACAGTCTCTGCTATCCTCTCCATGGTGGCAATGGAAAGGTTACTTGTGGAGGGAGTGAGGCACAGAGTTCAGGTTAAAATGGGTGTATTGTTGCATTTGTGTGAGATGCAGACAGTGTCTTAACATGATTCCCAGCAATGACATTGTCAGCTGCTGCACAGCATACCTTAGTTGTACATACAACACTGTGACTTGATTTCCATACTTAATGTAAAGAGTTGTTAGACTAGGTTGGTAGTGATTTTACTGCTGATATCATTTGATATTGTCTGATTATGGACATGACTGTTCACCTCTGTTACCTAGTGAACAGTCAGACATGCTAGATGGCACAAATTAGAGCTGTACAATGAGCAATGGTGTCCTTGTAGGAACACAGTATGTGAGTAAGCAAGGGACATTGACCTGTATTTGGATGTACTGCTTGTGCATCAACTCAACAATCTGACTTTCCAAACCAGGTGAGTACATTTGTAGTTTGGTATCTTTAATCTATGGCCATTATTAATGGGCATAGAGCTGTAGCTGTGTTTTGCCTGGGATGCAAGTGTGAGTGAGCCATTGCATTGCTGTCATTGCCATGTACTGTTCCACACTAGTATTATGATGTGTAGTTGCTAAATTAGTTATACATGCATGACGTGATATTTTGTGCACATTCCAGGTTTTCACAATGATGGGATGGTGCATTCTGGGAGTTGCAGTGCTATGATTAGCCTGTAGTTCACATGCCATTTCCAAGGACTGTGAAGCCAGATGAGTTTAGTGGAGGTGTGGCATGCCAGAGAGGAGTATTAGGTGATTTGGACAGAGGTGTAGTGGGAGGATGTTAATTGGGGTGAGTTTAGGTGGCGAGGGAGCATGCAGAACACAAGAATTGTGTGACATGAATGTGGGGGATACTTACCAGACTCCACTCCCCCAGGTATTCCTGTCAGGCCCTCAGGATGCAGGATGTTCAAGACCTTCCCTTCCCATGATGTGAAATTAGATGGAGGAGGTGGGGGCCCACTGCCAGTCTTCTGTTCAGTTAGCTGGTGCCTGGATGCCATGAAACGCACCTTCGTTCCACCTCTTCCTGATGTCTTCCCTTGTGCGTGGATGACTGCCTACAGAATTGATCCTGTTCTTTGCCAAAACTAAATTTTTCTGGCAATAGATGTTTGTTGGACCTGTGCTCCAAACAGGTGTGGCTGTACCCTTACAATTTCACCCATTATGAACTTTAACTCTTTGTCAGTAAAATGTGAGTGTTTTTGTGGGGACATGGTGGTGGTTGTGGAGACAGTATGTGGGGGTGCTGTAAGTGAAAGGGTGCAGTGTTTGGTAAATAGGTAGGTAGGTGCTGTGATGTGAGTGGATGATGGTGGTAGCAGATTGTGTGTACTTGTTATGTGTGTAATGTGAATGTTATGCTGATGTAGGGCGAGTGCTGAGTGAAATGTGTTTGTGTGCCTATGATGTAAAATGCTGAAATCTATCTTTTCTGACTTCTCAGTGTATGTAAATGGCGCTCTGGATGCAAAAGATTGTGGGTTGTGTAGGGGTGGGTTACATAGTGCAGTGAGTAGGAGTGTCGGGTGTGTGGATGTGTATCAGGTGTGGGGTATTCAAACTATCCAATGTGCTATTGTGTTCTGACTGAAGTGAGTTGAGTCCGCTGCGATTCGCACCGCCAATTGTTTTCTGCCATGATAGAACTGCTGTCGTGATTTGTGGATCTTGATTTGATGGGAGCATTTTTGTCAGGCTGGCAGTGCTGGTGGTGGAACTGCCTCTTTTCCGTCCTCCAGTGTCCTGGCGTTTTTTTAAATTTGGCTGTTTTTTGGCAATGTTCATAGTGTGACTCGTAATATGGTGGTCGTATGATCGCCAACTTGGAGGGCTTTTGGCGGCCTCCATCACGGCGCTCTTACCTTCAGACCGCCAAACTCATAATGAGGCCCATAGTCTGTGAGAACCGTGTTTAAGGGTTATTTAAAATCAGTATATAAAATTCCAAAAAAGTTTAAGCTATTTAGTTATAAAGTGATAACGTCTGTAAAAGACATTAGGAATAACGGCGAGAAATCAGGACATGAATGTGTTCTTGTAGCAAATTCTTCCTAGATTCAAAGTATGTGGCAATTGTTGGCAGGATTATGATGTTCTGCTCATGTTCGATGACAATATGTCGGCACCTGAATGAGTGATTTTGTCCACATAGAAATAAGAGAATGATGAGCAACGGTTATTGTCAAAGCTGGGGAATATCTGGCATTTTTAATTTGAAATGCAGAATAAAGGACTTACAAATAGCACTCCTTTAAAGTTCTGCTGTTTTTTAGGAGACAGTCAGTGATATTACATTTCCAGGATGTGAAATTTGTGTCTTAAATAAGCTACTGATGTAAAGTAATAGGTGCATAGTTCAGAGTAGCACAATTAAATGATTAACAAATTCTTGAACAAAGTAGTTACATAGCTCCCCATGAGCAGACTATAAGAGGTGAAGTGAGTTTACCTTTTCAATTGCTCTCCATCTGGCAACATTTAAAAATCTGGCTTTAGGTGTTGATTTTCGCAGAAGAGCACATGGCTTCTGCATCTAAATGGCTGCAATTAGGGGTTGGCATGACAGGCTCAGTACTTGTGGTCTAGATGGCATTCTGGGGCCTTTAAATACTATCATGTAGCATACTCAGGCATTTAGTTTCACTTTCAAAGTGTGGACCTACAATTCCAAGCATGCATAGTAGTGTTGGTTGGAATAATCAAAATTGATGGAGTCATGTTCATGGCGTAATGCCAGTTGACATTGTAACTAAAACCTCTTCACTTTGTAAAAACAAAGATAACGTATTGTCCCTGCAAAGCTGGTGGCTGGCCTGTGGTGCAAACTTATTTGGGCTTTAATTTCCTTGATTTGGAGATGGTAAGTGACCTCTTGTCTTCCAAGAATAGTTTGCTTAGTCTTGTGTTTTTTTTATTTCTATTTAGCATGCATTTTAGCAAGTAGCCAGCTTTTGGTTTCCTTTTTTTTTACTCTAAGCCATCTTGTAGAGCAGTTCGTGCAGCTCTGCAGCATGTAAAAAAAATGAAAGGCCCATAGGTATTTGCCAGTGCTTGTTTCCTCTTTGCCGGGGTTGAGGCACACAATAATTCAGAAGTTTTCTTAGTGCCGTGCTGCTCAAACTCCTCAATAAGCTGGGATACATCAGCCACACAAGGATTAGACCTTTAGGGGAATATTTAGAAAAACCTGGCTCATCGGTGCTGATGCACCAGTTTTCTTGTGTCACCCTGCCCCACCTAATGACACCATGGGTGCTTCGTATTTACTATATGGCCTCCATGGCGGTCGTTAGGCCAATAGCATCAACATTTTTGATTCTATTGTATTATACTAGTGCAGCAAAGTGCAAGGAGGCCCATAGGTTTCTATGGGTGCGTCATTTTAATGCCTGCTTTGAGCAGGTCTTAAAAATGATGCCAAATATGGCGAATTGAAATCTTATAGATTTTACTGTGCCTTTTTTGTGGGCCTCCTGGCGCCGAAGTGAACCCCTTGCAAAGCCTTCCTAACGCCCCATTAGCCTAAGGTTGCCTCTATAGAAGCCGCAGCTGTAGGAGTGGTATGGGAGGCAGGTTTACAGCTATTCATAGCCCCCGGAGTATCCTTAGTAGCGTTTGTAACAGTTTTTATCTTGTCAGTGACGACATCAAGTTCCTGTTCGATGACCTCCATGGGACTAGTGAGAAAATTAACAATAGAACAAGCATGGAGTCTTTCCTTACCAGAGGTGTGCTGCACTTTTTTTCCTCATAGTGTTGTATACTTTATTGGCAAAGGGTGCTACAATATGAAGGCTAAGAGACATGGCCCTGCCCAGCCTCTTCCAGGCTCTGATTGGTGCAGATAGGCCGGCTCATGGCCTTGTCTTCACCCGGGCATGAGCCCAGGCGTGTCCCGCACATGTCCTAAGCCACAGATACCAAAGGTGCCTTAAATAGTGCTGACCAGTGGGTCAGGTGGAAAAGCCTGAATGCACCTCGGGTTTGTAGTCCTTGATGCGCTCTGATGAAGCCTGGTTCACCACAGTTAATTGCGCATCCCGCTCCGCAGGTGACAAAAGTGCCTTAAATGAAGCTGGGTGGAGGGGCAGGTGAAGGAGTCTGGGGCATGTAATCCTTGACATGCCCAGATGAAGACTGGCTCACCAGCATTTAATGGCACATCCCACGCTGTGGGTGATGTATTCGCCTTGCATGGTGCTGAGCGGTCAGCTGGGTGGGGAGCCTGAAGGAGCCTGGGGTGTGAAGTCCTTGGCGTGCGCCATTGAAGCCTTGCTCATCAATAGCCAATGGCGCATCGCCATGGGTATCTATCTTAATATCCAGGCAAATATTTCCAGACACAGAACTGTTCATGACATGTACTGACCTTTAAAATGAACAAATACCATTTGACCTCATAGATGCTCTCACCTTTCAGATGATCCTAGGAATGTTATGGGTAAACAAACACAAATTCTCAATAGATTGGCAGCAAATAACACCTACCTTCTAGAAAATATATTGCTACGGATGTTACAATCAATACCAAAACACCCATTCTATGTCTGTTATCCACTGTTGTCCCACAGTTACTAAGTGCTCAATGAAAATGGCTTCTGTCCTATGGTCCATTATATTTGCATATTCTTTCTGTTTTGATGTTTTAAGTGCAAAGAACATGGCAAGTGGTATTCACGGAGACCAACTATGACATGAATGGTGTCAGCATGCAGAAAAAAATAGTCCCTCCCTGTACTGGTGAGACCATTCTGGCTCTCTGGCTTTGATGTTACCACAATAAAATTTGTCCCTTCTACTATCTAGAATAAAAAAAAAATGTCAAAGCTTAATCAACTTCCATTGAAGTGATCTCTGATGCATCACAACTTTTAAAACTATGGTTATCAAAGTGCAGAGAGCTCCTGTAACAAGAGTGTTAAAGGTGACAAATTTGACAGTAGAGTTGTTCTATGGTTAGTTTGAGAGTTTGATAAAGTCTCAGTTTTGTGTTACAAGTGAACAGAGGATGTGTAAGTAGGGATTAGCTCTTGTGGTGCTTTTTGCTACGAATTGCAGTGGAGTGTGATGTTGTGAGTTGTTTGTGCAGTCACCGTACTTGAAGTGATTGTGGTGCTTTGTGCTAAAACGTTTCTGTGGTTGTTGTTGTTGTTGAAGGGTCTGTCGTGGCCTAAGACCAAGTGGAGGCACTTAGTTAATTTATTGTCCGAGTAAGGTATTAGCCATGAGGCACTGTTGACAATGCCAGTAGTTTTCCTTCAAGGAGTTGTTTGTTGGTATTAAGTGAATCCTGAGTGCAAGTGGACGATCCATATTAACCAGGGTGAGATTTGCTGGTCAAGTCTTACTTGTGTAATTGCGAAAGCCAAAGTCGGATGTGTAAGCCATATAGCTTTCAAAGCATTTGTGTCCTACCCGTAGTGAGCAGACAGGTTTTTGTTCCGCGCTGAGATAGGTCGGTTAGTGAGATAGTCGGGCACATATTGGTGGACAGTACTGCATTGCTATTGGTTGAGAACAGCTTGTGAAAAGAATTGTGGGATTGAATTTATTTCCTGGTTTCGTCAAAATTCATATTATTGAGTGAAATTAGTGTAAAGATGAAATTTTTTAATGCTTTAAGAAGTGCACTGAGAGGAGATGTGTTTATTCCAGTTAGAAAGGGGGAGCAGACATCACTCGAAGGAACACCAGCATATGAAGTGGCAGAGTGGCAGAGATGAGGAATTTCAGTATGCATTTGGGCTACATAGTGGTATAAGATCACCAAGAAAGAGGGTTCTTTCACTTTTCCATGTTATGGAACCTTTAATTTAAGAATCTTAGAAAATTTGAGGAGAATATTGTGCAAATTAAACCCTCACCCAAGACCCACACACTTTGAAGCTCTTGCTATTTGGGAGCTTGTTGCGAGACAAAAGGAAACACACAAAAATCAGAACAAAATGAGGAGAGCAGAGAAGACATTAGCAGAAGCTAGATATGATGGGGAACAGAAAATGTGGAGAAAAGAAACATTAGATGCTGTGAGAATGTTTCCAGCTATTACAAAAGAAGGTGAAGGTGGTACAAAACCTAACATGAAAAAGAAGCAGACAGACAAGACAGAGCAGAACAGATGAGAATAAAAAGACAGCTACACATGACAGTGACTCAGAAGAGGAGTTTGTAAATCACCTTTTAACAAATTGTTCCCCAGCATATCACTCAGTTGGGAGAGTAGTCCAGAATGTAGCCCTGAGTGTGCTCACAGCTCTAGCTTCACAGAGTCTGATACAGGTAGTCCCAAATACACCTGTCAATTCAGTGATGCAGGTACCAGCAATTTATCCAGCAGCTCCTGTTGTTGGTACAGCACAACAAATTATGAGCCTAGTTGTGACTCATTATGCCAAGTGCAAAAATGATTCAGATGAAATCATCACCTAATGTGACATCACCCATGCAACATTTTAATCAAGGACAGCCTATGCCCATGTATTCTCCAGTACTGACAATCCCAAATGTTGCCCAGAGTCAATCAGGGCAGACCTTTAGTACAATATTAACAGGTCAAAGTGTAGGGATGAAGATTCCACAGAATCAGACAAGTCTGACAGGACCCAAAGCATTGACTCTCCCCGTAACCATACGTCCAGTTCTCCCACTGTATGCTCCAGGTAATACTGGGAGTAGCCTCCAGACTCCAAATCCAGTGTCCGCAAGGGTTTCACCATACGATACACAGAGATCAGTGTATTCAACTAATTTGGAAATGGAAAGATTAGCTACGTTTGTTCCAGCTTTGTCCCCCAGGCAGATTGCAGATCCCAACCAGATGTTAGGCAAACAGGTCCCATAATAGTTGTGAGATGGCCACCAGGAATTCCAGCTACACACATGTCCACAGCAGAACAGATTATACTAGTACCATGTAATATCCTGCAGAATATGACACAGGGAAACAACATCAATTTGCAGGGATTTTCACCACAGCAATTGACTCAGTGGTTAGTCAGCCTGAGTAGAGCAACAGGAACGGTAAACAATAGTGGCAGTACAGAAGAGACCCCAGAAAGAGACAGGCCAGTTAATGTGCCCAGATTAAAATTAGAATTAAATGAATTAATCAAGGAAACACTTGAGCTGGAAAGATTGGATATGTACAATGAAGAAGAAGAATTGCGCTTCATGTGCAAACATGTCACAAATCATACAGGACAGATGTATGAGAAATTAGTGGAATTGGATGATAAATATGATGTGGATTAAGAGAAATCAAAGCCTTTTAGATGGAGGTACAGATTAGAATTTAGTTCCAAAGACATTGTAAATATGAGATCACATGGTATGAGAATGCACATTAAAGATTAATTTAGAATTTTCGAACATGGGGAGCATTAAATAAATGTGAAGGCAGATGTGCAATGAAAATAGATCTGAGGAAAGCAAAGAAGAATTTGTCTCTGGCTGGAGCAAATCCAGATTTTGAGAGTATAAAAATGCTAACAATGGGAGAGAATCCAGGTGGAGGTTGTGTACATGCCCCTTGGAGCAGAAGTGACATATTGTCATTTACAAATGATTACATGAGATTGAGAGAGAAACCAGTAGACTGGTACAAGCAAATAGAGAGGTTTGTGAAACTTGGGAAGATTTAGAAACATTGTTTCACATTGTGTTTCCAGTCAATTTGTAGGTTGAATGCAAGCGGAGTGTTGATTGGCCAACTCGTGAACGTCCGAGAGATCCACTGACAGGTGCACCGTCTGAAGAGGCGATGAAAGGGTATTACAAAGTGAATGAGTTTCTCAGAAATAAAGTTTTCCCAAAAGATGTTGGTTGGCAAAAGATTGACAGGACAGCACATGAGACGGAGGAGTCAATTCATGCCTATTATGAAAGATTGCTGGAAAGATTCAAACAGCATAGTGGGTCTGAAGTTATTGAGCTGAAAGACATGAGTCATTTTGTGTTCAGATTTTTGCTAGGATTGAAACCTGAAATTGGCAGCATGATTCAGAATCATTTGATTTTTTGGAAGAATAAACCGGTTGATGAAGTGCTGCTGTATGCTAGGTACTGTAGGGATGAAATTGTATGGAAGCAGAAAAAGTTGAAGGAGAAAGTGATGGTGATGAAAATTAAATCTGCCCGACAGAAGCACAGAATCCGCAACTGATGATGAACACTAGTGGATTGCCAGGTGTGCAACAGAAGGTTAACAAAATGTCTCAGTTTAGAGGTAGAGGACCTGGTGTTCAGATAGATCAGAGTGGTACTGTTGTTGATGTTCAATCAATGAAGAAGCTGACCCCATGTCATGCTTGCAGTAGTTTCATGGACTGGAAGCGGGAATTTCTGTACAGTAATGTAAATAACTTGATGCAGAATGGTGGTGTTGCTCATGCTGTGGGCAAAACATTCAAGTTCAAATGCAGAGAGTCCAAGGACCCCGAATTCAATATGTGACTGTTCCTACTGGATTACAACAGATGCAGGTTCCCCAACATATTCAAGTCCCTCAGCAAATGCAGGTTCCCCAAGCCTCAATGCAACAGCAGCAAATGATGGTGCCTGAGCATACATGAATCAGAGAGCAAACGCAAATGTGAATCAGTTAATCACACAATACCCGTTAATTGATTTAATTTGTTGATAAAGGTCCCCAAAACATATTACAGTGACAGTTCTGAAGAGGAAGAATGTGTATGGGCTGCATCCTTAGAGGTGGATTAGCGTGGTCCTCGTGTAAATGCCAACTTTATGGGACATGCTGTTTCATTCTTGGTTGACACTGGAGCAAAGCGTTCCACTGTCAGAACGGCAAAAGTGCCAAATGTGCCCTTGTCAGGAAGGAAAGTACAGGTGGCATGAGTAGAAAATCAGCAGTTAAGTAACCCATTTACAGAGCATATCCCAGTTACAAATAAGGTAATTTGAGGATTTGCACCAATTTGTGGTTTGTAATTCACGTCCTATGAGTTTATCAGGATGTGACCAATTGTGCAAATTAAATTGTTCTATTAGTTGCAGCCACACTGGAATAGCAATTCAGACTAATAGTGATGATAAGACATCCAGCAAAACTGATGAAATGTATTCTCTCATTGCATTGTTCCCTATGACGACAATTAAGGATTTGCCCAAAGAGTTACAGGAGACTGTAATGGTAAGAGATTGGGATTATTTAGGGAAAGATATTGGACTCATTAGAGGAGCTGAGCCAGGTAAAATCACAGTGAAGCCAAATGCAGTGTTTCCAAGGACATCACCCTATAATATGGCTCCAGAAGTATTTGCAGGAATTACACCCATAATTGAAAACTTTGTTGAACAAGGTGTCCTGAAAGAGATAATGGGAAGTCTATGTAGTTCCCCAATTTTAGGACTGCAGAAGCCCAATGGAAAATACTGCATAGTCCAGCATTTGAGAAAGGGGAAAGAGATTGCCGTTTCCTGTTGTCCAGTGGCAAGAACCCTGCAGTGATTTTGTCCAGATTCCTTAAGAAGCGGAGTGGTTTTCTGTCAGGTAGGCATTCCGCCCTATGAAGACAGCCAGTTCTAGTTTGCATATAAATTCAGAAGCCATGTATATTCCTGGTGTCGTTCTCCACAGGGATATACTGAGTCACCATCCATTTTTAATCAGATCCTGAAAAAGAATTTACAGTCCCTGAACATGCAATCCCATTCAGTCCTAGTTCAGTACATAGATGATTTGATGGACGCATCAAACACACGTGAAGTCTGTAGGAGCCATACCGTTGCCCTGTTGAACCACCTTGGTGAGAATGGCCATAAAGTTTCCCCCACAAAATTACAGTATTGTCAGAGAGAGGTGAATTACTTAGGTATTCACATAGAGAAAGGTGCAAGAAAGGTTTCCCAAGAGAGAATCTCAACAATCATACAAATGAATCCACCTGTAACACAGAGAGACATCAGAATGTTTCTGGGAATGGTCAGTTACTTCTTCCAGTGGATCCAGTAGGTTTCATTGTAGTCCAAGCCTTTGTTGAAATTGACACACAAAGAACTGTCTGATCCAGTATCATTTGATGACACATGCATGAAAGACTTCTCCTAGCTGAGAGAAAGCCTATGCCGAGCTCCAGCTCTAGGAATGCCTGAGTACAACAAATGATTTTCTTTGTTTTGTTGGGAACGTGATGGTTGTGCACGTTCTGTTTTGACACTGTTACAAGGAGGAGTCAACAGACCAGTGGCTTGTTTTTTGCTACATTGGATCCCGTAGCTGCTCCTTTGCCCAGCTGCTTAAAAGCTGTGTCAGCCCAGGTGTCTGTATAGCCCAGTGCAAAAGCATTGTTATGGGCCACCCCCTGAACATATACGTCCCTCAGTCTGAAGAGGTCCCTTTGACCCAAACAAAGACACAACATCTAACAAATACCCATCTGACCCGTTATGAGCAGTTGATTCTTGGGTCGGCTAATGCTAACATTAAACGATGCACAGTGTTGAATCCTGCAAAGCTTATGCCCAGTAATGTTGAAAATGTTAATGATCAAGATGAAGTGGAAAATGACTGTCTCAATGTGACTGAACTGTGCACCAAACCAAGACCTGATATTCAAGCTATCCCTTTAGACGAAAATGACTATGTTATGTTCGCTGAGGGCTCCTGTTTAAGAAACAATGATGGAACTCTGAGAACTGGTTTTGCAGTTTGCACAATCTCAGGAGTGATAGAAGCTTCATGGATTCAATGAGTCTTTTGCCCAAGTAGCTGAATTGGTGGCTCTTCCTGGAGCATGCTGTGTTTCTGAACAGCTTAAAGTGACAATGGATAATCCATATGGGTTTGGTGTTGTTCATGATTTTGGACAGTTATGGTCCCAGCAAGGTTTTATGACCCCTTCTGGATCACGTATCTGAAATGGTGACAGAGTCTATCAGTTGTTGAAAGCAATACAATTTCTTATGAAAATTGCAGTTGTAAAATGTACAAGTGATTACATCTTGTTAGGCAATGCCAAAGCTGACCAAGTGACCTGATACTGTGCACATCCTTTAATTAGGAATGGAGCAATGGAAGTAGCAACAGCGAGATAAACAAAAGTTTCTTGATGACTGCAATTGATACCTTGGAAGAGATAAGGGATTGCAGGAAGAGGTGACTGAAAATTAATGCAAAGGTTGGAGCAGAGCAGGCTGTGTTCAAAGAGATGAAGATGATATTTTGGGTTTCCAGTGAAGGGAAAGCAGTGTTGCCAATTGCAAGGTATTACCATATTCAGACACACATTGGACGAGATGCCATGATTACGTCTTTCAGACAAACATGGCACAATCCCAAATTCAGATTGGTTGCAGAAGCTGTGTGTCATAGATGTGTAACATGTGAACAGGTGAATGTAGGGAAATGTACTGTGGTTAACCTGAGTGACATAGGTAGATCAGGGGGTCCTTTCAGTGGAATGCAACTTGATTTCATTGAGATGCCTGTGTGCAATGGATTGAGATATGTATTGGTAGTGGTGTGTGTCTTTTCACACTGGGTGGAAGATTACTCAACCCACAGGAATGAAACCCCACCGTTGCAAAGCTTTTTTTTAAGGGAGTTGATACTTAGGTTTAGATTTCTGGCTTCTTTGGGATCAGACCAAGGATCTCATTTTAATATTGAGATCATAAAATTTTATTGGGCGGCATTTCAAACTGCGAAAAGATTGTACTGCAGTTACAGACCAGAAGCATCTGCATTGGTCAGGCAAATTAAAGGATCCCTAAAGTCTCGACTGGCTAAAGTGTGTGCATCTACAACGTTGAAAAGACCGAATGCATTGCTACTTGTTCTGATGAGCACGTGTAGCACACCCAACAGAAAGACAGAATTGTCCCTCCACAAGATACTCATGGTCTGTGCTATGAGGTTGCCAGGTGTGCCTGCAAATGCACTTGTAAACAGTTCAGATTACTTACTGCTGGATTATTGCAAAGGACTAGCTGATGTGGTTTGCTCTTTGTCTCATCAGGCTGAAGAAGCAACTTTTCAGCCAGCACAAGAGCAGTGTCATGACATGTGTCCAGGAAATTGGGTTCTGGTGAAGAAACACGTAAGAAAGTCATGTTTAAAGTCGCACTGAAAAGGGCCATTCCAGGTCATCTTGGTGACTATAACAGCTGTGAAGTATGCTTATGTTCCGAATTGGGGGTAATGCGAGCCATTCACACAAAGTTCCAGCTGCTCTTCACAATGCAGTATCTGTTCCTCTAATGTCAGAATCTGTGAGTGAAGGGGTCCAGGTTAGCCAAACTGTGAGGACTGGACAAGTGGCTGTTGCAAAGCCTGCACAAGCTGGTGAACGTCTGAGCAATCAAACGTGCAGGAGTGTCAAGTCAGAGTCACTCGACTCATGCTAGCTCAGTGAATGTTGAAAATCCGTCTGTGCCTGATATGAGAACTGTGAGAGGAGAGAAGTGGCCCGCAAAAATCCAGCCCCAGTAGCAGATGTGCTTCCAACCATAGCTGAAGTAGCTGAAGAATTGGATCAAAGTGACAGTGAAAACTGTGCAGCAAGGAGGTCAAAAAGAAAAAGAGTGCCGAGTCGCAGGTACTCAGCACCTGAATAGACATAATTTGCTACTAATGAATGGGAGAAGGAGTTTGTTGTCTTTTGTCTTGACAATTTGGATTCAGCTGAATATTTTGAAACTTGAAATTGCTCTTGCGCTAAACTTTGAAAGGTATTGCCGCTCGATGAGCAGAGACATTACATGCTGGAAGTGCTAATAAGTGATTACCAGATGGTGCATTACTAAAAACATTTTCATTTTAGTACAGACTTTGAACATTTGCAAGAAAATAAAAACTTGTTGAACTTTTGAAAGATCGAGAAGTGTTTGTAAACAAGTGCCACACTTTTTTTGAAGTATTTTTGATTTATCACATTAGGAGAAAAAACATTTTGAAAGCTGCTTCACATTTTTAATTTTTGCTTTTTTATTTATTTTTGAATTTGGTATTTTTGTCTAACTGTAGATAAGTCATGAATCTGGATTAAGGTAGACAGAGTAAATGTAAGTATGCGTGTACAGGTTTAGCAATAGTTTGTGTGATTGTGAGCATTTGAATGACTGCTGGTTTGAGTGTGTCTGTGAAAGACAAAGTTGATTACACCAGTGCATGAGGAGACGCATTCAAAATGAGATCTCTTGTATGATGAGGAGAGATTGCTTCATCTTGACAACTCAAAGCGAGATTTGTCTTCAGATGTATACAACAGCTTACCATATGAATACATTAAAACTATGGGTGTGCATGATTTTTATGTGTGTCCAGAAGTCCATTCATCAGTGCAAGAAGGAGTCAACCATCATAGTCTGCTCTTAACTAATGGAATTAGATGCAGTCTCATACTAACCCAATTGTATAACCAAAAGTATACACAATATTTCTACTCAAATTTCGATTTAATTTTCTCCTTTGCACATATTAACCAGCATTTGAGTGGTGAAGCTACCAATATTGGCACAGTGGGAGTTTCCTTGAACCAATTCTAACTTTTGGAACTGCTTATGTACGGAATAATAATTTAACCTGCATTCTCACACAAGTTGAAAAATATTTCATCAACCAAGTGGATGACAGGAGTAAATCAATGTAAAAAGAATAGAAAAAGGAGTAGTTTTACAGGATTGGCAGAAAGATGTTACCCATCTTGCTGGTGGTGATACACAAGGACGAGTAGCTTTCGATTGGCAACATGTAGGGAAGCTATGTATATTTAGACCGCAGTCAAAGACTGACAATAAGTTTAGGGATGAATTAATGTAGACATGTTTTTGTTTAGAAGTGTTTGGAATTTTATGTTAAATGGAAATGACCCTGCCGTAGCAGGTGTTTATTTCATTTGTGGGGAAAATGCCTAATAGAAGCTGCCAAAAGCCTGCATGGTACATGTTATGTAAGGGTAGATTTTCCAAGAATCTACCATGTTGACAATTTTGACAACCCAGTCTTGGTAGAGAGACCTAAATCCAGGACAAGAAGAGAAGCTATTGCAGCAGAGATTACAGTTGATATTCTTGGAGCCCTTATTCCGTTAATTGGTGTGATCTTGAATAATATCAAGACTAAAAAGTTGTAGAAGATAGTGGACAAGATGTCGACTAATTATGCTGGAGCAATGCTGCTCATAGATACGGGAATGGCTGTTTTGAGATCAATGGTTTTGCAAAATCATCTTGCGTAAGACATCCTATTGGCAAAGGAATCCAGAGTCTGCAAAGTTTTACAGGTGCAACATTATTGTGCATTCATTCCAGACAATGGTAAGGAGATAATGAGATTCATATTGAACATGACAAATCAGAGAAATTATCTGAAAGAAACAAGTATCTGGGAGACAATAGGTAAAGGATTTGGTGATGTTGGATCATGGTTTGGAGATTTGGGTAAGGGAATTGTGAGAATGATCCTGAGGCCTTTGTTGATTGTGACATTATATGCATTAATTGCACTTGGATTTTACAAGTTCTACGGATTTTAGAAAGTGCAAAGAGCTACGAGTAAAGAGAGGAGCAAAGAGATTGAAATGGAGAAAATGAGGAGGAGTTATTACAAGAACTTGAAAAGAATTGAGAATATCCGTAGACCAAGGCCATTACATTAGCAGACCACAAGGCTTTGAGTTGTCTCATTGAAATGAGAGTGTCCTTTTTGTGACAGCATAGTTTGCCGTCAGAGGAGGGACTGTTGGAGCGTAAATTTTAGTAATGCTTTTTAGTACACCAGACGTCAGCATTTGATAACATTTATATTTATGATTAAAAGCCTAACCTAGAGAGAAAACTGCACTGACACATATTTTAAAATTGTTCATGTTTATATTTCAGTGCAGACATTTGTAACTACCATGTAGACTTTGTGCCTATCAGAAATGACAAGGTGGTAACATGATTTAAAACAATGTTGAAATATATGTTAATCATTAGAATGAATTATTATTAGTAGAGATGAATATACTTTATAATGATGTATGATTAATTAGTTTAAAGTTATATATGTGCAGAAAAGTAAATGCACATCTCTGTCATACTTAATGTGGGGACTTAACAAAACTGCAAGGATTAATAAAATGTTTTTGCATATTTTGATGATGTATTATTAATGCCGAATTCATATGTTTGCACATTATGGCCCTCATTACGAACTTGGCAGTAATCACCGCCAACGGCCGTGCCGGCGGTGAACAGAAGACTGCGTGTGGCGGTGGACTGCACACTGCCGAAAAATGATGCCAAAAAGTTAAATCTCCAATAATCCTGCAACCTCCACCCAGCCCCAGGCCCTATGACGGCGGAAAGGCAGTATACACCCCTCCACCGCCATGCAGACAAATCCTCCGCCCACCAAATAATTATGCACAAATCAGCTTGGCGGATAGTGAATGCTGAACGACCATTGGCGGTACGGATAGCTACAGCCAATAATGGGACCCACCAACAACCAATGCACACATTGGCAAGAGTGAAACCCACACACCTGACACATGTCCACAACACAATAAAACACTCACACACACACCCCACAATCCTTTGCATCGCCAATAGCACAACTAATATTGACAACACAACACGCATACACTGAACCCACCATCACACAAGTCACACACAAATACACCACCAAAACACATGCATACCCCAAACACCATCACAAGCCAAACACACAACCACACAACCACACAACAGCACCCTCACCAATATACCCACAACACACACCATGGCACCCCCTATGCAACCCCACTTCACAGACAGGGAGCTAAGGACCATGGTGGACGAAATACGAGCCACAACTATTCGGGGCACAGGTTCAGCAGACACCCGTGGCTATGGCAGCGGAGAGTCAACAAGGTCAAATCAGTGGGAAACCATCCATGCACAAGGGACAACATCCGGAAGAGATGGAATGACCTGCGCGGGAAGGTTCAGCCAATGGCATCCAGGCACAACATTGCCGTACAGAAGACTGGTGGTGGTCCCCTCACCTACTCCCCCCGAATACACCGACTGGGAAGAGAAGTTTCTGGCTAGCCTACACCCGGAGGGCCTCACCGGACTCACTGGAGGACTGGACTCTGGTAAGTAAACTACAACACCTTAATAGTCACCCCACCTATAATGCATGTATCACCCCGTCCCTCTCACTACCACCAGGACCCCATCCCCTACCCAGTCCACAACACCCACATCCAAGTTCCCTGCATGATCACAATCCCACAAACAGATCTCCATCCAGCCCCCTGTGCACGGTCACCTACCCCTGCATGGAATCCCAGTGTCACAACAGCACCCACGATGCACCCCCACCCCCCACATAAAATGCAACTAAATGTACACAAAGGGACCTTGCATGCTATGGCAGGGGAATATAACCATCAAATAGTGCAGAGCAGTGCAGCAATTGCCGATAAAGTTTCTGACACCCACCTGTCTATTCCCCCACACACAGGCACCACCACCCATGCCACCCGGACGGAGACGTCAACAAGTGCCAGCCCTCAACGTGAAGACAGAGGCCCCACTCAGGAGAGTGCAGAGGGATGTCTGGAAATAGAGGAACTCCCTGGCCCAACACACAGTCCTGGACTGTCACCCTCCAGAAGCCCCACCCAGGATACCACTGACACCCCTACCACACAGCCACCATCATCAGCTCTGGCCAAAAGCCTGTATGCATGTGTGTTCGACGTGTGACTGCCCAGCCGTAGTTTGTCTGGCACGTTCTGCCTGTGAGTTGAAAAAATGCATGTCAACAATGGCCGTTTCATATGAACGAAATGGCATTTGTATTCGCTGCGTCTGTTTCTTTGCTCTGTGTGTCCCATGCAGGTCAGCACCCATCAATAAAAAGGCCTGTGGCAAGCCATCGCCAAGGAAGTGTGGACGCTGGGGGTCTACAACCGGCGGAGCACCCACTGCAGGAAGCGGTGGTAGGACCTGAGGCGCTGGGCCAGAAAGACCGGAGAGGACCAGCTGGGGAAGGCCTCCCAACGAGGAAGGGATGCCCTTCGGACCCTGACCCTCCTAATGGCCCACATACTGGTGGTGGCCTATCCAGATCTGGATGGGCGCTTGAAGGCAGCACAGCAGCCGGAAGGGGGTGAGTAGCAACACTGTTGTGATACCACTTTGATGGATGTATTTGGATGCTGTGGGATGATATGCATTGTAATAGCAGGCACTTAGACAGGTGTGTCCCTGCAGTCCTGCCCCCTCCAAGTCCTTGGGATGGTGCAAGGGCTATTTTTGGCAGCCTATAATGGTCTGTGAGGGGTCTTGTTTTCTTTGTGTACATTAGCATCATCTGGCGAGGGAGCTGAGGCACTGGTGAGTGGGGATGCAGCAACCCACAGTTCTAAGGAAGCACAGTCGACTGATGCCAAGGGGCCCAGTGGGTTGGAGGGCGAGGGGAGTACTATGGGGGAAGCAACTGCCACTGCAGGTAGTGACTCTGATACCTCCTCCGATGTCAGCTCCCTGGTGGTGGCAGACCCTACTGGGCCACCCATTCTTTGACATCTTCCGCCACCCCCATACCATCACCGCCCTCCCAGTTGCTCCCCACCAAGTTGCCCATGCCCGCTCACCCAGGAGGGTGGGTGTCTCCTTTGCCCCAGGCACCTCATACCCTGCCCCAGTCAACCCATTCTGCCCTCACGGAGGAGGCTATTAACCTCCTGAGAACCATCTCTGTAGGGAAGACAACCATCGTGAATGCCATTAAGGGGATAGCATCCCAGATGCAGCAATGCAATGCATACCTAAAAGACATTCATGGTGCCATATCTGACCTACAGAGATCTTTTCAGGCTCTGGCCTCTTCTTTGACAGCAGCCAATGTCCCTAGTCTTTCCGTCCTCCTTCCCACCACCTCTAACCCTTCCAGCACCCCATTCACTTCACCCATCCCAAGCACACATACAGACAGCCATGCACACAGATCAACACACAAGAAGTACATTGAAAAAAACAATCACAACTCTTCCCACCACAGGCATGCACACACCCAACATACAAAAGCACACACAACAACATCCACTTTCCCCAGTTTGTCACCCTCCCCTGCCACCCTGTCTGTCACCTCACCATGCACACCCACACGCACTGCACCCTCAGTCACTACTGCTGCACCCATTCATGCAGTCACCACAACATCTCACATCCAGACATGCACCCCTGACACCACACCTGCACTCACCATGACTAAATTTACTGACACTTGCAGCACACTCACCAGACCTGCAGATACCCAGACAACATCCATCTACATTGGCAGCCTGTATTCTCCCACTGTGTCCACTCCTCCTCCTCCCAAAACACTCAAATATTCACACACATCCACACCACACACATCCACCACACATAAGCATACTTTACAGGCACCTGTCTCCATGTCCGGCACACCTACACCTGAAACGAGCACTTTCTCAACCTCCTCTCCCAGACCTGCCTCCAATTTCCATCCAACTGCACCTAACAAGCTTTTGCTATCCTGTGTTGACCTGTTTGAACCTACTGGCCCACCCTGTCTTGTCCCTAAACATGCCCATGTCCTTGCCCAGTCCACTCCTTCCTCGTCCAAGTCCGCTCCAGTCCGCCCTTCCCATTCCTGTGCCCTTTCCCCAGGGAGGAAGAGGCCCTTTGTTGCCCCAGGTCCCTTTGCCACCCCCTGGTCCAAGCCTACTCCCCTTCCTTCCAAGGGCAACCCCAAATCCCCTCCACCTCCCAAAACTAAGCCCCCCCTTTACAGACCTAAGTCCCCACAACCACCATCCCCTGCCCCTGTTCCCTGAGGTGCCTGGCTGCCCTAATGATGCCTCTTTCGAGTGGAGTACCCTTTTACATGTGGGAGTCAAGTTCGGCCTATATTGGCCCTTCAGGGACTTTCAAATGGACTGGGCAATGGCCTTATTTGGACAATACTGTTTTTCGTTCTAATAAAATTTCAGGGCTCAGTAGTGCTGTTGGCACAATATGGTAACATTGTTCAGCGTTTCACTGTGGGGGTGTGGTGTGCACATGTGTGTACTTTGGTCCAGGTCTTTGTTGCCTTGTGTCTGGTAAGTTCATCTTGTTCGGTATGTATGGCTTGGTATGTGGGAGGGGTTAGGGGTGAGTTGCAGGGTGGGTGGGCTGGGTGTGTAACTGTGCACTTTTTTCCCATATGTACTAGGCTGTGGTACTTACCGTTGTCGTCTTCGTCGTTGGTCACAGTCCTGGAGGAACATGGCAAGGAGCAGCACTGGCATTATTTCCAACTCTTGCTCCACGTCTGCATCGGCGTTTTCTGTGTGCCTCCAGTGAGTGTTTCCTTTTATATTGTTAGTTTCCACCACGCTTTGCATGGCGGTGGTTCCTGCCCCGGAACTGCTGGCGGTCTGGTGTTTCATTATTTGGTGGGCGGGTAGGTCCTTTCCGCCGGCCTGTGGGCGGCCTCCATCGTCCTCGTCGGGACTACAAAGATGGCAGTGTCTGGATGGACCGTGTGAACGGGTCACCCCGATCATGTCCACGCCAGCGGCAACTAGCTCCTCGTCGGGCAATCCCGACGCGTCAGTTCCGCGTTCCCATGGAAACATGGGAACGCTCCAGGCATCGGTGACGCGTTTCCCTGTTTCCAGGGAAACGCTCGAAGACTTCCGGGGCACAGACGGAGAAAAAAGGACGGAGCAGCGAGACGC
Organism: Pleurodeles waltl; assembly: GCF_031143425.1. NCBI lineage: Eukaryota > Metazoa > Chordata > Amphibia > Caudata > Salamandridae > Pleurodeles > Pleurodeles waltl. The sequence goes on along the minus strand of NC_090444.1, from coordinate 1,094,982,838 downwards.
GGAGGAGGAGAGCGTGACGAGGCGAGGAGGAGACGGAGGAGTGAACGATTTAGAGCCAGGAAGCACCGGAGAGGAGCAGCGAGACGAGGAGGACGAGAAAGCAGCGGTAGCAGGAGACGAGGAGAAGGAGGCCAACCACGGGGAAGAGCCGGAGCACAAAAGCCGAGGAGCCAGCCACGACCCAGGAGGGTCGTGGCTTGCAAAGGTACGGTCCCTCCTGGGGACACGGGAACCTAGAACAAAAGGGGCACTGGGGAAGGGAACAGGGGAGCTGGGAGAGGAGAAAGGGGCAGGGGCACAACACCAGTAACCGAGGGAAGACTTGTTTTCCTGTCCACCCTGGGAGCACGATACGTTAAAAAAGGCACCCTTCACCATTAATTGGTGTTGCATGCACTGGGGTATCGTCACTCAATACCTGTCTCTCTCTACAACCCCTTCCCCTCCTCTACGGTAAAAGAAAACCCCAGAGATACCCAATCACTTACCTTGGCGTTCTTCTGTTTCTCTTGCCGGTAATCCATTGGAGCCACCAGAGTCCACCAGAGTCCACCAGAGTCCACCGACCTAGGAAGTAACCAGGAGAAGACGGAGTTAAAAGAGAACTGAAAACCCCAGCAAGATAAACCTCATAGTAGACTGTATTCACACAGAATAACAGAAGATTAAATAAATACCCCTACTTACCGTACTACCCGGTCTCAGTCTTGTTTGTACCGTCGCAGCCTACCACAGTGGTGTCAGAAGCGGGATTATTTCCCTATCCTAAGGCTGAGTGACGGTATAGACAATGAGTGAGAGCCCCACTCTGGAGGACATGATTAAACAGCTGGCGGAAGGCCAGCGCCATTTACAGTTGGTATGGGAAGCCCACCAACGAGAGGCCAAGGAAGATAGGGAGGCCTTGCAGTCCGCCCTAAAAAGCCAAGCTACTATCTTGGCGAACAATCAACTTGTACATGAGACGGCGCTGCAGAAGTTAACCGATACAATAGCCGCCAGTAAAGTACACCCTAATGTACCCAGTTCGGTTCTACAAAAATTCCAGGAGGGGGAAGACCCGGACTCTTTCTTTACCAACTTCGAACGGGTGGCTTCCTCCGCCCAATGGCCTGAGGAGAGGTGGGGACAATATATCGCCCCTTTACTCACAGGACTTATGCAGGCGGTTTACCAAGCGGCTAATCCGGGTGGTACCACGTCATACAAGGACATAAAGAGGAGCATTTTGGAACGGGTTGGCCATGATGCTGAGTATTATAGAGTAAAATTCCGGAAAGTGAAATGGGGACAGAATGAGGACCCCCGTACTTTTTACTTCCGGGTTAAAGATTTAGCATTTAAATGGTTGGGCCCTATAGGAACCAGTAGGGAAGATGTTATAAAGACAATTATCCTCGAACAGTACTTGGACTCCTTACCCACCAGTACTAAAAATTGGATAAGGCAACATCCAAAGGAGGATACAGAGCTTGCCATAGATTTGGCCTGTGCCTACCACAGGTCCACCGATGTGAGACCACTACAGCCCAGACTCACCATAAAACCCCTCGCACCACTACCAAAACCCGTCCCAAGATATCCTCTGGAAGACCCAGGCCCCCGTAAGCAAGGGGAGAGTCACCCGATGCATGGACCGCAATGTTTTAGCTGTGGCGAATGGGGTCACATAGCACGAGTATGCCCCAGGAAAATAGAAGGAGTTGAACCTATGGAGATAGGGGTAACCCGGCGCAGAGTCCTATGTACTGCAGGGGGGAACGCCAAATTTAAACAAGCCATAAAAATAAACGGACGCTTCCTCTCTGCCCTCATAGACTCGGGTTGTAGTCAATCCGTAATACGACAAAATTTAGTAGGCCCTGTTGGCACAACCTCCAGTCAGTGGGTCACTATATGCTGTATACATGGCGATAAGGAGCAGTATCCCCTAACGGTAGTTGAGCTCGAATGGGGTGAATATAGAGACTTCCTTCCCAGGGGAGTTATGGACCAGCTCATTGAAGATTGTATTATCGGCACAGATTATATGCGGTTTCAACAACTCTTAGATCGCACCCAAACCCAGAAGGAGAACCCCGAATGGTGGACTGAAGCTCCATTTTCTAATAGCCCCATTGAGTGTTCCCCACACCGCAGGAAACTCACCAGAAGGGAAAAAAGATATGAGAAATTGAAATTTCAGGAGACCAAAGAGAGCAACCACCCCATAAGAGTTGTAGCAGAGAATAGTAGCGCCCCTATAAGCTTCCGCCACCATCAGAGAGAAGACCTACCCTCACTCATGCTTGGAGAACAGCAAAAACCGAAGAAACAGATGAGGTGGGTCCCTATTTCCTCGTACAAAGAAACCTTCTTTACAAGTATGACGACCAAAACAGTGGCACAAGCCATGATAACGGTCTTCACTCTGACAGGTTTTCCCCAAGAAATCCTCACTGACCAAGGTACACCGTTCATGTCGAACCTTATGAAACAGATATGTAGGTTGTTAGGAATCACCCAAATAAAAACCTCAGTTTATCATCCTCAGACCGACGGTTTAGTGGAACGCTATAACCGGACCATTAAAACATTATTGAGGAAGGTAGTAGACGACTCTGGGAGGGATTGGGACCAGAAATTACCCTTAGTTCTTTATGCCATTAGAACCCACGAACAGGCCTCCACGGGACATAGCCCGTTCGAACTGGTCTTCGGAAGGCAACCACGTTGTCTTTTGGATATGGCAGTCGAAACCTGGGAGGAAGAAGAAGAGGAAGGAAGACCATTGTTAGAGTATGTCCAAAAACTTAAAACACACTTACGAGAATTATGGGAGGATGTAAGGCAACATCTTGAGAAGGCCCAAGAGACACAAAAACACTATTACGACAAGGGAAGAAAATTACGTACATTTCTTCCGAATGACCAAGTCTTGATAATGCGACCCACGTCTGAACAGAAATTATTGGCTAGATGGCAGGGACCCTATAGGGTTATTAGAGCAGTCTCCCCGTCACCTACCTCATAGAACTAAGTGTCACTCCCAAAAAAAACCAAATCTACCATGTAAATCTCCTGAAGAAATGGGAAGCCGTAGAAGAGTTAGGCGGCCAAGTGGAAATGGGGTGTTTTATCTCTCCCAGTAAGGAGTTGGATATAGAACTGTTTCCCTTGGAGAACCAACAAAGGGAAAATATACCCTGTATCAACACCTCTCTAACAACGACAGAGAGGGCGCAGCTATTCTCACTGTTAAAACAGTACCCACATTTCTTTTCGGAGATACCCGGAAGAACTTCCCTGATCTATCACAAAATAAAAACACCACCAGGACAAACTATCCGACTACGACCTTATTGCATCCCCGAGGCTAGGAAACATGTCATAGAAGAGGAAATAGAGAAAATGATAACCTTAGGAGTAATTGAGCCCTCTAGTAGCCCTTGGAGCTCTCCAGTAGTTTTGGTTCCAAAACCTGACGGATCTGTCCGATTTTGTATTGATTTCCGCAAACTCAATGAAATATCCCTATTCGACACATATCCTATTCCCCGAGTGGATGATGTCCTAGAGAAACTAGGGAGAGCCAAATATTTATCTACGCTGGATCTCACTAAAGGTTACTGGCAGATTCCCCTTTCCCCTGAAGACAAAGAGAAAACAGCCTTCTCTACACAATCCGGTCTTTATCAATTCACAGTTCTACCCTTTGGTCTTCACGGAGCCCCGGCTACCTTTCAGAGATTAATGGACAGGCTATTAAGACCCTTTCACACATTCTCTGCAGCCTATCTAGATGATGTTGTCATTTTTAGCGATACTTGGGCGAGCCATCTAAAACATCTCAACCAAATCTTTACCGCCCTGACAGAAGCTGGTTTGACGGCTAACCCCAAGAAGTGCATCTTAGGGAATACCAACATATCATATCTAGGCTATAGGATAGGCAACAGTACCCTACAACCGCAAACAACTAAAATTGATGCCATTTACCAAGCCCAAACCCCAAAAACAAAAAAAGACTTGCGTTCTTTCTTAGGTTTAGTGGGCTATTACCGTAGATTTATACCGGGATTTTCCACTATTGCGGCCCCGCTTACTGATCTATTGGCCAAACATCACCCTAACAGGTTAGAACCCTTTACAGAGTGTCAAAAGGCTAGTTTTGAGCGATTAAAGTCCTCCCTTACATCGTATCCTGTCTTACAATGTCCTGATTTCTCTAAGCGAGGAGGAGACGGAGGAGTGAACGATTTAGAGCCAGGAAGAACCGGAGAGGAGCAGCGAGACGAGGAGGACGAGAAAGCAGCGGTAGCAGGAGACGAGGAGATGGAGGCCAACCACGGGGAAGAGCCTGAGCACAAAAGCCGAGGAGCCAGCCACGACCCAGGAGGGTCGTGGCTTGCAAAGGTACGGTCCCTCCTGGGGACACGGGAACCTAGAACAAAAGGGGCACTGGGGAAGGGAACACGGGAGCTGGGAGAGGAGAAAGGGGCAGGGGCACAACACCAGTAACCGAGGGAAGACTTGTTTTCCTGTCCACCCTGGGAGCACGATACGTTAAAAAAGGCACCATTCACCATTAATTGGTGTTGCATGCACTGGGGTATCGTCACTCTATACCTGTCTCTCTCTACAACCCCTTCCCCTCCTCTACGGTAAAAGAAAACCCCAGAGATACCCAATCACTTACCTTGGCGTTCTTCTGTTTCTCTTGCCGGTAATCCATTGGAGCCACCAGAGTCCACCAGAGTCCACCGACCTAGGAAGTAACCAGGAGAAGACGGAGTTAAAAGAGAACTGAAAACCCCAGCAAGATAAACCTCATAGCAGACTGTATTCACACAGAATAACAGAAGATTAAATAAATACCCCTACTTACCGTACTACCCGGTCTCAGTCTTGTTTGTACCGTCGCAGCCTACCACAGACCGCTACTTGTTTCTCATGTGCTTCATTATTTGGCAGGCTGGACTGCCAGCCTGTTGGTGGTAGTTACCGCCACCGCTGGCGGTGCGGTGTTTACCGCCATGTTCATAATGACCTCCTATGTGTGTTTTATGAATGACAATATTAATGCATTGTATTTTTTTGTGTTCACATAACTAAGCCTGAAGTGTTCATATTTGCAATAGTGAAATGCTGAATCATTTTTCTCTCTCTAACATGAATTTTTCCATTAGGTTGTTGCACATGATTATTTTATTATGTGCAAGTTTTACACTACAGTGTCCTTGAATGTTTCAACATTGGAACACGATGACTGAAAGGAGAGTAGTACTATTGTTTAAAAGGAACTATTCCCATGAGAAAGGAGAAAACCGTCTTGTCTATGAGAAGGAACATGGATTGCAACAAGTGATGTACAAATTGTTAAACTATTGGAGTCTCACGGAAAGGAGAGTTGACTTCACACCAACCCCGGTGGAGTTTCCTGATGTTTCAAATTCAATTTGTGTTTTAATTTCTATTGGACAGTGTCCTTTTTGCGTAATGTGGACTCATTGAATGGACCAATCAAACTAATTTGAGTATTCCTAATCAGGGAAGGACTTGAAAGTTTAAATGGCAGTCCCCACTTGAATCTTGTTCTGTTAACTTGTCCCCTTGGATGTTCCTTATTTTCATGTGCAGCCCCTGTTCTACATTTTACCCCTGAATGGTGCTTCTAACGGACTTTCCTGATGATCTTCATGCTTTTCCAATGAAATTGAATTGTATGCTGAACCTAGGAAAGGTATATCCTAATGCAAATGTTAATTTCCCTGACCTGCTTTTCTGAGTAGAGTTAGCATGCTGTCACCTGTCTTTTATTTTTCTTAGTTAGTTTAACATAGCCCAAGATAGATGTGTTCCACATTATTTTTGTCTTTCCTGTTTGACTTTTGCTTGCAGGTGTAGGCTACTCCCACACGTTTGTCCTGATTTAGTTAGTTGTAGCGAGAACCTATGTCCCAATCCTGAATTGTGAATCTGTGCAATTGATTTGACTAAGAAATTCACTGTTTGAATTGAAATGTGTCTCTGTCTCACAAGTAATTACTTTATTAATATGAATTGTTCTTCATTAATTTCTAATGGTGGTGATGTTGAGTAGATTAAACTTGTTTCATAGATTTGGTCAGCCTATAGTCTTCATTTATTTTACAATTGGATTTTGTGCATAATTTATGTGACTTTGTGGTTATAAATAGCTTTGAAACTTTCAGTGATTGGAGTTTTCTTCCGTGGCCACATAGGTCATGGTGTTTAAATTGTTGTTTGGGTTGAATTGGTTGTAAATGGATACCACACTCTACACTGAGTAAAAAGATCCATCGACCTGAGGGAAAGGAATCGTTTTTCGGACCCTGCTAAGGGTGAGGGTAAACATGTTAGCATGACAAAAGAAGTAGCAAAACTCAGGATCCTTATCACTTAAAGACTTGCGATTTAAAAAATTACCTGACCAACAGGTTTGGGAATCTCAAAACGATCAAGGTCAAAAGTCAAAAAGGAAAGAGAGATGGTTAAAATTCAAGGAGAGTGCAGTGTAAGCTCTGAGAGTATGAATTATGTGACTGTCTCTGAACAAGCTGGCACTTCAACTGACATAGTAGATGTCTAGGGCTGGCTTACACAAGAATTGATAGCTCCTAGTCCTTGTCAAGGACAATCCATCTACCTAACAGATATGCTAGTGTGTATTGGTGAACCTGAGTCTTCACAATGGTACTGTATTGTATTGCAATATGGCATTAAAAAGCAAATGCATTATTCTGACATAGTGGTATAATTAGTCTAATCAAGTCAATCAATTTTGCAAGAAACTATGACACGTTTTGAAAGAATAGCTGTCAAATTTTCACAAGGTAGACTAAGGTAAGGCATGACTACTTTAATTGCAATTTAAAGCACATATGCAGCTATTGAACTCCAAGCTTGAACGCTCTGCACCCTAGTTGTCTTTGTAAACTTGCCATTATGTAATTCATACCCTAAGAACCTGTCAGTAGTGGTTAGCCCTTTTTACCAGCTTTGGTGGGCTTTAGTGACAAATTGCAAAACAACTTTTTGGAATAACTATATAAATTCATCAGAATACACATTAATATTCTGAACCTCATGTTTAGATGTTTCCATGGGCTAGAAAAACCACCACAGCATCTAAAAGAGAGAATTCACCACTATGTCATTGTGTTGCATATTAAGTCCTACTTTAGTAGGGAGTAGACAAGAGATGTGCAGTCCCATAACAGATTGCTTTATGACTACATTTAGTTTTTTTAAATGTATTCTATTGTGTATGCACTTGCATGCACAGAACATTTTTGTGATACAAACAATGTCTTCTAGGGTTCAGAGTGCACATGCGTATCTCCAGCTTCTAATTTAGCCAGGGACATCTTAAGGATTTTGGGGGCCTTAGGCCAAACGTATTTTGGGGGCTCCTGTTCAGAGCAGTTTTTAATTTATGATCCAATTTCAACTCTTTCATGCCCTCTCAGGCCAGGTCATTGACAGTGCAATGGCACACTAATCCAATTTATAAATTGTTGGTAATGGCCCTTTTTTCAGGGTTATCCCCAAGCTTTTTTGCCTCTGACCTCCTATGTTTGACTGTGCGCTGCATTTTGGTTTTGCTGGCTTTAATACTCTGGGCACTTTACCACTGCTGACCAGTGCTAAAATGCAAGGGCTGTCTGTCTATATTGAAATGTTAATTGGTTTATCCATGATTAACATATTTCATTTACTAGTAAGTCCCTAGTATAGTGCACCATGGGTGCCCAAGGCCTGTAAATCAAATGCTACTAGTGAGCCTGCAGCACTGATTGTGCCACCCACAGGAGTAGCCCTGAAAATATGTCTCAGACCTGCCCTTGCAGTGTCTGTGTGGGCAGTTTTAAATTGCCATTTCAAACTGGCAGGTGCACCCACTTGCCAGGCCCACACCTTTCCTTTTACTACACGTAATTCACCCCTGTGGTAGGCCCAAAGCATCCCCATGGGCAGGGTGCAGTGTATTTGATAGGTAGGACATGCACTTGTGTGTTTTACATGTCCTGATAGTGAAATACTGCTAAATTTGTTTTTCAATATTGCAAGGACTATCTCTCCCCTAGAGTAATATGGGGATTGCCTTAAAATATGTTTGAAGTGTAATTCGAACTTGGGAGCAGATAGAGATGTGGAGTTTAGGGTCTCTGAACTCACAACTTAAAGATACATCTTTTAATGAAGTTGGTTTTTAAATTGTAAGTTTGAAAATGCCATTTTTAGAAAATGGGCGTTTTCTTGCTTAACCATTCTGTGCCTCTGTCTGTCTGTAGAATACACATCTGGGTTAGGATGACAGTTGGGCTGTTTGTGAATTAACTCTAGACAATCACACAAAAGAGAGCTGAGGTATCCCCTGCATATCCTGATGGGTCTTCCTGAGCTAGAGTGGTGGGAGGAGCTGGCACTTGAATAGGGCTGTGCCTGTCCTTACACAAAGCAGTCTCCAACCCCCTGGACTGTATCTGGGGCCAGGGCATGAAAGGCAGGGTGTTGTGCACTACAAATACTTCTCTTTGAAGTTTGCCTATATCAAAGGCAGAAAAGGGTATAAGTACTGGACCTCTGACCCCACAAAGTTAGAATACTTCTGGACTGAGGACATTCTGCCAGGAAGAAGAGCTGGTTGCTGTAGGAGGGACTGCCACTCTACCTGTAGCTTTGCTGTGCTGGCCTGCTACTTGCTGCTTCTGTCCTGGGAGACTCTAAAGTGCCTTCGGAACCGATGCTGCTGTCCGACTCCATGTTGCTGCCTGCTCCGGAGCCGTGGTCCGACTGAGTGCAATGATCGCGACTGATGCCACAGGCCCGATGCTGCCACAACACCTCCGAAGTAGCACCATAGTGTTAGTCCCAAGTGCTGTGTCACTGACGCCCATGACACCCGACTCCAATTCCGCCACAGCACCAGTGGCCCCATGGTGTGATCACAACACTGCAAAGTCAACACCTTGCATCTTGACCGACGCCTCACCACCAACGCCGCATCACCTCTCCTGCAACTCTAAGGAACTGAAGCTGTACCTCCTATGCCTAGCAGTAAGGAACCGAATCCTCACCTCCCAGGTAGCAGTAATGAACCAGTTTTGCACTGGTTCCAGTGACACCTCACCTCCACGACTCTATACAACATTTTTGTTTCCTCATTTTCCAGGGTACTGTACGTGGGGTCTTGCGACTCCGTAACCGGTCCGGACGCCCTCATGAGTGGCGTTGGACTGTTGGGAACTATTCCGTCAAGAAAGTTTGACAGCCCCAGTTGAAGTTATTGTGTTTCTAAATGCTATGCTAAGATTTCATATTTGAAAATTTTTATCTTTGTTTATGCTGGATTTTTGCCGTTTTGGTCTTTTTTACTCAGGTAAAATATTGGCTATTTTTCTAGACTGGTGTGGAGTACTTTTGTGGTGTTTTCACTGTGTGTGTGTGTGTGTGTGGTGTGTGTGTAAAAATATTTTGCACTTTGCCTCTGAGATAAGCCTAACTGATTGTGCCAAGCTACCAAGGAGGTGAGCAGAGGTTATCTTAGTTGTGTGACTCCCTTACCCTGGCTAGACAGGGTGCAAACATTTGCCAACTAGAGACTCCATTTTAACATAAATTATTGTACATCTAAAATTCAAGGATAGTGATCTGAGTTTTCAATTTTGGAAACATGGCAGCAGCTCACTAATATTACTGCAAATAATCTCTGGCACACCCTCCATTTTGCACATGTGAGGTCCTGATTTAATCTCTAAGGAACTTTTTTTATAGATGTTGCATAACACTTAAAGAACAACATTTCTCTGCAAACTGTTTGTAATGGATCCTCACAAATCAGCCACATAAAAAAATATATTAAAGGAAACAATATGTAAACCATCTGTTTAAGAATTATTCAAGATCTTCAGGATAAGACTCTCTGCAGAACAGAGCTGCTTCTGTTGGACCACCACCCCCGAAAGGCTGGGGCCTGGGCCAGAGCCCACTTTGCCCATGCCTTAAAATGTCTCTGAATTTAGCACACATTAGTAGTCTTTAAATCCTCGCCTAGTTTAGGGTCCAAGTGTGCCAAGGACATTCATATCTCATCAGTAATCAAACATTCCTGGAGGTGTTTGCACCATAGCTTGAAAACAGGGCCTCCTATTTGTCTCCAATGTCTGGCCATGCATATTTTGGCTAATAGCAGTCCACTGCAGTCATACAGTGGCGTACACATTTGTTTTCTGTGTGCTTGGGTGCTGTCCCAATACACATTGTTTAACGCCCAGACTTATTAAATACCCTTTGTAGTTTGTTAGCCACTTAGTTCCAATACTCCTGAACTACCCAAAAGGTGCATATCATGCGTGTCCAGTCCATCTTTTCAGTCTGGCGTTGTGTGGTATATTTTTTTAATACTGTAGGGGTAAGGTAGGATTGGTGCAGGTACCTGGATTCGGTGCATTTACACCTGGCATTAGTGCCCTCTGTCTTTGTATAGAACATCACTGGAGACTACTCATCATCTAATACCTGTACCCCACAAGCCATGTCCCATGTGCCTGTGATTGCAAGGCCTTCATTTGCTCTATCTGGGCGTAATGCTCTGTACAAGATCACACCAACCTACTTCCTTGTGTCAAAAACTGCAACTCAGCTAACATACAAGACTCAGGGGACTGCACAGTTTCCCTTCCCTAGTGTTTCAGGCTGCCTTCTATAGCCGTAGCAAGCCATAACAAGAACTCCACACCCCTGACTCCCACTTGTTTTCGAGCCAATGCCTACGTCCCCACTATACTGTCCAGGTAGGACTTCATGTGCATAACTTCCCTTAAATTCCCGGGGTAAATCCCGACTGTCCTGTAGATCAGGTCTGCTAAGACACCCAGTATTCCCTTTAGTTACATGTACGTAATCAGAAAAGCTGGTAAAACATGCATTTGTTCTTGTTCAATACTGCATGTTTTTTTTGTGATCTGATATATTCAGCTTGTATTGGGATGTTCAGGTCACTGTGTGTGTCTTATAAATCAAACATAAAAATGGTACAAGTAACTTTTTACTCATAAAGAGGCCTCAAAAGTTCTTGAATCTTCACTCCTGATAGTCTTAAGGAAAGTTTCTGAGAACTGCTAGTGGGTTTGTACGAGGCTTGGAATTGTGGGAATAACTTGTTTTGGATACATAAATATTGTTCCTACTTAAATAGGTATGAAAGGTCCGATTCACGATACCTTTTTAGGTCATAAGTACAAATTACAATCACAAAATCGACTTTTTTAAAAAGAAACTTTATTGATTTTTTTGTTATTGTACCGCTATCCGTATCTAAACACCTACTCCATCTTGACCACTGACTCCATTTTGTGCTTAGCTTAGCTTCAAACGCTGTCACATTGGTGGCGCAGGTATTTTTCAGCGCACAGTCTGTTTACATGTTTTCGCTTTTCTCACCAGGGAAGGGAACATAATATGGGTGAAGAAACCTGATAAGAATGTATAAGGCTGAGAATGTTTATGGTAGAGAAGGGTACAGCTCGGTCTTGGGAATACGCCATGCAATCTGGCCACTCTCTAGCATGTTTTTTCCTCACTGACCTAGTACGGCCAGCGCTTGAATTTCACAACTTACTCGAAGGGAGGAGGTTTCTAGAACCTTCCTCTTAAGTTTGTTTAAAGTATATAAGGTGTGGAAGCTTGACACTGAAGGAGAAGGAACTCATCTCTGAGGGTGGACGCATTGCTCAGAGTACTCCTATTGGGGTAGTTTACCACAGATTCCACAACTTGACGTTGGCAGACAAAGGATGATATTGGATTCAAGCCCCATGGTGAGGCATTTGTAATTATTAATATCTAGCATTACTTTGTGCATGCATAAATATACGTAGTCACTATATACATATAGATATATATTATTATTTTTTATGTATTGCATTCTCTTTGATTACTATTATTCCATTGCTTTGATTATTTTAAGAGTTGCATGTGTGTTGCTGCATTCACATTAAGTGCTCACGTTATTATCTTCTTGTAACCTGGGAAGTGCCTAAATAAATTCATTACTCAGACTAAGAGTGCTGCATTCTTTGCATTCCTTTCACTTTGTTCCCTCTCAGTACGAAGCAAAGCAGAACAGTTATGCACATTTATCTCACAGACAATGGGACTGATCAAGGAAAATTATACAATATCACAGTTATCTGATAATAGTAATAGTTAAACATATATCAAACTCATCACGTGTATCATGAACGCCACGTCATCATCATCATACAGAGCTTTATTCGGTCATAACAAAAATATCAAAGCGTACAAAATAAGATCCCCCATATAAATCTACATTAATAAATACAAAAGATAAAAATCTAAGTTAAGGGCTAGCAACAATAAAATCAATCAATCTCCGAAACCCCGGCCAATGAGCATGGGTAATTAGACATAATCTATTGACATTCTTTTTTTTAAAAACACAGTTGCATATGTGCCATGCAGCCACAAGGGACTTGCCAACTGCCTGCACCATAATAGTAGAAGTATCGCTTTTTAAAACCCTGAGGGTGGTAACATATTGTGTGGTGCCTAGGTTCTGGCAAATAGGACGTATCCACTTGTGCCAGGAAATAGCGTAAGCCGTACAGAAAAACAAGAGATATTCAACCGACTCAGGAGCTGCACCACAGACCAGCGAATCTTTGATATAAATGTTGCCCTCCAGCTACTTTTCAAAGACATTAGTGTCAAATACCCATAACGAAAGCGAATGTACAAGAACTTGGCAAGGGGTTCAGGGATAATATCTAAAAAGGAATCATACCTGGGGTACCACTTAAAATCAAGAAATTGATTGGTCAACCGCCCGTGAGTTGTAGCAAAAATGTGATTGTTCCTAATATAGGCCCAATAAACTGAATTCAGGGATTTCCTCTGGGCTTTCCTTAAACCCTGGGGATTCTCCCAAAACTTCCAAAGACCCAGGATATGGAACTATCCAAGGGAACACCATCTACAAAAATTTAGCATTTCTTTGCTGGCCCAGGACTGAGCTCCATCAATTTTGTTTTGCTACCATTCAGTTCCAGCCCATGATCTACACAAAAAGCTATAAACCGATTGACAAGAATCTGTAGCCCTTTTGGTCTCTTGGAAATAAGGAGAGAATCGTCTGTAAAAAGTAATATAGGGATTTTTTGAGCATTTAATAAGGGGGCGTCATTCTGACAAGAAGACAAGGCTTGAACCAACCTATTTATATATAAAGTAAATAATGTTGGTGCCAGGACGCAACCTTGACAAACACCTGCTGTATGGGTATATGAACAGTTAATTCTCCCCAATTGCCCAATCTCACCTGAGCGTAGGTACCTTCATGGAGCTGCATTAAAAGATGAATTATGTTCCTGGGTATACCCTTTTATGTGAGTCCTCCCATAATTTCCATCTAGGGACCAAATTCCAATGCGGACCGAAGGTCCATAAAAGCGACATACAATCTTTGTTTGGCAAGAAGTACATACTTCCAATACAGAAAAGCCAACCGGAAGACTTGGTCTACAGTACTAGTTTTGGGTTGAAAACCTGCCTGAAGGTGGGACAGCACATGATGGATCAACCCACTCTAAAAACCTATCCAGAACCTATTTGCAAAATGTTTTTGTAGGTTATCGATAAGGCTGATAGGTCTATAATTACCAGGGGAGGTCACTTCACCTTTCTTATAGATAGGTATTATTTCAGCTCCCTTCCAGGTAGCAGGGATAGGGCCCCTGGCTGCTATAGCATTGGATATCATATTTATGTAACTAGACCAGATTAATGGCTCAGATTTATATAGATCCCCTGATATTCTGTCAGGGCTAGGAGCTTTGGAAGATTTCAAAGAAGCAATTGCAGCACTAGTTTCTCCCAAGGTAAAAACAATGCAGTCATCAGCAATACTATTGCCCGCCCCAGACCCTCCTAACAAGGAGTTCAGTTCGAACTGCCTCAGGAGAGAAGAGTCAGAACTAGATGTATCACTGGGTGGAGCATAAAGATTGGAAAAGTGATCAACCCAAATCTCCGGTTAGTTATGACAATGATTACAACTCCCATCCTCATTATGACTTTGGAAGAGTAACGCCCAGAGTAACTTCATTTAAACAGGTTGCTTCAAGCAAATTCTGCCAAATGGTATCTTCCCAGCTTTTCTTCACCTTCACTATGGCCTTATTATATACAATTCTGGTCATCCTAATCATCCCTGTGATTGAGACACAACCGCTAACTTTAGCGCTGACTTAGCCTTTGAGCAGTCATTGTTAAACCACTTTTTTATGTGTCCTCTTGGTAGTGGTCTTGCTATAAAAAATGCCTTATAATTTAGGAACCAAGGTCTCATGAATGCTGAGGATTGGAATATTTTCAACCTCATAGTCCTCATAATTAGATAAGGCAACAATAAACAGATTATAGATCTCCTCATACATATAAGGGTTTGATATCGCTTCCAGCCAGGTTGCATGTTTATAATCACTAATGGCTTGGGCACCAAAGTAGAATGGTTATTCTGTGATCTCATAAATACATTGCTATGCAAAGTTAAGAATTATGACCGCTATCATGGCAAAGATCAACCTTCATATCTTCTAGCATAGGCCACAATCTAATATCTACTAAAAAGTAATCAATGACACTAGTCAACTGCCCATGCTTAAAGGTATGAGCGTTATATTGACCTGAGTGCGTAGGGCCATTACAAGCCCAAACCCGTTGCTTAAGACACACTGCTTTCTTAAGGGCAGCACATGAACAAATAGGCACTCATTTTCCCATCAGTCGTGGGGTACCCCAATGTTCATCCTCGTCAACAAACAAATCGCTGCTATAAGAAGAAGGTTCAAATGAACAATCAACATCGCCAGAGACCACTAAATTAAAGGAATAATACAATGTATCTGTAAATTCAATCAACTAGGCCAAGGTCTGAGACTCTACACCCTGTGACAGTGATCTAGCCTATACATTAATTATTACAAACTAAAATCCTTGTTTGAATTCAAGCTGAATGCCTAGTGGATCCTCTGAGTCTACTTTTAGGGCTGAGTCAGTGCACTGTAGTTTTTTGTTTATCAATATCAAAAGACCTCCCTTAGCCCGACCACTACCACCAGCAGTGAGCTGGGCCTCCACATAATAAGATAAAAAAACATCCATGGAGACTGAGTCCAAAGCCCTAGTCTCCTGAAATATGCATAAATCCTGCTTATTAACATAGGCACCAAGTCAATTTGTACATAAATCATTGCATCCAACTATGTGGAATTAGAATATTATATGCCTTAGCAAACACTTACTGCAATCAAAATTATGCAGGATACACACCATTGTCTGAATTCCTGGTTACTGAACCATGTACGAACAAAAAAAAAAGCATGTAAGAACCCAAAAAAAAAAAACAGAAAAAAACACCCAAAAAAAACACTCACTCCCTTCCTTGCTCCTGTAGCTGCTTCCGCTTGTACGTGTCATGAGTAAAATGATAGGAGAAGTATGTATAGGAACAACACCAGACCATGTAGGGAGATCCCAGAGCAGAGATCTATACAGCCGCATGCCATCCCTCTTTAGGGTTGGGAACATGTGGTCCCCACGCCACCCCTGTCTAGTTTTGTCTATTACTGCCTGGAGGTCTGTAATCATAGCCACCAAGCCCCTCAAGTGATCTTTAGTTTATCATCCGTTCTAACAAGGCGCATTCGTACCTCTTCCACCCTTACCCATTCTAGGACATCTTGTAGCCATGTTGCAACAGTGGGGGCATTGAGCGAAGCCAACCTATGGCGAGGCAACATTTTGCAAGGACAAGGCCTAATAGTAAAAATCACAGAGTTAACTGCTTCTTAGGAGGGTATGGGATCAAGCCCAACAACATCTAGTGAGCTTCTAGCTTGATATCCCATCCTGTTGCTCTATTAAGGCTATTGAGAACCACCTGCCAATAATAGGTTAAAGATTGGCAGGACCAGACCATATGTAAAAAGTCTGCTGATTGATAATTGCATCTTGGGCATGCGTCTGGACACTCCTCAAATGTTTAAGGTTTTGGGGGCATGATATGTTTGGTGAACTAAGTTATATTGAAGACGTTTAAAATGCCCATTAGAGCTAACCTTCTGTACTCCTTCATAGATCTTCTCCCATAATTTGGGTGTAAGGGGGAGCTCCAAAGGTGTTTCCCATTGGGTCTGTACAGGTAGACCTGTCTGTGTACATCTCTCAGGGCCCTGTATAAGTGAGTGACTAGCTGATGGCCATGTCCAGGGTGGCAGATGTAACTGGTTCCTCTGGGAAGGATAGCCAGACCTTGCATGCTGTGTGGGAGATCTTCAGATATTGAAGATATTGTCCCTCCCCCAAGGAGAAGTTCTCCATTGCTTGTTGTTTAGTGAAAAAACGTTGTTCCGGCTAAAGATCCCTCAGGTCTTCACACCCACCACTGTTCCAATGCTGCACCAACATTGATTCAACAATGAGGAGGAAGGGCTGAATCACCCAGATAGGCATATCGGGAGCAAATGGAGCTCTGCGGAGCACTCGTCGGACCACCTGCTCCAGACCTGAGCCACCAGTCGAATAACATAGGCATCCCCTGGGGCACCCGAGTACCGGACATCATTATGACAGGTAAATCTCTGTTTCCACACGTACCTCAGAGCAGTTGTTTCTCCCAGTTATCAGTCTCATCAAATCAATGGACAACATGTTGCAATTGAGCCACCAGGTAATAAAGCTCCAACCATGAAACCTCCAATCCCCCTCTATTCCATGGTTGTTTCAGAATGGTGAACTTAACTCGCCGACAATTGTAACCCCATAGGAGATCAACTATCAGTTTACCTATGGTGCAAAACTAAGAAGAAGGGATAACGCATAGCGTGTTTTGCAGGGTGCACGAACAAGAAGGTAATATAGCCATTTGTACAAGAGCTATCCGGCCCATAAGAGACAAAGGCAGTCCCCTTCAAAACCAGATTGAATTCTGCAATCCCTCTATTACTCTACCTATGTTTTCCTTGTGATATGATTGGGTAATATGAGTTAGGTAGACTCCCAAATGTCAGGTTGCCTTCAGAGTCCAAGGTATCCCCACCTGGGGTAGTGTGTCCACAGGTACACCAACCAAGTGTCCCAAGGGGAACAATTGAGACTTCTCCAAATTGACACTGAGCCCTAAACCTCTCCAAATGTCCGAAGGAGGTTGAGGAGTATAAGTACTGAATGGGTAGGTTGACGCAGATATAGAAACACATCATCAGCGTATAATGATACCATGTGATTGGTCTCGCCCAGCCTTATCCCATATGGCCCCATCACACGTTGCAGCAATTCAGCCAAGGGCTCCATAGCAATGGTGAAAAGAAGTGGTGACAGGGAGCAGCCCAATCAAGTGCCCCTCTCAAATGTATGAGCTCCGAGACTAGTCCCCCAGATCGTACAAGAGCAAATGGATCTGTAAATAAGAGCCAGACCCAGTCTATGAAACCAGTGCCTAGGCCCATTGCATTTAGCACGTACCAAAGGTACGTCTAATTGAGGGAGTCGAAGGCTTGCGCTATATCCAACAGCGTTAAATGCATAGTCATCAATTTGAAGTATCGGGACATGATAAACATGGGTTAAGCTGTGCAGTTCATGTAGAGTGCTGCGTTTCGGGATGAACCCTGATTGGTCTGCGTGCACCAGGGTAGTCATATGGGGAAGCAGTATGGCTGATAATATCCCACTAGGTATCTTGACATCTAGATTTAACAGTGATATAGGGTGATAAGCTGCAACTTACTCAGGGTCGAGACCTGGCTTAGGAGTCATCTCCACCAGTGCTTCTCTCAGAGAATTTGGAAGGGAGCCCTTCTCAAGTGACTAATTATATACCTCTAAAAGTCGATCTGCAAGAATGTCAGTGTACTTCTGATCGGCTGGGAGTCCGTTGCTACTCAGCGACATTCCAGATTTAAGATGTCTGTTCGCCAGGACAATCTTGTCTTTGTAAAGTCGAGCATCTAGGAATTCTGCTCTAATGGGCGGAAGGCAAGATAACTGGATCCCCTCCAGGAGTTCCTTTAGCGCCCCAGGTTGTGGACGTGTCCGGTCTGTATACACATTCTGCCATGTGGTTGCGAAATACCTCCTAATGGCTTGCTGGATATAAACCCCAGTACCTGTTGGGGTACGTAGCATAAGAATAATAGTCTTGGGGTACTCCTGTCGAATTAGACGGAGCAAAAGGGCCCCAGTATTATCCCCCTCCCTCTGCAGTCATTGTCTATACACCATATAGCCGTGTTTCTCTAGTCTGCGCCAATTCTCAAGAAGTTTGGTGCCCTCCATTCATCAGTTGGCCAACCTATTGGGATCAGTATGGAGTGTTTCCTCCAGTTTCTCCAGGTCTCTTTCTCTGGCACTATGTCACGCTCTAGTTGTTGTCAGACCCCATACGACTTCTTAGTGCACACTCCTCTCACCACAAACTTCATTACTTCTGTGTCGATTGCCCTGGAGCTGGTCGACCCCCAATTTACTTCAAAATAATTTATCAAAGTATCATGAACTGTTTGGGCATATGGCAGATGGTCGAGGGCCTCTGCTCTGAGGCACTACAACGGTATACGTGGGCGGCCAGAGCCGCCTCCTGGGGTCAATAGCAATGGGGAGTAGTCAGAAAGATACTGAGTCAAATATATGACGTCTGTAACCCATGGAGCCAGCTTGTGGGAGAGAAAGCATTAATCCAGTTGACTAAAAGTACCAGCCGCCGGTGTACAGCATGAGTATGTTTGTTGTAGAGAGTGTCTCTCTCAACATATATTGTGAAGTCCCAGGCCATCCAGAGTAGTTTGGAGTGCTGTGGTTAGCCTGGATTTAGTAGCTAGCCAAGGGGGGGGAATGGGGGGGGGGGAGATCCAGCCCTCCATTGAGGACACAGTTGCAGTTTCCTCATAGTAACATAGCAGTATTTAAGAATGGGGCCGCTGCAGTCAGGACACCCGGAAAGAAGTCAGGACAATTTACATTGGGGGCATACACATTTATAAAACATATTTCACCACCCTCTAGACATCCATGTAGGATCACATAGCGTCCCTCATTGCCAACTATGTATTGGTAATGTTGAAAGGGCACCCCGGGGGCAACCAAAATAAGAACCTCTCTGGCATAACCAGACTAGGACTTGGCATATATGGAGCCCCTCCATCATTTCCATTTCCGCACACCTGAGACACCTGCATTGGCTCCCTGTCAGCAAAAGGATCACCTTCCGACTTCTCACCCACGCACACAAAGCCCTCTACGACAAGGGACCGGAATACCTCAACAGACGCCTCAGCTTCTACGTCCCCACCCGCCTCCTCCGCTCCTCTGGCCTCGCTGCTGTCCCTCGCATCCGCCGCTCCACGGCGGGTGGGAGATCTTTCTCCTTCCTGGCGGCCAAGACCTGGAACTCCCTCCCCACCAGCCTCAGGACCACCCAGGACCACTCCGCTTTCCGGAGACTCCTAAAGACCTGGCTGTTCGAACAGCGATAACCCCCCCTTTTTCCCCTAGCGCCTTGAGACCCGCACGGGTGAGTAGCGCGCTTTATAAATGTTAATGATTTGATTTGATTTGATAAGGTTGGGATACAATCCCGCAAGACTTGTGTTGCTTGGAGGAACGCAAGGGCCACCTGTAGTGAAATGTGTGTTTTGACCACTGACTTCGTGTTGCACCACTTTGCACTTGGCTTGGCTGTCCACCGTCACACTAGTGATCACCAGTTACAGACTCCATTTTGTATTCAGTTTAGCCTTAGCTTCATTCTGCCTATTGACGTTATCTTAGCATTAGACACTGCCATGTTAAAGGCTGCCCATAATTTTCCATGTTGTAAACAGTGCATTCTGTCTTGTTTTCGTATTAATTCCCAGCAAGGGGCTTTGGCTGATAAGAATGTACTCAGACTGCAGGGAACCGCCTTGCTTTGACTTAACATCTTGGGATTGTGCCCAAATCCCAATGTATTACTTTCAAAGCTTACCTAAACTATTCAGCATGTTTGAATACCTCTTGCACCAGCAGGAGAGGTTTTTCCATAAAGCTTCTTCTTTGTTTTTTTAAGATATAAAAGAGATCCAGATCGATAGTAGGAGTTTCAGAGACCTCAATCAGGATTCAGACGTCAGATGTCTGATATATATTTCCAGTGAGGGTAGAGTTCTCTCTTTCTCGCAGTTGAACTGGGTCATCGGCTTGCTGGCAGGAGAAAGATGAAGCACCTGACAGGCCCTACGGTGATGCATTTTTTGTTAATTATTTGCTTTGGATTATAATATAGATAGATATATTTGCTCTGTGTATTGCAGTGGAGAATCATTCATGTATGTTTTCATTTCATTGCTGTGACCATTTTTGATCGTGTACTTTCAACATGCTAATCTCCTTTTAGGAATCTTGCATAGTGAAATAATAGATGTCTTCTTTGGACAAAGAAGTGCATTCCAGAGATTTTTTGTCAGTGCATGAGAATTTCAGCTCGGTCATTAGTGAAAAGCAAACCATTTTGGCATAGCTCGGACAGTCTAAAAGAGAGGTTAGAAGTTGAGAGTGTACGATTTAAAAGTGTAAATATGTTTTTATTCAGAGAGTTAAAGGAAGCACCGCAAACCATGTCTGAAAATGCATGTGAAAGTAAAATGCCTTATGATGTCTTGGCAAGTGTGTTTCCTTGTTTATCAGGACTTTCTACATTTTGGGATGGGTGCTTGGATAAAACAAAATTATTGAATGTTTTTTCATGTTTAAAAAAGGTGCTTTTCGAACGGAATGATATCCCTTTTATTCTTGACAGAAGGGTTTGGATACTTTTGTCTGCTTACAGAAAAATGCATGAGAGATGTAAACAGTTAGAATATGCAAATCAGGAACTGAGAGAACAAATTAACCAGAATAAGCATTATACAGAATAAAGCTGAAATTAACAAGCTGTCACAGGGAAATCTGACTTTTCACATTCCAGTAATGAGGAGGTTAAAAGAGGTGGGGGCCAGTGTGAGCTGCATGAGCAGACAATAGTTCGTGTGCAGCCAATATTTGGATAAAAAATACAGAGTAGAGCACAGTTTTTGGCAGGAGTTGAAATGCATTCTTTTAAAGATTACACCCAGCATGAAGTTAAGGATGTTAACAATATATTCACAGAGCTTTTGCAGAGTACGATGAGTACAGTTAATGCGGTCGTTACTATGTACGCAGCACCATTAGATCACTCAGGATTAGAGTGAGTGAACACTTCAGGGCCCTAAGACAAGATGATGATCGATACCCTATAGTGAGTCATATGAGACATTGCTCTAAACAGGGTCAGACACAAGGGTTTGAATTTTTCGGTTTCTGTTATTATTGCTCTAATGGATTTTGCATTTCAAGATTAAATTGAACCTTTGCCTACTACCCTGGTCCGATTTATCTTCGATGGCCGACTAAGTCTTGACACATATGGAGGACTGAACTTTTATTCATGAGTGCCCTCTGTTTGTTGCTGTTAGTTTCCTGTGGAAACATTGGAGGAGGGAGGAAGATCCTCCTGCCAGGAGCACCGTGCACTTAGAAATGTATTAAGTTTGATTTGGTGACTGACTGTGAGCGCTATTTCCTATGATTCTCTTCCTTTTTGTTAATCTTGTACTCCTCGCACTAAGCAAGAGACACAGAGTTGCATAGAATTGTTAGATTTTTGGAAACAGCATGACCCTCATCTAAGTAAAATCTTAACCCTTTGGTACAAAGTGACAAGAAAAATACATGAGTGTGAATGGGGTGAAGAGCAGCAGTATGCTTTTGATTTGGCAAATGAAATAATTCAACAGGCTTTAGACTTGTGGCCAGTGTAGAAGGGAGACATTGAGTTACATGTAACTGTTCAGGGACAATATGCAAATTGGAGTATGTGGCAAAACAAGGGAGGATGATGGTCCCCCTGGGGTTTTGGACTAGAAAACTACCTGACTCTAGGGAGCGCTGTACTCATTTTGAAAAACAGCTTTTGTCCTGTTATTGGGCTGTAGTGAATATTGAGCAAATAATACTAGGCCATAATGTAATTCTGAGACCTGAAATACCAATCATGCAGTGGGTGATGAGTTCACCCAAATCTCACCGTATAGGACATGCACAAAAGGCTAGTATCATACGCTGGAAATGATACATACAAGACAGGGCTTGAGTAGGACCAGCAGGCACTGCAGCCCTACATGAACAGGTGTCACAAGCCCCTGTAAAGGATGAGGGGAGGGTGCAGGAGGTACCACAGGTAAAAGAGTCACCAGTGAGCTAGGGTGCGCCATTTCAATCCTTGTCCCTCAGGCTAGGAAGCATGTTTGGTTCACTGATGGTTCATTTAAATACGTGGGTACCAAAAGACTTTGGAGAGCAGTGTCATACAATCCGGTTGCTAAAAAGTTGTTGACTACCACAGGAGAAGGTAAAAGTAGCCAATATGCAGAGTTGTACGCTGTGTACAAGGATCCAAAGCAAGAGCTGCTTGGGACTTGTCATATTTACACTGATTTTTTGTCCACTGCCAATGGGTTAGCCACTTGGCTTCCCACATGGCATGCACATAACTGGTTCATTCACTCAAAGGAGGTGTGGCAGGAAATTTGGGAAATGTTAGAACAGAGTAAAGTCACAGTGTACCATATAGATGCTCATTGTTCCATTGACTCACTACAGTGCTGGTTCAATGCCCATGCAGATGACAAAGCCAAAATTTCAGAGGCAGAAGTGGCAACCCAGAATTCTGACTTGGTGGGGATGGCTAAATGGGCACACCAGAAATGTGGACACCTGGGAGAAAAAGCCACTTACAGGTGGGCAGAGAATAGAGGGATGCACATTACCCTAGATTTGATAAAAACTGTGATTTTGCAATGACCTATTTGTTAGCACACCCAACAGAGATCTGTCCCACAAACAGTCAAAGGTCAATTGGGAAGAGGAAAGTTACCACAACAGATAGAAATCAAAGCTATTCTGTTAAATAGTGGAGAAGCTGATTTATTCATACAGATTGGAGACAGAATTGCCAACTTGTTATAAGTTCAGTGTATGGAGGATTGGTGAGGCAGGGGACTGCCACAGCATCCTGACAGTGCAAGTAAAGGGAATTTTTGGTTCAACTGACAAAAACCCTGTGCTAAAGTGTGGATGGAATCCCCAAATGGCTCTCCAGAACCTGCAGAAATGATAGCCAAGGGCCCCAATAATGTCCTGCCGATTATAAAACAAGGAAAATAAAAATGGGAGCACATTTCAGATGACAAATGTTATTTGCAAGAAAAATCATACTTGTTTCTTTTACAGATCATACTACTACTTGCCACTGATCATGAGTATGCTGTGTGGTCTCCCTTCAGGTGTTTGCATGGGGGTTCGATGGAGGGACCGCACCACCAACCTGAACCTGATTGATCAACCACATTGTGCAACACCCCTGCTGCTTTTAAAGAACGAAATCTATGGATCCATTTAGCGCTAATTGTGTTTCACAGATCAAAGTTCCACATGGGAATGATGCAGAGTATCATGGAAGTTCTGTCAACCTGTTTGATTGAATTTCTACTGGAACTAATACATGGCGAGTTATCACCTGATGATTGCTGCCAGTCTCATTAAGCATGTTCAAATTGCCAGTTGGCTGACTATTCTCATATGGGAACCTCACTTTTACTTACATGCCAGCAAACATTACAGGTGCCCCGTGTATTTTTACATGATTAGGACTCATGATGTTTCCATCGAACTCCATACCAACTTGTTATCCTAGAGACACTATTCAATTAGTTATTATCCCAATCAGAATATATAAGCTTCAGTCTTTTCATTGTAGGTGTGTCTGGTTTAACTGTTAATCCCACTTCCATTGCTTTATAGTGACTGCTTTTCTCATTTCATTATGTTGTTGTGTACAATGCATACCTGATTTGCTTGAAAAAAAAATGTTTTAAAAGGAAACAAAATAAGAGAGAAGTTGATTTTCAATCTGTAGTTTACATGAGTCATTAGTCAAAGGGCAGAATGTAGTGAAATGTGTGATTTGACCACTGATTTCATGTTGCACCACTTTGCACTTGGCTTGACTGTCCACCGTCACACTAGTGATCACCAGTTACAGACTCCATTTTGTATTCAGTTTAGCCTTAGCTTCAATCTGCCTACTGACTTTATCTTAGCATTAGACACTGCCATGTTAAAGGCTGCCCGTAATGTTCCATGTTGTAAACTGTGCATTCTGTCTTGTTTTCGTATTAATTCCCACCAAGGGCTTTGGCTGATAAGAATGTACTCAGACGGAAGGGAACAGCTTTGCTTTGACTTGACTTCTTGGGATTGCGGGCAAATCCCAACGTGTTATTTTCAGAGCATACCTAAACTAGCCAGCATGTTTGAATACTTCTTGTGCCAGCAGGAGGGGGTTTTCCATAAAGCTCCTTCTTTGTTTTTTTAAGATATAAAAGAGATCCAGATCGACAGTAGGAGATTCAGAGACCTCAATCAGGATTCATACGTCGGATGCCTGATATATATTTCCCATGAGGGTAGAGTTCTCTCTTTCTCGCAGTCGAACGGGGTCATCAGCTTGCTGGCAGGAGTAAGATGAAGCACCTGGCAGGCCCTATGGTGATGCATTTTTTATTGATTATTTGCTTTGCATTATAATATAGATAGATATATTTGCTCTGTATACTGCAGTGGAGAATCATTCACGTATGTTTCCATTTCATTGCTGTGACCATTTTTAAACGTGTGCTTTCAACATGCTAATCTCCTTTTAGTAACCTTGCGTAGTGAAATAATAAATGTCTTCTTTGGACTAAGAAGTGCATTTCAGAGATTTTTTGTCAGCGCATGAGTATTTCAGCTCAGTCATTAGTGAAACGCAAAACACCACCTTATAGCGTTTCAAATATGCATTTATACGTCTACATTTTTTGTAGTTGGCGATCCCTCTTACATTCCAGGTAACAATCTTCATCATCTTAATAGCCATTATATACTCAATTGGGGTACATATTGATAGTACACAGAAGCAGCAACAGAGTTTCAACTGATTTTGAGTTAGAAAATAAACAACCAACTTCAACTCCCCCCACCCCTTGGGCAGTAGTGCTGTTGGAGTGTGATCTTTGAAATTAATATTAACATGGAAAGCTTGCAATATATTCCATAATTATGCTGCATAGAAAATGTGTTAACGTAGAAAATAATGCACAAGTTTGAAATGTGCCCACGGGGAGTGGTCACCAATGTATACAAAGACTAATGAGACTAATTAATGTTGAATTAATAATGTACTAATGTATGGTTTTGTATTAGCGTATCTTAATAAAGTCATGTATTAGGGGTTTGTCAACTTAAATTACTAGGCCTTAGTTAGCAAGGGTCTGGGCCTAGCTGCCTGGTCTCATATTAAACTGTGTTTTTCTAACGTGCAATGTGCTGCTTTCCTGAAGGACACAAAGCTGTACTTTTCCAGAAGCTAGAGATATGTTTGTAGCTGTAGTAAATTCTTTCTCATGGGAGACATTCTTGCCAAATGCAACAGTGTAATTCGTAACAGGTACAAGGCTGTCTAGACTAGGAGAAGACAATGGGACTACTGACTGGAGTCTAAAGTGTAACTTTTCCTACCTGACATTCCTACCGATGAAGACGTCAACAACGTGGGCCAATCAAATGCATGAGAGCTGTGTTTTGTGGAAAATTCTAGTAAGGCGCGTGGAGAATTATTGGACGAAGATAATGATGCACCAAAATTGATCCAATGGGGAATTAAGGGCTAGTTCGACAGTTTTGATATAACAGCGTGACCCGAAGAGAAATCAGCAATTATTAGCCATTACTGGACATCCCGCTGAGCTATACTTTTGCCCTTATTCTTTGAGACTTTGTTGTTCTGATAGCTTAACCATCCTCTATTGAATCCTTACCTGATACTTACTTCTCCTCCTTACGAGGGAAGTGCTTATTCTTAGCTATGCCATACTGAGACTTTGCCCTATCCTGTTCTTGCTGAATGCTGATTCGACTGATGTCCTGAGGACGAAGACTGACGCTGATTGCTGATTCGTTGGAGGCGTAACTTTCTGATGATAATTGTAATTGTCTGTTTGCCTTTTCTTTCTAGGTACCAACTGCTCTTTTGACAGAAGCCATAGTTAGATGTTTGTGTTTGCTAAATTGTTTTGCATGAAGCCCAACATGCTGATGCTAATTCGAGGTTAGTTAAGGTGTTCACTAAAATCTGACGCAAATAGACAAATGACTGAATTCTTGCTTTGTTGAATCTTGTACTCTGAGACTTTGCCAAACTGCTTCGTATTAATGATGTGTTAATGCTTAATGAATATTCTCTATGCGTTGATTAACTGTGTCCAAATTATGCATCTGAAGAGTACTAATGAGATTGATTGCTAATGAGATTAACGGAGACGATATTAGATTGTAACAAATAGGGAAATAAATATTCTGATCCTTAACTAAATTGGTGTGGTTATTCATGACTGAAGGGTCATGGGGTGTTCAATTATCGATTCTTATTAAATGTTGTTGATAGCTTGTTGATTAGGTATTGCGAATATTGATTGACTTATTGTTATATTGATTGTGATGTCAAAAAGTTATCTCGTTCTGGAAAGTCTTCGAACATGGTCAAAAGGTTCATCGGCCTAGGCCTGTCTCCTTGTAAGTATACTTATCAAGGTCCTGACGCGCTATCAGTTTTTGGTAGCAGAGGATGGTTTGGCCCTTTGAGGCCCCAGGATGAGGGACTACTGTTTGATAAGATTGTTGACTCGAAAGGTCTGAAGGTCTGGTAGAAATTGATGAGCGTAGTTTGGAAGTAAGCAAGGTGTATCAGAAAATTGGATTTTGGGAAAATTGTTCTTTTTCAATGATGCAAATTAGAGAAATGATGTGCCCCTAAATCCCGACTGACTTTTCCGGAATCTCAGAGCCTACTGAAGTGAGTTGGGTATGTTCTCGGCGTTCTAGTGATAGTGTGAATGAAGTAGGGTTTTGCGCTTGCACAGCTTATGCATATCGCAGGTGAATTGTGAACTCTGTGAGAATTTTAGGCCAGGTAATGTTTAGTAGGAGTGTGGGTACTCCGCAGTATTAGAGTAGGGAAGTCGGCGAACTTCATGTGAGTGTGGCGCTTTGTGCTAAAAAAAAAAATTGTCCACGTGGTTGTTGGTGATGTACGGACCCTGCGCGGTCTAAGACTCTGGAGTATATTGGTAAGTGTATGAGACACTTGGTTTATGTTGTAATTTGTGCAGTTTAATAGGTCAATTGGGCGTGGTTGACGAGTTGAGTTTGAGTCAAAGTGAGTGAATGAAAACTTCGATGGAGATTTGGTGAGTTCTAAAGTGCACTAGAACGACCCATTCACAAGTCGAGAGTAAAATTTGTGGGTCAAATTTTGCTTGCGAGTGCGGGATCTGAGGAGAGAGTATCGGCCGAGGCTAAGCAAAATCTCTGTAAAGTTCTGAAACGATTGTGTTACCCCTTTCCTGTAGTAAACTGGCAAATTTGAGTTTTTGTTGGTGCTCGAAATATATTGCATTAGTTTTGTGTGAATTGAGAGTGAGGAAGACAAGCCGCAAGACTTTGTCAGCCGCAGTGTGTGTGAGTGTGATGTCATTGGAGCCACGCTGGGATAGGTTGGTTAGTAAGAAGGGTCGTGCATGGATTGGCAGCTGTCCATGAGAGGCAATTGGTTGAGAAGGTAAGCGAAGAGAGTTCTGGGAATTAAAGTCACTTCCTGATTCGATTGTAAACAAAAAAAAAGACGTAAAAAGGAAGTTTTTCAAGGCTTTAAAGAGCGCTTTGAGGGGGGATACAAATTTTACTGCAAGTGTAGGGGAGGTTACACCGCCAGAGGATACACCGGCTTATGCCGTAATGGAAGAGAGGGGAGTCGCGCCATGTCTTTGGCTAAAGCAATGGTGCAAAGCGACAGAGAAAGAAGGGTGTTTCGCATTTACGGAGCACGGAACGTTCAATATAAGGATTTTGGAAAATCTGCAGAGGGTGTTAAATGAGCTAAAGTCACCTCCCAGACCAGCACAGTTCGAGGGGTTAGCAATTTGGGAACTGATGGCAATACGACAGCAGCAACAGAAATTTGAGAGGAGAATGAGGAAAGCAGAAAAGACACTAGCGGAGGCTAGGTGGGACAGTGCACAGAGAGTCTGGAGGAGAGAAACAATAGATGGAATTAGGATGTTTCCAGCAAAAGCTCAAGAAAATGAAAACAAGGGGGGAAAAGCCACTTGTAAGACTAACAAGAGTTCCTCTAAAGACAAAGAGGCTAAGAAGCCCTGGTCAGAGATGGATGACTCAGACGATGATGAGTTCCTTAATCAGTTTCTGAATGACCGACCACTGCCATATGCCATAGATAACAACAGACCGAGTACTAGTACAGGCCCTGTAAGTTCAACTCAGAACAAGGTGACAGTAAATCCAGTACAGGTTAGTCCTGTCTCGACACCAGCACCGGTGCAGAGTAGTATTAGTATGTCCACTGCTCCAGAGATGCAACCTCAGTTACAGCCACCACAGGTCCAGAGACTTTACCCTGATGTCCCGATACTAGAGACCACCACGAATTTAGTGGTGCTATCAGATCTGACCTATACGAGACCAAAGCTGATACAGACCGAGCCAACTCCACATTTATTGCCCCAGGCAAAGCAACAGATGGTTCCGAATTACACTTCGGTCACAGGACCGCGTTCAGCCATGGCACCGGTAATAAACCAGAATATGGGAGTTAATGCTCCACAGGTTTTGGGAAGCAGGCAGCCACCATATCCTTGCCCATTACAGTTGGTCCACCAGTACCATTGTATGCACAGGCGAAGCCTAGCGTATGGGATCAGGGAATAATGACCCAAGAAATTACAAGAGGAGGGTTCGTAGGGAGCTCTCAAGGGATGACTGGAACCGACATTCGAAAGGTCTAGGTCTTTATCGGACTTCAGTCCGATTGGGGTTCCTCCAGATGCCATGAGACAATCAGGTCTGGGACTGTTGACTCCGCAGATCTCGAGTACAAACATACTGAAAACACTGATAGTGCAGGCTTGGAATATCTCCTTGCAAGGTTTAACTGCGCAACAGCTGAACGATTGGCTAGACAAATTAAACTCACCACAGCCTACTCCTGCAGCAGCAGGGAGGTCAGAAGGAGAAGAGTACCTGAATTTTATGAGGTTGGGCATGGAGGCAAATTAACTAGTTGAGGGGAGCATGGGAGTGAATAGGTTGATATCATACACGGAGGCAGAATTGAGGTATTTGTGTCCAAAGATAACCAAAGAAGTGAGCAGGGTGCACCAGAGGTTGGCGTATTTGGCAGATAAATATGGAATAGACTTAGACAATACCAAACATCTGAAGAGGAGTTACAGGTTGGACTTTGAGCCTAACGATTTTGAACACATGAGATATACTGGGATGAAGGCACACCTTAAAGAAATACTGCAGAATGCACAAGTTTGGGAGCCTTAAAGAAGTGGGAAGGCAGATGGGCAAAGAAAAGAGATAAGAGGAAAAGTGATTGCATAGAGCAGCCAGCCAAGGCCTCACAGGATGTGGGTGCGGTGGAGATGTTACCGATGAGAGAGACGGCTGGAGAGGTTCTTGTCCATGTGCCGTGGACTAGAGGTGATATCCTGTCATTTACAAATGACTTTCCCAGGCTGAGGGAGAAACCAATAGAGTGGTATCAACAGACGGATAGGTTTGTGAAGCTTGCAAAATGTCTCTGGGAAGACCTGAATACTCTCTTTGTGATTATAGTTCCAGCCGATTTGTGGCTTGAGTGCAAGAGGAGTGTGGATTGGCCGACCGCGGAACCAGCAAGGGATAGAGTCACAGGAGCACCGTCTCCTGAGGTGATGAGATACTATTATAAGGTGATTGAGTTCTTGAAGCAGAGAGTTTCGCCACAGAATGTTGATTGGCAAAAGATTGACCGGACAGCACAGGAACCCAAGGAGTCGATACATGCCTATTATGAGAGGTTGTTGAAAGCGTTCAAGAACTACAGCAGTACAGAGGTTGTTGAGGCGAACGACATGAATCACCTCGTGTTTAGATTTGTTGAGGGATTGAGACCGTAGATCAGTCAGATGAGTAAGAATAATTTGATCTGTTGGCAAGCAAAGCCGACTGACGAGGTGTTGCAGTATGCGAAATACTGTAGTGGCAAGATTGAATTGAAGCAGAGGAAGCTGAAGGAGAAAGCGATGGTAATTCAAATTAAGGCAGCAAAGTCAGGGATGCAGGGAGGTTGTCTACAAAAGATGGTGCAACAGCCGCAAGGAAACAACATGATTCAGGCGCAAGTGAGAGGCAGAGGTCGAGGAGGTTTTGTGAACAGAAGCTCAGACTTGAATACTATAGTGGTTCAAAATGATGTGCAGGGGATGAAGAAAATGTTACCTTGTCATGCTTGCGGGGGCGTGGACATTGGAAGCGGGAGTGCCCGATGCTGGTGCAGAAGGGTGTCGTTCAACAAAGCAATGATGTCAGTGCATTTCAAAACATGAAGGGGGGTCTAAGGTTGAGAGGTCCTAATCCGAACTTTCAGAATAATATGATTCAGATGCAGGGTCTCCAACCCATGCAGCAGGTGCAGATGCCACGCGTACAACCGATGCAGATAGAGCAAATGCAGCAGCAGGTTCCCATGGTACCTAGATAGCAACCGCCAATGGAACAGCAACAGGTGATGCTTCCTCAACAGGTCACAGGTCAAAGAATGAATCAAAGTAACGCAGTTCAACAGTTCCCATTACATGGTGAAAACGGAATTAACAATGAATGGTCGGATGAGAGTTCAGATAGTGAGGAGTGCAGGCTTGCAGCGTCCCTAGAAGTAGATCAAAGAGGGCCCTATGTTCAGGGGAAGGTAATGGGTCACAAGGTTTCATTATTGGTTGACACAGGAGCTACACGCTCTACAGTTAGAAGTGCAGAGGTTCCGAAATTGCCCCTTTCGGGACGTACAGTCACGGTAGTAGGAGTGGCGAATGAGCTCCTGACTAACCCGATCACAGATCTGGTCCAGGTTGAGCTTGGCACTTTCCAGGGGTTGCACAGGTTTGTGGTTTGCGATTCGAGTCCCCTGTCCCTACTGGGAAGAGACCTACTGTGCAAGACAAGGTGTTCGATCACCTGTTCGAATGAGGGGATTGAGGTTCAGACAAACCTTGACGATGAAGGAGATGAGGAGCAGGTTTCAGAGCCTGAAACGGAGACCACGGATGAGGAGTATCCTCTAATTAACTTCTTACCAATGTTCACAGTGACTGATCTGCCAGCAGACTTGCAGGGGACAGTAAAAGAGAAAGTGTGGGACTTAACAGGGAAAGAAGTAGGACTGATAAAAGGAGTAGAACCAGTCAAAGTCAGGGTGAAGCCAAATGCTGTGTTCCCCCAGGTACCGCAGTACCATATGGCGCAAGATGTCCTTATAAAGGTGTCACAGTTAATTGCAGACTTTGTGAAACAGGGAGTCTTGAAAGAAGTGATGAGCAGCCCATGTAATTCCCCAATAATTGGAGTGAGAAAGCCTTGTGGGAAAGTTTGAATTGTCCAAGACTTGAGAAAAATTAATGACTTAGTGGTGAAATGTTGCCCAGTGGTGCCAAATCCAGCTGTGATTATGTTCCAGGTTCCATGTGATGCAGAATGGTTCACAGTGGTTGATTTGTCACAAGCGTTCTTTTCAGTGCCTCTTCAAAAGGACAGCCAATTTCTTTTCAGTTTAAAAATCCTGGATAAGGTTTACAATTGGTGTTGAATTCCTCAAGGGTTTTCGGAATCACCTTCCATATTCAATCAGATACTGGATTTGGAGTCATTGGAATTGCCTTTTCAATCGACACTAGTGCAGTACATTGATGATCTGTTGATCGCATCCAAGACGAGGGATGAGTGCAAGTATGATTCGATTGCCTTACTGAACCATTTGGGAAAGAATGGACACTGTGGGGCATATTTATACTCCGTTTGCGCCAATTGTGCGTCAAACATTTTGACACACAATCAGCGCAAACGTTGCCCCGTATTTAAACTCTGACGCCCGAGCCCGCGGACGTCAAAATTCCGCCGTGTGCGTTATTTTTTGGATGCGGCAACCCGCCTGCATTAATGATATGCAAGGTAGGCGTTCCCGTCCAAAAAATGGCTTAAAAGGCCGTGCGTCGTATTTATGCTTTCGGGCAAAAATGACGCACGGCCGGGAGGCGGAGCCAGAAAATGACGCACAGCCCGATTTGCGTAAAAAATTAACGCCTGGGTCAGGGCAGGCGTTAAAATGGGGCAAACACACCTGTATTTAATCAGAACACACAGAACAAACAGCAGAGCAGCAGAGCAGCAACAGGGAGCCATGGAGGTCATTATAATCCAGCATGCACGCAGACGCAGAGCCCAGCAGCAACAACAGCAGCTACAACAACACCAGCAGGGACCCCAAAGGCAGCGCAGAAGGCAGGAGAGGATATTCCGCCCCAGAACAACCCTTCCGGGGCTCAGGGAACACAACATCATACAGAGGTACCGGTTGAACTGGCAGGCCATTCAGCAGCTGCTGCGAAATATTGAACAGCAGTTGGCCCCCACTTTGGTGACATCCCACACCATACCAGCAGAAACAAAGCTGCTTGCCGTACTTCACATGCTGGCAAGTGGCTCTTTTCAAACAACTGGTGCCCTGGTAGGTGGAATATCACAACCATCATTCTCCGCATTTCTGCCCAAAGTACTGGATGCCATCATTCGACTGACACCCCGCCACATCTGCTTCCCTAACACACTGCAGAAGCAGTAGGAAACTAAACAGGGGTTCTACGCAATCAGTGGCTTCCCACACGTCCTTGGTGCAATCGACTGCACACATGTACGCCTTGTGCCACCTGCTGCAACTGAACACCTCTACCGCAACAGGAAGCACACACATTCCATCAACGTGCAGGCCATTGTCGATCACCAAGGAATTTTCACCAACATCGTGGCTAAATATCCTGGGAGTGTACATGACTCATTCATCTTCCGTCACTGCACCATCAATCAACACTTCCAGGATGGATGGTATGGCAATGGACTACTTGTTGGTAAGTACAAAAACCTACTTATATATACACTGCACAGCAACCCTCTAGGACACACAACACATACACCACAACAGCAACATGTCAACAGGAACACACTGAGGTCCTGACATCACTAGCCATGTTTCTTAAGTCACCATTGAACCTGTCACACATCGGAATTTACTGTACAGCCTAATGTTAAGACATTAATGAGTGTGGTTGCCGAAATGTCACCTTGCAAATTGTAAGTGTCCCAATGACCTTTACATTAATCCATTGCATAAGTCTAAAGGTATGGGATGTCCAGGGTACTTTCATATGAACGTGTTAACAACACTTTCAATTTTAACTCTGCATGGAATTATCATCTCACCCCAAGTGAAGACACACGGACACCTGTATCACAAGTCACAATGCTAGGGAGGGCACACTGTAGTGAAAGTCCCAAAACATACTGATGACAAACGGTTGGCAGACAAACACTTGCTCAGCCAAGGAAACAACACAATGCAGATGGTATAGCCTACAAGTATAGGATGTCACATCAGTACACAAAAGAGTCACAGACAACACAAGACAACTACTGCCATGAAAGGTCTATTCAATAGTGCCAGCTACATCAACATGATCCCATTCTTTTTCTCTTTCAGCTGATCAGGGGTATGGCATCCAGCCATGGATAATGACACCATTTGTCAACCTGAGTACAGCTGCAGAGCGTGCATACAACGAGGCCCATAGGAGGACACGCAGCATTGTCGAGCGGACCTTCGGCATCCTCAAGTCAAGGTTCCGCTGCCTCAACATCACTGGTGGTAGCCTCCTATATTCCCCCGAGATGGTATGTAAGATCATACTAACATGTTCCATCCTGCACAACATTTGCATCAAAAGGAACATTCCCCTCCTGGAACCAGACCCATACATGCCTGAAGACGAGGAAGAGGAGGATGCTGCCCTGCAACATGAGGGGGAACAACCAAATACGGCTGCTGGAGTGCGTAGGCGACAACACATTGTGAACAATTTCTTGTAAATATTATCACCATCACCACTTAATGAACTATTGTAAATAAACACTGATAAGAAACACCACATCATGGTCTGGCTAATCATTTCTGCACACCTTTAGCTCTAAATATCAGAAGAAGAGTGTCGCCTCATGGAGCATTGATGATATAACAATCAGGACACAGAAAATCCCACTACAAATGTGATGCCTATCATACAACGGTCACATACACACACAATGTAAATGACTGACATCCTGTGCAGTTTACCTTTGAAGGGCAATAGCTGAGGACCACACCTATTACACACATACATGTTGGAAACATGGTTCATCGCAGCATATGGCACACAACTAAAACACCATCACTCAACTAGGGGAAAACAGGCCTCATACATCAGGCAGTAGACATGCTTTTGCATCAGGAACAGGAATGTATGACCAGACCCTTGACAGCAGTAATTCCAACTACATACAATCTTTGCAAAGACTATCTGTCACTAGAGTTACACATAAGCAGAACATACACAGCACAAGTGCCACACATATGATAAGCATCCAGCACATCACATCCCATCTACATGTCAGCCCTTTTCTAAAAAGCTGACACACCCATGCGCCTGGTCACACCCCACCTGTCTGAAGAGGTCCCTGGAATACAAATATGTGTACCCTGATATTCCCTCATCTACACACACACACTAACAAGAGTCATCCAGTGTGCCACACTCCTTCCTATGGTATACCATTGTCATAGTACTATCTGACTGCATCGAAGTCAGCTCAAATAATACACTGGCTTGGAGTTTTTAAGGCCTGGTATCACCTGTAGATTGCTTCCCGTGTGAAAGGTACTGTAGGCCATTTGAAAGCAAATGTCATCCGACAGGACTTGTGAGACACTGATGGAGGCCACACCAGTGATCACCTCCATGCACACCACCCAAATTTACATGCACCGTCCCTGCTGATGCCTCCTACAGCATAGATGTAGTCATATTGGCAATTTCACCGTTAAGCATTGCTACTAATGTTGCCGTGTAACACTGTATCTGGGTTCATGTGTCACCTTCAAAACAACACAGGACATACACAGTTTGACATGTCAACTGTCTACTGCTCCCTCCGACCAGTCTTAGTCAGACCACTGATCATGTCAATTGTGAAAGAGCTGGATCCTGATTGACCCAGCATCCTGTCAGCCTGACTGGCACCTGTCCGTGGGTCACCCTAAAGATTCCCGGTGGCCACATATGGACCACACTTGCTGTTCAAAACCTCTCTTTCCTCAGAGGCTAATTTGTCATTTGCCTCATCAATGTATACTCAAATACATTGTATTGCATCATCTGAATTTTATTTGTATCATATTGGTTACAGTGCCCTTGAATAGCTAAATCATGGCCCATCTGTTGTCTGGGCCTCATTAATGCCTAAACTACAAAGTGTGACAGTGTACCTGGACCATAGCCTTTGATGGTGTACGTGGCCTCCAGCAGAACCAGCAACCTCAGATAATTTCCATGAAAAGTCTACACATTTGAGGACCCTAACAGTTCACACGCTGAGTAACATTGTCCAAATAATAGAGATGGCTCGTGTGTGGTGAATACCAGCCATATTATTCCGCACAGAGACTATGATGTTCCCAGATGCATTTCCATCCACAGAGGCCAACTTGAGTACAAATGTTTCAATGACACATGCCGGATCCTGACACCTGAGACATTCTCTCACTCAGCACACCAAGGTTGCCCAGTTGAAAGTCTCATTACACGTCTTCAGTGTCAGGGTGGGACCATCCACATGTAGGTTACCATGTCCTCAATGACTTTACTCACATTTATCTCCAAAGGATACTCATTAGATACACGATTAGCTGCCACTAACTCATGATGAGACCTGGACGTAACAGTGACAACATACACCTTAACAGTTGATACAGGATCAACATTGGACCACACACATGTACATGTACCATCCAATCACCAAAGTGGTTGCAAGCAGCCTATCACAGTAGTGTCCCAATTGTAACCTAGCATGAAGATTGAAACATGCCACTAAACCAGGTAATGCATTAAGGGCCACATGCATCCAAAACCGATTTGCAATTATAACATAAGGAACTTTGAGAATTTGCTATTAAATATATGCTAAATGCTATGTCTGAATTTTCTAAAGAAGTAATAGGGCAAACTTCAAATGGGCAAATGGTATTACAGATTTGCAAAAAGAGAATCATACTCAATTTGCATCTATGGGCCTGCTGCCAATGGTTTAGCATTACAGAAATTGGGAAAACCGTTGATTAATTCGCAAGTCAGGAACAGCAAATCCCAGGGTGCTGGGGGCCTAACTCCCCCTCTGCTGCACCCCAATTAAAACCTTTTTACGGACACGTGAAGCACACACATGCTTAAGGGGCATGTGTGCGCTACATGTCTATAGTGAAACATATTTTTGCTACATTAACTTGGAATTAGCACATGGTTACCCCTAAAAATTGTTTAGGCATCAATTGCATTACCTAAATGGCCATTTTGCAATTTGGAAAAGCTTGATACATGTGCTCACAAATTAGCTAATAAAGACTTCCTGTTAGCTCTTTCATATTTGGAAAGTCGCAATCAGCAATTATCTACATGTGTGCGCAATTATGAGTAATCTCCATTTTGGCCAATCATTACTATTGCACTGTGAATGCCTTCCATACTTCCTGTAAGGCACATTTGCTTTCGCTAACCCCAGTATTTATCATTTAGCACCGTTAGGTGAAGCAAATTTTCATGACTCATTTGGACATAAAAAATACATATTTGTCATTATGCGTCATATTTTCACGCATACAGCTTGTGCGTCATATTTTTTGACGCACAGGAGTGCAAATAATGCTGAATCCAAATATTTTTAATAATTGGTAAATAATATTTGGATGCGGCATACTTTTCACCTCTGGAAGTGTAAATTATGCTGCATCCAAATATTATTTACCAATTATTAAAAATATTTGGATGCAGCATTATTTGCACTCCTGTGCGTCAAAAAATATGACGCACAAGCTGTATGCGTGAAAATATGACGCATAATGGGAAAAAACGGCGGCCATGTTATGCAGGATGTGATGTAATAGGATATCCTGTTTACAGATTCTGTACAGTGGGTGTACTTTCACTTTGCAGTCTGTGATTATTATAGACTGTGTGGCTGTGTGCAGAGTGTTGTCCTGTGATTTTGTGCTTTTGTGTCCAGAGTGCCATCTTACTTGTTGTTTTGTCATTTAAATATTGTTGTAGAATACTGTCTGAGTGTGTGTTGTTTACATTTGTCCAGTCCAGTGTTGTATTTATTGTCTGTGGGAGTCTGTTGTGGGTACTGTTATATAGGGGATAGTTGGGCTCTTCTATTTGTTAAGTTTCCTTTGTATTTCCTTACTCCTACTTTCCCCATTTTCCCCTTTCTTCTTTTTTTCCCACTACATTTTCCCCTTTTCTGTGCATAAATATCGGGTAGGCCACGTCTTTCCAGGATGGGTGAGGAGGAATTGGGGGGGTTCATATGGCTGGTGTGCCATTTCCTCCCACTGATGCTCGAGGCTGGGGGTAGGGTGATACAGGGGTATTCACACTGAGGCCCGAAAAGTCCGGTGGGGGAAGGTGCGCCATCACTTGGTGCGTCTGTATGGGAGCCAACGCAATGACCACCAGCTGAAGCACCGCTGGGCTGACCTGATCTCCAGGGACCAAGATCTGCTGGACCACCTGGGAATCATGATTGGTGGCCATGTTGGTGAGTACAGATCATGTAAATGTGCACAATTAAAAGCTGTGTAGTGACATGAGATGATTGGTACACAATCTGCCAGATAAGTTGCTGACTGTGTGTAATGCTGAGGAAACATACAGGGTAATTAATGCACTATGTGAAGGATGACAAATGCTAGAAGTCAGGCAGCTCATGTTTTGCACACTTACAGGTTGCTTGTTGCTGAATGTAATTTAGTGCCGCCTTTGTGTCAGACAAGCGAAACATTAATGAGGCAATCATGACTCTACAGGTCACAATTGCCAGTGAAGTATGGATGTACTAACATCATACCTACATATGTTGACGCTATAGCTAGACTGACATTGGAAACCCTACATGATGCAGAAAATGAGTGCTGCCTTCACGTCAATTGATGATAGCAATGTGGCCCAGACATATGTCTCATGTGTGTCTGGTGAGTGTGTAAGGAAAGTGTTCACAGAAGTGCTATGCCTGTTAGGGATTACTGTGATCCTTCATATTTTATTGATACATGCCAGATCTGAACATGAACCATATTTGGAAAGGAGTCAGGTGCCCTCAGCTAACATCTTAGACAGGTATTTTTTGTTTCTTGTGCCAAAATCCGATTAGGGATGGCAGTCCAAACGTATGGACTAGGGAACAAACATCTATGTTTGGTGCCAATCAACATTGTTGGGACACATCAATTTATGAAACTTTAACAACATGAGGTATTGCCAAAGTCCCTGCCCCTCTGTACCATGTACCTATCTGTCACAAATGTTTCATGACCACATAGGCTGTTTGACAGGTCATGCAGTCCTCAAGTAACCAGCCTTTGGATGTCTCTCTTGGATGCACATGATGAGACGAATACACACCAATATTGTTGCTGCTCACTAATGGAGGTGCATGTTTGCCATCACATGACAGTCAGGGCCACTGCATGTGTGTAGAAGTGTGTGTAACTGTAGCAGGAGACCCATCCTATGTAAATGTTGGCCATGAAATATTCCATGCAGTATGAGCATGTCTGAAAGTGTTTCATTACTCATGTCAGCTTACGCATTGTTTTTGT
Source organism: Pleurodeles waltl (assembly GCF_031143425.1). Classification (NCBI taxonomy): domain Eukaryota; kingdom Metazoa; phylum Chordata; class Amphibia; order Caudata; family Salamandridae; genus Pleurodeles; species Pleurodeles waltl. The sequence goes on along the minus strand of NC_090444.1, from coordinate 1,094,943,801 downwards.
AATTGAAATTGTTTGTCAGTGCACTGATTCTGAGCATATTCTTCCTTCCATGCTTTACAGGTGGACCTGCACCGTACACAGTGGGAGAGGTGGCTCGTTTTGAGGACCCCGACACCTACAGTGAGTGTTGACATGTGTGTTATGTTTTGTGTTTGCTGGTGATGTGTGATGGACTCCTGTGTGTTGAACACATTGCAAGGTGTGATGCGCTGCCCAATCATTAGTCTTGTTCCATTAGTGGGATTTCAGTTCTTAGAAAATTTTTAGTTGACCAATGCTTATCCACTTGTCTGATCTTAGGTTTGTAGGCCATTCCTGTAGGGCCCGCTATGAGAACTGTGGTGAGTCATGTGGAATACACTAGTTACAATAAGAGTTGCACTGGGACTCGTCTCTGACTGAGCCTGCATGTCAGACTGACATTCTCCCAGATAGCTTCTGCAAATGGCTTTTCTGAAGACTGCTGCTTCCCTATTAACCGATGTACTGAGTACACTGTAGGTTGAACCTTCTGGGAGCATGTACTTCCACAAGTTGTACTACAAGTGTGTGGAACTAGAGTGCAAAGGCCTATGTGTGCATGCTATTCATGATCATGGGTGTTCTTGCTACTCTGTGTCTGTTGAAAAATATGCCTCACTGGAAGTATGTGATGTTGACCTAGGTCAGTACATTCTGACATGTGTGGGCCTTGGATAGGACAAGGTTTAGCTGACTCCAATTTGTTGATAGCCCTTACTGGTGGTGTGTGTGTAGAGCCAAACACATGTTGAGCTTTCTATGCACTCCTGGGTGTGCATGTATTTTGGAATTGTTTGTTGTTCTCCCCCCCCCTCAAACACAGGCATGGGTTTGTGAATAGGGTACCTAGGACTGAAGCAACCAGTATGTTACACATACTTGTGACTATTTGGAAGTTTGTTTTGAACCTAGTGTACACACTCAGGTATGGCACATGAGTACTGTACTAGCAAATCCTATTACAAATCGCAGACCTTGAGGTTTGTGATTATCATCACATACACTGACATATGTAGTCCAGGCAATAGGCGGAGGATGTGCATCATGATTGTTAGCTGACAACTGTCAGTACTTTGATGACAAGTTATTGCCAGTTGTTACCCATCATGTAGGTTTTGGATGTGCTATGTGTGAGATGACCTTTGTAGGCAGGCTTTCCATGTACTTCCTCTGAGACTTTCAATGATCTGTATGGTGATATGAGCTGTTACAAGTACAGTAGATGTATTGTCAGATTGACCACTTGTGCTATTTCACACAATGCAGTTCCTATGGTAAATAGTTGCCCTTTGTCTTCACAGCTGCAAACATGACACCCGCCCAGAAGCATGAATTTGAGAGGCGGGCCATGAGATACAGACACATCCTGCAGGTGCAGTCGGGGTTCCGAAGGATGGCCCGTACATACCAGTCCGATCGGGCCTCCGGAGCATGGTGGGCTTCACCACAGGGTGGCCCAAGGTTGCCCACTACAGCTACCACCACCACAACCACCGGTTCCCCCCAGGTGGCCCCACCCACAGCGGGGACAGTTGGCCCTACATCTGCAGCACACCCAGGCCCCAGCAGTGTGACAGCTGCAGGACAGTCCAGTGGGTTAGGCTCCACACGGCCACAGAGCACCTCGGCCGGGACACAAACGGCACCAGCACCAACAATCGACCCTGCGGCATTCCTGGCTTTGGAACATAAGATGGACCGAGTTCTAAAGAAGGTGAACAATCTTAGCCAGGATGTCAGCTACATCAAGAAGCGGGTCAAATCGATCAGGCGGACCCTCCGGAGGGCCAACCTCTAGGAATATATTTTTTCTATGGACATAATTCCCTCCCCTCCCTCCTCTTTCCTTGTTCTCATGATTAGTGGGCTTGGGGGATTAGTGTTAGGTTAGTATAGGTTGTTAGTTTAGTTAGTGTTAGGGAGGGGGGTGGGGGGTCCTGATTTTTTCTACTTTTCCTTATTAAGTGTGTGGGTGGGTGGATGTGTGGGGGGCAATGTTGGGGTTCCTGTGTGTTTCCAAAAAAAATAAAAAAATAACAAAAATGTTTAAAAAATATGAAAAATATATAACAAAAAAATAAATGATTGTTTAGGATAGTATAGTATGTGTGTAGGTTAGTATGTGTTGTCCTCCATGTGTCCTGTCTCATAATGGTGTGTGGGGGGTTGATGTTTAGAACGATTCGTTATATGTGAAGAGTAAGTTTAGCTTAGGTTAGTTAGGGACAGTTGTGGGTAATGAGTAGTCAGGTTAGATTAGGGTAGGTATGACTTTTCCCTTAGTTTCCTCTGGTGTGATTAGTTTTGAATAAATATATAGATAACCCTTTACATTATGTGTTAACTGCTACGTGATCATGGCCTTGGCATCAGTGTAGATGATTGTTGTTCTATGACATTTGTGTCCTATGCTACAAACAAATACAGACTGAGGTGTAAAATGGCAGCTACCCCAGTGCTACCTTGGTAAGAATCCACCATTTGTTTGAACCACCAATCGGAGTTGACATGGATCACAAAGGATTTTTGTCGATGAGTATGTTTTCTACATCACAAAGTGTGCTTCCAGACTTGGTATTGTGGGGACAGTTTTAGGTCTGACTGCAGTGTGATGTTCAGGGACACCTTCTAAGATGAGGTCTTGTTAACACTCTTGTCTTCTTGTCTTCATAACTGACATAGATCATTTGTGTCTATGTTCAGCATGATTACCTATTTGGATGTTAACTCAGAAAGATTGATTCATGCTGTGTTTTGTAGTGTTTGCTTAGATTAGACTGCACAGTTCTATGTGTTAGTATTGCATGGTGACAACATTTATCAGCCACTATTAGTTGACTTTGATATCTCTTGAGGAAGCATTATTCTGTCCAACACAGCATGATGGTGTGTGGTTTCTCACTTCATCAGTTATTCTCCTCAGGATGGGCAGGCTATGATGCAATCCTGGCCACTGTGCAGATGGATCTGACTACATGATGTCAGGACAGTTGTATTGACAAGCTACATGATTGGAACACAGGCACATTTGTGTTATCTACTGCACAGTTGATGTGTCAAATTACACAGAGACATATTTGTTGTGCAAGTGCTATTTATTGAAAATTGCTGTAGTGCAATATGTACATTGTCCATGTTTGCTGAGTACGTTCTAGTGAAATCTTACATTGTGATCCTACAGAAGGGGTGTAGGTAATGCTACTGACATGCTGGGGTGATGTTACAGACAGTGCAGAGGGACAGGATTTGCTGATTAGTAGGGGAGAGACATTAACTGGGCATGCTGACAAGTTATACAGTGGTTAGCAGAACAGTCATTGAGTATAGTTGTTGTAAGACTGGCATTTGACAAAACGTTGGACCTTGGTCAAAGTAGGCCATGGTGCAGGAACTAGTGCTTCCGGGTACTCTTCCGTGTGAATGTGATCTGTTCCATGTCTTCTTCTTCTGATGTGTGTGTTGCCTGCTTCGTCCTTGTTGTTGTTGGTTGTGAAGGGGCAACACACACCTCAGTGTTAGAAGATGTGGAGTCAGACATCCCAGTCCCTGCTCCCTGTGAAGGTCTTAAGGGCAGTACTGCAGCAAGGAGGATCTACTGGTTCCTGAGAATAGCAGCCACATCACGATGGTAGGCAGCCAGGTCGGCCCTGAGGGAGTCATGATTGCATTCGTGCATGCAGTGAAAGGTTTGGGGTGCGAGGTGTTGTGGCAACTCCCTTACTGCAGTGGTGAATTCCTTGACAGTTTCTTGTAGTCCTTGCAGTATGGATGTTAGGGCTTGCATAGCTGCTGCCTGATCTGCAGATGACATCATGCACGAGCGCACCCCCTCAAGGCTGGCTGCCATTGTTTGCATCCCCACCCGCACCTCCTTGGCCAGCTCCCGCTGTACTCCAACTACAGTTCTCTCAAAGCTGGTTCCAGTGTCGTCTGAGTCCTCAGCTGTATTGGAGCTGGCAGGTCTTATAATTGGGGTGGTGGGTGGATCCTCTGCGATGGCTGCTTGTTCTGTGCTCCTCCTTGTGACTGAAGGTGGGGTTTGGAGGGTTTCAAGGACCTTTTGGATGGTCTCCTGGGGAATGTTTATGGGCTCGTCATCCATGTCATCAGGGAAATCTGGGACAGGCATATCGGCAGGAGATCCATCTTCCTCTGCAATGAAACAAGGTACAATTAGTGTGTCTGTGTTGTGACAATTTTGACGTGACGTGCCTGCCTTTTGATGAATTCACTTTGTGATCTTGTTTTGTATTAATATCTGCAGTCCTTCAGATGGCCATTGTTTCAGGCCTATGGCCCACCTGTGTGTCACATGTATGTTATTGAGTTATCAGACTTGTCAGCCTCATTGCCTCTAGGTGTTGGTTTATGCCAAATAGAGAATAGGCACCTTTTTGTCCTACTCGACCCTAGGTGTACATCCATTCTCATGGTGAGACCTTTCACTGGCTGTGGGTGTTCTGATGGCCCTGGCAGCACACTTAACTATCAGGACCTGCCCCAATCCCTGATCTTTCACATCGACTTAATTGTACTTGACATGTAGCATATCCTATGCATGGCAATGTTATGATGTGATATGGATGTTGACATTGTTGATGTGTCCTGCTGATGTTGGGTAATGTGTGTTACATTGGATTGCCCTGATAGTCTTATCAGTGTCTTATTTTGTTCTCTGACTGTGCAGGTGTATTTCTGTGACCAGTTACATGTGTCCCCTCCTCAATGCTGTTGTCTGAGCAGTATGACATTTGTGATGTTGCCTTGTTAGCCAGGCACAGGATGGACCCTGACATATGCAGCATGGGTGTGTCCTTAGTGCTGTGTCACTCCTATTGTTGTTTACATTGGCTGATGTTTGTGACACCTATGGGCATTGACATTTGAGTGTACTGGGGCCTTTGTCTTGTTTCTGGAGATTGTTGCAGATGTCATCCTCACCCCCTAATTTAGGTATGTATGTTCCATGGGGAGGTTACTGCCATTGGCTACTTGAGCTGCACACAGATCAGAGGTGGTAGTGGCAACTGTTGTTGCAGTTACATTGCAGCTGTCGGTTTGGCTAGAGGATTGCTAATAGGGCCCTAGTTAATGTAGGAGATATGTTGGCTGACGAGTGCCAGGATGTAAGTTTGACGTAGTGGCCTTCCCTCCTGTCGAGGCTTTCCCTTTGCTCCATCGTTGGCATGACAGCATGCCCCCATGGGACTGTTGTTGGTGTAGTGTAATGGTGTGCCCCAGCTTATGTTTGTGCAGGCCATACCCCCCTGCCGTGCCCCTTTACCCATGCCACTCCATGTATATGATGACTTAAATGCAATGTGTAGTAGGTATTTCCCCCCCTGCTTACAGTTAACATTAGTGCATTTCAATTCCCCATGCGACTTACCCTGCATGTGCGTTGTCTCGTGGTAGTCTGCGCTGTCCTGTCCTTGAATCCCTGTGACGATCTCCTCAGGGATGCCGGCTGCGACCATCTCCTCCATGTGGTCCAGGGCCTCCTGGTGTGCTGGACTCCCCCCTCCAGTCTGCATTGCTGCCTTCCTGTTCCTGGCCATCTTTTCCTTGGTCCTGCGTTTGCAGTCATGCCAGCGTTTCTTGCACTCGATGACTGTTCTGCGTACTTCAGCCACACTGTTAATCTTGTCAACAATTTGTTGCCATATAGCCTCTCTCCTACTGATTGGCAACTTTGAGGTGATAAACAGTTGGTGCTGGTGTTCCGTCACCTCTTTAACCAGGATTTCCTGCTCCTCTGCACTGAAGCAACACTTTCTTTTCTTTCTATAAGTGTCCTGGTTCTTGTATGGATCGTCCTGGCTGGTTCCTGGTCTGCTGTCATCTTCCTGGGGTCTGTAGTGGCATCTGGGATCCATTTTGGCTCTCCTCTGGTGAACTGGCAGTGTTCGTTTTTTTTTTTACGCTATTGCGTCAAAAAAAACGGCGCATATCCGAGTTGCGGTGTGGTAAATCGACCCACAGTCATTTCCGCCGCGTTAACGTCGTTTTCCTTTACGACTTGACGCCGTGGTGTGCGTCAAAAATAATGACTCCCACCTGTTGATTGCGCCGCCGTGCGTCAAAGTATTAATATGATGGCCGCACGATGCAACGAAATGGCGTTAGCCGGCGGTAATTTTTTTGATGCAAAACTGCGCTGGCGCAGTTTTGCGTCAAAAAGTATAAACATGGCCCAAAGTGTCCCCAAAGAAGCTGCAATAATGTCAGAAAGAATTGAAATACTTAGGTCATCAAATTGAGAAAGGGTCAAGGAAGTTATCCAGGGAGAGGGTGACTACCCTGTTGCAGATGAATCCCCCAACGACACGGAGAGATGTTAGGATGTTTCTGGGAATGGTGGGCTACTGTCGTCAGTGGATCCCGAATTTCTCAGTCATCTCCAAGCCATTGGTGAGACTGATGGTTAAGGATGGGTCGGATGTCATAGTACTGTCAGAGAAAGAAATGAAGGCGTTCACTGAGTTAAGGGAGAGCATGTGCAGGGCTCCAGCTTTATGTATGCCTGACTACACAACGCCTTTTGTTCTGTTTTGTCATGAACGTGATGCATGTTCTTTGTCTGTCCTCACTAAGGTCCATGGAGGTGTAAACCGACCAGTAGCATAATTTTCAGCTAGTTTGGACCCAGTTGCAGCAACCTTACCGGGTTGTCTGCGTGCAGTAGCAGCAGTTGGTCAAAGCCTCACACAGTGTGAAGGCATAGTGATGGGACATTCTTTAACAGTTATGGTCCCTCACTCAGTTGAGATTTTGTTAACCCGGACCAAAACGCAGCACATGACAAATGCAAGGCTGACAGAATATGAAATGATCATATTGGGGTCACCAAATGTAACGTTGAAAAGATGTACAGTGTTGAACCCGGCAACTTTGCTTTAAAATGAAAACACAGAAGTTGAAGATGTAGAACATGATTGTCTTGAGGTAACAGAAATGTGCACCAAACCGAGGCCCGATATTAAAGAAACCCAATTGGAAGAAAATTACAAAATTTGCTTTGTTGATGGTTCATGCTTAAGAGACTCAGTAGGAGTGCTGAGAGCTGAGAGCTGGATACGCTGTACGTACGATCTCTGGTATCCTTGAAGCTTCTTGGCTTGAGAGAGTATATTCTGCTCAAGTGGATGAATTGGTTGCTCTTACTAGAGCATACCATGTTTCTGCCCAGCTGAGGGTGACTATCTATACTGATAGATACAGATTTGTAATTGTCCATGATTTTGGGCAACTATGGTCACAGAGGGGTTTTCTGACCTCTTCTGGTTCTCCAGTGAAAAATGGTGAAAGAATTAAGGAGTTGTTGCACGCGATTCAGTTACCTCATGAAATTGCTGTGGTGAAATGCAGTGCTCATTTGAAGTCACAAGACTTTGTTTCAATGGGAAACGGATATGCGGATCAAGTTGCAAGGTTTTGCGCATTGAACTGTATTTCGTTTAAAGATCAGTGGGAATTGTTACCTGAAACAGAAAATGAGACATGTACAGGTTATGCATTAAGGGTAATTGACACGTTAGAAGAATTGAGATTGCTGCAGGGATGTGCCAGCAAAGATGAGAAGTGTTCTTGGGTTAGGATGCAATGTGTACAAAGACCAGATGCCCTGTGGGTCTCAGATGAGGGGAAAATGGTTTTGCCGAACAGTCTCCTGTCACAGTTTGCAAGGTTTTACCATGGTCAAGCACACATTGGGAGGGATGCCATGATCAGTTTGTTCAAAATTGACTGGTTTAGCCCGAAGTTCAGGCAAGCCGCAGAAGTGATCTGTCATAGGTGTATCATCTGTCAACAGATGAATGCGGGGAAAGGGACCGTGGTGAATTTGAGCCACATAGGGAGAGCAGGAGGTCCATTTAGTCGAATGCAATTGGATTTTATTGAGGTGCCTGTGTGTGGAGGTCTAAGATACGTGCTGGTGATTGTGTGTATCTTTAGTCACTGAATAGAAGCATACCCTACACGTAGGAATGACAGTCTCACAGTAGCGAAGCTGCTACTTAGGGAATTGATACCACGTTTCGGGTTACCGATCTCTTTAGAATCAGATAGGGGAAGTCACTTCAACAACGAGGTGGTTAAGCTATTGTGTGCAGCATTGAACATTGAACAGAAGTTGCATTGTAGTTACTGCCCTGAAGCATCAGGACTAGTGGAGCAGATGAATGGTACCCTGAAGTCAAGAATGGCAAAAATGTGTGCAGCATCGAATTTGAAATGGCCTGATGCGTTGCCCTTGGTGCTAATGTCAATGAGAAATACGCCCAACAAGAAAACAGGACTATCTCCTCATGAAATTATCATGGGCCGAGCTATGTGACTGCCCGCAGTGCCTGCAAATGCTCTTGTGAATATCACAGATGATATGGTGTTGGACTACTGCAAGGGTCTGGCTGACGTGGTCCGCTCTTTCTCTCACCATGTGGAAGCTACCACCCTGCCACCGATAAATGAACCAGGGCACAATCTGAAGGCAGGTGACTGGATTGTCATCAAGAAACACGTAAGGAAGTCATGTTTGGAGCCACGTTGGAAGGGGCCATATCAAGTGATACTAACGACTACTACTGCTGTGAAGTGTGTGGGAATTCCGAACTGGATCCATGCCAGTCACAAGAAAAAGGTGACGTGTCCAACTGATGAGGAAGTTGAGTTGCTGAAAGTACCAACAACAGAGAAGGAAGTCTAAGGGGCCGAGAGTGATCGAAGGGGAACTGAAACAGAAGGAGAGCCCGTTGAGGACGTCCTAGTCACTCCAGTAAGAGACGAAGGAGAAGAGACCCAAAGGGGTGACAGTGAGCCTATCTCAACTGAGGCACCAGGAGGGCCAAGTCAGCAGGAAGTTCTCCCAGAAGCAGACGAATATGGAAATGAGCTAGAGCCCCTGACAGACCCAGAAGGCGAAGGAGTTGAGGCGGAAGAGAGTCGGAGTGTCCAGACTCCTACTGAGCAAATTGCAGGTCCATCAAGAGAAAACACCATAGAGTTAGAGGAGGGCAAAGGGTTGCCACAGGAAAGATCAAAGGCCAGAGAGATGCTGAAAGGAGATAGGTGGCCGGAATTGCAAGTGAAGAAAGGGAAAGTGGTTGTCGAAGATGCAATAGAGGAAGAGGTTGATACGACAAGGAGAGAAGATCTGAGTGAAGGAGAGTTGCAAGGTGAACGCAAATTGAAAAAAAGAGGGTAGCGAACATTGCCATTCAGCAACGTCAGCTGAATGGCAGCAAGAGTTCTTGGCGTTTTGCTTTGATCGAGAAGTCCCAGGTCAGTACTTTGGCACCTGAGTCTGACCAAAGAGACTGCATTGGCATGAAAATTTAGTTAAAGAGGAAAAGTGAGAAAAGAGACTTTTAACTTGCCGGATGTGACACTGTTAACCAGAATTGACTTTTGAAAAAGATTTTGACAAGCTGCTAACCGGAATTGACAAGGATCCTGGGAGTGAAACTGAAAGCTGTAAATAATTGCTGAAGAAAGACTCTTGCTTGCTTTAACTTTGCTGAAGAAGAAAAAAAAATAATAATAATACGTTTTAACCATCCTCTGTTAGTTGTTGTTTGAACTAATCATCCTTCACTTTCTGATTCTTTACAGATCATGGCTAACACTAGAGAGGATAATAGGGGAAGTAGGCGTTGTAAATGTTTGGGTGTTGGTTTGGGTGTCATGTGTGTGATATTCATCATAGTTGTGATTGTGGGTATGCCATTGGTGGATAAGAGTGGAACTAACAATGCTACGATTTATGAGGACGCCACTGCACTAACAGCTTGGGAGAGGTTTAAGCAGGATATGAAATATTTGCATGAGGGGACTAACGCATAAGGGGAATTATCAACTAATGTTTTCTATCGTTTGCTGAGTGAGTATGTTGACACAATGGATGCGAAAGATTGTTATGTGTGTACAGAGATTCCTGTTTCTGTACAAGAAGGGGTTACCTATCATAGTTTGCCGTTGACATATGGGATAAGCTGTAGTCTGTTACTAACAAGATTCTATAACCAGGAAGAGATTCAATATTTTTACTCCAATCACAACCTTGTGTTTTCTTATGTGCCTATTATAGAGGATTTGAGGAGTGTGGCTAAATACTATAGCATAAAGTTAGTTAATGGATTCTTTGAGGCGACACTAACAATTAGTACATCTTATGCACACCGCAATAATTTGACATATTTGCTTACGCCTGTAGAGAAAAGCTTTTTAGATCACACGGAAGATAGAAGACAGGCATTGAAGGGAAAGTTAGAGAAAGGATTGCAGCAGCGAGCTTTTGCTAGTAGTGAGAGTTACAGTGCGGTTAGGGAACAGGGGAAGTTAGCTTTAGATGCACTACACATAGGGAAGCTTTGCATATCTAGGCCAAAGTCATATTATGACAATGTGTTTGTGGGAATGAGTGAATGCAAACATGTGTTATTGTTTCAGAGTAAGTGGACGTTCATGTTAAATGGACAGGATCCAGCGATCCCTGGGATCTATTATATATGTGGACTTAATGCTTATTACCGTCTTCAAAAGTGATGGTATGGGACATGTTATTTGGGGATAGTTTTCCCAAAGATATATCAACTAGAGGACTTGAAAAGATTTCCGAAATTGTCTGAATTACATCGTACTAGACAAAGGAGAGAGACTGCTGCTGGTATAGTAGGAGACATATTTGGGGCGATAATTCCTTTAGTGGGAGTTATCTTGAACTTCATAAAAATTCGAAAGATGTCTACTATTGCGGATAACATGCTGACAAATTTCACAGGGGCTATACTCCTGATGGATACTGAACTTGCTGCGGAGAGGGCTATGACTCTTCAAAACAGGCTTGCTTTAGACATTCTTTTAGCGAAAAATGGCAGAGTTTGTAAAATGCTTAATGAGCGTCATTGTTGTGCTTACAAACCTGACAATAGTAATGAGATTAGAAGTATGCTTACTAACTTGACTAGGGATAGTACAGATTTGAAGGAACTGAAAGAGCCAGGTGTTTGGGAAAAGGTTGGAAAAGGACTTGCTTCAGTAGGAAGTTGGTTTAGTAGTATTTGGCATGGGATATTGGCGAAAATAATACAGGGAATATTAATTGTTATAGCTTGTTTATTTGGATTATGGCTGTCATGTAAAATTAGTAAAAGAATTAAATTGAAAATGTTGAAAAATAATAAGAGGAAGGAAGAAAAACAAAGGGAAAAATTGTTCAGGGCAAAATCACAGGGGGGAGGATTGAGAGAGGAAATTGAAATGAAGGAATTATAAAATGTAAAATATAAGGGGAAAGGTTTGTGTGATGACAGGAGTCATCAGAGGAGGGATTGTTGGAGTGTGATATTTGAAATTAATATTAACATGGAAAGCTTGCAATATATTCAGTAATGATGCTGCATAGAAAATGTGTTAACTTAGAAAATAATGCACGCGTTTGAAATGTGCCCACGGGGAGTGTTCACCAATGTACACAAAGACTAATGAGACTAATTAATGATGAATTAATAATGTACTAATGTATGGTTTTGTATTAGCGTATCTTAATTAGAGTCATGTATTAGGGGTTTGTCAACTTAAATTACTAGGCCTTAGTTAGCGAGGGTCTCATATTAAACTATGTTTTTCTAACGTGCAATGTGCTGCTTTTCTGAAGAACACGAAGCTGTACTTTTCCAGAAGCTAGAGATATGTGTGTAGTCGTAGTAAATTCTTTCTCATGGGATTCGGCTTGCTCAAGGAGACATTCTTGCCGAATGCAACAGTGTAATTCATAATAGGTACATGGCTGTCTAGACTAGGAGAAGACAATGGGACTACTGACTGGAGCGTAAAGTGTAACTTTTCTTACCTGACATTCCTACCGATGAAGACGTCAACAACATGGGGCAATCAAATGCATGAGAACTGTGTTTTGTGGAAAATTCTAGTAAGGCGCGCAGAGAATTATTGGACAGAGATAATGATGCACCAAAATTGATCCAATGGGGAATTAAGGGCTAGTTCGACAGTTTTGATATAACAGCGTGACCTGAAGAGAAATCAGCCATTATTAGCCATTACTGGACATTCCACCGAACTATACTTTTGCCCTTATTCTTTGAGACTTTGTTGTTCTGATATCTTAACCATCCTCTATTGAATTCTCACCTGATACTTACTTCTCCTCCTTACGAGGGAAGTGTTTATTCTTAGCTATGCCATACTGAGACTTTGCCCTGTCCTGTTGTTGCTGAATGCTGAATCGACTGATGTCCTGAGGACGAAGACTGACGCTGATTGCTGATTCGTTGGAGGGGTAACTTTCTGATGATAATTGTAATTCTCTGTTTGCCCTTTCTTTCTAGGTACCAACTGCTCTTTTGATAGAGGCCATAGTTAGATGTTTTCCAAATTTGTGTTTGCTAAGTTGTTTTGCATGAAGCCCAACATGCTGATGCTAATTCGAGGTTAGTTAAGGTGTTCACTAAAATCTGACGCAAATAGACAAATGACTGAATTTTTGCTTTGTTGAATCTTGTACTCTGAGACTTTGCCAAACTGCTTCTTATTAGTGATGTTTTAATGCTTAATGAATATTCCCTATGTGTTGATTAACTGTGTTCAAATTATGTATCTGAAGAGTACTAATGAGATTAACGGAGACGATATTAGATTGTAACAAATAGGGAAATAAATATTCTGATCCTTAACTAAATTGGTGTGGTTATTCATGACTGAAGGGTCATGGGGTGTTCAATTATCGATTCTTATTAAATGTTGTTAATAACTTGTTGATTAGGTATGGCGAATATTGATTGACTTATTGTTATATTGATTGTGATGTCAAAAAGTTATCTCGTTCTGGGAAGTCTTTGAACGTGGTCAAAAGGTTCATCGGCCTAGGCGTGTCTCCTTGTAAGTATACTTATCAAGGTCCTGAAGCGCTATCAGTGCCAACCCAAGGGGTGGGGGGAGTTGGTGGTTAGCAGGTCCCAGCCCACACCCCCCAGAAAACTTCAACAATGCAACAAAGACAAACCTAGAACTTGTGCTATGCAAGAGGGTAGATCAGCGTGGAGGAAGCGAGGCAGTTACTCTCAGCTTCCCACCACGTCTACAAGGCGTCTCTAGAGGGGCATCACCATAAGCATTATACAGCCATATACCAATGAAATAAGCATTAGGCAATAGCAAAAGAAAAATGCATACATTCCCCAAAGGATATCCTACCCATGTTTGAAAGGTACATGCGGGTAGTCAATATTAGTCTCAAGAACATTGTTCGTTTCCCAGCATTAAATTAACATCGCAAGAGCCTGATCTCCCAACACCCTATCACCCCTTACCATTTCACTCGCTGTAGTAAGGGAAAAAAAAAAGGTTAGGGAGTTGCACCATCTGCAGTCTGCCGTTTCTCCTGGGAGTCATGGGACATGTCTCCTGAATCAAGCACTGTGTCTGTTACTCTCAGGGTACCATCTGGACACACCAGGATTTTTTTGGCAAATCTTTCAGTGTCACTGCTATTTCACTGGCCACGTCCATGACAGGAACGCGACGACGGACCCCGCGTATTCTGTTGGAGAGAGGTTTGGTGAGTTTGGTCCTGAGACGATCCATGTCCGCTAGAGTCAAACCACTCACTGGCCTCTGCCGCTGTGAAGAAACAGAGAGCCTTTCTGCCATCCTGCACTCTCAGCTTTGCGGGGAACATTCAGCTGTATTTCAGGGCGAGTTCTCGAAGTCTCTTCTTGACAGACAGAAAAGTTTTCCTTTGGTCTTGCACCCTTTGAGTGTAATAGAAATAGGATGTCCGTCAAACAGGAGGTGCTCTGCTAAGCGGGTGGACTGAGGGATCGCGGCCCTGCCACGGAATTTGAAAAGGCGAGCAATGATCACCCTTGGTGGAGCCTATGGCCTAGGCAGTGTGGTGGTGGCTCTGTGGGCACGTTGAATGGTGAAAAATTTGGACAATCACTTGAGTTGCAAGACTGTGGTAATCCATTTAAAATCGACATTTATGACGGTAATTTCCAACTCCTCTTCCACATAAATTCTATTTGCCACTTCTGAAGTTTAGTAAATGGGTGTGAAATCCGATGCTGTTGTGGAAGTGCACGTTGAGAATGTTGGGGGGAAAAACTGCAAAGTTGAACCTTTTTCATTATTCACAAAGACTCGCAAAGACTTTGTAGTGTTTAAAGCCCTGAAAAGGGCTTAAACACCATTCGGGAGTCGCGCGACGATTTGTGAATTAAATACACGACTCATCTGTTCAGAAGCACGAGGCGTGGTCGGGTTGGGCCCCGTAGGTTAGGAGCCCGTTCAACACGGGTCTCCGTAATGCTCCTCTGGCTCCGAATGCCCAGGGCACGTCTCTTCTTTATTTTATAGCTCCGGGCCGGAGCCCTCGGAGCAAACCACAACACCGCACACGCAGGTTAAATCCCTCGGAAACATCCGGGGATTTAACTAACGACATTACCTAACCCTGGGACACCCCTCGATAATACAACTATGTCGACTGGCCAGTTACATCACTGGCCAGCGACATAACAGACTTTTCTCACCCTATCTGCACAGGTAGCCTAGTCATGATTACAGGATTAAAAAATAAGTTTGTAAATAGGTTGGGAAAGAGAATCAAAGACTTTCCAGAAAGCGCAAGGCAGTGCTCTTTTCAACACTGAGAGTTGTTTTCAAAGGAAAAGGTAAAATGTGCAAATGGAAACTTCTGTCACTGAGAAGACATAAAGGCTGGTTCAGTGTAATGAGGATACCGGCCTTAATTGCTTAGCCTTGAAATCAGTGTGAAAGCCAACAAAATCGATTGACGGACTTTAATAGATGAGCACTGCTAATGATGCTGACTTATTTATTGCACTTCTGACAAAAGACAGAGTTGAGTAGCACATTGTTGGGTATGAGTGTCTGGAGTATCGTAGGTTTTGTATTTGAACATTTATTTTATGCTGAATAACTTATTTGTAAGTAGTTCTAATAGAAGAACCTAGCAAAATGGTAGTACAAAATAAAAGGGTGGTTACATTGGTAGAAGGTAATAACAGGGTAGACCTCGCCTAAGGGACAATCTGACAGTGCCAGATGAACCAGTCTGACAGGTCACTGTGTGGTGTAGTCTGTGGTGTGGAGGGCTTGTGTTGTAAACATCTTAAAATATAGACTAGCCTGCTTTAGCAAGCAGCGCTGTGCAGACTGTGGATGCGGTTATTTCATTGTATGCAGCGTGGATAAACAAATCAGGGCTTTATCAATATTTCTATATTTCTAATAGGGAAGAAAGATAGTATATTTAAAATTTTACTGATCATTTCACCAGTGTTACCACACACATTGCCTGCTGCAAGCACAAACTAGTTGTAATTCCTCACCCCTCAGAGACTAACCAGACTGTAGAAGTTGCTCAAATTACAAACGTGGGCTGCTTTTTTAGGTTTCGCCTGAGAGAGTGCATTCGCGATATTTTGTTAGCTTAATACCTAAAGGGCTCAGAACTTGCTAATTGATTGCCATTCGTTGGTTTTATTGTCAGTCTTCTTTCCTGGCTCTTGTTTGGTCTGTGTGTGTACTGCCTTCACTTCCTGTTTGTGTGTTCCCCCATCCCTGGATCATGGCGAGACCTATTGGCTTTGCCAGTGCTTGTTTAAATTGTTTTGTAATTTATTTTATAACAGCAGGGCATTGTTTCAAGAAGGGTGGGATCAGGACAAAGGGCCACCACTGCCCTCCCCTTTTGACATCTATTTTGGGAGATGTAAAAGACTATTTTGGTAGCAGAGTGAGTAATTTTGCAAAATGGACACTTAGGACCTGAGTCACAACAGTAAACTTAGACGGTTGTATAAGTTTGCGATTGTTTGCTATTCACAAAGGTTTTTCATGAGTAGTATCTTTACGACTGCGGAATCTCTCCACATAAAAAATAGGAAAATTCAATCTTGTAAAGTGTGATCACAAAAACATCAACAGTCTCAAAATTTACACTTATCTAACTCAAAGACCTTCTCCAAAGAACAAAAACCTGACAAGAACATCTCCAAAAAACCTACTCTGTGTTGAGCCATCCCCCAAATTGAGCCTGTCAACATGTTGCCCAGCTATGCAACCCGGAGGGCGAGAGAACAACAGGTTTGTTGATAAAGAAGTACAAAAATTCTGGTAGTATTAACATTTTACACAGTTTCGCTCTGCCTATCACAGAAGGAGGGTTCACTTCCAAAAGAAAACCAAGCCCTGATTTGCCTTCAAGGCAATAGAGATGTTGCCTACAATGCCATCTTTGTTGCAGCTGTGTACCTCAGTACCAAGGTATCAGAAGTCTGTTGATTCACACCCCAGGTGCTAGGTTCGATACATGAATAATTAACCCCTATTTCAGTGTTTGGGGGATATCTTATACTGCACATTTATGAAAGGATATCACCAGTATAAAAAGAAGCTGGAGGCACCCATCAACATTCATATCTTGCTATTTCCAATATGCCCCACATAGTTTACCAACAGTTCCACTGGAAAAAATAACAAGAACAACAAAGAACATAGGGGCCCAACTTTTAAATTCCTCTCCCCACTTGATAGGAGTCTGATACAATCCTGCCCATTTAGACAAAGCTTTCCCAGACTCATACAAGAAAAGGACCTAGGAAAGATTGTGTACATCAAAGTCCATCTTTACCAACATGTGACATAAGTAATCCCATCCAAATGTATTGAACACATTTTCTTTATTGATTGAGGCCTCTGACAAATGGAGGATGTCCTACTGCAATCCTGTTCAGAAAAATGTCTTATGCTGTGAAATGTGTATCAAGAACTGAATCTGCCATAGGTCTGCCAAGCACCCTTCAACCAGGGCTTAATTTGTGCATGTTGTTTCCGGTGCGGAGCACCTGCACTTATTTTTGAGGGCCAGTGCTTATTTTTCGGCCTCAAGCATTTACTGTGAGGAAAAGACACATATGGGAAAGACGGAGGAAGAGAAAAATGAAAAAACGTCACAATGGGAAAAAGCATAAATTGGCAAGAGTGAGCTGAAGGGGCAGGGAGTGCCTGTAAATGGATTGAAGAAGCTCGAGATGGCTTCAGGATTACACTGCCTCTGTATTCCTTGTTCACACATTTAACTGCAGCAGCCCTGAGTTTAAGAAGAGCGCTTTGGGCACCGGCACCTATTTATTTACAAATTAAGCACTGCCCTATGGGGCATATTTGAAAAAACAGTGCTGCCCCACTTTTCTTGCGCCCTTTAGCACCCCCCCTAACGCCACCATGTGTGCGTCATATTTAAAATACAGTGCACCATGGCGGTAGTTTGGGAACTAGCGCCAGTATTTTTTATGCTAGGCCAGCGCTTTGCAGGATTAGCATAACAAATGTTGACACTAATCCTGCAAAAACCCAGATGCCCATAGTAACCAATGTAAGCCTCCTTTTAATGCCTTCTGTGAGCAGGACTTAAAAGTGCTGGAAAAAACATGACACAAAGAAATCAGTCAGATTTCTTTGTGCCATTTTTTGCCCCCCCCCTAATGGGGGGATGCCCCCCTTTGCATACATTATGCCTGGAACAGGCATAATGTAGCACAAAAGGTTACAAAGTGGCGCAATGCATGCATTGTGCCACTTTGTAAAATATGGCACAGCGTTTTTGGTCTTCTAACGCCACATTAGCTTCAAAAATTATACTAATGTGGCATTAGAATGGCACTACGGGCTCTTAAATATGCCCCTACGGAGCATATTTGAAAAAAGTTGCACTGCACACAGTGCTGCACCACTTTTCTTGCGCCCCTTAGCGCTCACCTAATGCCACCATGTGTGCGCTGTATTTAAAATATGGCGCAACATGGCAGTAGTTAGGGGACTAGTGACAGAGGGGGTCATTCTGACCCTGACGGGCGGCGGAGGCCGCCCGCCAGAGTTCCCCCCTCCAGAACACCGCTCCGCGGTCATAAGACCGCTGCGGTGATTCTGGCTTTTGCACTGGGCTGGCGGGCGGCCGCCAAAAGGCCGCCCGCCAGCCCAGTGCAAAAGAGCCTTCCCACGAGGACGCCGGCTCAGAATTGAGCTGGCGGAGTGGGAAGGTGCGACGGGTGCAGTGGCACCCGTCGCGTATTTCAGTGTCTGCAATGCAGACACTGAAATACAATGTGGGGCCCTCTTACGGGGGCCCCTGCAGTGCCCATGCCATTGGCATGGGCACTGCAGGGGCCCCCAGGGGCCCCACGACAACCCATACCGCCATCCTGTTCCTGGCGGGAGAACCGCCAGGAGCAGGATGGCGGTATGGGCTGTCAGAATCCCCTTGCTGCGCCGCCATGGGGGATTCCCAGGGCAGCGGAAAACCGGCAGGAGACCGCCGGTTTTCCCTTTCTGACCGCGGCCAAACCGCCGCGGTCAGAATGCCCTGCGGGGCACCGCCAGCCTGTTGGCGGTGCTCCCGCCGACCCTGGCCCCGGCGGTAGTGAACCGCCGGGGTCAGAATCACCCCCAGAATGTTTTACGCTAGTCTGGGGCTTTGCAGGATTAGCATTACAAAAAATGTTGATGCTAATTCTGCAAAGCACCCAGAGGGCCATTGTAACCAACAGACACCTCCTTTTAATGCCTGCTCTGAGCAGGTGTTAAAAATTCCAGAACAAAATGCCCTAAAGAAATCTGTCAGATTTCTTTGCGCCATTTTTTTGGTCCTCGATAACGTGGGAATGCCACCTTTGCATACATTATGCTTGGCGCAGGCATATTGTAGCGCAAAGGGTTACAGAGTAAATGCAAAGTAAATATGGCACAGTGTTTTTTGCCTTCTAATGCCACATTAGCGTAAAAAAATGACGCTAATGTGGCGTTAGAATGGCGCTAGGGGCTCTTAAATATGCCCCTATATTTTATGTGGCTAGCTGAGTGGATTAGTAAAGCCAGCCTTTACAAGTGCTTTAAAACACATGAATGTATATGAAAGGGGAGCGATGGAGAGATGAGGGGCACATTTGCCGGATGGTAGTGAATGAAACCGAGGAGGAGGTCATAGGGTGGGGGACGCCACAATAAACTGTCGTACAGGGCACCACCAGTCCTAAAGCCGGCCCTGTCTGCAGTGTCTGTGTGTGCAGTCTGACACTGTCAATTCGACCTGGCAAGTGTACCCACTTGCCAGGCCCAAACCTTCCTTTTTACTACATGTAAGGCACCCCTAAGATAGGACCTAGGTAGCTCCATGGGAAGGGTGCAGTGTATTTAAAAGGTAGAACATGTACTGGTGTGTTTTACATGTCCTGATAGTGAAATACTGCCAAATTCATTTTTCACTATTGCAAGGCCTATCTCTCCTATAGGTTAACATAAGGACTGCCTTTAAATATCTTTTAAGTGCAGTTCTTCATTGGGAACAGATAGAGATGTAGAGTTTGGGGTCTCTGAACTCACTATTTAAAAATACATCTTTTGGTAAAGTTGTTTTAAGATTGTCAGTTTGAAAACGCCACTTTTAGAAGGTGGGCATTTTCTTGTGTAACCATTTTGTGCCTCTGCCTGCTTGTGTATTTCATGTTTTTGTCAGATTGACAGATGGGCTGTTGTGAATTCTCTCTAGACAGTGACACAAAGGGACCTGGGGTGTAGGCTGCATATCCTGATGAGTCTCTGGGGCTAGAGTGGGGAGGGACGAACTGACACCTGAAAGGGCTGTGTCTGTTCTCACACAGTGCAGTCTCTGACCCCCTGGGGTGTGTCTGGGACCAGGCCTGGGCAAGGCAGGATCTTGTGAACAACAGAGACTTTCCTTTGCCTACTTCAAAGGCAGTAATGGGTATAAGTAGTGGACCCAAAACCCAAGACTGTTAGAACACTTCCGGATAAAGAGGAACTTCTGCCAAGGAGAAGAGCTGGAGGAGTACTGCCCTTTTGCTGTGTGTGCTTTGCTGGGTTGGCCTGCAGTTACTGCTTCTGCCTTAAAGAGGGCAAAGACTGGACTTTGCTGTGCATCCTGCTTGTAAAGTTTCTCCGAGGACTTGGAGAAGAGGTTGCCTCCTGTTGGAAGTTTCAGGCATATAAAACACTTCAGATTTATCTTCCTACAACATTTGGAACTGTCTGTTTGTGCTGCAACAGAAGAAAAACCACTGTGATGCTGTCAACAATGTCGCTGCCTGCACCGTGACCTGACTCTGCCACACGGAGATGTGCCCCACGTTGCACCGCAACCCTGGTCTCACCGCCGCCACCACCTGACGCTGTCACAGAGCCACTGTTGCACCGTGACCTATGGGCCCTGCACTCTGTATCACCTTGTTCGCACCGCAGCCTTGGCATCCCCGCTGCCATCGCCATGCACTGACATCAACACCGCTGCCTTCACCGTGCCCTGAGGACACCGCTTGTGTGGTACACGATGCACTGTCCTGTACTGCAGCACCGGTCCACCGACGTCAGCGCCATCTACTCCAGTGTCGTCAACAGACGCCCCTGTCTGCACCGCCAACCGTGGGTGCTGCACAGAGCCCGCACCGCACCGCCGCCTTGGGCCTACTGATGACAGCGTTTCAGCAATGACGACGCCACTGCCTGCACCGTGACCTGGAGACACCACAGGTCGCACCGCCCCGCTTCACATCGCAGGCCTGGTCTCACTGACGTCGCAGGATGCCGTCACTAAGCAGCTGCCAGCACCATGACCTGTGGGCACCGCACGCTGCATCGTCCAGCTTCGCACTCCAGCCCTGATGTCATTAACGCCAGCACACGTAGTGCACCTCACTTCGTCATCAGCTTGGAGTTTGATCTGCAACACGTGTGACTTCAAGGGCCAGACAACCCCAGCCCCGACCTTTGGAACCGATGCCTGCGACTCCAGTGACGCAACACTCCAGATCTCATTGTGATAATCACAATGCCCTGCATTTCCAAGGTACTGTTGGAGGTGTTCCTGACACCGTAGCTGGCCCGCGATGCTGTGGGAGGCATGAGCTGTTGGATTTGTTGTTCACGACTCCGTGATAGCCCAAGACGGAGCTATCGACTTCAAGGAAATGTATTTTTAAGTAATTCTTGCAAAATTCACATCTTTATTTTTTTATGTTGGATTTTTCTCATTTTGGTCTTGTTTTACACAGATAAATAGTGCCTATTTTTCTAAAACTGGTGTGGTGTCCTTTTGTAGTGTTTTCACTGTACTAATGTGTGTTATGTGCAAATGCTTTACACACTGCTCCTGAAATAAGCCTGACTGCTCGTGCCAAGCCATCAAAGGGGTGAGCAGGGGTTATCTGAGCTGGGTACATCTCTTATCCTGACTAGAGTGAGGGTCCCTACTTGGACAGGGTGCAAACTGACTACCATCTAGAGACCCCATTTCTGACATTGGTTGTTGGCGGTGAGGATAGGACTTGCATTTGCACTTGACCTACAGTGATTGGTGTACACTACTACCTTATCGCAGACCACTATGTACCACGTGCAGGTTTTTTTGTTATTGGATTTTTCCTTTGGTCTATCTTTGGTCTTGAGTTCAAGTTGAACTTCCTACCACATCATGTCTCAGTCAAGAGCATCATCAGTTACATCCCTGGATTAGGTTTTTGAGGAGGATAGTTTGGAAACCTACACCGTGAAGGAACTGAAATCAGTTTGCAAAAGCCTCAAAGTCCAAGTTAGAGGCCTCACCAAGAAGGGAGAGCCACAAAAGATGTAAAGGTCCTGGGTAGCAGCCAGAAATGCCATTGGCATTGGGCATTCTGAGGACCCAACTGGGGAGACCGTGGAGCCAAATTCCAGGGAAGATGTGCTAGGGGTGCAGGAACTTCTAGTGGGGGAGGTACCCTCCAGGTCAGGCAGCAGTGGTGGTTCAAAGGGCCTGACTTCAGAGGAGCTGGAAGCAGGAGAGAAGCCAGGACACATCAGATAGAATTGGAGAGGCTAAAAATGGAGGAGAACACAATGCTCTTAGATCATGAGTTCAGAGTAAAGGAGCTGGATCAAAGGAGTAGAGCCAGCAGCGATGATGGCAGCAATACCTCAGTGCACTCAGGTATTGGAAGGGAGTGCAAGAAGGGAGGTGATATCCAGAGGTGGTTTTAGGAATATAGGGCATGTATCCACATGAATGGGGTCCCTGAAAAGAATTGGGGAGCAGGATTGTGGAACCTCTTCACAGAGGCGGGGAGGGACACTTTGTTAGCTTTGGGTAATGGCTACAACCTCACCTATTCTGACATGAAGAAGGTCCTTCCCACCAGGTATGGTCTCACTCCTGACAAGTACAGGGATCAGTTTAGAGGGAGTATGAAAACTGATTCACAGACCTGGTCAAAATGTGTGGACTCTTTTTCTAGGGCACTGGGAGGTTGGGTGAAGGGCAGTAATGTCACAGATTTGGAGGGGCTGTACAACTTAATTGCATGGGAGCACTCGTCTAGTCTGTGTTTTGCAGAGCTGTGCCAGCACTTGACTGACAGTAAGCTGACTGACCCCGGGAACCTTGCTATGGAGGCGTACCGCTGGGTGAGTTCCTGGGTACACAAGAAGGTGAATGGGGGAGTCTCTGCCAGGGATTGGCAGGGTCCCTAGCAGAAGAAGGTGGAGGAGGTCAAGGGAGACACAGACAGGTCCCTGGATAAGGGGTAAGATAAAAGAGTCCCATGTCCCTTCTGAAAGGATGGAGAGCGGTTCTGGTGGGTGGTGGCCCAGGGCACCCCATTTTCAACCCTGGTGCTTTGAGTGCTCCCAGTAAACACACAAGCAAGGGGACTCTGTCTGTCCTAAGAAACCCCCCACTGATGGCCCCTCTAATGGGGTGACCAATTTGCCCTTGGAGGGAGGTAGTTCCCAGGGGCATGTCATAGACCATGCCATGATATCCTTTAGTTGGGAGGTGGACTCAGAGGGTGAGTTGGTGATCCCTGAGGGGAGGAGTCGTCACTTCCACCAGGTGACAGTGAATGGGGTTCCATCAGTATTGTGAGGGACAGTGGGTCTAGCCATACCATGATGATGGAAAGGCTTGTCTCCCCAGAGCAGTACACTGGCCAGGTATGTAGGGTGACACCAGCCCATTGGCAGGACTTCTTCTGCCCTGTGGCACTAGTATCCCTAGAGTGGGGTGGGGAGGTGACCCAGAGGAGGTTCATAGTTAATCCCCAGATGCCCATAGACTTCTGGAGAATGAGTTGCCCCAGGTGTCAGAGTAACTGGAAGGGGCGGCCCCCAGAGGTGCCTTCACAGTCCAGTTGTCTAGCAGTACCCTCCAAGGTGGAAGGTACAGGACCCCAGCAAGAGGGACAGGAGGAGGGAGAGCCCATCCCTGTCCACTGCTCAGCCTGAGAGTACAGACCCTACAGTGAGTGACCATTCTCAGGATAACACCCCTGAACTGGTGGGAGGTAAAGTGGAAAAAGGGTGTCAGGCACCTGGGGCTACTGCCTCCCAAAACCACAGAGGCTAGAGACCCTAGGATGGCCTGGGGCCTGGCTCTTGACACTGACAGCTGTTAGTGGCCTCTGTTGGTTTTTGTCCTTGTGGTCAGAGTTTTCCCTGAGGTAGGGACCGAAGTCAGACCCAAGGGGTGGAAGGGGCCAAATCACACTGTTGGCCACGGTGGTACTGTCTGCCTTCTGGGATGCATCTCTGAGCAAGGTAAGGTTAGGTGCTGCACAGATGGAGTTCCCAGATGAGGAGAAGGATTCCCCCTGGGCTAGTTCAGTAGACCCTGAGAGTGTTCATTGAGGGATCCACCTGGGTTCAGAGAGGTGTAGAACTGGCAAGACCCCCCAGCAATAGTGGACCATTGTAGGAGGCTGGCCTGGTGTGTGGTGGGTACCTATGGTACTTACACTTTATACCAGGTCCAGGTAGCCCTTCTTAGAGAATTGTAGGCAGTGTCTAGAACCCAGGATCTCTAGAGGTAGCTGTGGATGAGCAGCCAAGGCTTATCTAGGAGACATGCAAAACTCATGCAATATCACTGTAGACAGACAGCACTTACACACATGAAAGAAAACACTCAGTTGTACAAACATAAAGGTACTTTATTTTTGGAACAAATCACCACAAAATACTAGAAAGGTAATCTACCCTTAGGAGGTAAGTAATACACTAAATATAAACACTAGTAATCAGAAACAGGCATAGAAAAGGTTAGAAAACAGTGCAAATAGCAATACACAATAGTCACCCTAGGGGGAGCACAAACCATATACTGAAAGAAATGGAATGCAAACAAGGTACTCCCACTTAGGTAAGTACAATGTGTAGAGGAGAGCTGGGAGTACTAGAAAACCACAGAGGTAAGTGACACAGTACCCCCCAGCGACCAGGAATGCAGAAGTAAAACACTGGATTTTCCCCAGACCACCCATAAGGAGGAAAATAAGAAAAAGAAGACACCCAGAGAAGAATGCAAGAAAACCAGCAGTGGATTCCTGAAGAAAGAAGACCTGTGGAGAGAGGGGACCAAGTCCAAGAGTCACAGTGGAGTCCAGGAGGAGTAGGAGCTAGTACACACCCAGCTGTGGATGCAGAAGTTGGTCGACGGTGATGAAGAACAGGTTAACACTGAAGTCCTGGACCTGGAGAAGAGTTCCTGATGGATGCACATGATGTCCCATGCTGGAAGGAAGATTGCAGACGGGTGTCGGTGTAGGAATTCCACCAACAATCCTTCGCAAAGGCAAACTTACAGTTAGTGGAAAAGAGGTGCTGCCAGGGACCAGCAAGGCCCAGGAGGACTCAACCCAGGAGGGGGAGTCACAGGGGGCCCTCAGCATTGCAGAGAGTCCACAGGAGCTGAGGCAGCACCAACAGGAATCCCACAGGACAGGGACACAGGAGTCGCAGAAGAAGCCCACACAGCACTACAAAAGAGGATACCACACCGCAGGAGAACCACGCAGGAGGCTGTGCTTTGCAGGATGGAGTGCTGGGGGCTGGAGCTACATGTCGTCTGAAGATCCCTTGGAGAATATGCAAACAAGCCTTAGCAGCAGCAAGAGACACAGTGCATGGGGTAGTGTTTTGCGTGGAAAGGCAAAGGCTTACCTCCACCAAAGTTGGACAACTGGCAGAGAGGACCAAGAGGACTACTACGGACCACCACCCGTAATGCAGGATCCACGCAGCAGAAGATGAGAGAAGATCCACCCAGCCGGTCATTGCATGTTTGTGGGTGCCTGTGGTTGCAGGGAAGTGACTCCTTCAATCCAAGGGAGATTCCTTCTTCTTGTGCAGGCTGAAGAGTTGCAGTCTTCTGAGGATGCACGGCTGGGGAAATGTTGCAAAGCTGGCAGGAAATGTGGAAACAAAGTTGGAGAAGAGTTTTCTTCTTTGTAGCAGCGTTTGTCGGTTCCTGGAGTGTCCAGTTGCAGTTCCAGTGGCCAGAAGTTGAAGCATAGGTTGCAGAGGAGTCCTGCTGGAATCTTGCAAGCTGAATCTGAGCACCCACTAAAAAGTGAAATAGCCCTGAAAGGGTAATTGGTCACCTATCAGGAGGGGGCTCTGAAGTCACCTGCCTGGGCTGGCCACTCAGATGCTCCCAGAGTTCCATGCCAACCTTGGAAACAAGATGGCAAAACTCATGACCCTCTGAAAGAGCTCTGGGCACCACCATGGGGTGGTGATGGACAGAAGAGTGGTTACTCCCTTTTCCATTGTCCAGTTTTGTGCCAGAGCAAGGACCGGGAGTCCCTGAACCAGTGTGGACTGGTTTGTGCATGGAGGGCACCAAATGTGCCCTTCAAAGCAAATCAGTGGCTTTGGGAGGCTACCCCTCCCATGCCAGTCACACCTATTTCAAAAGGGAGAGGGTGTTACCGCCCTCTCCCAAAGGAAATCCTTGATCAGATCAAGCAGCAGGAGGGCAGAAACCTGTCTGAGGTGTGGCAGCAGCTGGGCTGCCCAAAAACCCTGTAAGACTGATGGTAGCAATGCTGGGGGTCCTCTAAGGAGCCCCCAGAGTACATGGAATCATACCTCCATTACTTGCAGCAGTATTGGGGTATGATTCCGACATGTTTGATACCAAACATGCCCAGGTTTGGAGTTATCATTATGTAGCTGGACTTAGGTAGTGACCTCTGGCCAGTACACGCGTAAAATGGCATCCTCGCACTCACAAAGTCCAGGAAAATGGATCTGGAGTTTGTCGGGCACCTCTGCTAGTGCAGGGGTGCTCTCACACACAGGTACCTTCACCCTGCCCTACTATAGGGGTGACTTAAAGTCACCTGGTGTAGTGACCTGTAGTGAAAATGGGTGTATGCACCCATTTCACGCAGGCTGCAATGGCAGGCCTGAAGAACCCTTTGCATGGGCTCCCTATGGGTGGCAGAATAACTGCTGCAGCCCTTAGGGATCCCTTGGAACCCCAATGCCCTGTTTACCTAGGTATCATGTACTAGGGGCCTAAATGGGAGGACGACTATGCCAATTGTGGGGATAAAAAGTTATGAGCAACCAAATTTAGAGGAGGGAGCACAGTCACTGGGATCCTGGTTAGCAGGATCCCAGTGAACACAGTCAAACACATTGACAAACAGGCAAAAAGTGGGGGTGAAAGAGGCTACTTTCCTACAGCCATTGTCCAGGTTGCATTGCCCTAAGCAGGGAGCAAGGTATTGATTGACCTACCCTGGCTTTAGGCTGAGAGGGGGTTGTGTTGGAAATGGCCCTTTTCGCAGGGTTATCCCCAAACTTTTTTCCTCTTCCTCCTATTTTTTCTGATTTGTTTTTGCTAGTTTATTGTCTCTGCGCACTTTACCACATCAGATCAGTGCCAAAGTACAACTACTCCTTGTGTAAATTGTATTCATGATTGACATATTTGATTTACTAGTAAGACTCTATTAAAGTACACTAGAGGTGCCCAGGGCCTGTAAATCAAATGCTACTATTGGGCCTACAGTAATGATTGTGCCACCCACATGGGTAGCCCTGCAAAAAGATCTCCGACCTGCAACTGCAGTGTCTATGTGTGCAGTCTGGCACTGTTAATTCGACCTGGCAAATGTACCCATTTGACAGTCCCAAACCTTCCCTTTTACTACATGTAAGATACCCCTAAGGTAGGCCCTATGTAGCCTCATGGGCGGGTTCAGTGTATTTAAAAGGTAGGTCTTGTACTGGTGTGTTTTACATGTCCTGATTGTGAAATATTGCCAAATTTGTTTTTCACTATTGCAAGGCCTATCTCTCCCATAGGTTAACATGGAGACTGCCTGTAAATGTCTTTTAAGTGCAGTTCCCCATTGGGAGCAGATGGAGATTTGGAGTTTGGGGTCTCTGAACTCACTATTTAAAAATTCATTTTTTGGGAAAGTTGTTTTTTAGATTGTCAGTTTGAAAATGCCACTTTTAGAAAGTGGGCATTTTGTTGCTTAACCATTCTGTGCCTCTGCCTGCTTGTGTATTCCATGTCTGGGTCATACCGACAGTTGGGCTGTTGTGAATTCCCTCTGGACAGTGACACAAAGGGAGCTGGGATATATCCTGCATATCCTGATGAGTCTCCTGGGCTAGAGTGGGGAAGGAGGAGCTGATACTTACTCCTGAAAGGGCTGTGCCTGTCCTCACACAATGCAGTCTCTGACCTCTGGGGTGTGTTTGGGGCTTGGCCTGGGCAAGGCAGACTCTTGTGAACAACAGAGGCTTTCCTTTGAAGTTTGCATACTTCAAAGGCAGGAATGGGTATAAGTAGTGGACCAAAACCCCAGACTTTTAGAACACTTCTGGATCAAGAGGAACCTCTGCCAAGGGGAAGAGCTGAAGCGCTGGAGGAGGAGTACTGCCCCTTTGCTGTGTGCACTTTGCTGGGTTGGCCTACAGTTGCTGCTTCTTTCTTAAAGAGGGCAAAGACTCGACTTTACTGTGTATCCTGCTTGTGAAGTTTCTCCAAGGGATTGGAGTAGAGCTTGCCTCCTGTTAGAAGTGTATTGGATATCAAACACTTCAGCTTCATCTGCCTACAGCCTTGGGAAATTATGTGTTTTGTGCTACAACTAGAGAAAACCACCATGATGCTGTCAACAACGGTGCTGCCTGCACCTTGACCTGTCGCCACCCCACAAAGCCGTGCCCCACATCGCACCGCAACCCTGGTCTTATCAATGCTGCCACCTGACGCCGTCACCGAGCCACTGCTTGCACCGTGACCTGTGGGCCCTGCACTCTGCATCGCCTTGCACACACCGCAGCCGTGGCATCCCCGATGACACTCGTGAGGTACACAACGTACCGTCCCATCCTGCACCACAGCCCTGGTCCACCGACACCAGCGCCATCAACTCCAGCATCGTCAACAGATGCCCCTGTCTGCAGCACGACCCATGGGTGCTGCACGGAGCACGACTCACGCTGCAACGCAGCCTTGGGCCTACCGACAACAACACTTCAGCAACGACGATGCCACTGCCTGCACCATGACCTGAAAACACTATACGTCGCTCCGCCCTGCTTCACACCACATCCCTGGTCTCACCGACGCCGCAGGATACTGCCACCATGCCACTGCCTGCACCGTGAACTGTGGGCACTGCATGTCTGTTCTCCCGCTTCGCACCGCAGCCCTGATGCCATCAACACCAGTGCTCCTAACTTTGTCATCAGCCCGGAGTTCGATCTGCAATGCATGTGACTTCAAGGGCCCGACAACCACTGCACCGACCTCCAGAACAGACACCTGTGACTCCAGCGACTCCAGCGATGCCGCACTACGAATCTCATTGCAAGGATCACAATGCCCTGCATTTCCAAGGTACTGTTTGCAGGTCTTCCCGACACCGTAGCTGGCCTACGACGCCGTGGCCACCCTGAACTGTTGGATTTGTTGTTCACGATGCTGTGATAGCCCCAGACAGAGCTATTGACTTCAAGGAACTTTCTTTTTAGTAATTCTTGCAAAATTCATGTATTTACTATTGTATGCTGTATTTTTCTTGTTTTGGTCTTGTTTTGTACAGATAAATATTGGTTATTTTTCTAAAACTGGTGCGGTGTCCTTTTGTAGTGTTTTGACTGTTTTACTGTGTTATGTGTAAATGCTTTACACACTGCTTCTGAGATATGCCTGACTACTGGTGCCAAGCTACCAAGAGTGTAAGCAGGGGTTATCTGAGCTGGGTATCTTCCTTATCCTGAATAGATAAATAAAGAGTTGACTTTTTGCGCGGTGGTTGAAATGGACCTTGCCACTGCTAGAATTGATCTTTATAAGGTTTCAAGGAAGCTAAAATTAAAAAAGTATTTTGCATCAAAAAATCAACATAAGAAATCGGAATTTGAGGGTAAATTGCAAGAGATATCTCCTATAAACATCGGTGAGATGGACCATTTTAGAAGCCTCATAGAACTGGAAAAAGAGTCTAAAGACAGTGATGATATGATAAATGAACAAATTCTCTCTGATCAAGAACTATGCCATGTTATTGGTATCACAACAGATGATACAGTTTCTAGTGGATGCAAACCCAAATCACGATTTTGCCCTCAACTTCCCATGGGAAATAAGGTAGATCTATCACAAGAAGTGATGGTAGAAGGATTGATTAGAATTGCTCGGGACAAATAAAAACAAACAGACCAATATGACGCAAGAAGATTGGGAAGCGTTAAAAGAATTGAGAAATGATGATACCATCATCATCAAAGTGTCCGATACGGAGGTTACATTGTGATCTTGAATCACATAGAATATATCAAGGAGGCAATGAGTCAACTCAATGATAATGCAAGTTATATCAAGCTAAGTACATACCCTGTGGTTGAGAATATGGTGGAGTATCATGGCAAATTGAAAAATTGGCAAGATGTGGGTCTTCTTGAGGAATAAGAAGTAAAGTATGTAAAGATAGTCTATCCCACTATTCCAACAATATATTTATTTCCAAAAATACATAAGAATAAAACAAACCCACCAGGAAGACCAATAGTGAGTTCCATAGGATCATTCTTAGAAAACACCTCAAGATTTGTGGATATATTTTTGTTTCCTTAAGATCCAAGCCTTCAGTCCTATTTGAGAGACTCTGTGGATTTTCTAAACCGGATCAATAACATCCCATGGAAGAAGGAATATATTATGGCTACAATTGATGTGGTTTCTCTTTATACCTCCATAAGACATGAAAACGGTCTTGAGGCTTGTAAATATTTTCTAAGAGCAAGGCCTATTGGTTTATTACAGCACACAGAGATGATGCAATTTTGTTTAACTCATAATATTTTCCTCTTTATGGTCAATACTATTTACAAAAGAGAGGAACAGTGATATGTACTTCCTTTGCGCCAAAGTATGCTAATCTAGTAATGGGTTGGTGGGAAGCAGAAACAATTTGGTGTGACAATAACCAAGAAAACTTAGAACACGTGGTATTATGGGTCTGGTACATTGATGACCTGTTCATGATTTGGGAGGGAGAACAAGAAGCACTAGAGAAATTTATCATCTCTTTTATGGATCAAATCTGTTTATTGATTTTTCGATTATAGAACATCGCATATGTACCAGATCACAGTATTGCCAATAGGCTCTTAGTTAGCTTACTCCATGCGAAACAGTAGGAAAAAAATATTAAGTACAAAATACAACTATGTTTCCCCGCGGCTGGCTGTCAGTACAAGAATCAAACAATCTCAGGCTCTTTACAATATAGTCCTGGTCCTTTATATACATCTCCTTAAAAGTTTGCTCCCCTCCACTCAATTCAAATTCAGAACCCTCAAATAAGTTGGACATGTCAGTTCTGAAAACTCCCCGGATAGAATACGTAAGTATGGTTGCCAAAGTTCTTTAAAGTCCCCGCTCCGCTGCTGAGAAGTCAGGGTGAGCTTTTCCATAGCGTGGATAAACCATAGCTTGTGTAGCCATGAAACTGTTGTCGGGATCTGTTCAGTCCCCCACACAGAGAGCAACAGTTGTATTGCAGCATTTAAAGCTAAGGCCATCTGCCATCCCTTCAATGATCTCAGGGGAAAAGTGAGAGGATTGGGAAGGCCCAACAAGAAATACCAGGAAATCTAGGGATCTGAGTGTCAAAAGCCATGTCAAAAGTGTCTACTATGTCCTTCCAGAACCGATGTAGTTTGGGACAGTGCCATAGTAAATGCACAAGCGACCCCCCTCCCTCACACCCCCTCCAGCAAAGACTAGATTTATCGTGATCCCAAGCATGAATCCTTGTTGGGGTGTAATACCAGGAGGAGGCCACTTTAAAGGCTGTCTCTGTACCTGCTGCATTGTAAGCTGTGTGGTGCGCCCTATAAAAAACACTCTCCTACTCGTCTTCCGACAGTTCTCTCTCTAGTTCCTTCTCCCATCTCAATTGACCCTTAGTCTTGGGTGGGCGGGCTTCCCCCCGCAAGAGGACGTAGAGCTCATAAACCACGCGCTTATCGCCCTTTTTATTAGAATCCATTTTTCAAACGGTGTTAACCGCCTGTCTATTAATATCCTATTAGCTGGAAGCAGGGCTCAGTGTTGTATTTGATAGTACATCATCCTGTCAGCCTCGGATAGACCATATGTCTCCCTCAGCTGGTCAAAGGGGATAACCCCCTGCTCATCGAATAAATATCCCACCCTTTTACAGCCCCCCTCATACCATCGCCGCAGTGCTTCAGACTGTAGGCCCGGACCAAAATCAGGGTTCGCGCCCAAGGGAGTCATTGGGGACGGGAAGGTCGTCAAACCCACCCTGCCGGCCACCCGATCCCAAACCCTCATCGAGACCTCCGTGACCGGGGATATATACAACCCCGCGCTCTGTGGCGGCGCCTAAGCCAGGGTTCCTTCCATATGTGAGAGCCAGCCACTGCCTGATCCATGAAGCACCAATGCTTCTCAGAAGACGGACGGCTCCATTCCAGGAGGAAGCACAATTGTGTTGCTTGGAAGTAACGAAGGAGGCAGGGGACCGCCAGCCCACCCTCCTGCTTGGGGCCATACAGCACCTGTCGCAGTAACCGCGCCGCCTTCCCCTCCCAAATAAATCTTAGAACCGCCGTTTGGAGGGTCGCTATCGTTCGCGGCGGTGGCTCCAGCGGAAGCGCCTGAAACAGATACAGTATACGTGGTAGGATGGTCTTCTTCACTGCAGACACCCTGCCCAACCAAGATAGTTTGAGTCTCCCCCATGTCTCTAAGTCGCGCTGCACCTCCCGGGTCAGTTTCGCATAGTTCAACGACGCCGTACGGGCGACTGTGGAGCCCAGCTCTATCCCCAAGTACGGAAGCCCCGAGGAAGACCATATAAAATGGAATCGGGCCTTCAGGTCCCTTTCATGCTCAGCACTGATAAACTTGCCCATAGCCTGCGATTTTAGCATGTTCATTCGGAACCCCAAGACCCGTCCAAATTCCTCCAAAACACCCATTAGTGCCGGCAATGAGGTCATAGGCTCCGCCAATGTAAGGATGACATCGTCCGCATATAGCGATATGAGATGTTGATCCCCCCCCCAAACTTCACGCCCAAGATCTGAGGATTATCCCGGAGCTTCTGCGCCATAGGTTCCATGTAAAGCGCGAACAGGAGGGGCGAAAGCGGACACCCTTGCCTGGTCCCTCTTTGGACCGCGAATGGTAAAGAGAGCGTCCCATTAACCTGCACCGCCGCGCGAGGCGCCTGATAAATGCAGCGAATCCATGCCAAGAAGCCCGGACCCAGTCCAAAGCGCTCAAGCACCTTGAACAGGTATGGCCAGTAAACCCTATCGAATGCCTTTTCAGCATCAATAGATAGGAAGAGCGCTTCCCTACGAGAGCGTTCGGTTTTATCCAATGGGTGGAGCAGTCGCTTGGTATTATCGCTACACTGCCTGTGCGGTATAAATCCTGCTTGGTCGGGATCCACAAGCCCTGGCATATAATAATTGAGACGGTGTGCTAAGATGCCAGTGAATAGTTTGGCATCAATATTCAGGAGGGAAATCGGCCTGTACGAGGCGCAATCCTCGGGGTCCTTTCCCGGTTTCGGGATAACCACGATAGTAGCATCTAACATGCTAGGCGTGAGGGTGCCCGTTTGACGAAAAGAGTTAAAGAGTCGCACTAGAACGGGTACAAGTTCCACACAGAAGGATTTATAAAAAAGCGCAGGAAAACCATCGGGGCCAGGTGACTTCCCGGTCTGCAGCCGTGCGATTGCTGATATGACCTCCTCTGCCCTTATAGGTTGATCTAACGAGGTTGCCTCTGTTACAGTCAAGGGAGTAATTGCTATGCCCTCTAAGAAGGATTCTGGAGTATAGGTGCCGGGCTCCTCAGCCCTGTATAGACCTCGATAAAATTCCGCAAAAGCCTCCGCTATTTGGTCGCTCATACGCGCTTCTGCTCCCAAGGGGGAGCGAACCATTTTTATCATTGACGCTGCACGCTGTGCTCTCAACCTATGTGCCAGTAGTTTCCCGCACTTGTTACTTCCTGCATAATACTTTTGTTTAAGGCGGACTACCGCATACTCTGCCCTGTCCCAGTCCAACCTCCTCAGCTGCTTCCTCAATTTCTCGAGCTCTCGCCATATTCTAGGAGCGCTGGTATGCTTATGTGAACGCTCCAATACCCTCACTCGCTGCTCTAGATCCTCCCTGAGTCGACTCCATGCCTTATTGTCCCTAGAAGAGAGCAACATCACCTTGCCCCTCAACAGAGCCTTCAGTGCCTCCCACAGCGTTGCAATGCTTATTGTCCCATCATCATTAAGGCTAAGATATTCTGTTATTGCCCTTCGGATCGCCTCTGATGTTGCGCCGTTCTGAAGCATCGAGTCCCTAAATCGCCACCCCGATGCGCCTACCCGCTCCATGTCCATGTGAATCTCAACTGTGACCGGGGCATGATCCAACAGGGCCCGCGGCTCAATCGCTGAGTCTCTAACCCGGGGGAGAAGCTCCTGAGTTGCCAGGAAAAGGTCCAACCTAGCGTATGTTTTAGTTGCTGATGAGTAAAAGGAATAGTCCCTCAACGAGGGATGCGCACTCCTCCACACATTCACCAGGCCACACTCACTCAGCCACTGCCGACCAGCATCCGACAAAGACCCCATCTGCCCATACCGATGGCCTGAACGGTCCAGGTCCCCGTCCATCACCAAATTAAAATTGCCCCCCAGCAGTACAGCACCATCAGGGGATTGGAGCAGCGGAGTCAAGGCCTGTCTTAGAAAGGTTTCCTGTTGGGAGTTAGGCGCGTATAGGGAAGCGATCGTGAAGGAAAAACCCCCCAATCAAAGCCTCATGGCTAAAAGCCTCCCTGGAACCTCGTGGAATTTTGATATCACTTCCCCAGGGAATGAGCGTGATAGAAGTATCGCCACCCCTGCACGCTTTGATGGTATCGAAGACCAGAACTGCCTGGGGAACCACTTAGAGCGCATACGATAAGTATCTTTGAAGACAAGGTGCGTCTCCTGCAGGAGACATATATGACTCCCCGATCTCTCTAAGACAGACAGGATGGCTAGCATCTTGGTAGGGTTATTGAGCCCCCTAACATTTAAGCTTATATATTTAATGGTCATATCCTATACTGAGGGAAACAAGCAAAAGAGACAGGAGCACGCCAGAGGACCACCCCCCACATAAAGATCTAGACCACCTAGAACGCCCAGGCCTAAGGATGTCTCTACAAGGAGCCAGTATCGCAGGGAAACCCAACAACGGACAACTAATAGGCACAACAGGTGCATAGAAGTCCTCGGTCGTCCATCTTCGCGAGGTGAAGTCTCCACGGGGTAATATATCCAACCATGCCAGGTAACCAGGTCCATCGCCCCCGCCGCCCCGACCCTCTTTGATGATCAGCATGCTGTTAGCAACGCGGCCAAGAGCAATCCCAGGCACCCCCGGGTGTCCTCCCTAGGCTGAAGTTCCGGCGGCCACACTGTTCAAACCGGATTCTCTCTCCGACCTCAGCTCCGAGGCCGTCGGGCGTTGCAGCTTCCTTCTCTTCTCTTTTCTCCGCCAACGAGGAGGACCCCTCGCCAGCAGGGTCACCCCCTCGCTCGCCTCCCGGCCTGTATCCTCCAGACCCAGGACGCGGCTGGCCTCCAGGATGGATTTCACCTGCCAGACCTGCTCCTCCCAGCGGAAGACCAAGCGGAACGGGTGGCCCCAAGAATAGGACACCTTGTGCGCTCTCAAGTGATCCGTGATCGGTCTGAATTCTCTCCGCCTCTGCAGGGTCCGCACAGATAGGTCGTGAAATAGTTGAAGTTCATGCCCTTGAAAGAGTACATGCTGAAGATTGCGGGCCCGCTGTAGAATCTTTTCTTTAAGAACAAAATTATGGAGACAAGCTAGGATGTCCGGGGGGCGATCTCCAGGGCCCCCAGCACGCCCAACCCGGTGAACCCGATCCAGGACCACCTCCTGTGTCTTGTCCAGGCCAAGCAAGGAGCGAAACAGGGCCACCACGTAGTCTCCAATATCCTTTTCAGCACCAACCGGAGCCCCTCTGATACGAATATTTTGTCGCCTCGAGCGGTTTTCCAAATCCTCGACCCGCATCTGGAGAAGCTCCTGCTGCTCTCGGAGGCGGACTACCTCCTGTTGCAGGCCCGCCACCTCTTCACCCCGAGGGATCTCACTATCTTCTAGCTGTGATACACGTTCACCCAGGGAGGAAACCTCTCCTCGCAACTCCTTCACTTCCTGTGAGATGTCACTACGCAGTTCTTGGATATCGCCCCGGAGCGAATCAAACAAGGAGGTCAAAAAGCCCTTCGTAATGGGAGAGCTCTCCTCTGAGTCCGTCTCCACCTGACCCTCCAGGGCCCTCGCCCCAGGTGAGTCCTCCGCCGTAGTCCCAGAAGTCAAGCGCGCCCCCGCAAGCATGTCCCTCACTGAGCGCTCACGTTTGGATTTTGATGTCGCCATGGTGCACCAGCCTGGTCAAGATTCGCCAGCTCAATCCTGCAGGGCCTCCAGAGTCTCCGTCCGAGGCCGATCAGCAAATGCCTCCCTGTCGGAGACCGCGCCCGGGTCCAGCACCCAGCAGCCAACACTCACTGAGATCCGCCTCTGATGCCTCTTCTACGGTGTATGCGGGCCCGCACTGATTTAAAGTTTAGTTGATGAAGTGCAGCGATATGGGGGCCAGGCAGCAGGGCCCTCAACCTCTATCAGGTCCTCGCACTCTACGAGGCCCTGCTCATGGGCGCCTGCGTGAAGGGCACCGGCCTGCAGCCCCCAGTCCAAAAACACATGTGGGAGCACCCCTCTCCTTCAAGGCGCTCGGGCGTCTCCGGGCCGAGGCCCACGGCGCAGTCCAGCCGCTCCGGGGCCCAGGATGCGCCCCCAGGCCCCGTAATCACTCGGCGCCACGCTCAGAAGGGCCGCCGGGGAAGGGCCCGTCCCGCGGCCCAGGCCGCCTTTCGTGTCGCTCCGCGGCCCCGCCCCAACTCCGGGGCCGAACTCTGCTCTCCCCGCGGGAGCGGCGCAGCCCCAACCAGGGCGGCCGCCGAGCGGCAGGGATCCCCCGGGGGTGCTTCACGATTTAGGGGGAGCCTCCACGCTTCCCCCAGACGGGCCGCAAGGTGCTTTTGCGGGCTGAGGCGGCGGAGCGCTGGCGGACACATCTTAACGCTCCGCCATCTTGGACACGCCCCCCATCATCTCTTTTAATGATAACCCACAACAGCTAAAATTCACATATGAAATCAGCACAACAAACATCACTTATCTGGATGTAGATGTGTATGTAAAGGATAATATGTTATGCACACAGATTTATAGAAAACCTACAAATAGCCTGTTGCATGCCAATAGTGGTCATCCTCAAGCTCTTAAATGGAGTATATCATATGGTGTTTTTTTTAGGGTTAGGCGGAATTGTTCAGATGACTGCCTTTGAAAGACAAATGGAAGACACGTACATGGGCGTTGTACAGAGAGGATACCCGGATATTGTCTTGAAGGATGCAATGATGAGGGTGAGAAAATGTAAACAAATTGAACTCTTGACACCTAAAAACAAGAATACTTCAGTGATTTCTGAAGAATGTGAGATCAGATATATCATGAGATTTGACACTACTTTCCTGAGGTTAAAATTTTTTGAATAAGAATTGGAGTTTATTGCGATTGGATGAGACACTGAAAAGGACATTACCAGCTCACCCACAAGTTAGATACAAAAAAGCATTTTCCTTAGGATAACATTTGTCTAGTAGTTTCATGACCCCACAGAAGAAAAATATTTCGAACTGGTTAAACTAGAATAAATTTGGATTTTGGAAATGTGGGAAATGCAAAGCATGTTTTATTGGAAAAAATGCTTCCACCTTTCAAACGTATAATGGAAGATCATGAAAATTAGGGAAAGAATTACTTTTCAGACAACATTTGTAATTTATGTATTGGAATGTAGATGTGGCAAAAAATATGTGGGCAGTACTGTGAACAAGTTTAAACTTCCTATACTCCAACATCTAAGAGCAATCAACAATAACGACATGACATACTCCATGGCAAAGCACATTTGGGAACAACACAATGGAGAATATACAGGACTACAATACTATAGGATACAATGCATCAACCTTAATCCCAGAGGTGGAAATCAAGAACAACATCGATGGAGAACTGAATCAAGATGGATTATCTTAATTGGAAGTGAGAGGCCCCGGGGGTTGAATGCAGATGCAGAGTTACATGTTCATCTGTAATATTAGATCCCAAGAAGGTTATTTAATATTATAAGCATATTTTAA
This sequence comes from Pleurodeles waltl, assembly GCF_031143425.1. Lineage (NCBI taxonomy): Eukaryota > Metazoa > Chordata > Amphibia > Caudata > Salamandridae > Pleurodeles > Pleurodeles waltl. The sequence goes on along the minus strand of NC_090444.1, from coordinate 1,094,906,089 downwards.
ATCTCTGTGAGAGGAAATTTGATAGAGAGAAGATAGTAAAAATAAGATGAATAGGTATCCTCTGTAAGAACTTACTTTTTGATAACTATTAGTAATATATAGAAATTCATTTAATGAACAGTATGTGCATTTTATAGGGCATTTTATTGGAATAATAATTCAACGAAGAATTTCTTAAGAGTAAGGCACAGGCACTTCATAGGGTATTTTTCCCTAAAACATATTTCCTCAGCCATTAAAATTCCGTAAGTCATTATTTTGTCAGACTTAAAACAATCTGTGGAATAAATTTTAACATCAAAGCGAAGAAACTAGTCAGTATATTTTAGAAACTAATGGGTTCAAACATATTGTAGTTACTGTGAGTTATTGGAGTGTTATGTTTTATAAAATTAATTTTGAACATCTTTTATATAACAATGCACTTGCACCTTTGAGAGGAATTTGATCACAATAGTGTGATTATAAAGATAACTAACAGTGTACATCATTCGATATACAATGTGTGTTAAATTTTTGATATTTGTGAATATTTTGTTATTTTTTATATAAAGACATGATGGATGTAATTATATTATAACATGGTGTAGTTACATCAATGTCTTTCATCCAAATATCCCCTAGATGACATAAAAGTAAAATGTTATTAGTGGTATAATAATGACTGATAGGATATGCTAGTCTTTGATACTTTGGAACAAATATGGGAGTTATTCACAGATGAGGGAATGAATCATTAGCATATGGTTATAATAACGCAATTATTAAGGGGTGACAATGGATATGATCATTAAATGAATACTTTACCAGGTGGAATTATATCATTAAAATACTCCTTTTATCACTGGATAATGTAGTATGCTTTAACCAGTGCAGATTCATCCAGTATTCCCATTAAGGTAGTATCAACAACGAAATAAAGCAACAAAAAGAACATTGGAAAACCCGGACTGGATGGACAATGCCCCATTGGTTGTGGAGCATATGTGTGAAGTAGGAGTGTTTTTTTTTTCTTTTGTATATAAAAGGGCACTCTATCACAATGAACTCTATGGCCTGTAGAAGGCTACGGCCGAAACGCGTTGCCATGTTACACTTTAAAATGTAATGAATGAAAAAATAAGGATTTTGAATCTTATCCTGGTGGTGCCGCCTTATTTCTCTTTCTTGGGATTGGGATTTTCAACTAGCCTCGGGAAAAGAGAATCTCCTGGAGGGGAGAACAGAACGGAAAAAAATGTCCATAAATATATAAATACACACATACAGGGAGATCACTTTTGGCAATGCTCCCTGGGGGCTGCGATCAGCCCCCAGGGAAACCACACCCACATGTAAAAGAGGTATATATATATATATATATATAGATATATATATATATATATATTCGTCACCAGCTGTCTTGCAGCGTGCGTCTTCAAAGCATTGCACATACTCCAACTGACGCGTTTCAGCCGTAGCTTTTAGGCAGCAATGAAACAGTCAAGCTAACTCTTGGGATTGTGTTTCTGCTAGAGAAGGATCAGACATTTGTCTAGTGGCAGTTTTCGTGTCATAAAGTAACACCAAAGGTTTATATGCCTGCTGCAAAGATTAAATCTGTATTTTATGTGAATAGCTGAGTGGATTAGTAAAGCCAGCCATAACCTGCGCTATAATACAAATTAAATGTATGTTCGAGAGGGGCTATGGAGAGATGATGGGCACTTTTGCTGGGTGTTAGTGAGGTAATCCGAGGAGGAGGTCATGGGAGCACCAATAATGATTGTCAAGCTGGGCGCCACAGGCGCTAAAGATAGTGAGGATGGGTATGTCAAAAGGTAATAGTGTGACTTTTTAATTTTTTTTGTGTCTTGAGAGAACGTGCTGATTGAGGGAAGAAGCGAAAGTAAGGTGACTGACCTTTACTGTTGCACGCATCACACACACACACCCACCAGCAATTTTGTGACTGTCTACATAGGTTAGTGTTTTAGACGGACAGTTTAGCCAGTGGCAGAGATAGCGTCTCGTTGGATGACTGCTGCTCAAGCCCTAACTTGGGTTATGGAGGACAGTTCTGATGTAGGATCAGAGGCTGAGACATCAGATACTGAGGCAGCATCTGGTGGATACGACAATGGAGCAGACTCTGAGAGTGATTTTTCAGTCGGAGGAGTCCCATCCGACAACTCCCCTTCCAGTGATTCTCGGTGATGAGGACAGTTGTGCTGTCCCTTCGCAAGCACAGTCTGTGCAGCGGGACAATAGGGGGTTAGCCCAACTCAGAGAGCAGGTGCATGCGGGGGCAAGCACAGAGAGAGTGCTTTCTTGGGATCTCCCCAATTTAGTTCAGCCTCAAATTCCACCTCCCAAATCGTATTGTGGAGACATCAAAATTATCTATCACAATACAACCTGGTTTTGTAAGGCAGGCATCTGCATTTTTGGTCCTGGGCTCGGTCTAGGGCTCGGCGGCCGTATAGGAAAACCTACCAAACCCAGACATTTCTGGAAACTAGACACTCGGGTAGTCCACGGAGATGTGGCTTGTGTGGATTCTCCAAAGTTTTCTTATCCAGAATACCCTGCAAAGGTGAAATGTTGAATAAAAAATCTATTTTTTCTTGCATTTCTGTCACATGAACTTCGGGAATATGCTGGGATCCACAAAGTTCCTACCACCCAGTGTTTCCCCACCTGTCCTGATAAAAACGCTACCCCACTTGAGTGCCTGTACCTAGTGCCTAAATCAGGAATGGTTCACCCCAGGGTCAACAGTTGCCCTCATGTAAGGACTAACATTGACCCTTGTGGGATCCATTCCTGTCACGGGCACTAGGCCTACCCACACAAGTGAGGTACCATTTTTATTGGGAGACTTGGGGGATTGCTGAGTGAAAGGAAGTTTGTGACTCCCCTCAGATTCCAGAACTTTCTATTGCCGAAATGTGCAGCAAATGTGTTTTTTAGCCAAATTGTGAGGTTTGTAAAGGATTCTGGGTGACAGAACCTGATGAGAGCCCCACAAGTCACCCCATTCTGGATTCCCCTAGGTGTCTACTTTCCATAAATGTAACGGTTTGGCAGGTTTTCGAGGTGCTATCTGAACTACAGATCAAAATCAACAGCTAGGCACTTTGCAAAAAACATGTCCCTTTTCATTAGAAAAATGTGATGCGTCCACATTGTGTTTTGGGGCATATCCTGTCGTGGGCACTAGGCCTACCCACACAAGTGAGGTACCCTTTTTATCAGGAGACTTGAGGGATTACTGGGTGGAAGGAAGTTTATAGCTCCCCTCAGATTCAAAAACTTTCCATCGCCGAAATGTGCAGCAAACATGTTTGTTTTGTCACTTTTTGAGGTTTGCAAAGGATTCTGGGTGACAGAACCTGGTGAGAGCCCCACAAGTCACCACATTCTGGATTCCCCTAGGTATCTACTTTCCATGAATGAATAGGTTTGATAGGTTTCCCTAGGTGCCGGCTGAGCTAGAGGCCAAAATCTACAGCTAGGCACTTTGCAAAAAACACGTCCATTTTCATTAGAAAAATGTTATGTGTCCATGTTGTGTTTTGGGGCATTTCCTGTCGCAGGCACTAGGCCTACCCACACAAGTGAGGTACCATTTTCATTGGGAGACTTGGGGGATTGCTGGGTGTAAGGAAGTTTGTGGCTCCCCTCAGATTCCAGAACTTTCCATTGCCGAAATATGCAGCAACTGTGTTTTTTTAGCCAAATTTTGAGGTTTGCAAAGGATTCTGGGAGGCTGAACATAAAGGGCACTCTGCCCCCAGCAAACCCCAACATCCTTCAAAAAAGGGTTGCTGAGGTTGTTCCCAGTGTCTGAGGGTGTTTACAGACCTCTTAAATGTCATTGGCGGAGTACAGGCTCCAACTCCAAGCTGTAAAGCCTCTTTATGTAGTGGTTTCCACTTCATCTTTCCCGCCACTGTGTCATTCTAGCTCCTCACCCTGTGACCATGTGAAGAGAGCTAAAATAATTTAACACACAGTGGTACGGTGTGCATTGGCAGGTCTGCTTTCTATTTATATTTGCATTAGATAGGAAACAGAAATAGAGTAAACTTGAAGAGCCAAGCATCAAAAGAAGAATGCCATCTTTCGAAACTCCACAAACTTTAAAAATTAAATACATTTAATTAAGTATTAAACAAACCTGTAACCATTAAAAAATACAATTAACATAAATGTAGACCTACAACTAAACAAAACTACTTTTCCAACATTTAATTATAGTAAACATTTTATTTTTTATATGGAAAAATCGATCACTTATCCTTCACCCCGGCAGAAATAAAGAAATTTGAAGAAATAATTCTACTAAACACCAAATATGTATGTATAACATATAACAATTATAATATTTATATCACCTAAAAATATAATTTTAGAACAATTCAATAATAAATAGCTCTAAAATTTACAGATATAATGGTAGAAAGAGCCATATACATCACATCCCAAAAAGGAAAACTGTTATTGTTGCACAAGGGATATACATATAGTTAGGAGAGCACAAGTGCAGAAAACATACATTTGAAATGTATGAAGCGCGATGGTAATGCTTGTGATAGGAGGGCTACTTTTAGAAACAATCTAGTAATTAACATTTCAGAGCATATTCGCCCACCAAATGTGGCAGAAATAAAAGTTAGAAATGTTTTGCAAGACATAAGGCAAGAAAGCAGTAGGTCCTACAGGAACACTTTTAAGAAATATCTTACTAAAAGTTCATGACTACACTTCATCACAATCGCCAGAAATCTCAATTGTAAAAGACTCGCACTGAAAAGGCTACTGCTGAAACCCCTGATACTTATTCTCCATGATCTAACTACTATATATATATCAACCACAGGAGAATAATAATTTATGCTACAGGAAATATCCTACTAAGGCTACCACAAAGCCAGACGTGGATGATGGATGGTACATTAAAATCGTGCCCTGCACCATTAACACAGATCTATACCATACGTATTATATATCACAATGCAAACACATCTTTGTAAACTCTCTTTCCTAATAAACAAAGTACAAGATACTATGAATTACTAACTCAAATCAAATCCAAAACGAACAACTACTACCTCAAGAAAATTGATTTTGGAAAAACAGTTATAAGCACAAAATGAAAAACCAACCCACACACAGCCAGGACTGTTACTATCATTTCAACTAGGATACATGAAGACACCTCCTAAAATCTACACTAAGGCCCTCATTACGACCCTGGCGGTGGGTAATAAAGTGGTGGTAATACTGCTAACAGGCTGGCGGTAAGTACCGCCAAATTATGACCATGGCGGTGATATCTCCGATAGACAGCCAATGTACCACACCAACCGCCAGGGCGGAAACAAAAGCCACCACAGCAGTAGCTGCCTACATCCAGACGGAAGTCAAAGTTCCGCCCACCATATTAAGACCCTGCAAACTGCCACCTTTTCCGGGGTGGTACCAAAGCCATCAAAAGCCTGGTGGAAACAGAGCACAAAAGTCAAAGGACTCACCATTTGAGCCACAGGGAAGAACCATGCCACTGTAAGTATTCCAGATGATCTTCTACATTATGCTCCAACTGGAACACAAACGCAGACGAAGACGCCGATGGTGAGTACAGCCGCCTAGCACACAAGGGAAGGTGGGAGGAAAAAGAGAGTGACACACACACACCACACACACATCCAGCTGCAGTACAAAAACAATTTGACCCCGAAAATCGGCAGGATAATGCAAGGACAACAGGAATTGACGAAAGTGATTGTAATCAGTTCAACAGCAAAATTAATAATCTGATTGGGCCATGAAACAGATATGTACACTTGTATAGAAAAGGGACACTGTCCAGTACAAAGTTCAAAGGGCCCACATGGACACAGGGCACAGTCCAAGGGCCAATTCGAAATCTGAGCACATCTGGATAAAAAACTGGAGGGGCATCATTTTGCAAATAGGCAGGCACCTCAGGGGGATGGGGGGGCACCTCAGCCGGATGCGGGAACAAGCCTACTGGTTCCGGAGGGGGCAACTTGCCCATTGCTTTGTCCTGGGGAGTGAAAGGCCACAGTCTCTCAAATGGGTGTCTTGCCCACTGGTTCTGGAAGGGGCAACGTGCCCATTGCTTTGTCCTGGGGAGTGCAAGGCCACAGTCTCTCAAGTGGGTGACTTGCCACTGGTTCTGGAGGAGGCACCATGCCCATTGCGTTGTCCTGTGGAGTGCAAGGCCCCAGTCTCTCAAGTGGATGATTTGCCCTATGGTTCTGGAGGGGGCAGCATGCCCATTGCTTTGTCCTGGGGAGTGCAAGGCCACAGCCTCTCAAGTGTGTGACTTGCCCACTGGTTCTGGAGGGGGTAACATGCCCATTGCTCTGTCCTGGGGAGTGCAAGACCACAGTCTCTCAGGTGGGTGAATACCCCACTGGTTCTGGAGGGAGTTGCACACAAAGTAGCCCCTGGAGGGTGGACTACATGGTGTCCACCGGCGGTCATGGCTGCATGCTGGTGGTGGTTGGGGAAGGCTCCTTGGAAGCCCCTGCTCTCTGTGATGGCTGCATGCTGGTGGTGGTTGGGGGAGGCTCCTGGGCAACCCCTGCACTCCGTGATGGCTGCATAGTGGTGGTGGTTGGGGGAGGCTCCTGGGCAGCCCCTGCACTCTGTGATGACAGCACAACCACGGCTGGTGGTGGGGGCCCTGTGACAGCTGCTGTTGGTGGCGCTGTTTGCCTCACAGCTTCTGCTGGTGTAGAGTGCCTCTTCTCCTCCTGGTCATGGGTTGGGGATCCCTTACCCTTCCTGGCAGGGGTGGATGGGCTCTTCCCCTCTCTGCCTGGTGATGCAGGCTCCTTCCCCTTCTTCTCAGCTAGTGCAGGCTCCTTCCCCTTCTTTACTGTTGGTGCAGGCTCCTTCCCCTTCTTCCCAGCTACTGCAGGCTCCTTCCCCTTTTTCCCAGTTGGTGCAGACTCCTTCCCCTTCTTAACAGCTGGTGCAGGCTCCTTCCCCTTCCTCACAGCTGGTGCCAGACTCTTCCCTTACATCCCAGGTTGTGCTGCCTCCTTCCCCTTCAGTGTTGTTGTTCTGGTATCCCTACCACCATGAATAGGTGGTGCCATAAATGTCCCCGTGGACTGTTTGGCTGAGGTGCTGGGCTGTGTCCTTGCTACCCTGCCCATACGTGCAGGACAGGGGGAGGGGTAGCGAAGAGGTTAATCTGGGAAAGGAAAAGCTTTTTAGGGACGTTGGGGCGGGAGGAGTAATGGGAGTGGAGGATGAGGGAGTGGTTGTTGGAGGTGTATGTCTGCTGGAATTGGGTGCAGGTGCATGGGCTGTATGTTGTTGTGAGGTGGATGGCTGTTGGGTGTCTGAGTGCTTGCGTTTGTGTCCTTTAGGAGGGGGGGGACAGACACGGTGGGAGAGGACCCAGGGGACGCGTGCATGGATGTTGTGGAGGTATCTGCCAGTGAGGTGTGTGTTCTGCTTGGTGTGGTGATGATGTTGGTAGTGAGTGGATATTGATGTAGTGCATGCAGGTGTGAGTGTGGACATAACTGGGTGGGAGGTGGAGGAGGAGTAGGAGGGGGAGACAGTGGAGGCAGTGGATGTTGTCGTGTCTGCAACTGAATGGTTGAAGTGTGGTGCTTGTGTTTGCCTGTGCCACTCTTGTGTGCTGTATTGTATCCATGCTCGTCTATATGTGTGCTTGGGATGGGTTGGGGTTGGGGAGAATGGGCCTGGGAAGTGGAAGTGGGAGGGGGGCGGTAGAAACAGGGACACTGGCTGCCATCAGAGAGGAGGCCAGAGCCTGAATCGATCTCTGTTGGGCTGCCAATCCACTGTGAATGCCCTCTAGGAATACATTGCATTGCTGCATCTGGGATTCTAGCCCTTGGATGGCATTCACAATGGTTGATTGCCCTACAGAGAGGGATCTCAGGAGGTCAATAGCCTCATCACTCAGGGCAGCAGGGCTCACTGGAGCAGGGCCTGAGGTGCCTGGGGCGAAGGAGATGCCCACCCTCCGAGGTGAGCGGGCACGGGAAACTCGCTGAGGGGCTAATGGGAGGGCGGTGCTGATACAGGGATGACAGGATGACAAAACAAGAAAGGGGGAGGAGAGAGACAAAGGATACACTGGATCAATGACTGCACCAACACCACTGTTGGTGTACACATCACCCTCACACACAGGGAACAGGCCTACTCACTATGCATTGCACTACCAGTGAAATGGCTAGTCACCAAGGCATAAGGAGAGGCACACACCGCCAACTGCACCACACCTGGGACCCACACAGCCCTGCCCAGAAGTGAATACTAACAAGCTATGTAAGCAGTATTTTCCATTCAAACCCTTAGCCTCCAGAGGACCTACGCTGCAATGTCTGGCCTAGCCTAGGGGCACCCATTGACACACAATCACCACCCGGATACCACCCCACCAGACCTAAGTTGTAATGATAGCCACTGTACTCACCCCCTTGTGGCTGCTGTGATGCCCTCAAGCGCCCAACCAGCTCAGGGTAGGCCACCGCCAGTATGCGGGCCATCGGGGGGGGTCAGGGTCTGACAGGCGCCCCTTCCTCATTGGGAGACCATCCCCAGCTGGGCCTTTGCGGTCTTTCGTGCCCAGCGTCTCAGGTCCTCCCATCCCACCGTTTCCGACAGTAGGTGCTCTGCCTTCCATAGACCCCCAGGGTCCGCACGTCCTTGGCGCTGGCATGCCATATTCCCTTCTTTTGATGGGCGATGACCTGCAGAGGTAATAGAGACAGGAGAACTCCATTAAACAAACAGTCCAGCCTGTCACACACATGGCCCACCATACCCGATCCCATCACCATTGGCACACACATAGGCCAGCTAACAACATGTACACCTCCAACAGACAATCCCCCCACCCCCCTTTACATGATGCCTTCACACACATCTCCATACCTTCATGCCACATGCATCGTGCCCACAGTGTACTCACCTGTTGATCTGGAGGCCCATACAGCAGTCTGTACTGGGATAGGACACCATCCACCAGTCGCTCCAACTCCTCAGAAGTGAAGGCTAGGGCCCTTTCCCTGGTCACACGGGCCATGGTAGGTTCCAAACACAGGTCACAGCAGCACTTGCAGTGTAGGTCCTCTCCTGTGGAAGGTCAGGAAACAAGTGAGGAATGTGAAATAAGATGGTGGTCACATCCGCTGCTGTGCATACCGTCACCACCAGCGTAGATCCTCATTGGCCACTGTACCCCATAGGGCCCAATATTATCCAATGAGTAATTGCATGGCGGTTCACGACCCCCTACTGCCATGGAGCCTAATGTCGGCGGCATTACCTCATTTCCACCAGTCCCTCCACACAGGACAGGTGGTCACCATTTCAGCGGGGGTGAACAGGCCTATCGATAATTGCTGTGTCACAGGATAAATAGGCACATACTATGAAATTCAACTGTCCAAAATCATGATTGCATGATGTGGACTGCTGTTGTGGTATAGTTGTTCAAATTGTGACAGCCTACCCACTCTTGTGTCCCTTAGATATCTACTGCTGCGGATGAATAGGAGATGGAGACATACCCCTGTGTACAGACCCCTGGTGGACTTGGCTATATTGGAGGACAGGCACATTATCCTCAACTATAGACTGGACAGGGCCACAATCACAGAGCTGTGTGCCCAGTTGGAACCTGACCTGATCTCAGCTATCCGTCATCCGACTGGGATACCCCCTCTTGCGCAGGCTCTATCAGTGCTCTATTTCCTGGCAACTGGTTCTTTCCAAGTGACAGTGGGCTTGGCAGAAGGAATGTCACAGCCAATGTTCTCAATCGTGCTGGCAAGAGTCTTGTCTGCCCTGATAAAACACATGTGCAGCTACATTGCTTTCACCCAGGTGGAGGATTTGGTCACTGTGAAGGCCGGGTTTTATGCAATGGAACACATTCAGAATATAATTAGGGTGACTAACGGAACATATGTTGCGTTTGTCTCTCCCCGGCAAAATTAACTGGTGTTTAGGAATCGTAAGAGTTTCCACTCCATGAATGTGCAGATGGTGTACCTGGTGGACCAGTACCTCTCCCACATCAATGCTAAGTATCCTGGGTCGGTGCATGATGCCTTAGTCCTAAGGAATAGCAGCATCCCAAAGGTGATGTCCCTACTACAGAGGCACAGAGTGTGGCTAATATGTGAGCCTTGGTTCCCATCCAGTATATGTTGGTGTATGCCTATGCTCTTGGCCATATAGTATAGTGTGTGGCTAAATGTTGTCCCTCAATATTTGCAGGTGACTCTGGTTACCCAGACCTATCATGGCTGCTGACCCCTGTGCGGAATGCCAGGACAAGGGCAGAAGAACGTTACAATGAGGCACATGGGTGAACCAGAAGGATCATTGAGAGGACCTTTGGCCTCCTGAAAGCCAGGTCCAGGTCCCTCCATTGGACAGGTGGATCCCTGTGCTACTCACCCAAGAAGGTCTGCCAGATAGTAGTGGCATGCTGCATGTTGCACAACCTGGCCCTCAACACCATGTACCTTTTCTGCAGGAGGAGGAGACTGGAGATGCCCCTGTGACAGCAGTGGACCCTGAGGACAGTGAGGATGAGGAGGCAGAGGATGAGGATGTGGATAACAGAACATTGGTGATATGTCAGTACTTTCAATGACACACAGGTGAGACAGTGCAACTTCACATTTCTATGACTATTGGTGTATTCTGTGTGGCATTGGCATGCTGGCATTGCACACTTCTTTCCCCTGCTTACTATTACGTATGGATATTCATTTTAAAGATGTTGGTGATATGACAACATTGTCCTGATGTGATCACAACAGCCAGCAACAGGTCATTAATTCTATGCTCATACTATTTACATTTCATTTGAAATGGTTGTAGCTGTTTCAAACAATACAAATTTTCAAAACATGAAATACTAGTGGTTGAGTTTTATCCAAGGGTGTTTATTGTTGTGCTAAAATATAGAGGGGAAAGCTCAATGGAATGGGGTAATCATGGAGGAAAGTCCAGGGTATTGTTTCAGTCTGTTTGTAGCACAGAAGCATTGTCCATGGGGACATAGGAAGGGGAGCAATTGCAGTTCAAGGTGGACAAGGTGACTAAGTGGTGCATAAGGGGGACAGTCAGGAGAGTCTCATTTCCTGGCGGTGATCCTGGCAAGTGTCTCAAGCTTTTGTCTGGTTCGCAGGGAATGTTTGCGGGGTGGTTCACCTTCTGTAGGGGGAGGGGTGCTGGTGGCCTGTTGGTCCTGTGGCGTTGCCTCCTGGCCACCAGCGGCAGCAGAAGTTGGAGGGCTGTTCAGATGACTGGCTAGTGGCAGGGGACGCTGGTGTGCTGTTGCCTCCCTCATGATGTAGCCCATATCTGCCAGCACCCCTGCTATGGAGATCAGGGTGTTGTTGATGGCCTGCAAGTCCAACCTGATCGCCTGATACTGTCCCTCCTGCAGCCACCTGTTCTCCTGTATGTTGTCTAGGATCTGGCCCATTGTGTCCTGGAATGTTGGTAGGCTCCCAGGATCTCGGAGAGTGTATCCTGGAGAGTTGGTTCCCTGCTCCTGTCCTACCCCTGGCGCACAGCAGATCTCCCAGTTTCCCTCTTGGCCTGTGCCTCTGTCCCCTGAATGTTGTGCCCTCTGACACTGTCCCAGGTCCCTGATGGTCTTGTGGGTGAGGTATGGCCTGGGGTCCCTGTACAGGTGGGCACACTGCTGATTGACGTATCCTGGGACAGCGGCGTGGGTATGCTGGGTGGGTGCTGTGGTATTGGTTACTGATGGGGCAGCCTCTGTGGTAGTATGTGAGTGAGCTTGGGTGACCGGCTGCCCAGTGGTCCCTGATGGGCCAGGTAGGTCATCCAGATCCAGAAGTCCAGAGTTACTGTCATCACTGTGGGCCTCTTCTGTTGGGGGACTGGATAGTGGTGGCACCTCCTCTCCAGTGACATTGGCTGGGGTACCTTTGGGGATGTAAATAATGTATTATGCTTCAAGTGTATGACATTTGTACTTCTGTAGATTCCCTTCTATGGTTGTTGTTACCCTGCCAGCTTTTGCTTGTGCGTGTTGGTGTATGAGATTGTTAGTTTCCCTATGCTGTGCATACTTTAGTGATGAGTGTCCATGCAGGGCTGGGAGGGATTGTCCATGCATTGGTACAGCATGCAGGGCCTGGCTATGGTGTTTGTGAGATGTGTTGATGGAGTGTGTGGGATGTGGTGGAGTGATGGGAGTGAGGGTGAGGGGGTGTGATGGCATGTAGGTATGGGGGTGTGATAATTGTTAAAAGTTGACTTACCAGTGTCCAGTGCTCTGTCAACTCCGGAGAGTCCCTCAGGATGCAGTATTGCCAGTACCTGCTCCTCCCATGCTGTGAGTTGCAGGGGAGGAGGTGGGGGTTCACCGCCAGTCCTCTGTATGGCGAGCTGGTGTCTTGCTGCTATGGAACGTATCTTCCCCCATAGGTTGTTCCACCTCTTCCTGATGTCGTCCCTTGTTCTTAGGTGCTGTCCCACAGCGTTTACCCTGTCCACGATTCTCCGCCATAGCTCCATCTTCCTTGCTATTGATATCTGCTGCACCTTTGCTCCAAAGATCTGTGGCTCTACCCTGATGATTTCCTCCACCATGACCCTTAACTCCTCCTCAGTGAAACGGGGGTGCCTTTGTGGTACCATGGGTGTTGTGTGATGTGTGTTGGTGAGGGTGTGTTGGGTAATGTGGTGGGGTGTGTGATGTGTGAGTGCGTGAGGGGTGTATGGGTGTATGTGGTGTGTGTGTCTAGTTGTCTCTGTGCTCTTCTTCTCAGTCTCCTGGTGACAACAGTTGTTCGTAGAGGGTTGTGCGTAATGTGGGTGTGTTTTATAGTGGTGTGGGTGTAGTGTGTATATGGTTGTCAGGTGTGAGTTTTTGCTATAGGCCAATGTGATGTTGTTTTGGTTGTGGGTGTCCATTCTGAGCGTGGCGGTATGTACCGCCAATGGTTTACCGCAGTGGAATGTCCGCCGTCGTGATTTGTGGGTCATAATGTGATGGGTGTTGTTCTATTGGCGTAACCGTGTGGGTTTTGGGACCTCCAGTTTATCACTGACCTTTGGGATGGCGGATTTGTGTATGTGGCTGTATTCTGTCGGATTGGTGTGTGTGTGGGTCATAATATGGTGAACGGATATTCGCCAGCTTGGCAGTAAGTTGGCGTCCGTCAGCGCGGCGGTAAGCATGATTTACCGTCAATGTCATAATGAGGGCCTAAGTGTAGAATACTCAACAAATGCCCATTTTGCCTACAAAAAAAACAAAATCAACAAAATAATAGTACAAGCATATATACCAGCTACAGAAGTAGCTAACCATCTCATCCTCCTCATAGAGACCCTCACTCCTAAAGAAACAAAGACAAAGTAAGTCCTCAAATGGTCTATTTTGAAGATACTGGGGTTGACAACCTGCACCGTTGGACCCAAGTAACAAATATAGTGGAACATATGTGCAGCACCATGGCTCAACAAACCAAAACAAACAACACAGTTGAAGGCTGGCACACCGCCTTCCAAGCCGCACTAGACTAAAGCCATCCTACCCTTGGTCATTTCCAGGAAATTCTAATAAAAGAGCAAAGTAACCATCAACTTACAATAGAACAATTTATTATCCAAATAATATCTAAACTAGCCAAACAAACAAAAGAAATGTACAAAGTGCTACAAAACAATGTACAATTGTTTATTCATAACAATGTTCTACCCAGGAAGGTGTGGCGAGCCGCGGACCAAGATGGCCGCAAGCACCTGAGTTCCGTTACCCAAGACCGTAGAAATTCAGTGGTGAACCCAGAGCGGTGGCTGTGCCTGCTGAACTGGAAACCACCTCGCTCCGAGACGTAGCATGGCCGAGAGGATGGAGCTGACAGGCCAATGCAGCCAAGATGGGAATCTGCATTGGTTACACTAAACAGATGAGACCCCACCCACAGACCAAGGACTCTGACATCACCAGAGGTGCCTACCCTGAGAGGAGCAGGTGGCAGCGGTGAAACCAGAGGGGTTCCAGTGGTGGCTCCAATCTGCTGGTGTGGCCAACAGCACCTATGAAAGAGCGGGCAGCAGAGCAAGAAGAGAGACGACCGTCCCCACTAGAGAAGATAGGCTCCATAACTGTCAGACACAAGCCCTACATATAAAACTGACACCTACAGAGAATCCCAGTGGAGGCTGCGACTGCTAAATCACTTGCTGCTGCAGACTGAGAAAGGGCCTGGCAGACAGGGAGGAATCAGAGGGCCAGCACAGCCAAGGTGGAGTGGAAGTGACTTTAACCGACGGCAGAGTAAGGAAATCTGCCACCTCCTGGTGTCGAAGTAAGCCTCAGCAAGGCCTACTAGTGCAAGGGGTTTGCCCTTCTCTGCACAAAGTCCTCAGACCATATAGGAAGAAGTTGGCACAGAAACTGAAATAAAAGACAAAGGGGGTCATTCTGACCTCGGCGGTAAAAGGCCCGTACCGCCGGTCAGAAGTCTGCCATTCTACCGCCGCGGCCGCGGTAAACCGCCACGGTCATTCTGACCACCAACTGTGAAACCGCCAACAATCCGACATCCAAGGAAGTCCGCCTCATCAGCGGGCCGCGGAAAACTGGAGATGACCAAACCTCCACCGTCACGCCAACACAAACACGCCCATGCCATTCTGACCCACGAATCCGCGCGGCGGTCTTTCAACCGCGGTATTCCATTGGCGGTACACACCGCCGCACTCAAAATACACACACAGCTCCAAAACACAGCCACATTGGACAATTTGAAATACACACACCTGATACACATACAAACAAAACTCCCACACATCCAATCAACTATAAAACACACACCCAAATCACCCACAAACCCCCGCTAGTTGGAAATCGGAGAGAAGGCGAGAGAGACAGAGATAGAGAGAGCGAGCACAGCAATAGAAAACCCCAACACACACAGGAACCCAACTTCATCACCCACACCACATCTACGCACACATCACCACATATCACCACGCACATCACCACAAACACCACCCCACACCTCATCCACACCACACCATGGCACCCCAAAGACACCCCAGGTTCTCGGACCAAGAACTCAGGGTCATGGTGGAGGAAATTATAAGGGTTGAGCCCCAGCTCTTCGGCACACAGGTGCAGCACACCACTATAGCAAGGAAGGCTGAGCTATGGCAAAGGATCGTAGACAGGGTCAACGCTGTGGGACAGCATCCCAGAAATCGGGGAGATATCAGAAAGCGATGGAACGACCTACGGGGGAAGGTGCGCTCAATGGTGTTGCGACACAACATCGCTGTGCAGAAGACTGGCGGCAGACCCCCACCCACTCCACCCCAATTCACAGCATGGGAGCAAGAGGTGGTAAACATCCTGCATCCTGATGGCCTCGCTGGAGTACACGGAGGAATGGACTCTGGTAAGTCAAATCTCAACTACTTCACCCCCCCCCAACCACCAGCATGCCAACCCCCCCCCACCCTCACCCCCAATCTCAACCCCCCAGCACACAACCTCCCTGCCAATGTCTCACCAGCACAACCCACCCTAAACCACACCAACCCCTGAATGCCAACACAAACCATAGACAGCCACCACCAAAGCATGACCATTGCACATGCCCATACACCCCCCCCCCCCCACCACCCTCACAACACCTCCCACAAGGGAATGCCAGCACTGGGGGCCAAGGGCACTCAAAATGCACGCCATGGCACACACCGAAACAATAACCATACTCCTTTACCCCTGCAGGGCCCGAACGCCAACACACCGCCACGGAGGGTCCAGATTTGTCCATCCCACCCCCAGAACAGGCCCCCAGCGAGGACAGCAGCTCTGTCGACCTAGAACCTGATGACCATCCCGGACAATCGGGGACCTCTGGACAGTTGGTTCCCCACACACAGACACAGGCTACAGCAGACCCAACCCCCTCTGGGAACACAAGCACAGCTCCCACCCAGCGGGCCCATGCCTCTGTCTCGCGGACGCGTCAATCAGCGGTGTGTCCGCCACTACAGGTCACCCAGGCTGACCCAACACCCCAACAACAACAGGGACCTGGGGGCAGTGGTAGTGGGCACACCGTCCAGGGGACAGAGGCCCGGGGAAACAGGGCAACTGGGAGGGCTGCTGTGCGACAGGGGGGGGGAGGACAGGCCCAGGGATCCGACTCTCCAAGAGGCCCTCACCACCATCATGGGAGGATACCATCACTCCCAGGAGACGATGGCAACGGTACTGGCCAGGTTCACCGAGATCCAGGCACAGCAGGAGGAACGGTACATGGGGTTCAGCAATGAACTCAGGAACATCGCTACCGCTATGGGGACCATAGTCCAGGCCCTCAACCGTATAGAAACCACATTGCGGGACCATGTGGCACCACAAAGGGCCCCTGTCACTAGCCAGGAACAGCCTACCACCTCCGCCGGCGCTAGTGGTCAGGAGGCCCCCACAGAACGACGGGCCACCAGAACCCCACCTCCTGCTGAAGAACAACCACCCCGCAAGAGGAACCTGAGATCTCAAAGGAAGACAGAGTAGGATGCCAAGACCCCCGCCAGCCTAATATCCCCCCGGATGTCATTCCACTGTCCCACAGTGTCACCCTGTCCAACCTTGAACTGCCCCTGCTCCATCCTTCCACAGGCATATGGACAATGCACCTGTGCGACCGAGAACTGGACACTGCCATGGACATAACTCCACCCTCACCCATCACCGTTTTGATATCATGTACCAATATCTAGCACTAAAAATAAATCACTCATTGCACTGAAATCATTCTGGAGTCAGCCTGTATTATTTACAAATGTATAACACATTACTGTTCAATAATGTTCTGTTATTTATGTGATGATAATATACCGATGTCAATAAGCATTAGTCCATGGGCTAACTAAGCAGAAGTCACGCAGTGGGTCATACAGCACTGAAAAGGGAAGGGAAAATCAAACATCAGTTTAAAAGAACTGGGGGGAAATGCACAAAGTAAAGATGCAGGGGGCTTTCAGTAAATGTTAAATGGCGTGGGTGATTCCTACTTGTGTGCTACTGAAAATACTGTTGGATAACTCTGTCCCTGTTGTCTGGGTCGTCCTCTTCGTCTTCCTCCTCTTCACTCTCCGCAGGCTCCACAGCTGCTTCAACACCACCATCTGGACCATCCTCCTGCAGGAAAGGCACCTGACGTCGCAATGCCAGATTGTGAAGCATACAGCAGGCCACGATGATCTGGCACACCTTCTTTGGTGAGTACATCAGGGATACCCCTGTCATATGCAGGCACCTAAACTTGGCCTTCAGGAGGCCAAAGGTTCTTTCAATGATCCTCCTAGTTCGCCCATGGGCCTCATTGTACCGTTCCTCTGCCCTGGTCCGGGGATTCCTCACTGGGGTCAATAGCCAAGGCAGGTTGGGGTAACCAGAGTCACCAATTAGCCACACACGTTGTCTCTGTAGCTGTTCCATCACATAAGGGATGCTGCTATTTCGCATCACATACGCGTCATGCACTGACCCAGGGAACTTGGCATTCACATGGGAGATGTACTGGTCAGCCAAACAGACCACCTGGACGTTCATAGAATGGTAACTTTTCCTGTTTCTGTACACCTGCTCATCGTCTTTTGGGGGTACTAAAGCCACATGGGTCCCATCAATGGCACCAATTATGTTGGGGATATGTCCAAGGGCATAAAAATCACCCTTCACAGTGGCCAAATCAACCTCCTCAGGGAATACAATGTAGCGCCGCATGTGTTTCGTCAGGGCAGACAACACTCTAGACAAGATTTTTGAAAACATAGGCTGAGACATTCCAGATGACATGGCCACTGTTGTCTGGAATGAGCCACTTGCCAAAAAATGGAGGACTGACAGAACCTGCACTAGAGGGGGAATTCCTGTGGGTTGGCGGATGGGGGACATCAGGGCTGGCTCCAGCTGGGCACACAGTTCATGTATAGTGGCTCGGTCAAGTCGGTATCGTAGTATTATATGGCGTTCTTCCATTGTCGACAGGTCCACCAGCGGTCGGTACACGCGAGGATTCATCCTTCTCCTCGCAAGTCCCAGCGGACGGTGCCTAGGAAGGACAACATGGAGCACAGAGTCAAGCAAATCACAGGTACGTTCACCACTGCATGCATAGCACTCGATTATCAATGTATTGAAAGGCGTGTATGTGTGGCAATGCAAGGCCTAGGCCTGTGTGACGCAGTACAAATTAAGCCATGTGGGCCCTTGAAATGGCGGCTGCCTGACCTGTGAAGTGGGACAATGGGATGTGAGGTCAATGCGCTGGCATGGCACACCGTGGCGGTAGGCGGTCGAAGACCGGTATACGAAGCCGCATTGGCTAACATTGAAGCCTATGGGTTTCAGGAGCCAATAACGAGGTGCGCCGGCGGTCGGGGAACGCACAGCCGCGCTACGCACCGCCGCGGGCGTGACCGCCATTTTCTATCTGCTTAATCACTCGAGACCTGATCTTCCACAGGAGAGGACCTATACTGCAAGTGCTGCTGTGACCTCGGTCTGGAAGTGACAATGGCTGCTGCGACTGGGGAAAGGGCCCCTGCCTTCACGTCTGAGGAGTTGGAGAAACTTGTGGATGGGGTCCTCCCCCAGTATGCGTTACTCTACGGTCCTCCAGACCAACAGGTAAGTACACTGGGTGCACATTGAATGGGCTATGCCTGTGTGGAGTGGGGTGGATGTAAGTTGGTGGGGTGGGGGGCGAATGAGGAGTGCAACGCACGACAGATGAGAGCATGTGCCATATGGCAAGGTTGGGGAGATGCCAATCGCAACTAACATGCAGATAACTGATGATTTTTCCTTCCCACCCTGTACATGTCAAATAGGTCAGCGCCCATCAGAAAGTGGACATTTGGCGTGCCATCGCCAAGGAAGTCCGGGCCCTGGGGGTCCACGTCAGACGGGGCACCCACTGCCGCAAGAGGTGGGAGGACATCCGCCGCGGGACCAGGAAGACCGCCGAGTCACTGCTGGGGATGGCCTCCCAACCTAGGAGGGGTGCCAGTCGTACCCTGACCCCCCTGATGTCCCAGATCCTGGCGGTGACCTACCCTGATTTGGATGGGCGCTTGAGGACATCACAGCAGACACAAGGGGGTGAGTATCAGCCCATTCTGCTATCTCTCTGCGCAGTGGAGGCGTCTGGGTGGGGGAGGAGGGTTGTGGGTGACATTAGGCCAGGGCGCTTTCTGTAGTGTAGTCCTCTCCTTTAGGCATGGCCCTGTGCTCCCGGCCCCCACCTCTGTAGGGTGACAAGTACAGCTATCGATGGTCCAGCATCACACATGTGCGCCTTTGTCGTCTCTAGACCTGTTGTCCTAGTCAGAAGTACTGAGTAGTGTACCCCGAATGCGCGGCTTAGTGCATGAGGCTCCTGTGTCTGTCCTCTCCGCCCACGGTGTTGACATTGCATGCACTCAACCTGGTCTTCGTTTTTCTCCCCCCACCCTTCTTCTTCATCTTCTTGTGCATGTGTGCATTAGCATCATCAGGCGGAGGAGATTTGGCATCGGAGCACGAGGGAGCTGCAAGTCACAAGGCCCCGGTGGGACCAGGAACAGACACCGAGGGCACCAGTGATCCGGAGGGCGAGGGGAGCACCACAACGGGGACCGGTGGTGACACCAGCGACAGCGACACGTCCTCGGATGGGAGCTCCCTAGCGGTGGCGGCAACATCCGGGCCCCCCGCCTCTACAGGTACAGCCGCCACCCAGCGCACCAGCCCCGCCCTCCCAGCAGCCCCTCAGCCTACGCTCCGTGCCCGCTCGCCCAGGAAGGCGGGCGTCTCCTTCGCCCCAGGCACCTCAGCCCCTGCCCCTGTTACCCCTGCTGCCCTCAGTGAGGAGGTCATTGACCTCCTGAGGACCATCATTGTTGGGCAGACTACCCTTTTGAATGCCATCCAGGGGGTAGAAAGGGAGGTGCATCGGAGCAATGCCTACCTGGAGGGCATTCATTCGGGTCAGGCTGCCCATCAACGATCGTTCAATGCTCTGGCCTCAGCACTGACGGCAGCCATTGTCCCTGTTTCCAGCCTCCCTCTTCTGACTGCCTCCAGCCTGTCTCTGTCTCCTGTTCCTCAGCCTATCCCATCCACACCATCAGACCAGCCTGCACACACCTCAACACCCAAGGGCAGCTCATCCAGACACAAGCACCACAGAACCCACAAGCATTCACGCAAGCAACACCCAGATGCAGACATTCCAACAGTCACTACCACCTTTGTGTCCCCCTCCTCCTCGTCTCCCTCCTCCCTCCCTGTGACGTCTACACTCACACCTGCATGCACACCACCATCAGCCAGTGCTTCCATCACCAGCACACCCTCCAGTCCAGTCCGCACACGTGCAGTCACCACCCCCACTACCATTTACACGTCCCCTGTGTCCTCTCCCACTGTGTCTGTCACCCCCTCTTCCAAGACACACAAATGCAGGCAGACACCCACCCAACAGCCATCCACCTCACGACAGCCTCCAGCACAAGCACCTGCACCCAAAGACAGCACACCTGACTCTCCTACAACCACATCCTCTTCCTCCACTCCCATCACCACTTCTCCTACCTATTACCTTGGTCCTAAGAAAGTTTTCCTCGCTAATCTTGACCTCTTTCCCTCCACTGACCCACCCCCTCCATCTGCAAAGAGTCCCAAGAGCACCTCAGCCACCACCAGCCCAGCTTCGAGTGTCACTGTGGTGCATGGGTTCTGGAGTCCACCCTTTGCCAGCACTGACACTTCAATCAGCAGCAAGGGGACAGCCAGCCCCCCCCCCAGGCAAGAGGACCCGGAAACTAAAGGGCCGCCGTGAGAGGACTGACACGGCTGCCCCCAAGGAGCCAAGTTCGCCCACTTCACCAGCCACAACAGCTAGGGGAGGCAAGGGCCCGAGAGCCCCATCTAAGGAGCAAAAGGGCAGCAGGGCGGAGAAGTCAGCCAGCAGGAGCGCAGAGCAGGAGGGGCCCACAAGCCCCATCCCGGGTGTTAGGGAGAACCCCAAAGGGCCCAGGACTCCGTCACCGAAGGGTCCAGCAACAGCACGGTCGGAGGGCGACTGAGCAGGGAGTCCAGGCCAGGTCTGGCTCCCTTGACTTACTGGACGAGCACCGCTGAACAGGGCCCCGCCGTGCAGAAGAGCACCGCTGAACAGGGCCCCGCCGTGCAGAAGAGCACCGCTGAACAGGGCCCCGCCGTGCAGAAGAGCACCGCTGAAGAGGGCCCCGCCGTGCAGAAGAGCACCGCTGAACAGGGCCCTGCCGTCTCAAGCACCGCTCCGCTGGGCCCTTCATCTCAAGCACCGCTCCGCTGGGCCCTTCCTGTCAAGCACCGCTCCGCTGGGCCCTTCCTGTCAAGCACCGCTCCGCTGGGCCCCGGCGTCTCAAGCACCGCTCCGCTGGGCCCCGCCGTCTCACGCACCGCTCCGCTGGGCCCTTCCTGTCAAGCACCGCTCCGCTGGGCCCTTCCTGTCAAGCACCGCTCCGCTGGGCCCCGCCGTCTCAAGCACCGCTCCGCTGGGCCCTTCATCTCAAGCACCGCTCCGCTGGGCCCCGCCGTCTCAAGCACCGCTCCGCTGGGCCCTTCCCGTCAAGCACCGCTCCGCTGGGCCCCGCCGTCTCAAGCACCGCTCCGCTGGGCCCTTCATCTCATGCACCGCTCCGCTGGGCCCTTCCTGTCAAGCACCGCTCCGCTGGGCCCTTCCTGTCAAGCACCGCTCCGCTGGGCCCCCCGTCTCAAGCACCGCTCCGCTGGGCCCCGCCGTCTCAAGCACCGCTCCGCTGGGCCCTTCCTGTCAAGCACCGCTCCGCTGGGCCCTTCCTGTCAAGCACCGCTCCGCTGGGCCCCGCCGTCTCAAGCACCGCTCCGCTGGGCCCTTCCTGTCAAGCACCGCTCCGCTGGGCCCCGCCGTCTCAAGCACCGCTCCGCTGGGCCCTTCATCTCAAGCACCGCTCCGCTGGGCCCTTCCTGTCAAGCACCGCTCCGCTGGGCCCTTCCAGTCAAGCACCGCTCCGCTGGGCCCTTCCTGTCAAGCACCCCTCCGCTGGGCCCCGCCGTCTCAAGCACCGCTCCGCTGGGCCCCGCCGTCTCAAGCACCGCTCCGCTGGGCCCCGCCGTCTCAAGCACCGCTCCGCTTAGCCCTTCCTGTCAAGCACCGCTCCGCTGGGCCCCGCCGTCTCAAGCACCGCTCCGCTGGGCCCCGCCGTCTCAAGCACCGCTCCCCTGGGCCCTTCCTGTCAAGCACCGCTCCGCTGGGCCCCGCCGTCTCAAGCACCGCTCCGCTGGGCCCCGCCGTCTCAAGCACCGCTCCGCTGGGCCCCGCCGTCTCAAGCACCGCTCCGCTGGGCCCTTCCTGTCAAGCACCGCTCCGCTGGGCCCTTCATCTCAAGCACCGCTCCGCTGGGCCCCGCCGTCTCAAGCACTGCTCCGCTGGGCCCTTCCTGTCAAGCACCGCTCCGCTGGGCTCCGCCGTCTCAAGCACCGCTCCGCTGGGCCCCGCCGTCTCAAGCACCGCTCCGCTGGGCCCTTCCTGTCAAGCACCGCTTCGCTGGGCCCTTCATCTCAAGCACCGCTCCGCTGGGTCCCGCCGTCTCAAGCACCGCTCCGCTGGGCCCTTCCTGTCAAGCACTGTTAACGGTTCACTGTGCCCACCATGCCTCCTCCTTGACCAGTGGAGACTGTAATCCACTTGAGAGACTGTGGCTTTGCACTCCCCAGGATGGCACAGTGGGCAACCCACCCACTTGTGAGACTTGAGAGACTGTGGCTTTGCACTCCCCAGGATGGCACAGTGGGCAACCCACCCACTTGTGAGACTTGAGAGACTGTGGCTTTGCACTCCCCAGGATGGCACAGTGGGCAACCCACCCACTGTATAGACTTGAGAGACTGTGGCTTTGTACTCCCCAGGATGGTACAGTGGGCAACCCACCTACTGTAGAGACTTGAGAGACTGTGGCTTTGCACTCCCCAGGATGGAACAGTGGGCAACCCACCTACTGTAGAGACTTGAGAGACTGTGGCTTTGCACTCCCCAGGATGGCACAGTAGGCATGGTGGCCCCTTCGTGGTTCTGGCGTCGTGGACTCATGTGGCTGTGGTGCCCCCCCCTTCCCTTCCCCCTGAGGTGCCTGTAGTTTTTTCTTCAGATGCCCCTGCAGTGTTCTCTCCAGAGGACTCAGGTCTCCTGTGTGGGCTTTGCCCTTGTGTTGTTACACTTTGGCCCACGGACACTTCGATTTTCTTTTGATGTGCAGGACTAATTGCCTCGGTTATCCATTGCACTGTATATAGACTTATTTTGATATTGATTTTTTGGCTAGTTGACCATAACTTTTCAGAGCCTAATTTGTACATAAATTTGTATTCACAATTTAATTATGTCTTTGCATTTATCAGGGGGGTTTGGGTGGAGTCACTGTGACTTGTTGCTCTGCATTGGTGTGTACATAGTTTGGGGGGGTGGGGGTCGCATATGTGTGTGCCCGTAAGCTTTACTCCTCCCCCCTCCCGTGTGTCGTAGGTGCAGTACTCACCGTTGTCGTCTGCGCCGGAGTTCGTACTCGTGGTAGATGAGCAGGTAGACGAGAGCAGGTAGTATGTTTAATTCGGGTTCCATGCTGTCCTCCTTCCTCGTGGAGTGTGTAGAGGTGAGCGTTTTCCCGTTCGTAGTCTGTTTCCGCCGTGTTTTTATCGGCGGGGCTCCCGCCCCGGAAAAGGTGGCGGATTGGTGAGTTATGATACTGTGGGCGGTACATTGTCTGCCGCCTGCCTGTTGGCGGTGACCGCCGCGCTGTTTGTCTGTACCGCCGCGGCAGGCGGAGTGTTAATGTGGCGGGCTGTGTTGGCGGTTCCCGCCAGGGTCAGAATTCAATTTTTTGGACCGCCAGCCTGTTGGCGGGTTGGCCGCCGCTTTATCACCGACCGCCAGGGTTAGAATCACCCCCAAAGTTTATTAAACCTCAAGAGGTGGTACTACAGTTCAAACAGCACCCTTCGGCAATGTTTGAAGTAGCACGCTGAACTAAGAGAGCATGGTCCTTTTATACCCACGCAGGGGCTAAAAAGAAGGTGGTACAATTATAGAAGCAAGATTTATATACATATAAGGTCATATGGAAATGCACAGTCAACAGGTAGGAGGGGCTAACAGTTTTCAAGGACTAGTTGACACATTACTGTCTGTTACTAATTACTAACAGCTGCAGATCTTGCTGGCCATGTGCGAAAGTGGGAGATGCTAAATATAACTTGTCACTAGACAGATTTTCAAGAGTAGTTAAC
This sequence comes from Pleurodeles waltl, assembly GCF_031143425.1. Classification (NCBI taxonomy): domain Eukaryota; kingdom Metazoa; phylum Chordata; class Amphibia; order Caudata; family Salamandridae; genus Pleurodeles; species Pleurodeles waltl. The sequence goes on along the minus strand of NC_090444.1, from coordinate 1,094,881,707 downwards.
AGGAAGGTAGGACAGAGCACATGGCGAGCACATGGCAGCATGTGGCAGAGATAATGGCTGCCATGAATACAAAATGGATTCCGCAAAATGTTCACAATAGTTGCTAAATACAAGATGTCTTCTGCAATGCTTAATCTAAACGCTACTAAATTACAACACTGGGACGCCAACCCTGAGACAATTGGAGGGCAGGCGACAGTGGTGGGACCAGTGAGGCTGCTGTGGCGACCACAAGAGTGGCGGTGACCAAGAAAGGGACAGCAAGTGCCTAGGGAAGAGCAGTGCGGCAGCCTAGAAGAGCAGGCATCCTGGCGCCAGTACAAGGCCTGTAGGATAAGAACAGTGGAGCTTGCCCCTGCCTGGGAAGATGGGCCCTGAATCTCTCAGGTGCTGGACCTTGAGTGTACGGCGGCATGGTGTCAGCTGTGAAGGGCCAGTGACCAATGCTTGCACCTGTGAGAAATAGGGATACCTTAGGTGGACACAAAGCACAGAGCAACGCCACTGAAAGCACCATTGGGGTATCAGGTGGTAATGGGGAAATAACAAACAAAAAGAAGACAGAGGGGAAGCCCTGAGAATGAGGAGAGACTAGGGTATATAGACAGGACAGGTAAGTGGAGGCACGCACCTTGGGAACTGTCACAGAGGCACATGGAGACACAACATCCGGGCGTCTCGACTTGGGCGCCAAAGGCATGGTGGGCTGCACCAGGTAAGTCATGGACATGCCTGTCTGGGGTGAAACAGAACGACAGGGGATCAGTCACCACGCCAAGGGGACAAGCACAATCAGGGACTTGCAGGCCTAGAGCAAGACCTAGCGACTGTAGATAAACTGGACCAGATTCTAAGCAATATTCATACAACCCACATAGTGCTGGAGGGCAAGAATAATAAGGTGTCTCCTGATTTAAATGTCCTACGAGAGGCTCACCAAAGTTGGTGGGCAAAGTCAAACACAACACAGAGGCTACTGGAGAAGTGCATCCAATGGTAAATATACTGCAGGATCAAGTGCAGAACCTCTCTAAGCAAGTAGAGATGCTGGACCGTAAACTGATGATGCAGAAGGCTGCAACCATCACAGCAAATGAATAGTCAGCCTACCAGAACAGAGAGAAGAAGCAGTAGCAAGACTGCTGCATTACTAGGACAGAGACTTGATCCTACAGAAAGCATGCACAGCAGGCCACTTGCAGGTGGAAAACACTGCTGTTGCCATTTACACGATGATCACACAATGGCAGTCCAGAAAAAGTGGACTACATTCATTGCAGTAAATAAACAACTGCAGGACGTAGGCATATGCTGTGCACTTCTTTCACCAGCCCTCTTTAAAGTACTGGTGGGGGAATGCTCCTGGTTCTTTGATGAGCCGAAAGGGGCCTGGAACTGGTCAAGAAGTAGATAGTGGGACCAGATGCTCAGAAATGGAGCAGACCACCACTCCTGGGAATAGGAAAGGATAAAGGAATATACTCACACTGTATCTAGGAAGGCTGTTTTAATTATACTCAGTTCAAATCACACCTACCTCACACCACAACACAATGCAGAACACCACTGACACTGGTGCCCTACAGGTTACATATTAGATGAGGACTTTGCCTATATGGTCTGCTATTGTTCAGTGATGACCTGGTTTGGAAAACAGGTTAAGTAAGACCTAGAATGCACCCTAAACTGGAAGCCATTGTTCAGTGGGAAGATCAGCCTCCTGGGTCTCTATCGCAGGCAAGTGACCTGGCTGGCAACAGGTTCCTCAACTTAGTGCTGACCGTAGCTCATAGAGGCATAGCCAGACATTGGAAATCCCCTGAGGACCCTCCACACAGCAGGTGGAAGGTAGATGTATAAGACTGGGCACTGGCAGAGGGAACCACCATACATCCAGAGGGATACAAGGGAATGTGCAGGAAGCCACTAGTGGATCAAGGGCAAGAGGTTGTAGACAGTTTTCTACTGCAGAGGCACAAACAGCATGAAAGACTACACACGCTGAAGATAAAGTCTGTGCAGGACGCACATAGGGGATACACCAGGGTAATAACCTGCGATGGCTCAATCCTGGCACCGGCCCCTCCCAAGTAAGCTTGCACTGCCCATACCTGTGCTTGGACAAGTTGTAAAAGTTGATCAACTGTTTTCTGTTTTTTCTTTTTCGTAAAGCATTGTTTTTGTCTGGTATCAGACTGTATATTGAAATGTCAATATTACAGGAAATGTTGTGGTCAATAGGCTTGTACTGATGCTACCTGTGAAAATGCTCTATAAAAACATAATTGAAAAAAATACATAGGCTTACACTACCTGAAATCAGTAGCTAGAACACGACTATTTAAGAACCTAATATTCAACCTACACTTAAAAATATAGCTATAAATAACAAACATACCAAACACATTTATTGGTATATAGTATTTAAATTATTCTTACTATTCAGTCTGAATTATACATACTATTAAAAATAAAATATAGTAGGACTGATAAGTAAAAATAAATTAATATTCTATAATAAATAAATGTATACATGTTAAAGACTAACATATATTTCTCATAAAAACTTAACGCCTACTACCAATTAGCAATAAATAGAAAACAACTAAAACAGTACAATACAATAAACAACTATGAAACAAATAAACCTTTTTCATACATTAAAAATAATGTAAATATATCTTACTGTTTTGCAGCTGATATCCATGACCTTCAATGAATCCACAAAAAATACATCTATAATAATTGTTATACAAATGCAAACATTAAGCATACAAAATTATCAAGAGATCGCGACCTTATTGTGTGCCTGGGCCTAACAAACTACCGCAAACGCTGTTTAAATAGGCAATGAAAAGATGCGCACATTCTATTGGCTGCAATGTTTAACCACGTCCTGTCAACTGGAATTGTCCCGGCAAGCTTGAAGAGCTCGATAATTCATCCCATGTATAAGGGAGAGAAGGCCACCTCTCAAAGTAATTACAGACTAATTGCCCTTCCAGATGTGGACCTCAGATATTTTTCTGTATGTTTGCTGCAGCACTTAGAGTCATGGGAAGCAGATAATAGCATACTTCCCATAAATCAAACTGGATTTATTAAGAACCAAGGTACAATAACGAATCTCATGGCACTGGGTCTGGTCATTAATAGAGCAAAAGCAACAGGAACCCCATTGTACTTGCGTTTTGTTGACTTTAAAGCTGCTTTTGATTGCGTACCTCATTGCAAACTGGGGGCAAAATTACGGCAATGGGGGCTGCTATCAAACATTTTAAATGCTATTAGACTGCTTTATTCTGAGACACGGATGAAGGTTAAACTTGGGGATGGTTCATATCTATCAAGGGCAGTTAAAACAACAGTTGGTTTAAAACAAGGCTGCGTTCTAGCACCAATTCTCTTTAATCTAGATATAGCAGACCTCTCTACAATGCTAAGCAACCAGTCTACCCATTCACCCACCCTTGGCGGTCATCAATTATACAATCTGCTATATGCGGATGAGCTGATGCTGCTCAGCAACACCAGAATTGGTATGCAAAAATTGCTGAACAATCTAGGAGAGTATGCAAGAACAAATTAATTGGAAGTAAACCAGAATAAAACAAAAATGATTGTCCTCAACCGCAAAACCTCTAACCAATGTAAATGGTATCTGAATAGAAAGATTATGGAGGAAGTGGCCTTCTACAGGTACTTAGGGGTCATGATAGACACAAGAGGCAATTATGCGCGCCACAGAGAAGCGATAAAAAACAAGGCACAAGCACCCATTCATGCCTTTGGAACCCTAGCAAATACCATCCGCGGACATACTCTTAAACCGCTAACAGCAATAATGAGAGCAAAATTACTACAAATACTCGCATATGGAACTGAAATAACGAGGGGGATGGAGGAAGCTCTCCTGGATAAGCTCTTGGTTAAGGCCTACAAATGTGTTTTCCAGTTACCTGGATCGGCATCACCGGCCCAGGTTAGACTGGAATTTATGCTACTAAAGCAGTCATTAGCTAGACCTGCGGCTTTTATCAAATGTTGTTATAAAATGTGGAACACCCCAGAAGGGACGCTGGCTAATTTAGTATGGCAGGAAATCAATCTTGAAAGGGGCAAAAGTAACTTTAAAAGTATTAGGAAAAATACTTAAATCATTTGGACCTAGTTGATGTATGGGACCAGACGCTGTCTAGTCCAGCATTTAAGAAAGTAGAGAATAAATCAAGTAAACTACACAGCTGGCTAGAAGACAGGGAGGAACTGCCTAAAAGGTCTCACAGTTGGTTGGTTCTTAATTCATATAAACCATTTAAAGAAACGCCATTGATGGCCGCTCCCTACTCATTGAAAATTAAACAAGTGCTGAACAGACTACAGACATGGATAGAGGATTCCCAAATTCTCTCCGAATTTCAGGGAGGCTTTAGAAGAGGAGTGAGCACAATAGACCAGGCATTTAGATTTAACCTCCTTTGTTGGAAATACCTGTCACTCAATAAAAACCAACTGTATGTAGCTTTTATCGATTTAAAAGCTGCCTTTGACATGGTACCTCGGGACACATTATGGGAAGTTATGGAGAGTTATCATCCCAATAGCGAACTACTAAGACTGATTAGATATCTACATGAAGGGACTTATGCTCACGTACGTTGGTCAGATAGTGGCGACCTAACGGAAGCCATACCCGTCAATAGAGGGGTTAGGCAGGGTTGCATCTTGGCACCAACATTGTTTAATCTCTACATAAACGGTGCTGCGGACCAATTGTTACACTGTAATCATGATGCCCCAAGATTAGCTGGAACCCCGATCCCTATTTTAATGTTTGCCGATGACACTTTACTAATCTCAAGAACACCTATGGGCTTGCAAAATGAATTGGACACTTTTTATAATTTCTGCTCCAACAGAGGCCTTGAAATTAATCCAACAAAATCTAAGTTCATGGCTTTTAACCCACATAAACTATTCAGGGGAAAAATGACGATAGCAGGCCAACCAGTGGAGAGAGTCAGACAATTTGATTATTTGGGGATAAGGCTAAGTGACGACCAACGCTGGTCGGCACAGATTAAGAAGAGTCTGACAGCACTTAGGCACAGGTCTATAGTGATAGCTAGAAAAATAGCTAATACTTGTGAAGGGGAGATAACACCTGCAATCACCGTCTACAAAGCAGTGGCAGTAACGGCCTCAATTTATGGTGCTGAGCTTTGGGGACACACCAACTCTAGGTGTCTGACTACGGTAGAAAACCGGTTTATTCGGAACTTCCTGAAGTTGCCGATGAGCACCCCTCTCACTCCGCTCAGATTTGACTTAGCCCTAAACGAAATACACAATGAAATTGCATTAAGACCTATAATGTATTGGATTCGTCTTTGGACCTCAGAGGGCCGGTCCACTCTTCATACAGCACTAGATGAATTTCTCGCAAATGATAGCGTACTAAAGATCCCTTGGTTCAGACACATCAGAGACACGTGCAAACTTCTCAAAATGGAGGAGGTGTGGAGTGCTCCCCATAATTTGGCAAAGGAAATAAAGGAACGTGTAAAAAGGCGCTACTGGGAGATCATTCTGACTCAAATTTGGTTAAAAAATCATGGTAGTCTGACTTTGCAGTTCTTAGACCACAAATGTAGCCCCAAGTTTGAGACCTACATGGATAATGTAAATCCTCCCTACATTAAAACACTATTTATTAAGTTCAGACTAGGGACCCTTCCGCTCAAGACATTTACAGCACAATGGAGATCGGAGGACTGTAATTCAACATACTGCCATCATTGTCAAAAGACAAAAGAGTCACTCGCGCACTTTATGTTTTTCTGCCCTAGATATCTGGTACCTAGGAAAAAGTGGATTGCTCCATTATGTAGGGCAATCGGGATAAGGGAATGGAATACGGCATTACGACTTTTAACAACTGACACAAATGATAAAATAGTTTTTTCTGTTGTGGGATACCTGCGAAGTGCATGGACAATAAGAACAAAAGAATCATCATAAACGTGTAATCCCAACACATTGTTTTTAGACTATATTCATTTAATATATCAGTTTTTAACCGGATGAAGTTAAAGCCTCAAGGGTCTGGATTTGTAGATTTAAAGAATAATGAAGAACTGTATGTTTTTATAAACCTGTGACCGCACTATTTATCTAGGGTTCTTAAAAAGTAAATTATGTAATTTTCTCTTTTTTATACCAGATAACTGAGATAAATGACAAAATTGGTTCCCCAGTGGTGAGGTTCTTTAAAAAAAAAAAATAGGAGACATGAACTAGAATTCTTATAATCGCCTGTTCTTAATAACTTGGTTTTAAGATTATATTTATTTAGTTTGATAAATTTTAATTGATTGAAGCCAAATTTTAACGATCTAATATTTCTATACGCCGTGAGATTTTGTAAAAACAAAAATGTTTAAAAACAATGCTGCTTATATTCTTATAATTTTTAAAGTGTCATGTTTCCTAATCATGCTATGTCTTGTATTGTCAACTTTTATGGCTTATAGCCGAAATAAAGTTATAAAAGAAAAAAAAACAACACTTTCTAAGGCTAAGGCTAGGTGATATGCCAACGCTAGACCTCCTGCCAATGGAAGAATGTGTCGCAAAGGCCTAATCAGGAATGCAGCTTATGTCACCTTGCGGTGGAAACTTTAGGGAACATGGTCTGCATTTGCCCAGCTTTGGCTATTCAAAGAAGACAAATGCTGAAGAAAGAATTTAATGAATTAGGGATCAGAACATGTAGACAACCCCTAATCGAGGCACTTGACCCAAGAAATGAAATATTGAACATTAGGCTGATCCAATTTCTGGAAACTTTTATTTCCCTAACTGTCCCATTAAAAACGTAGGGACTCTGACAAGCGAATAACTATCTGGAGCATAGCACCTGCAAAGGAACTGAAACAGGATGCGTATACCTTGGTTAAGAGGTAACTATCCAACACCCAACTAATACCCAGACATCGGGCCATCGAAAGGTTATGTTCTTTTTGGTGTGAATTGTACTTTAATCCTAAATTAGCAAAGTTAAGTATTAGACGCTTAAAAACTCGAACTAAGGCCAGGTGCCCCCCCCCCATAATTTTAGCAGATACGAACAATGCCGGAGGAGTTAACCCAGGTATTAATATGATTTTAACTGCTTTTATATGCCTAAAAATAACTTAACTGGAAACAAATAAGTTTGAAGGTGGTAGAGTGGGTAATCAGGTATTTTATCATGCTCTTAATTAGGCTTTATATTTATAATTGGAGCTAAGAGTGGGTTAATGTGTTTATTGCACTAATCATGTCCATTGTCACTTATTGTATTAATAATGTTTTGCGCAATTTTATGGAGATGGAACATTTGATGGTTTTTATTAAGTAATAAATATATTTGGATTGTCTAAAGGGCTCAGATGAGCAGAAGCACGTACGGTGCACCCTGACCTCTTTCATGGTCCGCAACTTGGTGGTGGCCTACTCACAGCACGACGGTGAGCTGAAGGCCAGAGAACAACAAGAAGGGGGTACGTTTAAGGTTGTTAGCATGATGTTGTATGCATAATAATGTTTTTTTTCAGGACAACAAAATAAGTCTGAGTATAGGCACTCAAGCCACAACTCTAACAATGTAAAGTCTACCTAAGTCTATGAGTGTTATAAGATGGATATCCCAAAAGTTTGTAAGAACAGTTATGTTATTCTATACAAAGTATGCTGCTTATCTCTGTATCCAGGTACACTAACACACACAAATTATGCACCTAGTACAATTTTATGTGCTATATTTGTTGATCCCACCCTAACTACAGCCTGAACACACAAAGGCTTATATTTGTCAGAACTAACTAATTAACTCACTGTTCACTAACAAATTATAGCCTATTGAACTGCGCTCAACAGGGACTGACTGATCACCGACTAAGCTGTTAGATGCTGTAATGTACCTTTGAATCATAATCCTTATACTAATAAACAGATTTCAACAAAAAAAATGTAAAGCCTATCCGTTCGAAAATTAGAGTTGTAATGTGAGGGATGCCTTATGGTCAGTGTTGGACTTTTTTCCTTACGCAGGGTCATCCCCAGTCTTTTTGCCTCCTTCCTCGCTGTTGGCTCTAGGACTCTGAGCACTTTAGCACTGCTGAACAGTGCTAAAGTGCAGGTGCTCTTCCATCTAAAGTTGGTATGATTGGCGTATACCTAATTGGCAAATTTAATTTACCCATAAGTCCCTTGTACAATGGTATCTCTATACCCAGGGCCTGTAAATTAAATACTACTAGTGGGCCTGCAGGGCTGCTTGCGCCACCCACTGAAGTAGACTTTCAAACCTGTCTCAGGCCTGCTAGCGCAGGGCCTGTGTGCCCAGTTTTCTGCCACAGGGACCTGGCATCTAAATTTACTTGCCAGGCCCTGAACTCCCCTTTTACTATATGTAAGTCACCCCTAAGGTACGCCCTAGCTAACCCTATGGGCAGGGTGCCATGTATGTAGAAGGCAGGACATGTGCCAGGTTGCATGGCCTGTCCTGGTAGTGGCAAACAGCCTAACTTGGTGTCTCACTGCTGTGAGTGCTGCCTTCTCATAGGATTGCATTAGAAATGCCCTGCCTTATGTGTAAGGGGTATTGTCTGATTTATGAGAGGTAGCGTAGGCGTGTTTGGTATGGTTGTGATGGTGATAATAAATGTTGCTTACTGGTGTGGGTGTATTTTTTATTACTATCACAAAAATGCCACTTCTAGAAAGTGCGCATTGATCTCTGCTTATGACTCTGGTGTTTTGCAGCTTGACTCCAATCCACATCTGGGCAGAGTGACAGTTGGGGCTTTGTGCATACTTTTCAGACAGCCTGAACACAGGAAGGGTGGAGGTGTCACAGAGGTGCATCTACATACTGAATAGCCTTCCTGGGCTGAGAGAAGGGAGAGGCGGGCACACCTACATTATTAAAGGCTGTGCCCTGGCCTCACACAATAGGGTTGTTAACCCCCCACTGATGTTTGGAGCCTGTGCTGAAAGGAGAGGGGGGCACTCCCAGAACCAGTTGTAACTGGCTGGAACCTCCTCTCCCTACCATTGTAAGGACTGAGTATAAGTATAGGGGAATTTTCCCCACAATTTGGAGACTCTTTGAACTACCTGGAACTGGACACAATGCTGCTGGAGGGACTCACCAGGAACCCCCATTGACAGCTGATGCTGTGCTGACCTGTGACCTGCTTGGTCACTTTGAGTGACTGCCTGCGTTCACCTTGTGCTGGCCTGCTGCTAGACTCTGCCACCTGTGCTCCTTTTTCTCTTCACTGTTGTCCCCCCATGGGCAGGGTGCTGTGGCCCCTGACCCCTGCAACCACCTGCTTTCAAAGCGCATGAGGAGCGCTTTCTCTTGAAACGCCTAGTGCCTAGTGAGGACTGTGGAGTCATTTTTTTTTATATAGCGCCGTGGAAGCACTTTCCCGACGCTGAAAATCACAGCCGCAGCCGGGCCTCACAAATTACTAGAGTGCGTCGGAGCGCGCTGTATCTTCAGCCCCAGGGCACTTGCTGAGAAAGAGAGGAGCCGGCGCGCACCTCCTCGTACCCCCCTGGCACCCGAAGAATCCTCATTTAGAAACTCAGAGCACGAGTGCTCCTGTCGTGCCCCCGGGGAGAAGCGCGCTCCGTGGAGCGCCCACGGGCACTGGCAGGCACCGACTTTGGTGCCTGCCTCTTCTTCGACAGCTGGGTGGCTGCACGTAATGCCGGAAGCCAGGCGGGGGAAGGAAACCTCATCGGAGGCTCCCTCCGGCCCCAACGAGGCCGTCCTGCTTTCTCTTGGGCCGCGGGCGGGGCAGGAAGCCTCACCAGAGGCCCCCCGCGCCGCCGGTCCTTGGCTTGGTCCTTGTGTGGGCCAGCTCGGATCCTTTGGTCCCCCCACTTTCGTGGAGGGCCAGTAAAGGCCCGGGGGCCCTACAACGTTTGCTGGTCCCAGGAGAGGCCCCCCATTGAATCGGAGGGGGTGCGTGGCACCCCACCCCTCCTTGCATTCTTCCTGTCTTGTGGCCCCCACGTGAGGGCTGGTGGAGACCCGGAGGGGACCCCCAGTAATCGCAGGCCCCAGGAGGGGCCTGTCAGGAGTATAGAAGGGGTGCGTGCCGCCCCCATCTTCCCCAGAATTTTAAGGAGGCCCCCACATTGCGCAGAGGAGCGCCGGGGACCCCTTTCTTCTTTGTCTTTTAGGCACTGGAGGTGCCTTTATCATCAATCAGGTACACTCCTAAGTGACAATATATATACCAAAAGTTTTTATTGGAAACTTTATTGCATTATATGCTCCCTACCTGTTTTATGATGTTTTTATACATGTGTGCAAATGTTCCTTTTATGGACATGCTTGCTAATATGTTTTTCTAACTTGCCATATGTTTTCTAATGTTCCTGCTATGGGCATTTTATGATATTCTTATGACAAGTGCTTTGGTGTAATAACGTGTTTTCCTGACTACTGCTTATGTTGCAGAATACTGAGTAACCTGTGTGTTAGGTGTGACTACTGCTAGTTTGCAGAGTAACTAATGTGTAATGTTCTGACAACTGCTAAGGTAGAAGGATAGCACTGATATGTGATGTTTGGTCTAATAATTACGTTGTGTACAATACAATATATTTTCATATAATCTGGTGTTGTGTTTCCTTTGTGGTGGGGATATTGCGTCACGTGTGTTGTGTGTGTTGTGCAAACGCTTTACATATTGCCTCTGGGATAGGCCTGACTGCTCGTGCCAAGCTACCTAGGGGGTGAGCAGGGGTTATCTTGGACGTAAAACTCCCTTGCCCTGACTAGAGTGGGTAAGTTATGCCTGGCTGAGGTGCATACTCTAGCCAACCAGAAACCCCATTTCTAACAGTCAGTAACACATTTATAACATCGCATGCAACTGCTCAGAACTGTATTAATCCCTAAAGCAATTCTGCCAAGGCATGTGGATCCTTAGATAAGATGTGACCATAGACATCATTGTTAACAGCTGCAACACCTGTCCTTTGCTAAATGTTAGACTGCCCAATTACCTGTTTTCAAGTTACATAAATGGAAGCAAATCTGAAAACTGAAATGTTGTAAATATATTTAACATTTGCAAACAACAATATTTTCAAAGGCTGGCATACACTCCCATAATACAATATTATTATGTTTGCTGGCATATATTTAGTATGTTGTTTATAAATAAGAGAATTAGATGGCATTATCTTCATTACCTTGTATTTTTCAGTTCTATTTTCCCATTTAGATGAATGTACATAGCTCCTGAAACACCAATATTGTTACAATTGCATGTGTGCTGTGCGTGTACTTCCCCTCAACGTCAACCATAAACTGCCTTAAGTGATTGAGTAATAATATGTGTACACAAGCGTTGCCTCTGATGTTCTATGTAAAAATTGGATAGTAGTTAGAATATGGGGTAAGTTACTACTTAACAGGTTGTGGCCTTGTTCTTTTTAAGGTAGCTGGACTTGACCTGGGACAGGATCACCCCCAGATTTTAGCCTTCTGTTTCTCACCTCGTTTTTGTTGCCATAAGGGCTCTGTACAAGTTTTTCCTTGCTAAGAGGTGGTCAAGTGCTTTTGCTTTTTCCCTAAACTATGGTGATTGTCCTACACCCAAATGACACATTTAATATTCTTGCAAGACCCTGGTAGGCGGTAATACATTTTGCTAGGGGCTATAAATTAAATACTAGTATTGGGCCTGCAGCACTCATTGTCCCACCTACTAAAGTATCACTTCAAAACCAGTCTTAGGCCTGCAGCCTGAAGTGCAGTTTTAAACTGGCATTTCAACCTGCCAAAATAAATCATTGGCCAGGCCTAAACCTTCTTTTCTAATAGTTATAAGTCAGGCATAAGGTATGTCCTAACAGATCCTAGGGCACGATGAATAGTATTTACAAAGTAGGACAGATGTAGTTACGTTTTACATGCCCTGGCAGTGAAAAACTTCTAAAGTCATTTTTCACTATAGTAAGGCCCATCTCTCCCATAGACTAACACAGGTTAACTTATTACATTTAATAAATGCTACCTTTTGATTAGGAGCAGATTGTGATATGCTTTTGCCACTCCAATGATTTGTATTAAAATCCTCTTTAATGGCAAAGTTGGATTTTATGTGACAAATCTGAAAATGCCACTTTTAGAAAGTTAGCTTTCTAGTACCCTGGTAAACTGACTGAATGGCTATGCTTTTGGACTTTGTGTATTTTATCAGGCAGTGACACACAGGTGGGGAGGGCTGATGAAGAGAACAGGATGGGCCATCCTACTAGGATGGCTGGGGAGGGAGTTGTACCCTGCCTCACTTCAGTTCAAAGGACTTTGCCTCCTACACACAAAGAAATCTGACACAAGGCCCACCCTGTATTTTGTCACCCCAGACACTTGACAGAGGAAGGGAAGAACTTTACTTAACCAGGTGTGGGGGAAGGACCGGCACTCCCCGTACAGACAGGCTGGCAGCAGCTATAAGTATTAGACCCCCACAACCACTCTTCAAATCTCTTCTGGGCCTGTCGGAGACTCAGAAGGAGGACTGTTCTGCTGCTGGAAAGACTGTCCTACACCCCTGCTACCAGAAGAAGGAAGATAGGGACTGCACTTTGAAACCAGGACCACCAGGGTGACTACACAGGCTCGCTGGCTGGCCTCCTGTGTGAGATACAAGGATATAACAAGCTCCAGAGACACTGCAACCTACCTGCCTGCTGCTGCTGGTCCCTGCTCAAGTGAGCCCTAGCCCCCAAGGTCCTGGACCCTTGGTGTGGTGTTAAAGTGGCCTCCTCCTACCAAAACCCAAAACCGTGGATTTAGAAGATTTTTAAGCAAAAACTGCTCTGAGAACTCACAAGAGACATGGACCTACTGGCAATCAGATCCAACAAATGTGCATCACTGAATGAGACTGAATTTCCCGCAGCTGTTGCTATGATCCATCCTCTATCTTGGTCAGCCTTAAAAGAGTGTGTCCCACCCTAGCGCCCCCAGATGCCCGTGGTTGGTGCTTGGTTGTTTTCAGTGATATTTTTCACATAAAAACTCTAGAAATCCATAACTGTGGTTCTACTGATTTGGATTAAATTAGTTTTGGTGTAATTTTATTTATTAATATTTACTATGTTTTTAAATTGGTTTTGGATTTTTATTGTGTTGTCTTTGCAATTTATCACTGATTGTGTGATGCGTAAATACTTTACGCATAGTGTCTAAGTTTAGCCTTACTGCTTTTGTGCCAAAGTATACCAGGACTTTAAGCACAGGGTAATTTAGTAACATTTGGAAGGGGGAACTTTTAACACAAAGATGGATAGGACGCAAGATTGTCTAGCCGTAGCAAACAACTAGCGATATATGGAAAATATTGTTTATGTATATTTAAAAATTGAATTCTTTTTTGTATATCAGAGAGAATTTTCTTACAAAATAAATGTATGTTTATTTATAACCATATGGTTCTTTTATCTTTTTCACACTGATGTTGATCATTTAACCTTTTTGATGCGGGCGTCGGCCACTGGCCGACGCCCACACACCCTCCCTGGTGCGGGTCACGACCAGTGGCCGACACCAGGAAGGGTATTAATAAATACTCGGGTGCGAAAACGGCCTTTCCCACGTTCGGGAAGGCCTCGTAAGAAAGGGTAGAGTCTCCCCTTTCTTACGAGGCCTTCCTGAAAGTGTTTCCTGGCCCCCGATCGCAGCACAGCTGCGATCTGGGGGCCAGGAAACACTTTCAAAAGGCCTTGTAAGAAAGGGGAAACACCACTAGACGCCAGGGATTTCACTTTGGGGGGGCGGCCCCATCGGAAAATGGCCCGCCCCCCCCGGGCATATTTTTTATTTTAAAAAAAGGTTGGTGCCCCCTGGGGGGGGGCGCGATTGCGCCCAGGGGATTTTTTTTTTTTTTTTCCAAAAAGAAAAATACAAAAATAAAAATAAAATTACAGGGGGTCGCACGTGGGCAGGGTGATCCCCTGTGGGGGCAATATTTTTTTTTTAGATGTTGTAGGGTTTCCCTGGGGGACATTTTGGCCCCCAAGGAAAGCATACAACAAGAAAAAAAAGTAGATGTATATGTAGATCTATATATATATATCTATGTAGATAGATATATCTATGTACATTGATATATATCTATAGATATATCTATGTAGATAGATATATATATATATATATATAGAGGTAGATCTATATATATCAGTCAAAGATTTATAAAGCGCGCAACTCACCCGTGAGGGTCTCAAGGCACTGTTCGAAAAGCCAGGTTTTGAGGCCCTTCCTGAAAAGAAGTAGGTTTTGGGTCTTGTGAAGGTGGGTTGTGAGGGCGTTCCAGGTTTTGGGTGCAAGGTAGGAGAAGGATCTGCCCCCAGTGGTGGTGTGTTTGATGCGGGGGACAGAGGCGAGAGAGAGGTCAGCTGAGCGGACGTTTCGTGTGGGGGTGTGGAAGGTGACTCTCGTTGAGGTAGGCAGGGCCTGTGTTGTGGAGTGATTTGTGTGCGAGGATGAGGATCTTGAAGGTGATCCTTTTGTCAGTTGGGAGCCAGTGGAGGGATTTGAGGTGTGGAGAGATGTGTTCGTGTCGGGGGAGGTCGAGGATGAGTCGTGCTGCTGAGTTCTGGATGCGCGTAGTTTGCGCTTGAGTTTTAGAGTGGTGCCGGCGTAGAGGGCGTTTCCGTAATCAAGCCTGCTGCTGATGAGTGCGTGAGTGACAGTTTTTCTGGTCTCTGTGGGGATCCATTTGAATGTTTTTCAGTATACGGAGTGTGTTGAAGAATGAGGAGGTGAGAGCGTTGATTTGTTGGGTCATCGAGAGGGAGGAGTCTAGGATGATGCTGAGGTTGCGTGGGTGGTTGGCGGGGGTGGGTGCAGGGCCTAGCGTGGTGGGCCACCATGAGGGGTCCCAGGTGTTTTTGTGTGGGCCAAAGAGGATTATTTCAGTTTTGCTTGAGTTGAGTTTCAGGTGGTTGGCTGTCATATATATATCACTTTTGTCAATATGTGTGTGGTTTCCCTGGGGGGAAAAGGGTCCGACTTGTCTAGTGGCAGTTTTAGTGCCATAAAGAAGCACAGAAGGTTTATATGCCTACTGCAAAGAGCAAATCTGTATTTTATGTAAATAGCTGAGTACATTAGTAAAGTCAGCCATTACCTGCGCTATAATACCAATGAAATGTATGTGCGGGGTGGAGGGCGGCTATGGAGAGATGAAGGGCACTTTTGCTGGGTGGTAATGAGGGAATCCGAGGAGGAGGGAGTGGGAGCACCAATAATGATTGTTGGACTGGGCGCAGGAGGTGCTAAAGACTGTGACGAATGGTATGTGACAAGGTGTTTTTTGAGTGTCTTGAAAGTATGGGCTGATTGAGGGAATAAGCGCAGGTAAGGTGGCCTCTACTGTTGCACGTATCTCACACACACCATTGATTTTGTGACTGTCTACGTAGGCTAGTGTTTTAGAGCAACAGTTTAGCCAATAGCAGAGATGGCATCTTGATGGATGACTGCTGCCTGCACTCGGGTTATAGAGGACCGCTCTGACATAGGATCAGAGGCTGAGACATCAGATACTGAGACAGCATCTGAGGGATAGGACAATGGCGCAGACTCTGGGAGTGATTTTTCAGTCAGAGGAGTCCCATTCGATAACTCCTCTTCCAGTACATTATGAGGGAGGTGATGAGGACAGTCCAGCTGTCCCTTCGCAAGCTGTTCGTGCAACTGGGTAATAGTGGGTTAGGCCAACCCAGAGAGCAGGTGAATGCGGCGGCAAGCAGAGAGAGAGAGAGAGAGAGAGAGTGCTCTCTTGGGAGCTCCCCAATTTAGTTCAGCCCCACATTCCACCACCCAAATCATATTGTGGAGACATCAAAATTATCTATGGCAAAACAAACTGGTTTTGTAAGGCAGGCACCTGTGTTTTTGGTCCTAGATTCAGCGGCCATATAGAGAAACACACTAAACCCAAACATTTCTGGAAACTAGACATTCTGGGGAGTCCACAGAGGTGTGACTTGTGTGGATTCCCCAAAGTTTTCTTACCCAGAATACCCTGCAAAGCTGAAATGTTGGAAAAAAAACTCAATTTTTCTTGCATTTCTGTCACACAAACTACAGGAATATGCTGGGATCCACAACATTCCTACCACCCAGTGACTCCTCACCTGTCCTGATAAAAACACTACCCCACTTGAGTGCCTACACCTAGTGCCTGTGTCAGGAATGGATCACCCCAGGGTCAACAGCTGCCTCACGTAAGGACCAACATTGACCGTTGTGTGATCTATTCCTGTTGCGGGCACCAGGCCTAACCACACAAGTGAGGTATCATATTTATCGGGAGACTTGGGGGAACGCTGGGTGGAAGGAAATTTGTGGCTCCTCTCAGATTCCAGAACTTTCTGTCACGAAATGTGAGGAAAACGTGTTATTTTAGCCACATTTTGAGGTTTGCAAAGGCTTCTGGGTAACAGAACCTGGTCAGAGCCCCACAAGTCACCTCATCTTGGATTCCCCTGGGTTTCTAGTTTTCAGAAATGTGCTGGTTTGCTAGGTTTCCCCAGGTGCCGGCTGAGCTAGAGGCCAAAATCCACAGATAGGCACTGTTTTCTATGAAAAAATGTGATGTGTCCACGTTGTGTTTTGGGGCATTTCCTGTCGCGGGCGCCAGGCCTACCCACACAAGTGAGGTATCATTTTTATCGGGAGACTTGGGGGAACACTGCGTGGAAGGAAATATGTGGCTCCTCTCAGATTCCAGAACTTTCTGTCACAGAAATGTGAGGAACATGTGTTTTTTTAGCCAAATTTTGAGGTTTGCAAAGGATTCTGGGTAACAGAACCTGGTCAGAGCCCCACAAGTCACCCCATCTTGGATTCCCCTAGGTCTCTAATTTTAAAAAATGCACAGGTTTGGTAGGTTTCCCTATGTGCCGGCTGAGCTAGAGGCCAAAATCTACAGGTAGGCACTTTGCAAAAAACAGCTCTGTATTTTGTCAAAAAATCGGATGTGCCCACGTTGTGTTTTGAGGCATCTCCTGTCGCGGGCGCTAGGCCTACCCACACAATTGAGGTATCATTTTTATCGGGAGACTTGGCGAACGCTGGGTGGAAGGAAATTTGTGGCTCCTCTCAGATTCCAGAACTTTCTGTCACCGAAATGTGAGGAAAACTTGTTTTTTTAGCCACTTTTTGAGGTTTGCAAAGAATTCTGGGTAACAGAACCTGGTCAGAGCCCCACAAGTCACCCCATCTTGGATTCCCCTCGGTCTCTAGTTTTCAAAAATGCACAGGTTTGGTAGGTTTCCCTATGTGCCGGCTGAGCTAGAGGCCAAAATCTACAGGTAGGCACTTTGCAAAAAACAGCTCTGTATTTTGTCAAAAAATGGGATGTGTCCACGTTGTGTTTTGGGGCATTTCCTGTGAGGGCGCTAGGCCTACCCACACAAGTGAGGTATCATTTTTATCGGGAGACTTGGGGGAACGCTGGGTGGAAGGAAATTTGTGGCTCCTTTCAGATTCCAGAACTTTCTGTCACCGAAATGTGAGGAAAACTTGTTTTTTTAGCCACTTTTTGAGGTTTGCAAAGGATTCTGGGTAACAGAACCTGGTCAGAGCCCCACGAGTCACCCTATCTTGGATTCCCCTAGGTCTCAAGTTTTCAAAAATGCACAGGTTTGGTAGGTTTCCCTATGTGCCGGCTGAGCTAGAGGCCAAAATCTACAGGTAGGCACTTTGCAAAAAACAGCTCTGTATTTTGTCAAAAAATGGGATGTGTCCACGTTGTGTTTTGGGGCATTTCCTGTTGCGGGCGCTATGCCTACCCACACAAGTGAGGTATCATTTTTATCGGGAGACTTGGGGGAACATAGAATAGCAAAACAAGTGTTATTGCCCCTTAACTTTCTCTACATTTTTTCCTTCCAAATATAAGAGAGTGTGTAAAAAAGACGTCTATTTGAGAAATGCCCTGCAATTCACATGCTAGTATGGGCACCTCGGAATTCAGAGATGTGCAAATAACCACTGCTCCTCAAAACCCTATCTTGATCCCATTTTGGAAATGCAAAGGTTTTCTTTATACCTCTTTTTCACACTTCATATTTCAGCAAATGAATTGCTGTATACCCAGTATAGAATGAAAACCAACTGCAGGGTGCAGCTCATTTATTGGCTCTGGGTACCTAGGGTTCTTGATGAACCTACAAGCCCTTTATATCCCCGCAACCAGAAGAGTCCAGCAGACAAAATGGTATATTGCTTTCAGAAATCTGACATCGCAGGAAAAAGTTACAGAGTAAAACATAAAGAAAAATGGCTGCTGTTTTCAGCTCAATTTCAATATTTTTTTATTTCAGCTGGTATTTTCTGTAGGAAAACCTTGTAGGATCTACACAAATGACCCCTTGCTGAATTCAAAATGTTGTCTAGTTTTCAGAAATGTTTAGCTGTCCGGGATCCAGCATTGGTTTCACACCCATTCCTGTCACTAACTGGAAGGAGGTTGAAAGCACCAAAAATAGTAAAAATGGGGTATGTCCCAGTAAAATGCCAAATTTGTGTTGGAAAATGTGGTTTTCTGATTCAAGTCTGCCCGTTCCTGAAAGGTGGGAAGATAGTGATTTCAGCACCAGAAACCCTTTGTTGATGGCATTTTCAGGGGAAAAAACACAAGCCTTCTTCGGCAGCCCTTTTTTCCCATTTTTTGGGAAAAAACGAAATTTTCACTGTATTTTGGCTATTTTCTTGGTCTCCTCCAGGGGAAACCACAAACTCTGGGTATTATTAGAATCCCTAGGATGTTGGTAAAAAAGGACGCAAATTTGGCGTGGTTAGCTTATGTGGACAAAACGTTATGAAGCCCTAAGCGCGAACTACCCCAAATAGCCAAAAAAGGGCTCAGCACTGGGGGGGAAAAGGCCCAGCAGCTAAGGGGTTAAATGAGTTGTGAGAAATTTGCAGAAATACAATAATAGAGAATGGGCTAAACATGCATGACTTAGTGCCAGTTGCGGTAACAGAGCAGCAATGCAGAGGATGGAAGACAAGAAGAGGGACATTTGAAAGAGAGAAGAAAAAACTGGAGAGATGACCATCACAAATTTTAATTGAAGGTCAGATTTTAATGCCTGATTTAAAGAGTGTAGAAAATATTTTTGAGACAGCATGCAGTTTGAGGATGCAAGAATGTAGAAATAAAAATCATAACTTGTGAATTTTGTGCTAGATTAGGACAGGTCTTACACTAATTGTACCAGAGATTGGTCAAGCAGTGTTCATCAAGGCTGAGAAGTATGTAATCAGTTGACAGCGAGTGACAGAGGCTAGGCATCAACTAAACCCAAGTTTACAGCTTGGTCTTCCCTTCTATCGAAAGTTTAGGCATCCCTCCTCAATTTTAATTAATTGTACTTAATTTTCTCCTGTACTGTCTGTAACAAGAATTTAACCTTCCCTTGACTAGAGCTTATAGTATGACTAAGGTGATGTGCCTGGCCCACTCCCCACTAAAAGTCAACCATTTACCTGCCTTATCAGACTGGTGCTGTGTTTCACAAACCTATGCCTGGATCTCAGTAAGCTGGCCACACCCGCTCTTAGGACGGTTGCAAGGCACAATATTGTTAGGGAAAGTTACAGTATTGTAGACGATATTGCTTTGTCCAGAATACGTAAATCACCTGCTGGAAGCAGATATATGCTTCAATGTCTTGTAGTTCTCCCATGAGTTCAACTGGTTTGTGGAGGCCTCTAATGTTGTGAGCTATGTTCCCTCTAAGCTGCATGCCTGGGCAGTCGTGCACAGTTTAATTTTTCACCGCGCAAGAGGCCTTAAGGAGCACACAAAACAAAGGGATCTGCTGCTGACAGGAGAAGAAATCTCAATGTGCTGTTACTGAAGGCAAAGACAGGGCCTTGATATTTTTCCTCCTCCCTCCTGACTTTAAGGTGTGACTCCCCTGCACCACCACAATTCTTAGAGGAGCTATTTTTGAAACAGCATCAGCAGTCCATAAGATTTACACACTTTGCAAAGGTGAAAATGAGGAACATTTGTGCCAGTACTACAATTTGTATAATAAAGCACAGTATAAAAACAAGCTGTTTTGGTAAAACCGTATTCACATGCTTGTATTTGTATTTGAAAGATGTTGGCTATAAAAGCCCCATATGTTCCAAGAAAACGGGGTCCTATTCAAGCTAACGTATTTGGGGAGGTAGAGAAATGCAGAGATGGAAAAGAAAAGTGAGCCCAGCTGAACATAACGGTCATAAAATAATCTGCATCTTAGATACGTTGTCCCTAGCAAGGAGGAACATTTCCCTACTTACATTCTTAATGTAAATTAAATGGCCCAACTTATTCTTCTCTATATGCAATTCGAAAGCTGCACTCTTGTTCATTTAATCACATAAATGATTTCTCCACAACATTACTCTCAATAATTACAGTTACTGTCCGGAACTATCATGGGTGCTGGAGGGGTTACTAAAAGCACTTTGTGAAAACAAATTACATAAAACTGGAGATGGACGAGCCAACAAATTAATGTGGAGAGCCGAGCCAGAGCCGAGCAAATAGTCTGCCTTGAATCTTAGAGCCTGTGCACAAGTCGAGTCCTGAAAATGTTTGCTATGTAAATCATACAACAAACATCACTTACAATATAATAAAGCCTCATCAATATTCAAAAATGTGTATTTCTTTAACATGTGGAACTTTCAACATTAATAATCACATTATAGCACTGCACTGAGAAGTTCTTATTAAAAGTGATAGTTTTTAAACATGAACCATTAGTGATAAGAGGCAAAAACAGTTGTCATTTATCTCCTGTAAATGGGCAGGATTGGTATAGAAAATCATTATAGTCTATTAAATCAAACAGAATAGAGTTTTGTACAACTGGTAGTCTGAGCTCACATATTTGAAAATGTTTGCATATGCAGTAATAAAGAAAAACCTTTGGTAAAATAATTTTTCTGCCTAAGATCACACTCTTCAGGCACAGAAGCTGCGATTTATCCAGGTTTTCTGGTTCACTTTGTACAAATGGATCAATAAATGGGTATCTATTTGGTTTTCCTTACGTTAAGGCTTTCTTTCTACCTCTTTGAGTATTTTTCTGCTGCTTTAATATAGTGCAAACTCGACCCAAATATATGGGAACATTTCACATGAGCACCAGTTCACATTCATTGTCTATAAGCACAAGGAAATTTAGGACCTGATTACAATCTTGACGGATGGTATAGTCTCACAAACATGATGGATATCCTGTGCACTGTATTAAAAGTTCCATAGGATATAATAGAACTTGTAATACAGCGGATGTGATATCTGTCATGTTTGTGACGGAGTATCCCATCCGCCAAGATTGTAATCACGCCCTAAGTGATTTACCCAGAATCGTAGGCTGTTGAGCGAGTGCCAAGACTCGAACCTGGTTTCCTAGTTCCAAAGTCATCAGTTCTGGCTCTAATGCCACATCCTGGGTAGAGGGAGGGAAGGAGGTATGCAGAAGACACATGAAAGATCAGTGAGTTATGGGCTTGAGGTCCTAACTCGACCTAAAGCTGAGCCAGTCTTCAGACTCGAGCCGGGCTTGAGCTTTCAGTGGCTCACCCACCTCTACATAAAACAAATACTCGAAAGACAGTTATCAAGACCAAGATTGCTGAATAGGAGCATAAGTAAATCCGAGTAGTGGTTAAAAATAAGTCCCCTAAATATAAAAAAAATAAAGTGAGGACATTCGTGTACCATTGAGTTGGGAAACACGCATCTGAAATATAGTGCCAAAATACTCTTGGATGAACGCGTGTTTCACAAATATATGTATGATTCTCCATCTGGTACTCATTCTTCTCTAGTGAGGGGCCCCAAACACTGGCATATTTGTCTGATGTGCTTTGAATCAGCATTCTGCCCATCCCTTCTTCTCTTTGTTTCCCTCGCTTCATAGAGGATACCATGTTTGCTGAGGACAGCACGTAGTTATGTTTGATGGGGCCTGGGTTGCAGAGTGACATTCGTCTAGGAATGAGTTTCTACATGTTACTAAAGTAACAGTGTTGAAGGAGTGGTGGCTCCCGTCTGCACAAGTCATGATGTAAGGGAGAAAGGATTCCAATTGTACCAGAATTATATCAGAAGGCAAAAAATGAGAAGAGGAAGGACTAGCTTGGATAAAATAAGCATCTGCTCTTCAACACCGCACTGCATATTTACTCAGTGTTGTACCGTGCACTGCAAGTGAGTTGTTGTGAGGTATGTAGTTCTTAGATTGCTGGACTAGGAAAACACTTTTTTCTTCCACACAACCCTCTCTCACAATAAGTGCTGCTCCTGTCACATTCCTTTTCTGTCAACTGCTGTCTTTCCTGGTCGCCCCCCTAAGCAGTATTTTCTTCTTTGCACAGCTGTTTTTCATAGTTACAGCTGTCTCAGCTCTTGTTCCTTCTCTGTCACTGCTACTTCCCTGACATGGTTTCTTTCCTTACAATCTCATTTTATTTGTGCAACACCCTCTCATACTTAAAGCTCTCCTATCTTCAGTTCCTCCGTTACTGCAGACTACTGTCACAGTTATACACTCAGGACAGTCTCTTTCTTCTCTTCCCATCTCTCAGCCCCAATTTCTCTGTGACCGGTGTCCCACTAGGCAGTCTCCCTCTCACCACAGTCTCTTTTTTTTAATGTTATCTCCCATAATTTGGTAGGTTTGTTTCAAACTACTGGCTTGCCGCACTGATGCTGTCCTTCCTTACTGCCTGTAATATCAAAGCTGCATATATTTTCATTTCCTTAATCAGGACTTCATTATGTCTCATAATTCCTCTTTTTTCTCCTGTACACATCAAAGTCTAACGAGGATGGGGTAAGGGATGAGATTGAGTTCTCCGTGGCAGCACTCCTGCTCCTACAGATTGGGCTTTACAGGTCCTATTCTGTCTATAGCTCTCCCCAAAGACTCTGGGTGCAAGGTGAGGTCTATGCCTCTGAGTACAGGGGCAGGGGTATGTCTATATCAGTGTACGGTGTGAGTTGTTTCTGTGTGAGTGCACATGAGCAGTGTGCATGTGTGAGGGCAGGGTGAGCAACATACCTGCCTGAGTATAGGTTGAGGGATGCAACTTTTTGGGTGGAGATTGAGGGGTGTGCCTTTGTGAATTAACAGTGAGTGCAGGGTTAGTGATGTGTATAGTGCATGCCAGAGGATGTGAGAGCCAGTAGAAGTGCACGGTGAAGGGATTGTCTGCATAATTGCAAGGTAAGCTCTGTGAGTGTAGGGACAGCAATCTGCCTGTGCGAGAATCAGAATTGTTCAGTCTGTAAGCAAACTCTATTTTGAGCGCACGTTGAGTGGTGTATATTGAGAGTATGGGGTTGAGGTGTATCTTTGTGAGTATAAAATGAGTGGTTTGCCTTTATGTGGCAGCATGAGTAATGTGAGTGCAGGGTGAATGGTGCACATTGGGAGTTCAGAGTGAAAGGATTGCTTGTTGGTTGTAAAAACAGTGGTGTGCATATATGAGTGTATGGTGAGCCGAGTCTGTGTGAGAGTAGAATGAGTGGTGTGTCCATGTATGTGTACAGTGAATAATGTGCCTGAATGCAGATATTCAGTGTGTTTATTAATGTGTCTATGCGGGGTATGCAAAGTGCCTGGATGCATGGTAAGTAATGTGACTGTGTACGTGTAGGGTAGGGTAGGTGGTGTGTCTTTAAAAGTGAAGGGTGAATGTTGTGCTATGTGAGTGCAGGATGAGTGGTGTGCCTGTATAAGTGCAGGGTGCAGTACATTAAAGTACATTAAAGCCAGACCTGTTGGGGATGCCAGTGCTTGTTAGACAGTTTTGCTGGGAAATGTGTTTTCAATTCACACTTTACCTTTTAAATGTTTGGGTAGGCGTTCTTCTATTCTCAATAGAAAGTAGTATAATTTTGCTAGTATCACTCAGTTGCCCACACAAACAAGAAATGTGCTCACTCAAGCAAGTCACTACCACACAAACACAAACATAATTAGAAAACCGGCTGTGAGATACTAGTGTCTGCTTAAAGGAATTATGTGACCTCAAAATGTGTGAGAAAGTGCTGCATTATGTAGGGTCACCATAAAGCCGAGGTCTTTAAACTGTTGGGCGCGCCCCCTTGGGGGTCTGTGGCCACATTCCCAGGTGGGAGCACAAATACCTCAGTAAGCACTTATAAATGAAGATGGCCTGGGAGGGCGACTTTGTTTGTTTTTCGCGTTTCCGAGCCATCTTCATTTACATGAAATGATTGAGTTGGGGTTGTGCCATCTGTTCTCTTTTTAGGATTCTGCAGAGGCCCAGAAATAGTTAACTAGAACTAATTATGAATTTGTCTGTATTCATTCTTAACATGGCTTCTCTGTCTTTGTTTACTTTAATTAGCAGCCAGGGGTCATTAGGGCAGCTGTAGAATTTATTTTAAAGTGATTTGTTCTAACATTTTCGATTTAATCTATGAACTGATAACAGGAAAATAAATAGCAGTTTAGATATGACTAAAACAACAAAGTATTCTATAAAAAAAAAAAAATTTTTCACCTTCATTCCAACTATGGCAGTCATTCTGACCGCGGCGGACGGCAGTCGCCGCCCGCCAAGCGGTTCCCGCCGAAAGACCGCACCGCGGTCATAAGACCGCGGCGGCCATTCCGGCTTTCCCGCTGGGCCGGCGGGCGACCGCCAGAAGACCGCCGGCCGGCCCAGCGGGACAGCCCCTTCAACAATGAAGCCGGCTCGGAATGGAGCCAGCGGAGTTGAAGGGGTGCGACGGGTGCAGTGGCACCCGTCGCAATTTTCACTGTCTGCTAAGCAGACAGTGAAAATCTTTGTGGGGCCCTGTTAGGGGGCCCCTGCACTGCCCATGCCAGTGGCATGGGCAGTGCAGGGGCCACCAGGGGCCCCACGGCACCCGTTCCCGCCATCCTGGTTCTGGCGGTGGACACCGCCAGAAACAGGCTGGCGGGAAGGGGGTCGGAATCCCCATGGCGGTGATGCTTGCAGCGCCGCCATGGCGGGTTCCCTGGGCCAGCGGGAAACCGCCGGCTCCCCTTTTCCAACCGCGGCTTTACCGCCGCGGTCAGAATCGCCCAGGAAGCACCGCCAGCCTGTTGGCGGTGCTTCCGCCGCACTCCGCCATGGCGGTCATGGACCGCCAAGGTCAGAATGACCCCCTATATGTGAAATAATGCATGCATCTTGAATGAACAATAAATGCAAATTAAAGTACATTATTTATCAGTAATTGGTTGATGAGATCACTGCAGATGTCTGTTTGTGAGACCAGAGAGCCACAGAATTGAATGCTGCTTGCCGCAGTGCAGAAAAGTGACCTTTGTCTATATAGCGCGGTCCCACAAATAACAAAAAACACTGTGAATATTTATGCCATTATTTTAAAATTGAATTTCACACAATGATTTGGGCCCTCATTACAACATTGGCGGTAAAAGCCGCTTACCGCCGTGCAGAAGACGGCCAACACACCGCCGCGGCCGCGGAATTCCGCCACGGTCATTATGACCCAAAGCCCGGAATCCGCCAAAATGTATACACCCACACAAGTCCGCCACACCAAAGGTCATTGATAAACTGGCGATAACAAAACCTCCACCGTAACGCCAACAGGAATACGCCCACACTATCACGACCCTCGAATCCACACAGCGGTCTTTCAACTGCGGTATTCCATTGGCGGTACACACCGCCGCACTCAAAATACACACACTTTTACAAAACACATCCACATTGGACAATTCAAAATATACACACCTGATACACATACACACACCACTCCCACACACCCAATACAATATAAAACACACACCCACATCACCCACAAACCCCTACGACCACAATTGCGACTGAAGGCCAGAGAGAGACACCACCATAAACAACACCAGCATCCACAGGCACTCAACGCTATCACTCACATAACATCCACGCACCTCACACAACACACCTCTAAATATCACCTCACACATCACAACACACACCACCCCACACATCACCCACACCACCCCATGGCCCCGCAAAGACACCCCAGGTTCTCTGAGGAGGAGCTCAGGGTCATGGTGGAGGAAATCATCCGGGTAGAGCCACAGCTATTCGGATCACAGGTGCAGCACACCTCCATAGCTCGGAAGATGGAGCTATGGCGCAGAATCGTGGACAGGGTCAACGCAGTGGGACAGCATCCAAGAACTAGGGATGACATCAGGAAGAGGTGGAACGACCTACGGGGGAAGGTGCGTCCCGTGGTCTCAAGACACCACATCGCGGTACAGAGGACTGGCGGCGGACCCCCACCTCCTCCCCCACAACTAACAACATGGGAGGAGCAGGTCTTGGCTATACTGCATCATGAGGGCATCGCAGGAGTAGCTGGAGGAATGGACTCTGGTAAGTCAAATCTTAACTATTACATCCCCCACCCTACCTGCATGCCATCACATACCCCCACCCTCGCCCTCACCCCCATGACTCCAACTCCTCACACATGTCCCAATATCACAAACCACACATCCCAAACCCAAGCCCTGCATGCAACACCAAAGCATGGACACCCATCACCAAAGCATGGTCACTGCACATACCCATACACCCCACTAAACCATCATCACACAAGGGCCTACACAGGAATGCAAGCACTGGGGTACATGGTCACCCACCCATTGCACACCATGGCACACACAGATGCAATAATCATGCTTTTACACCCCTGCAGGACCTCTACCCAACGTCACTGACAGGAGGGTCCAGACATGTCCACTCCACCCAAAGAAGAGGCCCACAGTGATGACAGCAGCTCTGTCCAACTGGATCTAGACGACCAGCCCGGACCATGTGGGACCTCAGGACAGTCGGTTCCCCTCACACTGGCACAAGTCACTACAGAGCTTCCCCCCTCTGGAAACACCAGCACAGCACCCACCCAGCGGGCCTATACCTCTGTCCCCAGGACACGTCAATCAGCAGTGTGTCCACCACTACAGGGAACCCAGGCTAACCCACCACCCCAACAGCGACAGGGACCTGGGGGCAGTGGCAGTGGGCACACGGTTCAGGGGACAGAGGCTGAGGAACACAGGGGAACTGGGAGGGCTGCTGTGCGACAGGGGGAGGACAGGCCCAGGGAACCCACTCTCCACGAGGCCCTCTCCAACATCATGGGAGCCTACCACCATTCCCAGGAGACGATGGCAACGGTACTGGCCAAGTTTCAGGAGACCCAGCGGCTGCAGGAGGAACAGCATTTGGGCTCCAGGGAGGAGTTCAAATCCATCATTTCCACCCTGGGCACCATTGTAGGGGTGCTGAAGGAACTCATGAACACCAGGAGGGACACTGTGGCACAACAAGGGGCCCCTGACACTAGCCTGGACGATGAACTGCCCACCACCTCTGGCGGCGCTAGTGGACAGGAGGCACTGCCACAGGACCACCACACCAGCACCCCACCCCCTGCAGAGGGAGAACCACCCCACAAACGGTCCCTGAGATACAGGACAAAGACAGAGAACGATGCCAAGACCCCCTCCAAGAAATGAGACTGCCCTGATTGGCATCCATTTGTCCCACCTTGTCACCCTGTCCATCCTTAAACTGTCCCAGCTCCACTTCCTATGCCCCTTTGGACAATGCACCTGTGAGACTAATAGACTGGACTCTGCCATGGACATTCCTCCACCATCACCCCTCACCATTTTACAACCCCCTCCAATATTGAGCACTTAAATAAACACCCTTAAAGCACAAAACAATCTGGAGTCTGTCTGTGATTTCGAAATAGTGTATTAGCAATTACAGTGGCAAAATGTTCTTTCAAATGTAATGTCAACATACCTATGTCAAACAGCTCTAGTCCATGAGGAAACAAAGCAGATGTCACACAGTGGGACCCACATCTGTGAAATCGTAAGGGAAAGTGACAACTCAGTGAACATACACTGGGTGAAAACGACAGACAGTAGAGAGGTAGTAGATTTAAATTAGATGTAGCAGGCAATGTTGTCTTCTTACCTGTGTCTCACTGGAAGTATTGCAGGATCACCGTGTTCCTGTTGTCGATCTCCTCTTCTCCTGCTTCCTCGTCTTCACTGTCCACAGGCTCCACAGCTGCCACAACACCTCCATCTGGACCATCCTCCTGCAGAAAAGGCACCTGTCATCGCAAAGCCAAGTTGTGAAGCATACAGCAGGCCACGATGATCTGGCATACCTTCTTTAGTGAGTAGAATAGGGAACCACCTGTCATATGGAGGCACCGGAACCTGGCCTTCAGGAGGCCGAAGGTCCGCTCTATAATCCTTCTAGTCCACCCATGAGCCTCATTGTAGCGTTCCTCTGCCCTTGTCCTGGGATTCCTCACTGGGGTCAGTAGCCCTGACAGGTTGGGGTAACCAGAGTCACCTGCAAATGGCGCGGGACAACTGTTAGACACACACTAACTCATAGGGACATCCACAGACCCAGACAACTAGTCCCACTGTATTGGGTCCATGTGCTCACCTAATAGCCACACCCGGTGCCTCTGTAGTTGCCCCATCACATAAGGGATGCTGCTATTCCACAGGATGTAAGCGTCATGCACTGAGCCAGGGAATTTTGCATTACCATGGGAGATGTACTGGTCTGCCAAACACACTATCTGCACATTTATGGAATGGTAACTCTTCCGGTTTCTGTACACCTGTTCACTCCTGTGTGGGGGGACCAAGGCCACATGTGTCCCATCAATGGCACCTATGATGTTGGGGATATGTCCCAGGCCATAGAAATCACCTTTCACTGTAGGCAAATCCTCCACCTGACAGAAAACGATGTAGCTCCGCATGTGTTTCAGCAGGGCAGACAACACTGTGGACAACACGTTGGAAAACATAGGCTGGGACATCCCTGATGCTATGGCCACTTTTGTTTGAAAAGACCCACTTGCTAGGAAATGGAGTACTGACAGCACCTGCACTTGAGGGGGGATTCTTGTGGGATGGCGGATAGCTGACATCAGGTCTGGCTCCAACTGGGCACACAGTTCTAGGATTGTGGCACGATCAAGCCTGTAGGTGATGATCACATGTCGCTCCTCCATTGTCGACAGGTCCACCAGCGGTCTGTACACCGGAGGATGCCGCCATCTCCTCACATGCCCCAGCGGACGGTGCCTATGGAGGAGAACAGCGAGCAGAGAGTCAACCAACTCTGAGGTACGTAAACACAGTTTACTCTGAAAATATTCATAAATCAAAATTTGCCTGTATGAGTGTTTAGGCAAGGCCTAGGTATGTGTGACGCAGTCAAAAATAATGCATGTGGCCCCCTGAAATGGTGGCTGCCTGACCTGTAAGGTGGGACAATGGGATATGAGGTAACTGCGCTGGCGTTGTACACCGTCGCGGTAGGCGGTCGAAGACCGCGGCGCAATTCTGCATTGGTTAACATTGGACCCTTTGGGTCCCAGGAGCCAATGACGATGTACGCCGGCGGTGACGGTACGCACCTCTGCGGACGTGACCAACATTTTCTCTCTGTTCAATCACTTGGTACCTGATCTTCGACAGGAGAGGACCTACACTGCAAGTGCTGATGTGACCTCAGTCTGGAAGAGACAATGGCTCGTGTGTCTGGGGAAAGGGCCCCTGCCTTCAGCACGGAGAAGTTGGAGAAACTCGTGGATGGGGTCCTCCCCCAGTACATGCTACTCTACGGTCCTCCAGACAAACAGGTAAGTACACTGTGAGCATGCTGTATGGGCAATGCCTGTGTGGAGTGGGGTGGATGAAAGATAGGGGGGGTGAGAATGAGGCGTGCATGAAACGACGGTGAGTACATGTGCGTCATGGCAAGGGTAGGGATGCGGGCCAATGACTGTGACGGTGCAGTTGGTAATAACTTTTCTTTTTCCCCTGTCCAATTCCTGTAGGTCAGCGCCCACCAGAAGAAGGACATTTGGCATGCCATCGCCAAGGAAGTCCGGACCCTGGGGGTCTACCACAGATGGAGCACCCACTGCCGGAAAAGATGGGAGGACATTCGCCGCTGGAGCAAGAAGACGGCGGAGGCCCAGCTGGGGATGGCCTCCCAACGTGGGAGGGGTGCCCGTCGCACCATGACCCCCCTGATATTCAGGATCCTGGCGGTGGCGTACCCGGAGTTGGATGGGCTCTTGAGGGCATCACAGCAGCAACAATGGGGTGAGTACACTCTCATTCTGTTGATTCAGCGCGCATTGTAGGTGTCTGGGTGGGGGAGGTGGGCTGTGGGTTCCCCTAGGCCAGGGCGAGTTTAGTAGTTAAGGTCCCTTCTTTAGGCAGGCCCTGTGGCACCCCACCCCACCTGTGTACAGTGCCAACTACACCTAGTCAGGCTCCTGTGACATCCATGTGTGCAGAAATCGGTCATAGCCTTGTAAGCCATGTCCCAGGGATTGAATAGTGGACTCCAAGTGCGAGGCGTAGTGCAGGGGGCTTCTGTGTCTGTCGTGTCCGCCAACGGTAGCGGTATTGCATGCACTAAACATGTCTTTCTTCTGTTTCCCGCCCCCTTTTGTGGTCTCCCTGTTCTTGTGTGCATTAGCATCATCAGGCGGAGGAGCAGTGGCACCAGAGCAGGAGGAAGATGCATCCCACATGGCCCTGGAGGGCGACACTACGGAGTCTGAAGTCACCAGTGGGACGGAGGGCGAGGGGAGCTCCACGGCGGGGACAGGAGCTGACACCAGCGATACAGACTCCTCCTCTGATGGGAGCTCCCTTGAGGTGGCGGCCCCATCTGTGCCCCCCGCATCTACAGGTACAGCCGCCACCCCCCTACCAGCACCGCCCTCCCAGCAGCCCCTCAGCGTTTGCCCCGTGCCCGCTCACCCAGGAGGGTGGGCATCACCTTCGCCCCAGGCACTTCAGGCCCTGCCCCAGTCACCCCTGCTGCCCTCAGTGAGGAGGCCATTGACCTCCTCAGGTCCCTCACTGTTGGGCAGTCTACCATTTTGAATGCCATCCAGGGTGTAGAGAGGCAGTTGCAACAAACCAATGCATACCTGGAGGGCATTCACTCTGATCAGGCAGCCCTTCAGCGAGCTTTTCAGACTCTGGCCTCAGCACTGATGGCAGCCATTGTCCCTGTCTCAAGCATCCCCCCTCCAACTTCCTCCACCCAGACCCACACCCCGTACCTCAGCCTATCCCAAGCACACCATCAGACCAGCATGCACACACCTCAACACACAAGGGAAGCTCTGGCAAACATAAGCACCACACATCCCACAAGCACTCACGCAAGCATCAGACTCATGCAGACACACTAACATCCACTGCCTCCACTGTGTCCCCCTCCTCCTCGTCTCCCTCCTCCCTTCCTGTCTCGTCTCCACTCAAACCTGCATGCACTACATCCTCAGCCACCACGTCCATCACCAGCACACCCACCACCACACCCCGCTCACTTGCAGTCACGACCCCCACTACCATTCACACATCCCCTGTGTCCTCTCCCAGTGTGTCTGTGTGTGAGGCCACCTCCCAAGGTACACAAACGCAGCCACACACCCACCCAACAGCCATCCACCTCACGACAGCCTCCAGCCCATGCACCTTCACCCAAAGTCAGCAAACGTACACCTCCTACAACCACAACCTCTTCCTCCACTCCCAAACCCCCTCCAGCTACCCATCCCAGTGTTCCTAAGAAACTTTTCCTGGCCAGCCTTGACCTCTTTCCCTCACCTCCCCAGCCAGTGTGGCAAGGAGCCAGAGCACGGACAGTCCCCCACCTGTCAAGCATAAAAAGTTGGCCAGTACCCGGCGGGAGAGGGGAAAGAAATCAGCCACCAAAGCCGCTCCCAGGGGTACAGTTCGGAGTGTGGAGACAGCTGCAACACCATCCAAGCTGGGGAAGGGGCACATTAAAACAAGCAAGTCTGGGAAGATCAGCACAGCGTACAAGACCGCCAGCAGCAACGCTTCCCAGGAGAAGACTGGCAGCAGCAGCCCCGCTGCCCAAGACTGGACCGCCAGCAGCAGCCCCGCTGCCCAAGACAGGACCGCCAACAGCAGCCCTGCCAAGACAGGACCACCAGCAGCACCTCAGGCCAGGACAAGACCGCCACCAGCTGAACCGCTGCCCAGGACACCGCCGCCAGCAGCACCGCAGGCCAGTGAGCGCCAATGATTCCGGTGCTACTGAAGCCGCCACGGGCAGGATGAAGCACTCTGGGCACCAAGGCCCCTCCATAACCATTGGAGAGTTACATCCACTACCTCAGTCCTTGGCAGGATGAAGCACTCTGGGCACAAAGCCTCCTCCAGAACCAGTGGAGAGTTACATCCACTAGCTCAGTCCTTGGCAGGATGAAGCACTCTGGGCACAAAGCCCCCTCCAGAACCTGTGGAGAAAGGCATCCACTACCTCAGTCCTTGGCAGGATGAAGCACTCTGGGCACAAAGCCCCCTCCAGAACCAGTGGAGAGTTACATCCACTACCTCAGTCCTTGGCAGGATGACACACTCTGGGCACAAAGCCCCCTCCAGAACCTGTGGGGAAAGGCTTCCACTACCTCAGTCCTTGGCAGGATGAAGCACTCTGGGCACAAAGCCCTCTCCAGAACCAGTGGAGACTTACATCCACTTGAGAGACTGTGGCTTTGCACTCCCCAGAATTGAACAGTGGGCAACCCACCCACTGTAGAGACTTGAGAGACTGTGGCTTTGCACTCCCCAGGATGGAACAGTGGGCAAACCACCCAACTGTAGAGACTTGAGAGAGTGTGGCTTTCCACTCCCCAGGATTGCATAGTGGGCAAACCACCCACTGTAGAGACTTGTGAGACTGTGGCTTTGCACTCCCCAGGATTGAACAGTGGGCAACCCACCCACTGTAGAGACTTGAGAGACTGTGGCTTTGCACTCCCCAGGATTTAACAGTGGGCAAACCACCCACTTTAGAGACTTGAGAGACTCTGGCTTTGCACTTCCCAGGATTGCACAGTGGGCAAACCACCCACTGTAGAGACTTGTGAGACTGTGGCTTTGCACTCCCCAGGATTGAACAGTGGGCATAGAGCCCCCTCGTGGATCTGGCGTCGTGCACTCAACCGGCTGAGGTGCCCCCCCTTCCTTTCCCCCTGAGGTGCCTGTTTTATTTCTATCTGATGCCCCTGCAGTGTTCTCTCCGTCTTGTTCAGGTATTGAGTGTGTGCCTCGCCCATGCCTTTTGGGCCCAGTGATCCACGGACTATGATGGTGGAATCCCTTGGACTTGTGTTCTTGGTGTATATAATTGTATATAGTATAAATGTATATATTTGTAAATATTTTTGATTTATGTAATTGAATATATCACAATTATTCGACTCATTTCCTTTTGACCTTGCATTCTTCCGGGGGGGGTTGGGGGGTGTAACTGTAATGTATCAATATGTATTAGTGTGTGTGTTGTAGTGGGTGAGGGTGGGGGTGGGGGTGGGGGTGTTGCGTGCTGCGTGTGTGTGTCACTGTTTTTTCCTTCCCCTGTGTCGTAGGTGCAGTACTCACCATGGTCTTCGCCGCCGGCGTTCGTGCTCTAGGTAGAGGAGCAGGAAGATAAAGGCTGGGGGTATCTGAAGTTCCTGTTCCATGGCATCCTGGTTCCTCGTGGGGTGTGTAGAGGTGAGCGTTTTCCCTTCAAAGTCCTGTTTCCACCATGTTTTTGTTTGCGGTGAATCCGCCCCGGAAAAGGTGGCGGATTGGTGGGTTGTAATAGTGTGGGCGGTACATTGTCCTCCGCCTGTCTGTTGGCGGTTACCGCCTTGGTGTTTGTTTGTACCGCCGTGGCGGTCGGAGTGTTAAAGTGGCTGTCTATGTTGGCGGTTTCCGCCACGGTCGTGATTCCATTTTTTTTACCGCCGGCCTGTTGGCGGTTTTACCCCCGCTTTAACCCTGACCGCCAGGGTTGTAATGACCACCTTAGTGTATGTGATAAAACAAATGCTTTCCAATAATACATAGTAGTAAAAGCTAACTAGCCTGAATCTAGTGTAGACATTAAAATGACACTTTCAGCATTCTTACATTATCTCACAAAAATAATAAATGAATGAGATCGTGACGCTTCATTTGACTCCTTAAATTAAAGCACCGTAAGAGAACCCCTTCCTGTTAGCACCCTCTAAGTACTCCAGGTATCCATTAATGATTCCGGGACGGTTGATTTTTACACAACATATGGGAACTGTTTTTACCAATTTTAAGCACCTTGGTCCCCATACACCTGTTTAACTTTGACCTCTGTTTAGATGAAGATGTACAGACCAGAGAAAAATCCATAGAGAGCGTCACGGAGATGGCTCAGAGAAGGGGGCACACTGTAGGGTCAAATGTGACAGAGACAGCTTCCTCACTTCCTCAAAGAAATGCTCTCCTCTGAAACACGCGGCTGCTGCAATTAAAAGTGCAAGCACATAATACTTAGGCAGCGTAATCCTGAAGCCACCTCGGGCCTCTTCAGTTCATTTATAGCCACTCCCTGCCCCTTCAGCTCACTCTGTCAGCTTCCTGCTTTCCCCCTTTCTGACGCTTTTTCGTTTTTCTCTTCCTCCGTCTTTCCTACGTGTCTTTTGCTCGCAGTAAATGCATGAGACAGAAAACTAAGCTCCGGTCGTCAGAAATAAGTGCCGGTGCTCCGCACCGGAAACAAAAAGCACAAAGTAAGCACTGGTCATGGGCACTAGTGATATCGTGAGAGGGAACACTGCACTTCACTTAAGAAAATATTACTAGCAAAAAGGGCCCATTTCCCCCTAGCTGCACAAGGAACAGGTTCCAAGCATCGGGAGCGGGCGAGATGTGAGCCTTTTTCCATTTTATGACACAAAGGGGTAGACAGTATGCTTTTGACCTCAGAACTAAGAATGATGACTGAGTAGTGGGGGCAGAGGAGTAACTATCATTGGTGCTACAGGTGCAGTGGCACCGGGGCCCAGGGGTTTGACGGTCCAACTAATCCCCTAGTATGGCTGTTTTACCATCATTCCTTGCTTGTATTAGTGCTCAGTGCACCCTGGCTATGCTAGTGCTGCTTTGTGCATTGAAGGGCCTCAGTGAGATAGCAGAATGGAAGATGGGGGTGGCTTACCGAGGGATTAAAGGAGACTTCCTGCTTCAAACGGCCTTAGCTCTCGTTAGATTGGCAGGTGCAGCGGCACTGGAGCCCAGGAGTGTGAAGGGCCCACTGAATCAGTTATGACTGTCTTACTTTACAATCAACAAGGCATCACAGCTATTAGACAGCAGTTAATTCTTCAAAGTGGTCATTACAAAAGCAATACAAAAAATAACTTTATATTCATTTTTTAGTTTCAAGAAATCACACATTGTATGAATTTGAATTTCCAGCACTAAAGTAATCAAGCTGGTTTGCAACACATGGCGGTAAGCCCAATATAGAAGGCACTTAATTCATTTTTGTTCAAACTCCTATTCTGTGTGAAGCCTCCCAAAACTTTGGAGAATGATACTTGGGGACCTTGATATTGAAGAGGTTTTGAGATGGGCCACATGCTATGTATAGAATGTATCTGTCTTGAGTTGAAGATGTACTCTCAGTACTAACTAATCATTTTTGTATGTATTTTCCATAGTTAATATCATGTCATCTCTTGACCTCAGTAAGGGCCTGCTTCCACAATTGAGACTCGTGTGCACTGTAGAAAAGACACAAGTTACTTACCTGTAACTCAAATTTTCTGCTTATCTACCTTTCATAGATACAATGCTTTAATTATTTCCAGCCAGGCTGAGAATCCCTGTTATTGATACAGTTAAAGTATTCATAGACAACAAAAAACAGTGTTCAGTAACACATTCACCTCATTTGAAAGTGACCAAACATTAGGCAATGAAGTACCTGTACGGAGCACTCCATGCCACTCAGCAACACAACATCTTAGAATTCATGATATAGAAGTAAAGGAGATAAAGTATACACTGATTTGGAGTGTGGAGGAGAGAGGAACACATGCAAACCTTCCTGTTCTTCCATGCCACGTAACATACGTAGTCATGTCATGCCATCCCATAGTGCCGCTATAAGGACGTGCTCCCTGTCGAGTGTGAAGTCAACCCAAGGAGCAGTTTGCATTTCTGTGTGAATTCTGTATTATATCCACTGTGCCAAGCCCAGTTTATAAGGGAACATCCCTTGCCTGAGCATTCAAAGAGATTAAATGATATATGTTATGTCAGTGCAGAGCTAGAGGTATTTATAGACAAGAAGAGAATTCTATGTCCCCTTTGCATTGGAAGGTCAATTTGGTGAGGTAGTATTGTCTTGTTCAGGTAATGGTCCGAGGATACCTCGGCGAAAAACTTTAGGTTTAGATGCAATATTAGCTCATCTTTGGTGAAGCGGATAAATTATTGACTGTCGAAAGACTGGCTTTTCTGTTCTTGTAGGGTCACAAAGAGGTCCATTTTAGGCTGCCTCAGCATCTGAAGAATTGCTGCTCACTGCAGAAAACCAATATGTGACTGTTGGAAAGGGAGCAGGTGAGGGTATCCACTTGGTCATTTGAGATCTGGAAGGTTTTCTGCTGTGACACACAAGTTGTTTGCGACTTGCCTGGTGATGTAATGCATGGAGGTCATGTTTGCTGTCCCTGTAAGAACTGATTGGTTCCTGAATACTGGTAACAACACTCATAGCAAGGCAGTATGCCTGCAATTCCACGGCGTTGAGATAAAATATGGCCTCATTTGCCTATTCGTCTTTGTGCAGAGGAACTGCATATGAGCTCTCAAACCATCCACCAAAGCATCTCTTATCAAGAATTACCTTGGTTGGAGAGGCTGGAATGAGATGCCAGAGGATAGAACAGAACACCAAGGACTACTTGAGGAGTCCACTTACCTTCACAACATCGTCCCATGGTACACTCCTGCTTTAGCTGGACAGGATGCAACCACAGTCTGCAGAATAGGATGAGTGGAATACACTAGGCCAGTGAACTTTAAACTTTGCAAGGCTGAAACACCATACACAGAATATTTTTTGTTCTGGGCTCCTCACAAACCTTGGCAAATGGGGAGGACAGATAGTAAAGAAATGACAAAAGTAACTGGCTGAATTGAGAATGTACTGGGGCACTATGGGACATGGAACACCATCCTTCATCTTGACTCTTCCCCATCAATGCCCACTTGCTCTCTTTATCCTGGTACTCATGGCCCCTTCTCCGGAAACAGACACATCATGAGAATTAGCACACCTCCTCTGCCACTGTCTATATCACTGTAAATATGACAGGGATGTTGAATTAAATATGTATTAACAATCAAATACACGTGTAGGTGTATGTAACATACAAGTTATAAAAAAAACTACATTTATACGGATTTATATTAGCAGTACTTGAAATGTTTTGTAAACACCGCTTGTTTGGTGTGTTCTTCCATCATATTGACGGAGGCATACTCGAAACTGATAATAGATAATTTTGCGGGAAAACAACAAAGATGTCGAGGATTGTTTTAAACTATTGTTCCAAGTGTGAATACAAGCCTTTGGTAACATTTTAAATAGAAAAGAGCCACACTACAAATATGTTATCTCACATGTAGATAAATAAGTAATGAAACTGTATCTGCAAACATCACATTTCGGATTGGGGAAGATTAAGAAAAGAAACACTTTTAACATGCCTTCCATTATGTCGGTGACGTCGTGTCACAGCAGATAAGCAAATGCTTACAACACCAGATTCATGGTATAAGAACGATTTGCAAATATAGATGAGTTGTGTTATGTTCTTGTATTGATATGAAACCGCCAGGTCACGAATAGCTGTTTCACAGCAATGGATACAAAAACGGAATGCAAATTTGCCATTTTGTGGGCAGAGATCTGGCTGACACGGCCACTCAGCCGCTTTTTGGCAATTAGTCTGTCGATGGAGTAGCTTGAGAGTGATAGAGATGGCGGAGGATTCACAGAGTTTTGTTCTTCGTAGTGCCAACATATAAATCCGGTGGGCAGACAGTCATTGGATGAAATCCCAGCTCTCGGCGGTTCAGAAACATTCACCAAAGACTTAAATTAGGTCCTTTGTCTGATTGATATTTAGAGCATTTAGATGTGCTGAGGTGTAAGAACACTGAGCATTCTTTGCAATGCCAGAGCTGTATGATCTCACAGCAAAGGTTGACAGCACAGCATAATAACCTTACCTTAAATCCTCCAAGATGAATGGAAAAACATGTCCCTCTGATGGAGCAATATTCAAATCACTCATATATATATATATATATATATATATATATATATATATATATATACAAGGTGGGTGGGACGAAAGTGCTTCCCTGCCCTACACCCAGGGATTAATAGAAGCAGTAGACCTGCCAACCCACGTACTCAGATACAAACTAGCCCTATGTGAATTTTTCCTTAGGTAAGGGCCTCACTATGACGTTCCACAATCTAAATGATAGATCTCTTTTGTAAAGTCAATGGATGCATAGTGCAGATTCAAAGCACAGGGCCTCTAAGGCTGAGTTTACTAAGAAACAAAAACTGTCTGGATAACAGCTTACTTGCATAATGCACAATTTTGTAGACAAATCTGGTTGGAAAACCTATCTCAGATAGTAAGTGATAATCACACCCAAATGTGACATTCAAGAGGTTCCAAGGTCCATGTATCAGTCGTGAAGAGAGCCACCCGGGCTCTCCTATACTTTGTCGTCTCCAGGTTATGGGGGCAGGGCTTAGGCACCAAAGATTTTCAAATAAATGGGCCGGCTGCCCTTGTGGTTAGTCAGCAAGTATACCATCTCTGTGAGTGCTGTGTGTTGCCCCTGCGCCCTCGCTTTCCTGGTACCCCGTTGAGGCCTAGGGCGCCTCTCTACATTGGCGACGAGGCAGAGTGCTGCCCTTGTTTCACATGCCCTCCGGTGCACCCTTCCTTACCTGGGGTCACGCCAGTGCAGTGTAGTGCGTGCGTGATCCGGCAGACCCTGAGACACACCTGCCGCACCCGACCACCTCCTCAGACATGGCGCATTGGCACTGTGACTCTGCGCGGTGGCCCCCACGCGCTGGAGCTGTGCTGCTCTACAGCCTGCATGCCAGCTTCGACACCACATGTGCCGCCGCCCCTTCGAGGAATGCTTCATCACCGCCTTTTGGGTCGGAAGCAAGTGGTGCACAGCCGCAGGCTGCGTTGCACCCAGCGATGATGGTGTGCCCAAGTCGCACGCGACCAGCAGAGGTCAGTGCATGAGCAGACATCATCGTTTACCCCGAGGAACCCAAGTCTGTCCCCTGTCGTGCCTGCAACTGATGGAGGCACCAACTGCTTCCCACCCCAGTCTCAAAGCAGTACGACAGAGGCAGGTCAGTGTGCACCGGGTGGCCTTGAAAAAAAGAAAGAAAGAAGAGTAAAGAAAGGACAACAATCACAGAACTAAACAAACTAAGACAAAGAAAGGAGAACCTTTATTGCAAAGGACACTTACACCTCAAAATGAGTTCACCATTCCAGACCGACCGTCGCCAAGCCACTCCTAATCCAGGGGCGCACGCGTCAGTCACCACGTTACCCACCCCCCTTTAGCCAGTTGGCGGACCCAGCCACAGCAGCACCACATTGACGCCACTGGCTTGGCAGACTAAGACACTATTTACGAGCCATACGGGAAACGGATGGTGCAGTCCAAAGGTTGCTTATGATGCATGTTCGGGGCAATAAGGTCTACAAACTATTTGAGATGCTACCTAATACTGGTGGTGACGATGACTTTGACGCGGGAGTCGACGCTCTCAATCGTTACTTTGACCCCCAGCTCAACCCCAATTATGAATGATTCAAACTAAGGCAGGCAAAGCAGACCGACACAGAGTCTGTGGACATGTTTCACACGCAACTGCGCAAGCTTGCGAGCGCTTGCCCAGGATTAAACCAGCATGAGTAGATAAGGGTCCAAATAATCCAGGGGTGTAACTCCAACCTGCTGCACAAGCTCATACTACGGCAGCCAGGCATCACACTGGACGAAATCTTGATCCTAACTCGTTCCCACGAGCTCTCCAACAGCCGCGTAGAGGACCTGTCGGCTGCCCTGGGGCGATCCACTAAGGCACAAGG
This sequence comes from Pleurodeles waltl, assembly GCF_031143425.1. NCBI lineage: Eukaryota > Metazoa > Chordata > Amphibia > Caudata > Salamandridae > Pleurodeles > Pleurodeles waltl. Next base: position 1,094,841,499 of record NC_090444.1, on the reverse strand, counting down.
AACAACCAAATTGGCCCCCGTGAAGGAGGAACAGGTCGACGTCATTCAAGGGCACCCGAACACCCGGTGACCCCCCAGAGCCAGGACGGAAAAGATTGCGGAAACTGTGGTTTTGACCGAAAGACACTGGGGGTGTGCCTGGCAAAGGGGAAGACCTGCTCCAAATGTGGGAAACTGAACTATTTTGCCAAGGTCAGAGCTACAGTGGCAAGAAGAGCCACCATGCGACACGTAGCACCCGTCGAAGACACAGGAGCGACTGTTTCAGAAGCATGCCCAGGAAGCGCACAGTATGAGGACGAAGATGACGAGGACATCTTCATCATCTCGTTTGCAGAGAGGCCAGAGCAGCGATAGAGGCCACCGCCCATGTGCACCATAACTATCAATAGTACCCCAGTTACAACACTTATTGACACCAGCGCAACTGTGAATGTCATGGACATGGAGCAGTATAGCAAGCTGTCGCCCCCGCCCCACCTCAAGCCCTGTCACACAAAGATCCACACCTACGAGGGCCAGGACCCGATACCCCTGAGAGGGGCAATCAAGGTAGACATCAGCAGTACTCGTCACTCGACCAGAGCGAGATTCTACGTGCCTGAAGGAAAAAAGAGGACTTTGCTCAAGCTGGTGTTTTTTTGCACGGTACAAATACATGAGTCCCATGCAGAAGCCGTGCTGGCAGAATTCCCAGGGCTCTTCAAAGGACTAGGCAAGCTCAAAGGGAAGCAGTTCCAGCTGCATGTCGACCGCAAGGTCAAACCCACAGCTTTGAGGCATCGGCTTGTGCCATTTCATCTGCAACCTTTAGTTGAGCAGAAACTCCGAACTCTCAAAGAACAAGGTGTTATTGAAAAGGTCACAGGCCCAAAGCTCTGGGTTTCACCCCTTGTAATCGCCCCAAAGCCGAAACAACCGGGAGCCATCTGCCTGTGTGTGGACATGCGGCTGCCCAACGAGGCCATCAGGCGGGAGAGTCACATCACCCCCACTATGGACGATATCATTGCAGACATCAACGGAGCCCAGTGGTTCTCCAAGTTGGACCTGAGCGCGGGATATCACCAGCGGGAGCTACACCTGGAGAGTTGCAATATCACCACCTTTTCCACACATGTGGGGCTCCACCGTTACAAGAGGCTCAGCTTCAGGGTTTCCTCAGCCGCTGAAATTTTCCAGAACGCCATAAGGTAGACTTTGTCGGGACTGGCGGGTATCATCAACCTCAGCGATGACATCACCATGTTCTCTGAGACCTTGGAAGAACACCCTCAACGCCTGCGAGCCACGTTCCAAAAGCTCTCCTATGCCAGCCTAACGTTACATAAAGCAAAGTGTGCATTCTACTGCAACTCCGTAAATTTTTTGGGATACATTTTCTTGAGGGAAGGACTGCAGGTCGACCCCAGAAAAGTGGATGCCATCAAGGGAGCCTCAGTTCCCAGGAGTGCAACGGAAGTACGGAGCTTCCTCGGTATGGCCACATACTGTGGGAGGTTTATTTCCCGACTAGCCACCATGGCTGAACCTCTTCGGCAGCTCACGAGAACCAACACCAAGTGGGAATGGGGCCCGAGGCCAACAGGGCCTTCAACGACATCAAAAGAACCCTGCTGGACAAAGGGACCATGGCCTATTTTCATCCACAGAGAAGGACGGAAGCGATAGTGGATGCCAGCCCCATCAGGCTCGGCATGGTTTTATTCCAGGAACAAAGCTACCACAACTGAGCCCGAGGCCTTTGCGAGCAGGGCACTCTCTGTAACAGAAGCCCGATATGTGCAGGTTGACAGGGAGGAGTTTGCCATCAGGTGGGCATGTCAACATTTCCACTCATACTTATACTAGCATGAGTTTTGCGTGGTTACTGACCACAAGCCGCTGGTAACCCTCTCTGCTGGCACCGCCAGACTTGCCCCACCGAAGATCTAAAGGTGGGCGGTACTTCTTCAGCCCTACAGATTCCAGGTTGTCTACCGCCCAGGGGTTAACAACCCAGCAGACTATTTGTCACGACATCCCACACCGTCTTCATTACCAGAACACAAAGGGGAGGAAGAGTAGTAGATGGTAAGTTGGTAAGTTTTGTGAGCATGGTGGTCCATCTGGCATGCCCCACCGCTCTGACGGTTCCGGAGATAGCCGAAGCCTCCCGTAAAGACTCAGTCATAGGCAAGGCCAATGAAGCATTGGCAAATCGACAGTGGAAGCATTTCTTGGATGGAGGGCCCTTGACCCGGAAGAGTGCAAGGTAATGCAACTGGTCTGGAGGGTGAGGTCTGAACTGTTGGTGAGCAGGAAGGACTCCTGCTACTAGTCCAGTGGCTGGTAATACCGCGGTCTCTTCAAGGTAGGGCGGTGGAGTTGGCCCATCACGGACACCAAGGGGCCACAAAGACCAAAGGTCGGGTCAGAAGCAAAGTGTGGTTCCCAGGGATGGACGCTCTGGTCAGCGAGAGTGTGAGGAAGTGTCACTCTTGCGCCATAACTGCCCGGGATCCACCACCTACCCCCCGATGACAGAGCCGCCAAGCACGCAACCGTGTTCTCGAATAAGCTTGAACTTTGGAAGTTTCCTGGATGGCCGGCTGTCGGCTGTGATGATTGACTCCTGCACACGCTTCCCAGTGGTGGAGCTGGTTCCGTCCACCCCGTTTGACCACATCTGCTCGGTACTGGAAAAGACATTCGCCCTAATGGGCCTACCGTACAAAGTTCGAACAGATAATGGGTACCCCTTTCACGGGCAAGAATTTCAGGAATATCTCCAGCCATAAGGCACCGTCAGATCACCCCTCAGTGGCCTCAGGCTAATGGAGACGTCGAGAGGTTTATGAGGACAATCAACCGTGCCCTGTGCATAGTGGTGGCTGAATACTGCCTACAGAAATTCTTGAGAGCATACCGGCAGACGCCCCATAGCACCACTGACTATGCCCCCGCAGCACTGTTATTCAGGCAGCCCCCCATGACTGCGTTCTGGCAGATGAGTAATTGCAACCAGCCCCGCTAGACGTGGCAGTGGCGCAAAGGAAGAGACTACAAACCAACACGAAGGCCAGTGAGAATCAAGCGAGACAACCCTGGTCTAAGGGTAGGGTGACCCAGTTATCCTGAAAGATCACCATCCCAGGTGGAAATTCAGGACACCCTATGAACCTGACATCTGGAAGGTGAAGAAAGTGGAAGGGACCATGATCACTGCCAGTAGGAACGAACGGCGTACCACCTGTAATGTCTCATGGTTCTGCAGGGTGGTGCCGACAGCAGGTGGCACCAACACCTGGGCCTGAGCGGAGGATGACGAGGACGGGCGAAGTGAAGACTCACAGCTGGAGTGCAGTGCGTACGCTCCACTGGAATCGCACGGTGGCGACTTGCAGGAAACTGAACGACCCTGTCGACGTGAACTGACAGAGGAGCCGACGAAGGGTCCGTCCGAGTGGAATGAAAAATACAACCTGCGCCTCAACCCGCCACCCAGCCAGCGGCTGCGAGACTTCATGTGCTGATCCAGCATGTGCCTAAGCATAATCTACTGTGTTTAATTATCTCTCTCTCTCTTTCTCTCTCGTCATCTGTTGTGTTGCTGAACAGTATATTGTTGTGATTTAAGATTGGGGAGGGATGTAGAGAGCCACCCAGGCTCTCCTATACTTTATTGCCTCCAGGTTATGGGGGAAGGGCTTCAGCACCAAAGGTTATAAAATAAGTGGGCCAGCTGCCCTTCTGATTAGTCAGCAAGTATACCATCTCTGTGGGTGCTTTGGCATGTGTTGCCCCTGTGCCCTCGCCTTCCTTGGTGCCCCGTTGAGGCCTTGGGCGCCTCTCTACAAGTCGCTTTTTTAACCTAAATAAGGTCTTTATATATGAAAAATATGAGTCAGTGAGTTGTAGCTAAACTTAGCTCAAACTGCCATGAAATGATTGGGACTGGTCTAGCAGTCCAAATGAATCTAATGCCTAGTTCTACCCCAATTAACACTTGGCGAGTATTTTTGTTAACCTCAATAGTTTTCTGCTCAGGGAATCCAGTGGCTTGCGTCAATTGGGGGCCACATAGGAGCACTGCACAAAGGATTTCAGTAGCCTTGGTGTGATAAACAGTAACTCTCCAAAACATTATGGAAAGGCTTGTGCATGTACGGGAGCGATATCGAAATCGCTCAGATATAGGTTAAAGAAGGTTAGGGGCAGCGGGAGAATACATTGATCCCGGGTGCCCATAGAATTCCGGATTGACCGTGCAATCAGACATGCATCCATCTTTTGAGATGTAGGCTAGCCAGTATAACGGACCATACCTTTAGGTATATTAATATTTTATAATATTTGGCCTTATAAGTCATAGCTGCCAAGTTTCCCAGGTCCATGCGTGATGATAAGCTGCTCCAGGCCAGTTTTTTTTCTTCTTTTGATTCTGGGACTTGTAGACCGGTTTTATAATGGAATAAACAAGACTACAAATCCCAGGATTCAAAGAAAAAAACTGGACTACAGCAGCTAGTCACGCATGCATCTAGAATGTCTTGGCAGGGCCGCTAAATGAGCAAACGCTTTATAGAAGTTGATGAATGCTCATGGGAGAGGCTACGGTTGCGAAGTTTTTCAGAAAAAAACCCGCCATGTATGTGTGGTTACGTATTCTGGAAGAGGCAATGCCTGGTAGAGGAATACGAATTTGTGTAAAATTTAAAGAATTTGTTTTTTAACATGCCATGTAGCCCTCTTTTTGGTTTAGTAAGCATTAAGAAATAATTTAGACAGCCCTGAAATAATTTTTATTATTGATATAGTCAAGTCTTTAGTGTTTTAAGTTTATATTTTAAAGGAGAAGATCTGGTATGCCGTCATTGGGAAGCGCTCTTCCTTGCAATTGCTGGCTTGTAGTGCCCTCTGCTGTAATTTGAGGGTACAGACAGAGCCTTCTAAGTGTGTGTGTTTTCGAGGATAATGCAACACATATTGTGACCATGTACACTTTATTGTGACCATTGTCACTTTCTGTCCACATTATGTCTTTGAGCCAATATTTTCTCCAAAACTATGCACAATGAAATTAAGCTATATATTAAGGTCATATAGCTTAATATAGTGACAAATGGAGAGCTTGAATATTAAATTAATATAGCTTAATTCAGTGTAGTTTACTATTCTAACTCTAGCTAGCATTGGCTAAAATGTATATATTTAGGTAGGAGGTGTCAGATTTACTATTCTAACTTCTGTCTTTCAAACATCGGGCAAAATGCATACAATGGGAAAAGTGTGTACAGCGAAGATGATTGTGATTTACTATTTTAATTCAAGTCCAATAAAATAATGGGGAAAGTGCATACATTGGGGAGGTCCAATTTATTATTCTAATAATAGCCTAACACAGTTGTTCCCAAACGTTTTAGGACCACAACACACTTTTTAGAACGTCAAACGTTTGCTAAACATCTTCCTTTAATGAACGTGAGGAGGGGCGATTTTTTAAAGTAACTAAAGCATCATGTCTGATTGTAATTGTAAACTGTATACATGTAGCACTCACTACTCCATATGAGGCGTTGAAACACTGCTCCTGAATCAAAGATTAGAGGTTTTGTAGTTAGTAGATTAGAAATAGGTGCCTTTTTTCCTTTGTCCATTTGTTCTAATAGTTTGTGCTCTTAATTTCTAGGGTTTAGTTGATTTTAGAGTAGGGATAGAATGCCAGTATTTGATTTGAAAACGGGGGATTAGAAAGCAGTTTTTATAAGCAGTGGTCATGTGGGTCTGTTAGTTGGGGTGATGCTTAACAAGGGAGCGGAGGGGACAGTTTGCGAAGGATGTTTGGGAGTTCATAGTAGTCTGAAAGGTTTGGGATGAGTCAGAGAGAGGAGGGATGGGACAAAATGTTGAAAGGATGATTTTTTATTTAAAAAAAATGAAATTGACTTAAACATACCTATATGCAAGTGACACTTGGTAAAGTCTTATTGGCTGGAGAAAACACCTCTATATAAATATCGGTATGTGCATAGAAGCAGCACTGTTTACATGGTCAGATGTGCACATTTATCTTGCTGTGAATTATGCACATTTTTCATCACATTTCTTGGAAGTTTTCATAGCAGACATAAACCCCTCTTTATGTGCAGTTATATGCACATAGAAGCTGCAATTGTGACATGCTGTGATATACCCAGGTAGCTTGTGATGTAATATAATTTTTCTGTTGTAAAAGTATCTGCTTATAACAGGAAGCATAGTTCAATGTACGATGACATTTCCCTTTGTCGTGTTGCAAACCACAAGTTCTCATGTATACTTCATTCTAACTTTTCCCTAAACATGTGAAGCAAAGTTGGAAAGAACTGCCTCCTTGACTGATCATTTAAAATGAAAGATGTAAAAGTTAAGCATATATATATATATATATACCCCATAAAGAAGATGGGACAGATTTTAAGGAACACAATTAAACTAGACTGCAATCACTGAAAATGTGATAGGTAGGCTAGAATTTCAGTCATTCTGCTATGACAGCGATAAAAGGGTAGGTCCCATCTTTCAGCCATATCTTCAATAACCACAATAAAAAGGAAAGCAAAACTGTAGGCTAGAGCTGAGGAGACAGTAACACTCAGAACCAAAGCAAGTTATATCACCCATGTAGAACTGGACCTCCGTTTTTTGGAAGACATTGTGAGGTTTGCACCCTTCTGTGGCTAAAAATGTGGTCCTCAGCAGAGGCCAGGTTTTCTCCCATGGTTCAGGAGGACTGCGCTATACTAGACAACATGGCTTCGATCCCCTGGCTTGCATGCATCAAGCAAGCTTTTCAGGACCTTGGCAATTCTAATCTTTTCAATCTATCTCACAGTATCAACACTAATTCAAAAGCAATAGGAAAGGGCACAGTTTATACATTTCGAAACGAGGCCAGAATAGCAAGAGCATTAGCTATGGACACTATCTTTGACTATGCACCGATTTCAACTACCTTAGGGATGGAACCATACATTACGTGGGTAGTACATCCTGAAAATAGACTCTGACTCACACGCCTGAGATTATGCAAGTGCGCTTTTTAGTTGCCTTTCCATTAAGGTGTACTTGGTTCTCTTCATTGTCTTGCAGCCCGTGTGACTCTACCTCACAACAATCCACAACCCTATTTATACTCTTTAGTAAGTTGTACAGCAGCCGGGGATCCTGCTTTCTGAGCCCTATTTTGCATCCCAAGAGGTGTTCATCCCATAAAGAAGGTTTGCTATTTTTACAGTGCTTAAAATCACAATCTGTTTGTTACTCATTGATTAGCTACATCTGTTGGGTGCTAAAGATCAGAAAGAAATATGCTGTGTGATATTGCCAATGTCTATGATGCTTACTCATTTCTCCACTTGGCTTTTCTTATTTTAAAATGAACTGAATCTTTATCATGAATGTATTTTATTCCTTTTGATTTAGAACAGAATGTCGGGTTCATAGGTCGAGATCTTAGCTAATTTCTACACCCTTGTCTTCGGAATACTTGCCCCTTAATAACTATGCTGTGTTCTGATACTGACTCTGTTAACTTTTTACACTTCTGATTTTAGAATGTTTTATTGGTATCACATCTTTTCACGGCCTATGCCGAACATCAGTTTCCTGATAACGAGGAGGCCCCGAATACCCCTGCTACATACTGGGCCCATTCTCGAGGTTTTTGTTGTGGGGTATATTTTGAGGGAGTCCCCCTGACTGAACATAGCCATCATTGTTTCAGCTGCATTTTGAAATTGCCATTTTGCACGTTATACTAAGAAATGTTTGAACATATGTACACATTTTATTCTGCTTCATGTTGATGTTTTATATATGTGCTTATATGGTCAATATTGACCGAATAAAGTAATATTATACTTGACTTGCATCCATGTGTACATAGAAGCAGCAGTTATGACATGGCCTGACACAATCATGTATCGTGTGGAGTAATGTAATTTTTCCCCCACATATAAGTGTATCTGCTTATAATAGGAAGCATAGTTCCATGTATAATGACATTTCCCTTAGTCATGCTGCACACCACAAGTTCTTGTGTATACTCAATTTTTAACATTTCCCTAAACATGTGAAGCAAAGTTGGAAAGATCTGCCGCCTTGATTTAGCCTTTAAATATTTGATAGGGAGGCTAGAATTTCAGCCATTCTCCCATGACAGTGATAAAAGGGTAGGTCCCATCTTTCAGTCATATCTTCAATAACTGCAATAAAAAGGAAACCAAAACTGTAGGCTAGAACGGCGGAGTCAGTATCACCCAAGTAGAACTGGACCTCTGTTTTACGGAGGACCATGTGAGGATGGCACCCTTACTTCTGTGGCCAAAAATTGGTCCTCACCAGAGACCAGGTTTTCTCGCCTGGTTCTGGAGTACTGCATTAGACAAGATAACATGGCTTCGATTTGCTGGCCTGCATACTTCAAGCAAGTGTTTGAGGACCTTTACAGTTGTAATCTTTTCAATCTACTTCACAGCATCAACACTAATTCAAAGCGATGGCAAAGGACACACTTTATACATTTCGAAACGAGGTCAGAATTGCAAGAGCATTAGCTATGGACACTGTCTTTCACTAAGCACCGATTTCAACTACCTTAGGGATAGAACCATATATTACCTGGGTAGTACATCCTAAGCATCGATTTTAACTCACACGCCTGAGACTATTCAGGGTGCGGTCAGTGGCGGCTGTTAATGATGATAAATGGGAAGGGGGGGAGGGCACAGGGGGGGGGAGATGAGGGGAGGGGAAATAAGAAATTTTTTTTTACTTACCTTGTGGCCGCCGTCTGTTTTCTGCTCCGGTCCTGATTCCACACAGGCTAGTGCACACTGGGTGGACTCCCAGCTGCCAATGAAGACACTACTCTCATGCTGACAATACTGTTTACCAGCATGAAAGCAGTGCTGTGATTGGCCTGAGTGGGCTGGTTTAGCGCACCGCCATGGTTGGTGGTGGGGGCTCCGACTGAGACCCAGCACCAGGCCCCTTGTCCTTACTGCCTGCTGGTGCAGGCCACTTGCCCTTCCTGGCAGCAGCTGGGGATGGCTCCTTGCCCTCCCTTCCTGAAGCTGCGGCTGGCTCCTTGCCCTTCCTTCCTGCAGCTGAGGCTGGCTCCTTGCCCTTCCTTGAAGCACTTGGAGCAGGCACCCTTTCTTTCTGGCTGGCTGGTGGCTGGGATCCTTTCCCACCTGGAGTTGCTAGGGACACTTCTGTGCCCGTGGACTGGGTGGCTGAGGTGCTTGCCTGGGTTTTGACCACCCTGGCCCAACGTGAGGGACGGGGGGGAGGTGTAGGGAAGAGGTCAATGTTGGAGAGGAAAAGCTTCTTATGGACATTGTGGACATTGGGGCGGGAAGAGGGAGAAGGTTTGGGAGTGGAGGAAGAGGGAGTGGTTGTAAGAGGTCTCCGTCTGCTGTGTTCGGGTGCAGGTGCATGGGCCAGATGCTGTTGTGAGGTGGATGGCTGTTGGGTGTCTGAGTGCTTGCGTTTGTGTACTTTGGGAGGAGGGGGCTCAGACACAGTGGGAGAGGACACAGGGGGCGTGTGCATGGATGTGGGCGTGGTGACTGCCAGTGAGGGGTGTGTACTGATAGGTGTGCTTGTGATGGTGGTAATGGATGAGGATGTAGTGCATGCAGGTGTGAGTGGAGACGCTACTGGGAGGGAGGTGGACGGGGAGGAGGAGGGGGCCACAGTGGAGGCAGTGGATGTTGGTATGTCTGCATCTGGATGGTGTTTGTGTGAGTGCCTGTGGGATGAAGTGTGGTGCTTGTGTTTGCTATGTCTACTCATGTGTGGTGTCCTGTGTGCATGCTCGTCTGCCTGTGTGCTTGGGATAGGTTGGGGTTGAGGGGAATGGGATTGGGTGGAGGAGGTTGGAGTGGGGAGGGTGGAAACAGGGACAGTGGCTGCCATCAGAGAGGAGGCCAGAGCCTAGATTGATCTCTGTTGGGCCGGCAAGCCAGTGTGAATGCCCTCCAGATATGTATTGGTCTGTTGCATTTGGGCTGCCAGACCCTGGATGGAATTCACAATGGTTGACTGCCCTACAGAGATGGATCACAGGAGGTCAATAGCCTCCTCACTCAGGACAGCAGGGCTCACTGGGGCAGGGCCTGAGGTGCCTGGGGGGAAGGAGATGCCCACCCTCCTGGGTGAGCAGTCACGGCAATTCGCTGAGGAGCTGCTGTGAGGGCGGTGCTAGTACGGGGGTGGCGGCTGTACCTGTAGCTGGGGTGGGCACAGAGGTGTCCGCCACCACCGGGGAGCTTCCATCGGAGGAGGTATCCATGTCCGAACTGTCCCCTCTAGTCTCCGCCGTGGTGCTCCCCTCGCCCTCTGTCCTACTGGTGCCCTCACCGTCGGTGGATTGGGCCTCCTGGGTCCTGTGGGATGCAGCTCTCTCTGTCGCCTGTGCCTCTGCTCCTCCACCGGATGTTGCTAATCCATACAAGGACAGGGTGACAAAACAAAAAGGGGGGGAAGAGACAAAGGATACACTTGGTCAATGGCGGCACCAACACCACCGTTGGTGTACACAACACACAGGGAACATCCCTATGCACTGGGCAATGCACTACCAGTCACAATGCTAGTCACCAGCCCATGGATAGGGACAGCTAACGCCAATTGCAGCATACCTGAGATGCCTACTAGCTTGGTTGGAGGACCTTCAAATCAGAACCCTGCCCAACATGGGACCTACTCTGCAATGTCAGTCCTGGCCTATGGGCACCCACTACGCCCACCCCCCCACCCGGATACCACCCCACCAGGCGTAATTTGTAATGAAGTGCACTGTACTCGTCCCCTTGTTGCTGCTGTGATACCCCCAAGCGCCCATCCAGCTCTGGATAGGCCACCGCCAGTATGCGGGCCATCAGGGGGAGTCAGAGTTCGATGGGCACCCCTTCCTCGTTGGGAGGCCATCCCCAGCTGTGACTCCGCCGTCTGCCGCGCCCAGCGTCTCAGGTCCTCCCACCGTTTCTGACAGTGGGTGCTCCGCCTGCCATAGATCTGCATGTCCTTGGCGATGGCACACCATATACCCTTCTTTTGATGGGCGCTGACCTGCAGGGAAATACACACAGGGAAAAGTATTAGTCCGAACATCCTGCCTGTTACACTTATGGTCCACCGTGCCCCTTTACATTCCCATTAGCACAAACATGGCCCAGCATAGATGCTGCACGCTGCCCAGGGCCCATCCACCAAACCACCCCACACGAGGCCTTCACACACAGCACTCCATGCATTCATGGCCCATGCATCACACTCATGGTGTACTCACCTGTTGGTCTGGAAGTCCATACAGCAATCGGTACTGGGGTAGGACCACATCCACCAGTCTCTCCAACTCCGCCGAGGTGAAGGCAGGGGCCCTTTCCCCAGTCACACGAGCCATGGTCGGTTCCAGACACAGGTCACAGCAGCACATGCAGTGTAGGTCCTCTCCTGTTGAAGGTCAGGTAGTGAGTGAGTGAACAGATAGAAAATGGCGATCAGGTCCGCAGCGGTGCGTACCGTCACCATTGGCCACAGTACCCCATAGGGCCCAATGACAACCAATGAGGAGTTGCACAGCGGTTCTCGACCGCCTCCCGCAACGGCGCACAACATCAGCGGAATTACCACACTTCCAGCTGTCCCTCCATACTGGACAGGCGGACGCAGTTTCAGGGGGGGGGTGCAGGTCATGAATCCTAACTGCGTCACACTACACAAATTCACATTTTGGACCTATCACAAATAAATAATGTAACAATTACAATATGCATAGAACTGTAGTGGTTGCTATGTACAGATAATGACCAGCTGCTCACTCTTTTGCCACATAGATTGCAACTGCTGCGGATGAATAGGAGATGGAGACATCCCCCTGTGTACAGACTCCTGGTGGACTTGGCAACAATGCAGGACAGGCACATTATCCTCACCTATAGACTTCACAGGGCCACAATCACGAAGCTGTGTGCCCAATTGGAGCCTGACCAAATATCTGCTATCCGTCACTCCACTGGGATCCCCCCTCTTGTGCAAGTGCTACCTGTCCTCCGTTTCCTGGCAGCAGGTTCTTTCCAAGTGACAGTGGGCTTGGCAGCAGGAATGTCACAGCCAATATTCTCAATAGTGCTGACCAGTGTTGGCTGCCCTGATTAAACACATGTGCAGCTACATGGGTTTCCCCCAGGTGGAGGATTTGGCCACAGTGAAAGCTGACTTCTATGCAATGGGGCATATCCCCAACATCATTGGGGCAACTGATGGAACACATATTGCATTTGTCCCCCCCCCCCAGCAGAATGAACAGGTCTTCAGAAATCGAAAGAGTTTTCACTCCATGAATGTCCATATGGTGTGCCTGGCGGACCAGTACATTTCCCACGTCAATGATAAGTATCCTAGGTCTTTGCATGATGCCTTTTTCCTGAGGAATAGCAGCATCCCAAATGTGATGGCCCAACTCCAGAAGCACAGGGTGTTGCTAATAGGTGAGCCTTGGTTCCCACCCAGTGGATATTAGTGTATGGTTATGTTGTGGGCTCTAAGGGTGAGTGTGTGGCTAAAAGTTGTCCCTCGATATTTGCAGGTGAGTCTGGTTAACCCAATCTCTCATGGCTACTGACCCCTGTGAGGAATCCCAGGACAAGGGCAGAGGAATGTTACAATGAGGCACATGGGTGAAGAAGGAGGATTATCAATTTAATAGGTGGATCCCTGTGCTATTCACCCAAGAAGGTCTGCCAGATCATCATGGCATGCTGTACGTTGCACATCCTTGCCTTGCGCCTCCATGTGCCTTTTCTGCAGGAGGAGGAGGCTGGAGATGGCCGTGTGGCAGCAGTGGACCCTGTGGACAGTGAATATGAGGAGGCAGAGGATGAGGATGAGGACAACAGAAGTGCAGTCATTCTTCAATACTTCCAATGACACACAGGTAAGACTGTGTAACTTTACATTTCATTTACAGTTTGATGTGTAACATTGTCACTGGCAGGCTGTGAATTCCTACTTCTATGCCCACTCACTGTACCCTTTGGCATCTCTGTTTGCAGATGTTGGTGCCCCATTATTGCTTCTGGTGTGTTCAGTGCAGCCAACTATAGGTCTTTCCTAAACATTACTTTACAGTTGAATTGCAATGTTTGAACCTTGTTAAACGAATACATTTTGAAATGATTTGACATACACCATACTTGTATTTCTTCAAAGTGTGTTTATTGTAGTGCTCTGAAGAAGAGGGGGTAGTGCAATGGGCTGGGTTGATGATGGAGAAAAGTCCAGGGTAGAGTCCAGTCTATTTGTATCACAGGTGCAGTGTCCAAGGGGGCATAGGAAGGGGAGCAATGGCAGTTCAAGGTGGACAGGGTGACAGAGTGGGACACAAGGGTGACAATCAGTATGGTCTTATTTCCTGGAGGGGTCTTGGCAATAGTCTCTGGCTTCTGCCTGGATCGCAGGGACCGTTTGCAGGGTGGTTCACCTTCTGCTGGGGGAGGGGTGCTGGTGGCCTGCTGGTCCTGTGGCAGGTCCTCTTATCCACTAGCTGCAGCGGAGGTAGAGGGCTGTTCAGTAGTCAGACTAGTGTCAGGGGCCCGGTTGTGTGCCACTGCCTCCCTCATACTGTTGACCATGTCTGCCAGCACCCCTGCAATGGAGACCAGGATGGTGTTAATGGACTTCAAGTCCTCCCTGATGCCCAGGTACTGTCCCTCCTGCAGCTGCATGTTCTCCTGCATCTTGTCCAGAACCTGGCCCAGCGTATCCTGGGAATGTTGGTAGGCTCCCAGGCCTGTCCTCCCCCTGTCGCACACCAGTCCTCCCAGCTTCCCTGTTCTCCTGTGCCTCTGTCCCCTGAACCGTGTGCCTACTGCCACTGACCCCAGGTCCCTGATTGTCCTGGTTTTGTGGGGTGCCCTGGGGTCACTGTAGTGGTGGACACACTGCTGATTGATGTGTCCTGGGGACAGAGGTATGGGCCCGCTGGGTGGGTGCTGTGGTGGTGTTTCCTGAGGGGGGAGGCTCTGTGGTGGTGTGAGACTGTGGCTGGGTAACTGACTGTCTGGAGGTCCCTGATGGGCCAGGTTGGTCATCCAGATCCAGGCGAGCAGAACTGCTGTCATCACTGTGGGCCTCTTCTGTGGGGGGGACTGGATGTTGCTGGCACCTCTTCTCCTGTGACATTGGCTGGGATACCTGTGGGGATGTAAATGCAGTGTTATTGTTTCTGTGTGTGACATCTTGTGCATGGGTGGATTGCCCTCTATGGTTGTTATTGCCCTGACAGCTTTGCCTTGTGTGAGTTATTTGGTGGGCTAGCTGATTGTCTCTAGTGTGCATGCTTTAGTGATGGGTGTCCATGCAGGGCTGTGAGGGGTCTCTATGCATTGGTAGAGCATGCAGGGCTTGGCATTGGGATGGGTGAGATGTGATGGTGGGGTGTGTGGGAAGTGGTGGAGTGATGGGAGTGAGGGTGAGGGAGGGGGTATGTGATGGCATGCAGGTAGGGGGGTGATAGAAATGGAGAGTTGACTTACCAGAGTCCAGTCCTCCTGCTACTCCTGCCAGGCCCTCAGGATGCATGATTGCCGAGACTTGCTCCTCCCATGTTGTTAGTTGTGGGGGAGGAGGTGGGGCCCCACCGCCAGTCCTCAGTACAGCGACTTGGTATCTTGCTGCAATGGAACGTACCTTCCCCCATAGATCATTTCACCTCTTCCTGATATAATCCCTTGTTCTGGGGTGCTGTCCCTCGGCGTTTACCCTGTCCACGATTCTCTGCCATAGCTTCATCTTCCTAGCAATGGATATCTGCTGCACCTGTGATCCAAATAGCTGTGGCTCTACCTATATGATTTCCTCCACCATGGCCCTCAGCTCCTCCTCAGAGAATCTGGGGTGTTGTTGTGGTGCCATGAGTGTAGTGTAAGTGGTGTGTGTGAGGGTGTGTAGGGTGATGTGTTGGGGTGTGTGTTGTAAGGTGCGTGGGTGGTGTGAGGAGATGGTGGTGTGTGGGTCTGGTCTTGCAGTAGTCGTGATGTCAGTCTGTTGGCAATGGTTTGTAGTCGTAAAGGTTTGGGGGTACTGTGGGTGTGTGTTTTATAGTGGTGTGTGTGTGTGGTGTGTGTATGGGTGTCAGGTGTGTGTAGTTTGATTTGTCCAATGTTTGTTAGTGTGTGTGTATTTTGAGTGCGGCGGTATGTACCGCCAAAGGTTTACCACCATTGAATGTCTGCCGTGGTGATTTGTGGGTTATAATGTGGTGGGCGTTGTTCTCTTGGCGTAACGGTGTAGGTTTTGCTACCACCACTTTATCACTGACCATTAGGCTGGCGGATTTGTGTGTGTGTCTGACTAGTGACAGATTGGTGTGTGTGTTATAATATGGTTAGCGGATATCCGCGGCGGCAGCAGTATGTTGGCAGCAGTCAGCATGGTGGTAAGTGGGATTTACCGCCAATGTCATAATGAGGGCCATAATGTTTTCCTTATATAAATGTATCTGCTTATAATAGGAAGCATAGTTCAATCTATATTGACATTTTCCATAGTCATGCTGCACACCACAAGTTTTCGTGTATGCTCCGTTTTCAACTTTTTCTTAAGCTTGTGAAGCAAAGTTGGAAAGAACTGCCTCCTTGATTGGTCATTTGAAATGAGAGATGTAAAATGGTACGCATATGTATACCCCACAAAGAAGAAGGGACGAATTTTAAGGGTCAAAATGAAAATAGACCACAATTACTGAATATTTGATAGATAGGCTAGAATTTCAGCCATTCTGCTATGGCAGCGATAAAAGGGTAGGTCCCACCTTTCAGCCATACCATCAATCAACTCAATAAAAAGGAAAGCAAAACTGTAAGCTAGAGCTGAGGAGACAGTATCACTGAGAAGCCTTCAGGGATCAAGGGGAAATGGTAAAAATACCCTCAATTACATTGAAATGCTAACAGTTTGCAAACTGTTCAGAGATCTTCAAACATTATTTTACAGTTTTGACTGAACACAAGCAACCAATTCATCTACAAAAAAAATCAAATACCCTCTGGGGTTGTTCGATACTTTGATTGCCCACCTGATGATCATCATGGCATCAAGCACTGATCTTTAAGGGTCTTGTATGTTCTGTTCTGCATCTCCTATTATTGTGCAGATATTTGCTTTTGGACATCCTTTAAAGGCATTATACCTTTCTCCTCCAAACTGTACACTGTCTTTTGTAGGTAGCACATTTTCATTGAAATGCACAGACATAAGGTTTTACTGATAAAACTCTATGGCGTATGGCACTCAAATAATCATTTGTGAAACTGGGTGTAAATGGTTTTTTCTGTGAATATTTATAATTTGTGCATCACCAATTAAAGTGGGTGTATTTGTTTTAACCCTAATAAAATCTCTGTTTCCATTCCATCACAAGGTAGTTAGGGCAGAAACAATTTTTGAGTTATTTTGGGTCAAATATGTCTATGGAATGCTCCAGATGCCACGACCAGTCTGCGAATGTAATGGTGACCACTGAAGGCACAAATAAGCTAAATGCAACCTCCCCCTCCTCCCCACCAGGCCCAAGCAGTGACTAACCAACACTAGAGTTCTCAGTAAAATCATCGGTTCCGGGCATTCGGACATCACCAGTCACCAATCCTCAGACACAGGGAGACTGTGGGCTGTAGTCACATTCCTCTTTGCAAGTGCAGCATGCCTGTCCATGGCATGAGACATGGAAGCCTACTCTAGCACTAGAGTTAACTCCTACAATGTCTCACCAGTCGGGAGTGACAATGGTTAACTGTCACACTTACTTCTTGTCTGCTCAGGGTCTGCTCCTGAAACATCTTATTTGTTGGTCTAGACTCCCAGGCACTAAAGGTATTGCAGTTCTTCTCTAGGCAGTCTTTCTCACGAACAACTACTCACCACTCTCGTTCTCAGCAGGCAAGGCAAGCTATGTACAAAATAAGACCTACAGTTCTCCTCCAGGGATACATGCACACTTCCAGATGATGGGGATTTCCCCTGACCACTGGAAGACTGACTGACAGTGACACAAGCTCTGGATCACAAACATTTCCTTACAATCTATGGATTGCAACCTCTTGAGTCAGGGAGAGGTTCTGGAACAACTTCAAAAGGTTTTCAAACCTTGTTGTCATTTTGCAGAAATGGATGTTGATTCCACTATCACTATTTTGTAACAGGTTTGAGGTGGTTCAATAAGATAGCATTCCCTCCTTTCAAGAGCAGACACAGTGTTCATTCTCAGGTGATGGTTCCATTGTAGGGAGTGATGACGGGTGTCTCCAAGTGCAGCACCTAAAATGGGAGCACAATCAGGAGTGAAGACTTTGCACCCAGCAGCCATCCTCCTTTTGGGAGAAGCACGTCTGGGAGAGAGAAAAGGCTGGCAATGACAGAACGTTTCCCACTGCACTACAAAGGAGATCCCTGTCCCCGTCTTTCCATGACCCCATCTAATCCAATCGTGCTCGTGAAGGAATAATCCAACAGACCTTAACTGAAAGGTCAGTCTTCCATTTCTAAAGGCAGCCCTCTTTCCGTCTCCCTCACCTAAATGCACTGTGCTAGTCTGGAGGTTGTGACTCAGCACCCATGGTGTGCCATGCTTTACCAGAGGCTGCCCAAAATGGATACTATAGTCTCATACCACTCACTCATCTGCCACGTAGCTTCTTGTTGAAAGTCTCTGGCCCGCTGCATGGAGCAGGGGAAGGTTTATGTAACGTGTGGCCCCACATCATATTTTAAAGCTCTGTGACTCTTTTGTAATTAGGGAAATCTAGGCATATGCAGAAAGCAGTGTTTGATACAATTACAACTAATAATTCGACCCCAATGGGATTGGTTATACGGAAACACCATATAATCACAAAGGAAGATGAGGAAATAGCAAATGAAATAGGCTAACACAAAAAACGAATAGAACATATTTTCGGTATCAAACAATAAAGACCATGATTCTTGGGGGTACTTTAAAGATATGCCTACTTTTGACCTTGAGAATAGTAGAATCTAATTCATAGAACTCACAGATCAATGTCCATCACTGATGGTAGGGCTGCATTAGCCCACTATTGTGCTATACATTGTTGAGCTATTAAATACAAAGAACTCCTAGGTATCGTTTGGCCACAGTCATTTTGGTGCCAAGCATTATATTCTGGGCAGACAGCATAACAACAATATTGAGTATCTCAGATATAAATTTTACAGCATCTGTCCAATATGTGTACAAAAGTGAGCAAGCAACAAACATATGTGTAAGATCTGCCCCACCCATGCCACATCTAGGACAGTTAGAATTTCTGTTTATTTCTATTTAGACATTTTCTCTGGGGTGTAATACAACATACTAACTGTTTTAAAATGTTGCAATTTGAGTGGAGCCGAGAAATGTTTTGTAACTGGCCGGGTGAAGGCATCCTCGATTTTCTTTAAATTTATTGTCAGCTCTAGCTTAGCTAACCATCTTTTGTATAGAGCTATGAAGTCACCCTCCTTGTGTCTAGTCATAGCAATATAAAACTCTTTAATAATTTTATATTTTCCAAAATATATTACGTTTGGAAAATTCAATTAGATCAAGGCACTAAGGGCCTGAGTTATGAAACGTTAGCACTGCCTTTACGTCATTATTTGATGCAAAAGCAGCGCAAACTATAGTGTAATTATATTTTGTAAGTTTGCGCCGCTTTTGCGTCAAAAATAATGCTTTTGTAAGTATTTAAAATATTGAGGGTGATTAAATTCAAGATGTAAATCCGAGAAAACTCCGAAATACTTGACCAGAGGAGGTGCCCTACTGTGGTAAGATTATTTCAGTACCAGTTGTGGAGAATGGTTTCATCCGAACCCAGAGAGAAGGCAGCACACCCCAATAGTGAGAAATAGAATTTAATGGTGGCAATTTTAAAAGTGTCACACCATTTTCCTCCAATGTTCCTACCTAGTCTTGAAATTTACCCAGTTTGAAGTAGTTATTCCAAGAATAATATATGCTAGAATCTATGCCATGGGCAAGTACATATATTGGCTGGAGCTAGTATGTCTCTTTCTCAGTTAAGAGACAGCATATGTGCTGTTCCATAGCCATCCAAAAGTAGGTTTTGAAGTCAGGTAATGACCATCCACCCTTATGCTGAGGTAGTATGTTAAATGTTATTGTCACTTGCAGCTTTATTCTGGTGTAAGTTAGCACAACACTAGTTTTGATACTTATATAAGGAGCACTTTGGCAGAACTCTATTAGTGTGTTACATGCCTTATGTCACTGGTTGGTGCACTAGCCATCACAATTTAGTCTCATTTTAGAGACTCCCACACTGGGTGTATCTGGGTTCCCCTGTCACATTTTTGAAATTATGAAGTTGGAGCATTTTGGTTCTTATTTCATGTTATGTGCTTATAATTTGTAGCCCTGAAGAAGTCGTTCGGGAATTTAAAAGGAGACTTCCCTTGACGAAACACGTGTTGGCTGAAAGCTTGTCATCAGGCTGCAATAATTACACCAAAACATAATGACAGCACCACGGAAAGATTTTCAGTTGCTGTATTTTTCAATGGTTGTCTGATTTAATTTAGCTGTGAATTGTACTACTAGGCTATAGTTGTATTACAACGGTTAGATATCTGTCTAACATGATGAATCCAACTTTAATTACATTTTGATTGTGTTTTCTCCGACAATTATTTTCAAGTATTTTTCTGTGATGAGAGAGATGCCACACATTGTTTTTTCTGTTAAATGTTATTGACCTTCTAGCTCTTTTATAACTCCATATAAAACTACCAATAGCTGAGTCTACCCATTTGAAGAAGAAGCTTGGAACCCTTAAAGGGATTGCACGAAACAAAATATAAAAAATTAGGGAGAAAATTCATTTTGACTGAATTACAGCATCCACTAATAATCAATGGCAGCAGATGCCAGTGGCGCATTTTAGCAATACTTTTAGCGATCCTCCTAGTTTAAGAGAATAATATGTCCCACACAACTTGTTATCTTAATTCCTAAACCTATAGCGACTTGCAGCATACGTTTACCTGTGTGATCCGTCTTGTAGTTAACAGGTGTTTGGGTTTTATGAGCATATCATTTATACCCAAAGATAGCGCCAAATTTGGCAGCCTCAGCCTTTATACGTAGTATGCAGGTAAGGACGCTCATAAAATAGACAGCCACGTCACCAGCATATCCGGTGATTTTTACTTCGATCCCATTTATTCTATTGCGATTATATGTTTGCAATGTCAAATGTAGAGTTAGTAAGGTTTTAAATAAATGGCAAACAACAAAGGGGACATCGGACTTCCCTGATGTGTCCCTCTGGTAATTGTAAAGAATTCTGAAATCTGCCCAGCAAATACTCTTTTTATTAACTGCCTGTTCCTAAAGAGCCTTAACTCAATGAAGGAATCTTTTGCTAATATGAATACGATTTAAGACGGACCAGAGAAAAAGTCATGAACCTCTAATGCCATTTCAGTCAGACTCCACAAGGGTCATACCAGCAGGCTTATGTAGAGTATTTAGCACCATCAAGAAGAATAAATAGCCATATTTGTATGCACGCACAGTAGTATCACACCTGGGAATATGTCCATGCTGATATCAAAAAAATGCAGAAAATGTCTCCTGAAGATGAGGAGTATGCGGACGTAGCTCCCAGAGGCAGATATGTGCAAGGCGCTCAGTTTCGGCAGACATTGAAACATATATGAGAGAAATGTTGGAGTTCCAAGAGAAGCAACGGGTGGAGGAAGAATTCCTCTCACAATACAGGACAGGACCACAGTGACTGATGACTTACCCCTTCATGAAGTGATCGAAGGTATTTTTTTAAAGAATGGAAGGACATTGATAAGTCCAGTTTTCCACGCTTCCTAAAAAAGAGATATTTGCTTCAGTCATTTGAGGAGAAGTTCCCACATCAGCTTAAAGTTAATTCAGTTTTGTTATTTTGGTTTCCTCTTCATCTTTGGCCTCTGAAGAGGCATATTTGACAGAGACCGTTGATAGAGGTCATGTGCTGCTTTTCATTTTTTGAATGGACTGCTACCTATGCAGCATATTGTTCTCAAACATTGCTAAAGGATTTCCAGCTTTTGTTTCATGCCCTTCAAGAGCAGAAGGACACTACTGACATCCTAGCAAATATGAACATTTTGGCTCAGTTTTTGTCAGGCGCCTTATTTGATTTTCTATGGTCTGCTACTGCGGCCGGAGCCTCCATTGCTGCTCGTCACCATCTGTGGCTCAAATTATGGAAACTGGACCAATCCCGAAAAGTGCTTATCCTGCGGCTTCCTTTTACAGGAGATAAATTGTTTTCCTATCAACTGGAGGCTTTGGTAAAGAAGGCTGCTAAGGAGAAAAAGGTTCTTCAGCCTTTTCGTTCTTACCAAGGGAACAAATATTTTATTTATAAGAAATACAACCAGGCTCCTCGAAGTAAAGAGCCCATTCATGGCCAGTCTCAAGGTATGGGATCCGTGGCGGGGGGCAAATTCCGACTACAGCTGTAGTCCTAATAGCAGCTCCAGGCAAACAAATGACAATCAATCCAGTATGGCAGGAGAAAGAATAGCCTTCTTTTTTCTAAATCGGCAAGCCATACTTTCAGACATATGAGTGCTCAACATTGTCAAGGATGGCTATCAAATTGTTTTTCACACTCCACATGCAGAACCATTCTTTGTTCAGACCCAATTGCTAAAGACACGTGTGAAGCTTCGGGCCATTCTTCTAGGGGTACAGAACCTGCTTCAGAAGGGAGCAATTATTCCAGTCTCCCCCCGCCACCAACATCAGCAAGGGTTTTTAATTCCACTATCTTTTTGGTGATGAAAATGGACAGAACTTTCCGACCCATTCTAGATTTGAAAAAACTCAATGCTTTTGTACAGTACCTTACATTCAAAATGGTGACACTGTATAGGATCATCCCAGCTATCTCTCAAGGGGATTGGACAGCAACCATAGACTTACAGGCACCTTTTTCACATCCCTGTTCATCCAAGCTCTCAGAAGTACCTTCATTTCACGGTGGCTCATGATCATTTTCAGTTCAGAGTGCTTACTTTCGGCCTGTCCTCCTCCTCAAGAATCTTCACAAAGGTACTTGCTTCGGTGGTCGCTCACTTGCATTTGCTTGGGGTTCAATTGTTTCCTTATTTAGATGATTGGTTGATTGTGGCATCATCTTTTCCCACAGTCCAAAAAGACGTTCAACAGACCATTCAATTGCTGTCAACTCTGAGACTGCTTTTGAACCAGGAGAAATCAAATTCACTCCCTGCATGTCCGAGACCGTTCATCTGGCTTTGTTTGATTTGGAGAAGGTAAGGGTTTTCCTACCAGAAGACAGGATGGAGACTCTCTAGTCTAAACTCCATCACTTTTTGCAGCAGACAACAGCTACTCCCAGGCAATGGCTATAACTCCAGGGTCTCATGTCAGTTTGTACTGCAGTTGTTGCTTGGTCGCATCTCTACCCCAAGCCATTGATCCAGCATGTTCTAGGTTACTGGTCTCCTGCTTCCCTAGATTACACTGTTCAGATCTCGGTTACTCAAGACATCATTCTAGATCTTCAGTTGTGGCTGTCCCCACAGAACCTTCTGCAAGGGACTCACATGTCAGATTCCCTCCCCCTGATCATTATAACAGGTGGCAGTCAATGGGGTAGGGGCGACTCTGGGTTCTCAGGTGGTACAAAGAAAAGAGAGCCTCAATTCCTCTAACTGGAGGGAGTTAGCTACAATAGGGAGAGCGTTGTTGGCCTTGCCGAGTGTCCTACTGAGACAACCTGTCTTA
Organism: Pleurodeles waltl; assembly: GCF_031143425.1. Taxonomy (NCBI): domain Eukaryota; kingdom Metazoa; phylum Chordata; class Amphibia; order Caudata; family Salamandridae; genus Pleurodeles; species Pleurodeles waltl. The sequence goes on along the minus strand of NC_090444.1, from coordinate 1,094,818,629 downwards.
GGTCGGTCAATCAGGTGGCACAGGCATACATAAACGGACGGGGGAGGACAAGGTTTCTGGTTCTTGCCTCTGTGGCTCATTAAATCCTGACTTGGGCAGAGGAAAATATGTACTTGATTGAAGCAGGGTACATTCCGGGGTCATCCAATGCCCAGATGGACTATCTCAGCGACACTATTCCATCCTCCAAAGAATGCCATTTCTCTCCTCAGACTTTCTGACTGGTGACGAAGTAGTTTGGTCCTCCTGTTCTGGATCTCTTTGCATCCCCAACGAATGCTCTCCTCACTCTCATCTGCATAGAGACTCGGTGTCCTCAGGCTTGGGGCACAAATACTATGAGTCTCCCATGGCCACAGGAACTGCTGTACTCCTTTCCTCCTTTCCCCTCTTCCAGGGGCTGCTTAAGAGGATTAGAAAGGAGACAGTCACGGTTCTTCTTGCGGCCCCCTTCTGGCCATGATGCCTATGGTTTTCAGTTCTGATGCAGCAGGCTCTAGGCCTTGTCTACTCCTTTCTTTCTCTATAAGTCCTCTTAGACTCCCGGATCTTACGTAAACTCAAATCCATCAGATTTGTTTGACAACTTGGAAGTTGAGAGGTCTGGGCTGCAAGACCTAGGTTGCTTGAGAGCAGTTGCTTGTGATAGCAGGTCAATCTTATGCAAAGCAATGGAAACATTTTTCTTCATGGTGCTCAGTTATGGATCTTGATCCAGTGTCCGGGGATCCTTTTAGGATCTTGGACTTTCTAAGGGATGTGTTTTCTAAAGGCCTGCCTCCTTCCACATTGACGTCCCAGTAGGCAGCCATTAAATCTTGAGGAGAGTCTAGAGGAAATCCCGTAGCTATTTTCCCTCGAGTTCAGAAACTTCTTAAATGTTTCAGAATAAAAGCACCTGTCAAATCCCCTCCTCTGCCTTCCTGGGATCTTTCGGTGGTTTCGGAGGGATTACCGAGGGAAACCTTTGAGCCATTAGGACTGCCTTGGTTATCTGCTAAGGCAGCTTTTTTGTTGGTTATTAGTTTGGCTAGGAGGTTGGGTGAGTTGTCAGCCCTTATCATTACTTACCCATATTTAAGGTTATTTAAGGTTCTTTCCGGATAAAGTTTTTTTGCATTAGAATCCAGCTTTTAAGCCAAAACTCCTGCCATGTTTTCATAAAGATCAGAAGATAATTCTTCCAGTCCTCACTTCTGATCAGGATGTTCTATCTTCTGTGGATGTGAAGCAGGCATTGCTTACTTATCTGGATAAGACTAAGTCTTTCAGGTCCTCTCTATCTCTTTTTGTCTTTTATGGGTTGGCTTCCAAGGTAAAGAAAGCTTCTTCCCCTACCTAGAGTAGGTGGGTTCTTCAGGCCATAAATAAGGCCAATGGCACTCTGGGTCTACCGTTATATGGAAGATTTTGGCCAGGTCTACTACAGCAGTAGGTGGATGCTTCTGACCATACCTAAGGCCTATGGCTTTCTGGCCATAACTAAGGCCTATAGTACTCTGGCCATAACCAAGGCCTGTGGCACTCTGGGTCTTCTATTATATGGAAAGGTTTTTGCCAGGTCTATTAGAGCAGTTGCAGCCTCCTGTGGGGAGGCAAGGGGTGTTTCCCTGTAGGAAATTTGCTGAGCTGCTACCTGGCTATGCCCCATATATTTCTCTCTCACTATATGTTGGACATGTTTTCTTCAGACACAGATAATTTTATTTTTTCTATGCTTAAGTCAGCTTTGCATTGACTCTGTAAATAAATGTCTATATTTTTGCATAATATAATTGTGTCTGTTGTTCGTTGCTTCAGCAAATCCTCATAGGTTATGGCTACGATGAGGAGGACATATATGGGGTGACGAACAGATTACTTACCAGTGATCTTCATTACCCTTATGATAGTCCTCCTCGCCATAGCAGCTTCCTGCTATGAGTTCTCACCTATAATAGCAAAGAAGGAACAAGTGTCTGAGAGTTTGTCTAGATACTAGGGCTATCAATGGGGCTCTGCTAAAAGATCCATAGGCTGCCTCTACTGTGGGTGAGCGAGCAAGCCTATCTCTTTCCCTGGGACACTTTTATACATTTTTACATCGTAGCAAAAGTTACCAATTACACAGATAAAATTCTTCTTCTAACCAATGAGAGAGTGGAATATTATGTGAACAGGACAGTTTCCATGGACATTGTAAGTTTTAACTTAGAACATTTTAAACACACAATAACTTTAACTAAACTTTTAACCAGCATCAACTTTAGATACTGTTCCCATCTTAATGAATCTAAGAGAGAAAGAACAGTCATGTAAATTTTAGGTAAAAGCACATTTCATCATTTCCATTCTCACACATCCTCTCACCAAAACTGTATTCATAAAGAAACACATTTAGGGCCTGATTACGACCTTGGCAGATGGGATACTCCGCCACAAATGTGACAGATATCTTGCCGCTGTTTTACAGGTTCCATAGGATATAATGGAACTTGTAATATGGCAGACGGGATATCCGTCATGTTTGTGATGGAGTATCCCATCTGCCAAGGTGGTAATCAGGCCCATAATATTAATTTAGCATAGCAGCAATTATTTTACTGGTCAAGCGGTTAGAAGACAAGGAAAGCAATATTATTCTTTTATTAGCATAGGACATTTGTGTCATGAAATGTTTTGCGAATGACCACAACCGGGGCTGAAATAAACAATCTAGATGAACTGTAGCAGTTAGAAATTTTCTAGCGTTAACGGTTCCAATCAAGTGCATGTTGCGCAGACCTTTGAAAATAAAATTCTTGTTTACATGCAGCATTTAGTTAGGCCTATAATTCTCCCCCTACTGCCTTTAACCAATTTCCTATGGTAGAAAATCTTTTAGTAAAGCTCTATACTATGATAGTGGTTTCTGCATGTTATAGATCAGTGGATTACAACCTTTTGACTTCTGTGGACACACACTTTATCATTACTGGAGCCTGGGGACCCCAACTGAATCATTATTGGAATCCGGGGACCCCCCAATTAGTCATTACTGAAAGGTGGGGACCTAATCTGTTAATATTATTGAATTTTCTATGCAGTCACGGACCCCCTGAGGAGGCTTTGTGGACCCCCAGGGGTCCCTGGACCACAGGGTGGGAACCACTGTTCTACAACAATCTTCAGATCAGAAATATTCTTTGCATAATATATAATCTTCTTGTTTTCATCGGGTATAGATTTGCAACAATTTTTGATCTCCAGAATCTTGCAGACTAAGCTCTTTTCTGCCAATAAAATATCTAAAGCATAGCGATTTTCAAAGGCCATATACCTAATTGCTACAAACTCTGTGTTTTCTACTAATAAAGCGCCAGAAGTACTAGCTGCCAATCTGTCTACTACTGTTGAAAGCTTTCTGATCTTCTCATCATTCAGTACTACTACCATAGCAGGTAGAATTGCTCCAAATATGTCTCCCACTAATTGTGTTCCCTCATTTACCCTGTGTGACTATCTAATTTGTGGTGTCATTGCTAATGCATCTAAACTCTGTATGTGGTACATCTTTGGAAAAAGCAAGCCTAAATAACATAATACCATCCCAGTCAGCAGGTAATCTGAAGTCAGCATTCTCTCTACAGGTAAAATAAACCCCAGGTATAGTTGAATCATCCTGTTGTAAAATCAGCCTTATTCCTCCAGAGAATTCAAAAATATGTTCACAGTTACTATTCCCTACTGGTGTCTTTCTTCTACTGATTCTTCTTTTCAACAAATATAATTTCTCTTTGTGGCTCTTATCTAATTTTAATCCAGGATCAGACATCTCCTTTCTAAACTCATCTTATTTTCTCCATATATTCTTTTAAACATCTGCGTTCATATATGCATTTCTTGCAAACGGTTCATTCCTCTCTTCTAACATTCACAAAAGCTTTTTCTAGAGGATTCATTAAGCATGTCAAGTTATTTTTATGAGCCTTCACAGTATTGACAGGAATAAATGGCCTAAATTAATGCCATGCAGTCTCCATCTCTCTAGTTTGTGAAGGCAAATTCATACTCTTCATTAGTGGGACCTTTGAAAGAACTGTGTCAAAGTTTGAATAGTAGCACACAAAATGTCTTTGTCTATACACTAAAAAAAAATATATACTACATGAGATAGCACAGGAAAAGCGAATGTGGAGGCTGCCTGTTCATCGGCTGAAGAAGGCATGTGCGCACATACAAAGCAATGCTTTGCATTATTTGGGTCAAGTGTATTCTTGTGTTAGTCTACACTAAACATGTGTTGAGTAATCTTCATTTATGTAATCTACTAATGATGACTTAAACTAATCTTCATTAGTATCTGGCCTAAGTGTTGCATTAATGTATTCCACTACAGATTTCTCTATGTCAGGTGTAAAGTGTATGGCTAATACTATTGGCACGCCGACTAAAATTATAAGTGTGAATAAAATCCTTATAACATCTGTTTCTATTCAAGGTACACATGTTTTTCTACAGTCAGTTCTTTTATCAGCAAGCATGTGTTACAGCAGAACTGTTGAACTTTGATTCATTTCTTCTTAAGTTCGCTTTGTTCAGGTTTATTTACAGCAAACTTTGTATAGTCTTCCTTAACCCTACTATTGTTCATCAAAATTGTTATCCCTACTCTTCTACTGCTCTCTCTATCCTGGGGAACTCTTCTTATCTTCCTTTTAAAAATTTGGATTAGTCCTTTATTAATTGCAAAATTCATAAAATGCATTTGTCTAGTTTTTCGTTCTTAAGTCTCAATGTTGTCTTTGGCCAAATTTCTGTTCTTTTACTCTCAAAGAGGTTCAGACAGTTCTTTATTCCAATCAAGCAGATCTGAAATTAGAATGTTCAAGACTTGGTTCACATAATATCTCCATTCAGGTGCTGAATATTTTCAACAAGGTACTCTTCCTCTCCTAGATCTTCTGAGGGTTTGTTGTTGTCCTCCTATGTCACTTATTCCACTTGATTCTCCTTTTTCCTTGATTGTTGGTGGTATGGACTTAACTGACACAGTTGACTTTATCTTCTTTTGATTGTATGCTTTTGCCCATTCAGCATTATGAACAACATTTCTTGTCCTTAATCCAGAATTTGTACCTTCTTCTGGATCGTCTCATTCCTCCTTCTATGCCAAGAGCTCCAATGCCATTTTGTGAGATGTCTGACAATTGGACTTCTTTGCCTATCTGCCAATCTTCACCCCTTTCTTCTTCTTGGCTTTGATCACAAATGTTTCTTCTCTGAGTCTAGGTATGTACAACTTGAGGTAGTGCATTAACCAGTGTTCTTGGTTCATAGAACACTATTTCGTCATAAGGATCTCTTGTTCTCTGGGTATGTGATGCATGCACCCAGTTTGGAACTCCAGCACACTTAAACGCTGTATTCGTGATCAAAATGACTTCATAGGGGCCTTTCGATCTTGGCTCCTGACAGGAATTGGAATTTCTCACCTGTTTCTTAATTACCACCCGGTCTCCTGGATTGAGGTCATAACATCAGCGTCAACCTGTTGAGAGACAGAACACACCACATCAATCCTTTGCAGTAATCAACTACTATGTCATCTGTTATGTTCACAAGTGTATTTGCAGGAACAGTGGGTATTCACATTGCTCTGCACATCAGCAATTCATGGGGTGATAAAACAGTTTTTCTGTCAGTGTACTTCCCAGACTCATCAATACCAAGGGTAAAGCTTCAGGCCATTTTAGTGAAGTAGATGCAGAGACTTTTGCTATTCTTGATTTAATGGTGCCATTTACTTGTTCCACAGTGTCTGAGGCTTCAGATTGGTAACTGCATTGAAGCTTCTGTTCAACTTGTAATGCTGCACACAATATTTTTATAATCTCACTAATAAAGTTAGTACCTTGAGCTGACTCTAGAGAAACGGGTATACTGTACCCAGGTACTAGCTGCCTCAACAGTAACTTTGCTACAGTGAGACTATCATTTCTCCTTGTTGGGTAGGCTTTCACCTATCTTGAGAAAATGCACACCATAACCAGGACATATCTCAGCGAGTTACAAACAAGCATCTCAATAAAGACCATCTGCATCCACTTAAAGGGACCACCCGATCTCCCTATGTGACTCAGTGTGATTTGTGCTCATTTGCCTACATTCATCTGTTGACAGGTCACACATCAAAGACACAATTCTTCTGCATGTCTTCTAAATCTGGGATTAAGCCAATGTTGCTTAAAGGAACTTACCATTGCATCCCTCCCTAGATGTGTAGGTCCAGGAAAATGTGTTGTCATTAGAGATAGTAAACTATCTGGTAGTACTGGTCTTCCAACTACTGAAAGCCAAATGTCATTCTAATCTTTCCCACATCCTGCTCTAATCTAACTTTGTTTTTCTGCTTTAGACACATTTTCTTGCATGAATTTCTATACGTCCCACTTTTTTGTTATTTTCATCAGCAGAGAGAAGATATTTCCTTCTGAGATCCACTTGTGAATGCTCCATTAAATGTACAGGCTACAATTGCACAATACTGTGCCACTGGAGTTGCAGAGCTTCCAATAGATTTCTCACCTGTTCCACATTTCTTGTAGGTGAGCCAGGTGAGATCATGAAACCTCTCTGTGACCATAACTGTCCAAAGTCATAGACCACACCAAAGCCAAACTGACTATTTGAGATGTCAAGCTGCAAGCTCTAGCAAGAGCGATAAATTCTGCAACTTGTGCTGAAGAGACTGCTTGAAGCCATGAAGGTCTGTTATTTCTTGGATTTTACAGACAGCATAAACTGCACTCAAGGATCCTTTGTTTGTTCTCAATCATGAGCCATCCACATTAGGATATAATTAGGGCTTATCAATAGCTCATTCTTTACGTCGGGTCTTGGCTTGATGCATAAATCCGTGACATCAAGACAGTCATGTTCAAATTCATTGGACACATCATTTTCAGGTAGGGGCATTAAAGTGCTCGGACTGAAAATTTGGCACCTGTTCAACACAATGTTACTAGCAGCAAGAATCTTCTGCTCATATTTTGTCAATTGTGTGTAGGTCTTGTGCTGGGTTTTAGTTCTGGTAAGCAGAATCTCCACTGAATGAGGGACCATTACAATCAAGAGATGTCTCATTACTATGTTATCACACCTCTCTAAACTCTCACTCACTGCAGCTACTGCTTTAAGACACCAAGGTAAAGCAGAGGCCACAAGATCAAGGTAACGGAGAAGTATGTAATTGGCTTTTTAGCATCTCTGAATCCGTGTAAGCACTGAGAGAGTGCATCCCTCTCTCTCACTGCAAAACAAAATGAAATTCTTGGTATATCAGGCATTCCTAGTTCTGGGGCATGACAGAGACTTTTTCTCAGCTCTAGGAAAGCTTTCATGCATTTGTTGTCCCATACAATTGAATCTGGCACATCTCTGTGTGTCAACCTAAGTAAAGGCTTTGCCACCATGGAAAAGTTGGGTATCCACAGTCTACAGTAGCCAACCATTCCAAAAAACATCCTGACTTCTTTCTGTGTTTTTGGAGGTCCCATTTGCAAGATCACTTCAACTCTCTCTCTCTTGACACTTTGCTTGTTCCTTTCTCTATGGTATGTCTCAAATATTGAACTTCTTTTTGACATTACTGCAATTTGTTTGGATATCATTTATGTCCATTTTCTGCCAAATGATTCAACAATGCAATAGGGTCTATTTGCTAGATTCTCTTTTTTATGATGCTGCTAGCAAATCATCAATATACTGCACTAGGACTGAATTGCAGGGCATTATCAGTGTTTCTAGAGTCTTTTTCAAGATGTGTTTGAAGATAGATAGGCTCTCAGTAGAGCCTTCTGGGACTTGACACCATGCTAATACTTTCTCTCCAAACATGAAGGAAAAGAGGTACTGACTGTCTTCTTGTAATGGTATCGAGAAGGAAGCTTGGCAGAGATCAACTATGGTAAACCATTCTGCTGTACATGGAATCTGGTAAAATATGGTGGCTGAATTCGGTACCACAAGACAATATGGGATTACAATATCATTCACCTTTTTCAACTCCTGAAATATCCTATACTTTCCATTTGGTTTCCGTAATCCCATAATTGGTGGTATTACCTCCTTTAGAATTCCTTTCTGTAACATGTCCTCAATTATTGGTGTTATTCCTGCTATTACTTCAGGAGTCATTTGGTAAGGTGGTGTTCTGGGAAAAAACGCATTTGGCATGATATTTGTTCTGACTGGTTTTACGTCTTTGATTAATCCTATCTCCTTTCCAGACAAATCCCATACTTTTGGATTCACTGTCTCTTTTAAATCTAAAGGTACATTTTTCATTGTCATCATTAGATAGATCCCTACTGCTTGTTGTTGAGCTGTTTTAAAACCAACATCCTCATCACACGTCTCAAATTTGAGTCTATGAGGTATACAGTAGATGGTGCAATTTAACTTGCACAGCAAATCCCTTGATAAAAGATTTACAGCACTTGAATCACAAACAACTAACATGATTTTCTTCAAAGAAACCTATTTGTACGGGAACTTCTTTTGAAATTGGATTTGTAATCTGTTTATTTGCAACTCTTCAAACGTGGATCTTCTTTCCCAATAAGGGGAGGTCTGGGACTTTCACTTTTCTAACAGAACATGACCTTTGAAGCCATTCACCTCACCATCAACAAATGACCCACTCTGTTCTACCTCTAAGACTGCAGCAAGTACGCAATCTGCCTCCCCTTTTCCCACAAACAACTAATTCTGAAATTCTCTCTGTGCCAACCTTTTTTGTACCAACATAAACTTCTCTTTTATTTCTTGCTCATCCCTGAAATACTGTGCATATTTCAGAACTTCGTCCGAGGATTTAGTCTTCCGACATATCACATTCTGCTGTAAATGATGACTCATTTCAGGTCTCAATCCTAACACAAACTGTGAAATAAAGAATCCCATACCTGTAGGGTCAAGATGAGTTTGACCCGTATGCTGCTGAAATGCCTTCAACAATCTATCATAATAATCATATACAGACTCCTTCACATCTTGCTGAAGTCGATTCAACCTCACATAATCCAAATCCTTTGGAGGAACTCTGCCTTTCAGAAACCTAATCACCTCATTATACTTTGTCATACTGTTGGAGATGGTGCCTGAGAAATAGGATCTCTTGCCGGGTGGCATTTGGCCACTGAACACCTTTCTATCCACAAATCATTTGGAAAAAGACTATCTAAGAAGGTTTCCAACATTTTTTAAATCTAAACAAACCTCTCAACCTGTGTACCACTGCACTGGATTCTCTCTAAGCTAAGAACAAATTATTTGTAAATGATGCAAGGTCTCCTCTACTCCAAGGTACATCAACATAACCTCCACCTGGTACTTCCCTCAATGGGTAAGCAGCAGTTCCCTCATCCCCCTTAGAATCTGCAGTTTGTTTTATTTTTCCTTCAGCTACTTTTGTCAGTTTCTTTTTCTTTTCATGTTTCTGTGACCATTTACTTTCTAAGTTATCAAATTCACCCTATCTGCATGCACATTTTATTAATTTAGTGAGGTGAATTTGCAGTCCTCAAGAATGCATGTTTTCGATTGACTCATCATCCAGTTGTACCCTAAAACTTCTCTGCAATGGGACACTTTTTGAAATATCAATATATTTATTTGCCATTTCAGTCAATTTGTCATGAATAATTGCAGCTTTTCTTGCAATTTCTTTGTGTAAATTGATTAATTATTTTTCTTGATACTGATTTATGTGATCAAGATCCAAACATTCTCTAATTATTTCCTCTAATTCAATTTTTAATCTAGGTACATTCAATAGTCTTAGCTTCCCAGCACCTGTACTGCTGCTTGGTTTTTCTGTATCTTCTGCCTTTGAACTCTTCTTCTGAGCTTTTTCGAAATATGGGGCAACAATCTCTTTACTTACCAAACCTATTTCTCCTTCTATGTGCTGTGTTGTGAAAATAATTCACCTTCCTTCTCCTAATGCTTGCACTCCCTGTGGTGGTGTCCGCATAACTATCTGTGAATTCTGAATTGTCAGAGTACATCGCGTTACCAGTGTACCTCCAGTAGCTTCATGAGCTACTGTAGCTGGCAAACAAACAACCTGTGCAGCTACTGTTTGTGTCGTAATTAATCTAGTAATTTGTGCAGGAGTCATTATCACAGAAGCAGTAGCATCTGTAGGCTCTAGAGTTTGGGCAGTTCCTGTTTGAGCTGGAACACTTGTAATCACTTGTTGAACCACAGGCTGAGTGGTGCAATTGGCTATGGTATAGTAAACTGTGTTAGTGCTGGTTCTGCAACTACTGGCTGTACTACTTGCATTGAACCAGTAACCCGAAATGTATCAGGGTCTGCAGGAGCCGTAACTAGTGTCACATTTTTAGTCAACTGTGCTTCAACATTAGACTGCGGTCCCACATAAGGTGGTAGATGTGTAGCTAATAATTATTCTGAAATATCATCACCTGAATCAGTGTCAGTGTCAGATTTTGTCACATTTAATTTCCTTGTCCCCTCTAATCTTTTTCCCTTTTGGGCTTTTCACATTTTTCTGAGTGGTCACCTTTCACATTTGTTATTACAGGATATGATCGTATTACCTCTATTATATTCTTTCTTCATCTTTGATGTTGATCATCACATATTGCACCTTCATAATTTTTCATATCCCTTTTTGTTTGTCTTTTGTACCTCTAATTCTAGTAATTTTCTCCCAAGCGCAATGCGCTTCAAACTGTGTAGTTCTAGGAGGTGGCTTCATTTCATAAGACGTTTCTTGTAATTTGTCAATAATTCTAATTAAATGTTACCCATCTACGAAAGCTCAATAAACTGTCTTTCTCCATTGACGAAGCCACACAGGTGTGAGTAACCCTACCCCAATCATCATAAGATATTCTGGGCGTACCCTCGGGAGGTGCTTCCTCACCCTCCCTTCCAGAAATAGTTCTTATTAAACTTCTAAGAGCTTTAAAACATGTCATGAGTTCAATTTTTTCAACAAATAAACAACAATCAAATTTGAATCTGTTCCGTATAGGTCAAATCTCAGAATCCTTTTCCTCCAAATCACAATGCAGTGCAGTAATCCAACCAACCAATGATTGTGCAACTCTTCACCTAGCTTGATCAATCACAGTGTGGCGTTTACACCACCTGACCAATACCAGCACAGCACAATATGATGCAGCAACTCACTCCTCGCAGCAGCTCACCTTCCATTACACTTTCTTCATTATACACATAGTTGAATTCTAATAGCTATTCAACAAAAAATAACATTAGTGTTTGTCTGCTTCTTAAAAAGAAAATGATAGAACAATTCAGCAATATGAACTTTATGGTTTTACACCTTATGATTTTCCAAATAGCAAGAGTTTTCCACTCACAATGATGAGATCGTGACCTGCGGTAAATCACCTATTCAGTGTTGTGTCACCTTTGCGCTTCAGGTTTCACAAACACTAATTGATATTAGTACAACCACAACAATTTATTATGTCCTAATCTAAATTGTGCAGTCAACGACATCTCATGATTTGCACTATCCCTAGCAGATAACAATATCATAAATCAATCTATATATCATCAAATTATGTTTTTTTTCAGATTAAACCAATCTTTAAAAACAGCATCAGCAAAAGACATTAAAATACATCTAAAACACAGTTCCTATCAATAAAACAGCGTAGCTGAAAAAGGCATTCACCAGATAAGAAAGGATAAAATCACAATGAATAATATAAAAGAATGACCAACTACAAATAGAGATGCACTCTCAAGCTAAGCGACCTAAAAAATCTACAAGCACTAAAGGACTTCAGATGACAGGTTAAATCATTTGCACAGCTTTATACAGCTTAACACAGTTTGACAAGTTTCATAAAAGTGCAATGTGCAAGAATCTTTCACAACACTGCAAAGAGTTGCTAACTAAAAACAAACCATAAGAATGTATAATAGCGAAAAATAAAGTGCAAAACAGATCGCCTAAACAGCTACTATTTACTTTGTCAGAGCTTTGCGCCTTATGTTCCAGATCCTGCCCAGAAACTTCTCAACAGCACAAGCATAGAGGGATCTCGAATCAGACCTTAATATTCACAGTGCTGTTGCACAGTTCCTTACTCCTAGTTGTAGGCAGCCTGGCTTAATCCAAGTCTGCCTCAGGTGTGATTATGCAGCACAGACAAACAAAACATGACCTACATCTTAATTATAGCTTTTACAATTCGGATAGATCAATGAGGACCCTGCTTGAGTTTGACAGTAACCAGCTTGGGAGGTAGAGATCCTATCCTGAACTGGATCTATAATTTCCTATTGACAGGATTAGTGATACGATAAACCTTGGAGACAAGTGAGAAGGGAAGAAGCTGGACATTCAACCACTGAAATTATTACAACTCTCAATTATATTGAGTTTCAGGAGTCAATAATGAAAGTTTAGTATCTAGTTTTATAAGTTTTACTGATCATTTAGTTTGTAAGTCTCTTTATTTATCAAAGTCAATGCAAATTACAGAACATAGCATAAAGCGTGTTCCATAAATATCTGGTTCCTAATCTAATTCTAGTTCAGGAAAATGCATTTAGCTGAAAACCCATAAAGAGTTCTCAATTTACTTACAAAAATATCAAAAATAGTAGAGTATCTCATATAACAATTTTGGAACCTTGGTGAAAAAGAAATCTCAAGTATCCGAGTCAGAAAGTTATCAAAGAGTTCTCACCTATAATAGCAAAGAAGAAACAAGTGTCTGAGAGTCTATCTAGACATTAAGGCTGTTGACGGAGCTCTTCTAAAGGATCAGTAGTCTGTCACTAGTGTGTGTGTGTGTGTGTGTGTGTGTGTGTGTGAGCGAGCAAGCCTATCTCTTTCCCTGGGACACTTTTATACATCTTTGCATCACAACAAAATTTTACAATTACACACATAAAATTATTCTTCCAACCAATGACAGAGTGGAATCTTCCTGGGTACAGGATAGTTTCCGTTGAGATGGTAAGTTTTAACAAAGAATGTTCTATACAAACAATACCTTTAACTAAATCTTTAACTAGAATGCAACATTAGGTAGAGTTCCCATCTTTATGAATCATTTGCGTCATGAAATGTTATGCAAATAACCATGAATGAGATCGAAATAAACAATTTCGATGAACTATAGGAGTTAGGAATTTGCCAACGTTAGTGTTTTCAATCAAGTGCATGTTGTGTAGTCCTTACAAGACGGAGTTCATCATCTTCGGAAACGCCACCTCGGCTTGGGACGACTCATAGTGGCCCACATCCCTCAGCGCCCCCCATGCATCGACCGAACACAACCGCAACTTAGGAATCATTCTTGACTCCTCCCTATCCATGACCCGCCAGGTAAACTCTGTCACCTCCTCCTGCTGGCACACACTCCGCAAACTACAGAAGATCTTCAGATGGATCCCAGCCGACTGTCCCAGGACAGTCACCCACGCCTTAGTCATGAGCAAGCTCGACTACGGCTACACCCTCTATGCCAGCACCTCAACTAGGAACATCAAAAAACTTCAATTCATCCAGACTGCCATTGCCAGACTCATTCTGGACCTCCCTTGCCGAGAACACATCTCCCAACACCTGAGCAACCTCCACTGGCTACCGGTCGAGAAGCAAATCACCTTCAAGCTTCTCACTCATACATACAAAGCCATACACAACGCAGGACCAGCCTACCTGAACCACTGCATCTCCTTCCACACCCCCACCAGATCCCTCCGCTCCACCCAGATGGCCTTGGCCACCATCCCTCGCATCTGCAAAACCACCGCCGGAGGACGATCTTTTACCTACACTGCACCTCAGACAAAGCCCGTCGCTCACAATCTTCAGGAAGAACCTCAAGACGTGGCTCTTCGGATGAGGCCCCGCCCCTCCCCTCCACAGTGACTTGAGACCCTCACAGGTGAGTAGCTGCGCTCTATAAATACAGATTGATTGATTGATAGTCCTTAGGAAGGAAAATTATTGATTAAATGTAGCATTTAGTTAGGCCTATAATTCTCTCTTACAAGTTAGTACATTAATGCATTTATTTCTATTAAAATCTCTAGCAACGAAGAGGACTATCCTAAGGCTAATGAAAATTATTGGTTAGTAATCTATTAATTTCCCCCACCCAAGATCCAAACCGGTGTAGCTATCTCAACCTCTGTGAATTTTCTTGATCTTATGACAATCAATCGCATATAAAGAGCTCAACAAAAACTCTGATTGATAGATATCATTGGGCCAGCGCTTATTTATTTTTTAGCAGGTTGTATTATGGTTTGATTTTTAAAAACAGAACTAAAGTATTAAGACAAACCCTATGCTTCATGGTTTATGTGTCTAAAAAGTCCAGTGTCAACATATCAAGAGTGTATGCATAGAAAATAACAATCCATTTTGTTGAAATGGCCTTTGCTGTGAACGAGGCTGTTTATCAGTTCGCTCAGTTTTCTAATTAGTAAAAACAGGCGTTAACATATAAATGCTATAGCCATGATCCACGTATTACGTCAGATTTCGTGTGCCAGCCACTACTTATATACTAGGCCCTTTCTGAAGCGTACACCAGTCCAAGTTGGACCACCACAATTTTCGGCGCAAGCCTGTGCTTCTTCACCTCTCTTTGTTTTACCCAGTGTGTATCCATGAGTGAGAATCGCATACCCAGGTGTGGGTGCGCTCACTCCACTGATTTTGCCTAATAAGCTGAAATGCATTTGGGATCTTTGTCTTCCCCTGCTGAGGGGATGATGTCAGTGTTGGGCTGGCCTATAGGGCAATCAGATAGTGCACGATTGGCTGGTCTGGCTGATGAGTGTGTTGGCTGGTTTTCAGTTGATTTTCCTGATACAACCACAAACATTGCCTGCTCCAAGCTAAATTGCATGCAGTTTCCATACTTTGCTATACACCCATGAAACATCGAAAAGGGGTGTAATTTGCAAAAGTGGGCCACTTTTTTTTAGGTATCTGATCCGCAATGGTGGCCAGTTTTATTTTGGTGTCTGCGCCTATTTTTTGACACAGTCAGACCCTGGATGATGTCTAGTAATATAGGCAGGACTTATTTTTATGAAGCTCAATCGAAACTGCTAGGGATATGATTGGGCCACTTCTATAATTACATATTTGAGCTAAAACGATGAAATGGAATGCTACCCAGATGATTTCCCAGTGGTGTAGGCGTATTGGTTCAATCATTTCCAGTGATCTTCTCTTTTACATCATCTCACCATGTACTGAGGGACCATATATATCGATATTATGATTCTTGAAGTTTTGCAGTTAGTACAAATAGAATTGTGCAACTTGTCACTGCGGTTTTCACATTTCCTAAGAATATCACACGTCATTAGACTGCTATAGTGTGACATATATTCACATAGGACCAAGAATTTTTAGCAATGTCTCTGCTATTCGGTAGCACTAGTTGGCGCTGATAATGCTAAAATAGGAATATTAATTTATGGAAGAAATGCAGATTTGGTCCACAGATGTACCCTGATTATGTCCTCTTCTGGGTTGCAGCTCCGAATTATCCAAATGCTGTGGTGCATGATTCTTGCTTATTGACCATAGAGAACACCCATGCTGAGATAATGGCTGGTCCGCCTCCTCCATAGCGGAAATAGTACACAAGACTATGCTCCACGGGGCCAGGACTGTCAGCACGCGCTTCCACAGTCATGCACACGAAATGGATGCGGGCTACTTTTTAAAGTTTGATCATATTAAGTATAGCTCCGACTGCGTTGATAATTAGGCACAACATATGGTTAGCCACCACCTTCTTCTTGTGTTGCCCTGAAGAATAGGCGTCATTTTGATATATGCCCAGCTCTAAATTCAATACATTTCTTCAGACGTGTTTCTGATGTGAATGAAATATGATTATTCCTAGGAGGCGCTTCTAATCCGAGAAAGATTTCTCTTCCAATTGATAAAAGGTAATAGGCTGATCAAGGTTGGTAGATATGTAGAATAATGTTTCCTCTCTCCTACCCTGCAGGCAAGGTTCAGAAACCCCAAGAACAGTATGTATGGCTAGGCAGCAGCAGCTTGTACCCTTTGAAAGTGGTGGAGTGAGTCAAGTGTCCCGCAACTGCACAAAAAACCCTCCAAAACCCCAAAGGAACCCAACTCTCCCTCCAAAAAAACAAATAACACCTTAACACTAACTATAAAATAAACACAACCACTACACTCACATGCATTACACACACATGCATTACACACACTTGCATTACACACACATGGATTAAACATTTAAAATAAAAACAACACTTACCCCCGGGCTGTGCGTCCTCCTGTTAACCAGCATGAGAGCAGTGCCTGCATTTGATGGAGCAGCCGGGCTGGATGCTCCTTCAGGCCCTAGAGGCCTGTGCTTGGTCTCCACCCAACTGTCTTATGACAGCTGAGTGGAGAGGTTCAAAGCGCGCATGTCACTTTGCCTGGTGCAAAACAGCCGACCACAGTGACATACACATGAAGAATATATGTACCAGGGCACACCGAAAAGTCCAAAAGGTCCAATCTTTACTGTGCTTGCAAATCAGCACGCAACACAGGTATGTGGTGCATCAAGAAGATTTATTATCAGCTGACATATGTTTACAATCAAAGCAACAGTTAGTCCAATGGAAATACAGATGACACATGTTTCATCAATAAGACTTCCCTTAAGGCGTAAGTGAAAAAAGGCAGAAAATTGTACAGATTATGGCAAAAATCCAAAGTCTTGGACATACTGAGAGTCCAATGAACATCCACATGCCAAAAAACGTTGTTCCATCTTATGTAATTCTTGTGTAAAGACCTCATCCTGACAGCAATTCCGTCTAATCCTAATAGCCTCGCCATAGGGCATGACATTGATTTGTGATCGAGGATGGGCACTTGTAGCATGTAGTATAGAGTTACAGGCCGTGGGTTTCCTAAAAAGTTTGGAACATAGTTGATTATCCTCCAAATACAGTGTTAAATCTAAAAAATCAACCATAGTTAGACTGTAAGTGTTGGTGAATTTTATGTGAAAGGAATTGGAGTTGAGGTGTTCAAAAAACAAATTCAGGGTCAAAACGTCCCCAGACCAAAACATAAGAACATTGTCTATGTATCTACCCCAGTAGATGATATGTTGAATGAGTTCAGGGGGACAATTGCGCCACAAGTGTACTTTTTCAAAGAAAACCATATAAAGGTTGGCAAAAGATGGAGAAAATGTTGCCCCCATGGCCACTCCTTGTGTTTGTCGATACCATGAACCATTATGCAAAAAAAACATTGTTATCCAGAACCGCTTCTATTAGATCTACCAGCATGTTAGAATGTTCTAGCAGGGTCACATCCCTTAAATCAAGAAAATGCTGTATGGCGACAATGCCTTTTTCTCTTGGAATGCTTGTGTATAGTGAGGCAACATCCAAGGTGACAAAAAAATGCCCATATGTCCATTTGAAATTACCGACCTTAGATAGTAGGTCTTTAGTATCCTTGATATAAGAAAGTAGGTTAAAAAGGGTTGTAGAAAAATATTGATAAATTCAGATAATTTCTCGGTTGGTGAACCAATTCCAGAAATTATTGGTCTACCTGGTGGAAAGACATTCTTTTTATGTATTTTGGGAAGGGCGTATATGCAAGGAGGTCTAGGTGTACAATTGAAAATATATCTAAAATCCATGTAAGTTAAAAAACCCTAATCCTTACAAAAATATAGTTTATCCTGTAGAAAACCATTAAACTCTTTCATCGGATTGTGTGAAAGTTTCCAATAAGTGCTAGTGTCAGCTAGTTGTCTATCAATCTCCTTCATGTAATCCTCCCTGTTCATAATGACTATGTTGCCCCCCCTTATCTGCCTCTTTGATGACAATGTCCTGTGCTTTAGACAGAGTACAAATTGCTTCTTGTTCTTGTCTAGTAATGTTGTGTTTCAAATTTTTTCGTTTCATGTCATATCGATCCTTCAATCTATTGAGATCCATAGTCAAACACTTATAAAAGGTATTGATAACATTATCAGATGGTAACGAAGGAGTGAACCTAGAGGTTGGTTTAAGACCACTATCAGTACTTGCAGAAGAGTCTATATCTAAGTCACTCAGAACCTCCATAGGTGAAGGTATGGAGCTAGTATCAAAAGAGTGCTCTAAGGATAATAACATTTGCACGTCTTTCACATCCTTGATGGTAAAATCACTCTGTATTTGAATATTTGGAAGTTATTACCATTTTTTTTTTGCCTGCGTGGCTCGCAGTGGGTTGGGGTGGACGCTCCTCCGCCCTCGAGAAGAAACTGCCACTACGGCTATGTACATAAAAGGTTACCAATTGCAGAATTTAGACACATGTACACCAAAAGTACTTTCTGGGACTGAAAACCCATCATGAATGGAAAGGGACGGGAGTTGTGGGCGTCAGTTCACCAAAATGCCAGGGGCAGCATATGCCACATTAATGCCACTGGACCTCTACTTTCACTCACACATACATACACACTCACACATAACCTGTCACATGCACACACACACTCACCCGCGAGCATGCACACAAATTATATTTCAAAGCATTTTTTACTTACTGCAGCTGCCAGGAAGGGTCATATTCTAGCTGATTGCACTCCATTTTTATTACACTAATAGTGAATAACAGTTTCTTTTTATTATTCACTATTAGTGATCAAATCAATTACAGAAATAGAGAAAAGTGCAGGCCTAGTGTCCATTAGGACAATCTGCCCCTGTGTTCTTGGCATTGATTTTGCCACCTCTGAGGCTAGGGGTTGCAAAGGCAGTGCTATGGGTAGCAAGGGACAACTGGCGACCCCAAATTACGTCCATGGAGCTCTTCTAATATCGACAGAAGCAAATGAATGCCATTGCAAAGCCAGGTACAGCAGCAGGCATTGTTATTCAAAAAATTTACAGCACTGCTGAGGGCTGTAATAAATAGGAGAAACACCAGGGTTAGTCAGGCAGCCTCAATCAGGCTTGCCAAAGCCTTTTCTGAGGCACAATGAGCACCTGTTCAAAATATGAAAAAATGCCCTGGGATGCTTTGTAGTGGGGACCGCACTGCGTTCCTTAACATAAATGCATTTAGTAGTGTAGGTGCTGGGCCCTGAAAAGAGCGAGGCCTAGGGAAAAAAGCCTGGTTGCTCCTGGTGGAGTTGTTTTTTATCCTTTTTTCATTTTAATGCATAATGAACTGAGCTTACACTAACCTTAAACAGTGTTTACACTATCCTATCACTGCTAATGTTGGTTCTTGTTATAAATAAATAAAAATTTGCTTCACACTAATAGACAGAGAGGCTCTCTTTACAAGTTTGGTGGTCTGAGGACCCCCACTGTGGAGGTGGAGGTGGCACCGCTGCAGGCCTGGTAGAGAAGACTGCCATATTGTGACCATGGCGGTGTTCCCAATGGCAACAGCCAATAGACCACCAATACCACCAGTATAGACAGACCGCTGCGGCCGGCAGCAGGCATCTCCAGTTTGGCGGGGACCTTGTTACAGCCGAGCATATTACGGGGTTGCACACCGCCAGGATTTCCAGCCTGGCCGGATCGCCACCAAAACCCTGGCGGAAACAAAATATAAAAGGAGACACTCGCCCTCAGGAACACACACATGTCCTGAGCCGCCATGGAACCTGAACTTGAAGTCTTCCCACTGCTTCTGATCTCCCTACGACTCCAGAACCAGCAACGGCGATGAAGATAACAACCGTAAGTACACCCACCTAGCACACACTGGAGAGAAAGGCCTTAGTACTGTTAACGCTGAATTTGTACTAATAAATATTGATGTATTCTGAGTGTTGAATTGGCACAGAAAAAGAGTTAATGTCGAAAAAAAATGCACACATTTGAATTTGTGCCCACTTGAGTGACCACCAATGATCACGAAGTGTACTTATTAACAGCTTATTAATAGAAACTATTGAGCTCATGTTTGGATTAATGTAGTAGTATGTCATTAAAGGTTATGTATTATGTATTTGCTTTATCAATCATAGGCCTTACTTTAACAAGGTCTCTGACCTAGTTGCACAGCCTCATGTCAAGCTGCATTACTTAGGTGAATTATAAAATGGCTGCTTAGAGAATTAAATTGTGATTTTCCACTGCATTGGCCAAGTGCTAGTTGCTGAAATTCTTTCCAATGAGAACGGCTTGCTAGAATATGCTGTACTAGCTAGGGATAGATTGTATTACTTAGAGTGTGTAAAAGCGACCTTCACAGGAGAAGACAATGGATGCACTGACTGGAGTATAAGCTGATACAAATTTGTTACCTGACAAGCCCAATGATGGAAACAGGAGAAGAGGAGCAAATCATCAACATGCGAACAGTGGACTAGTAAATTCTTGGATTTTCTACTTTCAGTGGACTAAACGTAAACGTATGATTCTTTGACCAATGGGAATGTGGGAAGTAGTTTTAAGAAATCTAACTTAGCCAGACTGCACGAGAGGAGATGCGCAATTATTTTCATGACTGTCCAGAGAGGAGACATGCTTAATTTCCCTTAACTTAGTTGCCCAGAAGTGACGTTCTGTATGTCTATTCTTGAGATATTTCTTTCCTGAACTTTAATGCTGATCGATGCCTTGCTGACAGTCACAGCTTGCTGAACAATACTGAGGCAAGGTATAAGACGATGTTAATGATTGTTATGTCTATTTGCTTTCGTCCCTAGGTACCAACTGCTAATTTTGATAGAGCCATAGTCAGTTGTTTTTCCAAATTTGTGTTGACTAAATTGTTTTGCATGAAGCCCAAACATGCTATTCTAATCTGAAGGTTAGTTAGGATAGCTACTGATGATGCTTGCTACATGTAATACCAGTTGATGTCCTTTCTTTGCTGAATCTAAATGCATGCCATTTCTTTTGCGCAGTTATTCTTGCTATTGATTTGTACTGTAACCTTAGAATGTGTAGTGGTTCAAGCTTTGATTAAATTGCGATTCTTTAGGAGATTTTGGCAGCCAGTATTGTTTCTGTATGCTTATCATTTGATTTTGAGACTAAGTTATGTGCTATTAGCATTGTTAATATAGGGAAATAAACATTCTAACTTTTACATAAAGGAGTGGTTATTCATGGCAGAGAGGTCATGGTGTGTGGAATTTACTGACTCTTATGATTGTCATTGATTTGAATTGATACGGGGTCTCATGGTGGGAACTACTCTAAGCGCAGTCAAAAGGTCCATCGACCTATAAACGTGTCCCCTTACAAATTGATGCAAATTAACCAAATAAGGTCAGACGCGCTAACAGTTCATACCCACACACAACACACACATCTGGGATGGCTAGCAACGGCCACATACAGGCAAGCAAATACCCCTACCAACAGACATATACACACCAACAGACACACACGCACAAACTACACACACTACAGTCAACATACATGTGCCATCCACACACCACCCTGCGTACACACATCACTGCCAAAGTCTAAACCAAACATACACAACACCACAGACTCACACAACAACATCACTACTACAAACACACAAAGGCATTGGCAAGGAACAACACTGCACAACTCTACATGAAACACATACTG
Organism: Pleurodeles waltl; assembly: GCF_031143425.1. NCBI lineage: Eukaryota > Metazoa > Chordata > Amphibia > Caudata > Salamandridae > Pleurodeles > Pleurodeles waltl. The sequence goes on along the minus strand of NC_090444.1, from coordinate 1,094,797,023 downwards.
ACAGCAAAACGTAACACCCACATACAACCAACTTATACCAAAACACCACCATACAACGTGTCAGATGTCACACAGCACACAACGCACATGACAAATCCATCACCACACACATGCATGCACACACAATAACCACACAATGCCACACAAAACCATCACAACACATCACACTGAGTATAATGCACAAGGAAACCATACAATACTGCAACACAATCAGATCACATACACAATATTAACACAAACCAAATCACACTAATACAACATATTCATCACGAAGGAAAGGCAGGACAAGTCTGTCTTCATCGAGACCAACAAACAGTTGGCCCTTATATATTAGGTATGTATAAAAAAAACATTCAATAAGTACAAAATTGCCCAACTGCCCAGTCCAAACAGTCCAAGTGCCATCAGACACATATGACACTTGTGAATTCCCCAACTTGATTCCTGGCTGCAAAGTGGCCTCCACATGGTAGGGGCATCAAGGGAGCAGGCAGGCACCTCAGGGGTGATGGTCGGGAGGAGGGGTTGGGTTTGGGAGGGGGTCCTTGGATTTGCCCTTGGGGTGGGGGGCTTAGCTTTCGCTTTAGTCGGTGGCTCTTTAAGTTTGTCCTTGGGAGTGAGAGCTTGGGTTTGGGGGGTTGATTTTTTGGGCAGGGGAGGGGCATGGGCAACACCAGGGGGCAAACAGGAGGACTGGGAGGTGGAAGGGCTGGGGTTGGGGAGTGACACAATGCGCTTTGGGGAATCACGGGGTGGGAGAGTGGTAGGGAAGAGGGAAAACTCATATAGGAATCTTTTCTTAGGGACTCAAGGGCGGACATGGGAGTGGAGGGAGAGGGAATGGTTGTGAGGTGCATCCGTGTAGGTGTCTTGGGTGCAGGTACGTGGGTGGGTGGGTGTCTGTTGTTTGTGTGAGTGCAGGTGTGTAGGTATCTTGGGAGGAGGGGGGGAAGAGGTGCAGGGAGATGCCATGGTGGATGGGTGACTGTCTGTTGGGGTGATGCCTGCAGGTAAGGTGGATGTGCTGCATGTGGGGTTGCTGGTAGTTGTGGTGAGTGCGCATGTGATGAATGTGGTGGATGTATGTGGGTCTGGAAGTGTAGTGACTGTGGGTATGATGGGACTAGTGGCTCGATCAGGGAGTGTTGGTGTTGTACCAGTGTGAGTGGTGTAGTGTATGCAAAGGAGGGGGTGGTGTGGGGGGGTCAGTGTAGGCAGTGGATGTTGTTGTGTGTGCAGGTGGGTGTTGTCTGTGTGCATGCCGGTCGTGGGTCTTGTGGTGGCTGTGTTTGTCACTGCAAACCGTGTCTATTGAGGTAGATGAATTGTGGTCCGACTGTGTGCTCTGGATGGATGTGGGGAGAGGGGTTTGGGATTGGGTAGAGGTAGCTGGAGAGGGGACGGAAGAAAAAGAGGCACTGGCTGCTGTCAGAGAGGAGGCCAGAACCTGAAAGGATCTCTGCAGGCCAGACAGGGCACTGTGAATGCCTTCCAGGAACGCAATGCTCTGCTATACCTGAGCTGCTAGTCCTTGGATGGCATTCACAATGGTTTTCTGACCCACATAGGTGGACCTCAGAAGACCAATAGCCTTCTCATTGCTCATTGAGCGCAGCAGGGCTGAATGCAAGAGATCTTCCACAAAACTGACTAATCATTATAACGAAAAACGACACACTCCTGATGACATGAAATGGATTGTGTTAGAGACTATCAGAGATAATAAAGATTGCACCACTAGACTCTTTGAGAAAGAACAACGGTGGGTGTTTAGATTACAGACACACATACTTAGTCTTAATGATGACATTCAGTGGATTAACTTTATCCACTGATGATTTTTATGTATAATTGTAGGCTGGCCTCCACTCTCTGATATATAATTTTTTTACTAATTTTTTTACTAATAGTGTCAGACATATATACTTTTTCATTAGTAACAGATCACTTTCCAGTACCTTGTGCCAATTTAACAAATTGAGCCTCACTTTAACCTGACGTTGCGTACCAGCTTGCATAATTCTCTTTTTTGCTGGTCTTTTGATGTTATTTCCTGCCATCTGTTCCTTTCCAAGTTGAACACCTCTCTCTATTATCAGAGAATAGGTTACTTATTCCCTCTCTTAAGATGGCCGACATGATTTTGCCTCTTCTTATGCGTCCTCGTTAGTCCTTTCTCCATTTTTTCTGTTTTCCCTCGTCTCTAAATTGCTCCAGGTTGTTGGCTGTCCCCAGTTCCGGGGGACCACATCGATCGTAGGTCTGCAGTTGGAACCACGACTTTACATTAGTAAGTGCACTGGGAATGGGCTTTTACAATCCTTATAGCCCCCTTTCCCAGTAGTGAGCAAGTTTTCTTTCGGTTTCCTTTATGTGTTCCGAGATGCGTTTTTCGCATCGGAAGCACCTTAGATTCCACACCTAGCCCTTCGTGGGCTGGGAGAGGGACGCGACTGTTAGCGTCAGGGATAGGGACGCGCTAGGAGAGGGACGCAATTGTTAGCGTCAGGGATATTCTAGGGGTATCTAAGATACGCGTCAATCGACGCGCTTTATTACCCACCATTTCTATTTACTACCGACGGCTGCCGGCATTTCTTAGCCGACGTTGCGCTTTTTTGTGGACTATTCGAGTCCCTTCTTCTCCTTTACCTGGACTTACCGCCTACTTGGCATACCGCTAGCGTTGTTGTGTGAGGGCCATAGTTAACCCCTTTTTTGACAGTGATGTTCTTATTGCCTACTCCACCCGATACCTAACCCTACTGTATTTCAGTAGTTATTATACTCATGTGCTCGCGCATATACTCTGTTTGTTGGGTTTCTAAACTTTTATTACTGTTTTTTGTAACATATATGTATTTCTATTATCTTCACTTTCCCCAGCCCTGCTAGGCAGGGGGGGGTAGATTCTAGTAGAGGACCCCTGATGAGACCCGTTAATTATTTTTGTACCGAGGTCCTACTTACATACAATGTGATGATTATCTATCTATGTGTTTATTTAACATGCGGCCTGTGTGTTTCTTCCATGCATATATAGACCATAGAGGTTTCTTTCAATACGATGTCTGTCCCCCGAAGAGGCCCCGCATTTAGTTTTTGAAGGGTAAGCATCCAGGAAGTGACACTAATCTGTGCTTCCTCTTTATATCCATTGTTTGTTGATAACACAGCACCTTTGGGTTTTCTCACGAGTGGAGTTTGTATTTTTGTCAAGGCATTAAGTTTATGTCACTTTTGTCCAAATTTTGTTTTTCTTGTTGTGATGTCCGTTTCTTTCTACTTTTTAGGTTCTGCTTTCCCTAGTCTGGGCAGCCCAAGTATTTGAAGCATTAGGTACGTTTTTGAGGTCCTGACGAATCGCATAGCGAGAAACATGTTGACCAGTGATGTAGAGTAACACAGGGGACCCTGTGTTTACCTCATTTCATTCATACCACTCCCTAGTATGAGAGGCGGTAGCTATAAATAGCAATTTTTGACGTTTTATGGGGAGTGTAGACATTATTTTACTATATCCCTAGTTTTTTGTTTTTAATCTTGCCAGAGGTACTAACATTTAATTAAAGAATTCAACAGTTTTTACCTCTAGACATTTTTAACCTTTCCTATTCCAATCCTCGTTTTCTACTTTTGACCGGTACGCATTTTCACTCTAAAAGATCTCCGGCAAAGAGCCCCGTGTGGGGCCCGTCAGGCATTGCAGCGCCGGCTTGACGAGGAGCACAGCCCTATGATGAAGCATGTCACCGAAAGGTGAGTGAGGGCTCGTGCTTACAACCTTTTGGTTTCCCTGATTTGCAGAACCGGTAGATACTATTTCCCGCCTTTTGGAACTGTGTGTGCAATTTTTTGGTTTATACAGCAAAAGCAGAGGTACCTGCAGTGAAGGAGATGCCCACCCTCTTGGGTCAGCAGGCATGGGCAACTGGGTGGGGAGCAACAGGACTTGTGGTGCTGGTAAGGGGGGTGGCAGACAAGGATGGTGCTGGTCTGGTTCCAGATCGGTCCGTCACCGCCAGGGAGCTTCCATCGGAGGAGGAATTCGTAGATGATGCAGATGATCCCATCTCCCCCGTGACATTCCCCTCGCCCTCCGTCCCACTGGTCTCCTTGTTTCCGCTGGTGTTAGCCTCCTGGGTCCCGTGGACTGCTGATTCCCTACTCGCCGGTGCCCCTACTCCTTCATCTGATGATGCTGATGCACACAAGGACAGGTGAGGAGAGGGAGGGAGGGTGAGAGAGAAAGATAGAGTGGAAAAGGATCAATACCTACCTACCATTAACATAGATCAACATGTACATCGCTCCAATTACATTATGGCATGCCATGCCATTACAATGACTGCATTTCAGAAAATACACATTGTGATTGTGAATTGCAAGCCGCAATGCTCATGAACCAGCCTTTGTGGGAGCATTTTGACTTAGTGAATTGGTGAAGGCTGAAACACTGCATAGAAGCATTGTGATTGTCAGGGCGATGTCATGCATGACATTCAAACAATAGGGTTAGACCCCAGGGACCTCTCAGGAGACTTACCACATCTACTACCATACCATAGTTGGAAAGGCTAGAGCACAGAATGATAGCTGCTATAATAAATTTAGTTGTGTTATTTGCACACAAAGAGTCACATGTAGCAGAATGCCATGGTTGTTTCCCTACATTCTTAGGTCAACATATGTCAGCATGGTAAGGAATCATGTCCAAAATACTGTCCCATTGAGGCCATCCATGTTGAGGACCCCTTATGCCACCCCCACTATCAGTCCATGGCAGCTACTGTGCAAGATAGAGATAGCCTCAGTCATAGTGGGAGACACATACTGATGTGATAGCACTTACACCTTAGGTACATTGATGCAGATGGAAGAAGCTGGTCTGACACAACATGTACGGTGTCCACGCTCACCCAACCATCGAAATTGTCCATTGAATATACACTGACAGCATTGTATTGCCACACATGACTGATTCAGAGCCTGGCAGGGTGACTGATACCCATTGACAATGTGCATCTACCACTGATCACATGCACATCTGCCCACAAGTAAGCCACCCTATCCCAAACAAGGCCTATCATGTGGGAGCCTGTATTTACCCCCTTGTGGCTGCAGTGCTGCCCTCAAGCGTCCAGCTACCTCAGGGTATGCCACTGCAAAATGCTGCCCATTAGGTGGTCAGGATCCGACCGGCACCCCACCCTTGGTGGGAGAACGTCCCCAGCTGGGCCTCAGCAGTCTGCCGGGCCCAGCGTCTCAAGTCCTGCCACCGCTTTCTGAAGTGGATGCTCCCCTGGCTATGAACCCCCAGGGTCCGCACTTGCTTGGCGATGGCACGCCATATCCCCTTCTTCTGATGGGCGCTGATCTTCATGGGTGACACAAACAGAAGGAAAATGTAATGTAGATGGGCAACACATCAGCAGCAGTGGACTACTCAGATCATGCACATCACATGCCTACACTAATGTGTCTTCACAGTACAAACGCATGTACTAAATGGCCTCTGCATGCATCCACTCCCTGTGTGGCGTGGAAATGCCTTACAGCCTCACACATCCTTATCGTACAGGCTAATGGAATTGGGCTCACCTGCTCCTTGGGTACCCCATACAGCTCTCCATACAGGAGTAGGACCCCATCCACAAGCTTCTCCAGCTCCTCCTGAGTGAAGGCTGAGGCCCTATCTCCTGCAGGTGGCATGGTGGCTCCCAGGGACAGTACACAGCAGCTTACGTAGTGGAGGCCTTGATTGCACGAGTATTAGGTGTAAAGTGAGGTAGGCGGCAGAAGATGGTGGTTATGGCTGCCGCGTACATGACCATCAGGGCCGGAGGTGATCATCATTGGCTTCAGTCCCCTATAGTCAGCAATGTGATGCAATGAGGAGTTGCACGCGGTTGAGACCACCTATCACCATGACGACATACACCTGCAGAATTAGGTCACTTCAATCTGTCCAGTACATGCAGGACAGGCAGCTGACATTTTAGGCACATATGACGGTTTGTAAAGAAATAATAAGTGTGTCATGCTAGACATATGTACAGAATGCAGTGTAGGCCTATGTTCAGCCATCATGGCTGGGCCCATGAATGTGACTATCATGCCAAAGTGGTGTACTCAATTCCATGGCATGACCAGCGGCTCTGTACCTCATAGGCAGTGTAACCATATGCAGCAGTGGCATTTGTACATACCTGGGACATGCTGGACAAATATGCAGCTTTTACATGGACCAATTGACATGTGATGTGTGTGACATGCTGTTGGCCTTGTAACGGGCCTTGTAATGGGCAGCTAGGTTGGTATACATGGGCCCTCTACATGTATATAGTGGTATGTGGTGACTACTTGGGCCTGTCACAAGTGTTTGCTGTGTGCAAAAAGTATCTTGTTAGCTAGCATGTGATGAGTGGTCATCAAGTTGTAAAATCTCTCCTCTCAATTCTAGATACCCGATATTGGGTAGAATGAGACATGCACCCGTGTACCGCCTCCTAGTGGACCTATCAAGCCTGGAGAAGCAACACATCATCCAGACCTATTGTCTGAATCGTAACACCATAATGGAACTATGTACCCAGTTGGAGCCAGATCTATTGCCTGCTATACCTAATCCCTATGCCATCCCTCCCACAGTACAGGTCTTGTCTGTGCTACACTTCCTTGCCTCTGGCTCTTTCCAGATTACAGTGGGTTTGGCAGCAGGGATATCGCTGCCCATTTTCAGTCTTGTGTTTCCAGATGTACTGTCTGCTTTACTGAAACACTTGGACAGCTAAATCAGGTTCCCGCAACATGTGGATTTGCCTACTGTTAAGGCTGACTTCTATCATATTGGACGCATCCCTCATGTGATTGGGGTCATAGATGGCACCCACATTGCTTTGGTCCCTCCCAGGGCCAATGAACAAGCCTATAGGAACAGGAAAAACTACTGCTCCATCAATGTACAGGTGGTGTGTCTTGTGGACCAGTACATCTCCCAAGTGACGGCCAAGTATCCACGATCTGTGCATCACTCCTTCATTCTGAGGAACAGCAATGTCCCACAGATGATGGCACAACTACAGATAGAAAAAGAGTGGCTAATTGGTATGTTTGAAATAGGATGGGTGTCACTGTAATGTCAACGGTCATCCCATTCAGCCCTGTGCCTCTACCGGTATTGTGACAGGTCTTACCTTTGTGCCCACAGGTTACTCTGGCTTTCCTAACCTTCCCTGGCTGCTGGCTGCTGGCACCAGTGAGGTACCCTACCATGGATGGGGAACACCGTTTTAATGAGGCCCACGGCACAACGAGGTGTGTTATAGAAAGAACATTTGGCTCCTGAAAGCCAGATTCAGGTGCCTCCACGTCTCTGGAGGTGCCCATCTCCACAATCCCCTGAAGGTATTCCAAATCATAGTTGCCTGCAACATGCTACACAATCTGGCCCTGAGATGTCAGTCATGGAAAGTGATGAGGAGGCTGATGAGGAAGGTGCAGCTGAATCCAAGACTGAGCTGATCACTCATTACTTCCAGTAACATACAGGTATGTTGTGTGTGTATTGTCAAGTGTATTATTTCTAAATTACCTTATGACAGTGCTGCTCATGGTCAGGTACATCATTGGAGATGTTCAGTGTACCTATTCCTCGGTGTGACTTTTGGTGGGTGCCAGATAGCCTATCAGGAGCTATGTTACTGATGAAATCTCATTGACATGTGTGCTAAATGCAGATTGGTAGGTTGATAATTCCTATGTACCGGCAAGCGTTATATCATTTGTCCTGCAAGCTTCTGTGCAGATGTGTTCCCAAATGAAGATTGTATAGTGTGTCTAACTCCCTATCAAAAATGTTGGCTGTGGCATCCATGGACATTGTCCTTTCTTAACAGTAGTAAGGGTAGTTATTTACCCATTTCAGCTGTGATCTACTGCGTCATGTGATTCCCGATCTTGTGGGTATGACATTGTCTTTTGTTGTCCCCTGTGTAGTTGCAAATCCACACTGTGCACAACAACAATGTACTGCATGTGTGCTGTGGCTCCCACCATGCCTACTATCCTGATGTGAGTCCCTGTCTTGGTCTATTTGCAGGTTGGATTTGTGGATCTTCTCCTGTGTGTGGCTGGGTGTAGGAAGTTGGCTCTGTAAGTACTATCTCAAAGTGAGAGATAGTGTGCACAGAGTCCAAGGGTTCCCCTTAGAGGTTGATAGAGGCAAAATTAGATCATTCTAATGTTCTATTTGTGGTAGTGTGGTCGAGCAGTAGGCTTATCAGAGGGTAGTGTTAAGCATTTGTTGTACATGCACAGGCAATAAATGAGGAACACACACTCAAAGACTTAACTCCAGGCCAATAGTTTTTATATAAAAAATTATCTTTTCTTAATTTATTTTACAACCACAAGATTCAAGATTTGAAGTAAATACATAAAATGCAAGGTACTCCACACAGGTAAGTAAGGAACTTTGAATCAGAGCAGTAACATACACAGTATAGGTTAAAATGGCAATAAGCTATTTTAAAAGTGGACACAGTGCAAAAATCAACAGTTCCTGGGGGAGGTAATTAAGGTTAAGTTTCTGAGGTAAGTAAAGCACTTACAAGTTCAGTTTCCTGGGCATAGGCAGCCCACTGTTGGGGGTTCAAGGCAACCCCAAAATCACCACACCAGCAACACAAGGCCCATCAGGTGCAGACGTCAAAGTAGGGCCCAAAACACACAGGCGCCTGTGAAGAACAGGGGTGCTCCGATTAGTTTGCCAACAGGTAAGTACCTGCGTCTTCGGAGGGCAGATGTAGGAGGCTGGACTGGCTTGTAGTGAGTACCAAGGGGTACTTGCACCTTGCACCAGGCCCAGTTATCCCTTATTAGTGTATAGGGTGTCTAGCAGCTTAGGCTGATAGATAATGGTAGCTTAGCAGAGCAGCTTAGGCTGAACTAGGAGACGTGTGAAGCTACTACAGTACCACTTAGTGTCATATGCACAATATCATAAGAAAACACAATACACAGTTATACTAAAAATAAAGGTACTTTATTTTTATGACAATATGCCAAAGTATCTTAGAGTGTACCCTCAGTGAGAGGATAGGAAATATACACAAGATATATATACACAATAGCAAAAATATGCAGTATAGTCTTAGAAAACAGTGCAAACAATGTATAGTTACAATAGGATGCAATGGGGAAACATAGGGATAGGGGCAACACAAACCATATACTCCAAAAGTGGAATGCGAACCACGAATGGACCCCAAACCTCTGTGACCTTGTAGAGGGTCGCTGGGACTATTAGAAAATAGTGAGAGTTAGAAAAATAACCCTCCCCAAGACCCTGAAAAGTGAGTGCAAAGTGCACTAAAGTTCCCCTAAGGACAAAGAAGTCGTGTTAGAGGAATAATGCAGGAAAGACACAAACCAGCAATGCAACAACTGTGGATTTCCAATCTAGGGTACCTGTGGAACAAGGGGACCAAGTCCAAAAGTCACAAGCAAGTCGGAGATGGGCAAATGCCCAGGAAATGCCAGCTGCGGGTGCAAAGAAGCTTCTACTGGACAGAAGAAGCTGAGGTTTCTGCAGGAACGAAAAGGGCTAGAGACTTCCCCTTTGGTGGACGTATCCCTCTCGCCGTGGAGAGTCGTGCAGAAGTGTTTCCCCCCGAAAGAACGCCAACAAGCCTTGCTAGCTGCAAATCGTGCGGTTAGCGTTTTTGGACGCTGCTGAGGCCCAGGAGGGACCAGGAGGTCGCAAATTGGACCAGCAGAGAGAGGGGACGTCGAGCAAGACAAGGAGCCCTCTCTGAAGCCGGTAGCACCCGGAGAAGTGCCAGAAACAGGCACTACGAGGATGCATGAAACGGTGCTCGCCGAAGTTGCACAAAGGAGTCCCACGTCGCCGGAGACCAACTTAGAAAGTCGTGCAATGCAGGTTAGAGTGCCGTGGACCCAGGCTTGGCTGTGCACAAAGGATTTCCGCCGGAAGTGCACAGGGGCCGGAGTAGCTGCAAAGTCACGGTTCCCAGCAATGCAGCCCAGCGAGGTGAGGCTTACCTCCACCAAACTTGGACTGAAGAGTCACTGGACTGTGGGGGTCACTTGGACAGAGTCGCTGGATTCAAGGGACCTCGCTCGTCGTGCTGAGAGGAGACCCAAGGGACCGGTAATGCAGCTTTTTGGTGCCTGCGGTTGCAGGGGGAAGATTCCGTCGACCCACGGGAGATTTCTTCGGAGCTTCTGGTGCAGAGAGGAGGCAGGCTACTCCCACAGCATGCACAAGCAGGAAAACAGTCGAGAAGGCGGCAGGATCAGCGTTACAGAGTTGCAGTAGTCGTCTTTGCTACTATGTTGCAGGTTTGCAGGCTTCCAGCGCGGTCAGCAGTCGATTCCTTATCAGAAGGTGAAGAGAGAGATGCAGAGGAACTCGGCTGAGCTCATGCATTCGTTATCTAAAGTTTCCCCAGAGACAGAGACCCTAAATAGCCAGAAAAGAGGGTTTGGCTACTTAGGAGAGAGGATAGGCTAGCAACACCTGAAGGAGCCTATCACAAGGAGTCTCTGACGTCACCTGGTGGCACTGGCCACTCAGAGCAGTCCAGTGTGCCAGCAGCACCTCTGTTTCCAAGATGGCAGAGGTCTGGAGCACACTGGAGGAGCTCTGGACACCTCCCAGGGGAGGTGCAGGTCAGGGGAGTGGTCACTCCCCTTTCCTTTGTCCAGTTTCGCGCCAGAGCAGGGCTAAGGGGTCCCCTGAACCGGTGTAGACTGGCTTATGCAGAATTGGGCACATCTGTGCCCAAGAAAGCATTTCCAGAGGCTGGGGGAGGCTACTCCTCCCCTGCCTTCACACCATTTTCCAAAGGGAGAGGGTGTCACACCCTCTCTCAGAGGAAGTTCTTTGTTCTGCCATCCTGGGCCAGGCCTGGCTGGCCCCCAGGAGGGCAGATGCCTGTCTGAGGGGTTGGCAGCAGCTGCAGTGAAACCCCAGGAAGGGCAGTTTGGCAGTACCAGGGTCTGTGCTACAGACCACTGGGATCATGGGATTGTGCCAACTATGCCAGGATGGCATAGAGGGGGCAATTCCATGATCATAGACATGTTACATGGCCATATTAGGAGTTACCATTGTGAAGCTACATATAGGTAGTGACCTATATGTAGTGCACGCGTGTAATGGTGTCCCCGCACTCACAAAGTTCAGGGAATTGGCTCTGAACAATGTGGGGGCACCTTGGCTAGTGCCAGGGTGCCCTCACACTAAGTAACTTTGCACCTAACCTTTACCAGGTAAAGGTTAGACATATAGGTGACTTATAAGTTACTTAAGTGCAGTGTAAAATGGCTGTGAAATAACGTGGACGTTATTTCACTCAGGCTGCAGTGGCAGGCCTGTGTAAGAATTGTCAGAGCTCCCTATGGGTGGCAAAAGAAATGCTGCAGCCCATAGGGATCTCCTGGAACCCCAATACCCTGGGTACCTCAGTACCATATACTAGGGAATTATAAGGGTGTTCCAGTAAGCCAATGTAAATTGGTAAAAATGGTCACTAGCCTGTTAGTGACAATTTGGAAAGAAATGAGAGAGCATAACCACTGAGGTTCTGGTTAGCAGAGCCTCAGTGAGACAGTTAGGCACCACACAGGGAACACATACATATAGGCCACAAACTTATGAGCACTGGGGTCCTGCTTGCCAGGGTCCCAGTGACACATAACAAACATACTGAAAACATAGGGTTTTCACTATGAGCACTGGGCCCTGGCAAGCAGGATACCAGTGAGACAGTGAAAACACCCTGACATACACTCACAAACAGGCCCTTAGTGGGGGTAACAAGGCTAGAAAGAGGCTACTTTCTCACAGCAGACCAGGGGGATTTTGTAGAGCACTGGAGGGGACACAAACAGCCATACAAAACACACCCTCAGTGGCACAGGGGCGGCCGGGTGCAGTGTGCTTAGTAGGCGTAGGGTTTTCTGTAGAAATCAATGAAGGGACACAGGGGTCACTCTCGCGATGCAGGCAGACCACAGGGGGCTTCTCGGGCCAGCCACCGACTGGGCTAGGAAGAGGGTCGCCTGAGGGTCACTCCTGCACTGGAGCTCAGTTCCTCTCGGTCCTGGGGTCTACGGGTGCAGTGCTTGGTCCAGGCGTCGGGTTCTTTGTTCCAGGCAGTCGCCGTCAGGGGGAGCCTCTGGATCCTCTCTGCAGGCGTCGCTGTAGGTGCAGTGGGGTCGTCTCAGGTTACTCATGAGGTCGCAGTTGCCGGGAGTCCTCTCTGCAGTGTTGGTTCTCTGGAGCTCGAGCCAAGGTCGTCAGGTGCAGAGGATGAAGTCTCACGCTTGCGGCGGGAAGAGTGAGTTCTTTAAAAGTTGCTTCAAAGTTGCACAAATGTTGCTGTAGGTGAACAGAGCCGCTGTTCTCTGGAGTTTCTTGGTCCTTTGGTTTAGGGCAGTCCTCTGAGGCTTCAGAGGTCGCTGGTCCCTGTCGGATGAGTCACTGTGCAGGTTCTTTGAGTCTGGAGACATGCTGGTAGGGCTGGGGCCAAGTCAGTTGTCGTCTCTGTCATCTCCGCAGGGCTTTCAGGTCAGCAGTCCTTCTTCTTTGTGTAGGTTGCAGAAACCTGATTTCCAGGGTTCTGGGTCGTCCCTAAATACTAAATTTAGGGGTGTGTTTAGGTCAGGAGGGCAGTAGCAAAAGGCTACTGTCCTGGAGGGTGGGTACACCCTCTTTGTGCCTCGTCCCTGAGGGGAGGGGGGCACATCCCTAATCCTATTGGGGTAATCCTCCAATCTCAAGATGGAGGATTTCTAAAGGCAGGGGTCACCTCAGCTCAGGGCACCTTAGGGGCAGTCCTGACTGGTGAGTAACTCCTCAGTGTTTTTCTCATTATCTCCTCCAGCCTTGCCACCAAAAGTGGGGCAGTGGCCGGAGGGGCGGGCATCTCCACTAGCTGGGATGCCCTGGGGTGCTGTAACAAAAGGCATGAGCCTTTGAGGCTCACCACCAGGTGTTACAGTTCCAGCAGGGGGAGGTGAGAAGCACCTCCACCCAGTACAGGCTTTGTTCCTGGCCACAGAGTGACAAATAAATGCAAAGAGTACACTGTTCCAAAAAGATAAATCCAGATAGGACGCCGGATATCGGTAAAATGATAGGAGTGCCCTCATGCGTCAATGAAGACGCTAAGCATCATCATTGGGCTTACTCCACGTCAGACCGGCACTGCAATATCTGACGGGTCACCACTCCAATGGTGGTGGCTCTATACCGAAAAATGGTATCGCAGATCCATTGGTATCTGCAGTACGTGCTGACAAAAAAGAAGGAGAGTGCAATGTGGGATAAAATTGGCTCTGTGCATCCAAAGACTAAATTTAATAACTCAAGGAAGCTGTCAGGCCAAGATTAAAATCAGTGGAGGAGTATTCGGAGGAAATAATGACCACCGTTACTCCTACATGGAGGGAAGGGAGAGAAATACTCTATCCTTACACTAAGGGGTCGGCATGTTTGGCGCTCATGCGCTTCATCAGGACCAAGATTCGTCACTTCTCCTACAGAAGAGGGTGCAGTGTGTGCTGAAAAGTCACTTACTGTACGTAGGCTAGTCGTCAAGGTCAGACACCCAATAAGTCGCCCTAAAATAGGAAAAAACATAAAAACATATATTGGTGCCTGGGCACAACACAAATACCCGTAATTAAAGGGGGTAAACATCATACCTAAATAGCATCGTCGGGCACAAATCAATAAAGAGGGCTTACCATCCCAGGTGGAAATCAGGCATCTTAGGGACGCGTAGCCCTCAGACAAAAAGAGAATGCACTGTGTAGAAGCATAGTAGCAAAATATCTTGTCAAAAACAATCATATGATATATAAAGTTTGAAAACATATACTCATGTTTGCCTCTCTATGTACACCTATAGGGCCTCATTCTGAGGCCGGCGGGCGGCGGTTGCCGCCCGCCTGGCGGGAACCGCCATATGGCCGCTCCACGGTCGAAAGACCGCGGAGGCCATTCTGGCTTTCCCGCTGGGCTGGCGGGTGACCGCCAGAAGGCCGCCCGCCAGCCCAGCGGGAAACCCCTTCCCACGAGGAAGCCGGCTCCGAATGGAGCAGGCGGAGTGGGAAGGTGCGACGGGTGCAGTTTCTCCTGTCGCGAATTTCAGTGTCTGCTAAGCAGACACTGAAATTCTTTGTGGGGCCCTCTTACGGGGGCCCCTGCAGTGCCCATGCCATTGGCATGGGCACTGCAGGGGCCCCCAGGGGCCCCACGACACCCCATACTGCCATCCTGTTCCTGGCGGGCGAACCGCCAGGAACAGGATGGCGGTATGGGGTGTCGGAATCCCCATGACGGCGCAGCTTGCCATGGAGGATTCCTGAGGGCAGCGGAAAACCGGCGGGAGACCGCCGGTTTTCCCTTTCTGACCGCGGCCAAACCGCTGCGGTCAGAATGCCCTTGAGAGCACCGCCAGCCTGTTGGCGGTGCTCTCGTGGTCGTTGACCCTGGCGGTCAATGACCGCCAGGGTCAGAATGACCCCCATAGTCTTGTAAAGGTGACACCGATGGTATAGTGGATGTAAAGAGAGGTGAAAAATCCTACTAGTGTAGGCTAGAAGAATCAAGATTATGAAGCACGCAGAGTTCTTTGGTTGAGTAAACTGTCTTAGAGTGTTTACATACAATGTTGTTATTATAAGAAAAAATTAACGATTATATGAGGCACAAAGCAATAGTCAAATCATAGACCAAAGCCGCTACTCAGGTTGGGGCTCGTGCAACATTATAACACGAACACCAAACGCCGTGTTTTCTGGCGTCGGTGAAGTGCGGAAATGCCGTGAATGCGGCTCGCACAAAAGCCAATAAGGTCAGCAAATCTATTAAGGGCCGCCGCGGTAATTAGTCCGGTCAATAAACACACAGGCAAAACTTCCAAAAAGTAGCTCGAATCCCAGAGTAGGGTCGGTACCCACACGGGTGTCAAACACAGCCGATAAACAGATAGGTGTTCAAAACAAGTCAGTGGTCGTGATTAACGACAAGCTGCACCCACAGGTGCCGAAGTTTGACTTACTTCATGTCTTCCTTTCGTCTGCCCGTTACACCTACCCGGGGACGCGTGCCTGGAAAGTGAGGCACAGTGCGTACAGGAGGTTATAAATAGAAATAGGAGGGAAAGGGCTGTGAGCCGGCACAGCAAGTGACCGGTTAAACACTAAAAAAGGACTATCTGGGCCAGTTGAAACACTATAGAAAAACCGGCGGCCATCTTAGAATGGTCCTTGAAGCAACTTGACACTTAGTATATCCATATGTTACACAGACCACCGGAGGTAAAAAATTGAACCCATGGAGGCCAGAATTATAGAAAAGAACACCACAAGATGAGAAGTATTAACACTAGACTAAACAAGAATAGTCCATAAACGGATGTATAAAGTCATACAGATTGGAAAGAATGAATGGACGT
This sequence comes from Pleurodeles waltl, assembly GCF_031143425.1. Classification (NCBI taxonomy): domain Eukaryota; kingdom Metazoa; phylum Chordata; class Amphibia; order Caudata; family Salamandridae; genus Pleurodeles; species Pleurodeles waltl. The sequence goes on along the minus strand of NC_090444.1, from coordinate 1,094,781,529 downwards.
CAGTCTGTGAACAAGGGATCTCAACATATGTTAGGGTTAAAGGGTCCACCACGGAATCTCGTCATTGAGGCCTTCGTTGGATGTTTTTAATTTGTGAATCCAACGCTGTTCTAGCCTGAACAGATAGTTAGGATCATTGTCATTGCGTGGGGGCACCTGTAAAACTGTCCACCACAAGTCATCAGGGCCATGTTTTGCTTCAAGAAAGTGCGCACTAAGTCTGGTCGTGATGCGTGAACATCTGATATTACTACGATGTTCGTTTATTCGCTGTTTGACTGGTCTGGTTGTCATACCCACATATTGGAGATTACAAGGGCATGTGATCAAATAAATACAATGGTGAGTATTGCAATTTGTATGTTTGGTCAATCGCCATACACCAACATACTTAAGATCTAGTGAGTCTGTCCGTTTCGTCAGTGGGCAGACATTGCAGGAGCCACAAGGAAAATGCCCAGAAATAGGAGGTAAATTCCATAAGGTGGACTGTACACTAGAGCTGCCTTGTTTATAAGGCCGCATATGTACAACCAGATCTCTAATATTAGGGGATCTCTTGAATGCAAAAAGAGGTCTGTCAATCTGTGTCCCACCACTTTGTAGAATGTTCCATCTTTTGTTAATAAGTTTTTTAACAGTATTGGACATAGGAGTGTAAGTGGATACACAAGTCAGACGTGATTGCTCTGCCCGCATATTGGGTGCAAGGAGGGCTTCTCTATGGTTATGGCGGGCTCATTTGTAAGCTGGATTGATAACCTTGGTAGGATAATGGCGATGCCGTAGTTTATCCTTCAGTTCAGATGCCTGTGCTTCAAACAGCTGGGCTGTGGAGCAATTCCGGCGTAGCCTCAGAAATTGACCAAATGGAAGGTTATCGCGTAGGGCCTTAGGATGGTGGCTGTCATACAACAGTAAACTGTTCCGATCAGTACTTTTATGGTACGTGTCAGTGACTAATTTACAGTTCACAATTTGTATCATAAGGTCTAGAAACGGGACTTGGGTGGTGGAAACGTGTGCTTTGAATCTCAAAAAAGGATCCAGCGTATTAATCCAGTTGGTGAACACATCGATGATCTGTAAAGGACCTTGCCAGATAATAAGAATATCATCAATATAGCGACGCCATAATTTGATGTGGTCGAAAAAAGGATTGTCAGTTGGTGTAAAGAAATGGCCCCCTGTTGCAGTTACTCCCCACTTTTTGCCTGATACTGATGCTGACTTGACTGAGAAGTGTGCTGGGACCCTGCTAACCAGACTCCAGCACCAGTGTTCTTTCACCTAAAATGTACCATTGTTTCCACAATTGGCACAACCCTGGCACCTAGGTAAGTCCCTTGTAACTGGTACCCCTGGTACCAAGGGCCCTGATGCCAGGGAAGGTCTGTAAGGGCTGCAGCATGTCTTATGCCACCCTAGGGACCCCTCACTCAGCACAGACACACTGCTTGCCAGCTTGTGTGTGCTGGTGGGAAGAAAATGACTAAGTCGACATGGCACTCCCCTCAGGGTGCCATGCCAACCTCCCACTGCCTGTGGCATAGGTAAGTCACCCCTCTAGTAGGCCTTACAGCCCTAAGGCAGGGTGCACTATACCACAGGTGAGGGCATATGTGCATGAGCACTGTGCCCCTACAGTGTCTAAGCAAAACCTTAGACATTGTAAGTGCAGGGTAGCCATAAGAGTATATGGGCTAGGAGTCTGTCAAAAACGAACTCCACAGCTCCATAATGGCTACACTGAATACTGGGAAGTTTAGTATCAAACTTCTCAGAGTAATAAACCCACACTGATGCCAGTGTTGGATTTATAAAAAAATGCACACAGAGGGCATCTTAGAGATACCCCCTGTATTTTACCCAATTGTTCAGTGCAGGACTGACTGGTCTGTGCCAGCCTGCTGCTGAGAGACGAGTTTCTGACCCCATGCGGTGAGAGCCTTTGTGCTCTCTGAGGACAGAAACAAAGCCTGCTCTGGGTGGAGGTGCTTCACACCTCCCCCCTGCAGGAACTGTAACACCTAGCAGTGAGCTTCAAAGGCTCAAGCTTCGTGTTACAATGCCCCAGGGCACTCCAGCTAGTGGAGATGCCCGCCCCTAGACACAGCCCCCACTTTTGGCGGCAAGTCCAGGAGAGATAATGAGAAAAACAAGGAGGAGTCACTGGCCAGTCAGGACAGCCCCTAAGGTGTCCTGAGCTGAGGTGACTCTGACTTTTAGAAATCCTCCATCTTGTAGAAGGAGGATTCCCCCAATAGGGATAGGAATGTGACCCCCTCCCCTTGGGAGGAGGCACAAAGAGGGTGTACCCACCCTCAGGGCTAGTAGCCATTGGCTACTAACCCCCCAGACCTAAACACGCCCTTAAATTTAGTATTTAAGGGCTCCCCTGAACCTAAGAAGATAGATTCCTGCAACTTACCGAAGAAGAAGACTGCTGAGCTGAAAACCCCTGCAGAAGAAGAAAGAAGACACCAACTGCTTTGGCCCCAGTCCTACTGGCCTGTCTCCTGCCTTCTAAAGAAACCTGCTCCAGCGACGCTTTCTCAAGGACCAGCGACCTCTGAATCCTCAGAGGACTGCCCTGCTTCAAGAGGAACAAGAAACTACTGAGGACAGCGGACCTGCTCCAAAAAGACTGCAACTTTGTAACAAAGGAGCAGATTTAAAGACCCCTGCAATCCCTGCAAGAAGCGTGAGACTTGCAACACTGCACCCGGCGACCACGACTCGACTGGTGGAGAACCAACACCTCAGGGAGGACCCTCCGGCGACTCCAAGACTGTGAGTAACCAAAGTTGCCCCCCCTGAGCCCCCTCAGCGACGCCTGCAGAGGGAATCCCCAGGCTCCCCCTGACCGCAACTGCCTGACTCTAAAATCCCGACGGCTGGAAAAGCCCCTGCACCCGCAGCCCCCAGCACCTGAAGGATCGGAACTTCAGTGCAGGAGTGACCCCCAGGAGGCCCTCTCCCTTGCCCAGGTGGTGGCTACCCCGAGGAGCCCCCCCCTTGCCTGCCTGCATCGCTGAAGAGACCCATTGGTCTCCCTTTGATTTACATTGGAAACCCAACGCTTGTTTCTACACTGCACCCGGCCGCCCCAGTGCCGCTGAGGGTGTACTTTTTGTGTGAACTTGTGTCCCCCCCGGTGCCCTACAAAACCCCCCTGGTCTGCCCTCCGAAGACGCGGGTACTTACCTGCTGGCAGACTGGAACCAGGGCACCCCCTTCTCTCCATTGAAGCCTATGCGTTTTGGGCACCACTTTGAACTCTGCACCTGACCGGCCCTGAGCTGCTGGTGTGGTGATTTTGGGGTTGCTCTGAACCCCCAACGGTGGGCTACCTTGGACCCCAATCTTAACCCCATAGGTGGTTTACTTACCTGCAAAACCTAACAATACTTTACCTCCCCCAGGAACTGTGAAAATTGCACAGTGTCCACTTTTAAAACAGCTATTTGTGTTTTATGTGAAAAGTATATATGCTACTGTAATTATTCAAAGTTCCTAAAGTACTTACCTGCAATACCTTTCAAATGAGATATTACATGTAGAATTTGAACCTGTGGTTCTTAAAATAAACTAAGAAAATATATTTTTCTATAACAAAACCTATTGGCTGGATTTGTCTCTGAGTGTGTGTTCCTCATTTATTGCCTGTGTGTATGTACAACAAATGCTTAACACTACTCCTTTGATAAGCCTACTGCTCGACCACACTACCACAAAATAGAGCATTAGTATTATCTCTTTTTGCCACTATCTTACCTCTAAGGGGAACCCTTGGACTCTGTGCATGCTATTCCTTACTTTGAAATAGCACATACAGAGCCAAGTTCCTACATTGGTGGATCAGCGGTGGGGTACAAGACTTTGCATTTGCTGGACTACTCAGCCAATACCTGATCACACGACAAATTCCAAAAATTGTCATTAGAAATTGATTTTTGCAATTTGAACTATTTTTCTAAATTCTTAAAAGTCCTGCTAGGGCCTTGTGTTAGTCCCTGTTTAGCATTTCCTTTTAGAGTTTAAAAGTTTGTGAAAGTTTGAATTAGAACCTAGAACTAGTTTTAAATTCTTAAAAAGTATTCCAACTTTTAGAAGCATAATGTCTAGTACAGAGATGAATGTGGTGGAACTCGACACCACCCCTTACCTCCATCTTAAGATGAGGGAGCTAAGGTCACTCTGTAAAATAAAGAAAATAACAATGGGCCCCAGACCTTCCAAACTACAGCTCCAGGAGCTTTTGGCAGAGTTTGAAAAGGCCAACCCCTCTGAGGATGGCAACACAGAGGATGAAGATAGTGACTTGGAGGAAAATTCCCCCCTACCAGTCCTAACTAGGGAGAACAGGGCCTCTCAAGCCCTGTCTCCAAACATAATAGTCAGAGATGCTGGTTCCCGCACAGGAGGGACCAACCTCTCTGAAATCACTGAGGATAATCCCAGTGAAGAGGACATCCAGTTAGCCAGGATGACCAAAAGATTGGCTTTGGAAAGACAGATCCTAGCCATAGAAAGGGAAAGACAAGAGATGGGCCTAGGACTCATCAATGGTGGCAGCAACATAACTAGGGTCAGAGATTCTCCTGACATGTTGAAAATCCCTAAAGGGATTGTAACTAAATATGAAGATGGTGATGACATCACCAAATGGTGCACAGCTTTTGAGAGGGCTTGTGTAACCAGAAAAGTGAACAAATCTCACTGGGGTGCTCTCCTTTGGGAAATGTTCACTGGAAAGTGTAGGGATAGACTCCTCACACTCTCTGGAAAAGATGCAGAATCTTATGACCTCATGAAGGGAACCCTGATTGAGGGCTTTGGATTCTCCACTGAGGAGTATAGAATTAGATTCAGGGGGCCTCAAAAATCCTCGAGCCAGACCTGGGTTGATTTTGTAGACTATTCAGTGAAAACACTGGATGGTTGGGTAACTGGAAATGAAGTGCATGACTATGTTGGGCTTTAAAATTTGTTTATGAAAGAACACATTTTCAGTAACTGCTTCAATGAAAAGTTGCATCAGTATCTGGTAGACCTAGGACCAATTTCTCCCCAAGAATTGGGAAAGAAGGCAGACCATTGGGTCAAGACTAGGGTAACCAAAACTTCCACTGGGGGTGACCAAAAGAAAGGGGTTACAAAGCCTCCCCAGGAGAAAGTGGGTGACACTAGAAATAAAGAAAAAGAGTCCTCTGTAGGCCCCCAAAAACCAGACCAGGTGGGTGGGTCCCAAGACACAACCCAAAACAAAGGTGGGTACCAGGGTAAGAACTGGGATGCCACTAAGGCATGGTGCCATAACTGTAGACAGACAGGGCACCACACCAAGGACACTTCTTGTCCCAAAAACAAACCCCCTAGCAAAATCCCTGGGGTGACCAGTGTAGCCATTGGGGATGACTCCTCAGATGAGGAGGTCTTCATAGCCTTCAACTGGAAAAAGGGCCCAACAGGTGAGTTGGAGATTCCAGAGGGAAGTAGACACTTCCACCGCCTACTGGTGAATGGAATCCCAGCCACTGCCCTGAGAGACACTTGTGCCAGTCACACTATTGTGCATGACAGGCTGGTGTTCTCAAACCAGTACATCCCAGGTGAGACTGCCAGAGTAAGAGTTAGCCCAGACAGGGTCACTGATAGGCCTGTGGCTTTTGTGCCCATAGAAGTGGGTGGGACTTTTAGCTGGAGAAGGGTGGTAGTCAGTACAGACCTCCCCCTTGATTGTCTCCTTGGAAATGACTACCCAGAGGTTAGTCAGAGCCCAAGAGAGGAACTGGTCCAGTGCCACTCCTCTCCCAAGGATTCTGGAGGTGCTGCCTCTGCAGTAACTGCAAGCAGGCCCCAGAAGAAAAAGAAAGGAAAACAGAATAGGAAAGGTGGACAACCTTTAGCCAAGGTTCCAGCAAGCCAGGGAGATTCTGCTCCAGTAGGGGAGAACTCCAAAAATGGCACTGTTAAAGTCCAACCTGACCCACAAAAAGTCCTGGCTAGTCCGGCAACTGTTAAGCCTGAGTGGGTGGCTCCTCAGCTAACAGAAGAAAGAGTGGAAGAAGGGTGTTTACTACAAGATGTGGTAACCCCCCACTCTAATACAGCAGACAGGCACCCTGAACCCAAAGAAGCCTGCAACTTAGCCCCTTCCCTTGTAGGTGAAGAGCTAAAGGTGTGGTTCTGGGCACTGACAGCTGTCAGTGGCCTCTGCTGGGTGTTAGCCTTTATGGCTGCACTATCTTTGGCATGGTGGTCTGACACCATGCCAAATAGCAAGTTAGGCCCCCTGACCCTGTTGGTCATGGTGGGGTTACTCCAGCTCTGGGTAACCTCTTTGGGTAAGCTAGGGGTGACCCTGGCTTAGATAAGATTAGCAGAGGTGGATACCTCTAACCCCAAAATAGAGAGAATGGGTGGAGACATAAAAAGTACAGACAAGAGGCAATTCAGACTAGGTCCTATCACTGTGGAAGTGGGTCAGTTCCCCAGAGGGAATGACCTGAACAGGAGGATGTAAGGCAGAGTAGGCCCTGCAACAAACCAGCCTATTTCCTCTACTCTTCCTCGCCTGACAGACTAGGAAGACTCTCCTAGCTTTGGCTGAGTCTCCTGGCCTGTGGGCTGGGGGGGCTTGTGTAAAGAAATGGCCCCCTGTTGCAGTTACCCCCCACTTTTTGCCTGATACTGATGCTGACTTGACTGAGAAGTGTGCTGGAACCCTGCTAACCAGGCCCCAGCACCAGTGTTCTTTCACCTAAAATGTACCATTGTTTCCACAATTGGCACAACCCTGGCACCTAGGTAAGTCCCTTGTAACTGGTACCCCTGGTACCAAGGGCCCTGATGCCAGGGAAGGTCTCTAAGGGCTGCAGCATGTCTTATGCCACCCTAGGGACCCCTCACTCAGCACAGACACACTGCTTGCCAGCTTGTGAGTGCTGGTGGGAAGAAAATGACTAAGTCGACATGGCACTCCCCTCAGGGTGCCATGCCAACCTCCCACTGCCTGTGGCATAGGTAAGTCACCCCTCTAGTAGGCCTTACAGCCCTAAGGCAGGGTGCACTATACCACAGGTGAGGGCATATGTGCATGAGCACTGTGCCCCTACAGTGTCTAAGCAAAACCTTAGACATTGTAAGTGCAGGGTAGCCATAAGAGTATATGGGCTGGGAGTCTGTCAAAAACGAACTCCACAGCTCCATAATGGCTACACTGAATACTGGGAAGTTTAGTATCAAACTTCTCAGAGTAATAAACCCACACTGATGCCAGTGTTGGATTTATTAAAAAATGCACACAGAGGGCATCTTAGAGATACCCCCTGTATTTTACCCAATTGTTCAGTGCAGGACTGACTGGTCTGTGCCAGCCTGCTGCTGAGAGACGAGTTTCTGACCCCATGCGGTGAGAGCCTTTGTGCTCTCTGAGGACAGAAACAAAGCCTGCTCTGGGTGGAGGTGCTTCACACCTCCCCCCTGCAGGAACTGTAACACCTAGCAGTGAGCTTCAAAGGCTCAAGCTTCGTGTTACAATGCCCCAGGGCACTCCAGCTAGTGGAGATGCCCGCCCCTGGACACAGCCCCCACTTTTGGCGGCAAGTCCAGGAGAGATAATGAGAAAAACAAGGAGGAGTCACTGGCCAGTCAGGACAGCCCCTAAGGTGTCCTGAGCTGAGGTGACTCTGACTTTTAGAAATCCTCCATCTTGTAGAAGGAGGATTTCCTCAATAGGGATAGGAATGTGACCCCCTCCCCTTGGGAGGAGGCACAAAGAGGGTGTACCCACCCTCAGGGCTAGTAGCCATTGGCTACTAACCCCCCAGACCTAAACACGCCCTTGAATTTAGTATTTAAGGGCTCCCCTGAACCTAAGAAGATAGATTCCTGCAACTTACCGAAGAAGAAGACTGCTGAGCTGAAAACCCCTGCAGAAGAAGAAAGAAGACACCAACTGCTTTGGCCCCAGTCCTACCGGCCTGTCTCCTGCCTTCTAAAGAAACCTGCTCCAGCGACGCTTTCTCAAGGACCAGCGACCTCTGAATCTTCAGAGGACTGCCCTGCTTCAAGAGGAACAAGAAACTACTGAGGACAGCGGACCTGCTCCAAAAAGACTGCAACTTTGTTACAAAGGAGCAGATTTAAAGACCCCTGCAATCCCCGCAAGAAGCGTGAGACTTGCAACACTGCACCCGGCGACCCCGACTCGACTGGTGGAGAACCAACACCTCAGGGAGGACCCTACGGCGACTCCGAGACTGTGAGTAACCAAAGTTGCCCCCCCTGGGCCCCCACAGCGACGCCTGCAGAGGGAATCCCCAGGCTCCCCCTGACCGCGACTGCCTGACTCTAAAATCTCGACGGCTGGAAAAGACCCTGCACCCGCAGCCCCCAGCACCGGAAGGATCGGAACTTCAGTGCAGGAGTGACCTCCAGGAGGCCCTCTCCCTTGCCCAGGTGGTGGCTACCCCGAGGAGCCCCCCCCCTTGCCTGCCTGCATCGCTGAAGAGACCCCTTGGTCTCCCATTGATTTACATTGGAAACCCGACGCTTGTTTCTACACTGCACCCGGCCGCCCCAGTGCCGCTGAGGGTGTACTTTTTGTGTGAACTTGTGTCCCCCCCGGTGCCCTACAAAACCCCCCTGGTCTGCCCTCCGAGGACGCGGGTACTTACCTGCTGGCAGACTGGAACCGGGGCACCCCCTTCTCTCCATTGAAGCCTATGCGTTTTGGGCACCACTTTGAACTCTGCACCTGACCGGCCCTGAGCTGCTGGTGTGTTGACTTTGGGGTTGCTCTGAACCCCCAACGGTGGGCTACCTTGGACCCCAATCTTAACCCCGTAGGTGGTTTACTTACCTGCAAAACCTAACAATACTTTACCTCCCCCAGGAACTGTGAAAATTGCACTGTGTCCACTTTTAAAACAGCTATTTGTGTTTTATGTGAAAAGTATATATGCTACTGTAATTATTCAAAGTTCCTAAAGTGCTTACCTGCAATACCTTTCAAATGAGATATTACATGTAGAATTTGAACCTGTGGTTCTTAAAATAAACTAAGAAAATATATTTTTCTATAACAAAACCTATTGGCTGGATTTGTCTCTGAGTGTGTGTTCCTCATTTATTGCCTGTGTGTATGTACAACAAATGCTTAACACTACTCCTTTGATAAGCCTACTGCTCGACCACACTACCACAAAATAAAGCATTAGTATTATCTCTTTTTGCCACTATCTTACCTCTAAGGGGAACCCTTGGACTCTGTGCATGCTATTCCTTACTTTGAAATAGCACATACAGAGCCAACTTCCAACAGTTGGTAAAATGAACAGTTTCTCAAACTGATACATATAAAGGCATGCCAGGCTGGGGGCAAACGTGCTCCCCATCAAACATGAGTATATGTTTTCGAACTTTATATACCATATGATTGTTTTTGACAAGATATTTTGCTACTATGCTTCTACACAGTGCATTCGCCTTTTGTCTGAGGGCTACGCGTCTCTAAGATGCCTGATTTCCACCTGGGATGGTAAGCCCTCTTTATTGATTTGTGCCCGACGATGATATTTAGGTATGATGTTTACCCCCTTTAATTACGGGTATTTGTGTTGTGCCCAGGCACCAATATATGTTTTTTACTATTTTAGGGCGACCTATTGGGTGTCTGTCCTTGACGACTAGCCTACGTACAGTAAGTGACTTTTCAGCACACCCTGCACCCTCTTCTGTAGGAGAAGTGACGAATCTTGGTCCTGATGAAGCGCATGAGCGCGAAACATGTCGACCCCTTAGTGTAAGGATAGAGTATTTCTCTCCCTTCCCTCCATGTAGGAGTAACGGTGGTCATTATTTCCTCCGAATACTCCTCCACTGATTTTAATCTTGGCCTGACAGCTTCCTTGAGTTATTAAATTTAGTCTTTGGATGCACAGAGCCAATTTTATCCCACATTGCACTCTCCTTCTTTTTTGTCAGCACGTACTGCAGATACCAATAGATCTGCGCTACCATTTTTCGGTATAGAGCCACCACCATTGGAGTGGTGACCCGTCAGATATTGCAGTGCCGGTCTGACGTGGAGTAAGCCCAATGATGATGCTTAGCGTCTTCATTGACGCATGAGGGCACTCCTATCATTTTACCGATATCCGGCATCCTATCTGGATTTATCTTTTTGGAACAGTGTACTCTTTGCATTTATTAGTCTACGTTCAGGGAGAACGTACACTGGACCAGTAATCTCCCAGTCCCTCTTATTGTTTAATGATATTGCACAGCAGTCTTGCTGTGGGACACATTGCATTTCTTTAGTAGTATTTTCTATGGCCATGGATAATTTCCAGGGGTTAAGCTTCGACGACGATGTTGTCTCAGCTATTTTGCAGACTACATCTATTCTTTCCAATGACGGCTCAGCCCCGTCAGGGAGTCTAAAAGAGGATTGGGACAAACTATCCTCTTTGAAACGTGAATTGATAAAAACCATCATACATGGCACAATCATGACTGAATACTTGAGAGCCAACATTGCCCCTAATGGGTTATTGGTCTCCAATATGCCCAGGATTTTCCTACAGGATTTGGCCTTTAGGAAGGACTGGGCACAGATTGCATGGAAATGCACCCGTGACTGGCTAGTATTGATCATCAACACTTCAAAGCGTCTAGCTGATTCAATTACAATACAGATCAATTGTATTGAGAGCACAATTAAGACAACAGTCACTCTAGCGGCATTTAAGAGTCGTCTTTCCGAGATCAACGCGGAACTCAATGAGACCAAGGAGTTCCTCACACAACAAAAAATCTCCAAACTACAAATAGATATTGGCAAGTTCAAACGGGAAAAGGTCTATCCCTATATTAAAGAGGACTTTGAGACTGATACTCAGTCCCGGTCATCAGATGAGTCCACTACCTCTTACAAGAAGACACGTAATTACAGCAGTAGCTCCTCCTCTGATGGATGGAGCACGGATGAGAGCATGCCCCCATCATTTTACAACTTTCCCCAATATCCTAACAACCAACCTCTCTTCTGGCAACCCCCATATCCATTCTTTCAGCCTCGCCCCATGCCACCTTATGGGCCTTTTTTATGCCGCAGCCCGGGCAGAGGAAGAGGCAGAAGGAGAGGAAGAGGCCGGAGAGTACATTGGGGCCGCGAAGAACCACAGATGGTCACACGGAGCCAGAACAAGACAGCTCCTCCAAAGACCTAGTGGTGAATCTATCGCATAGACAATTGTCTGTTCATGAATCTAGAGTCATCAACCGTGGTCTGGGTTTTGTCCCGACACCCCCAGAGGACTCCTTTCGCTTGAACTGTGAGCTGTCGCACTTTTTTAGGAAAGTACGCCTACACTTTTTCTTTAAAGACCGGCCTGAACCAACTCCTATCAATGACACAGGTCTGAAAAAACCTTCTTCATTTATGCCCCCAACTAACTTGCTTCCTTACGAAGTTTTAGCATTTGAGAAAGCTGTCTTAACCGATCTTGATCAGATCACTTCCAAACGCCCGTTCATTAATTTACCAACTCTTGAACGAGACGCACTTGAAACTTTGGCTAATGATCCCTCAATCATCATCAAACCAGCTGATAAAGGTGGAGCGATAGTTATTTTGGACGCAATGGACTATAGGCAGGAGTGTCTTCGCCTTTTGAGCGACACTACCTACTACGCTCCCCTTACTCGGGACCCTACCAACATGTTATTGTCCCAGATCAAAGCCATGGTTGAAGAGGCCAAGGCAAATGCTTGGGTGACTCCTAGGGAAGCTGAATTCTTGGTGACCTCTCATCCACGCACCCCATATTTCTATTGCCTCCCGAAAATACACAAGGGTACTCTTCCTCCACCTGGACGACCCATTGTGTCTGGCATTGGGTCTCTGTTGGAACCACTCTCTACCTTCTGCGACTCATTTCTTTAACCTCTAGTGAAGAATTCTAGTACTTATCTGAAAGACACCAAAGATGTCCTAAATTTAATAGAGGCCATCAATGTCACCACCTTTGTTGAGGCCCTGATTACCTTAGACGTTGAATCTCTGTATACAAACATTCTTCAAACAGCCACCTTACAGGTAGTTGAGGCAGCCCTCTTCCAGCACCCATGGACTTCACCCACTCCTGTGCACTTTGTTATGCACTGTGCTTCCCTGGCAATGACACAGAATTTCTTTCAATTTGAAGAAACATTGTATCATCAGATTCGAGGTACTTCAATGGGGAGCATGTTTGCCCCCAGCCTGGCATGCCTTTATATGTATCAGTTTGAGAAACTGTTCATTTTACCAACTGACAATCCTTTTTTCGACCACATCAAATTATGGCGTCGCTATATTGATGATATTCTTATTATCTGGCAAGGTCCTTTACAGATCATCGATGTGTTCACCAACTGGATTAATACGCTGGATCCTTTTTTGAGATTCACAGCACACGTTTCCACCACCCAAGTCCCGTTTCTAGACCTTATGATACAAATTTTGAACGGTAAATTAGTCACTGACACGTACCATAAAAGTACTGATCGGAACAGTTTACTGTTGTATGACAGCCACCATCCTAAGGCCCTACGCGATAACCTTCCATTTGGTCAATTTCTGAGGCTACGCCGGAATTGCTCCACAGCCCAGCTGTTTGAAGCACAGGCATCTGAACTGAAGGATAAACTACGGCATCGCCATTATCCTACCAAGGTTATCAATCCAGCTTACAAACGAGCCCGCCATAACCATAGAGAAGCCCTCCTTGCACCCAATATGCGGGCAGAGCAATCTCGTCTGACTTGTGTATCCACTTACACTCCTATGTCCAATACTGTTAAAAAACTTATTAACAAAAGATGGAACATTCTACAAAGTGGTGGGACACAGATTGACAGACCTCTTTTTGCATTCAAGAGATCCCCTAATATTAGAGATCTGGTTGTACATACGCGGCCTTATAAACAAGGCAGCTCTAGTGTACAGTCCACCTTATGGAATTTACCTCCTATTTCTGGGCATTTTCCTTGTGGCTCCTGCAATGTCTGCCCACTGACGAAACAGACAGACTCACTAGATCTTAAGTATGTTGGTGTATGGCGATTGACCAAACATACAAATTGCAATACTCACCATTGTATTTATTTGATCACATGCCCTTGTAATCTCCAATATGTGGGTATGACAACCAGACCAGTCAAACAGCGAATAAACGAACATCGTAGTAATATCAGATGTTCACGCATCACGACCAGACTTAGTGCGCACTTTCTTGAAGCAAAACATGGCCCTGATGACTTGTGGTGGACAGTTTTACAGGTGCCCCCACGCAATGACAATGATCCTAACTATCTGTTCAGGCTAGACCAGCGTTGGATTCACAAATTAAAAACATCCAACGAAGGCCTCAATGACGAGATTCCGTGGTGGACCCTTTAACCCTAACATATGTCGAGATCCCTTGTTCACAGACTGACGTCCATTCATTCTTTCCAATCTGTATGACTTTATACATCCGTTTATGGACTATTCTTGTTTAGTCTAGTGTTAATACTTCTCATCTTGTGGTGTTCTTTTCTATCATTCTGGCCTCCATGGGTTCAATTTTTTACCTCCGGTGGTCTGTGTAACATATGGATATACTAAGTGTGAAGTTGCTTCAAGGACCATTCTAAGATGGCCGCCGGTTTTTCTACAGTGTTTCAACTGGCCCGGATAGTCCTTTTTTAGTGTTTAGCCGGTCACTTGCTGTGCCGGCTCACAGCCCTTTCCCTCCTATTTCTATTTATAACCTCCCATACGCACTGTGCCTCACTTTCCAGGCACGCGTCCCCGGGTAGGTGTAACGGCCGGACGAAAGGAAGACATGAAGTAAGTCAAACTCCGGCACCTGTGGGTGCAGCTTGTCATTAATCACGACCACTGACTTGTTTTGAACACCTATCTGTTTATCGGCTGTGTTTGACACCCGTGTGGGTACCGACCCCACTCTGGGATTCGAGCTACTTTTTGGAAGTTTTGCCTGTGTGTTTATTGACCGGACTAATTACCGCGGCGGCCATTAATAGATTTGCTGACCTTATTGGCTTTTGTGCAAGCCGCATTCACGGCATTTCCGCACTTCACCGACGCCAGAAAACACGGCGTTTGGTGTTCGTGTTATAATGTTGCACAAGCCCCAACCTGAGTAGCGGCTTTGGTCTATGATTTGACTATTGCTTTGTGCCTCATATAATCGTTCATTTTTTCTTATAATAACAACATTGTATGTAAACACTCTAAGACAGTTTACTCAACCAAAGAACTCTGCGTGCTTTATAATCATGATTCTTCTAGCCTACACTAGTAGGATTTTTCATCTCTCTTTACATCCACTATACCATCGGTGTCACCTTTACAAGACTATAGGTGTACATAGAGAGGCAAACATGAGTATGTTTTCGAACTTTATATATCATATGATTGTTTTTGACAAGATATTTTGCTACTATGCTTCTACACAGTGCATTCTCCTTTTGTCTGAGGGCTTCGCGTCCCTAAGATGCCTGATTTCCACCTGGGATGGTAAGCCCTCTTTATTGATTTGTGCCCGACGATGCTATTTAGGTATGATGTTTACCCCCTTTAATTACGGGTATTTGTGTTGTGCCCAGGCACCAATATATGTTTTTATGTTTTTTTCTATTTTAGGGTGACCTATTGGGTGTCTGACCTTGACGACTAGCCTACGTACAGTAAGTGACTTTTGAGCACACACTGCACCCTCTTCTGTAGGAGAAGTGACAAATCTTGGTCCTGATGAAGCTCATGAGCGCGAAACATGTCGACCCCTTAGTGTAAGGATAGAGTATTTCTCTCCCTTCCCTCCATGTAGGAGTAACGGTGGTCATTATTTCCTCCGAATACTCCTCCACTGATTTTAATCTTGGCCTGACAGGTTCCTTGAGTTATTAAATTTAGTCTTTGGATGCACAGAGCCAATTTTATCCCACATTGCACTCTCCTTTTTTGTCAGCACGTACTGCAGATACCAATGGATCTGCGCTACCATTTTTCGGTATAGAGCCACCACCATTGGAGTGGTGACCCGTCAGATATTGCAGTGCCGGTCTGACGTGGAGTAAGCCCAATGATGATGCTTAGCGTCTTCAGTGACGCATGAGGGCACTCCTATCATTTTACCGATATCCGGCGTCCTATCTGGATTTATCTTTTTGGAACAGTGTACTCTTTGCATTTATTAATCTACGTTCAGGGAGAACGTACACTGGACCAGTAATCTCCCAGTCCCTCTTATTGTTTAACACAGAGTGACAAAGGCACTCTCCCCATGTGGCCAGAAACTCGTCTGTTGTGGCAGGCTGGCAGAAACTGGTCAGCTTAGCAGTAGGAGTTGGACTGGTATTCAGGAGGCATCTCTAAGATGCCCTCTGGGTGCATTTTACAATAAATTCCACACTGGCATCAGTGTGCATTTATTGTGCTGAGAAGTTTGATACCAAACTTCCCAGATTTCAGTGTAGCCATTATGGAACTATGGAGTTCTTGTTTGACAAACTCCCAGACCATATACTCTTTATGGCTACCCTGCACTTACAATGCCTAAGGTTTTGCTTAGACACTGTAGGGGCACAGTGCTCATGCACATATGCCCTCACCTGTGGTATAGTGCACCCGGCCTTAGGGCTGTAAGGCCTTCTAGAGGGGTGACTTACCTATGCCACAGGAAGTGTGAGGTGGGCATGGCACTCTGAGGGGAGTGCCATGTCGACTTAGTCATTTTCTCCCCACCAGCACAGACAAGCTGTGAGGCAGTGTGCATGTGCTGAGTGAGGGGTCCCCAGGGTGGCATAAGACATGCTGAAGCCCTTAGAGACCTTCCCTGGCATTAGGGCCCTTGGTACCAGGGGTACCATTTACAAGGGACTTATCTGGATGCCAGGGCTGTGCCAATTGTGGGAACAAAGGTACAGTTTAGGGAAAGAACACTGGTGCTGGGGCCTGGTTAGCAGGGTACGGGCACACTTTCAATCAGAACTGGCATCAACAAAAGGCAAAGTCAGGGGGTAGACATGCCATAGTGGCATTTCCTTACACTGAGCTAGAGACTCCCTTGCCACTGGAATTTTGACCCTGACTGGTGTAGGGTGTCACCTGCAGGGAATGGCTCCCTCTGCTATCCATGTGACATACTTTTTGTGAAGGGGAATTACCACACATTACATTTCGCTGTGATTGACATTCGTGCATGTGACAATAAAGACACAAACACAGTTCCTGTGCTCTATGGTGTTTATTGTGCACAAAGTGTGGAAGAGTTGGTGAGTGGGGCCATGGTTGGAGTAATCATCAGAGTAGGAGGCCTAGCTGTAGCCAGTACAGGTCCAGTATCCAAGAGCCATGTGAAAATGGAGAAGTGACATTGAACAGCCAACAGGGTATCTCAGTGGCACACAAGGGAGAATTTTCAGAAGAGGGTCACTTCCTGGCAGTGTCTTTGGTCTTGAAACCTGCTCCTGCAGGATGCCTGGATGGACGACCGCATTTCCGGGGAGGGGGGGGGGTCCTCAGCTGCAGAGGGTGGGGTGGGTGTGGCCTGTGGTTCTTCTGGCTGTGCCTCCATTCCATTAGCTGAGGCTGATATTGATGGCTCAGTTGGTATCTGGCTAGTGGAAGGGCCTGCTGGTGGGTGGAGGTAGCACGCAGGATGGCTATCAGCTCCTTGAGCACCACTGCAATGGAGGCCATGGTGGCATTGTGGGTCTGGCACTGCTGCATGGCCTCTTGGTGGTATTGCCTCTGCAGCCTTTGTTTTCCTCCAGAATGGTAAGTATTTGGCCCATCTTGCCCTGGGATTGCTGGTATGCTCCCAGGACTTGGGAGATGCGTTCCTGGCCAAAGTCCCTCAAGGTCCCCATCCCCTGTCCCACAGGAGCCCTCCCATGGCCCCTGACCCACTGTGCCTGTGCCCCTGGGATGGTGTGCCCACTCCCAGTTACCCCAGAACCGAAATTGTCTTGGATGTGAGGGGTCGACTCAGGTCCTTGCACTGTGGTACACACTGCTGATTGACCAGTCCTTGGGACATAGGTTGGGGAGCAGGGTTTGGCTGAGATGTAGATGCCAGAGGTTGGGGGGTGTTGGGTGTGGACAGGGTGAGGCTGGGAGTGGTGGACTGACCAAGTGTCCCAGATGGGACAGGTAAGTCGTCTATGGCCAGACATCCTGTGGTGTTGTCGTCACTGGAGCCATCATCATGGGGAGGGCTGGATGTCTCTGGCATCCTCTCCAAGGTGGCAGTGGCAGGGGTACCTGTGAATCAAGTGGGAGAGTATCACATGGTGGAGATGTGAATGTTAGTCTCTGTGTCTGATGCATAAAGTGGCTTAACTTGATTCCCAGTTATGGCAATGACAGATGCAGCACTACAGACATTCTTTGTGGGTAATGTACAGTGATATGGGTAGCATGTTCCATTGAGGGTTGCTGTATGAGGATTGCATTTCTGTCATTGCCATGCACAGGTCCTCAGTCATAGCATCCTGTTGGTGTTGCAGGTGCAACAACTATACATGCAGGTGTTGCACTGTGGCGTGGATAGATCAGCTTTTTATGTGGATACACAGGTGCTCTGTGGGAGTTGTAGTGATGGTGTTTGGCAGTGCTATCCGTGCAGTGGCCAGGGACTGTCTGGCCATTGTGGCTGGGTGGTGGGGTGGCATGCAGGGGAGGGGCTTTCGTGATGGTGTGCGAGGTGTAGTGGAAGTTAGAGTTACTTGGGAAGTGATAGGGTGGTGGTGTAGCATGCTGGAGGGCCGAATTAGTGCTAGGGGCATGTGGGTACATTACCAGTGTATAGTCCTCCAGGTATTCCAGTCAGTCCCTCAGGATGCAGGATGTCCAAGATCTTTTCCTCCCTCGAAGCGAACTTTGGGGGAGGAGGTGAGTACCCACCACCAGTCTTCATCACGGCAATTTGGTGCCTGGACACTATGGAACGTACCTTCCCCTGTAGGTCGTTCCACCTCTTCCGGATTTCCTCCCTTGTGCGTGGATGGTCGCCAACTGAGTTAACCCTATTGATGATTCTCTGCCATAACTCCATTTTCCTGGGTATGGATGTTTGCTAGACCTGTGCTCCGAGCAGTTGTGGCTCTACCCTGACGATTTCATCAACCATGAACCTCAACTCATCGTCTGTGAAGTGTAGGTGTTTGTGATGGGACATGGTGGTTGTGTTGTGAGTGGGAGGGGTGTGGTATGAAAGGGTGTAGTGTAGGATGCTTTGTGGGGTGTTGGGGCTTGGTTGTGTGTGCTGGTTGTCTGTGGTGTTTGTGTGCTGTGATGATGTATGTATTGTGTCAATGGTGCAGTTTTGTGGGGTGTGCTGAGTGTTGTGAGTGATAGTGCGTATGGTCTACGTGTTCAGTGTCTTTGGTTTGTGTGGTCCTCGCTGTCGATGTATTTCGTTTTGGTTGCAAAGGGTTATGGGTTGTTATGTTGGTGTGTTTTATAGTGGTGTGTGTGTTGGTGTGTCTAATGTGTGTATGTGTGTCAGGTTTGGAATATTTATTTGTCCAATGTGGTGCTGTGTTCTGGTAGAGGTGTGTTTTTGGCCGCAGCGGTACACACCGCCAATGGTTTTCTGCCGTGCAGTGATCAAGGTTGCTGATTTGTGGGTCATAATATGGAGGGCGGTATTTGTTTGGCATGGCGGTGCTGGTGGTGGGACTGCCTCTATGCCGCCCTCGGTCATCTTGGCGGTGTCGGATTTGTGTCTATTTTTGGACAGAATACTTTGTGGACTCTTAATACAGCAGGCAGGATACCGCCAACACTAGCGGTCTTTTGTCACCCACAACCGCAACAGTCTTGCTGAAAGACCGCCAAACTTGTAATGAGGGCCAGAATGTTCCAATCCACTTTCCCGCAGTGTACCTAACCAAGCACATCTCAACTGTCTCAGGCTATTGTCGTACAATGTATCAAATAGGATGCTTAAATAAACTGTGAGAATGACTGAAATCCAATGTAATATTACCATGAGAGAATCACCAAAAGTATTCTGTAATAAAATGTTTCTTCTTGCTTGTTCTCTATTGGTGCCTATCCTGAAACCCATGTACTTTTGTAGAATTGTATGAAAGTCTTTTTCTGAAACCTTATGAAAGGATGTATAGTTTTCTGTACCCCAGTACCCCTATTCCCACCTTTAGAAGGAGAATATATGACCGATTGCATATGACCTGTACACTTTGCTGCCAAACTTGCTGATGGAATATTTCATTAATACTGCCTATTAAATATGTACACATAATTTCAAACCACTCTTGTCTGTCATTCTTATGGGAATATTTCAGCATTGATTATTGACCTTTATCATAATTATATTAGCAGTAGGTCCAATCGGGGAGCACCAAAGTTCGTATCTGGACTTCACCGCTCCCAGTCCTAGCCATTGGCATGCCTTTGCTATGATCATTTAGGACAAGTTTGGGTACCAACAGACCCGGTAGCAGAGGTGATGGTTCTGATTTGAGCCAACCAGTAATTGACAAACAAATTCACTAAAGAATCGAGTACTGCCTCCAGAAAGCCTGTGGCAATGACCCCTTCGTGATAGACAAAAGTAAAGTTCTAATATTCCCGGAGTTCACGGCAAATGTTCAGGCCCAACGAGGGTCCTATTTGGAGATCAAGAAGGACCTCCACGAGGAAGGCATACAATACTCGCTGATGTTTCCGGCAAGGTTACAAATCATTCTCAACGGAGCCACTCACGTCTGCAGCACGCCAGAAGATGAATGGACTTGGCTAGAAGCCCATAAGGGGGCATACAGCTCCCAAGGCCTGGACCTAGAACCCGAGGGCCTTGACAACACCCTAGAAGGAGAACCAGAGGCGGCACTGGGGAGTCCTCACTGAAGAAACCCTTTCCCTCTTAGACTGAATGAGAAAGAGCATCAGCACTACAGGCAGTGGCAGAAATAGTGCTAACGTAAAGGACTGCAGAGGAGACTGCCGTGACTTCGGAGCACTACTCGTATGCCTCTGGCTTGGAGGCCTTGAACTCCATTGGAGTTGTTATTCCCAACGTAACTCCTCAGAGAGCTGAAGAGTTGATATGACAGTTACTCTGAGAGGTCCGACAAGCACGAACTTTTGACACAGCAGACTGAGGACACTCAAATCATGACTATGCTTTAGATACAACTGTTGTAGAAGAGGACGAGGGCACCGTACTGGGGGCCAGTAGTAGTGGTCCGAATCCTCTTGAGATCCTATGACGCCTTTTCATGCAGCATCTAGGGATGGGACGGAGTTCACGGGAAAATCCCCCTTTTTGATCATCCCTTAAGGATTACCCCTGCCAAGTAACTGGAGGCGGTGATCTTCGACTAATGTTTTCAGGTTACAAGTTTGAACGATCAGCCACTGCTGGGCTGCCCTTGGGTGTGGGAGTTTGTAGGGGGAAATGTTGGTCCTGGGGGTCTTGTTGTGGTATGCTGACTGGGAGATGGTCTGGGGAGACCAAATGAGGTATACCTGGCTCCTGTGTGCTCATCGAACAGATGGCAGATCCTAGAAACGCAATAACTTTCATATCCTGGAATATTTTGGGGATGGGGTTTGCATCTTAACGGCATAACATCCATAGATATTTAAGGAGGTATGGCACATAGATAGTTATGCTACAAGAGACGCACCTACAGACCACAGAAATAGAATGACTGTGTCATAGATGGAGAGGTCAGTTCTATGCAACAGCATACTCTGCTTACTCCTGAGGTGTGTGATATGGATAAGGGCAGACATACCCTTTGAGTGTATATACTCCCTGATTGATAAAGATGGTTGATATGTACTGGTTAAAGGTAGACTGATTGGCAGAGAGATCACACTGGGTTGTACAGTATATATGCCCGAATCACGACCAAGGGGCATTCATCGAGGGACTGGCCACCATGTGGACGGGAGACTTCCTACTAGGTGGCGATTTTAATTGTGTAGTGGCTGTGCATTTGGACAGGTCTACACCTCCTTATTCTCTGGCCCAAAAGCTTTACCAAGAAGAGGACATTATTTGGGGTATCCCCCAATTAGCAATGAGTAAAAGTCTCAGAATGAGCAGAATGGCTTACCAAATTGTTGATATCACACTTGCATATGGTCTCCGTGCTTGTAACGGTCGTTCCTGCTC
This sequence comes from Pleurodeles waltl, assembly GCF_031143425.1. Taxonomy (NCBI): domain Eukaryota; kingdom Metazoa; phylum Chordata; class Amphibia; order Caudata; family Salamandridae; genus Pleurodeles; species Pleurodeles waltl. The sequence goes on along the minus strand of NC_090444.1, from coordinate 1,094,760,314 downwards.
AGATGCAAAACCTTGTCCCACTTTTAACGTCCACGACCCATTGATTCTATCTATCAGGGTCTGCTGCCCACAATAGAGGCCCCTGATTCTAGGGACTATGTGCAGCAGCTTACCATGACAAATAACAAACGGAATGTCAGGTGGGATGTTGTTAATTCCTCTCCAGGGACCCTTTCATCAATACATAACGTTCTGGCAGACCAAATGGAGCATATGCTCCATTTACCTGAGGATGATAATAGGCTCCTGGTTGCTCATGTGGAACTATTCAACTCTGAAAAAACATTTTACTAAAAAGCTGTCGCTAAAACAAGAAACAGGTGAAGCGAGAGGTGGTTCAATCATTCATGCAGGGAAGCCAAGCACAAATTATTGAGGGACCTGAGAAGGGGGATCAGAGAGCAAATAAGACAGTCAAGAGAGAGCTATAGGTGGGAACATTCCCAGGCACAAAGAAGTTGGGAGGAGAAACAATGGGTGCCCTCCTGGATGCCGCATTAGCTAATGATGCCTCCAAGTTTTGGAAGCTGATTTCAAATGACAGTGGTGATTCCCGGCCCTTGGGTCGCTTTACTCAGGGATAAATGAACCTAATTTCAGGGAGCTGATTAGCATTAGGTAAATTGGTGTTCCTCCAATCAAGTTTTCCCTAGCCGAAACTAAAGCAGCAATAGCTTCCCTCAAGTGGGGAAAGGCCCTGAGTCTTGATAAAATACCTGGAGATCTCTACAAATCAAGCCCCAATATCTGGGTACCCTACTTAAACAAGGTTTGTAATGCAGTTGTAGCAGGAGCACCTATTCCTTGCACATTGAGGGGGGCGCTGAGATAGTTCCCCTTTTTTTATACGATCGTGCCAATGCTCACAGAATTTGCAAATATGACCCGTCCACACTGGTAGTAAGTGCGGTTACTAAATATATGTCAGCAACTTGGTCCATTCGCCATAGGGCTATTACAGTACCAGGTTTCAGTGTTTAGCCCGCATCATGGGCAAAGATCCATTTGACCATGCGGTTGGGACAGGGCTTTGGAATAGATTTCTTTCAGACAACATGTGGGTAATCATCCTGTGTTTCTGCTATCATATCACCAGTGTTAGCCTCAAAGAGTTATTTTTATGCATGTTTGGTTTTTGTGCCATTTTAACATGAATCTGATATCTGTTTTAAGTTATGATATAAGCTTTATATCACGCTGTGCATGTGTCTTTAATGATTTGACTATGCTTAAATTTGCTTATATGACTGTGCAGGTAGTAGGCTCTCTTTGTCAAAGTATGTCATCTAAATTATTACGAAACTGTATCAGTTTACAACATCAAATCAGCACTTTAAATTTTGGGTCGGGCTGTTTGTTTTTATCTTGATGATGGTATTATCCAGGAAATTTGAATCTGTAACCACCTTTCACTGTTTTGCTAGCTTTTAAATATTTTTATTATTTTTTCATTGTGATGCAGACGTTTTAGAAACCTTGGCATCTAAATCTTAAGTTATGTACCGGGAACAATGGTGGATTATAGTAGGCTATTGCCTATGATTGACTTTTTATTGCTGGTATTTGAAGATTTTAGAAAAGCTATTTTTATTCTAAACTTTATTTTAAGTCAGTGTAAAAGCACAATGATAACGAACGCACTTTCTTTTTTACTATTTTATGTGTAACTTTAATGACCTATGGTCGAAATTAAGTATGATATGATTTGATTTGATCTCCTTTGTCAGGAGCACCAGCTCATAAGGTCTCAAGGGACTTTTGTTAATGGTTCCACCACTGGGATCTGTCAGAGATCTGGAGAATACAACATGACTAAGTACGCAAATACTCCTACTACTCACACATATATAATTTACACACCAGACTAGACATGTTTGCATGCTCCACTATTCTGGGACAACATGTGCTGCATACAGAATATCTAGGGCATACACTGTCCGACCATAGCCCTTTGTTATTGAAGTTCAGGCCTATAGCAGACCGTTCAGCGATACCCCTATAGAGGCTTAACCCCCTGATCATAGAAGATGTTTGCTTTACCTCCTCCCTATGGACAGCGTTGATAAATATTTCAAACATAACCAGGGGTCGGCGTCCACTGCACTTATTGAACGGGACGCACTGAAGGAAGCAGTGCGAGGGTATTGCAGTGGACAGAGGGTGGGGGTTTGAAGAGCACTCTTTGATGAACTTAACACGTTGGAGGCTCAGCTGCATGAAGTAGATAATTGGTTGAGTATTTAGGAGGGTGCCCAGGACCTACACAGAGAAACTAGGGAAAACTATCATAAGGCACTTGAATGCCTATGCTGCCTTGATTACAAAGTCTACATAGCTAAAGCACATGATGAAGAAGGTGGAGCAGGCAGGTTGTTGGCTTGGTTGATTTGATCAAACACCAAGATTAGACCTATTACGCAGATAAGGATGACAGAGGTAGACCTTACATATTCTCTGAGGGCCATCAACACTGCTTTCCCGGAATATTATGAGAAACATTACAGTGACTTAGAACATCCCTCCTGTTGGGAGTGATTAAAAAATTCCTGGCCCCTGTACCCCTGAGGGAACTGGACCAGATGCTTTGCTTGGAGAACAATTGGTGACCCAGTGAGAACTCTAGAGAATAAAGCAGCCATTAAAGAGATGGCATCTGGTAAGACTCCAGGTCCAGATGACCTCTCAATGGAATTTTATGCTGTGTTCTCTCATGTATTGGCCCCTAAACTGGAATTGCTATATGCAGAATCACTGTAAATAGGAATTTTACTGGAGTCCACCAGAGACGCACTAGTGATCCCTCTGCCCACATCCACAGCAGTGGAGGTAGCTCCATCGGCATTCCACCCGCTCTCTATGCTAAACCTAGACTTCAAAATTATTAGCAAAGTGTTAGCCCTGTGGCGGTTCTCCCATATGCCATCCTTAATACTCTCAGACCAAAATGGTTTCATCCCATCCCATAACACTTCCCATAACCTTTGTAGAATGTATTACACCCAGATGTGTGCTTCCATCAAGATGCTGCCTTTATGTTGGTGGACCTTGAAAAGTCCTTGGACTCTTATCTGATGGGACTTTTTGTTTGCTGTCATGCTCAAGATTGGATAAGGAGGGGATTGTCTGAAGTGGGTCAGGTTGCTATATGCCCACTCTAGAGCTAGAGTGCAAACAAGTGACTGCCCAATATGAGATATAGCGGGGAACTAGGCAGGGGTGCCCTTTATCCCCCCTCCTGTTTGCTTTGGCATTCAGCCTTTAGCAGCACTTTTCCATATGAAAGGGAGGGGATATGGGTTAACACTAGACAATAGCATATCTTTCTATGCTGATGGCCTACTGCTTTTCCTGACATATGGCAATGAGGGAGCAAAGAATGTGTTTTCTCTACTGAGGGAATTCGCAGTCCACTCTGGTCTGTATGTCAATGCAACTAAAACATATTTGTTCACCTTGACACCGGAGCTATGTGACCTCAGACTCTCCCCCAGGGCCTGATCTGGTCCCTGCTGGTCCCGGGTATCCGTTAAATACCTCGGCATCCAAGTGTTCTACTCACTAGTGGATTTGCAGGATGCCAACTTAGGTACTGCCCTTAAATCTCTCAAATTATGTGTACATTTTTTTAGATCCTTGAGAATTCCGATCTTGGCACTTATCTCCCTATCCAAAATTGCAATGTTGCTCAGATTACTATACTTTTTGTCAACTTACCAGTCAAGGTTTCCTCTGGCCGGTTTAAGTGATTAGATACCCTCTCCCGAGAACTGATTTGGGATGGCGGACGCAGTCGGGTCTCATTAGACATTGTTAGGTGTCCACCAGATGAAGGAGGATTGGGAGCCCCAGATTTTCAATTATACTATCTGGCTACACAGTTGCAGTGGGTTATACAGTGGCTAGATGGAGAGCTCCTAGAGGAACTGGGACACATAGGGACACAGGGTATCCAGGGCACTTTGTTGGCAAAATTACTGAACAGGGCAGTGGTGCTCCCCAAACAGGGAGTGCTTCTGGGGGTGGCTTTGTGGTGCTGGAGGAGATGTCTCTGTCAGTCTACTGGGAAGAACCTTTACACATGGGCACTGCCTTTAGTGGGGCTACCACATTTGGACCCACTTACATACTTCACAAATGACAGCTTATGCCTGGTCTGAGATGGGGTTGGTGATGGCTACCAACAGGGAGTATTACTTTCATTGGAAGAACTGACCTACCCACGGGGCAATTTCTGACTTTTCAAGCGCTGGTACACACATACGGTGAACTATGGCATGCCAGTGACCAGGAACTGGAGACACATCAGGTACTTCATAGCTTAATGACTTTGGGGACTGCCTGACACTTGGTGAGATGGTTCTACTGGGCATTATGGGAGGGGGTCAGAAAACCATTGACACGGATCAGAGAGAGATGGGAGTCACTGAAACGACAATGTTTCTCCGACTCTGAGTGGCAGAGAGTATTGGCTTACACACACAGAGTTTCCCTTAATACCCAATTGAAATACATGCAATTTAATTTCACACAAATAGCATATTTGAAGCCCCATAGACTACAGGTCATCTATGGGGAAGTCCCCAGACCAGGCCCGAAGTGCACATCCCCAAATGCCAATTTTGGACATATGACGTGGAGCTGCCCCAAAATCAGTCAATTCTGGAGAACTGTGACTGACACTCTCTGATGCTTTGGGCTGTTCTCTCCCTTGTACTGTGGAGAAGTGCTTGATGGGTCTGTTCATTAGACCAAAACCCAGGAAGGTGGGGACTAGATTTATTGATCTAACATTAGTATTGGCCAAGTGCTGCATAATAAGACAGTGGAAGGCAGCAATAAGGCGGATCACCTGGCTGGATGCGAGAAGTGTAGTTGTGGGCTAGGGCAGAGGAGAAGGCATTGATTAGGGAAAATGCACAGGGGACAAGACGAAGACCATTAGCAAGACTGTGGTCTGAGGTGCTAATGGCATGGGAGATTTAGGGAGCGGACTCAGAGAGTGATATGAGTGCTGAGAACTCACCTCCCATGGTGATGGCAGACACACCATGATAATCTTATGATAATAGAATCCACAAGCCCTAACACGTATATTATGCTGATCTGTGGGAGGCGACAGGAAAGGGTGCCCCCGGGGCCCACCCCATCCCCGGCCCTGCTCATGAAGATATGGACACTGCAGAAAACTATATTCTGATTAAGAACACCTTGGGCTCTTGTAGCCTGCTTTAACTAAGAGGCACCCGGGACAACACATAGTTTGGTTTAGGTTTACTGTTATTTTACTGAAAAGCTAACCTTTTCATTTGTTGGCCACAGAATCCTCCGCACTCTCTGGCCTACAACAGCACTACCCACAAGATACATATGATTTAGCAATGTTGTGGTATATATCTCAAGTACAATATGTTGGATGCTGAATTGTGCCTCAATAGGTCAGATAGAACTTGATAATAATGTAAGATACAAAGGAAAAGAAGGCTTATAATTGTATATCACATGGTGATGTTTATTTTTGAAAATGCCAATCAAAACAAAGTTTACAACATCAGTATGCACCACATTACATATCTGCACAAACAGTCACTCATCTACTGTTTCACACATGGCACATCCCTTATCTTCAGGGGGAGATGTCAGAACCTAACACATTAACATGGCAATGTGACAGGCAGGAATGTGCCCTGTACTCACCCCCTTGTGGCTGCTGTGCTCCTCTCAATGCCCATCAAGGTCTGAGTACGCCTCCATGAGGATGGGTGACATTAGGGGGGTCATGGTCCAACATGCCCCCCACCCACATTGGAAGGACAGCTCTAGGTGGACCTCTGCGATCTTCCAGGCCCAGCATCTCAGGCCCTCCCACCTCTTGCGGCTGTGGGAGCTCTGCATGCTGTGGACCCTTAGGGTCCGCACCTTCTGGGTGATGGCTTTCCATATCCCGTTCTTTTCTAGAAATGTAAATCTGGTAACACACCACAAGTGTGAAGCATACATGCAAATAAGTAAAGGGACATAACTACGTACTTTTGTATCTGTCTGCAGACTAACCCACTACCCAGCTCATGGCATACAATGACTAAACAACCCTGCTGACATCAGGTAGGCCATGCTCCAGCAACACGTACTGTGATGTGAGCTGCAATGAAATACTACACACAAATGCGACTTCTTAAGAGTAAACTACTGAGGCCTGACTGGACCAACACATTCACACTCTGTGAGATTGACTCACTGCATACAGTCCTTACAGCAACTGCCATAGTAAAAACTTCACCCTTACACTTGAGTGACACTGAAGGGACTGGCATGGTGAGTACATAATGTGTCTTCCTTGTGCCTGTTTGGATATGTGGCCTACCAAATACAGACCCATGCCACTTCAGGGGGTGGGTTCTGTGGTATGTGCCTGTACCACATAACATTCCTTTGGACATATGTGTCTATTCCACAGAGGTGCCATCCAACACACAAAGGTATGCAATGTACAATTTCTGCAATGTGACCAGGCACATTTCATGACCTCCAAGGAACAGTTGTGGCTCGCATGGGTCACAGGGGGCTGGATGGCGCATGGGAGAGTGGGTGGGGGGAAATTACATTTTTTTTTTTTTAACTTAACTCCGCTCTACGTACCACTTCTCTCCTCCGTCACTTCAGGTACAGGCTCCCAGCCTGCCCTGTGGCCAATCCTGATGATGCTCAGAGCAGCGTCAGGATTGGCTGGGAGCACCCAGCCAGGGCACTCCCAGGCAGATTGGGAGCATGTGCAGGCTCTTTCCAGCCCGCCAAATGTATTGCCGGGCTGGAGAGAGCCTACTGCGCATGTTTGGCCGGCCCAAGACAGCTGGCCATACATACATGCGCAGTGGGCGGGGAGTGCACAGTGCACTCCCCTCACTACTCGTCACCCCACATGCCACGCCCTTTAACAAGGAAAGGATACTAAATGTAGTTTATTATCCTTTCCATAATAAACTTAGTTTATTATCCTTTCCTTGTTAAAGGATTTGCAGCGGTTGCTGCTGGCGCGGGGGCAACGCTACTCCACCCTAGCGGAGGAGCCACCACTGCCCAGGAATCAACAAACTGCCTGCACTGTTGGACTGTCATCAGTGTACTAAGCCTGTACAGCACAAATATGACTTCTGTGAAGGAGACAATAGAGCTGTGGGAGTAAGTGTCCTGTCATGAGTCAAAAACACACATTTACTCTGATGCAAAATGTATATATGGATTGGTTCATGGATTTACCTCAGTACCCATTCCTAATCTAGTCATTGGACTGAGGCATTCAGGACAGGTGTTGCCACTAGAGCATCATATTGCCCACATGACAGGATCTTCTGGTGTACTGAGATTGGGCACAGTTCCACAGTTGCAATGCCACAGTGACTCTATCACAGGCTGGACTGTGTGCCATACTGGGAGATGCATTTGGCAGGCCCTGGGCTCTGCAGGCTGTGCATACAGAACCTACATGTCACTCCATTTCCATCACTTCCATGCATGGCAGTTCATCAAGTGGGCATCAGCAATTCGGCATGTGGTGTGTGTGGCAACCTGAAGGGCATAGTGAGTCAGGATATGCCTTCCAGACTACAGTTTGTCAAGTTCAGATGTGGGATGAAAGATATGTGGTACTATACACACTGCATACAAGATCCTCAAATGACTCATACAAAATGCATACAAAGCTCATGCTGTCAAGCAGATACATGTTGTCTAACATTTACAGACATCGTAAAGAAAAAGATGTCAGTGGATGGCAGTAAAGTTTCCTTATCTAGTTATGTGCATCCAACACAAGGAGAGTCTAGGACCCCAAAAACCTCACACCACACAATGTGACTGAACGTTACATGTGTTACTGGCCACCAATACCTGCACAATGTACATCCCATTGATGCCACACAGACTGCAACAACAGGCACACAAGAAGTCTACCTAGTACACAGGGGCTCAATGCAGCCTGTGAGGAGGAAAAGGAAGGTGTCGAAAAGTATCAATTGTACCTATAAGATTCTTACCTGCTCCTCTGGTGAGCCGTAGAGCTCTCCATACAGGGGGTAGAACCTCATCAACTACCCTCTTCAGCTCTTCTTGGAGAGAAGGTATGGGCCCTGTCAACACCTGGAAGTGGTATTATTGCTCCCAGAGGCGGCACACAGCAGCTCAGGTTGTGGAGGTGTTGTTGGCAACAGTGTCAGGAGTCAAGTGAGTGAATGTGCTTAATATGGTAGTAAGGTCCACCACATACGCAGTCGTCACTGCCAGTGGACACAGCCATTGTTCTGAACATTACAGGCAACAACGTTAGCCTATGGGTGTGTCTGCCGCAGTAGCAACCACCTACCGACATGACAACTTCCGCCGGCGGTTGTGGGCAATTCCTAGTGTCCAGTGGAGTAGGTCAGGCATCACATCATATTTTGTCACACATAGATACCCTGGGAGATGGAGGATGCAACAGCCTCCTGTCTACCGTCCACTGCCAGACCTTCCACCATGGAAGAGCTCCATGTCATCCAGCTCTACCGTCTGAATAAGCAAACAATAGTGGGCGTATAACATCAATGGAGCCAGATCTAATGCCCGCTATTAGTTAACCAACCAGGATATGACCCGTTGAACAAGTCATGCCTGTATTGCACTTCCTGGCCACAGGGTCCTTCCAACATACAGTGGCCCTATCTGATGGTATGTCCCAACCTATGTTCAGTCTGGTGTTGAAGGATTTCATCTCAGCAATGTTGAAAACACACTGGCAGCTATATCAGGTTCCCCGCACGTGAGGAGTTAGCCAGTGTCAAGGCTAACTTCAATGGATTTGCCCACCTCCCACATATGGTGGGGGCCATTGATGGCACACATGTTGGCTTAGTGTCACCGCAGGCCATTGAACGAGTCTATCACAACTGAAAGAACTTCCATTCCGTCAACAGGCAAGCTGTCTTTTTGGTGGATCTCTACATATCACATCTGCGCCCTTTGTCCAGGTTCAGCCCATGATTCCTTCATAATGCGGAACAGCACCATATCCCAACTGATGTCACAACTGCACCCTGAGAGGGCCTGGCTGGTTGATAAGTCATGTCTGTCCTGATTGTGTGTGTGCAATGTCAGGTGTTACAATCATGAAGTGAAGGAGTCATTGTTGCACTTATGTCCCATTCCTTGACAGGAGGCTTAGCATAACCAAACCGTCCTTGGTTGTTGATGCCTTTGAGGAATCCAACTACACTAGGGGAAGTCCGCTTCATTGAGGCCCGTGGAAGAACACAGCGGCCAGTGGAGGGGGCTTTAGGGCTCCTGAAGGCCTGATTCCGCAGTCTGGACCAGACTCGTGGAGCCCTCCTCTATTCACCTGGGAAAGTGTGTCAGATCCCTGTGGCATGCTGCAAGCTACACAACATCACCCTGCAGAGGAATATCCCCTACATCCCAGAGGAGGAGGAGTCTGCAGTGCCACCGGGTGAAGTTCCTGAAGTGCCAAGTAAGGATGACTGTGGTGAAGAGGAAGCAGCTGACCTGCAGGAAGATCTCATCAACGGCTACTTTTTATGAGAGTATGTCATGTGATATAATGACTGTGACTGTATGATGAACTGTAGTTGTGAGAATGTGGAATTTAGTGTTTTTGAAACAGCTAGGGAGCTGATACTCTGCAATATTCTGCCAAAGGTTGTCTGATAAGATAGCTTTTGACACATCCCCACCTTGATGATGTTGCTTTGTTTGTGTCATTTCCTTGCAATGTACTTTATTTTCAATTTGCTTGCTATGTGACTAATGTCATAGTTACGGTTTCAAGCCCATACTCCTTGTTTTGTTCTTTATACAGGTAGCTTCACCATGGCATCTTAATGTGGGCATTTCAGAATTGTGACGTCCACAGGTATCCAATGCTGTCCTGACATACAAAGTAGGTTGCAGTGTTTGGATGCGTGAGGCCAGTCGCAAGACAGTTGGCATGGTGTTTGGGTGGAGGTACAGAAGTGGCCATTGGACTTGTTTTGTGTCTTGTGGTGGGCCTGATGCTTCGTTTGTGTCATCATGTGGTCTGAAAGTATGTAGTCCTAGCTTTTGATCAAGTAATTTTTTCCTTCACATTGGCTAAACACTATTTCTGTATGACCTGTATCTAGCTATAAATGTGTTTCATCATTGCAGGCCACAGTGTCAGTGCCACAACACCAGAAGCATGGAGATTGGATTGTCATGGACCTGTGATCAGGTACTGTTGTGCTGCCATCTGTCTGTATCTTACATCATGTGATATGGGATTACTTTGGTGTAGTATATGATAATGCTTCAGCTGCTGACATCAACAACTTTAATGTTTGCCTATACTACGGGACAATGCCTGTCAAAGCCCTTCCTACCGTGGCCTGGGGTCTGTACCTTTAAATATGTACTTTGACCCAGTATGAGTCACACATACTTGTTCCTAAGAGACCAGACATATTGACAGCTTATGTGCTGTACGCTGGAATAAAATGTTTGGTTTGACCAGACACTTGTACTAATATGTTGGTGTGCAATGTATCTAATCCTGAGCTGGACACTCTGTACCTGTAACATATCCTTGCAAGTAGCTTGTGCTTTCATCACATGGTTCACATGGTCTTACATCTCTACATAGTGAAATGTGAAAATTATGAAAGCAAACAATGAGTTTGTGATGGATGAATTTATTACAATGCGAATTATGCAAATAAAATTTGGACAGAAGGAATCACAAGATTTAAAGTAAAGGAGTCAGCCATGGTGAATTAAATAATTGGAGTAGATGTCACACCATTGAGAGTCCGAAGTCCAGAGTACTCCTTCCATTGGAACTGGTAGGTGGTTGAGGATCAGAGTGAATGTGTGTCACACAAAGGAGGTCATTTAGGAAGAGGTCACTTGCTGGCAGTGGTGGGTGTTTTGGCATCTCCACCTCCTGGATAATTTGCTGGACGTCCCCACTTTCATGGGGGGATCTGCTGCTACAGAGGCAGGGGTGTCCGGTTCTTCTTCTGGCAGGGCCTCCCTTCCAGTGGCTGGCACCGATGTTGATGTGCCTGGTGCTGATGAGCCAAAGGAAGGAATAAACAGATGTTAAAAAACCCTTCTCAGGGTGGTGTGAATGTCCCTCAGCACCCCTGTTAGGGAGCCCATGTTGGTATTGTGGGCCTTTATCTGATCCTGCATGTCTCTGTGCATGTCCCTCTGTAGCTGCTTGATTTTCCAGAGTTCAATAAAGTCATCAAGGCTTCGGACTCCTGATAGTCCCCCATGATGTGGCTAATGGTGTCCTGGCCAAGATCAGCCCCAGTGGCCTCACCCCGCTGGCCCACAGCATCCGTCTCATGCACCCTACCCCACGGGCCTGTGCCATTGCCATAGGGTACCCTCTCCAACTTGTTCCTGGACTCTCATTGTTGGAGGTGTTGCGCTGCAACTCAGGAACCATGACTGGGGGGGCATAAGATGGTAGACACTGTGCTTGGGCCTCAGGCTGGGGGGCGAATGGCTGCCTGTGATGTACAGACAACCGGGCTGGTGGCAGATGTAGTGGCCACAGTGAAACTCACTGTTGCCGTCTGACCAGGTTGCCCAGATGGGCCAGAACTGTCCTCCACATCCAAATGTTCAGGAGTGTTGTTGTCCCTGAGGGCTTCCTCCAAGGAAGTAGTGGCAGTCTGTTCTGTGGCCTGTGTGCCCAGTGGCAGCTCGACCTGTTGATGTAAAACGTACAATGTTACTGGTTGTATTGTGACCTATACCTCCAACGGTTTAGTGTTACAGTAGGAGAGACCTTGAACAAAGTAAAGTTGCAGTTAATTCTATTATGGCAAGTAACCATGGTATTGGATGTATTGACATGCCATGTGTGAAGCATGCCAATTCAATTTGACTCAAGCTACTACTGAAATGTGCAGGTCTTTAGCACTATGGGGTGGTGGCCTGAAAATGCCATCTTGCCAGCAGTGCAGGCAAAACAGTGGCTAGGCATCATAAGGCTTTGCCCATTAGGAGGCCTAGTTGGTTGTGATGCAGGCAGATCCAAGACTTGTATATGTGACTGGAGTCATCATGTGCCTAGTATAGTGTGAATGAGTTAGCTGCCAGTACCATTCTGGTGATGCATCTTGAGGCAATATGAATAATGATCATATACAGTGTTTAAGGCGTCATTCCTTTCCTCCAATATTGCATCTTGGGTTAGCAAGCCAGGCTGGAGCTATGTTGACAATTACATCTGTGGTTTGGGCATGATCCGTGCTTGATCAGTCTCAGTTGAATATACTTCATTTGAGAGTTGACAAATGGGGTATTTGTATAAGTGGTCACTGTCCTCGTGTTTAGAATTAGATTTACGGGGCCTATTGGGCTTTGGAGTCATATCACATCCTCTACTTCTTAACACTTCGCAAATGGTATCCTCCCAGGGGAGTACACTTTAATTGAGACTTGCCAAACAGTGGTATGTGGACAAATGAACACTGGTCTGGTGTTTGGAGTCAGATAAACAGGGCCTCCTGGGAGTTTCAGTCAGGTTATTCCCTCTACTTCACAAACTTGACAAATAGTATCCTCCCAGGTAAGTACACTTTATTTGTCGTTTACCCAACAAAAGTACTTGGACAAGAGAACACTTGTCTGGTGAGTGGAGTAACAGCAACAGAGCTTCCTGGCCTCAACAGTCATACCACTCCCTTTACTACACACACAATACAAATGTGATATCCCCTGGTGAGTAAACTTCATTTGTTGTTTATCAAACAATGGTATCTGGACAAGAGAACACTGGTCTAGTGGATGGAGTACTAGTAACATAGCCTCCAGGCCTCAGCAATCATGTCACTCACTGTACACACACTATACAAATGTGATCAGCCCAGGTGAGTACCCTTCATTTGTGGTTTATCAAACAATGGTATTTGGACAAGAGAACACTGGTCTTGTGAGTGGAGTAACAGTAACAGAGCCTCCTGGCTTCAGCAGTCACGTCATTGCTTATACTACACAGACTATTCAAACATGATCTCCCCAGGTGAGTGAACAATTTGGAGTTTACCAAACAATGGTATTTGGACAAGAGAACCCTGATCTGGTGAGTAGATTTACAGACACAGGGCCTTCCTGGCCATAGCAGTCAGGTTACTCCATTTACTTCTCACACTTGACAAATGTTATCCTCCCAGGTGAGTGAGGGTCATCTGTGATTTGCCATAAAGTGGTATGTGGACAAGTGACCACTGGAATTGTGTTTTAAAATAGTGAAAGAGTGCCTCCTGGGAGTTTCAGTCAGGTCAGTCTCTCTACTAGACACACTATACAAATGTTCTCCGCCCAGGTGAGTAAACTTCATTTGTGAGTTCACTAACAGATGTACTGGCCCAAGTGACCACTGGGCTGGTGTTTGGAATGAATGAAACAGTACCTCCGGGGAGTTGCAGTCAGGTCACTCTCTCTATCACACACAGTATACAAATGTTCTCCCCCCAGGTGAGTAAACTTCATTGAGGGTTCACTAACAGATGTATTGAGCCAAGTGACCATTAGACTGGTGTCTGGAATTAGATAAACAGTGCCTTCTGGGAATTGCAGTCATGTCACTCTCTCAACTACACATACCATACAAATGTTCTCCCCTAAGGTGAGTAAACGTCATTTGAGAGTTCACTAACAGACATATTGGGGCAAGTGACCACTGGGCAGGGTTTTGGAATCAGTGGAACAGTGCCTCCTGGGAGTTGCAGTCAGGTCACTCTCTCTACTACACACATTATACAAATGTTCTCCTCCCAGGTGAGTAAACTTCATTTAAGAGCTCACTAACACATGCATTGGGCCAAGTGACCCCTGGTCTGGTGTTCAAAATTAGAGAAACACTGTTTCCTAGTAGTTGCAGTTTGGTCACTCTCTCCGGTACAGACACCATACAAATGTTGGGGCTCATTTACAAGCCCCTTACACTGCCGTAGCGTCACATTTTTTTGTGGCGGCGCAAGCAGTCCCCTACACTGTGCCACATTAACAAACTGGTGCAATGGGACCATTACACCAGTTTGTAAAGCCTTGTGCCACATTATAACTGCGCCAGGTATTATGCATGCAAAGTAGGCATTCCCCCATTAAAAGCCACGCAGAACTGGCATTGTGAAATCTAAAAGATTTCACTGCGCCATTCTGCACTTTCACAGAGCCAACTTTTTAATGCCTGCTCAAAGCAGGCGTTAAAGTGACGCTGGCCTTTTTTATATCGGACCCCCACCTCGCACTGCTGGAGTAGGGTCATTTTATTTATGCTAGCCTAGCAATGCGTCAGTTTAGGGCCACAAATGTGTCAGAATTTCTGATGCATCTGTGGAAATGTGCCCCATGAAGAGCTGTATCATAAATACAGTGCTACCATGGCATTGTTAGGGGGTCCTGGGCTGGTGCAAGAAAACTGACACATCGATTTGGATGTACCAGTTTCTTGTAAATGAGGCCTGTTGTGTATTACATATCTGTATGCAGACTGCATTTAGGTTTGGGCATACATTTACCTGTTGAGTCCTGGGTTCAATTTTGTATATTGAAAGACTTACAGGCCCAATTTGTACCAATGGCATGTGATGGACCTTAGTAGCTATGTTGTTGGGTCCAACAATACAGACTGACAGTGTTTACACTCAGATACTCTAGGTATTGAATGTTGGTGGGGTACATGAACAAGACAGTGGCAAAAGGTGAGCTGTAAGCATGCATGACATGGCATTTTGGTGACAATTTTTGTGTTGTTACTTATCAGATTCCAATCCCCCAGGTATTCCTGTCAAGCCCTCAGGATGCAGGATGGCCAAGGCCTCCTCCTCATCCCAGGGAAAGAGATGTAATGGGGCACTGGGCGGGCCACTGCCAGTCTTCTTGGCCTTCAGCTGGTGCCTGTGGACCATGGGGTCCTCCCTCCTCTTCCTGATGTCCTCCTTTGTGCGCAGGTTGATGCCTACAGCAATGACTCTGTCGACGATCCTGTCCTGAATTTCCGTTTTCCTAGTGATAGGAGTGTGCTGGACTTGTGCTCCAAACAATTGTGGTTCTATTCCTATGATTTCATTCACCACGACTCATCATCTGAAAAACTAGGATTTTCCAACCCTGACATGGTGGAAAAAAATGGGTCACAGGGACTTACTATACAAGGAAAGTGCAAAATGATGTGAATTGACAAAAGTATGTGCAGGGTGTTCTATCGGACTGTGAAAAAGGGGTGCCTAATCTATGCAGTGTTTTGGAAACAAGATGCTCTGGCTTATGTGATTTGTGTTAAAAATGCAAAGGATTGTGGTCTGTGAAGGGGTGTGTTTTATAGTGCCCTTTGCAGGTGTCCACTGTGGCAATGTGTGTCAGCTGTGTTGTTTTCAAATTCATCCAATGTTCAGTTGTCTATTACTTTGGTGACCTAGAACCGCCGTGGTTCGAACCACCATTGGCTGACCGCCATGAGAGTTTGCCACAGTGACTAAGTGCCTGTAATATGCTTAGTGGTTGGTTGCAATGCTAACGGGGTTGGCAGTCAGACCACCTATTTCCAGGCCACTGCGCCGCTGGCAGTCTGGCATTTTTGTTTGGCGGTCGGTGGTCCTGTCTGTGTAACTTGTAATAGGGCTCTTCAGGACCACCAACATAATGGTCTGGTGGTCCGACTGCCAACCTCGTAATTGGGCCTGAGGGGCAGAGGCGTTGGAGATAAGGGTAATGAGGAGGTTTTATGGTTCATGACTGTGGCACAGGATAGGTCACAAGCTTTTTTAGAAGGATAACTTCTTTCAGAGTGACTTTTGTTTTTTAAGGGAGTATTATGTCCCTATTGAGAATATGGGGGTAGTCTGGAATCTTCTGGTTTGTCATTGGGAGGTTTAATGCCTAACATTAAGGGATCATATCTTTATGTTATGCATATTAGTGGTTTAGGGGTCTTGCGAGAGGTGTCCCTAGTTGAGCAGTGGATCTGGATGAGGAGTTGATGTAGGCGATGCCCGAAAGGGTAGGGGATAGGATGGGGAAGGATTTGGGTGGGAAAGTAGTGGTGGGGGAAGGGATGGAGTATGGTAATGAAGGAGGGAGGGGAGAGAGGATGGGGCGGAGGGAGTTGACAAGTGGAAAGATGATAGAGAAGGGAAAGTGAAAAGAGAATGAGAGAGGAGCAGAGGAAGAGGCAACATAAGGAGTATAACTATGAACCAATGTACCAAGAGAGGGTACAGAAATAAACCTATTTGGAGGATAGGCAGTTGAGACCAGGAGGGGGGTCAAGTCTAGATTCAAGTGCTAGAATTTATTACCCTTAATTTGGTCTGTGAAGGTGTGAATTTGGGCTAAACCCCTGGGTGAGAAGTAGGTGGGAGAGTGAAATAAGTATAGTAAATTGTGCATTAGCCCAAGGTTGACTGGTAACTAATTTCTATGAGTAAGATTCTATATCAGCAGGTACGTGTACATATGTATCAATTAATAAATAACAGGTACATAATAAAACGTTTACCAAGGTAGCCTGCGCAGAATGTGCATTTAAGGGGATGAGCTTGTTAGTAGTCAGGGAAAGGGGTGTCACACATCTTACGTGGAAGGGTTAGTGTCGAGTTTCCACTATGATTAATATATTGTGCTGATATGGTGACATGCAAGCATTTCATTAACATTTCATAATTGATACCTAGGTAACGGCAATAAAAAGGCTTTAATAGAGAACAATGAAACAGTGTGAACAGGTAAAGTAAATGGCATCACAGGTGACACTGGATTCAGAACATATCAACAATTATTTAGAGTGCCTCAATAGTTCAGGAGTCCAAATTGTTGGGATCTTCAATGATGGTAATTTTCCCCTTGTATGTGGTCTTAAGGCAAGATGGTCCTGTGAACAAGAATTGTATTGCTAAGTCTTCCAGATGTTTTTGCTGGGATAGGAATGCTTTCCTTTTTTGAGAGTGTGTTTGGAGTAATCCTCTGTGATTCCAATGCTTCTGATTTGCCTGTTTATCCTTCATTCCTTTTTTATCTGTATAATCATGTTAAAATGTATCTGGGTAAGTAGTGGTTCGGTGTATGAGGCCTGTAGATATTAACTCTGGGTGAGCTGCTCTTTTTTGGTTTGAAAGTGGGCACTCTGTGGGCTTTGTAATTTCAAAATCCTTTGTGAAGTTTAGGCCCACGACTTGAGGAATCTATTTTTCCACAAAGGAGATGCAAGATGATGCGTGTTCCTCCACGCCCTCTGGGAGCCCAAAGATCTACAAGTTGCCCCTTTCTATGCCTGTCCTTGAAGTCTGTAAGGTTTCTTTCTACTCCGGCTGGCCTTGCACTGGTGGTTGTTAATGTCTTTGAAGAACTCTGTTTGTAGTCTTCCAGGAGGCTAATGCGTGATTCTGGTTCAGTAACTCTGCCCTCTAGTGATAGAATATCTTTTTTTTATTGATGTGAGCTAATTATGCATGGATTCTGTGGTGGCTTTCGTGCATTGGGCAAGGTCATGCAGTTCATCGAGTTTCTGCACATTTAGGTCCAAGACTACATTATTGTTCATTTTTGTTTTGATTGGGGTGTCAGGGATGGGATGGTCCTATTTGGATCTGTCTTATGCTGTTAAGATTCTTTTCAACCCCCTGGACTCCCTACTGTCCTGCATTCCGGGATCAGTCATGTCAGTGTTGATTTTAGCTATTTTTATGAGCTTTGAATTTACCCCTGGTTAACAAGGATGGCTGATTGTGAGGTGCTCTCACTGAGAGGGTTTGCTTCTAATCTCTGTCAATGTGTGAGGCTCCAAATGAATCAAGGTTGCAGGATGGAGGGAATTCTGTGGGTATTATGGATCCATAGGAGGAGAGGGAAGGACAAGTGTGCCAGGGCATAAACACTGCAGACAGTCCTGTCTCCCCAGCAGGGTTCAGAGCTCAGTTTGGAACTTCACCATCAAGCGAAGAGGTAGGAGACTGTTATGGCAGTTTGAGTGGTTCAGGTAGCTGCATGAGGACCAATGAGAATTTAATTTGAGGTATCAGTCCAAGTGGTGGTCATTTTAAGGTCAGGCATGGCCTTTGAGAAACCTCAAGGAGGTAGCACTAAAGATATGAGCAGTGACAAAGGTAGGGAAGCACCTACCATACAGTGGTCACCGCAGAACAATCAGGTGCTGTGTGGGAGCTGCTGGCGGTTCAGGTCTGTAGGGACTTGCATGAGGTGCAGCACTCATTAGAAGTATGTCCTAATGGCAGCCATCTTGAGGTTAGGCGTGTCTCCTCCAACTACCTTGTGGAGCAAGGCCAGACAGAAGCCTCAGAGCGGTGGTGGTAAGTCAGCACAGCTGGGCAGCAGTTGAGTGGTGCTTCAGGTGCACCACATTTTCAGCGAGCCAGGCATCTCCTTGTACGAGCCAGAATGCCTCTCTAGACAGTGGGTAAAACCTTTATTGTTCTCAGGTGCCATGGAGCGTTGAAGTTAGACAGACATCTTCTCTGGGCGCTAGCCACTACCCCCCCAATTGTTATGTGGCTTTAGCCTTTGGATTTGTGGGAACGATAGCTACTGAGTTCTTGATGATATGCTTTGAGTTTTGAAATTGGTAAATGGATGAGTTATTATACACATGATACAGAGCTAAAGAGAGGTATCTCAAGTTAGAAGTATTGAACTATTGAAATTGCCTGCTAATGTGAGGTGCATTTTGAGGTGCTATCAGTTATACCAAGATAGAGACGTAATATTTTCTTGCACAAATATATTAATTGAACACTGTGGCAGCTCATTCTTTACTGCACAGGAGTGAACGTGCTGAGTATAGTAATTTTTACAAGTCGAGGGCTCACTTTGGATGAAAGTAGGTACTATTCTTTTGGCTGTGGAAGATTTTATGTTTAGTTGAAGCAGGCAAACAGTAAAAAATGTGTGGAAAGTGGTTCAGAAGGACTGCACAGTATTCTGGCACTGCATCTTTAACGTTATGCAGGGATTGGCTGGTGAAAGCCGTAGCTGCGATATGAAAAGGTGATATTTGACAAAGACTTGCTGGTATTTGAGGATGAATCGTGAACCCAGTAGTGTGGAGAAAGTGAGTGATTGAAATAGAAAGTGACTGGGAGCTTCTCAGAATGGGAAATCCCTTTTCAAAGAAGGATAAAGAAGTAAATAATGATTAAAAAAGTCTCCACATGTAGGTACCCCCGTTAGGGAGATGGTGGCCAAGAAAGGGTTACACACAGCAATGTTACTTGATCAATGGCACAAATACACATCCAGGGATGAGGAATAGCGATTCCTACTGAAATGGACCTTCCACATCCTTCAAGTAGAGAGTTTGAGGAGGAGAAGACAGGACTTAAAACTACAGCCTTGGCCCACATATTTCGAAGCACTAAATCTTTGGGAGAAGATGTCAAGTGAAAAGAAAGGAAAGACATTTGAATTAAAAATCCACAGTAGGGCTAATGCATGAGCAGAGGCAGAGAAAGTGGAGGGAGGAAGTCACTAAGAACATTGGTGCTTATTTCTTAATAGAGAACGAAGAAAAGGAAAAGGGGAAACTAAAGAGGAAGAAAGAAGAGTGAGGAGGAATATGCCCTTATAAACAAGCTCCTTAGCATAAGACCACTCCCATACAGTGCAGTATCTACTGCACTGAGTGCCACAGCCTCAGCAGTAACCACAACTGGGACAATTGCAAACTTCCCTATAGATGCTGGTGCACCTCTGAACAGTACAGAAACTGCAGTCTCATCCATGGTCAGGTCCCCATATCCCACACAGTAAGCACACTGTGTTCATCAAGCACCGTAATTGTTTCTCCAGTTGAGACCCTTGTCAGTGCTCTACTGAGCAAACCTATCCCAAGCATACCTCAAGACTCTGCACCAAAGCCTGCAGTAATGGCACTAGGGTCCCCCCAAAAGAAGGGTTACCTAGCAGCGGGATGGGAACTCAAACAATAGCATAGCTTCACCAGTACAGTGAAATCCCATAGTGACCTAATGCCACACAATTAAAAATACAATTTGAAGAAATTGTTAAGAGATACATGGTAATGGACTTCTTAGGACATTACAGTGAGAACGAGTCACTTTACATGAGCAAGGAAGCAGCGAGAGTGGCAAGATAGGTGCATACAAGGATGTAAAAGGTTGTGGAGAAATGTGGAATTGACATAAGCCAGTGAAAGAAAATGCTGGGTGGCAATGGGTGAGAAGGAGCTAAAACTGTTGAAGCTGAGGGGGTCGAGGACACATGTAAGGGAAATGATTGAGAACATCAGAGAATAAAGTAAAGCTGAAACGTTTAGGGAGCTGTGGTCCAGGAAAGAAATGGTCAAACTGAAGCAAAAGAGAGAGGGTTCTAAGGAAGAAGGGGGAGGAGCTGTAGGAGGGGAAGTAAAGAAGGCTCCTTTACGAGACATACAGGGAGGAGCATATGTACATGTTCCATGGTCGAAATCAGACCTTTTCCATTTTACAAATTCCCTTCCTAAACTCAGAGAAAATCCCCATAAGTGGTACACATAGATGGAACAGATTGTGACCAGTGCTAGATTAAACCCTGTAGATGCCCGTAGGGAGTCGAAACTTTGGGTACATTACATTAATACAGTATTTTTTCTATAGCGTCTTTAATGTAAAGGTTTTGTTTCTTTGAGTTTACTTTTTTTCTATCTTTTGAAAATAATTTAAGAAAGCTTGATTGTAATTTTCCTTCAAGATCAAATCATAATTGTTTTGATCTTTTGTCGCAGGGCTCCTAAAAGGAGTGGGGCTCATAGGCCGGTGCCTACTTTGCCTATTTGGTAATCGTGCACTGATTGTGACCGTCTCCAAGGAAGATTTACTTGTACTATTTAAAGTAGCGTTCCCAAAGGATCTGTGGACAGAAAGAGGGTAGTTAATTAGCCAAAACAAGAACCTCCATGGGTGGCTGGATTGTATGCCCCTTTGCCCATAATCAAAACCAAATATGATGAAGTTGTAAAACATCTAAAGATAACGGTTCCCCAAAAGGAGATGAACTGACCTAAGATTTTCTTACATCTCAAGAACTGAAAGAGTCAGTGTACATTCACTTAGACAAATTGATGCAGATATATAGAGAGCAGCAGGATGAATGATCTGCTAGGGAATAATTTGGAGGTCTCCAACCGACCTCGTACAGGGAGTGAGACCTGAGATTAGCAATTAGATTATCCAAGGTGTCCTCTGCTGACGGATCTTACAGTATGCAAAATACAATTCACACAAAAGAAGTATTTAATCAATCATCAACCAACCTCCCAATATACAAACACCATACATAACTAAGAATTGATGGTAGGGAAATTAAATGAAACTACCCTCTAGAGAATTCCTTATTGTGGGATAGAAATGCCCGCACCCACTGTTAGTAGCATGCATTCATTGTCAGTCTGCTACTACACTCCCTGTGTTGCCATCAACAGGAGCAGAGCAAACATTTTCTCATTTATTCATTTTTTAGTGAACAATTTTGTTTAGTGATATATGATTAAAACTGCCTTAGGGATAGCCTATTTATTCTGACCCTTTAATAGTGGGTTCCCTAGATAGGATTACAAACCTTGTGAATGGTCTCTGGGCTTTATCACACTACTGTCCCCCAAACAGATGTTGTCTACATGTTTGAGCAAAACATCTTGCACCACTAAATGCCAATGGCCTTCATCAGGACAATGAGATCTCTATTTTTAAGACATTTACTAACCAACAGCATACCAATAAAATTACTGCCCTAGTTTCAGTAAAAATAGAGACACCAGAGAACAACATAAGTTTGTGATTTGTGATTCTAGCCCAGTAAACTTGTTAGGATGATACCTTCTCTGTAAACTGAATTGCACTCAGGATGGAGTTGGAATTTAAATCCAAGCAGTTAATGATGAATTTAAATTACAGTACCTGAAAGCTATCCTCAGGTTATCCCTGGTCATTTCAAAGGAGGACCTACCAGTTGATTTAGGAGAAACTGTTACGAAGAATGTCTGGGATTTCACTGGGGGTGAAAGTGTATTGATAAAAAGTGCCAAACCCCTAAAGATCATCCTCTGACCCAGTGCTGTTTTGCCACAGAACCGCCCTTATAAAATCACACCAGAAGCCATTGCAGGGCTCACCCCTGTCATTGAGCGCATGATAGAACAAGGAGTTTTAAGGAAAGTTATCGGAAGTCCATGCAACTCACAGATCATGGCCTTACAGAAAGCAAGCAAAAAGTGGAGGATCAATCAAGACCTCAGAAAGATTAACAAATTTGTTGTTCTATGCCTCCCTGTGGTATCAAACCGGGCTGTAATTCTGTTCCAAATTCTCAAAGAGGCCGAGTGGTTCACAGTCATTGACCTTTGTCAAGCTTTTCTCTTGGTTCTCCTACATGAAGAGAGCCAGTTTCCCTTTGTGTTTCAGTTCCAAGAGAAGACCCTTGTGTGATGTTACACTCCACAAGGCTGTACTGAAAGCCCGTCCTATTTCAGTTAGATACTTAAAAATCTAGAGTCTCTGCAGCTTACATGTGGTTCAACTTTAAAACAGTATAAAAATGATCTTTTGATTGACGCGATGACCAAGCAAGCTTGCAAGTAAAACACCATTGCTCTGCTCTACCATCTAGCTGAGAATGGCCATAAGGACTATTCTTAGAAATTACAATACTGTTGGAAGGAAGTAATGTACCTAGGACATGCGATAGAAAAGGGAGTGGGGCCAGTCTCACAAATGCGTATAGATCATTCTTAAGATGAAGTTCCCAACCACATAGACAGAAGTGTAAATGTTCTTGGGCATGGTTGGCTAGTGCCAACAATGGATCTCAAACTTTTCTTTTGTGACAAAGCTTTTACTGAGGCTGATGTACACCGATGGTAATGACTAGGTACCAAAAGATGACAAAACCATGGAAGCCTTTCAGGAGCTTACTACTGTCTACTTTGTAGTGCACCCACTCTTGTAATGCCCGCCTACATAAAGAAATGTGTGCTCTAATGTTATAAAATAGATGGGTGCGCACTGTCTGTACTAACACAAGGCCACTGGGAGAATTAAGCACCCCATTGGGTACTTTTGCAGCTACTCTTGACCCGTAGCAGCTGCATTGCCTGGTTGTCTTAAAGCAGTTGCACCGGTGAGCCTTAGCATTCAGCATACTGAGGAAACAATGATGGGTTACCCCTAATTGTAATAGTACCTAATTCCATCAAAATTCCTATGACCCATACCCAAACTCAATATTTGTGCAAATAGCCACTTATCTGGCTATGAGAGAATAATTTTGCAGCAGGAAATGTTTCCTTCCGGAGATGTAATGCACTAAAACCTGCTTGTACAGAAGTCAGACCTAACATACTGGAGGTTTCCCTTCCTGAACTGGACCACACCATTTTGTTTATGGGTCCCGCTTGAGAGACCCATGCTGTATTTTAAAAGCTGCTGATGCTATGTGCACACTGAGCAGAGATGTGGAAGCGTCTTACTTGAGCCATATAGGGTCCACACAAGTAGCTAAACTAATTGCCCTTACCAGAGCCTGCTGCTCTTCAGAAGCCTCCGGAGTCATTCTTTATACTGACAGACAGTATGATGTTGGAGCTGTACACGACTTTGACCAGTTGTGGTCACAACTAGGTTTTATGACCTAGGCTGATTCACCCTTTCGAAATAAGTTGTATATGTCAGATCTGTTGGATGCTTTGCAATTGCAAAGGGAAATTGGTGCGGTAAAGTATGCTTCATACAAGAGTACACCATTTTGTCACCAGAGGCAATTGTTATGGGGATGAAAGTGTCCAATGTTGCATTCTTCAGTCCAGCACCTTCCATTTCAATGAACCATGTAATGCAAAGGGAGAAACTGTTTCCAACATGCTACTGAATACTGTCCATACTTTCAATGATCAGATGGAACTGCAACATACTGCCGCAGAGCTAGAGAAAGACAAACGGGAAAGGATGGGATGTGTGAAGGATGCCAGTGACATCTGCATGTCCAGTGATGGAAAACCAGTTCTTCCTGATTCCTTCTTGCCCGCGATGGTGCAGTACATGCACAGTCCTACACATGTGGGTAGGGATAGGATAGTGTCCATGGTCAAGCTCTACTGGTATTATAACCCCTGTTTCTGACTAATGGCAGAAAACTTGTGCCAGCGCCGCTTGCCAGAAACAAAATGTGGGTAAAAGGGTTGCAGTGACCATAAGCCACATTGGGAAGTCTAATGGTTTGTTCAACGGTCTCCAGATTGACTTTATGGAGATGCCCCAATGTAACCTACTGAGGTTTATTTTTGTCATCAAGTGTTTATTTTCATGATGGGTTGAG
Source organism: Pleurodeles waltl (assembly GCF_031143425.1). NCBI lineage: Eukaryota > Metazoa > Chordata > Amphibia > Caudata > Salamandridae > Pleurodeles > Pleurodeles waltl. The sequence goes on along the minus strand of NC_090444.1, from coordinate 1,094,735,972 downwards.
GCATATTTCACCAAGAGATGTGATAATCTAACAGTTACCAGCCTACTGCTGGGGGAGTTGATACCGCAATTCGGGATGCCAATTCATCTTGAATCGGATCAGGGAACACACTTTAAGAGCGATGTAATGCAGCTGCTATGTACATCCTTAGGGATTGACCAGAGATTCCAATGAGGCTGCAGGCCTGAGGTGTCAGGCATCGTAGCGAGATTGAATGGAGCAATCAAAGCTAAACTGGCTAAATCCAGTGCCTCTATGTTGCTTAAATGGCCAGATGCTCTTCCTTTGATGATAATGAGTATTTGAAGTACCACCTGTAAGAGAATAGGAATTTCTCTTCTGGAGGAGCTGATAGGGAGACCCATGCAAATTGCTTCTGTCTCAGCATCTGCTCCTGTGAATATCACAGATGACCTTGTTCTCTAGTACTGCAAGGGATTATCTGATATGGTGTGTCTATCTCTCATCATGTCAATGCTGCTACTCCAGATGTACGAGAGTCTCCAGAATATAACTTGAACCACGTTGATTGAGTTCAAGAAACACATCTGCAAAACCTTGCTTGGAGGAGCGCTGGAGAGGTCCTTATCAGTTATCTTGGTCACCAACACTACAGTCAAGTGTGCTGGTCTGCCGAACTGGATACTAGCTTACCATACCAAGAGGGCAAAGGATAAAGAGAAAGAAGAGGAAACTACACCCACTAATTCATCAAATCACCTGAGGTTTGAAGTGTTTGAGGCTTCAAGAGAAGAGGAAGACGAGCCTGAGGGTACACAGTCTCCATCAGGCAAGCATTAATCAGGACAAGAGCCAAAAGACAGCACTGCTATTCCACTGACCACTTTGAGGCCAACCACTGGATTGAGAATATGCATTCAGGAGGACAGTGAAAACTCATGAAAGGCTGAAACTGTAAAGACGCAAGAAGCAGCGATTGGTGCGGGACAATGAAGTTCCACTTCAGAGAGTCAATCAGCTTTATCAAAAACAGAGATCTCAAGAACCTCTAGGGATTGAGGACCATCTGAGGAAAGTTGGCCAAGAGCTACAACCACCAAAAGAGACTGTTGACAGTTACAAAAAGACCAGAGATGGTTAGGGACGGTGGTGAGTTAGGGGAACAAGAGTAGGTTGACCAGACTGACTTTGTGGATGAAAGCCTGGACTTGATCAGTACCAAATGACCCAAAAGGGAGAGAAAGGTCAACCAGGAATATTCAGGCTCAGAATGGACATATCTTGCAACAATCAGATTTGATTCTGATGATTGCCTAACAGACATTGACAAGCCTCCCTGAAACTAAGACAAGCCACACCAAAAGCATATCCATATTGATCAGTGACAAACTATGAAAGGACGGTCAGAGAGTTAGGGTAATGGTCAGAGGACTGTAGCTCCTTTAGGCCTCCAATTGATCCATACTAAAAATGCTGGTAGCTTCCGCGATAGGGTAGTGATGATAGGATAGGTCCTAGAAGACTTATCATTTTCTTCGGATATTTTGAGGTTTCCTTGATCTGATTTAAGCTAACGCGGTGCAGCAGTGCTGCAAAAGTTTTCTGTTTCTATGTTTGGATGGCTGTGGGGTGTTTATTTGCTGAGGGGGTATATCCCTCATGTTTGACAAACTCCAACCCTGAATTTGTAGTCAAACTACCCGCACACAGGAATAAAGTGTCACATGTTCCACAGCATGAGAGTGTGTAGGTTATGGAGGAGGAAGATTGGTTTCTAAGTCCCTACCTTTCCACCACTGTGGCTAAGAGGTCAGTATATTTCCATTTACTTTTGTCCTACTTTTTTTCTTATTCTGTTTTCTTAAATCTCTTTTATCAATAGGACTCGATTAAACTGTTCTACTCTGACTTTGATGAGCCAAATGCAACCAGAGCAAATTTGTATTTGTGGGATACCAAACATGTTTCTGACTTGTACAAAAGGTTTAAGCCAAAGGATCAGTGTGCATGTAGAATTAAATTCTTTACTCCCACAGTTAACCAGAGCATGCATGATATAACCTGTAAAATTAACAAAGATCAGAGGGTATTTGTAGATGAACTGAATGCGAGGATAAGAACAGATGAAGAGAAAGGGGAAAATAAGACAAGTGCAGAACATATTATTGGAAAGGGTAAGGAGACCTTAAAAGAACCATCCCCAAAGTCGGAGCATTGACATCACCAAGAAGGGATCTCTATGTATAAAACTGTGAGAGGAGGCCTCTTTTTGCATGGTTAGCCCCACGTTTTGCCTGATGTTGATGTGTCCTAGAAGTTGTAATGCCCAGGGCCCCTGCTAACCAGGTTCCTGGGCCAGAGCTTTTTCCCTAAATCTGTTGTTATGCTTGGGACACACTCTTACATATCACTAGAAGACACTAGTAAATGGGTACTCCAGAACCCAGGGCATGGGATAGTGTGCATAGGCTCCTGGGGTAGCAGCACTGATTGTGCCACCCTCTAGGGCCCTGCACCCAGATGCAACCAGCACTGCCACTGGGGGCAAACCTAAAAAGGCAAACTCAACATTCAACACACTCTTTGTGTGCCCTGTCCACCCTACACTGCATGTGATATGGGTAAGTCATCCCTCTGGTAGGCCTTACAGCCCTAAGGCAGGGTGCACCAAACTATATGTGAGGGCATAATTGCATGAGCAGTATGTCCCCACTGTGTTCAAGCCAAGCCTGGGACATAGTGAATGAACAGAGCAGCCATTTTAAGTACATGTACTGGACACAGGTCAAACACGAGTTACTCAACTACTTGTTGGCCACTCTGCACCCTGAGTTATTTGGTATCAAACAACTCAGAATGTTAAAACCAAACTGGTACCCGTATTGGATTTAACCCTAAATGTATCCAGGGGTCATCTTAGAGGTGCCCCCTGCAAAAGCTAACCTAACTGGCATAGTTGCTGACTGGTTCCATCCAGGCTGCCACTTTCAGACAGGCAATATACAAACCTGGGGTAGAGCCCTGGCTCTCTGGTTTGTAAAACAATGCCCTTCCTGGTTGGAGGAGCTAACACCCCCTCCCTCAGGAATGTGCAACACCCCGGCGGTGAGCTTTAAAAGGGCTACTGCCCCTGAAACTCAAGCTCCAAGCCTGCTGCTAGCAGCAGATGGCTTCCCCCTTTCCAAACCCCCACTTTTGGTGGGAGCAAAGGCAGGAAACCAGACAAAGGGTAGGAGGAGTGGCCTCACTGAGCATGCACCATCCCTAGGAGCTGTCAGGTGAAGTGGACCCCCCATTTTATTTTCGTCCGTGTTGAATGGCAGGAAAATAGCCAATGAGGTTTAGGGAAGTGACCCTTCCCACAGAAAGTGGGCAAAGGGTAAATGCGGAAGAAAGAAGAGGGACCGGGAGATTACTGGTCCAGTGTACAGCCTCCCTTCAAATTCATAATACAAAAATAGGTACACTGTTCCAAGCAAAAAAATGGTTCACACTAATGAATCAACTTAATCAGGAGCAAAACCCTCATGCATCACAATGGATGACTAGCATCATCATTGGGAAAGCTCCACGTCAGGCTGGTACTGCAATGCCTGGCGGGCTCACCCCGAAGGGGAGCTCTTAACCACTTTAATTGAATGGTGACTCTGAAAGGTGAGTAAATAAATGCAGGGCTACCCAATCTTAGGAACCCGATTCAGTTTTGGAGAGAATGAAACAGTTAAAATTGATTTACCATCAAAAAATAATTCATTAATTTTAATTCATAATGCAGGAGATGGCAACCAAGGTTAAAAACAAGAATGCGGAGTAACGTGATAAATTATGTACACCTACTCACACTAGAAACAGGGGAGGAAAACCAATTAGGGTACCTCACTAATACAAGTCTACATGTTTCGCGTCTATGTGGTCCAACCGGATCCAGCGACGCTTCATCAGGACACACGAAAAAAACCTTCTCCAAAGTTTATGGTCAACAATATGTCGAAGGAACAAAGTAACTTACTTAGTCCTATATAATAACGTAGGAAAGGTCACCCTAAATAAATATAAGTCAAAGAACAGTAATCACAATAAAGTATGACAATCATATAATATTAAAAGTTAGTGCACATGTGCGAAAAAAGTGATCATAGTGACTCACTCGTGTGAAAACAAATAAAAGGATTATGGCTTACCATCCCATATGTCAGGATAGAGCTTTAGAGGATCACTCGCCAGAATGAGAAACTGAAATTCTAGTTAATAGTGATCATGAATCCCAATGGATAAAAATAAGAACATTTGTAATGAGTTTGTAAGGTACTTAGCTTACAGCAAAATATCATTGGTCATTGAAATAATTAAATAGTTCAGACATAGTATAGTCATGCACCATGAAAAGCAAAAACGGTCAGTTTAAGTGGGACGAATGTTACCTACATAACTGCAATCATATAAATTCAGTGGACACATATAATTATGCAGAAGATCGCTTCTTCAGTTGTTAACATGCATATTATCTCGTGGCAGAAATAAAACAATATAATAATGCCAGTGATGTTAAACATGTGATGTAGCAAACGGAGACTCAATGACAACGAGTGTAGGGAACCTTCGGTAAGGAGGCAAGTCAATTACTGATACCTATCAAGGCATACCAAACGGATGCACTGTGTTGTCAAAATTATAGCCTAACATACTAAATATGATGAGCACTTACTTCGGTTTCTGTGCCGTAAGTAGTTACACCTACCCTCCGGCGCGCGTCCACACAAACAGGGGCGCGATGCGGACGCGGGTATTTTATACCCGTTCCGTCTTACCCGGAAGGGCCTGTCTGCTAACACTGTCACTGACAGTGAAAACGGACTCAGCTACGGCTGAGGTCGGGGATAAACAATCGGAACAACTACATCGTAGTTCCACAGTACGTCTAAACCCGAAGGATATCAAAAATTACTAATAAATAAATAAAGAAAGGAGTGCCTGTCGATTTAGTTTAATTTTCACTAAGGACACTAACCTCTAAGCAAAAAATGTGTGAATTGAAACAGGAGAATGAAGAACCGGTTACGTACCGGTTCATGTAAATCAGTCGGTTGTGCAGTTATGTATCCAGACACGTTCTCAGTATATTCCCACCGCATGTATGTCGATATGGTGTATGTTCCCATAAAGAAACAGTTTTATAAATAGTCACCGTCCAATCTCCTAACCAAGGTGTATCAAAATTAACTCAGATGTAAAGGGGCTAGGTAAATAGACCAACTTGTTAAATTACATGTAAAAATTGAGAAGTAAAATGTAAAAAGTCAAATACCCAATGGACTAATGTACAACACACTCTCTCCTAAGGTGAGAGAGAGGTCCAGGGAATATCATCATTCAGTTCTCTCTGTGATGTGCCCAATTTGAAAATCCATCGTTGTTCTATCCTAAAAAGTGAGTTAGAACCATGCGGAAGAACCTTTGGAACTTCTAGAACTACCCACTTAAGGTTGTCTGGTGAATGATTAGCATCCAAAAAATGAGAGCTCAGTTTAGTAGTCACTTTTCGACATCTGATATTGCTTCTGTGTTCATTTATACGGACCCTAACTGGTCGTGTAGTCATCCCCACATAACGTAAGCCACAAGGACAAGTAACCATATAAATACAGTTTTTGGAATTGCAATTCGTGTGTTTCTTTAAAAACCACCTTCCAATAGGGTCTAGATCTAAAAATGTGGCGATGACTACACGACCAGTTAGGGTCCGTATAAATGAACACAGAAGCAATATCAGATGTCGAAAAGTGACTACTAAACTGAGCTCTCATTTTTTGGATGCTAATCATTCACCAGACAACCTTAAGTGGGTAGTTCTAGAAGTTCCAAAGGTTCTTCCGCATGGTTCTAACTCACTTTTTAGGATAGAACAACAATGGATTTTCAAATTGGGCACATCACAGAGAGAACTGAATGATGATATTCCCTGGACCTCTCTCTCACCTTAGGAGAGAGTGTGTTGTACATTAGTCCATTGGGTATTTGACTTTTTACATTTTACTTCTCAATTTTTACATGTAATTTAACAAGTTGGTCTATTTACCTAGCCCCTTTACATCTGAGTTAATTTTGATACACCTTGGTTAGGAGATTGGACGGTGACTATTTATAAAACTGTTTCTTTATGGGAACATACACCATATCGACATACATGCGGTGGGAATATACTGAGAACGTGTCTGGATACATAACTGCACAACCGACTGATTTACATGAACCGGTACGTAACCGGTTCTTCATTCTCCTGTTTCAATTCACACATTTTTTGCTTAGAGGTTAGTGTCCTTAGTGAAAATTAAACTAAATCGACAGGCACTCCTTTCTTTATTTATTTATTAGTAATTTTTGATATCCTTCGGGTTTAGACGTACTGTGGAACTACGATGTAGTTGTTCCGATTGTTTATCCCCGACCTCAGCCGTAGCTGAGTCCGTTTTCACTGTCAGTGACAGTGTTAGCAGACAGGCCCTTCCGGGTAAGACGGAACGGGTATAAAATACCCGCGTCCGCATCGCGCCCCTGTTTGTGTGGACGCGCGCCGGAGGGTAGGTGTAACTACTTACGGCACAGAAACCGAAGTAAGTGCTCATCATATTTAGTATGTTAGGCTATAATTTTGACAACACAGTGCATCCGTTTGGTATGCCTTGATAGGTATCAGTAATTGACTTGCCTCCTTACCGAAGGTTCCCTACACTCGTTGTCATTGAGTCTCCGTTTGCTACATCACATGTTTAACATCACTGGCATTATTATATTGTTTTATTTCTGCCACGAGATAATATGCATGTTAACAACTGAAGAAGCGATCTTCTGCATAATTATATGTGTCCACTGAATTTATATGATTGCAGTTATGTAGGTAACATTCGTCCCACTTAAACTGACCGTTTTTGCTTTTCATGGTGCATGACTATACTATGTCTGAACTATTTAATTATTTCAATGACCAATGATATTTTGCTGTAAGCTAAGTACCTTACAAACTCATTACAAATTTTCTTATTTTTATCCATTGGGATTCATGATCACTATTGACTAGAATTTCAGTTTCTCATTCTGGCGAGTGATCCTCTAAAGCTCTATCCTGACATATGGGATGGTAAGCCATAATCCTTTTATTTGTTTTCACACGAGTGAGTCACTATGATCACTTTTTTCGCACATGTGCACTAACTTTTAATATTATATGATTGTCATACTTTATTGTGATTACTGTTCTTTGACTTATATTTATTTAGGGTGACCTTTCCTACGTTATTATATAGGACTAAGTAAGTTACTTTGTTCCTTCGACATATTGTTGACCATAAACTTTGGAGAAGGTTTTTTTCGTGTGTCCTGATGAAGCGTCGCTGGATCCGATTGGACCACATAGACGCGAAACATGTAGACTTGTATTAGTGAGGTACCCTAATTGGTTTTCCTCCCCTGTTTCTAGTGTGAGTAGGTGTACATAATTTATCACGTTACTCCGCATTCTTGTTTTTAACCTTGGTTGCCATCTCCTGCATTATGAATTAAAATTAATGAATTATTTTTTGATGGTAAATCAATTTTAACTGTTTCATTCTCTCCAAAACTGAATCGGGTTCCTAAGATTGGGTAGCCCTGCATTTATTTACTCACCTTTCAGAGTCACCATTCAATTAAAGTGGTTAAGAGCTCCCCTTCGGGGTGAGCCCGCCAGGCATTGCAGTACCAGCCTGACGTGGAGCTTTCCCAATGATGATGCTAGTCATCCATTGTGATGCATGAGGGTTTTGCTCCTGATTAAGTTGATTCATTAGTGTGAACCATTTTTTTGCTTGGAACAGTGTACCTATTTTTGTATTATGAATTCAAAGGGTAAGTGCCCCATTGGACACTACCAGGTTCCCCCTAAAATGCTCACTAAATTCAGTATTTAGTGGGCTCCCCTAGACAGGAAACTAGATTCATCTGGAAGATAAGAAGACAGCACTAAAGAACCTGACAGGACAAGAACAGAGAACCTGCTGCACCAGAAGAGGCTCCAAGACCACTACTTGCTGCACCAGAGTTCTGACAATCGCCGCTTCGGAGGAGCTGACCACTAGACCAACCTCAAAAGACTCTGAGGACCTCCTGACTTTGCAAATACCCTGAGATCTCCCTCCTGAGTGGAGGCACCACTCAAGAACCAAGGAAACCTACAAGGAACCAGCAACCTGATGAGGGACACTTCACCAAACGGATGATATCTCCGCAACTGGAAGTCGCAGCCAGACCCGACAACACCCCGACAGCCCAGATGAGACCTGCAAGTGTGCCAACTTTTGTGGCACAGTGCCCTCCTGTGGCTGAGTTGTGCCAATACCCCAGGTACTGGTCAATGCATGTCAGACAGCCCCGGAAACAGTTCCCCCAGAGCTGCAACTGGACCAGGAGGAAGCCCCAGGCGAGGGACTTCAGTGAAACCTTGGACCTCCCACCAGAGCACCCACGATGTCCTGCAAGGCCCATGGAAGAAGCCTTACCTCCAGCTCCAAAGGGTCCCTTTGTGCATAGCATCCAAGAACTTCAAATCTCCCTGCATCCGGCCACCCTGAGCCCTGTATCACAGGATCTGCTGTGTGCCCCGGAATCCCCAACCCCTTGCTACTTCAACAGCCCAAGGGGACCCCTAGGCACCATCTTTAAATCTGCAAACCAGCTCCTTTTCAAAGTGGCCCCTCCAGGTGGCCCTGTGCGTGTGCCAAGAGATTTTCCAACTCTGTTCCTGCCAGAACCAGGAGCCGTCTGAGGCTCTCCATTTGGCACAGGGTGCCCACCGACTACTTCGACCATCCTGCAAAAGAAGAGACTGATAACTCAACTTTACGGTTTTTAATGCATTTTTAAAAGTGACTGCCTATTGACTCCTGTGGTGCGTAATTACGCAAAGAAAGACTAACTTTATTAAAACTTTGAAAAGTCATATCTCAGAAAGTACTTAACACATCTTAAAGATCTTGGTCTTACAGTTTATATAAAAGTCTTAAGTATTTTTATAAATTCTGGTCTTGAGTTATTCATTGAGTGTGTGTGGTTCATGATTGGATTTGTGAGTACAACAAATACTTAGCACATCTCCTGGATTAGCCTAACTGCTAAACCAGCTACCTTAAAAATTGGAGCATTAGGTGGTCTAATTTTTACCTCTGGAAACCAACGTGTGGTTGCCTGGACCCCCTGCACGGTGTGCCTAGTATTGCACACTATATAGAGGGCCAGCCTCCTACAAAAACTGTGTTGGAAATAGCCGTTTTGGCTGGGTTATCCCCTGACTTTTGGATCTGACCTCTTGGTTTTGACTGTATGCTGCAGGTGGTTTATGCTGGCTTTAGGACTCTGGGCACTTTATCACTACTGACCGGTGCTAAAGTACAAATGCTCGCTGCCTAAATTGTATTGGTGATTGGTTTATCTATTGTTGGTATATTTGATTTACAAGTAAGTCCCCAGTAAACTGCCCAATGTGTGCCAAGGGCCTGTAAATCAAATGCTACTAGTGGGCCTGCAGGACTGATTGTGCCACCCACTTAGGAGCCCTGTAAACATGTCTCAGACCTGCCCCTGCAGTAGCTGTGTGTGCAGTTTTAAACTGCCATTACGACCTGGAAAGTGCTCCCACTTACGAGCCCCAAACCTTCTCTTTTTTTACATGTAAGCCATCCCTACAAAAGGCCCAATGCAGTCCCAAGGGAAGAGTGCAGTGTATTTAAAAGGTAGGTCATGTACTGGTGTGCTTTACACTTCCTGATAGTGAAATACTGCTAAACTCGTTTTTCCCTATTGCCAGGCTAATTTCTCCCATAGGGTAACATGGGCATTGCCTTGAAATATCTTTTATGTGTCATTTCCCTTTGGAAGCAGACAGAGATATGGAATTTGGGGTCTCCAAACTCACAATTTAAAAATACATCTTTTGGTGAAGTTGGTTGTAATGGGTTCTTTGCCTCCAGGTGGAGGAGATATTGGAATAACTCTATAGGCTCAGGATTGAGGGGATAAGTGTTTTATTTATACATAATTAAGGTCGTCTTTTTGATTCTTGTGTTTCAGGTTGGCTTCTTATTGTAGTCATCCGGGTTCTTTTCTTTCTTGTAGGATTCTGGGTTGAGATCCTTGGGTAGCCCGTTCCCGGATAGAAGGAGGTCCGGTCTTTCCCTCGTGGCAGTAGCCCAGGGTTCCCCAAAACAAAAAGAAGAATGGGACAACAGGTAAGTGTAGAGGTAAGGCAGGGGTCTTAAGAGGGTTAATAGGTTGGTGGGAGGAGAGGGAGGTGTAGGGCTGTGGTGGGGTACTTTCTTCAATAGTGACTGTCACCTTCCCGTGAACCTTCTTGATTATTTTCCCTCTTTGTCTGTATCTCTTTTCCTAAGAGGGATTCCCCTCACAGTGAGGTTAGTGGTAGGGTCAGTAGGTTTCCCCTTCCCTGTAGGACCTCCCTTCCTTACTCCCCGTATTCCCCTCCCTCGATTTCCTTCCCCGTAGCCAAGCCGGCCAGAAACCCCAGTTTAGGTACGAACGTACCTGTGGGTGCCACGCCCCTCCTGGGACGTGGCTGGCCCCTTCGTAGTATCCTGAATTCTCTCCGGTAGTGGTGAGAGGCGCTCCGAGGTCTCCTTTCTTCTCCGGCATCTTTCCAGTCGTGGCGCGTTCCTTCCCGACCTTTTCGTGCTCCGGCGTGTCTCTCTCCTGGGTCCGTGCGTGCAGTGTTCCTCTCTGCTCTCTCGTACGGCGTTTTCCTTGTCCGTCCTCTATTTCAGTGTAGGATGAGACGCCTTCTGCGTCTGACGTCACCCCTTCGGGACTCTCCGGAGTGCCCCGGGGGTATTTTGTAATGGGCTCCATCGGAGTGCGTGTAGCCGTGGCGATAGATGCCCGGTTACACATCCCCTCCCAAGAATGGGGCTGCTCGAGTCCCAGAGGGCCCGGGAACCGGGACAAATAGTCAGCCTGACCCATAAGATCACCAGGGAGGTGGCAAACCTGGAAGGAGAAAGGTTGAAGCTCCATAAACCATCTCAGAATACATATGTTGGTATTTTTATATCTCGAGAGCCACGTAAGAGGAGCGTGGTCCGTATACAGTAGGAAAGACCGCCCTAGGAGGTAATACTGTAGGCTCTCAATCGCCCACTTGATGGCCAGACACTCCCTTTCAATTATAGGATATCTTTGTTCCCTGGGGAAAAGCTTGCGACTAATAAAGACCACAGGGTGGCTTACATTTTCCTTATCTTTTTGGAAAAGAACTGCCCCCAGACCTACGTCTGAGGCATCCGTCTGCAGGTGAAATGGGAGATCAAAATCAGGACATCGTAACACCGGTTGAGTAGTAAGACACCTTTGTAAAGTTTGGTAACTATGGGACTGGACCGTGTTGAGACTCGTAATATTTTTGGGCGACCTTTCTTCAAGAGATCCGTCAGGGGGGCCGCCAGTGTGGAGTAGTGCGGTATAAATCTTCGATAGTACCCCACTAGACCTAAAAACGAACGTACCTCTTTCTTTGTGGTAGGCGTTTTTATGCGCTAAATGGCCTCTACTTTGTTCATTTGTGGTTTAATGATACCTCTACCTATGTGATACCCCAGGTAGGAGATCTCATGAAACGCAAGTTGACTTTTGGAGGGATTGGCTGTCAGACCCGCCCTCTGTAAGACTGTAAATATGACAAGTGGTCGTCCCAAGTTTCGCTATATATAACAATATCATCCAGATAGGCGGCGGCGTATCTGGTATGAGGTCGTAATATGGTATCTATAAGACGTTGGAAGGTGGCTGGTACCCCGTGTAGCCCAAAAGGGAGAACATTAAAATGATATAGGCCTGAGGGGGGTAGAGAATGCCTTTTTTTCTTTATCCTCTGTTGCTAAAGGAATCTGCCAGTATCCTTTGGTCAAGTCCAGGGTAGACATATATTTGGCTTTTCCTAATCTTTCTATGAGTTCGTCTACCCTTGGAAGTGGGTAAGTGTCGAATTGGGATACGGCATTGACCTGTCTGAAGTCAATACAGAAGCGTATAGACCCATCCGGTTTTGGAACTAACACCACCGGAGAACACCAGGGACTTTTTGAAGGCTCTATAATACCTAGGTCTAACATTTTCTCTATTTCTTTTTCTACTAGAACTTTCCTAGCTTCGGGGATACGATATGGTTGTAACCAGACTATTTTACCCGGTTGGGTTATAATTTGGTGTCGTACTAACTGGGTTTTACCCGGTAGCGGGGAAAATACCCGGTTATGACCGTTGAGTAGTTGAGTTAACTGGCTATCCTGTTGGGACGTGATTTCTGTATTTCTTTGGGGCTCTTCGGTTTTGTAAGGGCGGTCTGTGGGACACCAGCCTATTTCCAGTTCCTTAATCGTATTAACTAGATATCCAGCTGTCTGGCCCATCATAGGTTCTTCCCATTTTTTTAGCAGATTGATGTGAAAGATCTGGGATCTTTTGGGATTATCAGCTAGATGGATGTTATAGGTAACAGGAGTTACTACTCCTATCACCTTATAGGGCCCCTGCCACTTTGCCAATAGCTTGTTGTCGGAACTTGGTAGAAGTACTAACACCATGTCCCCTTCTGTTAAGGTTCGCATTCGCATGTTCCTATCATAATAATGCTTTTGCTTACCCTGGGCTCTTTCCATATGTACCCTTACGTCTTCCCATACAGTTTGTAGTCGGGATTTTAAATCGCAGGTATATTCTAAAAGGGATTTCTCCCCATCCTCTTCCTCCTCCCATAACTCCGCTGCCATATCTAATAATGTTCTGGGTTGTCGTCCGAACACTAATTCAAAAGGACTATGGGGGTTATTACAACTTTGGAGGAGGTGTTAATCCGTCCCAAAAGTGACAGTAAAGTGACGGATATCCACCAGCCGTATTACGAGTCCATTATATCCTATGGAACTTGTAATACGGCTGATGGTATATCTGTCACATTTGGGACGGATTAACACCTCCTCCAAAGTTGTAATAACCCCCTATGTCCTGTGGAGGCTTGCTTGTGTGTCCGGATGGCATACAATACTAATGGTAACTTTCTATCCCCATCCTTACCTGATTCTGAAACCGATTTTCTTAAGAGAGTTTTCAGGGTGCGGTTGTATCTCTCCACCAACCCATTGGTTTGTGGATGATAAACCGCAGTCCTTATTTGTTTAATTCCCAGAAGTTGACTAATCTGAGCCATTAAATTGGACATGAACTGGGTACCTTGATCTGTTAAAATTTCTCGAGGAAAGCCTATTTGGGAAAAGAACCCTATCATTGCATTGGCAGCACTCTTGGTGTTAATACTGGTGAGTGGGATGGCCTCGGGGTACCGTGTAGTGTAATCTACCAATACTAGTATATATCGGTAGCCTTTAGAGGAAGGTAGAAGAGGACCTACGATGTCCATCCCTATCCTCGAAAAAGGTATTTCAATAATGGGAAGAGGCTGTAAGGGGGCTTTTTTCTTCGGTCCAGGATCAATCAGTTGGCATTTAGGACATTGTTGACAGAATTTTCTGATCTGAGAAAAGACCCCAGGCCAATAGAACTTCCTTAACAGGTACTCTTCCGTCTTCTCTCTCCCATAGTGACCACCCCCCGGTTGACTATGGGCCAGATGTAACACCTTCTGTCTATAGGGCTCGGCAACAAGTAGTTGTTTCTTTTCTTGCCTTTCACTGTTAGTGATTCGATATAACAGATTCTTAACTATAACAAAAGAAGGGCCTTTATCGTCAGGAGTTCGAGGTCGGGCGGTCTTCCAGGCATTAATCAGACTAGGATCTTCCCTTTGACAAATACGGAAGGGGGGGAGACCAGTGAGGGTATGAACCCGTGTAATTACCCTATTATAGTTCGAATCCCCTTTTCCATAGAGTTTCCTTGTTTCTCATTTTTCTTTCCTAGTAGGTTTGTACCGGATAGCCTGGGGTTGTATTTGTATGTTAGAAAAGGGGGCGCTTTTCCACCAGGAACTCGTGTCCTCTTTATTCCTTGTACTATCCAACAGTATCGAAAAGTCCTTGAAATCTGTACCGATGATGGCTTCTTCAACCAGTCGTTCAACTACTCCCATCCTTATGGGTGTTTCTTTTCCCTCCCACGAAAGGGTGGCCCAAGTCATGGGATACTCCCTCGTTTCGCCATGTATACAACAAATGGAGACAGTAAGTCCCGGCGTTAAGGTATGGCTGTCTATTAAATCAGCCCTGATTACTGACTGACTACATCCGGAATCGATAAGTGCCACAGTTAGTCTCTCATTGATGAAAAGCTCTTTCTTATACTGGGTATCTTTTCCCCCTGTAAAGAAGACCCTCCCTCTAGTAATCCCTATTTCCATAGGCTCTGGTTTCTCAGTTTTAAGGGGACAAACCCGGGGTATATGGCCCCACTCCCTGCAACTATAACACTGGGGTTGCTGCAAATACGGTCTCTCTGCCCCTCGTGATTTTCCTGGGTCTTCAACCGGTCTTCGCCCCAGGGAAGAGGTTTGTCCGAGGTTCTGTCGGATTGGGGCAGGGGTTGTGCGATGGAGGGGTGTCTTAAACTCGAGGGAGCGGTGGAAAGCACAGGCCAACTCGATGGTAGTATTTGTGTCGGGACTCGGATGTTGTTTGATCCAGTTGCGGGTATTGGTGGGTAGGGCCTCGAGATATTGTTCCAAGAGGATGGCCTCCATAATATCTTCCCTATTAGCCCCTATGGGTCCTAGCCATTTGAGACCCAAATCCTTTATCCGAAAATATAATGCTCTGGGATTCTCGGATGGTCCCCACTTGGCTTTCCTAAACCTGACCCTATAATGCTCTGTGTCAAAGCCCACCCTCTCCAGGATGCTCTTTTTAATATCTTGGTAGGGCGTCGTACCTCCCGGGTTTACCGCTTGATAGGCTGCTTGGAGGGTCCTGGTTAACAAAGGGGCAATGTACTGGCCCCACCTATCCTGAGGCCAGGTGGCTGAAGTGGCAACTCGCTCAAAGTTGGTAAAAAAGGCGTCCGGATCTTCGCCCTCCTGATACCTTTGTAACACTGAGCTGGGTACATTCGGATGTACTCTGGTGGCCGCAATGGTATCGGTTAAGGATTTTAGTGCATTCTCATGTACCAACTGATTGTTGGCTATTATAGTGGCCTGGCTTTTGAGAGCGCTTTGTAGGGCTTCCCTTTCCACTTTCTCCTCTTTCTGTTGTTCCTCCCACACGATCTGCAGATGTCTCTGTCCCTCAGCCAATTGCTGCATCATGTCCGCTATGGTGGGGGTACCCTCCCTGGTATCAGTCCGTCCTGTCGCCTATTCCAATATCCCACTTCTGACACCACTGTAATGGGTTCTTTGCCTCCAGGTGGAGGAGATATTGGAATAACTCTATAGGCTCAGGATTGAGGGGATAAGTGTTTTATTTATACGTAATTAAGGTCGTCTTTTTGATTCTTGTGTTTCAGGTTGGCTTCTTATTGTAGTCATCCGGGTTCTTTTCTTTCTTGTAGGATTCTGGGTTGAGATCCTTGGGTAGCCCATTCCCGGATAGAAGGAGGTCCGGTCTTTCCCTCGTGGCAGTAGCCCAGGGTTCCCCAAAACAAAAAGAAGAATGGGACAACAGGTAAGTGTAGAGGTAAGGCAGGGGTCTTAAGAGGGTTAATAGGTTGGTGGGATGAGAGGGAGGTGTAGGGCTGTGGTGGGGTACTTTCTTCAATAGTGACTGTCACCTTCCCGTGAACCTTCTTGGTTATTTTCCCTCTTTGTCTGTATCTCTTTTCCTAAGAGGGATTCCCCTCACAGTGAGGTTAGTGGTAGGGTCAGTAGGTTTCCCCTTCCCTGTAGGACCTCCCTTCCTTACTCCCCGTATTCCCCTCCCTCGATTTCCTTCCCCGTAGCCAAGCCGGCCAGAAACCCCAGTTTAGGTACGAACGTACCTGTGGGTGCCACGCCCCTCCTGGGACGTGGCTGGCCCCTTCGTAGTATCCTGAATTCTCTCCGGTAGTGGTGAGAGGCGCTCCGAGGTCTCCTTTCTTCTCCGGCGTCTTTCCAGTCGTGGCGCGTTCCTTCCCGACCTTTTCGTGCTCCAGCGTGTCTCTCTCCTGGGTCCGTGCGTGCAGTGTTCTTCCCTGCTCTCTCGGACGGCGCTTTCCTCGTCCGTCCTCTATTTCAGTGTAGGATGAGACGCCTTCTGCGTCTGACGTCACCCCTTCGGGACTCTCCGGAGTGCTCCGGGGGTATTTTGTAATGGGCTCCTTCGGAGTGCGTGTAGCCGTGGCGATAGATGCCCGGTTACATTGGTTTTTCAACTGTGATTTTGAAAATGCCAACAGGGTCAAGACTGATTTGCATATGGTTGGGTCCATGGCAGGCAAAATAACTGATGGATTAAACCCAGATCTGTGACTGGGGGGTGAATGTTTGATTTGCTCTGCATTCTGTCCATCATCTGTTGTTTTTGCTTTTGGCACCCCAAGTGGGTCCCAGGCTTGCTATGCCACTAGGTTCAAGCTAGCCTGGCTAATGAAGAGTGATACCCTGAAACTGATCCCTGGATGCTTGTTTCTGGTCCAGGGAGGACATGGCCTGGTAGTTTGGGCTGGACTGTTCCCATGGGGAACAGGATCAAGACTGATTTGCATATGGCTGGGTCCAAACTGGGATGGTATGGCAAGCAAAACAACTGATGGATTAAATCCAGATCTGTGACTGGGGGTGAATGTTTGATTTGCTCTGCATTCCGTCCATCATCTGTTGTTTTCGCATTTGTTGCCCCAAGTGGGAAGGGTATGCCCAGATGTGGGTCCCATGCTTGGTATGCCCCTAGATTCAAGCTAGCTTGGCTGATGAAGGGTGATACCCTGAAACTGGTCCTAGGATGCTTATGTCTGATCCAGGGAGGACCTGGCCAGGCAGTTCGCGCTGGACTGCTGCTATGGGGAACAGGGTCAAGACTGATTTGCATATGGTTGGGTCCAAACTGAAATGGCATGGCAGGCAAAAAACAGATGGATTGAACCCAGATCTTTGACTGGGTGTGGATATTTGATTTGCTCTGCATTCCGTCCATCATCTGTTGTTTTTGCCTCTTAGAAAGTGGGCATTTTCTTGCTTAACCATTCTGTGCCTTGGCCTGTCTGCTGAAGACACATCTGGGTCAGAATGACAGTTGGCTGTTTGTGCATTCACTCTAGACAGTCACACAAATGGAACTGAGGTGTGCCCTGCATATCCTGATGGCCCATCACCAGGCTGATGGGTCTTCTGTAGCTAGAGTGGTGGGAGGAGCTGAACCTTGCCCCTGAATAGGGCTGTGCCTGTCATCACACAAAGCAGTCCCCTATCCTTTGGAGTGTTTCTGGGGCCAGGGCAGGAAAAGGCAGGGTCTTTTGCACTACAAAGACTTTTCTTTGAAGTATGCCTACTTCAAAGACAGAAATGGGTATAAGTACTGGACCTCTGACACCACATAGTTAGAATCCTCCTGGACTGAGGAAATTCTGACAGGAAGAAGGATGCTGTAGTAGGGACTGCCACTCTGCCCATTGCTTTGTTATGCTAGCCTGCTGCATGCTGCTTCTGTCCTGGAAGTGAAAGGACTGGACTTGGCTTTCTACATCCTGCTTCCAAGGATTCTCCAAGGGCTTGGACTGAGTTTGCCTCCTGTTAAAAAGTCTCAGGGACATCAAAGACTTCACCTGCCAGAGCCTGGGCTCTCTTGCTGAGACTCTTGACATGCCAAGTGGTGCCAAATCCAGTTCCTGGGCCCTTGAGAGTGAGTTCTGGCGCAACAAGGAAAGAACTAGTGCATCGACTTCCAGAATGACTTTGGAACTGGTGCTGCTCTCTGGCCCCGCACCGTTGCCTGTACAGAAGCTGTGGTCCCCTCTGAGTGCAATGAGTGTGTCCTACAATGCAGGCTTGATGCCACCACAGTGCCGCCAAAGTCCTGCTACAATGTAAGTCCAGAGACTGTGTCACCGACATCTGTGGCACCCGATTTCGATGCAGTACCTGTGGCCCCATGGTGTGAGTGCGACACCGCAAAGTTGACTCCTCGCATGTTGACCTGCTGAGTTCATCTACCCCGCTTTGTTGTAAGGAACTGACATCTCCCTGCCAGCGCCGCATTACCTCCTCTACAACCATGAGGACCCACAGCATTACTTCCTCTGCCTAGCATTAAGGAGCCAACGCCTTACCTACCTGGTGGCAGTAAGGAACTGACACCGCACCAGCCCCAGCGACGCCTAACCATCCTGACTCCGGGCAACATCTTTGTTTCCTCATTGTTTTCCAAGGTACTGTAACTGGGGTCTATACGACTCTGTGGCCGACCGCGCTCCCTTGCGGTTGGTGCTGGACTGTTGGAAGCTACTCTGTTAAGCTTTTGGGATAGCCACAGTTGGAGCTATTGTGTTTCTAAGTGTTATACTACATTTAATCTTTGACAATTCTTATATTTACTTGTGTATGTTGGATTCAGATAAATATTGACTATTTTTCTAAACTGGTGTGGAGTACTTTTGCGTCGTCTTCACTGTGTTAATGTGTGTGTACAAATACTTTACACATTGCCTCTGAGATAAGCCTAACTGCTTGAGCAAAGCTTCCAAGGGGGCCAGCAGAGGTTAACTTAGCTGTGTGATTCCCTTACCCTGACTGGAGTGAGGGTCCCTACTTGGACGGGGTGCAAACCACTGCAAACTAGAGACTGCATTTCCAACAGACAGCAATCAGAGGGAAATTATATCATTGAGAAATTAGAATGAAGGAAATGTGAGCATAATCATTTAGTTAAGGGTAAAACCTTCTCAGAACTAGAGGTGAGTATAAAAGGCATGATATAAGTGGTAATTCAGCCGATTTTAAATTGCCACACAACTGGGCACGCAGTTGCTATGCAGCCTCAGTTTTCCCCAAGATTTATCACACTAACAAGTTAGATTTTCCTCTTGAGCAATACATAAGGTGAGGCAGGTGTAGTTTTGAACAGATTCTTAGTGATATTTTTTGAGCACTCATACCTTCTATAGAGTGCCACTAAGCGATGTGAAGATCAGAAAACTGTCCATCTTTGTATAACTGTCCACCTTGGTATATCGGCCTGCTACTGACACAGCAGGAGCGTTAACTGTAATGAATAAAGAATTGCTTGCAATAAGGACTATGATTATGTAAAGTTGCCTTTTATTGGATTTATTCCTTGCTAAGGAAGGTGGAGTTTGCAAGGTCATTCATGTTCGAGAATGTTGCGCCTACA
The DNA here is from genome assembly GCF_031143425.1 of Pleurodeles waltl. Taxonomy (NCBI): domain Eukaryota; kingdom Metazoa; phylum Chordata; class Amphibia; order Caudata; family Salamandridae; genus Pleurodeles; species Pleurodeles waltl. The sequence continues at coordinate 1,094,716,722 of NC_090444.1, read as the reverse complement.
TCCCATGCATAGATAAACCAATTGACTAGTATGTTACTAACATCACAAACGTAAAGCATGAACTAACTGACGTGGAAGAGTCAGAATCATTGGAAATATTACGATCCGTATGTGGATCTATTGGAAGTGGCTTTGCTTAGATAAGAGAATTGCTGGGTAGTGTAGGTTGAGGGATTCTAAATTTGCTTTTGACCCCCTTTCCTGGTTATACTATTCAGCATTGAATGTGTACTTATTGATCTACATTTTTGCAGGGGAATTTCAGCACAAAATGGTATGAATTGTGGGTAGAGAAAGCTGTCATCAACAAGAGGAAAACGAGAGAGAGAGAGAGACAGAGAGAGAGAGAGAGAGATGCAAAGTGAATGCTATGATGCCATGAAAGATTTGGAAGCGTTTAAGGAAAGGAACCTGAAGTTAATGAATGGCGTGTTGTAATAAAGAAATGTGGGAGTTGTTTTTTCCCTTTTTTCAGTTTAATGCATTATGAACTGAGCTTATGCTAACCTAAACTGTGCTTACACTGTACTCCATCTTTCAGTGTTGTCACAGTACATCACATGATGGCTGCTACTGTTGCTTCTTGTTCTAAATAAATAATTGTGAGCTTTACATTAATAGATAGAGAGTGTTCCCAGAGACTTTCCTTCACTGTACCTAACCAATGACATCCTAACTGTCTCAGGCTATTGTCGTACAGTGTATCAACTAGCATGTTTGTATACACTGTGAGAATGACTGAAATCCAATGTAATATTACCATGAGAGAATCACCAAATGTATTCTGTAGTGAAATGTTTCTTCTTGCTCATTCCCTATTGGTACTTTACATTAGAACCATGTACTTATGTACAATGGTATGAAAACCGTTGTCTAAAGCCCTATGGAAGGATGTGTAGTTTTCTGTACCCCAGAACCCCAATTCCCCACCTTTAGAAGGCAAATCTATGTCAGATTGCACTTAGAACTGTACTAAGTTCTTTGTACTTATGACCTTTACGTTTTGCCGCCAAACTTACTTATGGCATATCTCATGTATGTTGCCTATTAATTCTTTACATAATGTTTCAAATAATTCCTGTCTCTCATTCTTATGTGAATGTTTCAGCATTGATTATTGGTCATGTTTATAATTATATTAGCAACAGGTCCAAACGGGGAGCACCAAAATGTGTATCAGGAGTACACCGCTCCCAGTCCTAGTCATTGGTGTGTCTTTGGTATCATGGGAGTCCCCTGGGGGTTGTGGGGGTGGGGGTCAGACAGTAGGGGTGCAGGCAAGGGGGGGGGGCGATTGACCCCACCCCCGTATTTAGATACAGCCTGGTGTGCAGGCTCACAGTGCAGTGTAACACTATGGCCATGGCCCCCGCCAAAAACAGTCGGGCGCCCCCCCTGGAAAAAAGTCTGCAGACACCCATGCTTGGTATGATCATTTAAGACAAGTTTGCGCGTCAACACTACCACATTGTGATAGCAGTGGCATATGCAAGTCTGCCCCACACCAGCGCTCTGCCCATAGCCCACACTCTAGTAGTGCGCACATTAGAAACTGTGTGTCAGCTGAAGTGGAGTGTGCGCATCACTCACCACGACTCTCGGAACTCAACAGTGGAAAGGCCATTGCGTATACTGTACATCTTTGCACTCCCATCATTGAGATTTGAATAATTTTGTGGTTGGATGGTGATATTTCTTGGCCTACACTTTAGAGTAAGAAGTGATAGGGAAGGTAACACTTGAACTATTGAAACAAATGTAGTCATTCAAGTTCCAAGTTTGACCCATCATAGCCTGAAAAAGTGGACCAGCTCCTATTGAAAAGCTGTAATGCAATGCCTTATTTCTCTGTGGTAAACAAGGATCTTCTTTGATTGAGCAAAGGAGCAAATGATGACAGATTAATTGTGCATAATTGGGCATATGTGTGAACATTTGTGTAGGTTAACCTCTAACCTAAATAGTGTACATATAAAATTCCAAGGGTGGAATACTAGTGCACAGTTACTTAGGTGTCACTCACTGTGCGGAGATAGTGGAAACTAACCATCACATACTCATCTATTTACCTGGTTAAGGTACTGCATCATGATAAATACAGTCAATGTCAAAGCAAGCCTCTACTCCTTAAGTGTGTGTGATCTGTTTCTAGGGGTGCCCCCTAAGTTCCTGCCACCTCCTTCACAAAGTTACTTCTGTGTGGTAACTGTGTAGCACCTAACATGTTTACCAAGTTCATAGTACTTCCCAAATTGTGATGCTTGTGCACTGTACATTTCATCATGGTACGATGCAAGTTGGTCCACCTTTGCCAGATGAGAACAGTTATCCCGACTTGGCCCCTGCTTGTGTTGCTGTTGTCTCTGACTTCATGTTGACGTGCAAATGCGTGCTCGATCTGAAAAGGTAGGTTGATGTGAGCCCAGGCTATTTGGTGTCTTAGGTTGGCTTTGTTCACGAGAAATCTTAGGGTCCAACACAAAGCCCACAAACTAGAGTATAAGCCACCTTGGGTCTTGGCAATGATCCAATGGGGATCCACTGATGTGGAGTGCAGTCTCAAAGTGGCGCCCACCTTTTTTAGGTGCTTTGAGTTTTTTTTTATGTGATCCAGGGTTATCCCCAAAACCTTGGCCTCTGGCCTCCTGTTTTTAACTGTTTACTGCATTTCATTTTTGCTGGCTTTTGAACTCTGAGCAATTTACCACAGCTAACCAGTGCAAAAGTGCACATACTCTCTAAGTAAATTGTATTGAGGATTGATTTCTCCATGATTGCCATATCTGATTTACTAGAAAGTCCCTAGTACAGTGCACCAGGTGTGCCCAGGGCCTGTAAACCAAATACTACTAGTGGGCATGCAGCACTGATTGTGCCACACACGAGTTGCGCTGCAAACTAGTCTCAGGCCTGCCATTGCAATGTGTGTTTGTGCAGTTTTAAACTGCATTTCTACCCGGCAAGTGTACACACTCGCTAAGCCCAAACCTTCCCTTTTTTTACGTGTAAGTCAGCCATAAATTAGACCCAAGGCAGACTTATGGGCAAGGTGTAGTGTATTTAAAAGGTAGCAACACAAAAGGATGATGGACGGAGTGATGAAACTTTACAAACACTCACCCCCACACACAGATCTGGGTTTAATCCATCATTCTTTTGCTTACCATGCCACCCCAGAACTCAGCCATATACAAATCAGTCTTGACCCTGTTCCTCTATTGGTATAGTCTATCCCAAACTGCAAAGGCAGGTCCTCCCTGGACCAGAAACAAGCATTCTGGGGCTGGTTTTGGGGTATCACCCCTCATCAGCAAGACCAACTTGAATCCAATGGCACAGTGAGCAAGGGACTCACATCTGGGCATACCCTGGCCACTTAGGGTGACTTTAGCAACACAAAAGTATGATGGATGGCGTGCTGAAACTTTTTAAACATGCACCCCCAGTCACAGATTTGGATTTATTCCATCATTCTTTTGCTCACCATGCCACCCACGTTTGGACCCAGCCATATACAAATCAGTCTTGACCCTGTTCCCCTTGGAAACAGCCCAGCCCGAACTGCCAGGCCAGGTCCTCCCTGTACCAGAAACAAGCATCCTGTGACCGGTTTCGGGGTATTTACCCTCATCAACCAGGCTAGTTTGAATCCAGTGGCACAGTGATCAAGGGACCTACATCTGGGCATACCCTGGCCTCTTAGGGTGTCTTTAGCAATACAAAATGATGATGGACAAAGTGCTGAAACTTCTCAAACACTCGCCCAGTCACAGACTTGGGTTTAACCCATTGTTTTTTTGCTCACCATGTCACCCTAGTTTGGACCCAGCCATGTGCAAATCAGTCTTGATTCTGTTCCCCATGGGAACAGTCCATCCCGAACTGCCAGGCCGGGTTCTCCTCGGACCAGAAACAAATATCCTGGGACCTGTTTCATGGTATCACCCCTCATCAGACAGGCTATCTTGAATCCAGTGGCACAGTAAGCAAGGGATCCAGGTCTGGGCATAGCCTAGCCACTTATGGCAATGTTATCAACACAAAAGGATGAAGGATGGAGTGATTAAACTTTTCAAACACTCACCCCTGTCACAGATCAGTGATTAATCCATCTTTCTTTTGCTCATCATGCTACTCCAGTTTGGGCCCAGCCATGTGTAAATCAGTCTTGACCCTGTTCCCCATGGGAACAGTCCAGCCCACGCTGCCAGGCCAGGTTCATCATAGACTGGAAACAAGCACCCTGGGACTAAATCTGGGATATTACCCCCTCATCAGCCAAGCTAGCTTGAACTTAGGGGCAGAGTGAGTAAGGGACCCATGTCTGGGCTTACTCTGGCCACTTAGGGGGACTTTAGCAACAGAAAAGGATGATGGACAGAGTGCTGATACTTTTTAAATACTCACCCCCCAGCCACAGATCTAAGTTTAATCCATCATTCGTTTGGTTACCGTGCCACCCCAGTTTTGGACCCAGCCATATGCAAATCAGTCTTGACCCCGTTCCCAACGGGGGAGCTACAGAAACATGTGGATGGTTGACAATAAATTTGACATGAACAGAGGCCAATTTCTTGTCTATGCCTCTTCAGATTTGGTGTAAATATAGTTGTTCTTGAGTAGTTTGAAAATAAATTCGGCAGCATTTTCAGGGTTTTTCATAGCTATATTGCTGAAAGGTTGTGAAATTTTACAATCATCTGTCACTTTAAAAAAGTTATGAATTTGTATGACATCTGATTAGATGTGGCAGATTGCAAATTGTGTTGCAGTCACTGTTATCTGATGGTTTGAAACTTGTGTCACGGAAAAATACACTAAGCCATGTGGGAGTAAGCCGACCACGCCCAAGTGCCAGAGGGATATGGGGACTCAGCAGATGCATGCCAAATCTCCTTCGAAAAAAATACATTCGATGTGTCGTTTGCCTACATTTAAAGCAGAGTCCACTGAACAATGGCCACGATTTTGAGATGCTGTCATATACTAAAAATAAGATCATATACGGCTATTAATGGTTTGCTATCCTAGACGCATCAGAATAATTTAAAATGGAAGGTTTACAAACCTTAATCATTTTCAAATTATTGCAATTAGTTAAAAATTGTTTGATAACTTCACCCCGGTGGAAAGGCTCGAGGACATGACAAAGCCCAAGCTGAACTTCCACATCAGAATTATAAGGTCGGAGGTTTTGATTTTGCACTGTACAGTCTTTATGCCGTTACGGCTTTTTCTGTTTAGTGCTGTTCCACTGATTGCTAGTTCTACTGTGGCAGCAGACAGTGTGAGTCTGAAAGTGGTTGGTCTCACTTCATGGAAGTTGACAATGGACACTTACATCCAGCTCTTGACACTCGGGAAACCACTTTTAAGAGGATGCTTCTGTGTCTAATATTTGAGCTGAAAAAGGCTTAACTGGAAAGATGCATAAAGCTTCTCAACTGTCAAGGCAGTATTGGGGTAGTCAGTTCAAGACCTTGTCCTTTCCTGCATCTCTGTAGCTGATTGCTTCCTGAACTTTGACAGCAGGAGTCGGATATCTTTTTTCTTAATTAGTGTTTGATCTTCCATGGTCGATTTGTTTTCAGGTGAGGACATTGGGTTCCACACTTTTATCCACCTCTTGACATGGGCCCAAGTATTGCCAGTGAGCAGGGTACTGCAACTGATCACACAAATGTGTTAACTAGTGTGGATAATACTCCAGACTATGAAACTCCTACATCAACGAGCAATGAAACCATGCATCTGCAGTCAAATGATCAACCTGCACACGTTCCTTATAACAAATCTGCAGCCGCTTATGTTGCATGCCTGGTGCCTGGTGCAAATTGTACTTAGCATACGAAATTGCTTGAATGGCTTGGGAACTGTACCAGCAGTAGGCATTAGGGGGATGGCAGAAGCCCCAATGCAACTTTTACCACATCAACTGTGGAATAGGGCCAGTAACAATAGTGAAAAGGAAACCTTCCAAAGACCAGCAGTGGATATGGTAAAATAATTCAACCTCAAAACTGTAGGTCCCCATGCAGGGTGAAGCATTAACTTATGCAACAGCATGCCTCTTCATTGCAACGCTCGGGGCATCCATACAAAAATCAGGTAAAATGGATCTCGTACGTGGTTTCGAGGGCAAAACCTGTCAGCAACAGCTATGGTCTTAAATGCAACAGAGACAACCTGTGATTCAAATATTTCTGATGTCCCCATGCTCAGTTTAGTAAACCAAGGAGTAGCATCAAGAACAAAGTTCATACGGTTTTCTGGTTGAGCTGACCTGAACCCTGAGGCCAGGCTAAAGGTACTCAGCTGGAATATCGCTGGACTAAGAGCAAAGATGGATGACACAGACTGGGTTAACTTTATCTAATTAAATAGTATTTGCTACTTCCAGGAGACTTGGCCCCTGGATGGGCTCAATATGGATGGGTTCACTACGTTTTTGACAAGTGCCACAAAGGCAACAATGGGGAGACCGAGAAGTGGTCTCACAATCTGGATCTCTACCCAACTAGACATGTAAAGCCAAGTGTTCACCTCAATTAATGAGAATTTTCAAATACTGGTAATTTCTGGCGAATGCTGGGTATTGACCTTAATGAATATCTATTTTGTGTCAGGCTTGCAATCAGGTTTTCATAGGCAGATGGTCGAATTAGTAAAGCATATGGACAGTGCCAGTCAAAACACACTGTTATCTTCATTGTTGAACTATATGCAAGCAAAACAACATGTTATCCTGGTATGCGGGGATTTTAACACAATACCTGATGAAACAATGGTTAATCTAAATGTGCTGTATAATCACACTATGTGCATAAATAATTGCAAACCTTCTTTTCACGGATGAAGTGGTTATTTTGTCCTGCACTGAACTGGCTATGCATAAACTTCTGCACGCACTGGAGATCTACTGCACATAAAAACGACCTGCAGATCAATACAGCAAAAACAAAGTACATGATCATTAAAGGAACTGCTTAGCTGAGGATCCCCTTTAAAATCCACGGAACACCTTTGGACCATGCCTACCATTATGATTATTTAGGAGTGAGAGTTGACTCCAAGTTGTCTTGGTCCACTCAATGGATCAAGGATCAGGCATCACTGAGACAATATGCCTACAGGGTGCTTCTATGTGCCAGATGCCAGAGGAGTAGGCTGATCATCCCTCCCCTTAAAGCCTACAGTGCACATGTCCTTGCTGCAGACTTGTACAGAGCAGAGGTGTGGGGATAAAAAAATGTTAAAGGTCTAGTTAAAGCTGAGAATCGTTTTTTGTGCCGCCTCCTCGCGCATGGTCCTGGAATCCCCAATGAATGCTTTACGTCTATTGAACAGCAGGCAGCACTTCACCCAGTTTTATATGTGGTAAAGGTACAAACCAAACCTAAGCTAGAAACTTACTTGAATAATGTGCAAGAGGTTTGGTCTCAAGACAAACTAGTCAAATGTCCCTGGTACAGTCATGTGGCCAACATCCTGCACCATAAGATGTCCTAAATGTCGGGCTAAACCAGATAAAATGATGAAAGGAGCCGGGCAATATGTGAAGGAAAGGTTTTGGCACTCTGGCCTTCATTACGACTTCGGCAAGCCGCGGGTGCCACTATACCGCCGGTGGTATTGGTGGCTCCGTATTAAAACATTTCCGCTGACCCAGCGGAAAAGTCACATCAACATTGCAGCTGGCTTCTAACAGAACCGGCGGCAATGTTGATGTGCAGCGGGTGCAGCAGCACCCGTCGCGCATTTCACTGCCCAAAATTCGGGCAGTGAAATGCGTAATGGGGCTGTGCCTGGGGGCCCCTTACTGCCAGCCTTTTCATGGCGGTGTTCACCGCCATGGACATGCTGGCGGTTGGGGACTCATAATCCCCAGGGCAGCGCTACTTGCAGGCCTGCCCTGGGGATTATGACCGCCTGGCAGAAGCCTGGTGGTCAAGTGGAGGAGCTGGTGGGATGGCCGTGGCTAATGCGCCACGGTCACAATACACTGGCAGATCACCGCCAGCCGGTGTACCGCCGACCGCCAGGGTCATAATGAGGCCCTTTGTGTCATCAACCAGTCAGGATGGAAGCTGGAGCAGCTTCGACACTCAAGCCCCTTTCTGCCTTTGAACCATATCTGGCAAAATTCACCCACCCTTTAAGAGGTCATTATATGTTAATTTTAGGCTAGGCACCTTGCCAGTAAAACAGTACTCCAGGTCGTGGCATAAAGTTGGGTCAAGCTCATCTGATTGTGGATATGACCTGGGGTAGGAGTCCGTTACACACTTTATGTTGCTTTGCACCTTTTCAGTAGAAGCCAGAAGAGAATATCTCTTCCCACTCTTCATAGCTCATGCTATAAAAAGCTGTGAGGATGCCTTGTCTCTGTGCATGCGTATTGATCTGGAGTAAGTTGTTATATACATGCAGCCTGGAGAATAACTAGGCAGCTGCAATAGCAGGGCTACAGGGGAGTTCCTACTCAAATACTAACTAATTCAGTTTAAGTATACTGCTTGCTCCACTGTTGCTGCTAAAAAGGCAGGGTCACTTGAATGAATATTTTGGCCAGTCACTGGTAGGTAGCCTGTAGTGCCTGGTTTACTTAAAATACTTGTTTTGAATTTAGAGTGGCTGGTAAAAGACGTGGGGACCTTGTAACTAATGCCACTGTCATGACTTTATATACACATTTGATCAAGTTTTTGCCAAAACGTTCAAACATAAGCATATCCTATCAGGACACCAGGCGCAACATAATGTAGCAGTATGTCTTTGATGATTAATTGATCCATGGGCTGCTCAAAGTCAATGCGTTAGCACTTTGTGTCCTGAATGGTAGGACCAGTGTGCAAAGTACCATACATTTGCATGAACTGTTATATCTATTTCGTGCTGTTTTAGGTCAAAATGATTACAGCTATTCCTGGTAGGCTTGAAAATAGGGACTGTGGAACCAATGCTCTTTTTGTCAGTCTTATGTTCACAGGACAATGCGCAATATGTGCCCAAGCCCCAGTTTAAAGGATGTCGAAGTGGGATCTCAGGTGCAATCGCATATCTTTTTGAAGACTTCGGCGGTCATTCTGACTCTGGTGGTCATGGACCGCCAGGGCCGGGGACCGCGGGAGCACCGCCAACAGGCTGGCGGTGCTCCCAAGGGCATTCTGACAGCGGCGGTATGGCCGCGGTCAGAGACGGAAAACCGGCGGTCTCCCGCCGGTTTTCCGCTGCCCTGTGGAATCCTCCATGGCGGCGCAGCTTGCTGCGCCGCCATGGGGATTCCGACCCCCTCACCGCCATCCTGTTCCTGGCGGTTTTGACCGCCAGGAACAGGATGGCGGTGAGGGGTGTCGTGGGGCCCCTGGGGGCCCCTGCAGTGCCATGCCAATGGCATGGGCACTGCAGGGGCCCCCGTAAGAGGGCCCCTAAAAGATTTTCAGTGTCTGCCATGCAGACACTGAAAATCGCGACGGGTGCTACTGCACCCGTCGCACCTTTCCCACTCCGCCGGCTCCATTCGGAGCCGGCTTCCTCGTGGGAAGGGGTTTCCCGCTGGGCTGGCGTGCGGCCTTCTGGCGGTCGCCCGCCAGCCCAGCGGGAAACACAGAATAACCGCGGCGGTCTTCTGACCGCGCAGCGGTATTCTGACCGCGCAGCAGTATTCTGGCGGCTCCCGCCGGCACTGTGGTTACCGCGGCCGGCGGGAGTCAGAATGACCCCCTTCGTGTTTAAAGGGACGTCAAAGGTTTACGCACTAGCCCTTTCGGTTAAAATGGCAGGGCCAACGTCTGAAGTAATACTTATTTTTATGCCTTGTTAGCTACAATTGATTTGGGCTACTTGCAATAAAGTGATTATACTGAGCTTACTGTAAAATGTGCTCAGGAGGGAAATCCTGGTAGGTGTTAAACGGTAATTGTAACCCACTACTAGATGCTTTCCGAGATCCTTACAATAAATTGGTGGTCCAATAGCTAACGTCTTAAAATTTACCCAAGCGAGTCCGCACTTACACTTTTCATGTTAGTAGGTTCTTCTTCCAGAATCTTATAATGGTGCTCAAATTGTATTCTTTGATCAATTCTAATGGGTGTATTCTTATGTTTTTATACTCTGAAGTTGTTTATTTTACAATGTAAAACATTGTGCATATGTTATGTATGGATATATTATGGAACAACGAATGTGTATATCATGCATGCCTTTACAACGTGGTCAGTGCAACAACCGCCTCTTTACTATGCATGCCTTTACAACAAATTTTGTTGTAAAAGAATGTTTGGTAAAGGAACATGCATGGTAAATTCTCCCTTACACCTAACACAAAGCATTCTCCACCCACTCAAGCCCTTAAAACTGCCTCTTCCACCCCATGCCCTGAGTCCTAACTCCCCTACCCTAGCCTGCCCTGCCCTAAAACATACCCCGCCCTGTGCTAAAAGAAATCAAGACCTCTCTACCCTAAACCCTAAAATCTACCCTGTCCTAAAAACCAACCCACCCTGTCCTAAAACCTATCCCGATCCTGCTCTAAACCCTAAAACCTACACTGCCCTGTCCTAAAAACTAACCTGAAACCCTAAAATCCCCCACCCTAAACCCTAAAAACTACCCTACCCTGTTCTGAAACCTTCCCCGCCCTGTCCTAAAAACTACCCCAACCTCTCACCCTAAACTGTAAAACTTACCTTGTCCTAAAAACTACCCCTCCCTGTCATAAAAAGTGCCCGACCCCTGCCCTAAACCCTAAAAGCTACCCTGCCCTGTCCTAAAACCTACCCCGCTCTATCCTACAAATTAGCCTGACCCCCCACCCCATCCTAAACCCTAAAACCTACCCGATCCTAAAAACTACCTCAACCCCCCAACCCTAAAACCTGCCCTGTCCTAAAAACTACCCTGACCCCCTAACCCCAACCTAAACCCTAAAATCTACCCTGCCCTGCCCCAAAACCTATCCCACCCGGTCCTAAAAACTACCCTGACCCTCGCCCTTAACCCTAAAACCTGCCCTGTCCTACAAATTAGCCTGACCCCCCCCACCCCACCCTAAACCCTAAAATCTACCCGGTCCTAAAAACTACCCCAACCCCCCCCCGCACTAAGACCTAAAACCTACCCTGTTCTGTCCTAAAAACTACCCTGAAGCCCTAAAGTCCCCCACCCTAAACCCTAAAATCTACCCTGCCCTGTCCTGAAACCTACCCCGCCCTGTCCTAATAACTACCCCAACCCCGCACCCTAAACCATAAAATGTATCCTGTCCTAAAAACTATCCCTCCCTGTCCTAAAAAGTGCCAAACCACTGCCCTAAACCCTAAAAGGTACCCTGCCCTGTCCTAAAATCTACCACCTGTCCTAAAAACTACCCTGACCCCCATCCTAAACCCTAAAAGCAACCCTGCCCTGTCCTGAAACCTACCCCGCTCTATTCTACAAATTAGCCTGACCACCCCACCCCACTCTAAACCCTAAAACCTAGCCGGTCCTAAAAACTACCCCAACCCCCCACCCTAAACCTTAAAACCTGCCCTGTCCTAAAAACTACCCTGACCCCCTAACCCCACCCTAAACCCTAAAATCTACCCTGCCCTGTCCTAAAACCTACATAACCCGGTCCTAAAAACTACCCTGACCCCCGCCCTAAACCCTAAAACCTGCCCTGTCCTACAAATTAGCCTGACCTCCCTACCCCACCCCACCCTAAAATCTACCCAGTCCTAAAAACTACCCCATCCCCACCCGCCCTAAGACCTAAAACATACCCTGTTCCAAAACCTACCACACCCTGTCCTAAAAACTACCTTGACCCCTGCCCTAAACCCTAAAACGTACCCTGCCCTGTCCTAAAAACTACCCCGCCCCACCTCAAACCCTAAAAGCTACCCTGCCCTGTCCTAGAACCTACTCCGCCCTGTCCTAAAAACTATCCCAACCCACCACCGCACCCTATACCCTAAAATGTACCCTATCCTAAAAACGACCCCACCCTGTCATAGAAACTACCGCACCCTAAAACCTACCATGCCCTAAAAACTACCCCACCCCACCTTAAACCCTAAAAGCTACCCTGCCCTGTCCTAAAACCTACCCCATCCTATCCTAAAAACTACCACGACCCCCACCCTAAACCCTAAAACCTACCCTGCCCTGTCCTAAAAACAATCCCTCCCTGTCCTAAACCCTAAAAGCTACCCTGCCCTGTCTTAAAACCTACACCGGACTGTCCTAAAAACAACCCAGCCCCTCCCGCCCTAAACCGTAAAACCTACCCTGTTCTAAAGACCACCCCTCCCTGTCCTAAAAACTACCACTACCCCCTGCCCTGAAACCTAAAACCTAGCCTGCCCTGTCCTAAAAACTACCCGGACCTCTCACCCTAAACCCTTAAAGCTACCCTGCTGTCCTAAAACCTACCCCACCCTGTCCTAAAAACGATCCTGACACTACGCCCTAAACCCTAACAGCTACCCTGCTGTCCTAAAAGAGACCCCGACCCCACGCTACAACCTGAACCCAAAAACCTACTCCACCCTGTCCTAAAAACTACCCTGACTCCCTGCCTTCACCCTAATTCCTAAAAGCTACACTGCCCTGTCCTAAAAACTGCCCCTACTCCCCCACCCTTAACCCTAAAACCTACCCAGCCCTGTCCTAAAAATTACCCTGCTCCTGCCCCACCCTAAACTCTAAAAGCTACCTGCTCTGTCCTAAAACCTACCCTGCCCTGTCCTAAAAAGTACCTAGACCCCCACCCTAAACCGTAAAACCTAACCTGTCCTAAAAACTACCCCTCCCTGTCCTAAAGACTACCCTGACCCCTACACCCTAAAACCTACAGCACCCTGTCCTAAAAACTACCCGACGCCTCGTCCTACATCCTAAAACCTACCCTGCCCTGTCCTAAAAACTACCCTGACCCCCCGTTCCCACCCTAAACCCTAAAACCCACCCTGTACTGTCCTAAAACCTACCCCACCCTGTCTTACAGACTACCTTGACCCCCACCCTAAACCCTACCTTGTCCTAAAAACTACCTGATCCCCCACCCTGAAACCTAATACCTACCCCACCCTTTCCTAAAAACTACCCCAACTCCCGCCCTAAACCCTAAAAGCTACCCCACCCTGTCCTAGAACCTATCCCGCCCTGTCCTAAAAACTACTGTGACCCCTGCCATAAACCCTAAAAGCTACCCTGCCCTGTCCTAAAACCTACCATGTCCTAAAAACTACTTTGACTCCTCCACCCCGCTGTAAACCATAAAATCTACCCTGTCCTAAAAACTACCCCGCCCTGTCCTAAATACTACCCTGACCCCGCCCTAAAACCTATCCTGCCCTGTCCTAAAAACGAGCCCGCCCTAAACCCTAAAAGGTACCCTGCCCTGTTTAAAACCTACCCCACCCTGTCTTGGAAACTACCCCAACCACAGCCCTAAACTCTAAAACCTACCCTGTCCTAAAAACGACCCTGCCCCGCCCTAAACCCTAAAAGCTACCCTGCCCTGTTATCAAACGTAACCCATTTCCCAAAAACTACCCCGACCCCTCAACCCTAAACCCTAACCTGTCCTAAAGACTACCCGGATTCCCCCACCCTGAGCCCTATACCTTCCCCGCCCTGTCCTAAAAACTACCCCAACCCGGCACCACTTATCTCTCTCTCTCCTCTGGTCTCTGCTCCCTCTTATTCCGCCCGGACTGCTCTCTTCAATTACGGGCTAAACGCATGCGTAGTAAACGCATATGCGTGGTAATGGCAGCACTGACCGCGTTGTTAGTGATGTTTCCGTTACGTATACTGTAGGGCCTAGCTATATCAGGCTGGCGCTATATACTTGAACTTGCGAGCTTCTATCCGATTTGGGGTTTGTTGAAACAAAGATGTAAGGAGCATAAGTTGACCATTTTTGTCCATTATCAGAGCATATTTCAATTGTTCTTATATTCAGGGTTCTGGGATATTACGGTATTCCTTAACGCAATATTGCATCCTGTGTTCCTAAAAGCCATATGTAAAGACATTGGAAAATAAGGCCAGGGAGAAAGTTGTGCAGTTTCAAAGACTACCATAACCTACTGTCAGTAAACAGACCTTTGAGAAGCCTTTGTCTTGGATGAATATTGTCATTGGCTGTGCTCGGACATCCATAGTGAGTCAGTATAGTCAGATAGTGAAGGACCTGTAGTGAGCCAAGCAGATGGGCAAGAGTGGTGGTGTGTGGAGGCGCACCTCAAACATTTTTCCTTGGTTGGCGGCATCAATGCTTTGGGAAAAACACAATTACACTAATAAAGAGTGCATATTGCATTTGAAAGACCGTAGACTTGGAACAGTGTCCTTTAACCACAAGGTGATGTTTGTTTCTTTACTGATGAACTGATTGCTGCAGACCAGCAGTGCTTTGAGTAGGTTTAAGTCCAGAATCACGGTGAGCGTAGAGCACGTGAACATGGAATAGATGTAGACATGTTCATGATGTAGCTGTGCTCTTCCAGATGTTTAACATTTCTGTGTGTATCTTTCGATTAGGGAGCAGAGGGTGAGTGCTCATGTGCTCTACATAGGACTGAGTTTGCTCTACTAGTCAAACCTTGAGCAAAAATATACCAAACACAAGTAGAATTCCTCCTACCGTTGATCTTAATCTCATTTTGGGAGCCAGCGGGCCATAACAGGATGCACTGAAACCTCAGTTTTTTCAAATAGATCAAATGCCCACTTGCATGAAATGGATCTTTTTGGTGTCCATCTAAGTAAAATTGACCTAGTTGCAAGATCTGACGCTTCTCTGCAGAGTGAATTTGATAGTTTCAATGGCTAGTTTAAAGTTTTGGTTACAATGAATTAGAGCATGTAGGGAAAGAAATGCTGCTGCCTCATATATCTCATGACGTTTTCTCAATATCAGAATGCTGTTGAGGAAGATTCTAAAAGTAGGGCAAATTTGCTAGCGTGTTTATGAGCCAGATAAAATTGCATAATGAGACAGAACTTTGTTCTCATTCTGCTTTATACCATTGCATAAGCCCAGCTTTGCTTATCCATTCCAGACCAGCCTTCGGTTGTGATGCTGCAGCACGCCTGATACAGTCCAGGCCGGCCATCTGGGCAGAAGATCTTATGTATCACCCCTGCTGTTATATGAATTTCGTTATTCACCTTGGATCATTAGAAGGATGAAGGACGAGCTCCAAATATAAAAAACACATGGCAAGAAAATTATTTCCCCAAACAAGAATATCACAAACCTCTTGCATCTGTCTATGTTCCTAAATGGGAGTTTTATAACTTGGGGAACTAGGCTTTGAAGGAGAGGTATCGTCTTCAATAGGTAGGTTTCTGAATATGCCTGTTTTCCATATGGAAAACAGTAGGTGGGTGCCAGTCTGGTAACTATGTTTTTGACGCCTGCTGTTTGTGAGTGTGCTGACTCTTTTTATTTGATGTTTAACTCTTAGAATGGCCAAAATGCTCGGAACTTCTCTGTCAACCCAGGCATATAAACACTCCATCTTCAAATATGATTGGCAGTGTGTAGTAGGGATGTTAAGACCTGTAATTCCATCATTTGGTTGCATTTTTAGGCAAAAGACCAATGGGAAAGGTGAATATCGAAGACAATAGGGCACATTTCTAGTAGGCACTAATCTAAAACAGTTTATGTGGCTAAGTTTTAAACTCAGCGTGATCATGTTGGAGAGGCAAACAAAGTCTGCTATAACATTTGCGAATCTTCGATCCTAATCCAAATTCCTGCAACCTAGTCAAGATGTTTTCACATAGAATGTAACAAATATAAATTGGACTTTGTCCATGACAGACAGATCCTATGCATTTAATACACAGAATTCACACAATTACAGATCGTGTGGTTTAGATGTCATAGCACAAGCAGATCCCATAATGAATTCTGCCACTGCTTCAGAGTGTTGCTAGAGTTGTCCCATAAAGCTTCCCAAAACACTATTTGGTTCTGGAACTATATTATCCAGCAAGGTGTGCATTAGGCATTCTTGTTGACACCAGGACTCGCCTTGGGTATTACTGAGTTCTAGAAGCTTATATCACTCACATCATCATTATCTTTGACTCTGAGATAGGAAGCCTGATTGCTTTTTTAACCTTCACATATAGTTAAAGGAATGTAGTGTCTTCTATAGGAATATGCAGTATTCAGTAAATTCTTCATGACCTCAGAGGCTGTATGTCTTGTTTTTCACTTTGTTATGTGCTGATTGAATTACCTTAAAATTGTCGGCTTTTTATTGTGTCCTTAGTATACATACATTTATTAGTAACACATGTATTCATAATAGCCCCCCCCATTTCCCCTAACATTGCATATTTCTGTTTGTATATACATTTTATGAATCTCTGTCTTCATGTTAAGGCCTCAAGGTCCTTAAGCTGTTTTTTTTAATTACACCATTTGGAGTCGACTGCTTTACACATTTATGCTGTACATTTGATCAGTTCTTCCCAGTGACTGCTGTTACTGAACACATATTTCTTCCCAGGGTCTCAGGACGGTGTTCATTTGCAGGATTTGTCCTGCTAGGACAACAAGCGTGTGATCAGGCATTATCTGGTTCCATATTCTCTTTACTTCATCATTGACTTATCACAGCAAAGTGACTACATTGGAAGAAACTATGGGACTATAGATTCCCCTCTTTAGTACTCTCATTCATTTTGTGTCTTCTCTGCTTAGTTCTTTTATCTCTGCATGGCTTTGGGTACTTAAATTATATTTTCATCTGTGGATCTCCAGTAGTAGCCTGGTCTGTAACCTCCTCCCAGCCAAGGATCATAGTCGCCACATCTGTTGTGGTGGCTGACACTTGTTTGTTCTCGAATGCTAGTGAAAAGCAGAAGGGGAAGCCTCTTTTACCCCAAATAACCTCACTAAAATTGTGAGTCATCTAGGAAGTTTGATTTTGTTTCTTGTAGCTGCTAGAATTTCCTAATTTATGTGAAAGATGTGGAGTCTTGCCAAGTTGTCTGGCAAAGGACCATTTTTGGTTTGATATGGGTTCTGTCCAGGACTAACTGATAATCTGTGATATGTAATATGTCCTTGAATAGCCCCTGGATGCATTCTTCCAAAGTCTTTGATAGAGATTGGGGTACTTATACTTTATATATATATGTAGATTGTTCCATTGTGATCTAATTTGACATCATCCACTTTACAGATGAGTAGTTGGTAATTGGGATGTTGGCTGACTGGGGTGAGTGCCCTGGTAAAGCTTGACTGGGGTGTGTACCCTGGTAAAGCAACATCCACACTCACTTGCAGGATGAACTACAAAAACTCACTAAATGAACCTGTGCTTAACATTGGGTAGCTTGGCTAAAAACAGTCAGTCCTAACCTAGAGTTAATGTAATACGCCGTATTTATGCAGCACACAAACAGAAACCACAACAATTTAGAAATATAGAGTAAATGTTGATAAATTGTTTGACACCAGAACAACAAATATCCAACCAGTAGAACTGGCGTTATAAATGTTTATGTTTTTTGTAAAAAAAAAAACTAGCACCTAAAAGATCAAAACACCAACTGTGGACATTTAAACACATATGACTGGGTCAAAATAAAAAAATATGGTTAACAGCATTGGCGCGTGGCTCAGATACAAGAAGTAGATTGGGACCGGTCAACGCTTAACTTCAGACGTAGAAGAATTTTTGAGAAAAGTGTTCTGAGAAGATAAAGTTCAGAGGGGCAACGCTGCAGCCAGTGTCCAAGGAGGGAACTACATCATCAGGGAACCTTGGGTCAAAGCCACGGTGAAGATTTACACATTTCAACTTAGTCTCTTTTCTGGAAGTTGAAAACCCCAGTGGGATGAGGCAGAAGGTTGTAGTCCAAGACAGTTTCAAGGACTCGGATACCCCTTTGGCGATGGACTGCTGAACAGGATTTGCTGCTGCAAAGAAGATTGTAGCAGGAGCAACCACAAGTTCAGGCCGTCCGGTGATGCACCTTGGAAGGATCGACGAGTAGGTTGGTCATGGTCTCCCCTAGGTTCTCAGAGCAGTATTTGGCCAAAAAATCCTTGGTTTTAGATTGTGGCTACCTGGGCACCTTTAGCACCACAACCAAGGGTCCAGGACTGTTGGTTTGACACCACCTGAGGGTTCAGGACTCACTCAGGCCAGGTTCATGTGCGGATTCAAGATGGTAGGAGCTTTTTGTATCCCTGTGGCTCTGAACAGAAGGCCAGCAAACTAACCCTTAGAGTCACTCTGATAGTTCTTGGTTCAGGTGAAAAGGCAGGCTCAAACAGTGGGGTTGGCCTTTGAGGGTTCAAATCAGGCTTCAAGTAGCAAAGCAGTCTTTCCAGGTGCAGTAAAGGAGCCTTGCAGATTGTGCAGCAGGTCACAGCGGCCAGCAGTCCCCTGAAAGTCCTTCTGGAGGCCCAGGAGTGAACTGAAGAGTGGATCTTAGGGTCCTATTTTTATAGCTAGTGTCCTTCCTCTACAAGCTAGGAGAACCTTCTAGAAAGTCTCTTTAATGTGAATAGAATTTCCTGAGTCCCCTTTCCTGGATCCAAGCTGGCTGCAGTGACAATATTGAGGTGATAAGACTTCTGTGTGAACACAGAACACAGCCTGTTGCAAGTAGGACTGTGCTAAGTCCCCCCCTCCTCCATCCTGCCAGCAGATGGACCATTCAGGCACACCTAATCCCTCTATTGTGTGACTGTCTGGCAGGAATTCACAAAGTCTAGCTGTCAGTTATACCCGGTCATGTAGCTCAAGACAGGCTTCAGGCACAAAAGGGCTAGCGGCAGGAAAATGCCAACTTTCTAAAAGTGGCATTTTCAAAATTGTATTTTTTATTACAGTTTAATGGAGCACAAACTTGGACTGCCTATCTGTCCAAATCAAAAGTTAGCACTTTTTAAAAGTAATATGGCAGCCCGGTGTTATCCTATGGGACAGGTAGGCTTCACGGAAGTGAAAATGAATTGAGAAGTTTTTCACTACCAGGACATGTAAAACTTAAAAGTACATGTCCAACCTGTTACAATGTACCCTGCCCTACGGGCTACCTAGGGCCTACCTGTAGGATAGAAGTTAACATTTGTTCAAATGCCGCACTATATCAGCAGGGGTGTACCAAAAGTAAATTAACAACCTATTTTGTCACAAAAATTGTATAATGGAAGCAGTCAGTGGTCCCTTGCACAACATCATGCTAATAAATAGTTTGTGACCATGCATTCACAAAGAGCAGGGGTCCCATGATGACCCATTCACTTTACAAAATAGTTTGGCACTAAAGAGACACAGATGGTAACTGCACTAGCTCAGTACCAGCAATTGCGTCCAAACCAAAAATGTTGTTGGGCCCTGCTACTCAATTATAGGATTGCAATGCCTACTTCGAAAAGCCACAAGATGAACCTGTTGTGTGCTACTGCAATCTGGTAGCATCCTGGCACGTTTGGGTTTGGCCATGTGAAAGATTATCTGTCCAGACGTAAACACACAGAAACAATGAACTTAGGGCCAGGAGTGTCAGTTTTTTTGTGTAGCATTTGCTTCATTTGTTTATGCTACAGCTATGGAAATTAGCAAAATAAAATTGATTGTAGCAAGTGTGCTATACTTTTGTATCCAGAACTAACGCAAATTCATCACCAACAAAGTAGAAAGATTGGCCTAAGATAATAGCAGAGGTTAGGAAGAGCTTTGTACGTATGGCCAAGAATACTGTTCAGACATGGTTAAAAAAAATGGGGACTACATTGGTACCTTGTATTAGCATGTGAAATACATCCCATTCCTGGTACTATCACAGGCCCTGATTCATAATTTTGTTCGTGCCGCATTACAATCATCTATTGACACAAAAGCAGCACTAATTTACAAGATAAATTTGTCTTTTGTAAGTTTGCGTGGCTTTTGTGTCAACAAATGACGGCAATGCGTCATTGCATGCAGCATGTCACAAAATCTGCTACTGTCACTCCAGAGCATTGTACTGTACACATTAGTCAATTTTGTACTCACCAACAGGGCCACCAATCACCACACCCAGGTGGTCCAGCAGGTCCTGCCCTTGGGCCACCAGGTCAGCCCAGAGATGCTTCAGATGGTGGTCGTTGCGCTGGCTGTTGAATATGCGCTGCAGGTGGAACAGCACCTTTGCCAACCTGAGCTTTCTTGCCTCCGTGTGATACCCCTGTATCACCTGGCCCCCAGCCTCCAACATCAGGGGGAGGAAGTGGCACACCAGCAACACAAATGCCCCTAGTTCCTACTCACCCATTCTCCCCAGACGTGGCCTTCCCAACATCTCAACAAAATTAGGAGAGAAAAGGGTAAAGAGGGAAAAACAGGGAAGGGAGGTAGGTAAAGGAAACTTAACTAACCCACAGACAGCCCAACAATACCCCAACTAACAATACCCACAAACAGACTTCCAACAGTACAAAGACAAATCTAATTACAATAAATGACAAAAAACACTTACACAGGATACCACAGACACTTACAAAACACCAAAATACAATATCAATAGCACACAGGAGACAAATTCACAATATTCGCAGAGACAACTCAAGACACAGCCACACAGTCTGGAATAATCACAGACTGCAAAGTGAAAGTGCACCCACTGTACCATTTCTGCAAACAGGATATCCTATTACATCACTTCCTGTCTCAATTGCGGGCCATTTTTTTTGTATTGAATGTAATTTTATGACACTTAGGGGGTTTGCGTCAATATTTTTTGACGCATATGAATAAAAATTCCCCCGCATTCAAGGATCAATTCATTTTAAATGGATAACCGCCTTCCTGGGGTGTAGTGGTGGAATTAACGCTAGGGACCAATTGATGTATAATGTGTGTGAGTGTCATTCTTTAACGCATTTGCGTTATATTTTGAAGCATATGCTTCTTTTTTGACGCATTTACATAAAAAAATCTGCCTTAAACTGTGTTTGTGTGATTTTTCAATTTTTTACATGCATGCAGCCTTTAACTATACAAAGATAGGATGGTATGACCTGCAGTGTGTGTTCTAGTGTTTGGGCACATGTGGCAGACCATACTACTGCAGCCCATAATACTCATGTTGTTTTGCAGGATTAGCTCTCTTAACTGACGTAACAGCAACACAAACGTTGGAAATAAAATAGGTATTTTCTAGTTTGAGCAGGTGTTGCATCAATAAAGGACAGCAAGGCTACGCTACTAAACAAATAGACTTATGGCCTGTGTGTTTATGTCTGCCTCTGTGGGACCGTCATGAGAAAAGTTTGGCGTAATGTGCATGTACGAATGTGTTATAAATGTGTATAACCATCAGATGCCATTCATTGAGGTACATCAGTCATGATATGTGTTTGTTATATCTGTTGCGTCTTATGCTGTGTGTACTTCCTTGACTTTGGGGACAAAACATTTCCCATGACTAACTATACACAGGAAAGATCGAGGACGGTTGATCATGTCTATGTCAGATATGTTACCCCTCACATGTAATGAAATGTTGGATACCACTTCATGGTCACTTGTGTGTATACTACCCATGAGTCAGGCATTTGAATATGCTAGGTAGGTACAGTGTTTGTGACACAGAGCCGCATATTCAATCCTAAAATTGTTATGTACACCACAGTTTGAGTCATGTAAGTGACCTATGTTTCTCCTGTGGCTGTGGAGGACCAGCAGACCATGTTGCATGTGTTCACATATTTCCAGTGGTTCATTGCACAATGGTGTCCCGTTCAAGTGTGTGGCCATATGTACCGTGTGTCAGTACTGGCCTCCATGTTGTCACAGTTACATGCAGGTCTGTCATGAGTCTGTGGAGCCAACCCTTGAATTAACAGAGTATCCTTCAAAGCAGATTTGACCAAAAGCCAAAGATCATCTAACGACACACATGGGGATAGTCCAGCTATGGCACAGCAGAACTTTTCGAAGGCTGACGACAGAGCAACCTTGGTGTGCTCAAATACGTTATGGATGAGTAATAGTAAATAGGCAGGTTTCATCACAAAATGTGTACACAGGGTGGGCTCTAGAATTCCCACTGCAACAGGGACCATCAGTGCCTCTGTGCTGATTAATCTCACAGCTAGTCACCACGCAAGCCCCATCAAAAGGTGGCGGCAGAAGTGAATCTGTGTCTGGAGCGTCAGGGCACAAACGTGTTTTGTTGTGTCTTTACATACACATTAGCAACCCTTGCTTTTTGTGCTGGAGGCACAGTACCAAATCCATGCATACAGCCATAGCACTGTCACTGTTTGGCACTAATGAATACATGCAAAACCAGACAAGGGACGGGGGCTGGATTAGGCCATTTGAATACATGTCCCAGAACAGAATACGATAAGTAAACTGATTAAACTATACTATACATTTGAGGGTTCATCGTAGACCTACCAGACACAATACCCCAGGAGGGAACAGCGGGCATAGAAAGCAACTATGAGGCAAATGTAGCCACAGGGAACCTCTATGGTTAACACAAAGACTGGAACCAGTCTGGCTAACAGGATGCAGGCTCTGTCAGGAACAAACATGAACAAGGCAAATACACAGTGAGCAGACTCTGACTGGGTCAAGCAGGAACAACACTGTGGGAACAAAAACTGTTTCTGCTGTGGTCTGCACTGTTACACAATCCCCCAAGGGCTCTGGTACATAAGTGATTTGTACGCCAATGCACAACAAGGAGATTCAGAAAATGGCAGCTTCTAAGCAGTTCCAGGCAGCAGCAAGGGCAGGGCAGGTTCAAATGGCTGGTCTGCATGGAAGTGCTCACAGGTGGTGCACCTTCAGTCTCTCACAAGTCCTAGAGTTGAGAATCAAGTTCAAAGGGCGAACTGGACCTTTCGCATGGGAACCAATGGACAGCTGATTACAGGTCTTACCGACTACCAGGCAGTGCATTATCGGACCTGACGTCCATGCAGACTGATGAACTATGACTATGGCATGCCATACCGAAGAGGGAAGCACACAGGAGTAAGAATGGGAGTCTGGGCGAGTGTAGATGAAGATTCTCACGGTACAGATAGTCTATTTACAGCGCCCCCTAGAGAAGGGTGGGGAGAGACTTAAAACATGGCAGTGGCCGGACTTATTACCTGGGATGGACTGCGGAGGGCATGTCTTGTGAGCAATGCTTGTCATACCTGGGGCACTTGTGCTATCCATTTTCAGGTTTGATGCACTTCTTGTCACACATATTTCTTGAAGAGATAGCTGATGTCACACTGCTGTCAAGGGTTGGGTCATACATTCCTGGTACCAATGCAATTGCACATCCACTGCCTCATGTATGAAGCACTTTTTTACCTTATGATTGATGGTGTCTTAGTTGGGGGTCATATGCTGCAATGGACCATGTTGGCAACATGGATGTGTCTTATAGCTGTGGTCCTCTGGTATTGCCATTCAAATGTGAAATAGACAGGATATATGTCATTTACACCGTGGGTGATGTTTGCTGTACATTCATACCCATCAAATGTGATATGGATTTTTCAGTATGCAAATTTGTATTTCTGCAATGCTCCATGAGGCAAAACTCTGATTATGATTCCTAGAGATCATGTGATGCATAAATAATTACCCAGAGCATGATTGAGTGATGAAGTCACATGTTTAATTACATATGATAACAAAGTGGTGATGGTGACTATAGTTAGAAGAAGTTTTGTACGATGTGTTGTCTCCGATGCAATCCTGCAGCTGTGTTTGAATGTTCCCCCTCATTTTCATGGACAGCATCCTCCTCTTCCTCCTCTTCAGGCATTTGTTGATCTGGTTCATAGAGGGGAATGTTCCTCCTCACTCAAATGTTGTGCAGGATTTGCACAGGTCAAAATGATCTTGCAGACCATTTCAGGGGAATATAGGAGGCTGCCTCCGGTGATGTACAGGCACCTGAATCAGGACTTCAGGATGCCAAAAGTCTGCTCAACTATGGTGCGTGTCCTATGATGTGCCTCATTATAGGCACGCTCTGCTGCTGTGCTAGGGTTGGCAATTGGGGTCATGATCCATGGCTGGATCCCGTAACCCTGATCAGCTGAAAGAGAAAATGAGGGTAAGTATTTTGTTGTTGGTTGCATCGTGATTGTCACTTTGCATGGCAGTTGTTATCTTGTGTCGTTTGTGACTCATCTGTGTTTGTGGTATTGTGTGGGATCCTAGGCTTCTGTGATGTTCTTTCTGCATTGGGTTGTTTGACTATTAAAACTGGTGTTTGGCTGATTGACATGATATCAGTGGTATATTTAGAAACTTGCTGTTCAGTGTGTATCTTCCATGTGTTATGTAATGTGAAAGAAGTGTCTGTGTGTCTTCATTGAAGTGCATGATACTTCCACACACACAAGCAATTCCACTGTGGTGGTAACATGGTTGCACTTTATGGCCTGAACCTCCCATCCAATTCGACATATATAATTGCAGGTGAAATGCAACAGTGAGGCCCTTTGATTTGGCTAGGTGACAATGCACAACACATCTCCATAAGTTGGCAGCACTGAAGTGTTCACAATTGACAATGCACAATTATCCCATGTGTGACAAGTTCTATGCAAACCTATTTTTGTGCCCTCACCAAGTTGGCTCATGTGCAAATGTGTACCTACACTACTGAACTTGCTTCAGGTAAACTGGCTAACTTGGTTGTGGGGGTGAAGGTTTTAGTGTAGGAAGGTCCATCTGCCTGCACATATGTTATGTATATGGGGAATTGTCTCAATCCGTATGTGTAGCAGTGTGCACTTTGCATTAGTGTCACATCCACATGTTTTCATAGCACAGTCCACTTCCTTATTGCTAGCTGGCAATGTCACCCTAGGAGTGATGTGAGATGTGGAACTGCCTCAATAATTCCATGTCACCTTCATTAGAGTCAGCGTCATCATGCTATGTGTCTCATGGTGTTTGACCTGCAGCAACACACATTACACACCCCTTACACAGGACGTATTGCTTGGAAGGGTGTGGGATTGAGTGTTATTGATGTGATTTTGAAAGGTTCATCTTCCAAGTTGTAATGCCAATTAAGGCCATGTCATTGTCACTGTGTGGTTATAAATTGGTCCTGTGTGGCTCTAGAGTGGCATCTCTTGTTATTTGCATCTGTCATTTGTCCATAGGTGTGTCTCCCATTGGGTCAGGATATCAAACATGACTAGCAGTGTTACACCTCAGTGTCTTCCTGGCCACGTGTCAATGTAGTGATGTATGTGTTGGGTGTCCTACAGGGTTGCTGTGCTGTGTGTAAATTACTAGGTTTCTGTACTTACCAACAAGTAGGATATTACCATATCGTCCATCCTGGAAGTGCCGATTGATGGTGCTGTGGCGGAAGTTGAATGAATCATGTACCCTCCCAGGATACTTTACCATTATGTTGGTGAACAATCCCCAGTGATCCACAATGGCCTGCACATTGATGGAGTGTGTGTGCTTCCTGTTGCGGTATAGGTGCTCAGTTGCAGCAGTTGGCACAATCTGGACATGTGTGCAGTCAATGGCACCTAGCACGTGCAGGAAGCCATGAATTGGATAAAACCCCTGTTTGGTCTGCTGCTGCTTCTGCTGTGTGTTGGGGAAGCTGATGCAGTGGGTGTGAGGGAGATGATGGCATCAAGTACCTTGGGAAGGAAGGCAGAGAATGAGGGCTGTGAGATCCCGGCAACCAGGGCACCAGTGGTTTGAAAAGAGCCACTTGCCAACATGTGCAGGACAGTTAGCAGCTTGGTCTCTGGTGGAATGATGTGGGGTGTCTGCAAGCTGGCTGCCAACTGTGGCTCAATGTGGCGCAGCAGCTGCTGTTTGGCTTGCCAGTTTAGTCTGTACCTATGGATGATGTCATGTTCCCTAAGGCCCTGAAGGGTTGGCCTGATCCTTAATATTCTCTCCTGCCTTCTGCGTTGCCTTTGGGGTCCATGTTGGTGTGGTGGTAGCTACTGCTGTTGCTCCTGTGCTCTGCGTCTTCGTGCATGCTGCATGAGTAGCACCCCCATGTCTTCCTTTTTGAGCAATGATGTTGCTTGTGTGAGTTTTCCTTAAGTAGGGGTGTGTTTGCCTCATTTTAACGCCTGCCAGACGTGCGACATTTTTGCACGTTGGATAAATATGGCGCACGGGTGTTTAAGTCATTTTTTTGGATGGGAACGCCGACCTTGCATATCTTTGTTGCAAGGCAGTTTCACGCATCCAGAAAATGGCGCACACTAGGATATTTTGACGTTAGACGGGTCTAGCGTTAAAGTATAAATATACTCTCAATGGATAGGTTACCACAACCAAAAAATATGAATATATTATGCCTAACATAAGACATCTTGACTTGCTCCCGCTTGAAGCTTGAATAGAATTCAAGATAGCTTGTTTACACATAAAGCAATCTATACTGATGTACTGCCCTACCTGACTGAGAAACTCCAGCTCATAACTGGCCACAGAAAAAACAGAAAGCGAAGCTACATAATTCTTCATATCCATAAAACTAGAAGAGGTAAAACAGCTCCCAAAATTGTCGAACTCCATTCCTGATTACATTTGTCTGACGATTTCCATATAGTCCAAAAGGATCAGTTAACTCTATCAGATAATACCTTTCTTATTAACTGTAGCTTTTGTCCTCTCTCTCCTCTTGTCTAAGAGGTCCATGTAGATGTTGGCAGACTATCTACGACCACGGTGGGGGTGGCCATGGCCTCCTCCATTGTGGCAGTAGACTGTCAACCTCCATTTAGTAAGCCTTGAGTGCCTAGTGAGGATTTCTATGCTGTGAGGGTTTGCAAGGGGATATCACATTTAAAGCACCTGTTCTGCATACTTTAAAAAAAAAAAAGAAAAAACACTTGTTAAACAAAATTAGATGGCCCGGTGTACAGGGACTTTTTGCCCTATGTGTGGGGAGACCAGCCTACATACTCAAGCTAAGTATGCATGTACAGACAGGGAAAATAAGATTCATCACATAAAATCCTTTGCCTTCTACATGCTCTAAATTGTACATCCAAAAGATAATGATTCCCTCTCAGAACTTCGATTTCTGACTTTTTGGACTGGTACCTATTTCTCTGAATAGTAGCCTTTTACTCATTGCATCATTGAAAAGTCTTTTATGTAAGTCATTGGCAAGGTATCCTTGTTTTTCAGCAGGGG
The DNA here is from genome assembly GCF_031143425.1 of Pleurodeles waltl. NCBI lineage: Eukaryota > Metazoa > Chordata > Amphibia > Caudata > Salamandridae > Pleurodeles > Pleurodeles waltl. The sequence goes on along the minus strand of NC_090444.1, from coordinate 1,094,689,537 downwards.
GAGCAGGTTTGTGGAAGTGTGAACGCTGAATTTACTACTAATTAATTTTATGTATTTTGGGTGAAGGATTTTTATAGAATTTGATTAATATAGAAAATAATGTACATCTTGGAAAATGTGCCCACTTGAGTGGCTGCCTCTAAACTACTTAATGTCTTTATTAAATGCATATAAAATGCCTGCATTAGGAGAAATGTAGTCTCATGATTACATGTTATGTATTTGCTTTATTAATTATGAGCCTTAAGCTAGCATGTTTTTGGTCTTGTTTTGCACAACCTCATATTAAGCTGCACTGTTTAATAAAATCTTGGGAATGTATGTCCAGGGAAATTAAGTCATGTATTGTACACACTGTGTTGACCAAACGTTAGCAGATGTGTAACTTTCTCATCAGAACTGATTGCTAGAGTATCTTGTATTAGTAATTGTTACACTGTATAGTTTGATGCGCGAGACAGCGATGTTCCCAGGAATTAACAATGGATGCACCGACTGGAGTACGGATGGATACAAAAATGTTACCTGACAAGCCTGACGATGGGAACAGGAAAAGAGGAGCCAATCATCGACATGTGAAAGACAGTTTAGTTATATCTTAGATTTGAAGATTAATCCTTATTGGACTAATTGTAAACGTACAATTTCCTGACCAATGGCGATGTGGGAGGTTCTTTAGGTGATTCTAACTTAGCCCGACTGCACCGACAGGAGCGTGCCTATTCCTACTTTAATTCCATCTTTAGAGGGGCTCTTATTCTAGTCTGTTTGAGGAGCAGAACACTTCCTGATGACTTTATTTCTATCTTTGATTTATTGCTCAAACTTTAATGCTGAATGCTGATTCCTTAGGTATTGCTTCTTAAATGGTTCAGATAGTTTAGAGTCCCTGTGTCTGAACCATTCTCCTTTCACTGCCCGCTGCTGATGCTAACCGAACCGATGTCCAACTGACGAAGATAATCACAGCTTGCTGATCCATACGAGGAGAGGTATAACAAAGTGCTATTGTTCTTGTTGTAAGTTTGTCTTGTGCTTCTAGGTACCAACCGCTAATATGATAGAGACATAGTTAGATGTTTTCCAAATTGACTTTGACTAAATTGTTTTGCATGAAGTCCAAAGATGCTATTTTAATCAAAAGTCTATTAAGGAAAACCCTGAAATGTTAACAGGTTGCTATTAACAGATAATTGATGTTGCTCAGTTGTTGAACCTAGATGTATGCTATTTCTATTGCGCAGTTATTCTTGCTATTGGTTTGTACTATAACTCTCAAATGTTAAGTGATCAATGTGTTAGCTTAATTGAGATTCTTTAGAAGATTTGGTCAACCATGTTGTTCTTATATGCTTGTCAGTTGGTTTTGAGAATAATTTATGTGACATTAGCATTGTTAATATACGGAAATAAACCTTCTAACTTTTACATAAAGGTGTGGTTATTCATGACCTAATGGGTCATGGTGTGTAAAGATTATGGACTCCAAAGAATATTTGATGATGTTTATTGATTATGATGACGTAATTGTAATGCATTTGGGGCTTATGGTGGATTCACTCTAAGCGTAGTCAAAAGGTCTATCGAACCTCTAAAGCGTCCCCTTTTAAAATACCAATAAAAGACCAAATAAGGACAGACACACTCACAGAGGTTCTAAACATTTGGTCCCACAGCTTTGATCTACAATCAATCATATGCATTTTTACTACTGTAATCTTCTGAGCAGAGAGTGTTTGCCTGGATGTATGCCTTTGTAATGCATATGACACAGTCTGGAGTCACTACTTTGCAGTCGCTACCTCAGGATTCACTACTTCAGGAGCAGCACTACTTCACAGGCCAGTTAATATTTGTTTTTAAAAGGCTGTTTTCTTTTTAGGTGGGTTAAACTCCTCCAAGCTCCTCATGTTTATAGTTGGAAGTAATAGCACTAACCGCATTGTTTATATACAATTATTTTTTCTCTTTTTTTATCAATTTCTTTTTATTGAGTTTCAGGACACAGTTTAAACATCATCATAATTTAATATTCCCTATCACGAATGAGGACTAACTTCTTCAGCTTTATTCTCCCCTAATCCAGCTCATCTCCTTAATACCATCAGCATAGTAATAGCTTTAATTTTTATTGCAGACATACAGGAACACCAACTTGCTTTTTTATAACATCGTTTTAACATAAGGCCCATATTTACACCTTTTTAGTGCCGCATTTGCATAATTTTTTGATGCAAAAGCGGCGCAAACTTGCAAAATACAATTGTATTTTGTAAGTTTGCACCATTTTTGCGTCAAAAAGCAGCGCAAATGCAGCGCTAAAAAAGTATAAATATGGGCCTAAGTCTTTCATTTTGGCTTCTTGCCTTTGTGCCATTTGACTCCACCTATAGCTCAAAATTCAAATACTTGTAGCATTCAATCTCACTGGTCTTTGTGAAAATATTTTGCTCTCATGATTAGAACAAGCCGCAGAAGCTAAAATGAGAACACATTTTCTATAAGTTCACACTATCTTCTTCAACCATGTAAGAACAAAGTCTGATATTACGAGTGACACATACTTACAACAGCAGCAGTAGCCTGTCGGCGATTCCCCAGTGCTCTACTGCTGCTTCACCACAGTGTTCTAATTAACAACTAGAGTGCTAACATTCTACATTTATGACAAATATGTAGCATAATGTATATAATTACTTCATTTGAACCCTCTAATACTTACCTGCAAACAGTGCTTAATTTGTAAATAAAAATGTGCCGGTGCCCAAAGCTCTCCTCTGAAACACCCGGCTGCTGCAATAAAATGTACGAACACAGAATACTGAGGCAGCGTAATCCTGAAGCCATCTTGGAACTCTTCAGTAAATATAAAGCCACTCCCTTCCCCTTCAGCTCACTCTGATTTCTGCTTTCTCCCTTTGTGACGCTTTTTCGTTTTTCCCTTCCTCCGTCTTTCCCGTTTGTGTCTTTTGCTTGCAGAAAATACTTGAGGCAATAGAATAAGCCCCGGCCTTCAAAAATAAGTGCTGGTGCTCAGCACCGGAAACAACAAGCACAAATTAAGCACTGCCTGCAAAGTAATTTCCAATGGAAAGTAGTGATTCTTGATGTAATTGTATGAAAACGTAGCTGTGATGTAGTGACTCCCAACGTATTACCTGCGAAGTAATGACTGAACTAAAGGCCCTGATTTAATGAAGGGTACACCATTTTTTTGGTACAGTAAACATCTCCAATTGTGCCCAGTGTACACATCCATCTATGAAGGCTAAGGAAGGGACTGTGAAAATGATGCTGCTCAGAATTTCCTTGCAACACCATTTATGAAGATTTCTCCCAGAGCATAGTTAGATCAGTCGGCGAAGTTATACGAATAGCGGCACTGTGCTCACACAATAAGGACAGCCAGAAAAAATGCCTTAGCATTATTTGCCCAGCCTCTCTTGCATCCTAAGAGACAGAGTGTGCAACTTTATTGGATGTCCAAAGAAAGCCATCACATCACTTTCCAAGCAGGAAGATCAGTTTATGATAAAGTGTGCCCATATGTAGAAAATCAATAACTGTACCCAGAGTTACCAGATTTGTACAATCATTAAACACAAAGTCTTTGTTAAAATTAATCATTAATATAAAAACAGCACTTTATTTAACGGCAACGGCACTCCTACCCATACCAAAAAGTGGCATGCAACCCCACAGCTGAAGCGTTTATAGTTTTCATTTTTACAATAAATGAAATAGAATTCTTCTGGTTCAGAACTAGCGTTGAAATGCCTATGTGCAGGCCTCCTGGGTGCCTCGAGCATGTGCAGAAGCATCAGCGCTACCGTTCAACAATGTCCTTCTCCTTATACCTTAGAATAGGTCAGGACATACATGTTTAGTGAACGGGATAGTGTCCAGCAATTTGCACACACATTAGAACAAATCAACCAAGTCACCAAAAATCATTCTGACAAAAGGTGCTCTGTTAGCTGAGTCTACGGGAACCATGTTCACTTGATCCTTCTCCATTGATGTACAGCACAAAGTGACCACAAAGCGGATGGATGTAACTGAATGGCTATAATGCTTCCGATATGGCGTTGCTGGTGGACCTGCTCTGGTGCATAAGTGGCACATGGCGGAATACCTGGGGATACAAATTTCCACATATGTCACACCGAGCTAAGTTTAACCAGGCCACGGACAGAGTCTTCGTGCAAGGAGTCTTGGCTGGCAGGGCTCAGCACGTGCATGGTGTGGCTGTGAGTCATTGGGTTGGCCATGGGCAGCACCCCAGGTGGGGAAGGGGCTTCTTCAGGTGTTAGAAACTGATGCCCCTCCAGCTGCCCTTTTAAGTGCATCATGTCTGTCAACCCAGCTTCGGCAGCCAAGTTGTGCATGGAAGAAGGTGGCGTTGGCTGCCCAAGTGTGGCACAGGGTGCGCTTAGGGTGGTCTTCCCATGCAGAGATGGATCCTCGCCAGCTATGCTGGGCTCGGTCTGTAATAACGGTGTGGCCGCAGCCTGCAAAACGAATTTGGTGCTTTGAATGCACTGGTCTTGGTCACACTGCAGAATGGATCATGGGAAAAAGGAGGAAAAATATACAAAACCAAACCAAGATGCAGATGAGACACAATAAATAAAATGTATAAATGACAGACAGGGGAGGGGCATGAGGAGAAAGCAAAAAGTCATTAGTAATATGCTGCAGATGGAGCTTAGGAACAAATAACATGCATAACCCATCCAGCACCACCCGCATGCTTTGGCAAAAGATCAATGCCATTACTCATTCCCCGTGCATAAACTCTATGCAGTTTTAAAGCGTTTATGTGATGCAATTCTGACTTTTTTAAACTGCTTTCACTGGTTTTAAATATGCAAACTTACATCGACCTTCAACAAATAAGGACCTTGAATAGTGAGCACAATTAATAATTATTGCTTTTTATTTTCTTGTTGAAACATCAGGACCTCAAACTACAATCAGAGATCATGAAAATAACATCATTACTTACAGTAGTCCATGCTTTGAAAGAGTAACGGAGGACATTTGAACTTAGATTCATTAGAGATTGTGATAAGTCCCTTGTTTATCTGCCGATATATATATTTTTTAATTTCAGACACCTGTAAGGGACAACTAATCACTAGCAGCCCAAGAAACCAATATATAGTCTCAGGAGAAGAAGGGCAGATAAAGCAGTATACGAAAGGTCTGATTGACGCGAGTAAATTTGTGTTTACAACAGAATTTACCTTACTTGTGCCTGCCGAGAATTCACAAAGGCATTCATTTTAGGTGTAAACGTATTTATGTGTGTGGAGATCTCTGCTATGAGTGCTACTTCTCCGCCCCTGTAAATCCCACTCAAGGGGCGGGAAAGTGCGCACTTTAAGGCGTGGTTAGCCTCGGAAGTTTGTCAACACCCCAAACATGGTTATTTATTGCATTCACAAGAGCTGTCATAAAACTTATCCAGGTTGGGCGGGGAATGAAGTATCACCTCCAAGTGTAAAGGAAAAGGTTTCTCCATGAGAAAAAATATTTTCCTTACAGAAAACAAATCAAAGAAAAGGAGCGTTTACCCGTTGGAGCTATGCTGATTTTTTCCTCTATAAATAATTCCCCCCTGCAGGAATAGGAACATGCTAGGAATGTCATATGCCTCATGAATACGTATTGAAACTTGTGCCACATGTAGCCTGCCATGTGTATTGCTGGAAATTATTGTGAATTTCAGAAAGAGGTGAATCTACACTCAATCATGGGTGTAAATCTGTAAGTGCAGGTTTGCAACGTTGTACCTGAATCCGGCCCTTAGCCTGAAAAAGGATTCCTGCCTTTTCTGGAAAGGAAGAAGTTTTTGAACGTCTCTAAAATACTAATTGAGAAAGTTCCACGAGGCAAATCAGAAAATTGCAAATTCTTAAGCACCGAAGGGGAGACGTTAAAAGAGTAAGGAGTCTTTCTTAAGTCATCTGTTGATTGGAGAAGTCCCAGTGATGAATAAATTGTGAGGAGTTCTGAAAGTTAACAAAACGCAACCATGTCCATAGCTTCAAGGACAAACAACTTGACCTGTCAAAGTTCCTTAAAAGGGATCCAATTTAGAGATTTAAGAATACATTTGAAGTAATCTTTCAAGAGGTATTTGAAACAAATCTTGCAATTGAATTTTAGAGAATATGTTTATTTTGTTGCACGCTTTTAATACCTTCTAGGATGCTCGCACAGCAATTCGATCTCTGGGTAATTAGCGACTGGGTGACAGATTGTAGAGAAGCCACTGCGTGGAAGTTGCATGTGGACCTGATGCGTTTGAGAATGTAATTAGCAGAGGAAATCAAGGTATTTATACAAGGATAAAAAGGTACCTTTGAGTCAGTGTTTTCCCCATGGTGTTATACTTTCTTAGATTTACAAAGGTTCTGATAAAAAATATGGAGCTAATGTATACATGTTAAAGATGTGAAATATCTAGGTGAGCAAAGGCCTGCTGATCCAACTCATCTTTTTCACTTCGACAGATTTCTGAAAAGCTGTCTGCGTTATGTATTTATGTTACTTGTAGAGCACTGATACTGGCTGGTGGGCCTTCTAAAGCTTTGTAGAAGTTAGGAGGTGGCTAACAAGGTATGGAAGGAAGGGACAATGCCATTCAATATCAGCGGTTCACTTGTACTGGAGCAGTCATCTTTGATGTATTCCAAAGGCCTGTTGAAGCAAATGTGATGCCAGAACTTTCCTGACTCTCGGGAACTCTGATGTGAGGCAGAGGGGTATAGGGACTGTGTTCCAGTAAAATAAGCTTTGCATGCAGTGCATTCTAACCCCAAAACATTTGTACATAACAAGGTGGGGAGATACTATGAAAGGGACTACCTCAACAACTAATGAAAGGGAAGCAGTTGTAGCCTGTGGGACCTTATCCAAGTGATCAGGCCAGGCCTTTCTAAGCTGTGCTGGTTTCACACGAAACTAAGATAGTGTTGAAGTGAATGTGCTCAGTGTGTTCAGAACATTCTAGTGCGCAGGTCCCCCATGAATTCGGAAGAACTATCATAAATATAAAACAGAGTTCATAGATCAAACAATGAAAGATCCCTATTTTGAGAACAGTTAATTTGTGAAACAATATTTGGTGGTCGATCTTGGAGGTTCTGGGTCCTATTCTCTGGAATGCCCTCCCACTATTACCAATGGAAAGAAAATATTTGTTCATTTCCGCAGAGCCTTAAACTCAACCTGATCTGGGCAGATGACTCTTATCCAGTTTCTGGTTTCCACTTATGCTTATTCCTGATGCTGCTCCTTATCTTTATTGGTTTTGCAAAGAAGTTCAAGAGCCTCAAAGTGACCACTGAATATCAAATTGCTCTACATTAGACGGTCTAACAAATTGTTTCGGACCCTTGACCAATGGAATTTGTTTTTATGTAATGCGCTTGGCTACTTCTTGCGTGCTGCACAAGAAATGCAACTCAGTACGATTCAGAGAAAAAAGTGAAAAAACAGCGGACTTGTTTCCACATTCTGAGTAATCGATGATGTGTTGAATGGTTAATTTGGCAGATTTAGGAGTTGATCAATACCTTACCTACAGCTGTTCACAATAATTGAAATTTATTGTGAAATGAATGATTTACAAATTGTTGCTGGTGGCTACCAAAAACAGCATAAAAACATCATTTGATTTTGAAAGTGTGGCAGCTTTTTCCTATATTTGAGAGACCTACTCATACTACTGTAAAATAGCAACATTTATAAAAATGCTGCCTGTTATTAGACGGTGCCTGCCCAAGATGTCATATGACATCTCAGTCGAGATCGTTCAAAGAAATCTTTGTAGGAAATGATTATCAACTCTTTTCAATGAACAGTTCTATTCTTCTCTACTTCCCTCTGAGGGAAGTATTTTGCTCCAGTTCCGGCACTCGGGCCACTCTGTAACATCTGATCTACAATGGCAATCTGGGGCCCTTACTACAATGAAGAAATATTTGTACACTAGTGTAACATGCCACAAAGGATTGTATGAAAAAATGCCTATAGTGGTACTTACCTGATGCAAGCCTAACTAGGAAGCAAAGAGCAGCCAAACCCGAGTGAGAGACCAGAGTATTATACGAAGATTTTAAAAATGCAGACGAACAGTAGTTCTAGTATGCTAGGGTGGGGTGGGAAGAGGGGGGGTGATCCTTGAAGGGATGTGCTTTCAGTGTCTATCAGGATTGCTGGAGGGCCAGAGTAGTCCTGATGTCAATGAAGATATTGTTCCAAATCCTGAGTACGTTTCTGGAGAAGGCATGTCTTCTGTTTGTTTCGTTCTTGTCCTTTTCATCTCTACTCATGTGATGTCCTGGTTCCTGGTGTGGCCCTGTCCATCATAGGTGGTTGATTTCTAGGTCAGATATTTTGGGTTGTTGATTCTGATGGATTTGAGGATGATGCAGCTAGTCCTGAAAGTAATAAGGGCTTGGCCTGTGGTTCCATTAGCATTGGATTGATATTGTCTAACTTCTTCAGGCCCTTCATGAGGCATGCCCTACAAAATTAGGCTCCTACATTGTCCATGTGAGCAAATTAATTGCATAGCCCTTGAATATTTGTTTAATCAAGAAATCTTGCTCTGACATTGAATTAATCAATAATAGTACAGGACGCCATTGCAAACCATACACAAATAACACCTAAATGCCTTTTTCATAAAAAGAAGCGACAATTTGGAATTATTTCAGACTTTTTCATGATGTCACATATCCCATCATCCCTGCTGTGTCTTCACAACCCTAATGCCACACACACTCACAACATCCACTATCCTGGAGAAGAGCAAGCCATCATGCAGTATTAGGAGTGTTACGTCTAACGCAGTGGCATACAATCTTGAGGATTTCCACTTTTCAAAGAGTGCTATAACGGGAATCCACTTATAGATCTAAATTCAGAAGACAACTGCCTCCTGAGGGGACCACCATATCCATGTGTCTTAGAGGTAGGCTCAAGTTTAACAACTTTTAAATTCATTCATACTACCAGTGACAGGGCCGGCCTTTAGCATGGGCGAGCTGGGCCCTGGACCAGGGCACCAGTATTCTGAGGGGCGCATGGAGCTGTGTCCATTAGGGTTATGTCAACAGCAGCGCCCTTTTCATTTGCACCCACTTGACCTTGCCCCTGCGTGTTCTTTTTTGTCTGACTTGCCAGTTTAAAGTGGTTTTAGTCCTTTATTATCATACCGCAGGTGATGTTTTAAACACCCCTTAGACCCCTTCCTTGCCCTCCCTTCACCCTTGGGCCCCTGCTAACACATCAACAAAACCGTCATCTGCGTGAGGCAGCTAAGCTATCGGTGATTTAGGTGATCTGAGGGAGGTCACCGGATGTTTTTGTGCAGGGGCCAGTCACTCATGCAGATCCTGGCCAATGAACACAAAAGGGACTCCCTGGTGCCTCATTTAATTCATTACCATCTGCAAGGGCGGCAAATTTCTCTCCACCCACGCCCAGGGGGCTATCTTAGCAAAGGCCAGCTCTGACTAGGGAGCACATCAACCAACGTGTTGCTTCATTTTACCTCTTCTCCACCTGACCTGCTCCTGAAACTATTAGCACACCTGCTGACCATGAAAACCGCAGGCCTGCAGTGAAAATGTCAACCAAAACACTGACTGTCTGATGGCTCAGTGACTGCTGGCAGCCTTACATTTGCTAACACTAATACCTGTTAGTTGAAAAAATTAGAAAGAGCAGAAGAGCGATTTGAAATGGTATATAAAGTAGGTGGCTACTATTAATTTGAATCTGTAGACAGGCTAATTAAAAAAGTGTGCTGGAGATGCATTCATCATGTAATACTATTCTAAGAAACTGAGCTCTGAGGGCATGTATAGACGAGTTAACACGCAGAAATAAAGAAGACTTCAGACGCAGCGGACAGGCCAGGGAAGAGACAAAAGAAGACCCTTGAATCCACCAGCTCAGCAAAACATAACTGGAGGCAGGAGTTCAAAGAAGAGTGTAACTAAGGCAAATGAAAACACAATCCTCATGTACGTCCACTTCCACATCCAACTTCCGCTGCCAACAGTATCAGCAGCAAGGAAAGTGATTTGAATCGATGAATGAAATAATGAACTTCTGAATAGATAATTAAACCTCGGCATCAAAAAAGGATTAAAGTGACTTATTGGAAGAAGTCCTTTTGGGATCCAAGGGCAGTGTGTTGGGTCATACTGTAGAGCAGTAGACACAACAGGCGAGTTGGCACTGACAGCAATAAAACATATGAAAAACAGCTGCGATGCCACGCAAGAGATGACCAAAGAAGTAGTAAGCCAAGATGCAGCGATAGTGAAAGAGGAAATAGCTGAGGTAGGCTCTATGCCACTCATCTATACCAACATGCAAGTGTCCTGTAAAAGAGTGGGTCAGTACAACCACATGTAGCAGTGGGGCCAGCCTGCGAGGATTTAAAAACAATTTGTCCATAGGGTGATTAATGCAGCATCATATGATCCGGGGGATGGCTTAGCGTCCTCTCCATCTTAATTGGACACCTTTCAGACCCTGATTTCAATGTCTTTAATTAGGGACTGTTTAGCGAACTTTTATGGCATGAGCCTTAAGAGTTGAAGCGATTTAGAGGCTAAAACTGTAAAAAAATGTTTAGCCATTTCTTCTAGCATTAATGAGCTAGGGCTTAAAAAGAAGCAGTTATTGATGTCTTCTCTTCAGATAGATAATGGTGGCAAAGGGGATTTCAATATAAAAATATGCTCCAAATTGACAGTCAGCTCCTAAATAAGCCATCAAAGCATGGTTGTGTGTGGTAAACCCCATTGTAGGTGCTAATTTCTCTATTAATACTGTTTTTTGTCCTGAGGTAAATAAGTGATCAATTTTTTTGTGATCTGTAGATCCTGTTACACACTGAATCGCAGAAAGCACTCCTGCCCTTTTAGAAATTACTCTTCTTGCCCGAATGTAAGGAAAGTCAGAGTTGCATCATAAACAAAATAATACACATAGACCACCGATCACCATTTCATCCAGTCAAAATATTCTGTTACACATTTGAAGACAACATTACATTCAACCATTGAAAGCCGAGAAATGATATCATCAATGTGTGACGGGCGGCTTAGCTTGACCATTGTGCTGTTTTTTTTATTCAGAACATCAGTAGCATTTGTTGAGGAGACATGAGCAGAAGAAGCTGTGTAGACATTTCATGAAAGGAATCTTCACCAAAAGACCCAGTGCCCACCACTGCTCTGGCAATGGTGCCGAAGAATGCATGGCTGGTGGTCATAGATATTCACGGTGGCATTGTGCCTGTTATTTTCACGTTTGTTATCATAACAAGAAATATGTTCCACAAACATTCAAGACACTTTCCACATGAATACTGAGACTGCCTTGGGAGATGGTAATGATGGAAACACTGTTCCTGTACTGTACGCAGAAGCGCCCAGACGCACTGGTGATTAAGCTCTGGATAAAGCTTCACCTCGTTGTGAAAGTCTTCTTGAGTGATCAGGCAATGACAACACTTCGGGGGGACATTTTGGCATAGCTAGCTATCTGGTGCTAAGGTAAATACCTTGACACCTGAACGGAAACCCTTGTTGCATTATTGCTGTCACGGCCAGGGATCATTCCCTCTAATCCCAAGCCATCAGTGAGTTGGTTAGTTTGTTAGTGCAGGCAGGGAGGCGTTTGCAGGGATCCTGATGGACAACACTATGGGATAGTTCCTACCATGTTGCTCTGAGACTGCGTTGCCCCATACATTGTGATGCCATTGGAGGGTGCCACTGCCTGAGGGGAGTCGGGCTGCACGATTCCTCTTCTGTCGATGAGACTGTAGAAAGACAATTCATCACTGTTATCAGCTAATCAATTTAGCTTAAATAACAAATCCAAGCAAGTAGATTAGAAATGCATCAAAAATTAAGTATTTATGTTTTATCACAGAGCCATCACCTAATTTGTTCACCAGCCACATGTTAAGAAGTTGTTCATTTTTTCACCTTTATTCCAAGAAAGTAAATAGTGCACTGTAAGACCTAATTAGCCATTTAGGTACATTAGTCATCCTGGCCATAGAGCCATAACAGGGGATTGTTCCTTTAAACCACAATTAACTGTTGAATAAAGGTTGAGATTTGGCCAGTCTGTTGAAAAATATTAAAGGCAACTGTGTTAGAAAGAGTACAGTTGTGTGCGGTGAACAATGGTGTTACAGTAAATATGTGGACTATATCTAATAAAAGATTTAGAGAAACAACATGCAGTATGGTTGCCTCAATGGACTGTTTCTTCGCCATTTGATGTCTTTAATACTGACAGCTTTAACAAACGTATGCCATAAAGACATTTGTACACATACATTTAAAAGCTGAAAGAGAATGGTCAATGATTAGAGTCCTTGACTTTGCACGACTGAACATGGGGAATGTTATTCCTAATATCTTTGCTCTGAGGATTCATTTTGCACTATGCTTAGTAGTGCTTACAATATTACTAACGAACTACAAAACGCAATTCAGAAGACGTCAGCCACTCCTATCTATTCTGTGTGGAAATCTCCACCATGAATGGGAGATCTCAGCGAATACACACATATGTTAAAATAGTAAATGTGGGAAGGACCAGGGAGAGTGGCTGAAAAATTAGGAATACTTACTCTTAAATGGGTGGGATTTACAGAGCGGTAAGGAGGGGTTTAGGAAGGGACATACAAATACGAATACCCACTCATGAAACAGTAAGGCTTATTGCTATTCACAAACTATACTTTTAAAGTTACAACAGCCCAAATGGTCTCAAAATATTAGTAAGTGTACTCTAGCTCAACCTTGGAATAAGTCTAGTTCTACACATGGCCACTCACAAGTACAAGAACGCACTCCTATAAAACATAATAGAGACAAAAACATAACATAACACCCCATCACAAATAATATTAAATACATTAAAATATTTCAACATTTAAATTAAATAATAAATTATAATAATGCTGTTTTTTAAAATATATAAACATATATTTTAAAGTAATACAAAATCAAATCACTATTAATAAAATTTATAATTTTTGCCTATCCTTTCCCATAAGGGGATCTCTGCCTATGTGTGAAAAGTTACTAGTATTAACTTTACACTTGCAAATCCAGACTTAGATGTCACGAGTTCAACCCCCTCAGCTGAGGTGTTGAAGAGACGTAAGTCTGCACTTAAGTATAAACCTACACTCTGAAATGGTAAATGGCAAAAAACTATAAACTTGCACATGAGTAAATCTATACTTGTATATTTACCTTAGTGAAATTACCAACAAAAGGTAAAAAAAAACAGTCAAACGTCCAATTAACTACTGAAGTACGAAGGACAACTACAAGTACCTAGCATGACAAAAAGCGTAACCTTTTATCCGATTCCATCAGATCTTTCTAGAGAATGCAAAATCATTAGATTTTTAGAGAGTGAACTACAAAGATAGTAACATTTATAAATGTGGAGGGATTAGAATAAACTACATTGCCTATTTACTTACTATTCCAAAAACAAATAGTGAAAAAAAGAAAACATATATAAAGAAAGCCTAAATCTCCCAAGGACCCTCTGCTTCTTGTCACATAGGATAGATTCATCAATATAAATCAGCTGGTTGCTTGCTAGACAAACTGTATCAGAGTAACTCACAAGGACTTAACACTGTGGCCTGAACCACCAAAAACGTGATTACAACTGATGCTACAGTACCCACTCCTGGCTATCACAGCAAAATGTGACAATGCACATCAACACCTTCATGTCAAGTTTGGCGATAATTCTGATTTAGGTGGAAACTTCAATTTCTGTCCAAAGCAGGACTAAGAGTGTTGTGGGAAAACCCCATGTGGTAAACCTTCATGGCCCTCATTCCAGTTTGGTGGAATATGGTGGGGTATTGAACACCTGTGGCAAATATAATCACCCCATCGTGAGGTATTTAACACCTGTGATAAAATAGCTCATATTCCGAATTTTCTAAAGACAAATTAGGCATATCATGCTGAATCCGTTTTTAGCACACCAAATTCTGCATGTTTTGCCTTATTTATGTGTCTTTGCTCCAGACTACAGCAGATTTGACCTGCCAGAACGTACCAGGAGAAAACTGCAAGCATGGGATAATTATCACACAACTTGTAATATCGATCCCTGTGCAAATGCGTATTTGCACAAGGATCAGATTTCAGCCTTTGACTCGTAAAGAGGGCCCATGTTGTAACACTTCATGCCGCATAACATTTTACTAGGCAGAACCAGGTAAATTGTGCATGGGTGAATGCCTTCTGAGTGGCGGGGTGGGGGGCAAGAGGAATACGGCTTGCAAAAGCTGATTTCCATGGTTATTCTTCATTCTGAACCAAAAACTGATAATGATGAGGTAATACTGTACAGGGATATTACCCCAAGTAAATTACATATGTGCCTGGGTTCATGAACTTAGTAATCAACTCAAATAGAAAAAGGCTAAGATATATCTGATTGGGAATGGAAGGCAGACAGAACCAGTAACATACAGAAGAAAATTACCCAATTCTACTTCTCCATGAATGAGTTGCAATTTTACAAGACTGACACTTTTTGTATTCAAATTCCTTATTAAGCATTTATTTCACATCACAACTGTGGCCATCATCAGACACACTAGCACATGTAACATGTAAAATACCGATATTCTCACATCTAAGACCAATATCAACATCAGGTGGTGTTGCGTGTTACAGGGCATAGGGACTGGGTCAATAGTGTGACTGAATATGAAAGAGAGATAGGCGAAATGAGATATGGGAAGGGTGGTGGTGGCAGGTCAGATATACTGCACAAACTTATCATAAAGGAATTCAGTTAAACACCAAGATCATTTTGATCACAAACCTGTGGGGCGCATAAGAAGGCAAAAAAAGGCTATAGAGGTAGACATCACTAGGGAGGTGACAGAGGGACCAATGTGAGTGCCCTAATGGGTCATCCTATGGTCAAGGAGGGATCTACAAAAAGGAGTGGGCAGAAGGCATTCTGTATACAAGTGTAGGAGCAGTCGGGTAATGTCATAACACATTTTCACAAACAAGGATATGCTAGGGGTGTGGTGAGTGGGGAGAGGCACATATAGCAGTGTAAGGGAATAGCTGAGAAAGTCCATTGACTGAGGGTTCCAAAATACGCAAGTTGCTCCTGAGTAAATGAGGGAAGACGCTGTTGGGGTCTTTATCACCTGGTGCATGTGTGCAATCCCACTACTTAGTAAAAAAAGGGAGGACAAAAGATAGAAGACGGAGGGCCACATCAGAAGGAGCTGGGGGAGAATATGGATAAGCAACAGTGAGTGTAAATATCCAGTGGGTTGACCAAGTAGGAAAGAGCAGTCTGTATGGAGGGAACCGTCACCACACAGTTGTGACTTGTTAGGGGATGAATGAAAGAAGAATGGGGTAAGACGGTGCAGAAATATTGTTAGGAAAGAGTAAAACCAAAGGGGTCAGGACACGAGGTTCGGCTGCTTAATAAATGTCAGCATAATGTGCCATGGTGTCCATCTGAACTTTCAACCTGCGAATGATCCTCTCATAAGCCGCCAATTTCATCATTTATCCGTGAACCAATTTCAGTAGGTGGGATCTGCAGAAGATTTCCAAGGTCTGATAATACATACCTTGGCAACAGAGAGCACCGTGAGGGCATGGCTTGGTTTGGCAAAGGTGAGTGTCCCCTATGAGATTCCCTATGGATGTCAGTCATGTAATGCAGTAAGGCAAACGAGGCAAACATTATGATAGGGGGTCTATAAGAGGACCTCTTGAAAAACCATGCCTGTGACCAGTAAATCATTAGACTCGGGTAGGTTAAAAAAATCTGTAAAGAGGCCCCAGTTTGGGCACATCTGCAGCAGTACGAGTTCGGGCTCATGTTGCCCATGTGCCGTTCCTGTAGGGACATCTTTCATGCAATATTTTAAAATAGCTTAACTTGAGTCTTGCTTGTCTTACACTTGTTTTATGAAACACAAAGGTATCATGCCATATCTCGTCACTGAATGGCAACCCCTGTTTATTATGCTATTTGGACATGAGAGCTACCACTGTATGCATGGAAAACGTTGTGTCAATAATCGCACTGTATAGACCAGAAAACCTATGAATTGACGTCAGATCCTAAAATATGTGCAGACATGAGACAACGGAAGAGAGAAGGAAGGCATCGCCAGTTTGGGTTTTACACAGTGGGCCAGTTTATTATCTTTCCAGAGTTGAGAGGGATGTAGATTAAATTTTGCCTGAAAGGCAATAAATTATTTTAGTTGGCAGTCTATCAAGAGGTCTACCAGGGTGTGACAAAATGCCTCTTTCCACACCTGTCAATATAGCTCACCGTTTCCCAACTGAAGACCCTTGTTGCCCCATGTAGGTGCATACTGATGAATTTAGGGGTCTTGTTTCATAAGCATGTGGGCATCAAACCAAGCGAGACCAGTGACACACATTATGGGACTGTAATCAACCACTGCACCAGGTATTCTGAAAGCACTACTAGGTCAAGGTGACCCCCTATTGGCAGCAGTCGATTTCTGATAAGGACCCAAACTGGTTTGTTCTGACAGAAGCAAGTGCCAGATATATGATAGCTGATTCACCAAGTAGTATATCTTCATGCGAGGCAAAGATAGACCAGTACTCATTGTAGTCTCATGGTGTTTCAAAGGCTTGACCTCAGTCTCCTGCACCCCAATGAACTTTATGAGACCCTCAATCTTTGACATAGTGGCAACTGGAAATAGTAGGATAGCTGCAAACACATATCGAACCGTGGAGTGGCGGTCATTTTAACTACCAGAACTCTCTCCCATAGGAATAATTGAAGGCCTGACCAATTTGAAAAATGTTCACACATCTTCATTAACAAAGACTGAATGTTGTCATGTACCATTTTGCTCAGACCCTGATTTATCAAGATACCCAAGTATTGTAGCTTCAATGACACCCATTATAAAGGGTAACTTCCCAATACAACCCTAGTACTGGATGCAGACATTAGTAGAGCTTCACTTGTGTCCCAGTTAAGACATAACCTGATAAGAGCGAGAAATCCTTGATTATGGAATGACACAAGGAATGGACGTCAGATTTAAAAGGGTCAGCAGGACATCATCCGCATGCAAGACATTTTTCTGAAAACAGATGAACTGGGTTCAACTAACTATGCAGTAAGGGTCACCTAAGGGTACTTCTCTGGATCACAACAACCAAAAAGTAAATGTAACTTTTATCTAGCGAATCTAACATTCTATCTAACCCAAGGAAGTCCGAAAAACTTTAGCACTCTCTGCACCTAGCAACCCAGCATTCTAAGAAGGCGTTATCATAAGCCACCAAAGAAGAACATGTGTATGTACACAGCAGCTACATCCAAATCCACACAGAATCAGGATACAATGAGGATGCACTTTGTATCCTCGACTCCACTGTCTAGTGCTTTAAGGGTGACCCATATTCACCTAAGAAAATTCCACCATGCCAACTTTAACAAAGACAAGTAAATATTTTTGCATTCAAAACTCGTGGAACAACAGATAATTTTGGGTCTGTCTGAAAGGAGATGAATACGCCTTGTAGTATCTTCCAAAAATTGTATGACATCTGAGCCAATGTTAGACATAGTGGTTCATCACCAATTAGACAAGGAATCAATGCCCAGCCACAAGGAGTTCTTCTGTCAAAAAGAAAAAGCTTAAAGTATGAGTTAGCTAGAATGGTTGGGGCACAAACTGTACTGAGTGAAGTATTTTGCCATAGAAACAACAGAACAAAAGGAAGAAGGCATTTCAGGATATGATAATGTTTTAAAGGGAAATATAAATAGGGTTGAGGTGTCATTTCTACCTCTGTATGTATGTTTGTAGGTATGTGTTACATGTACAGCTCAAACGAAAAGCAATGGAGTGCTGTTCCGGAAGTAAGGTAACATATTAGTAACAAATTGAGTGGAATTATGCGTCTTCAAAGCCCGAATCAGTCAACAAGACATACAAATGTGAGGGATGCAGGCGGAGCGACTCTCAAAAGGATGGCATACGTCCCTTGCCCTTTAAGGCTTGAAGTCGTTAGGAGCCGTGGTTTTTAAACTTGTGACTTTGGTAGACCCCCGCTGAGTCACTACTGGAGGCCCGGGATCCTAGCCTAAGCAATTTCAATTATTTGAACCTCAAAATATTACCAAGAAATATAGAAAAAAAGTATTCACAAAAATCTAAATGTTTATTTCAGTGGGAAAGTTTGAGCTTTTCAAAATTTTATTTCTAAAAGATGAAGCACTGCACATTGAAATGTGAAGTATTGCATTTTTACTTTTTTAAAATATATATTTTATTAATCTGCTACTATTATTTCATTTTCTAGACAGTTGTGGACTCCCTGAGTAGGCTTCGTGTTCACAGACCCGGGGTTAAGATCTGGTGATCAAAAGAACATTCACTTAGGGTCGTAAGACAGCACATTCATGTGTACAGCCAAGAACTGATAAGGATTCAAAAACAGAAGGGCTCTTTATTTACTGGTCTGCTGCTGTATTATTGTGGACATTAAAAGAAATGACATAACTCTAGGCGAATCCACAAATTTGATCATGCCTTGTGTAAGGAAATGCCTCCTTGGCATGGTTATCCCCTGACTTTTTGCCTTTGCTGAGGTCAAGTTATGATTTGAAAGTGTGCTGGGACCCTGCTAACCAGGCCCCAGCACCAGTGTTATTTCCCTAAACTGTACCTTTGTCTCCACAATTGGCACAACCCTGGCACCCAGGTAAGTCCCTTGTAACTGGTACCCCTGGTACCAAGGGCCCTGATGCCAGGGAAGGTCTCTAAGGGCTGCAGCGTGTCTTATGCCACCCTGGGGACCCCACACTCAGCACATACACACTGCTTGCCAGCTTGTGTGTGCTGGTGGGGATAAAATGACTAAGTCGACATGGCACTCCCATCAGAGTGCCATGCCAACCTCACACCGCCTATGGCATAGATACATCACCCCTCTAGCAGGCCTTACAGCCCTAAGGCAGGGTGCACTATACCACAGGTGAGGGCATAGGTGCATGAGCACTATGCCCCTACAGTGTCTAAGCAAAACCTTAGACATTGTAAGTGCAGGGTAGCCATAAGAGTATATGGTCTGGGAGTCTGTCAAACACGAACTCCACAGCACCATAATGGCTACACTGAAAACTGTGAAGTTTGGTATCAAACTTCTCAGCACAATAAATGCACAGTGATGCCAGTGTGCACTTTATTGTGAAAATACACCTAGAGGGCATCTTAGTGATTCCCCCTGAAAACATACACAACTCCAGTGTGGGCTGACTAGTTTTTGCCAGCCTGCCACACACCAGACATGTTGCTGGCCACATGGGGAGAGTACCTTTGTCACTCTCTGGCCAGGAACAAAGCCTGTACTGGGTGGAGGTGCTTCTCACCTCCCCCTGCAGGATCTGTAACACCTGGCGGTGATCCTCAAAGGCTCACCCTCTTTGTTACAGCGCCACAGGGCATCCCAGCTAGTGGAGATGCCCGCCCCTCCGGCAACTGCCCCCACTTTTGGCGGCAAGGCTGGAGGAGATAATGAGAAAAACAAGGAGGAGTCACCCCCCAGTCAGGACAGCCCCTAAGGTGTCCTGAGCTGAGGTGACTCTTACTTTTAGAAATCCTCCATCTTGTAGAAGGAGGATTCCCCCTATAGGACTAGGGATGTGCCCCCCTCCCCACAGGGAGGAGGCACAAAGAGGGTGTAGCCACCCTCAGGGCCAGTAGCCATTGGCTACTGCCCTCCCAGACCTAAACATACCCCTAAATTGAGTATTTAGGGACTCCCAGAACCGAGGAAGATAGATTCCTGCAACCTAAACAAGAAGTAGGACTGCTGACCTGAAGCCCTGCAGTGAAGACGGAGATGACAACTGATTTGGCCCCAGCCCCACCAGCCTGTCTCCCTACTTCGAAGAAAACTGCAACAGCGACGCATCCAACAGGGTCCAGTGACCTCTGAAGCCTCAGAGGACTACCCTGCATCTAAAGGACCAAGAAGCTCCCGAGAACAGTGGCCCTGTTCAAGAAACTGCAACTTCTGGTAACAAAGAGGCAACTTTTAAAGACCACACGTTTCCCGCCGGAAGCGTGAAACTTTCCACTCTGCACCCGACGCCCCCGGCTTGACCTGCGGAAAACTAACACTACAGGGAGGACTCCCCGGCGACTGCGAGCCCGTGAGTAGCCAGAGTTGAGCCCCCACAGCGATGCCTGCAGAGGAAATCCAGAGGCTCCCCTGACCGCGACTGCCTGCTTCAAAGAACCCGACACCTGGAATCCACACTGCACCCGCATCCCCCAGGACCTGAAGGAACCGAATTCCAGTGCAGGAGCGACCCCCAGGTGACCCTCTGCCTAGCCCAAGGGGTGGCTACTCCGAGGATCCCCCCCTGTGCCTGCCTGCATCATTGAAGAGACCCCCGGGTCTCCCCATTGATTCCTATTGAAAACCAGACGCCTGTTTGCACTCTGCACCCGGCCGCCCCTGTGCCACTAAGGGTGTACTTTCTGTGCCTACTTGTGTCCCCCCCGGTGCCCTACAAAACTCCCCTGGTCTGCCCTCCGAAGTCACGGGTACTTACCTGCTGGCAGACTGGAACCGGGGCACCCCTATTTCCATTGAAGCCTATGTGTTTTGGGCACCACTTTGACCTCTGCCCCTGACCGGCCCTGAGCTGCTGGTGTGGTAACTTTGGGGTTGCCTTGAACCCCCAACGGTGGGCTACCTTGGACCCAACTTTGAACCCTGTAAGTGTTTTGCTTGACTGTGAACTTAACATTTACTTACCTCCCCCAGGAACTGTTGATTTTTGCAGTGTCCACTTTTAAAATAGCTTATTGCCATTTTTGCCAAAACTGTACATGCTATTGTGATAATTCAAAGTACATCAGTGAAATACCTTTCATTTAAAGTATTGTTTGTAAATCTTGAACCTGTGGTTCTTAAAATAAACTAAGAAAATATATTTTTCTATATAAAAACCTATTGGCCTGGAATTGTCTTTGAGTGTGTGTTCCTCATTTATTGCCTGTGTGTGTACTACAAATGCTTAACACTACCCTCTGATAAGCCTACTGCTCGACCACACTACCACAAAATAGAGCATTAGAATTATCTCTTTTTGCCACTATCTTACCTCTAAAGGGAACCCTTGGACTCTGTGCACACTATTTCTCACTTTGAAATAGTATATACAGAGCCAACCTCCTACACCTTGTCAAAGTAAAGGAGGTATTGGGTGACATTTACTGGTTATGTGTTACTCCAGGTCACTGAGGTGGGGCTAGTACAAAGATTGGGATGAGGTTATATTTGAAGGCCCCTTTTGCATGTTCCCGCACAATTATTGACCCGAAGGTCAAGCCCAGGGTTGTCTATTTCCTATCTTTCCTTTCTATGTTCTACTCATTCTCTCTCTGTATTTTACAGGGAAATACTGAAACCCAAAGGAAACATGGGAAGCATCCTTTAGCTCAGTAGTTCCCAACCTTTTTACTTCTGTGGATCCCCACTTTATCATTACTGGAACCCGGGACCCCACTAAATCAGTATTGGAATCTGTGGACGTCCACCCCCGCATCACCGAGTCATTACTGAAAGCTGGGGACCTAATCTGTTAATATTATTTAATTTTCTAAGCAGTATCAGACTCCCTGAGGAGGCTTTGTGGACCCCCGGGGGTCCCCGGACCACAGGCTGGGAACCACTGGCAAAGAGGAGCACTATTTGCAATACCAGACTTGTACCCTTGCTGCACATATACTGTACAGAGGGATTATCCTGCGCAACTGACACCTAAAACGCAGGTCAGAATCAACAGGTCACTCCGTGGAAGGACAAAGGTCTAATCACATTTAAAAAAGCAAACTTATTAAATGGCACTACTTCAGAAAATTATTTGATGTAGCACCAAAGTAGCTAAGAAAGACCGTTCGCTATATTTTGAGATCATTGCCTGACTGGCAGAAATCTGTGTGTTTTCAAAGAAGCTGCTGCCACGGTGACTCCTCTGAAAGACCTGGAACTTTTCTGAGCGGAGCCAAGTTTAATGGAGTCACTCAGGAAAGTGTTTTGTATAAAAATAAACTCCTAAAGCTGGGTGTGTTTTTGATAAACAAAAAAATGATAGACCTGGCATGCTTCAAGTTTTCTCGTAGCGTAGGGGTGTTATTTTCATTTTTTCCTGTTCGGGACCTCCCATAAATATATTTTTGGGAAGACTTTTGAAAGTGGGTAGGGTTCAGAGGGCGTATACATTACGATGTCCTCAGTAACCCGCCTTGCAGTTTCACCCACTGGCGTTACCAGTACTCAGTGCAATGGCAACACTGGAAATCACATTACTAGGGATTACAGGAATAGGGAAAATTGGTAATTCCGGTACCAATTGCCCTGGTTATTCCTCATCTCCCATCTCTATTTCATCAGGAGGCTTCAACTGCGTTTAGCAGGTTGAGTCTCTGACCGAAGTACACCGGACCCGCAGTGCTTAAAGGCTCCATCGAAATTAAAACAGCACTCATAATCGATCTCTTGGCGTGCAAAGGGTCCCACTTCAGCTTGTGTTTTTGGAGATGGCAAAGGGACACATCTTGTGATGTCCTACCTCACTGATCACCTGCGACAGAGGGGCTGAAGAGACTGCCTAAGACATCTTGTGTCGAGCAGTGCACAGGGCCTATTCTCATGTACCAAGGAGAACCAGTAATATTCTTTTTGTACAAAAGATACATTAAATTACTGGAACTTAATAATCATTTCTAAAAATGTCCGGGACAGAAATATCTATTAAGGTTTTTGGATACTCACTTAATCACGATAAGACTGAGATCTTTCCTTTAAAATGTATGTGTCTCCCCTCTATTACCCTTTAAGGACTCATATAGAGTTCACCCTTCTAAATAAAAGTAAATACCTACTAGAAACGGGGTCTCCTAGATACAAGACTTGGTGGGGTCGAATAGAAACTATCAAAATGATGATTGCACCTCAAATCAACTTTATCTTGGGAATGTTCTCATTATGGCTCACCATCAACCTTCACAATTCCATTAGTAATCTTCTCTCAAACCTTATATGGAAACACAAGACAGCCAGAAGTTCCCAAGGGAACTAAAATGAACAAAATTAAGGATGGCCCGAGTATAGCAAACTTCAATAACTATCAAACAGCTTTCCTTGTCAGACAAGTCGTCTGGTGGCTGAACTCAGAACCAACCACCCACCGTCGTTTGGGTTGGCATCAAATCAGATCTAATCAAGTATCCACCTACAAACACACTCACTCCAATTTCATTACAGACTCAAAGCTCACTATTTATTATATCAGTTACTATTAATGCCATAAAAAATTCAATAAATTGTTCCTAAATGAAATAAAATACTTCGTTTTCTCCTCATTATGGTACAATCCACAAAATTAAGTTACATGGGCGCACAATCTTTTGGAAAGAGTAGACATCTACAGGTATTCTACATATCAAGGACCTAGGTAGAACTGAAAAACCCGTCATGCCATGATCTGTAAGAAATGTAACCTTCAATTGAATTTTACACATTTCTCAACATCGGACTTAGGAAGACTGAAAGACCTCACTCTGCAGACTGTCTTCACCTCCTGAGTTTCATAGCCATAAGGGACATGTAGCTGCAAAACTGTATGGACTTTTTTAAATAAATAACCCTTCAAATACATACATTCAGGAAAAATGTAACAAATCTTGTAGAATTAAGAATACATCTCCAACTACTGGCACTATGTGGGAGCAAGTTTGGAACTCATTTATTTGCCATTCAATATCCCCATTGCTTTACCAGTGCAAATTTTGGATCACACACAGATACTTCTGGACTCCAACAGGACGGCAATAACTAGGCCTATCTGCACAAGCCAATGATGGCACTGCTTGGAACCCTTCGGTGATTTAGATCATCTACTCTTCTATCGCAAAATCATGCAAATTAACGGGAACAATATTGAACAAATGCTACATGAGATCTTTCACACTACTGTCTCTCAATCTTGCTATAGTTGAATTAGGTCCACATACTATTTTTTCACCACCAGATCTCGTCATATGGGACTTCAGACTTTTGGATCTATTATTAACTATTACTGTGAAGACTATTCTAGAGTATTGGAAAAACTCTTAAAACATCTACTTCGACACATGGTGGGCATTGGTTTGTTTCAGCAGAGACGCAGATAACATTACACATAACCACAGCTTCAGCCCCAAATCTTCCAGAGCACTCTGGAACAAGTTAGACTTATACCTCTAAAAAACATAATGCACCCGTCTTTCCATTCACTGGAATATTACCCTCTATTACAGCATTTCGATTATGGAAACAGTGTACCTGCCTTATGCAACCTTGGGAAGTGATCCATCATCTCCTGCACCCTTTTAATGCCAACCCTACTTTCTCCCTCCCTCTACTTTCTTGTTTTATATGTCACTGTCCCTTACTCTTTCTTTCGTCATCCACCTTACCTTTCTTTTTTCCCCTCTACCTCTCTCAGTATTGTCTACCTTATATACCATGCCCAACACCTAAGCAACACACATTGAGTAAGATCTTTCACTGTTACTAGATATATGAGGTAGATATTGTGTGGCTTTATGTGATAATTTCTGACCATGTCTTGCAGCTTTAAAAATGTTGTTAAACTCTTTTGGAAGAAAAATAAGAATGTGATCGTTTCCAATTGTGCTTATGACAGTTTTATAAATGTTCTTTTTTGGTGGAATGGAGATGCATTCCTACAAATACCAGGAATCCTCGTGTTTTCCGGCTTTCGTCTGTGAAGTTCCCTGCTTCGAGAAAAGATCCTGCCTGCGAGCGTCAAACACCCGGAGACGTGACAGTTCCAAGTATAAGCTCCACTGCCCTAGATTCCCACATTCCTCTCGGGCTCGGATACACGAAGGTACAGCTCTCTAGCAGTATTTATCTGCACGACGACTAAACTGTATTAAACCGGAATCTTTTCCGTACAGTACCATGTTTTATAGCAGTGCCCTGTCCAAGGTTATATTATGCAGTATTTTAGAGGTGGGGTAACGAGCATTCAGGCTGCATATAATATAATATAGCACAAGACATCAGGCGGAAGGAATGTGGCTCTGGCCGGCTGAATGATGTTAACACAGGGAACTGCTGCAGCACAAACATCCGTCACTAAATCACTGGACAGCATGCTGCTGTTTCTCTTGAATTTACAATGACAAGGGAAGGGTAGGAAGGAAAGCAAGGGCACGGTGATGTGTGACTACACAAAGCCGGAGAAATGCGCAGAAGCAGTAGCCAATGTCACGGCCTGACCTTGTGCGAGGGTCAGGCACGTCCATCCACAGCCTTCCCCAGGAAGACAACACAAACTAAAAGACAGCGGGGGCAGGGCTATTGTTTTCTGAACTCTGGAAGACCTTTTCAGACCAACCATACAGAGCACTATTTAACAGCGACTTCCTCGATAACCTGTTTTTTATTCACTATGCACCCCAGAAAGGGGAATAACCAGCGGTCGAAGTGTGTATGGGAACTGGGGGCTTGAGTACAGTGCAGGCGGGATCAGCGAGAGTGGGAGTGGAACACCAGGTTAAAAAAATAAATCATTCACTGATTGTTTTATTGGCCATTCACATACAGGTGACTGCATATACAATGTAATGCACAAATTGTGTCTTAAAATGTCAAAAATATTGTTTAAATGTTACAGTGTTTTCAGAAGTTATGTTTTTAGTAAGACACTGACTGTACGTAGTGTAAACCTTCTTATAGGCAGGGCCACTGGACTTATGCGGCAAAAGCGAGCCAAATTATACAGCAGTTTTCAGTACATTTTGCGGCAACAAAAGGCAAATTATTCTGCATATTAAAGCACATTTTGTAGTAGTATTATTTAATCATTTTGTAATTTTTAGGGTCGAGCCTGCGAGTGCATGCACTTGCGCATGCGTCTCGTATGCAAGATGCTGTTGTGTTCAGTAAAGGGTTTGGAGCCCGCCTGTCGCTCACCATTTGTTGGTTTGCGTGGCATTCTTCTTTACAGCCTCGTAATTCATTAAGGCATGTCTGGCATCATTTCTGTTCCTCTGTGTGGAGCAGGGATCAAGCACTAATTGATTTAAACTTTATTAGTTCCCGTCCGCTGCTCTCGATGTGATTGAGGTACTATTTTGTTCTAACTTCCAGTGCCCTGCAAACAGAAGGCTTGTGACTGGCAAACACGTGCCCAGCAGGACAAACAAAATGTCAAAGTTTTATTTTTTAAAGCTAACTTTGTAACTTTATTTTATTTTGTTAAGACGTCTTTCCTCAAATTGCGCACCTTCGCGGACCTAGTGGCCGCTGGGGTTATGCACACAGGAGCCTTTCTGACGTACAACGCCATTAAACGGCTGCTTAACAACCTCTGGGGATCTGGCAATAATGAACCACCCGAATCCCAACTACTCACCGTTATTCTTACCATGGGTAGCGCAAAAGGCATCATAACTAAACTATATAAAGCACTGTTGGCGGAAGTCTGCTCTGCGCTAAAGCTCGCTAAAGCACGCTGGGACTCTGTCCTCCCTGCACCACTATCACAAAAAAACGTGGACTGCGGCTCTCACAATGATTAAGTCAATATCCCGCAACCCTCGGCTGCGCTACACCCAATTCAACTATATTCACCAGGCATATTTATCTCCGGCCCGCATTCAAAGAATATACCCTAACGCACACCCGACATGCCCTAGATGTGCTATTCCGGCAGCAGATTTCTACCACATGGTCTGGAGCTGCCACCCCATAAACTCAGCTTGGCATCGGGTCACAAATACCACAGCAGACATTTCATCTCATACTCTGTCGCCCACCCCAGACTCTTGTTTACTTGGCATACGTCAACGCGCCAAAGGCGATAAACATTTGCACAGATTTATTGATTTGGCATTTGTTGTCTTTAAACGCCTAATAGCCACGCACTGGAAAGCCCCACACGTACCATCTCATGCTGCCTGGCTTCACGACTTACACAACCGCTCACAAGCCGAAGCTCAGACATTACGCTTACTGCAACACAAAGGCCTACTACAGGATGGCCCCGAAGTCTGGGACACTTTCGTGGTAGCGACTGAAAATAGGGATTACACATACCCCCCTTAATAATTAAAATAAAATAAAATAAAATAACAACGGCAGAGGCATTATCCTTCGGTTTAATAATTACAGTATGTTATCCTCAGATCCCCCACCCACAATCATTCTGTACACTAACCCCCTCATATCCCATCCTAACGTAATGTGGTGGCACTTTTGGATGCTTACGCCAGGACCATGCCTTCACGCACCTCATGCTCTGCTTTGGTTATCCCTAAAATGGCTCCATGCCCTATTATACCCTCACAACCAACATCTCAATGGTGCTGCCCCGTCCTCCATGCACAATAATCTGATCTTCTCTCTATCCCTCCCACCCTCCAGGTTTGGTGTATCCAATATTAGGAATAATATTAGCGGTGTTTAGCTGTGACCTTTGTTAATTAATTAGTTGCATAATTTTCAGTGGTGTTCTTGGAACTGTATCGCGCAACTGCGTTGTAGTGACTTATAAATTAGTGTAAACAGTTTGGAAAATTATTAATGACTAAACGTGTTGTTGTGTATGCATAATGTTTAATAAACAGATTTAAAAAAAAAAAAAAAAGACGTCTTTCCTCAGTTTCCACTCATTTTTTATTTTTATTTTTTTGCTTCTGGGCGCTTTTGTCAAAAGATGACAATTAACTTGTTCAAAATATGCAAGGCCTATTGCATTGCAAATGCTTGGTAAATTTGAAAACACTGTCTGGGCATTGG
This sequence comes from Pleurodeles waltl, assembly GCF_031143425.1. Taxonomy (NCBI): domain Eukaryota; kingdom Metazoa; phylum Chordata; class Amphibia; order Caudata; family Salamandridae; genus Pleurodeles; species Pleurodeles waltl. Next base: position 1,094,661,566 of record NC_090444.1, on the reverse strand, counting down.
TTTCACCTCATTAGTACCAGTCTAACACCCAAATATAACAATAAGCAATAGAAAGGTGACCAGTCCAGCTTTGCAAAGGGCCTTCCACTTCGCGTCAGCACATGTTGGTCGGTACATTTTTAGTAACTTTTGAATGGTTTGAGCTAGACTATTTTTTTGCTAAAATCTACAGATTATGCAGTAGATTATGGATTATGTGGCAAGTGCGGCAAATCTGAAATTATGCGAAAATTGCCGCAACCGCACAATCGCATAGTTCCAGTGGCTCTGCTTATAGGTTTTGATTAAAAGAACACATTCCAGATTCCATCAATTAAAGCCTGTGCCGGCTCCCAAGCAGCGTTTAGATTTGCTGATTAAACTATCGCACACATATACATTTCTTTAAGAAGCAGGAACCCTGGAGAGAAGACTTGCTGCTTCTTTTGCTGCCTCTCCTTTCTCCCGCTCCAAAGTAGCGGAACCACCACTTCTCCCTTTTCAACCAGCAGGAACTCAACCGTTCCGAAATGTTTTTTTTAAATAAAGAGTGTGGGAACTGTTTGGATCAACCTAATAAAGCTTGGGAACGTCGCTCCTCCGTTCCCCTGCCCACATCGACCCTTGGGAATTACACAGTACAGGGCACTAAGGAGGTAATAAAACCTTTTACACATTCTGAGCTGCAAAACTCAGAAATGTGCGGTATTCTCTTTTTACAAATCCCACTAAAATTTTTATGGCAAATATTGTTCGGAGGGGAAAGGGTGTGGGGTGGGCTGACAGTAAAAATTAGTACTTTGAATATGGGTTTGGGTGTTCACGACCATATTGGGTTTCCCATTTCAAGATTCAGATACAGAATCAACACGCAAATCTCTTGAATAACACAACATACCTCCTCAGATGTGGTTTGAGCAATAGTTTCTACCTCTGTGCTTTAAATTTCATTGTGAAGTGCCACGCTAATGGCAGAGAGCAGCCATTCAGTGGCAACTCCACAACCTACCTGGGAGGCATTGGGCCACACAGCGCGGAGCAGCAGTTTGTGAAGATGTTGCCATAGCTGTACGGATTGTAGTTGTCTTTGCCTCTTTTACTCGACCATGATCCTTTAATCTAGAAAAAAACATAAATATTAATTTGGGAGATGAAGGGGAAGGTGAAGCGAATAAACACACATCATCTCTACCACGCAAAACCCTTGAAAGAAACAAACACAAAAAAGAAAGGCCAGGCCTGACCTTGAAAAACAGCAGCGAGTACACACAAGTATGGCACACCCTAGTGTAGGTAACATTGCTGCTTGCAAATCACTCCTGTACATCATACGCAGGGAGTACCAGCGCCACACTGAGCATGTAAGGCTATTGAACATACTAGTGCATCTGCCACACTTTCACTACTACACATATCACTTGTAATGCAGCTGCTGTGTCGTGGTTTCTACTCAACAATTTAAGGTTTTGCTGCTCATGCCAAACCGTTGCTATTCCACTGGTGCAGGCTGTTCTGTTGCTGTCACACTTGTTGCAGGTGTTCTGTTGGAGGTATGCTGTTTCTGGTATGATGTTGTGCACGCCCATCTGCAGGTGGGACACTATTTCGGTGCATCTTATGCATGTACTTTTGCTGTGCGACATTGTGTATATAAAACTGGTCCAGGTAGTTCTGTGGTGTCACAAGCTTTCTATATGCAGGATGTGCTGCTTGACTGTTATGATTTATTTTGATATATTTTATCTACGAAGTAAGACCCTCTTGACTAAATAGGCATTGGCAAAGCCAATAGGTTTGTCTATTTCCAGTTGAGCCAGACGTATTGGTTTTGCTAACGCTGGTTAGTGAGCTGCATTTCTATTTCAGCAGGGAAATTGCTGCAGGAGCGGGGGAGATGCTAAATGCGCAGAATCTTAAGGCGCGTCAGCGGTTGAATGTGTTTCTTATAGATGCCAAAGGGTCATTCCTTTTATTAAAATCTCTAGGTAATCAGGCATTTTATCTCTCTAGAAACTAATTTGTTTTGATGTAAAGTGAACAGTAGTGTCTTGTGGTTACAAAACAAAAGAGAATTGCATTTTGTATAAGATGCATGCATGTGACATATAACTAAATGTAAAAAAAAGTGAGATCACAGTGTACTTTTAATATGTAAAACAGTCCCTAATCGATTCAAATAAAGGCACTTCTTAGGATGCAGAAGTATTCACACAAAAGTTAATTACATGAAGGTGAGACTAAAATACTGCTCTTTGCTGTTCCAACATGTGATTGACAATGTTGCAAGCCTATTGCTGAAGGAGGCTTTACCAAGCTAATGGCTAGCCCAGGGTTGATCCAGAGCCTACTTCATGTACACAACACAAGAAGTTGTTAAGAAGGTCTAAGAAGGCCCAGTTGCATTTTATTTTGTTATATGTGTGTCTGTGAAGCACTGTTGTCAAATGGTTTACTGACACTAACATCAAAGGTGCAGAACATTCATAAATAGAGCAACTCATGAGACAAAGATCAGGTCTTAAGTTCATTCCTGAAGCTGAATAAGTCGGTTTTAGGGGCAAAGGGGAGGATAAGGAGGAGGGTAAGAAGCTGAAGCTACGCTTCCCTTCTTCAAAGGAAATTAGCTGACCCCCATACGCACAGGTTAAGGACTGTACCACAACAGTGGGGCAAGCATAGATAACCGTCTATCCCTCTGGCCTGTAAGAACCGGTATAGCCTTAGGCAGAGGGCTATAATGCTATATTAAAGAGTTGTGGGGTCTTCTCATTCAGCCGACAAGTTGCAGGAAGTAGCAGACTTACATCTTCGTTTGTTGTTTGATTGGAGCTGATCAAGTATGTATGAAAACCTGAGAGACCAACAATGGACCACACTGAAAAAAAACACACCACGGCCTCCAGCACAGTGATGCACAAGTCAAGGAAGAATCAGTAGGAACAAACACATAGCATTTGGCTACATTCTACAGTCTGATTTGAGGTGCCTATTCTCCTATAAAGCGGGTAAACAATATGTGCCTCAGCTTTTCCTTCTGTAGTTGCCACATTATAGCATCAGATTACATAATTCCATCACTATGCATTTTGACAACATGGGTGTAGCTGAGCATCTATCACAGTGATACTCAAAGTACAGCTGGAGGCCGCTTGCCCCCTCCTGAAATTTACATGCGACACTCAGCCCTAACATTAAAACAATTTTAATTAAACATGCAAGTCTTTATTTAAAGGTTAATCAAAGTCAAAAAAGGATGTAACTGGGTTGTTCTGCACCACTTAACTTTAGGAACACCTTTAGTTTCAAAGCCACATAAATGTAAAACGTGATAAGATCTCTTCAAAATTCAAAAAGTGTATTTCATTAACATGCAGAACCATTTCACCTTAGTTCATCAGATATCACTGCATTGATAAGTATTTTTTTAAGTGCTAGTTTTCAAACATGAATTTAGAAACATTCATTCTTCCACATACACCGACAAAGATTGCCAATAGTGAACTAAGAGTCGAGCCCGTTGTAATGTGCAGTCTTAGGGTAGCCTGGTTTCCTATTATACATGAACGGCATGGGTTCCTATTATACATGAACAACATTATAGTTTAATAAATCAAACACAGGAGGTTTTGTACAGCATACATCCTGAAGTCATGTATTTTCAAGGTTCTCTAATATGTGGTAATAAATAAAGTGAGAAAGTATAATAAAACAATTGCCTAGGATCACACAATTTGGTAAAGTGGGGAAGCTGGGATTGGTCCCAGGTTTTCTGGTTTCACTTTGTGCAATTCAACCGCTAGATGTACATGCTTTGCTTCCTAAATACCCACCTTACTGCAGCAACCTCCCCCCTTCAAGACCACCACATTGCTGGCATTAATGCAGTCCTCAGTCACATCACAGATCAAACTTTGTGACCACATGGAAAATGTTTAAGAGTGTCCATGGTCTATCATTTATGAGCCCTATACATGCATTGTTCTACCGCTGGAAAGGCCACATCAACAGCAAATCTTAGTATTGAGTTTACATAATCAGGGGTCAACTTGATGGAAATGTTACAAAAACAAGTATTATGACAGTCATCGTGGAATGCTGATTTCAATCACTTCATAATATTTTTAACAATATTACGCCTAATCTAGTATCTTTTCAACTTCATCTCTTGAAAAGAACAAAAATAATGTGTGGAATTCTTCTCAGCCACTGCTAATTACTTGGGCCACATTTCAGTCCATCATTTCTTTGCTCAATGTGCCACTACGGACGACCAGACATATGCATACCAGCCTTGGCCCTACCCAAAGAAGGACAGTACACCCCAAACTGTTACCCCAGACCCATTCTGAAGGGAACAAAACAATCTCCAAATGTCTGAGCCTTTTTGAGCCTCATCAGTGACATGCAGTCTGAGTTCAATATGTGGGCATATCCAACCCCATTTAGAGTTACTCACTGAGAAGACCAAAACAGATGGACTGAATCATTTCATGAATCAGCCTCTTAAGTGAGGGGTCTGTCCTAGCAGTATGAGATGGAATGCCCCTTTTATGGATAAGTCAAGTCTGATTTTTATATGGTTGGTGCCTGTCTGCAATGAACAAGACAGGTTAAACATTGATGGGCTTGGATGAGCCGAGCACCTGTAATTTTGCCTAAGTGAGCAGGAGAGGTATGTCCAGACATGGGTACTGAGCCTGCTGTGTCACAGGGCTCAAGCTGCATGTCACTGGTGAGATCCAACACGGCCAGAACAGATCTGGGTTTCTTGCATTTCAGCGGCAACATGGTCTAGCACTTTGGGTTGGACTGCTCCTCATGGGATAGTAAGTGTAAAACCAAACCAATCAAACCCTCCAAATTCCACCAATGAAATGCTTCAACGGTCCTGATGCCAATAACTTTTGCCCGCCAGAAAAATGTCTCTTTTATCAATCACTTGGGAGCAGCCGGTCAACGTGTTTTTGATAGTTTGCCTCCAATACCTGCACCTCCAGGATATGGAGCACAGTGGAATGTATTTTTGGAGGCTAAAGAGAGAATGAAATAGGCCGTTGTGTGGGTTCTGGAAAGAGAGGCGGTTTGGAGTTGACTGTTGCCTCTGAGTCTGCTCGCGGTCCATGCAGTCATGGGTCTTTTTATCCAATAAAATGATTTATTTTCTTTCTACACCCTACACTTTGTGACTCCTTATTTAGGAACCAAGACAGATGACCTTCACCCTACGTAGCTTAATGCTACGTGGATTACACCCAGAGTAATCAGCCCTGGGTGGGACTAATCCAAGCCTTTCATTGTGCTGCACTTTCTGCCTTGAGTTTCCATTGCATAGCATTGTAATATGTTGACATCCTAAGCCAAGCCACCTTAAACAGAACTGGCAAACAAGGGCATGGCACACTGACCTAGTACGACTACGAACACATATTTTCCCTTGTTTTGGTCCAGGATGCATGTCATCTTTTCAACTCAAGCAGTGATAATTTCTAGTCAAAACTGCTAAGCCGTCTGTGCCACAAACAGAGGTAAAAAAGCAGAACTCACTGCATCATCAGTGAAAGAAGCAGTCTGCTTTCTCTCTTTCGAACAAAGAACCTGCATCAGATTCACTGAATGTCCTCCTTTTGGCTAGCCACAAAACATACAATAACAAATTACAAATTGTCCAAAATCAAGCAGCATGATCCACCACAAAGACAGCACCTCATTCCCAAAACATTTACACAGGCTGCCAATTGAGAGTAGCATCAAATTCAGTGCTTTGTATCTTTCACTGCACCATCTGGAGTACAGATCCTGCTTGCATTCCTAACAGAATGTCTGAGTATAATTTTCCACAAACTCTATACTAGGGAAATTTGGCCCAAAACACTTGTTATCCCATTAAATAAATACAGATCCAGCCGCCACTTGTTAAGCAATTAATGAGCGGTCCTGTGGAACTTGTTGTTCTTAGATTTCAGAAACAATGTAAAACTTGAACATATTTGAGAAAATCCTTAAGATGGTACTATTTTAAAAGTACTATAATTATTAAATTCCAAATGACCGCTCACCCCTGTAACCCCCTAAATCAAGGAACACCTATTTATACATTTTTAATTTAGTTTGAATTTTGTACAAAATGAAATGCGAACATCCCTCCTACTTTTCCACCATCCCTCCATCACAGCATCATTGTGATCACTGCAGTAACCAACATCCAACATCCATTGGCAGTATTTAGTTGTAGACACATACATGCAAAATAACAGCATTAGAGTGATGTGATCCATCCAGCAATATGAATTTTACATTAAATAGAAAATGCTCCAAAAAGGATATCTTGCTGGACTGTCCTTGAGGGCACTGAGGAAGCCTGCCTGCTGTGCACCTGTGAAAATAATAAACATAATAAATTACTCTTGATTTCATAACCATGTGAATCAGTATAAATCCTTCACCTCCCAAAAGCCCTCCTCCTGCCCCAGGCTTCCACTGTCACCTGCTCCTTTGCCATATGAGCCTATGTGCCATACAAACTGTTCCACCTATGAGATGCAGGTTCATTCCTATTCCACAGTTCTAGTGCTTTGGCAAATCCACTTGATTGGCCTGAAGTAGGAAGTGAAGCTAATTTTAAAACCAGGACCAAACTGTGAACCACCATGAGCCCTGGCAAAGCACTCCCACATTGAAGGAGACCACAACTTGAATGGAGGCATGGGGTTATGATGACCTGTCACCCATCATGCTTTTAAATGCAGCCGCCTAGCCTACAGCCCACAGATTGCCCAGTGTGCCCATTGTAGAACCTGGTATTGTTGTATACAAAATGGCAGGCCTTTATGAATAATTATTTCCACCCTAAGCCTAATTAACTTTATCCCTTAGTGAGTTCATTAGAGAGGTTAAGATCGCTGTATTTGCTCTGCTGCAAACTGATATCAAATGTGTATCGGAGCATATTAGCCAAGGGTCGAAAGTGCCGAATACAACAGGAATTGGCACGCCGAGCAACTGAAAAAGAGATATTCTGATTTATACTTGGTGATAGAAAAATTGAAAAATTGTTGTCCAAAGATTTTCATTTTTGATTTGTGTTTTTGGATCATTAGAGAAGGAATTTAGCTTTGGTAGACATTGCTGATCCGGGCCAAATTTTTCTGGACAGCATTTTTAACAAGCATTTGCAATGCAATAGGTCTCGCACAAGCAAGAGTTAGAGCTGTTGGCGTTGTAAATTATAATGCCAATCTCGCCTTTGGAACCTTATAAATATTTAGCCATGCAGCACATTAAACCTTTATCAGAAATTAACTGTGTTTTTGCATTTCTTCATTCACTTGGCATTAGACTGTAATGATCCGAACAGCCCCTACAGAGCACCACGTTCAATATAGCATTTGGAAGAAACATGGTCATGTAGCCATATAGTCAGCCAGAAGAGGGCATGTTCACATGAAAAAATAATGACAAAGAGCATTGCTGTGTAACCATATAATCAGCCCCCTGAGTGCATAGTATATTACACATTTTGAGGCCTAGCATGCCTTTTAAATTACATTTAACTGTGGAGTCAGTGGCACAAGGGTGCAGTGCCATAGGTCATTACTAGATGTCCCTGTAATGTCAATAGTAGAAGGTGCAGTACCACTGGTCATGGCTAGATATCCCTGTAGAGTCAACAGCAGAAGGTGCAATACCACTGGTCATGGATATATGTCCCTGTAGAGTTAACAGCAGAAGGTGCAATACCACTGGCCATGGCCAGAAGGGTTGCTAGGAGGAGTTATGTTCTGTCTCTAAAAGACTACTTGACCCCAAAAACCTATGTTTTGATACCCAAATGTACTATATAGGTCTCATGGTTCCTGAAATATTAAATCATCTCTGCAATACATTCACTATTTTAAAAAATGCAGTTCAGAAAAAAATCGCCCTGGATTAGCAATGTCTACCCAAGCTAAATTACTTCTCTAATGATATAAAAACACAAATCAAGAATGAAAATCTCTGTACAACAGTTTTTTACAGAGGTACATCAAGGGGCCAGGACTATGAGATTTGTAGCCTTTCTAAAAGACATTCTGTACATTGATCTGGGCAGTGCATGAGAACATTTACAAGTGGGATGGTTACATAAAGATAAGTTGATGACACAAGGGCCTACATTTATTAAAATTTGTGTGGGCAATCACAATTTCGCACTGCACCCATAGGTCTTTTTAATGGTAAGTACATAGATGCAATGCTTTGTGTCACTCTGTGCAACTTTAGTCTATGGGTGTGCCCATGCAATATGTTAATAAATATCCCTTTTAATGGTCTTGGTTGTGACAAAGATGAAACATTACATAGACATATTTACAGAGATTTCCATATTTTGTTTGCAGTGGCAGTCAGAAACATTTATGGTGCGGTGTTACAAGGTGGAGAGGATTTCTCAGGTCAAGGGTGGAGTTGACGGTGGTCTTGAAATCAGGAAAATATGTAGTGGCTCTGGGCTGATTGTGGAGGGCACTCCAGAAAACCAGTGCATGCATCTGAAAGAAACTTGGTCTCAAGGTGGAGCATAGGTATCTAGATGCATTTAGGAGATGTATGAGGGAGCACCATGGGTGGTGTGGTCTGTGATCAGCCGAGAGAGGTAGTAAGGTGTAGTGCCAGAAGGGTGATTCTCTAATAATGTGTTATGTCTGGAATGTAATCATTGTGTGTGGTGCTGGTGGAGTACACTGGGTCTGAGTTAAAGTGTTTGAGTTGCAAAAATAATGATATCATACAAGGGCGAGATTTTGTGTTGGTGAATCTCCATCGGCAAGTTGTTACAGTAGTCCAGTCGCTCATGATCAGTGCATTAATGAGGACATAGCCACCTGGGAGTTGCTGGCAGTTTTTTTCTGACACATAGCAATTGGAACCTAGCAGTTCAAGTGGTAGAGCTGATGAGGGTTCCAAATGCATTTGGAATTTTAGTGCAAAAAGGAATAGGATGTCAAAACACATGATTATTATCTAATGCTATCAAGAAAAATAAATATAGTTTGTAGAAATTGTTACTGTTACTCAACTTTGGTCAAAATCTTAATATTTGTTTAAGGAGAACAAAATGAACTGATTGGAAGACTGAAAGTTATCCTAAAAGTTGCGGCATGTGCAGTCACTAAAATCGTTTTGGCTTTGCCAATGAAGACATGTTAGTTTTGAGTAATGGTACTGTGGTCCGGTGGGTTTGAAGTAAGTGTCAACGAACATCAGAAGTGGAGGTGAAAGCAAAAGGGGGGCTTGTAAAAATGACAAAAGTCAAAACTATGCAGGATGGAGGTAAGGGAAGCAATAGGTGACCTAGAGGAGAAGGAGAAAGCCATACAGATAATTAAGTGGGGGCAGAGATTTCAGTGAGAAAGCAGCACCACTCATATAAAAACTCATATACCTGCATGGGATTTTGAAAAGAAAGAAAAAAGTAGGCCTTTGAATATAAGTGGTGAAATGATGCAGGTCATCAAATCAAAAGTTTGTCAAAGGAGTTATGCTTCAGGGAGGGCAAATAAAACGTGAAGGAATAAAAACCAACTAAATGAGACTGGGAAAAACAGCAATTGGTAAGCAATGCGTTGATCTAAAGCCCTCTTTAAGATGGGTATTTTTTTACAATAGGCCTTTGATGACACACCACTAAAACTGTCATTAGGCAAAGCCTGAAAAGGAAATGGGAAAGAAGAGACAATAAGGAATGAAAGGAGACACAATAGGAAGGAGAAGAAGAGAGCAGGAGATAGGAGGTAGAGCTACAGAAGTTGATGAATGCAAGACAAAGCAAGGAACGGTGAGAGAAAGAATAATAAGTGAGAATGAGGGAACAGTTGAGAAAACACGATTTGGAACATGGAGAGTGAGAAGGGTGGAAATAGACTGCAAGAACTGAACAGTGGGATGAGAAGTTAGAGAGAAGGGAAGGATTGAATGGGAAATTGAGGAAAAGAGGGTGGCAGGAGTGTCCTAGTTTGCAAGAAGGGAAAGGATAGTTCTTCATCTGCACATCCAAGTAATATAGAGGCTGATTTAGGGGCACCTATTAAGGGTCAATCCTCACATCCTTGCCGAAAGTGCTAAGTCTAGAGGACAATCCATTCAGCTTTGGGATCCAGTCAGCATTGGTATAGTATGGTGGAGGAAATAACATTGTGGACTCTGGACTACAGAATTAAGGTCATTCTACCTTGCAGGACTGATAATTCAATGCACTTGTTGCCCGCCTCTAACTGCTGAAGATTAAGGGCCTGATTATGATCTTGGCAGATTGAATACTCCATCACAAACATGACTGTTATTCTGTCTGCCGGATTATGAGTTCCATGGAATATAATGGAATTGTAATTTGGCAGACGGGATATCCGTCACGTTGCTGATGAGTAACCCCGTTGGCAAAGATTGGATCAGGCCCTACTTTCTTTTAAGGCTCCATCTAGACCATTATATTTCAATTAACAGGCTCGTTTTTTTAAATAATCTTTACGTGGGCATAACTGCCTTGTGTCGTTCACTATGGTCATTCAAAGTATCATACAAGGCACTGAAATGTCAAACTGAATACTTGGTTATGTCAAGTGTGAGCTTTCATAACAGCTTCATTTAGTTAGTGACAAACCCACTTAATTGGTGAGGGGCATACAAATTTCTTACAACTCCCAAGTTATGTTTATTTGTTGCTTTTGTACATTAAGCTCCCTAAAAAAAGAGGTTTGATTATAGTTGCAGAGGTATCCATTCTGCAATAAACCAGTTGGTACTTGACCACTAATTGCAAACACAGACCTTATAGATAGAAAACGTAAAAAACGAAACAGACACCTCATCAAAAAAACACCGCTGTAGGCAGTAAATATAATGAATAAACATCTCCCAAAAAATACAGCTCCTACCTAATTAAAGATTGTCTCTCAGAACTTACCCAGTATCACCTTCTGAAGATTTATCGTAAGCATACTCCTTCCCACAGCACCACTTAAGTTCCCTTTTAGTTAACAAAAAATGGCCCTCCCCCATACTTCACCATAGCAACTCTCGCACATCTTATTGTGCCTTCTAGAAAGCATCACCATAAGCAAGCTGAACAGTATGTGTTTGCATGCTAAAATCCCACAACACGCTTTGGAGGCCTAACTCAGCGATGCACATAATGTTTCTTTCTTCAGTTTACGTCCTCTGATTGCATGCATTCTTAAAAGAGCGTCCTCTGTATGCTCGCAAAAAGTCTAAGTGTTACCTCTCCCTTTCTTTCAAATGAATCCCTCCTTACTTTCCAACCTCTGGTTGCCTCTTCTGAGTACAGCTCACACTTATTTTTGTCTTTATCCCTATTGTATTCTAGCAAATTGTTCATTCCTCATTTCAAAGATCAAATCCTAACCTTTAAAAATCAAACCACTGTATACCAATCCTTCAGCCCATCTGTTAATACTGCCATCCATTTACATTAAGTTACCTAATGACTCCCACAAAAGATCACATCTAACTCCTACTTATGTATTCTACCACCTAGAAACAATAACACTGAAAAAACACTAACCTTGGGTTCTGGAGCAATGTGCTGCCTGGTGTAAGGGTAAAGCTTTTCAGTGCCTTATCAGGGTTAGTAAACTCTATATAACTGCAATTACAATACAATACAATCTTGCAAGCTTAGAGGAAGAAAGAAAATCTACTCTCATTAGTTGCAGGGTATTAGTTGCAGCAGCAGATGATTCCTCAAGGGGATGATTCCTTGGAAAAGTTTCTCAAGCGTCCACCAGAAGATTTTCTCCCACTGGTGCAGTGGGTGTTGACGCTGATAAAACCTACCTCTGTTTATCGAAGAGGCAACCTATGAGGCCTGAAAGGCCTTGGATTTATAGAAGTACCATGTGGTCACAGGCTATGCTGGGTAGCTTCAAGACAATTTGTTTTGGCAACCTAATGGCATAATATACTTCAAAAAAACCCTGGGAGTCTTCCTTGAATTTCACTATCTCCCACACTGTCAACATGTATCAGAACAACAGTACCCTGATCTGAAGTACAGAGAATGGAAAACATTGTTGATGAAGGTATTTTTTGAACAAATGGAGAAAAAGGTGCCGTGCTGTAACCCATGTTGCAGACTGCCACCACAAATGTCTGCATGGGACAGTGAAAGAAGTCAAAGTATCTTCTTGTACGCAGGGGCACTAAAGTTGCTAATTAGTTTATTGGCAACCTCTAAGTTTCAGTAACCCCGTTGCCATCAGTTCAAGACACCATCTTGTATGTGAATAGCACATATATGAGCATAGCTGCACATGAGGTGGCATTCTTCTCTTACAAAGTAAGATTATGTTGAAATAAGAAGCAGCATGGTCATCCCAGAAGAAGGCAACTAATTTAGTGGTGGCAGTTGGTGCTTTTTAAACCACTATGCAAGAGCCTTTGGAATAAACAGAAACCCCTCCACATGTGTGAATCTTGTTTTAGAGAAGGACTCATTCATTCATCACTACAGAAAAGAAACAGTGGTGACAGTTGATGGGTTTTTACCCAAAATGCAAGAAAGATCCTTTGAAATAAACAGGAGATCAGCACATCTGTGAGCCTTGTTTTAGAGAAGGACTCTCATTCATTCATTAACACAGAAAAGAAACAGATTGACTACTTTAATTCATAGGTAGTTAAAAGAGAGTTCCAAAATAACAATGATGGTAACTTTCACATAACATGTCATTAACTTAAATCTTGTGCATTTCTAAATATTTGGCTTATGATGACAGGGATCTGGGTGCGGAGCACCCAAATGGCTGTCTTCAAGTATCCATGTTTCAGACTGCAGTCTACAGCACAATTTCAATTAAAAAGTGCCATTAATTCAAACAGTTACTTCAAGATTAAGTTCCAGTTGAGTCAGGGATTAGGGGGCTGCATTCCGTAGATTGAACAAGGTGTGGAAAGATTTATATTGTGTTGTATTCATCCAGGTTGAAAAGCAGCCTGGAAAGGCAGTATTTCCATAGGTTGACCCTGCCATCAATTCAGATCTTATTTTTTACGATGATTTCTATTGTTGATGAGACCAAGATTTTGTACAAGCTTTGCATTTGTGATTGCCCCTCTCTACTTAAACCGAAGGGCCATCTATTTGAAAGAGGTAACCTCCTTATTTGTAGACTCCTTGAAAGGTCAACACTTTCTACTCTGGAGCTTTCTATCAAAAACACCTTTTGCTGTATATGTAGCACTAGAAGATTGTTGGAGTTGTAACAAAGTAAAGCTCTGAGCTGCCTGTAACTCTTTCCACAGGTCAGCATTATAAAGGCAAAACACTCACCTTTCTTCAGCACTTTGCTTTTAAAAGTGTGTTTGAAAGATGGTTATTCTGACCATTTTTTTACCCAGACCTATGTTCCTGATAAAGAGATTATATTCTTTTTAGCTCCAAACAGGAAATCCTCCATGCTTTATTCTGGTGGTGTAAAAATGTGACCCGACTTTTACCCAGACCTATTTCCCTGACTAAAGTGATGTTCTATTTTTTATTTCTAAAGGGAAATCCATCATGCATTATGTTTAGACCACGAAGTTCGCCTCTATAGTCCATTAAAGGCTGCTTTGTAGTCCAGAAAGCATAAATACAATTCTGATTACCTTTCGTATACATGATTTTGCAAAATAATTGAAAGAGCCACAATGTTATCACTGGTTTTGTTTTTTGGCAAAAGCTTGTCTGGTGTAGTGGCATCAGTGGAGATGTTGTAGTCCAGGCATCCAGTTCTCCAAGCAAGATCCTGGCAAAAATCTTACTTCTATTTTGAGAAGAGCTATGGGTCGTCCTTTTTCAATATGAGCTGAACTGATCTCTTTCTGGAGCTCGATGGGACCTGTGTGCAGATTGCACTCCGGGGGAGTGGAATGAGCCATTTTGCCTGAAGCTCAGTATCTGCTTTGAATAGAGAGGCAGGGCGTCCCTTGCGTCTGTAATCTTCCTAATAACTCCAGTATAGTTCTTTCCAAATACTTGCCTCCTTGTTATCTCCACTCTTTCAAATGAAATGTACATTGCTACTCAGTGGTTATATCATTAAAGGGGGAATGTTGTTGCCTACAGCTGCAAGTGGTGAATCATAGAATGAGAGTATTCCCAAAAAATTAATTCCCACTGTAAGGGACACCAATTAATCCAGTGTTGCCCATGCATATGGATTTTCTTTCCAGGCTATCCATATAGCTGAGGAGTCAGCAGACCACTGAAGTATTTTTAGTTCATTTGCCTGTTATCAGTCTTTCAACTGCTTGATTTGTTCCACTCGGACATAAGAATTAACTACTGTAGGTCTATCAGTTGTTGTGGAATGAGGCCACTTTTGTTCCTGGGATTATACAAAGAATGTAATACAAATATTTAGTAGGAGGAGGGACAAATGTGTAATCCAAAACCAAGGCATGACCTGGCGAGTAGCTGGATTAGCATAAGGGATGTCAGCGTATGTAATATAGGGCGTGTTTACCTTTGAGCCTAAAGTAATTAGAAAGTCTACCAGCTGGGCTGAGGTTCTTCCTTTGGCAAGTTGATTAGGTTGCATAAAAATATGTATGACTTCTGAAAGGACGCCTGCGCCTTACCCATTACTGTGAGCCAAACAGCTTGGAATTCAAGTTTTTGGACAAAATGCACTCTTCTTAGCATTCTAGAAAGTTATCGGTTTAAAGTACCAACACCCCTTAGACTTTTCCATGATGTCTTGTATTAATATTATGCTCAAACTACAGATACCTTGTATTGGAACGTCTCCCTTATTTCAGGTATCCTGGAAGCAGAGCAAGTCATGACTTTTCTAAAACTACCTTCACATCTTTATTCTCTGACAGTCTCTCCAAGCACTACATAGTCCAAGAGATTAGTCTCAGGGTTGCTTACTTAGATCTGAGCATGTAGTGTTAAATATCCATTGCGCCACCAGCATACAATGTGGATGCCAGTCTGCCCCAGTCGTGGCACCCTGGTCAAATGTCATGCACCAATTACTTCCCCATGTGGGGGCTCTGTCAATAATTGATTTGTGGTTGCCACTGGAAACTAATGATCCTCTGCATAAGGCTTCCTTCAGAATAGAAAAGGCTTTTGGCATGTGCTTGCTGTGGGTTATTCATTAATGTCTAGTATCTGGGGAGAAGTGCTGGTTCCCACCAACTTTGACAAATCTTACTCCCACTGAAAATATAGGCTGCTTATTGCTTGGAGATCTATGTTACTTTCCTTGGTTCTCCTTGGTTCATGGGTTGAGCTTTTTGAAATTGTATGCTTTCAGGGTCCCTGACAGTAAGAATATGGAAATCTGGATGGCAACCCAACATTTTCGGAATAGTTTCTGAATTTAATAATGAGATGTAATTGCAATAGGTATTCTGGAGACAATTTCAGGGTATAAATCGGTGCTTTCATAAGTTCAAAGACCGCCCAGGGACCTGCCCTTTGGGATTGGATACAGAGCTGCAGGAATAGTCTTTATGCGAGAGTGCAGTGCTGAAGGGAGAGGAGAAAAGGGGTTTGTGTAGAGAAGTGGTTCTCACCCTGTGTTCCGAGGACCCCTGGGAGTCTGCAAGGCCTACTCAGGGGGGTCTGCAATTATGTTACAAAATTAAATATTATTAAAATGAATTCATTAAAATGAATGAAACATAAACAAATAATAAAGCAACACTGAAAATGTGAAAACCTATTGTATATTTGATTGCGAATCAAACAATATAGTTAAGTATCTGATCATTTGTTTGGTGTATACTTGTTTTTTATATTTTTGTGTATTGTTTTGAAGTTCAAATCATAGAAATTGCTTGGGTGTGGGGTCCACAGCTTCCAATTATAGCTCGGTGGGGGGTCCCCGAATTCCAGTAATGAGTCTGTGGGGGTCCACAGAAGTCAAAAAGTTAAGAACCACTTTTGTAAACAAAGTAAAGCACAGGACTGGGACGCAATTTTGGAGGCTTACTCTGATCCAGATCGCGCTGGAGCTCTGCTTCATGCGCACGAAGTGGATGACTGAAAAATGTACCAGTAGCTGCCTTAATCATATTTTCCTAACTGAAGAAGGGATGATCATTTGGAACCCCTTTGGGCATGCAGTATTAATATGTTTGTACTGGAAGGTTGTTAGTGCACTCCAGCAAGCACATTTCTGGGTATGATGTTTGATAAATTATATACTAAATGAGCACTCCCCCTCCATCATTCCATTAATATAAATTGAACTTCATTCTGCATTGTTTAGCCAGATTATAATGCTACTGCTGTACTAATGGTTTTTAAAAGTAGAGTTGCTCTGGACTAGACTATTGTGCAAAAGTTACCCAATGTCCTGATATATAATGCTGCAAAGACAGATAAAAAGAATACAAAATATTTCTTATAAACACACATAGTAAATAGTGTGAATTGGTTTAGGGACAGTAGGACACTTCTGTGAAAGGGCCTCTCCCTCTCCACAGGGAGACGGTGTGCTCTGTAGCAGACTTCTTTGCTTTCGCGTTAAGGAGCTCTGTGTGATGAATTTGATTCACTGTTGCAGCACTGATTAAAAAAACATGCCTCTGCTGGGGGACAGGGGAGGATGCCCACGTAAATTAATTACACTTTTGGTCATAGGGAGGTATTGCATGTTCTGCTGCTCTCACCTTTCCTTTGACCAAATGTGTAAACAGGTGATGTCCGTGCACACGCCCCTTCATGGATGGGTTGCCCAGGTCAACGTTATGTCTATTTGCGCATGCCATCCGCCCTCTTCATGAAGGTTCTGATAACGGTTGCGGGTGACCTGGTTTCCCGTCCCTACCTGCCAGGTGATGAGCTTGGGATATTCAACAAATATTGTTGTCTTCATGTGCCTCAGCTTCAGGACTTACAACGTGGGAATGTGTGAGTTTATAAACTGGCAAAATGGTTTTAGGAAGCGCTTTATTTTTAACAGGATGTTTACAGGAAGGACATCGAGGGAAAGGAACGACTGCAGGCGAAACAGAACATCTTCAGTTTCCAGTGATGGAGGGGGTCGGAAACATAGTCTGAGCTTGATGTAGAGACTTTTTATCACACTGGGCGTTGCAGGTTGGTTTTGGAAGTCCAGGGCCACTGCTACTGGTCCTTCTGTCACTTTCCCCAGCTCCCCGAGGTTAAGTGTAGCAGGCATGGGAGACCTCAGGACAGAGAGAAAGGGAGGGTGATCAGAGAAGGAGAAGGGACAGAGGAGAGAAGGAGAGAGAGAAGATGGATTGAAAGAGAGAGACTGCGGAGGAGAGGAAGGGAAGGGGGCTGGTTTGAGCATTTTTGCCAAGTCTGCTTTTGTTCAGGTCCTGTTGATATATATATAATTCTAAGTGAATAAGGAAATGCCCCTCTACATATACGCCAGACATACCACTCCTTGCACTTTACTGAAAATTGTGCAGCCCCTTATGTTACTATACAAGAGATCCAGCTAAACAAATTGGACTACCAATGGGGGCTAGAGGCAGGCGAGCCAACAGATTAGTAGGGAGAGTCAAGCCAGGGCAAAGCCAGAGCCGAGCCAGGTGTCAACTTTGGCTCTATGAGCCGGTGTACAAGACAAGCTCTAAAACTATTTGGCATGTAAATCATGCAACAAAGATCCTGTTAGAATATGATTAAAATGCTGTCAAAACAAAAAGTGTATTTTTTAACATACTGAAAAGTATCGCCTTAGTACCAGGTTATTTGAGAAGTATTTATTACAAGTGAGAGTTTTCTAACATGAATACGACCCTGATCCTTTTCTGTATAGCATGCAATAAAATAACAGTTCTCTCAAAATGAACCGATGGGCAGATCACTCCATGTCACTGGGACACTGTCCAGCTTTCGCCTAACACACAACTGCATTGTGGGACTTGAAGTTCATGGAGAGTTCAGCCAAAGTGCGTAAGAAATTGGTGTCCTGCTGACTCTGAACGGGAAGAGGTGGGACCTGGTATATTGACAGTATTTATGGGCCTGGGGAAGGGGAATTGAGGGTTGAGGTATTAGCTTTAACAGCATGCAATAAGAAAACCTCGCTCCAAGAGAACTGATGGGTGGATTGATCCATGTCAGTGGGACACTGTTTCCACACTTTTTCTTAACAGATAGCTGCATTGTGGGACATTGTAGTTCATGTTGAGTGAAGCTGAACTGCTGGTACAGAAACAATGATTTCTGAAATGAAAGCTTCAGACTGGGAAGTTGGTGCCCTGGTGACAATGAAATGGACAGAGGGAAAGCCTGGTGTGTACAGCAGTTATGGCTCTCGGGGACGGTGCTTGTGAGTTGTGGTATTACTTCCAATAGCATGGAATAAGAACACTTCTCTCAAAATAAACCAATATACAGCCTTTTCTGCAGTATCAGATAGTGACGCTTTGTGTCGGTGCGTAGCTGGATGAGAACTTGCTTTGGCATGATTTTCACACAGGCCACCCCATACTTTGTTAAATGTTCAGTTGCACTGCTGATCTTCAAAAGACTGCTCTAGCAAAGTAGTACGGTAAAAGGCAAAAAGAAATAATGGCAACCGGATGTGCAGCTTTTTAATCCAATACCCAGCAGTTACAAGCAGCTTTCCAGTTATTTGTAATTTATTACTGAAAGGGTATGAGGTATGTATCTGGCAGGGTGGAAGGTGGGTAGGAAGAGGGAGTGATGTGGTAAATCTCATTCTAAATTATTGATTGAAATTTTACTTACCACTATATTGGATTATGCAGACAGATGCTGCAATGCTCTCAGTCCGAACAGGCCTGCACACAAGACAACCACGAGTCCTGGAGGACTTGTGACAAAAAAAGCCACAACTAGCTTCCACTCCTCTCATGCACAATGCTGTCACTCCTGATGGGCGTGAGTGGGAAAGCATCACCATCGCCTCATCCTCAAACATCACCAATCATTGTGTGGCTTCAAAATACAGCCACGCACTGATTGGTCATGTACTTTAATCTTCCTTGTACGCGCAGCCCGCGAGGACAGGCAAACCTGAGAAGACCCCACCTGGACTTTGCTCTCGTGCTTTTTATGCGCATAGCTGCAAGACAGCAGCACAAGGACTGGTTGAGGCAGGTGAACCCCGAGCTTCAAATGAGAGCAGGACAGCTGTGCTGTGTCCCCCCCTAGAAGCCTGAAGTGTGCATGTTGGGGAAGCAACAATCAGAGACCTACCTAACCTGATACGCACACAGCTGCCTGAGACCGGCATGCTTATCAACAGGATGGGCCCTGCCCTGCTTTTTTGAACCCCGCGACGAACAAAAGAAGCAGCCGAAGGCAGGACAGTTGGTGACTTTTAGATCATAAACACTCGTGGGGCTCAATGCTCTAACGTCCCACTTTAGGAACCGCCCCTGATAGCACATACATTTCTCCCAGAACCACATGGGTATTAAACCACAATCCTTCTTTAGTCTAACTGCCCTACCCAAGGATGGCAAAGGTGACCCAGAAGCCTTGGGGAACAAGGGGAGGAGCAATGTACCCTGGATGGTTGAAAATAAAGCTAAATTAAATATAAAAGGAAATCAAAGTCAAGCAAATGGCTACATATGATTTCACTAGCATACTTACGAAGAATGACGTGGGTGATAACGAATGCAAATATAAAGACTGTCAGAAAGGACAGTGATAAAATAAACATATAAAAAAATCTGTAGTTTCTTTTCCCCACGCAGTTGCCTACCCAGGGACAGTGGTGATCAAAGCGTTCTGAAATGAGAGGCAGAAAGAAAAATATGGAATACGATTAATCAAATGCTTCTTTAAAGAAAACAGCCTGTGAACAGCAGAAGCTGGCACATACATTGGTGCAGTACATGCAAGGCATTTGTAATTTCTCACTGATCCTGCACAGCATTCTCATATTGCAACAAAAATATTAAGGATTACGAAAGAACAGAAAGCAGGCGCTGAATCTGCATCAAGCCTCGAACAATGTAAACAAAACCGGAGATAAGTACCTGTTTATTTATTTTTTTAGTGTGCGAAAGAGGAATGATGAAAGTACATTCTTGGACACTTGGTTGTGTAACGTTTCCCTCTCCCTCCTCCCCAAATTCATTGATATGGTGTCTTTAATCCTGCTCATGTTATATTTGAGAGTTGCTGGTTCACAGAATCTTTACTCCACCACTATCACACCTTTATGCAGAAACCTTTGTTTCCCTGCTCCGCCCTCTTACTGAGAAGTATTTGCAATGCCAGCTATCTCAAAGAGCATGTTAGAACAATTCTGGGTATTTTATTAATTTCTCAATTGACAGATGGGCCAGAATAAGGCTACACGTGTAACCAAATCCCCATAGCACAAACAGTTTTCTTGTATCCACTCCATAGTGGTCGAAATTATTGGGAAACTAACCAGTATTGTAAGATTCTGTCCAAAGTCCCATTTGGAGGCCCTGCAATCCCATTCTTAAGGTTCTGAACTTATGGTGTCCCTATTGATCATGGATACTTAGGGCCTGATTTAAGAGGTCCTAGTGCCACCATAGTGTCATTTTTTTACGCAAAGGCAGTGCTAAAGTGCTTTTTACATGCACCATATTTACAAAGTGGCGCAAAGCATGCATTGCACCACTTTGTTAATCCTTGAGCCACATTATAGCTGTGCCAGGCATAATGTATGTAAGGGGGGGTGTAAAAATGGCATAAGGAAAGCTAAGAGATTTCCTTGACCATTTTTTTGGCACTTTTAATGCCTGCTCAGGGCAAGCGTTAAAAAGGGGCATGCCATTGAATATAGTTGGCCCCTATTTACTCTGCAGGAGTAGCGCCAAAATGTTGGTGCTACTCTTGCAGAGTTCATCAATAGCGTCAGGAATTCTGACGCTATTGCCCCCTACCCTGCGCCATGGTGCACCATATTTTAAATATGGTGCACACATGGTGGCGGTAGGGGGCCTCTAAGGGGCACAAGGAATGTGGCGTTGCACTGGGTGCAGTGCCCCTTTCCTTAAATCAGCCCCCTAGTACGCTTAACAATTATGCCCCTACTTGCCTATACACTTAGGGATCTCAGAGCACAGTGTAATATCCTTACTCTCTACCATATTCTGCATATCACGCAGGATACTGCAGTACCCTTTTGAGGAACTGCACCCTGAACATATGCTCTAGGACACAGGATGAGTCCAGTTGAAAGTGCATGTCTTTAAAGCCTGTTTTAACAAACAGTGTACTGAGCAATACCGCATATTCCATATCCATGCTCCCAATTAGATGCAGCATATTTTGATCGCTCCCTTTAAACAATGCTGGACCCGAGCCAGGCCCAACAGGCCCTCAAAGGCCACTCATTTAAAACCTGGTTCTTTGCAGCAACCTAGGATTCAGGGACCCTTCTAAAGGCTACATCTGTGATAAAACACTAATCCCAGCAACCCAACAGATTACCTGGTGCTATGTCAAGATTAGTCTGTGTGTAGAACACCTGTTTCTGAACCACCTCCTATAATTTATCTTTAGAGCCTTGTCCAGAAATTACAGTCTCTGGAAAGTTACATTAATTCCTTTTTCTAAAATCTAGTCTCACCAAATATCAAATATTGTCTTCACTCCTTCCTATTTCTCCTTATCTTGTTTTCAACTTTTTATTCTGCCTGACATCTACTTGTCAGTTTTGAAGCTGATGTAAATCGAAAACAGATCCTGAAACCAGAGTTCGCTACTACCTTACTCTATTTTTACACTTCTGTTTGTGCGGAAATAGCAATATTTGTATGTTTTCTTGGTTATAACGAAACCAGGAACCAACCTGGGTCAGGGGTTTGTCTTTTTTCGTGGCAACTGATTTTTTTAAGCAAAAATAAAAATTCCTGAAATGGAAATCCTCCCTTTTCGTGTGCTCAGGAGTGTGTTCCCTTGATCAATATTCCATCCAGTGCACATACGTCTGTCTCTAAAGCCCATCAGCCCTGGAAACCTTACTCATTTAAATAGGGAAGTTCGTAACACGTCAAGGTCAATGCTGAATGAATAATCCGAATAGTCACGATTTACACATAGCATGGATTAGACATCTCTCTGTATTTTAATGTAATGTGGTTTTATTGTGTCAGCATCCTTCCGAGTAGTTGTATCTATACATGCCCCTTCCATTCAGAGTGCATGCATAGTATGTGCTAGTAGTGGGTTGTACGTCAGAATATTAATAGCACAAATAGTATCTGGCATAAGTATTGTGACCTAAATATCGTCCACCAAAATATCACTCCACTGGGTATACATTTTCTATTATTAAGTCCGATGAGGTGATGCTTTTGTAAATGTTAATTAAGACACAATATTTTTGTCAGAAGATATCAAGGACACAACATTCCTGGATCATATTGTGCTAAAACCAGTGATTCTTGACGTAAGCTGATTACATTAAACTAGGACAAAAACGTTCGGTTTCTGAAACACTACTCAACAATAGCACAAGGTAACCCAATTCAGAACCCACGCGTTAATTTCTATTTCGGCAGCCTTTACTGAACAGCAATTATGGAGGCAGGGAAAATGTTGGTGACCTCAAAAGAACTCCTCCTGCATGGCACACTGAGCTATTGCTCATAGGTTTTATGTTGCATGTTTACATTGACAGTCTAAAATAATATTTATAGAATGATCTTGTGCGTACTGGCACACAGTGCTACATTCATATGCACATTCATTATTTTGCATCAATGCTCATGCACCATAAATCTCAACGCCATTTTAAAATAAAGCCTGCAGAGGAACAGAATGGTCCCTCATAAGCATCCCCAAGAAAGGATGTTGCATGTCTGTTTGAGATTTAGGTTAGGGAAATGTATTCTCAGTGGTAAAGCATCTGCAGGACCATTTTAGGGGTTTAGCATGTATGCGTTGACATGGAGTTTAGGGCTCCAGGCAAGGTTTTGCACGCTTTTGCTACAGTCAATGATTAGTGTTAATAATGCAACAGATTTGTGTCGAATATATTGTAATATTCAGGGAGCGAGGTTACTGCTTGTAGGAAAACACTCCTTTTTGAGTGTTCACCCCCATGTTTTGCTACATTTTATTGATGTTTATTGGATTCTGTATGCTGACACACTGCTGTCCAGTGCCCATTGTATGTGCTATGAGCTCTAAAAACATATTGAACTGGTATATACCCATCTACCATAGTTAACTTACCTCTAAGTACCTAGTATATGGTACAAAATATACCCATTGCCTGTAAGTTAGATGTCACTAGTGGACTGCAGCACATGTTGTACCTCGAATAAAGTGGCAATGCAAAACATGACTGCAGGCCTGCCACCAGTAACTTGGCTGTGCATGTTTAAACTGCAAGTATGAACTGTCAATTTTTGACAGGCCTAAACCCTCCTTTTAAGTATAAATTAATCACCCCTAAGTACGATTTACGTGTCAATCAGGCAAAATGCATGATATTAAAAGCAGGACAAGTACGAGTTTAATGCAAAACATGTCCTTAAAGTAATAAGGCCCTAAAAGCAATTTTCACTGTAGCAGGGTTAGCTATCCTTTTTTAAAGTAAATAAAAGTAAAGTAAATAAAGTTATCTCCTCTTAGCAACACACCAAAAAATTCATTCATGTACGTCTTACATTTTTTTTCAATTTCAGTAATTGACAAACTCAAATTTGTAACAAATGTTTCACAAAATTAACTTTAAAAAATTTACCTTTGGCATGACTAAAGACTCTAGTGCCCAACTGCCTGAATTCCACCTGTCACCCGGGAGCTGAATAGCTTCTTGATTAGGATAGAATTGGCACCCAGAGCTGACACACAGGCCATGGGTGTCAGGGAGAGGCTAGCCTTCTCAGGGGTGCCCAGGTATTTAATTAACTTAAAGTGATGCCTGCCTAGTCACTGGCAGATGTAGTTCACACCTGTACCTGTCTCTCTTTTGCCTTCCTAACCACAGTGGGAGAGGAGCTGCTTCCAGAACAGGTTTTGACTGACCACAGGGGAGGGTTTGCTGCTTTGCCTGGCCACCTCTGCGGTGGGCACAATAACTCTGCGCAAGGGAAGAAAGTTGCCATCCGCTTGCAGCCTTACTCGCTGGAGGAATCCATCTCCCAAAAAAGTGACTACGTTCGAATGTAGAAACATTCACCACACAAAGATGCCAAAAGTATCCGGCCGGTGAGGGACCTTACAGGGCCGCGAATTTTGAATTTCTCCTGCTTTGTGCTTTCCTGTTAAAAGTCAACAGCTTCACCAGGAATGTTGTCTGATGGCTTTCTGGCCTCGTGGAGCCCCTCTTGCCAAAGCCTGCTGCCTTGTTCCAGTGAGGCACTTTGACTTCAATTTCAGAGACCATGGCCCATATTTATAAATTTTAGCGCCGCATTTGTCTCATTTTTTGACGCAAAAGCAGTGCAAACTTACAAAATATAATTGTATTTTGTAAGTTTGCGCTGCTTTTGCGTAAAAAAAGATGCAAATGCGGTGCAAAAAAAGTATAAATATGGGCCTAAGGGCCTGATTTAGATCTCGGCGGACAAGTTACTCCGTCACAACAGTGACGGATTTGCCATCTGCCAAAATATAAATCCCATTATATCCTATGGGATTTATATTTCGGCAGACAGGATATCCATCACCATTGTTATTGAGTAACTTGTCCGCTGAGCTCTATATCAGATCCTAAGTAAGAAGGAGGGACATGGTCTCTGTATATGATCCACACTCTATTGCACCTAGGTTCCCGTCAAATGCAACCAGATGACCATGGGTGGCATTTAATACCTTTTGGTGCTATTTTCATCTAAAACTTTAAAATTCATATCTCTGACAGCACTTTTTTTTGTTGTATTGGTGTCATTTTATTCATTAAAATATTCTCTATTGTTATAAATTGGAGTGTGATTGTTTATGCTGTATTTTTTACCATTTAACTCTTTGGTACTTCTAAATGCTTTACACATTATCTTATGTTAAGCATGTCTGCTCTGTGCCATAGTAACCAGGAGTTGAGCTCATTTTTAAGTTACTGAAACCTTGACCTAACAAGAATAGTGCCATTATAATTTGTGGTGGACTACCATGCATCCTAATTTATAATCCACTTTCTCACACTGCTTATCTTAGATTTTTAACAGTGTATGCAGACACCAGCTGAACAAATGCATTTGCAGTTACTTTTTGGAGCTATAGTTGCCAAGCAGGTTTCATTGATACTGCATGAATAGGCAGATGCTTCTGTCTGAATAGATGAATTCTCACTGACTCACTTCTCAAAAAGTAGGGACTACAGGACAGCAGATAATTGAACCGAGATGCATCAGAACCAGGATTCTCCTGAAGTAGTGTACGTTGGCTAATAATGGTGGTCCCATATGAATGTTTTAGTAAGCCTTCTATTATGGAATGGAGGAAACCCTGTGATGGAAAATCTCGAGTTAGACAATACGAACGCCTCAGGTACTGACACAAAACCAGGACAGCCAAATCTGAGGGTCTTTAGTGTAGTGAAACCATGATGATCCATATGTTCTAATAATAGCCCCAAAATGGCCAAGAAAAATATGTGTTGGATCACACCTCTTCAAGGTACTTTGCAGTTTAAGTTTGTGGGGGGGACTTGAGATGGATGCAAAATAATATCATGTGTACTAACAGAATAGCAAGTATGTAATTAACTGAAGAGTTGCAATTCCATTTCAAGTACTCTAAGGTCAGGTGTAGACTTGTAGTGTGGTGTGCAGCACACTGCACAGAACAATGTGTACCCTGTCAAACAGACTAAAAGTATGTATCTGGTGCTGCATAGTAAAGGTGGAATAAGCATGTTTTCAGCTCAGTGGAATAAAAATTGAGCTCACATTTCGGAGGTGTGCTACATTTTAAATTGTGTGCAGAAATATATTAAGCTGAGTAGAATGGGAGCGTATATGTGCAGATGTTTTACTGAGATGTAGGTGTGCTATGAAGTCTGGCAAATGTCACTCCATCCAAATCCAAAAGTAGCTGTTAAAGCTTTTAGTAAGTAATACTTCTATGTAGGCCATTCAAATAGAGGTGTCACATTAACAACTGGAGGAACCGGTTTAGAATACGTTATTTTGACCACCAGTGTGTGACAAGCAGAGGCTTGATATGAATCGAGGGGAAGCTATACCACCTACTGTCCGGTTGAGACACATGTGAGCACTGTCTGACATGGTTAGTGGGACGGACCTCCAAATATGTGTCTATCCAATTGTGCAGGAAGTGGAATTTAGATGGCTTGATCCTGCCAGCTGGCACCTGCCAAATTCTGTCTGACTTTAGGAAGTGCTATGGGTAAACATGTGGGGAGATGGAGAATGCCGGTCAACGAGGATTGTTGACAGACTGAATTCCTATGCTGCAGTGTTCCCAATCATACAAAGCAAAATTGTATCAGCCAGGGCTTTTCAAGGCTGGCGAGTAGTGAAGAGGTGTGATGGGTTGTTCCAACTTCAACATGGCTGGAAGGAATGATCACACAACACCTGTTCGTGGCACTGTCGTTTTTGGCTTTAAGAGGGTTAGTTTAACCCACAGAGGAGTCTGTAATCAGATTCACTCCTCATGGCAGATGACAGTTGGTGAAAAGCCACCAACTTTGTAACAGGGGTCCTTTACTCTTTCTTATTATGTTTTTTTTGAAGTAGACATTATTTACCTGTTTGTTAAGTGTTCAGTTTGGTGGCAAGCCATTACTTGTTAATAATTCGTAACTATGAATAAGATATGCCAAATTCATTAGGACTTTGATCGCAACGATCAATATTGTTTACACTTTTTGTCTAGGCCATATAAATAAGTGAATCAAGAATGAGGCAACCATATAATGCCTTTGATAGTCGAAGATTTTCACTGGGAGGAGGGAACCAAGGGTCAGGTTGCAGTTACATTTGATCAACATGGAGCACACTGAAGAAGTCATTGGCCAGTGTCCTTAGAGATCCTGCTTATGTGGCCAGGCAGCGCTCAATCATTTGGTGTATTTAAATAAAAGTGCTTTCCTCGATAATCTATTTTCAAGCTTTAAAATTAGGTAGGGGGCACCAGAAAGTCTGCGGCAAGATGACCACACTTGTGAGGCTCTGCCAGCCAGGGACACATATCCGTTCAATATCCTATTGTCGGACTGACATCAACCGATCTACCGGACTACCAGCTACTATAATAAACGCTGTGACCTGCTACAAGGGCTGAAAAATCTTTTCTGAGCCGGCAAACACCTGAATCGCACAGGATTGTGGGGACTCCATTGCTTGCAGCAGTGATGAAGATGGCAGCCACAGGCCAGATGCTGTGGCGTTAAGCGGCCCAGAGTGATGCTGCGGTGATAACACTCGCTGGAGGAGCTGTGACGGGGCACGGCACCCTGGTTTTTTATCTGCAGAAGCACAGTGGTGCGGAGCCGGGGCTATGGAGTTGCAGTGGCTGGCTGTGGCTTGTGGCCGGCTGGAGGTGGAGGGCCAGGTCGGCCCTAGCTGCCTCTCTGGCCTCTGCGCCTGGTCGAGGGTGTCTGCAGTCCTCGAGGAGCCTATCAGGAAAAGCTCCTGCTGAATCGCAGAGAAAGGTGGCTCTGGCGGTTGCCAGGGATGCTGGGGGTGTGAGTGAAAGCCGCGTAATTGTGGAGTTTCGACTGGGGCGTCCCTCTGCTGGTTGCGGAGCACTGCGCTACTGGCGGTGCCACTTGGGAGAACTGTGGTTTGGGCTGGATTACGGGGCTCCTGGCTGTGCAGGCAGATCATGAGACACTGCGGGGATCGGAGCAGGAGGTGTGAGGAAGGTGAACTCTACACAATACTCCCCATATGTCTGGCCTCGCCTGCTTCTCTGCAGGGGACCACTGCAGTGTGCCAGGTACTGTGCTCCCAGCACGTTACAGACGTTGGTAAAGCCTATTGTACTTTCCTAATGGTCACTGAGTGGCGTGGCCAGTATACTCTCTGCATGGAAGGTGGGAGTGACTTGGCCGAAATTGGTGATTGGACCTGGAGGATCTGAGTATTATATCTTGCAAGTGGGGTGAGATGGAGGAACGTCTTGAACGAGGCCTATGGACTGAGACTGGTGCTAGGAGGTGGGTTGCTGCTTGGGCCTGTGCCTGGTGGACAGGAGTGAATTATTTTTGTAGTACTTGAGTGGGGTCACCGTCCTGTTGCGATTTGGAGCGGTCCCCCTTGGCATCAGGGCAGTGGGCTTCGATGGGTTGGTGGGTGCTGACTCTCCGCTGGCTATGGTGGCAGCCGGCGAATACTTAACATAACAGGATCCTTCTCCCCTGGAGAAAACACTGATGGTCATGCAACAAAATCTCAGATAAATTGATGGGAAAATCGATGCCCTAAACTTGCACATTGATCATATGGCAACTAAATTGGACCTGCAGGGCAACCGCCTGACTGAAGCAGAACACTGCATCTCAACAGCAGAGGATGGGCTATCTTCTGTTAGTAAGAAGTGTCTGAAAATGGAAAAGGTACTGGCACTCATTCAGGCCGAAAATGAAGATTTAGAAGCCCGCTCACGCAGAAATAATCTTCCGGTCACAGGTGTGCCTGAAACACAGGAAAGCTGGAACAATATGTAGAAGGCATGCTGAAGGACATTTTTGGCATGGAACAGTTCTCTTCTGTCCTTATCATCAAAAGAGCACACAGGTCGATTGTCAGCAGACCGGTCCCTGGGTTGCCACCACGTCCCATAATTGCGAAGTTACTTAACTACCGTGACCGGGATACGACGCTTTGGCTGGGGCGTGAAATGCAGCAAAAAACCTATCAAGGGAAAGAGGTGGCTGTCTGTCCAGATGTCAGTGTGACCGTTCAGGCTGCTAGACGTGAGTTTCTGCCCATCAAAAAGAAGCTACAAACCCTGAATATGCAGTATGCAATGCTCTACTCAGCCCATCTGAAGATCCAATATGTGAATATGCTGAAGGTGTTCGCTATGCCTAAGGAAGCCCTCTGCTTCATTAAAACTCTGCCCTGTACCAGTGATCAATGCTCAGCATCTGATGTAGATGACATCAAGACAGGAATATAAAGGCGATGGATCATACTGGTCTTTCAGTGGAGAGACCATACACGCTCTGTGTGTCAACTGTAGTATAGGGCCGGATTCCTAGGGGAGGCCCGCTGTTTACTCTCTGCACTATATATGAAGCTTTATAGTTTCACAACTGTGACCCAGGTGATGATTAATATTTCTGTTTACAGTGACAGCATATGTCCTCCTGAATACAGTTTATTTCATCTAATGCCTTTGTTATTGCTATATTTGTCTGATTCTATAGGGAACCTTGGTACAGGTTAGAATCGTACAAGAGGTTGGTCCACATATAATGCTCTGGTGACCTTCCTCAGGCTGGGAGGGGATGTGGCCTCTGACAGCCATCAGAGGGTGCGTCTCATTTGCTTATGACTCAACCGTTAAATGGTTATGTTGCTATGGCCTACTATATTGTATTTGGAATTTACTGGTTTTAGAAAGGGATTGGGGTTTGTCTCAGCATATTTGGGATGCTGAAGTGGGAGGGGAAGAGTTGTTTGTTGCTTTAATGTTGTGCCATTATATTGATATTCTATCAGAATTTTTACACTGCCACAGTAACACAGCTAGCTTTGATTTACTCTGATTACTGGCTTATCTTGTGGGCCGTAACATGAGCAATGGCTCTGCAAATCATGTTACGTTCCTTACATGGAATGTCAGGGGACTCAATAACTCTGAGAAAACACAGCATTTATTAGCATATCTTGATAGACATGTGGTGCAGGTTGCTCTACTTCAGGAGACACATCTTACTCAACATACAGAACACCATTGACTCTAGATGGGCGGGTCTCCGGGTGGCCTCATTATGTTTTTTCTATTCACTTGGGGTTATAGTATTGATTAAAAAAGGTATTCAGTGGTACATTGTTAACTATTGTGAATGTATATGGCCCAAATATCGATGACCCTGAATTCTATATGCACATTTGGCGCCACCTCCTCAAACTGCTTCCATCTGCAGTTATATGGGGGAAGATTTTAACACAACTCTTAACCCCTGTAGAGATCGTTCGGATACCACCCTGAGAGACAGGAAACAGTCTGCAAGGGTACTTTGTGAGGGTGTGTGGGAGCATGGTCTGATTGACTTATGGCAACTAAGGAATCCGGAAGGAAGAAAGGGTACCTTCCACTCAACTGTTCACAGTTCGTGGTCATGGTTAGACTACTGGCTTGTGACAAGGGAGGTGAGCGGGTGGACACATAACCTTAAACATTTGCCTAAAATGTTGGATCACGTGCCTGTCCTCTTAGATGTTACTATGCCATCATATATTTCTTCGCCATTTCAATGGAGATTGCAGGCTAAGTCTCTACTGGATCAGGTCTTTAGAGAAGGTGTGAAGACGACGATTATTCAATACTTTGATAAAATTGTGAAGTCAGTGGATGGTGTGGACACCCTGTGGGAAGCATTTAAGGTGATTATTTAGGGTGCCTGCATCAGCTTGCAGGCCGGTGTCCTGCGCTCACTCTGTACACAGCTCAAGATCAAATCAAATGAAATCAGGGTTATAAAGCACAACTATTCACCCGTAAGGGTCTCAAGGTGCTAAGGTGATTTGCCCTCTGAGCTTCAGTCGAAGAGCCAGGTTTTAGGGGGTCCTTCCTGGATTGGGGTAGTGATGGTGACTGCCTGAGGTGCAGGGAGTTCCAGCTCTTTGTCGCAAGGTAGGCAAAGGATCTTCCACCATCCGAGGCCTTCTGTATGTGGGGTATGGTGGCTAGTGCTTGTTGAGCAGAGCGGGGAGGTCTGGTGGGGGAGTAGAAGGTGATCCAATGGTTGAGGTAGGCAGGTCCTAGGTTGTGAGGGCCTTATAGGCGTGGACAAGGAGCTTGAAGTTAATTCTCTTATCTATAAGGAGCCAGTGGAGATCTATTAGGTGACTGGAGATATGTTTGTGGTGGGGAATGTCCAGGATGAGTCTGGCAGAGACATTTTGGATGTGCTGTAATTTCTTGATGTTCTTCTGGGTGGTACCAGCATGGCCGTCAGGAGTCCTCCCAGGCTGTTGTGGATGGTCCAAGATGAGGATCTCGGTCTTGTCAGAGTTGGGCTTGAGACAGCTGTCCTTCATCCTGTTATGGAAATTCCTCTTGGCAGTAGTGGGTTTTCCGTCAGTGAGATGACCAGCTGGGTATCTTCAGCGTAGGAGATGATGTTCAGTCCGTGGTCCCTGATGATGGATGAGAGAGGGGCCATATAGATGTTGAAGAGTGTGGGGCTCAGGGAGGAGCCCTGTGGAACTCCAAAGCTGATCTCAATAGGTTCTGACAGGTAAGACCGGAGTCTGACTCTCTGTGTTTGGCCAGACAGGAAGGAGCGTATCCATTGTAGGGCTGTTCCACGGATGTTGTCTGCATGGGGCCTGGAGCAGAGGGTGAGGTGTGAGACCCTGTTGAAGGCAGCTAATAGGTCCAGTATGATGAGGACTGCTGTATGGCCGCAGTTGAGGAGCGGGCGGATGTCTTCTGTGGCGGCAAGGAGGGCAGTCTCCATGCTGTGATTACTCCTGAAGCCTGATTGTGAGGTATCCAGGATGTTGTTGTCCTCGAAGTGCTCATGGAGCTGAGCGTTGATGTCCTTTTCGATGACCTTGCCTGGGAAAGGCAGTAGAGAGATTGGGCGGTAATTCATGAGGTCCAGGGGGTCTATGGGTTTCTTTAAGAGTGGACAGATCTCTGAGTGATTCCAGTCCTCTGGGAAAGTGGCATTCTCTAAGGAACAGTTGAGGGTGTGTCGGAGCTCTGGTGCGATGGATGTGTTGGCCTTGTTGAATATGTGGTGAGGACGGGGGTCCGTAGGGGATCCAGAGTGGATGCTGCTTATGATGGTGCGGATCTCGTCAGTGGGGAGGGTGGTCCAGCAGTGTAGGCTCTGCAGTGGTTTAATGGGATGGATCTGGGGGGTTGTTTGGGGCTTGGAGGGTCCCGGGAAATGAAGTTGTCATATATGTATTTGATTTTCCAGTGAAAGAAGTTGGCTAGCCTCTTGCAAAGATCTTGAGATGGAGGGATGCTTGCTGTTTCTGCTTTGGCGGTTGGCAAACTCTTTGACCACAGCGAAGAGCTCTTTGGTGTTGTGAGCGGTGGGGCTGATGTGGTCCTGCAAGGTGGAATCCTGGTGACTTTGATGTGGTGGTGGGATTTGGTGGACGCTTTGAAAGCCTCAAAGTCTTCCAGATACTTGCTGTTCATCCATCTTTTCTCAAGCTGTCTGCAAGGTGTTCCTGGTGTCCTGGAGTGCAGGGAAGAGCCAGCTTGCCATCTTGTGGTGGTGTTTGGCTGAGGTCTCACAGAGAGGTGCTAGGGTGTTGGAGCATTCGGAGATCCATTGGTGGAAGTTCTGTGCTGAGATGTTACCGTTTGCGCTGAGGGGCAGGGCAGGGAAGGCTTGCTGAGGGTGTTGGAGAGCTGTTCCTCAGTATCCGGTTCAATTTTCAGCTTTTTGTTCGGAGTATGTGGAGGAGGATGGTCAATGAGGTGATGGTGAAATGGATGCAGTGGTGGTCAGTCCAGTGAAGTCTGGAGGTGTTGTCGATGGTGATGTTGCTGCTGGTGGAAAAAATGGCATTGAGCATGTGTTCTGCGATGTGTGTTGGCGAGGTGACCAGTTGTTTTAGTTCTGTTGTGGCAAGGTTGTCAAGAAGAGAAGCAGTGTTTGTGTCATCGCTGTTTTCAATGTGGTAGCTGAGATCGCCGAGGAGGAAGTAGGTTGAGGAGGCGAGAGGGTGAAGAGAAATGATGTTGACAATGCAGTCACTAAAGGATGGACTGGGGCCGGGTGGCCTGTAAATGAGGGTGCCACAGAAGGTTGACTTGGGTGTGGCATATATCTGAAAGTGGAGGTGCTCCATGGGGGGGATTGTTCTTCTGCGCTGGTTGTCAAGCAGAGGGAGGATTTTTGTACAATGGCCAGGCGGATGCCTGGGCGAGAAGGCCGGTCTTTGAGGAGCAGTTTGTAGTCACTGAGGATGGCGATGTCGATGTCCGGTGCAGATGCTGGGTTTGTCCAAGTTTCAGTGAAGAAGGTGATGTCCGGAAGGGTGGAGTCCAGTAGGTCCCAGAGTTCTACGGCGTATTTGTGGAGGGACCATAGAAGCTGCACCTTTTAAATTAGAAAGGGAGTATGAGTTTAACCAGAGCCCAGCTACCCTTGTAGAAATATGAGAGCAGTTCTGTAACTACACTGATACAGCAGAACAAGAGGTCTGCCACATGTCCATGTGATGGAAACCCCATGCATATGGTAAAAGGGGTAGGCCAGGCTGCACACTTGCCAATAAAATAAAAGAGCCCTGGGCACACTCACAGGTAGTAGAGTTCATGACTGCTGATGGCATGATGTGCCATGACACTCCGAGCATATTATCCTCTTTTACAAGTTTTTATGAAAGCTTATACGTGAAACATGAGTCGGCGGATGAGACCACTATGGTACAATACCTTGCAGATATAGCACTGGCGTGGCTCTCCCCTGGGCAAAGGGAATTTCTGGTTCAGCCTATAACGCTTGAAGAGATTCAGGAGGGAATATGATTCCTTCCTAATAGGAGGGCATAGGGTAGTGATGGCTTACCAAGTCAATTTGACACAGAATTTGCACCTCTGCAAGCACCTCACCTACATACACTATATCATGAAGCCTATTGTAAGCAAATCCTCCCTATGACCTTGAGAGAGGCCCTAATGATCACACTATTGAAACCTGATAAGCCACCAGGGAAGTGTGAGTTGTATCGACTGCTGTCCCTTATTTATACAGAGGTCAAAATACTTGCTAAACTTTTGGCTGCCAGACTGAGACCTCTACTTCCTAATATGGCCTTACTGGACCAATCCGGCTTCGTCCCGGAGAGATCAACTACGCATAACTTTTGCACCCTCTTTGCGGTGCTTCATACTCTTGATCCCACACTTCCAGCTGCGGCGGTACTGCTACATGCCACCAAGGCATTTGACTCTATTCAGTGGACGTACATGTTTGGGATATTCTGTTGTACGGGAGTTCCGATGATTTACCTCAATTGAATAAAATTGCTATATACTGCTCCTACAGCACTAGAGAGCAGTAATGGGTATGTTTCTGGACCCTTTCCCATATACAGGGGTATGAGACAGCATTGCCCCTTGTTCCTGCTCCTATTTATGATAGCTTTAGAACCCTTGGCATGCATTATCAGGCAGAGGCATGCAGCTGCGGTGCTGCACTTTCAGCAGCGGCCCTTGGACATATTGTTACACGCTGATGATATGGTTCTATATGTTAGGAATCCCGCTAGTAATCTGGAACCTCTTAAACGTGGATATATACAATTTGAATGGTATTCTGAACTTGGCATTAATTGGGATAAGCCAATTGTTTTTCCCTTAACAACTGATACCAAACAACACTTGATGGAGTACCCTCTCAAATGGTGCGAAGAAGCTGTAAGATATTTGTGAGTGTGGACTCACAGGGATCCAGAGACAGTTATACAATAGAATTATGGCAGGGCTGTCTCCAGACTAGAGGAGTAAGTGGGCGGATGGACCAGGCTCCTGCTATCTTTTGCTGATAAGGTAGCACTTATGAAAATGATAGTATTGCCAACATTTGTATACCTGTTTATAAATGTCCTATACTTCTTACGCAAGCCTTTTTTCGGCAACTTTTCTCTCTCCTTATCAGACTAGCCTGGGTGGTTAAGTAGCTAAAGATTGGCTGAGACACCCTTACCATACCATACGATTAGGGAGGGTTCAGAGCACCTGATCTTTACCTCTATTATTTATGTGCCCAGGCCATTTCGCAAATCATTGGCACTTCCCACTAAAGTATGCTTCAAATGTAGCTATAGAAAGTGATGATGCTTTTCCCAACCTGCTGACAACTATGGTTCTACACTCATGAGCGGATATGCCCCGTAATATTATAAACACAATACAATGTACCACGCATGCATGGAAGATGCTGGCGAGGCGAGCAATGGCACAGTGGCTCTATGCTCCAGCATTGCCCCTATCAAACCACCCTGGGCTCTCGGTGACGCAGGAGCTGAAGGCATTAGCCATGCTGAGGGAGGTCGGCCTGAACACTGTAAGGAATGTTTATTCTGAAGAGAACTTTGTGTCCCTGTAAGACCTTCAGAAACAGGAGACATGTCCCCAATACTGGTCTTTTTCTATCACAGGCTGTGGGCAGCACTTAGACAGCTGTACCCCCGGTTCCCTGTGGTGCCGGCAACTCTGGGAGCGCTACAGATATTGCTCACCAGTGATAACCGCAAACACTTGATCACACAATTGTATCATGCATCCCAGTGTGACAGGTGCCCCTCACGGACTGACGATCTTGATAGGTGGAATGCTGTACTTGAGGTGCCGCTCAGTTTACAGGACTAACAGGCATGTTGACCTCGAATTGTAATCTTCGAATTATACATTTAAATATTTGTGTCAAATGCCTTATAAACCTGTGCAGTTATATAAGTTTGGACTTCATGAGGAACCACAATGTATTAGGTGTTGTGCACCTTCTGCAGACTTCATACACTTGGCGTGGGACCGCCCTCTGTTACGCTGATATTGGGACCATGTGACTCAAATGCTGTCTGTGATGATATCGGAGAGGGTGGAGGGACCCCCACAGGTATGTCTTTTGGGTTTTGTGAAGCTACTGAAGCCTGTAATCCGTAGGCTGGCTGGGATTGCGTTGCTTCTAGCCAAGAGAAGAGTTTCACTGTGTTGGGGGAAAAACGTGTCACCCAAACAACAGCATTGGTTGCAGGATATGACACACTGCCGAAACCAGCTTGAAACTTTTGCAGAAGAGCTCCCCAAGGCCTCCCAGCCAAAGGATATTTCGAGTCCCTTTACCACTTATTTGCTCCCGTTGTCCAATGAGTCCCAACCTATTGAACTGCTGGCACTGATGTTGGGGTTGGATTTGTAATGTATTGTGCATACCTGTGCCTCTGCCCTACTGACAATGTATTCACCGTGGTAATAATTGGCACATGATGGAACTGTTTGTTGTTTGTTATGTATTGAAAATGCATAAATAAAATAATTATAAAAAAAGCTTTATAATCAGGTAGTCAGTACTTGAGGAATTGGTTGCATGGAAATGCTGACTTAAATGAATGGCTACTGGAAGTATTTGATTCTGCTGCGTAATGCCTCTCAGCTATTAACCATGCTGGAAAGTACTGGCTGCTACAATTTTGATTTGTATGATTGGGAACACTGTATAATCTGTAGATTTGAACCAAAAAATAATTTCTAGTTTAGACGGATCTAAGATTACTAAAAATGCTCAACACAGGTTCCTGCGCAGTGGAAAAACCTTCACAAAGGTTGATGGGTTACATTCAGTTGTTTACTGATGTGTTTGGATGTTGAACTGGTATTATTGAGATAAAGCTTTTGGCCATTCAATGTTAGCTAGCCCAGAATGTGCCGCCTTACGCCGCATAATTTGACTTTTCTTGGCACATAATATAGTCACCCGGCTGCATAATTTGGTCCTCCCCTGCAAATTACTCTAGTAGCCCGTGCTTACAAGCATGCTTTGGAGTATGAGTCATGCTTGCAGTATTTCGGTCTTAATGCATGCCTAGCAGTAGAGACTAGTTGTGTAGTTTTTTGCATGATACCGCAGATGTTTGAGGCTGTACATGGGTATATTTGTTCATTTCAGCACCAGGGCTGTCACTAAAACCTAAATCTTTTGGTTTTTACAAGACAAAAATCCCTAACTTCTATAGTGAGTTGTGGGGGTGCATGAAGGCACTATGATGTGTTTATAAGAAGCAGTTTCAAAAATGTACATTGTGCTAGAGAACAATCTAAAGCCATAATGATGCACATGCCGTATATGTGTTTACAGAGTGTAAACCTTTAAGTTGAATTACATATATGCACATATTATGTTCATGAGTATGACTGTACAAGTTGTGCTTTATTGTAATGGGTCAGGAAAATGGAGGTATGCATGAAGCACTGCTTAATTTGAAAAAGAATGAGAGGCAGATTTATGACAAGTGGCGATGCAGTTAGTGCTGTGCCACTTTTCTTTCACCCCTTAACACCCCCCTAACGCCACCTTGTGTGCGACGTGTTTAAAATACGGCACGTCATGGCGGTAGTCAGGGGTAGTAGCATCATAATTTCTGAAGCTTGTCTGGCTCTTTGCAGGATTAGTGTCAAGAATGTTGACGCTAATCCTGCAAAGCATCCAGAGGCCCAGTGAAAACAATGGGAGCCTCCCTTTAACGCCTGCTCTTAGCAGGTGCTGAAAATGTCTATAATAATGACGCAAAGAAATCACTTAGATTTCTTTGC
Organism: Pleurodeles waltl; assembly: GCF_031143425.1. NCBI lineage: Eukaryota > Metazoa > Chordata > Amphibia > Caudata > Salamandridae > Pleurodeles > Pleurodeles waltl. Next base: position 1,094,624,215 of record NC_090444.1, on the reverse strand, counting down.
ACCTTTTTTTGGCCCCCCTAGAGCTGGGATACCCCCTTGCATACATTATGACTGGCGCAGGCATAATGTGGCACAAGGGGTTACAAAGTGGGGCAATGCAAGCATTGCTCCACTTTGTAAATATGGCGCTGCGTTTTTGGCCTTCCAACGCCACATTAGCATTAAAAAAATGATGTTAATGTGGTGCTGGAATGGCGCTAGGCCCTCTTAAATCTGGGCCCAACGTTTTGCACAGGAGTCTGCAGCCGGCGCTACTGAATGCCGGTGTGAAGAACACCAAGGCTGCGTACTCTTCATTTCAAGCCTCTTTAAACCACCACCAGAACCTCCCTCTCCCATTCACTCATTCTTGCAGGTTCCTTCTTTCTCCCTCTGTCACGTTTTTGCTGTCTTACTCTTTCTCCTTCTTCCCCCTTGTGTGTTTTTCCCTCTTTTGCTGTGGATCAAAGTCTGATGATGAAACATAAGTGCCGGTCTAAAAAATTAGTACTAGTGGGCCCACTGGCAAAGTTCAAACTAAGCTCTGAGAAGAAGGTTTTCGTGTAGTTGGGCTTGATGCATGACATCCATTGCTTGGTGCTAAAAGCAGGCCTATTTCTGTATTTTTTCATGTACTGTGCTCCTTAGTTATGTGTTACAAGCTGCCCGTACATACTGAGTATGTAATCAATTCACTATTTTGTGAAGTATGCATGTTAAGTATTTGATTGGGGAGGGCAGTATGTCTGTAATGAGCACAAAGTGCACAAACAAAGCCCCCCAGGCGTTGTGATGAAAAATGCTTGTGTGTTAGTAACGAGACTAGTGCGTTTGCAGTAAGATTAATAGTCTTGCGCATGTGGTGCCTAAATGGCAACATAGTGCTGCTCGTTAGGCATGCCATTCCTTCCAAAAAGATACCAACTTCAAAAACAAATCACATCTTTCATTGAATAATTTCTCGATACCAGCTTCAAACAAAAATGACAGCTGTAATCCCAACAGGACACCAGGTTATACTCAAAGGTGAGTATTTAAATATGTACCAGATGAAAACAAGAGAATAAAAAGTACTCAACAGTTTCTTCCACAAATACTGATTGTAAAATATGTGCTAAGTCCTTGCTTCAATACTACATAACCTACTTTAATTAATATAACAATGGCAAACAAGCTTTGTTAAGGGCAGGCTATCCTCTTTCAATACCATACCTTTCTGTTCCATTATCATTTTAACTGAAAACTATAACGATTAATAGAAAGAGATAATATTCTACACTGCAAAGGCTTATGATTGTGAAGAGTGTCTCTTCCCAAAGGTGGATCAAAAGTAGCAAATAAGAAGTTAAGATTTCAAAATCGTTGAAACCAATTCTAAAGGTTTATTTGTGTCTGCGGTAAACATTCTAAAATCTCCAAAGAGATGCTGAACAGCGGTGCCTTTCCCGATTTCTTTGTTTATTTTGAGACAAGAATCATGAATCCCGAAAAGCAAACACACAACGTAATAACGGAGCAAAGCTTAAAAACCTGCTTATATGGACATGTTTGTCATTCCACTCCAATCAGCAACCATAATCCCCTATTTTATTAACAACTACTCAGGAATATTAAGCAGTCTTTGGTTACAATTCAAACTTGGATAAACTGAGCTCGCGCTGTCCCTTCAATAAAGCACGGCTGATGACTTACCCATTACTGCAATTGCAATACAAATGGAGAAATAAACACCAGAAAAACAGTCTGGAAAATCACAAATTGATACAGCAATTGATGGTTCATTTTAGTATCTTCTTACAGTTAACTAAACAGCACCACATTGCTGATCTCCTATGTGTTGTACAGTTTTGCAATGATTTATATTCCCTTGCCCCCCAAATTCTTCAAAGAAACGAACATAATCGCCTCTAACGACAAATAAAACACGCTAAAACTGAATTCAAGATAATACAGAACAAGAACACAGAATCCAAACTTCTTGAATTATCGAAATACCTTGAAGTTTAACCAACCCATTTATTTTGTGTGCTTGTAATAAAGATGTTGTTAGTTACCCATCTGAACAAAGACCAGTCAGGGTGGAACTCTCAAAAGCGGGGGACACCCCAGAGCCTTGTTAAAAATGTGTGACTGTATCTGGTAACTGGATGTTATGATTCCAAATACTTTTTAGTGTACACACTGGTAATTAACTAATCAGGGTGTTCCTGTATGTTTTCCCCTTTGTATATCCTTTTCCAAATTTGTTTTTGTACTACCAGCCTTGAAAAAGCCCCAGGCTTGCAGGCCAGAAGGGGGTGAATCACGTGCTGGCTGTTTTTTTCACTATGAGTGTGTGGGTGGGAATAATTCTACACATTTACACTTAATAAAATTACGTTCACTCTATATTGAATGTGTCATATTTTCAATCAAGATTGAGACTATGCTTGGATCGAATTACTACACATAACAGTTCTTCCTTGAACAATTTTCAGTTTAATTAGTGAATGGGCAATGGGTCGTCAATCCAGCAGGATGGGCTGCTCTTTATCTAAACCCATTTCATCAGGGTGGCAACCCTAGGGTTTCTAAGCCCTTCCTTTGGACTATACAATTGTATGTGTGGAAGAAAAGGAAAAACTATGGCGGTCATTCTGACCGCGGCGGGCGGCGGTAGCCGCTCGCCATGCGGTCACCGCCATTTGGCCGCTCCGCGGTCAAAAGACCGCGGAGGCCATTCTGGCTTTCCCGCTGGGCCGGCGGGCGCCCGCCAAAGGAGCGCCCGCCGGCCCAGAGGGAAAGGCCCTGCAACACAGAGGCCGGCTCCGAATGGAGCCGGCGGTGTTGCTGGGGTGCGACGGGTGCAGTTGCACCCGTCGCGATTTTCACTGTCTGCGATGCAGACAGTGAAAATCATGCTGGGGCCCTGTTAGGGGGCCCCACGACACCCGTTCCCGCCATCCTGTTCCTGGCGGTAAAAACCGCCAGAAACAGGATGGCGGGAAGGAGGTCGGAATCCCCATGGCGGCGCTGCAAGCAGCGCCGCCATGGAGGTTCAGCCCTGCCAGGGGTATTCCGGCGGGAAACCGCTGGATCCCCTTTTCTGACCGCGGCTTTACCGCCGCGGTCAGAATGGGCACTGAAGCACCGCCAGCCTGTTGGCGGTGCTTCCGTTGCCCGCGCCCTGGCGGTTTAGGACCGCCAGGGTCAGAATGAGGCCCTATATGTGTTCTCCACTTTTCTGCCTATGAATGGTGAGAGATTGGTCAAAATGACTACTTCTCTTACTATAACTTGCAAAATACGGGAATATTTAGGAAAAGTCTATGATAACAGAAGGATTAGTCAATTCTTTAATAAAATGATTCAAGACAAAAAAAGAACATGAGGTTGGGACCTTTCAAGTTAAAAACATAAGAAAAGGGGACGGGGGTAACTCAAGGTGCATCATACACACCCCAATAGGACTTTGTAAATAGAGAAGGTTTGCAGTTCCTAAATTTAGAGGTGGTCAGAGATAATCTGAGGAACAAGAGGATCTGATTATTCAGGAGCCAGAGCTGAAGTGGAGATTAAAAATAACTATCTTGTTTAATGTACAGGTACTCTTGTTATGATTAAAAACTAATATGACATAGGCCAGAAACTGGTGCAATGGTCTAAACTGGCTCAGAAGGTGATAAGTAAAGAAAAGATTGACATGTTTCTAGCCTATTTTATGTCAAAACTGATCATGGAAATTTATTGGGAAAAAAACCTAATCTACTAGTGAACTGGGCTGTCAAAGTGTGCAGGGATTATTATAATTGTAACCAAGAGGTGTCCACACCGGTATATAGTATACCTTCAAGGTTAAAAACCGACCTGAAACGAAAAAGTAGCATAAAAGAGTAATACTGGCATCTGAGAGCATGCTGCAGAGTGTGGTAAAGACCATGCTGGGGAGGGCTCACGCTCATAGTGCTGGTAGGCCCACGCCTTATGTCAGGGGTTCATAACACTGTGTTTACACAAACAAGAACACAACCACATAACATATATGGAGCTAAATCACAAATCACAGCTCTGAAAATGTGATGTCCAGCAGGGAAAGTGCCTGTGCCCAATGAGTCAAAAGCTTACCTTATTAGGCAGAGTGTAGTGCCCAATTTGCTCCTGCTCTCTGTAAGTACTAAGTGTTTATAGTAACAAACATATGGTAGGGTAGCCTCTGACATATTCTAAGTGAGATGAAATATTTAATGTTGACTGGAAACATGTTCTTATTTTGCACGTATCTTAAACGTGGTAATGAAAGATAATGGCTGCTATGTGTTATCATGTATTGTAAACGTCTGTCCCAAAGGAGGCCTTGGAGCCTGGATCAGCCCTTATTGCAGGCAAAACGTATTGAATGTCCTGTTTTAGTTGGCATGTGTAGGCATGTGATGTCTAATTATATTACTTACAGTGCTGACCAGCAAGGTCATGCTTGTTTTAACACAGATTCTGTAAAACAATTATTTGGAATATTTTACAAATGTCCTTGCAAAATATTTTTAAACAATGTTTTCTTTCTAATTATGTTTAAACATGGTGTCAACTTGTTTTGCTCTTGAAGTATTTTTTCATAAAGTATGGTTTGAAAATGCAAAAAAACATTGTGTTCCCACAACATAAATTACACTCGTCTCAGTCATGCTTCATATTTTGCCATTCTCTTTTCTGTAGTTTTGTCACAGATGCTCCTGATTCAGTGTCTTTGCTCCCCGTGCTCGGGTTACTCCCACCTCTAGAGAATTTATGGTTCATCTCTGTCTTTAATGGGTTGACTGTATCCTTCAATTGCTGACGTCAGGAATGTATTTTATTTCTTTATTCAAATATCATTTGCGTTTTAGCACTCCATGGGGGTGTTTTTCCTGCACCTTTACCTACCGCTTTCTTCCTTGATGAAGCGCGCACTTGTGATCTTTCCCTCTTGGGCCTGCCTCACCCTCTCTCTCTGTACCACAAGTTATCCTATGTTATGATATTGAGCACTGCTGTGGCTCTGTGCTGTGCTGCCTCTCTCCTCTTACTCTCTTCCCTCTCCTACCTTTCTCTCCCATTTCTTCACCCTCCTCCTGCCACCTACTGCTCATCCCTATTGGCTTTATCATTGAAGGGTGCTTTTAAAATTGCACCAGTGGTGACATTGCCAATAACGGTGGCCAGCTATAGAAGTGTATTTTATATATTTGCATGATGGTTGCAAAGTTACATGACACAACATGGAGTGACATATCATGGCATCTGCAAATATAGAAAAATATAATAACAAAATGAGAAAATGACTGCCAACATGTTGTGTTTACATGCAAAGTGGAGTCCATTTTGAAAGTATAGAACATAGAATACCAAGCTGACTGCACGCTGCTATCAACAATGGCAAAAAACAGCCATTGTTATAGCAAGACCGAATAGCTTTGGCAATGCTAGTTTAACCTATGGGTCTAAAAATATGTTGGGACATATTTAGTTTTGCAGATGGAATACTTCCTCACGAATGTAGCATATATCCTGTCTGCTGCATTATGAGTGCCATATGCAGTAACCCACTAGTAACACAACAGATGGGAGATCTCCCACGTTTGTGATAGAGTATCCGGTCCATCAAACTCTAAATAAGGCCCTTTGCCTACCTTTTCTTTCACTGATAGCTTGAGTTTTTTTTTTTTTAAATGTAAAGCATTATTTCCTTAAGATATTGAACATCTAATTTCTACAGTTGACCTTTTTGCACTTTTGTCTTGCATAGCCACACACAGTGTTAAATATTACCAGTGTACCTTTACCTGCTCAGTTCCTACTCACAAAGACGTTTTGGAGTATGTAAAGAAGTACTCCTGCAGTGCTCTTTTACGTTGTATTACACAAATTTGTGACGTGGCCCCAAAACATAGGGGATTCGAGTGTGAATGTACAAGGAACATTCCTATCCAGTTAGTAGAAAGGGGTGTGTCCCTGTTGCACTCTTACCAGCAAGGAATTAGAGGTGTCACAGAGGCATGTAAGGGTACATGAAAGAGTACACCTACAGTACTACTTCCTGTACTCAGAAATGCTTTTGTGAATATGCCCCAATGTGACCAAAGGACCAACTGGGATTGGTACTGAGCAGATCTTGGGACAGGTGAAGCGGTTCAAGTGCATTTGCCTAATACATACTTTAAACATGATTTACTGTATTATCCAAATATACAAACTTTTCTGTGTAACTTTTACTGTCAACAGGAGGAAAATTACTATCCTCCGGATAGGAAAGACTCCATTCTGACCCTGGATCTTATTTTCCACTCATGTGACTGAGGTAAACTAGAAATTAAACAAAACATGCAAATCCATTAAGCAGCCGCATTAAGACAACACGGATGTCTAATTTTGAAACAAATTGATATACAGACTGACAGCTTCCTTTAATAGGTTAGCCATCAGTATTATTTTTGCGCATTGGCACTCAGCTGTTTATTTTTATTTTTTAAAGTGTGTCCTATTTGAGCGTATGCAGCAGAAGCAATACATTAATACGGTACATACAGAATAGAGTTTCAAGGTCGGGGTGATGGAGTGTCTCAGCAGAAATCTAAACGAGTGAGAACCCACTATGTCTTTCGGCAGTGTTTTTCTGAACTAGTGACTCGCTCTGTAAAAGGCAAGAGTGGGTGACACGGACAAACCTTCCCACTCCTGTCACTTGTCATACTGCTGCGTTAAGTATTTATTTGAAAGGCGGCAATGTAGTGTAGAGACTCTCCTGAGGCCAGGTGTGACAAGAGTTTGAGCTACAAAGTGGAAGCCTTTTGGAGGGAAATAGATGGCAGAATTGTGGCACATACCTGACTATTGTCAGGGGGCAAACACCTTGCTGTCAGGGAGCCAAACACCTTGCTCATCTTATGTGGAAGTCGCGTGCTACACGAAAGGAGATTTGTTTTGGCGGCTTGGAGAATGCAGGGGGACTTTTGTGCTGTTTAAGGTGAAAAATTAAGGCTTTTTTGGTATGTTGTGGATCATGGCGGTGTGGCATTTGTGGTGTTTGTTTCTGTTTTTCTTGGTTTGAGCTCTGTCTGGCACATGAGGCCTGATGTTTGGAGTGTGGACCTGACGGTGGTGCGCGCACCTTCATTGAGCTGTGGATGAGTTCTGTTTTTGCAGACGACACATGATCCTTTGTGCTTACTGTGCTATTGAGTACTGGTCAGGGGACTTGTGCCTCCGTCCGGTCCTTGGAGTGGCGCGGGTAGTCTGGGCACAGGGGGGCATATTCACTAGGAATTGGCATAGGGCAGCACCGCAAGTCTTTCTGCAGCGCTGGCCTATGCCAATTCGAAAGGGCAGAAATGCACAGTATTAACAAGATACAGTGCATTTTTATCCTTTCCCCCTGAGCTGGTGCACAAATTGCTGCCTTGCACCACAGGCACCCTTGTACCATGTTGCAAGGGACCCTTCCTGCACAAAAACAATCCAGAGAGGTATTTTTCTCTTTCTAAGTTTGTTCAGGGTTTTGAAGATACACCAGATGACGCTATTTTGGGGGCACAAACTGGAGAATAAAATGCCAGCATAGAAAAATGCAAAGAATTAAAAGGAGGTAATACTGAATTTTTTCAAAAGTCCTTTCAACGAACTATTGATCTTAATATTAGGATACATCATTTGTTATTGTTAATTTTAGAAGTCATGGCATGAATGGATTTGTAAATAATAATCTTTGCGTCCTATTAAAAAAAAACACAAGTTTCTTCTACTCACCAACGCAGTTATCACAAAGGCTGCAATGAGAGGCTCGTGGAGGTCGGAAGATTTTGCAGGTGAAACAGTACTTGAGTTTCACCGTCTGCCCATTGATCACTACTTCTTTCGTTCTGGGAGGTGGTCTATACGCCCCTGTACTGGTCCCATTGGCAACATCTGCAAAAACAAGCAAAAAAACACAAAATAACAATTATGTCACTCAAAAAGATTCTTCTGTGTTTCTCCTGCTGAACGATGTAGGGTACAGTTTAGCCACGGTTTGCAAATGACACATACATTTTGGAGTTTAAGCAGACCTGGGTAGTATGCCTCTGCCCTTCAGTACTATTTTAGCCTGATCTGTTGTTTGTCTGTTTACGAGGCCCTGGTGAGAGCCCCAGGGCGGGCCAGGCCTGAGGAGGAGGATAGGATGTTCCTCCTAGAGTCTCTGCTCCATATTGCTAACATATGTGGGTCTCTCCTCCTTATGCGACAGGGCTATGCTGATTTGAGAAAAAGAGGATCCCACGGCTGTGCTTTTTCTATGGTCGAGACACGCTTACATTCCTCCATATATAGGGTCTCTGGCACCAACTAATCATCTACCCATTCCACATTTTAACTGCAGGTGCTTTATTCACCTTCCAGTGCTTGGCTATGCTCCTTTTCGCCAACAGGAGGGCCAGGTATACACAATTTACTACTAATTTTCTTCTTGCAGGAGTGGGTTATCAATCTCAGTAAGCCGGTTTACCTTCTGCGAAAATTCCCCATCTCCATGAATGTTTCCAGCCTGTTGGCCAATAGTGTCGTGAACTCTGCAATCACTAAAGAGTCCCAACAAGATAGGAGGAAACTCCACTCCCTCAGCTCTGCAGCATGTGCACTCTGCAGTGTGAAGCATGCAGTTTTTGCCTACCCTGCTAGGGGGGAGGAAAGTTTTGTGAAGTATGCTGAATTGCAGTAGATTGAACCGCACATTTCTGGATACTTTTAGGTTGTCCTGTAATATCAAAGCCCAGCCATTGTCTTCCAGCTCTCGCCCTAAATCCAAGCACCATTTTTCCCTCAGACCATCTAATTTACCTTTAGTCTCACTTACTCTGCATTTCAGTATCTCCAGCTAAGAACAGCAAAGGCCACAAGTCAACTGACACCACCACTGGTTATGACGCCTCCACCGGAGTCGCCTCTAGAACATGGAAAACCCTTCTAATGTTCAATGATATGTTATGACATGGGATGAAGTCGAACTGGTCAGAATGAATACATTGAGGCTTAGTGTAATATACAGTTCACAATGGCTTTGCATATAGCAATATCTTCAACATTGAGAGCGGTTAGAAGGAAGCGGCTTCCACAGTGTCCTTGCCTTGACTGGGGCCGGATACGATCAGAGCCTGATTGGCCGTAAAGGCTAGCTATTGTGTACAGGGCTGTCAAATATGGTGCTAATAAATTAAGGTACTTTCTATAAAATTCTGCTGGCAGCTCATATGTGTTCGGGGTCTCAGCAAATGCCAGGTGAAGAACTGTAGATTTAATTTCCCGATCTTCTATAGGAGCTTCCAGATTTTCTCTGACCGTGGGGATCAGGGCCTCCAACCTCGTCTTCTGTAAGTACTGCACCATATAGTAGGCTCCTACTTAATCTCCAGCCTTGTACAGCTTATAGCACCTGGTTAATCGCATACTAGGAGTACACCGCCTCCCCATTAGTACTGACAGCTGTCCTGAAAGGCGTGACCCTTTCGATCAGCCTGATCAGTCCTGCTAACAGGCTTCTTACTTTGTCTCCCTCCTTATGTCTCTTAGTCATGTATTCCCTATAGTCTAGAGCGCTCAGCCTTTTGATAGCCTGCGCATATGTTTCCTTCAGTTTCCGAGCCTCCTCCTACGTGCCATTCCCCTCATGTCCCACATCTTCAAGTTTTTACGTTTTTCTCGAGGGTGCAATTTACTTGTACATTTCTTTGGGAGCACAGTGGGGGCTTTTAATACAATGTCCTGTTATAACCACAATGAACACTCAGGGCCTTCGTTCTGCGTAAAATGTTGTTATATTTGTTCTGCTATATCTTACCTAAATACAGAATCTTCTTGTGCACTAGCCTATAACCTCAAAATGTATATGGAATCGTCCAATGCAAATGCTGGATACAAATACCAAGTTTATGTATTGAAACAGTGGGTATGGGTGCATTAATTGCCAGGGAAAGATCAACATTCTTCGGATTTATTTTGAGTGTTTGATCGGGGGCCATTGCTAGGAAGGGGAGGGCTCCAGATGCCACCTTTGCTTGGAGGGGCAACAAGCCAATGTCAGGCTTTGTCATTTAAGCTCAGTGCAGAAATAAGGTTAGAGGGCCAGCTAAAGGGCTCCTTAATCCTTTTTTCCACTAGCATACGTAGAAAGGGATTTTTCACAAAACTATCTTCAATGGTCTTAAAAATGTAAAAATTAACTGCTGTCACACTGAACTTTGGCTGAGAAAAGCACATCTGAGGAAAACTCCTACTCGAATGGCAATCGAGTTCTTTTTGTAGACTGAAAATATAACAAAATGTTATCACCATCCTCAAATGGTGATGACCGAGTTCCCTTCATTCACAAAACGTGAGGTCAGACGTACCATTATACTGGTCACAAAAATTGGTAGCAATTTGTAAGCAGGATGTTTGTGAGCTATGTGGAATTTTACGAACCAACCTATGTACTGATAGGTTGGATCGCAAAATTCATATTTGTATTGAGTTCCAATCCGACCTACCTAATATTTATTAGGTAGGTCACAAAGTGCGACTCAATCTGTTAGACCACAATCATAGAGATGGTGACCTGCAGGGGTCTGGAGTCTGCCATGTCTGTGATTGTTTTCAAATAGAGGTTTTTTTAAAGCAGCCTGTTATCCCTAAATAAAAATGGCTGCTTTTTTAATCACTGCCTACCTCACCAGAAACTTTTTTTCTTAATTCTCACTGGAAACAGTTCAAAGGGAACACTCCTTTCCTTTTGCAAATGTGTTACCCCGTTAACTTCGGAGCCTGCAACGTTTTAATTGTTTAAAACCCGAATTCTAGTTGCAAACCATTGATAAATATGGTATAGAAGAATCACAATTTGGAAAGGAAGCTTACAATACGTTCCTTCAAAATTACACATTTTTAACCATTCACAATTCCATTTTAATAGCCAGTAAAAGGAAAACAGACTATTTCAATGTAATTTTTGATTTTTAATGGAATGGTGTAACATGTCTTTAATAGGGTACATGAATTATTTTGATTTGGAGCCAAGCATTACAATTGTATTCGTCTTTGTGTGCACTACTACCTTTTGTGTTGCCCCTTTCTCTCACACAGACGACATCCTCCATTTTGATTTTTTTACAATCCTTTGATGGTAGTCTTTTTCCACTTTAAAGAAAACAGACGATTTTATGCTTCACAATATAGTTTCACATGTTAGTATCCTGGGTTACTTTAAGAAGACGATTTTGTATTTAAGGAGCGGATTCATTCTTCATTCGAAAAAATTATCTTGTTTTTGGCATAACTCATACTCATTTGGCATTTTTAGGTCGAGCTAAAGCAGCGCGCAAGTGCTGTCTTCAACATGTTGTAATCTATATCTGTGGGCTTTAACCATGCCCATCTCACGCCTATCCTTTGATGTTGTTGGTAAATTCTTTACTTTGTCCCATCTTGAGGCTGGTTTGTTACCACCTGTTACAGACTGGCCCTGTTACATGGATGATTGCAGATTGGCCATATAGGTTAGTGTGGGGCCCTATTTTTTTCTTTGGCCTGGCGCTGCGTGGCTGTATGTTGTTTCTTCCTCTTGCTTGTTTCTTTCACCAAGGCTTACTAATTAAAATTGCCCTGGGAACCTACACACCATTGTGTTATTGCTAGGTGACAGGCGCTTTATTCTTCATTCATTTCTAATGTGCTTCCTTTGCGGACTTCCGCATGGCTACCATACCTATCTGCCTTTTGATTGCCACTGTTAATTTAATTTTTATTTGTTAGGAGTTTATGTTTAGATTGGCATTTTTTTTATTTTTAAATGGAGCAGACGCCAGACTTGAACCTGGTTCCCGGTCCCAAAGTCAGCTGCTCTGTAGTTATGCCCCATCCTTAACTAGTTATTTTTTTCTTTTCAGAGTAACTGTTATTAAAACAATTACTCCTCTGTTCTGTCAAGTCTCAACAAATCTTCTCAAGATGGAAGAGGAACGCATACTGTAAAAGAGAGGAAAATTACTGGATTCTTTGGCAGGCAAAGGCATTCCCTTTGCCGTGTTTACTTTCTCTCCATTTGAGAGTACTGCCATTTTAAAGGCAATGAAACAGTAGCAGGCTGAGAAACTAGCTACATTACAGAGGTCCCAAACTGAACAACTACTGGCCATGCTCTCAGATTTGCTTTTTTTTCTAGGAGTGATTGATTATTCGTCCTATTGACTAGGGATCCAAATAAATTCCATCAGAGTTATTTTCTCTCACATTCATTCTACTCCCTTTCCTCTCCCTAACTGCCTCAGCCGTCCATGGACGCTGTTCCTTCCACCCCTTACACACCCATGTGATCCCAGAAAGGGTGCGGGTTGCATGGAGGATGGTCTCAGGATATAGTTATGTTTGAGCTGGATGATACGCAGTTGCCGGGCCGTGTTCTGCTTGGTGAAGGTTGCTTAATCTCCTGCTACTGCACCAATGAGGGAGGTGGGCTACTGGAAGCAAGGGGTTACTGATGGCGAGAGAGGGGGCTCGGGTATTTTATCAGATATGACTTATGGAAATGGCAGGATGTTGAGTAGAAAAACTTAGGCTTGTGCCGCGATTCGTTTCCCTGATATTTGCAGCACAGGCACCCACAGACTTGGTGCCATTGATATTTGCATAGATTATCCATTTTTGTTGCAACGGTGCTCCCCGCTTTAACACATTCTATATTTTGGTGAAAACAAGTGCCAAAAACAACGGTCTTGTGTCCACACATCACACCAGCCCTGAGGTTCCTCTCCCCTGACTTTAGACATCTTACCCATCTTGCTTGCTGTACTCCTGCCACCGCTCTCTGCCATTCCACTCGACACTGCACAAGCCTACAGTATACATCATCATCTCCCATTTAACTGAACCAAAGCTGTTGGGGTTGAAGATCAGAGAGTCCCCTAAATCCAATAACAACATCAATAACTGAGTGACAACAAAAAATTGTGAGTTGAAAATAATTGAGAACAGCGAGCAGGTTACTTGAAAGATATTTTAAGGAAGTTTGATGGATTTTCAAAAGATAATTGAGTGTTTAAAAAAACTTCCTAAATGCATGTTTCTCTGAGTTTATGGACTTGCAAGTATAAATAACACACCCGAGCAATGGCTCTTACCCATACGCCTGGTGGGATTTTAAGATCTCACCTTTGTTTAGGTGGGAATGTATCCACTTATGTATATTGTATCATCTGTAGCTGTTTACCTGGTGAAATCAGTCGTGTTAACATCTTACGTGGGAGACATACGGGTTTAAGGTCATGAGAGCATAACACTCATTTGAAGGGCCCTACTTTAACGTGACTGCTACTCCTTTAAACTCATCAGAATTGGAGTCTGTCCTAAACAACACTGACTTGAGAGTGCGCCACAGCCACCCTTGCTAGGCCAAAGCCTGCTGGAAAGCTCAGCTGTTTGGTTTGCTCAGAACATCATGGGGACATTCAGAAACCATTCAGAGGCCATACAGCTTAGCGTGTTGCACTGGTGGTGGGGTGGTGAAAGTGTGGTATTGTATTGTAATTAACATGGCAGATTCAAACTAGGATGCTAAATGGCAACATTTTCATTTTTTGCTGCAGATAGAGTAATAGGGTAAATCGAAGTGTTTTAGTTATATTCAGGGCCACTAGAATTATGTGGTAGGAAAGGACCAAATTATGAAGCAGGGTTGACCAATTTATGTGGCAAGAAAAGTCCAATTAAGCATTTACAACACCAATAGCTCTAACTCTCGCAAATGCAAGACCTATTGCATTGCAAATGCTTGTTAAACTATGTTGGCACTGTGACTTATGTCTTATTCACCAGCACACTTGGACCTGTAATGGTCACTTGCCTCCTCCACTAACCTTGCGCTATTTGCAAAAGCCACCACTGTATTATAACAGCCTCTGTGATGTCTTGCCCTCATATACCCATAGCATCGTACTGGCAATTATTCTTGTTTTTGACTGGATCAATATATTTACTGATATTCCCTTAATTTGCTATCATCATTAATTCATTATTTATGGCACACTTTGCTACCCTAGAGTTAAACACGATTCTACGTTTGCACTTTACGATCACCCACTACATATGAACATCTTGCATGTTTTTTGGCCACATATACATATGTAATTTTTTTTGGCAGACATCTAATTATGCTTGAAAGATATTAAATGATGTCATGCTAAGCTCCACCCTCCTTTGTTTTTACATAGATTATTTAGAATTTTTAATCAGTACTCTAACAGCATGTTATGTTTTGGATATTTTATTCAGCACCCATCTTAGATACCTTTCCAAATCGTTAAATTTATGACGATGAACTATGGAGTGATTCATTTGGGTTAAAAAATTGACTTTCAACAAGCAGAAAAATGAGCCATTGGGATATAAACAAAGACTTATCAAAATCACTACAAGTCCTGGTTGGACTATTTATTCCCCCACAAAAACATTTTACTCATTGTTCTTATTTGGTCCTGAGAGAGCGTAGCTTATATAATCTATATTAACATGAAATGTTTATGAATTAATGAGTGATAATGCTGAATAGAAACTATAATAATAGTAATTGTGCTTAGACAACAACCACTGCTGTGAAATGTGCAGACGTTCCAAACTGGATAAATGCCAGTCACACAAAGAAGGTAACATGTCCAACTGATGAGGAACTTGAAGTTTCCGACTCAACAGTTCCAGAGAGGGAAGTCTCAGGGCCTGAAAATAGCCAAGAGAGAACTGAGACTGTAGGAGAGCCCACTTAGAACAGCCTTGTCCCTCAAACAGTAAACAAGTTCGAGAAAGGTGACAGTGAGCCTATCTCAGTAGAAGCAGCAGGAGAACTAAGCCAAGGAGAGGTTCTCCTAGAAGCAGACGGATACGGGTTAGAGCTTGAACCCGTTACAGATCCAGAAGAAGAAGAAGAAGGGAAAATAGTAGAAAGAGATCAAAGTACACCGGCATCCCCTGAGCCAGTTGTAGGTCCATCAAGAGAAAACACCATAGTACAAGAGGAGGGTGCTGCTCAGCGTACTGAAGGGACAAGCAGGAAAAAGACGCATAAGGGAGATACCTGGCCAGAGAAGCAGGCTGCAAAAGAAAAGGCTGTATCAGGTGAAACAATAACAGAAGAAACTGATACCACAAGAACAGACGATCTGAGTGAAAGAGAATTGCAAGGTGAACCCAGACTGAAAAGGAAAAGAACCGCAAATAGAAGGTATGCAGGTCCTGAATGGGCGTATGCAACAACATCTGAATGGCAACAAGAATTCTTAGCATTCTGTTTTGATCGAGAAGTACCAGGCCAGTACTGCGGTACCTGAAAACAATCAGGGAAAGAGACTGTGTTGGAACTAAAATATTGAAGTTGAAAAAAACTAAGAAAGAGACTTATAAATTACCGGATGTGACACTGATAACCTGAATTGACTTTGAAAACCCGATTATGACAAGCTGCTAACCTGATTTGACAAAAGGATCCTGGGGTGAGTGAAATGCTGTAAATATACGCAGAGAGAGAGAGAGACTTTTGCATCAAGAAAAGAAAAAAAAAAAGAAGAGTTTTATATCATCCTCAAGTTGATTAATTGTTCTACTATCTGATTCTTTACAGACATGGCTTATAATAGTGGTAGTAACAAAAAGGGTAAAGTGTGTGGTTGGTTGAGTCTTATATTAGGTATTGTGTGTGCAATAATATTTGTGGGAGTGATTGTGGGAATGCCGTGGTTGGATAAGAAAGCGACTAACAATGCCTCGAAACCTAAGACTACAACACTAACACCCTGGGAAAAGTTTGAGCAGGATGCAAAACACTTGCATGAGGGAACTAACTCAAAGGGGGAACTTTCCACTAATGTCTTCTATCGCTTGCTGAATGAATACATTGAGACCATGGATGTGAAAAAGTGTTATGTGTGTACAAAGATTCCTTCATCAGTGCAAGAAGGGGTCACCTATCATAGTCTTCCATTAACCTACGGGATAAGATGTAGCTTGCTATTAACAAGATTCTATAATCAGGAGCATGTGCAATATTTTTATTCAAATCTGGATGTGGTGTTTTCTTTTGTGCCTTTGATTGAGTTTCTGAACAAGCTAGCTAAGGAGCATAGTATAAAATTAGTCAGAGGTTTCTTTGAACCGACGCTTACATTTGGGACAGCTTATGCACACCGCAATAATCTGACTTGCTTATTGACACCTGTAGAGAAAAGCTTTTTAGATCACACTGATGATAGATGCAAAGCATTGAAAGATAGATTAGAAAAAGGGCTAGAGAAACGCACATATGCAAATGATTATGCTTACACCGCAATAAAGACGCAAGGCAAACTTGCTATAGATGCATTACACGTAGGAAGACTTTGTATATATAGGCCGAAATCTGAACACGACACTTTATTTGTGGGAACGAGTGAATGTAGGCATGTGTTTTTGTTTCAGAGTAAATGGACATTCATGTTAAATGGACAGGACCCAGCAATCCCTGGGATCTATTATATCTGTGGACTTAATGCTTATTACCGTCTCCCTAAGGGATGGTATGGGACATGTTATTTGGGAATAGTTTTCCCAAAGATTTACGAGATTCATGACTTAAAGCAAATACCTAAAACGTCTGAATTACAACATGTTAGACAAAAACGAGAGACAGCGGCTGCTGTTGTTGGTGACATATTTGGAGCCATAATTCCTTCAGTAGGGGTTATCTTAAATTCCATAAAGATTCAAAAGTTGTCTACCATTGTGGATAACATGCTGACAAATTTTACAGGGGCAATACTCCTGATGGATACTGAACTTGCTGCGGAAAGAGCTATGACTCTTCAAAATCGACTTGCTTTAGACATTCTTTAAGCAAAGAGTGGCGGAGTCTGCAAGATGCTCAACGAGCGTCATTGTTGCTCATATATACCAAACAATAGTAAAAAGATTAGAGGTATGCTTACTAACCTAACTAAGGATAGTACAGATTTGAAGGATTTGAAGGAACCTGGAGTATGGGAGAAATTAGGAAAAGGAATTGCCAGAGTAGGGAGCTGGTTTAGCAATATTTGGAATGGGGTACTTGCAAAAATATTAGGTGGTCTATTAATTGTTCTGGCCTGTCTATTAGGATTATGGGGAGCTTGCAAAATTAATGACAAAATTAAAAGAAAATTGACCAAGAGGAGTAAAAAGCATGAAGAAAATGAAAGAGAGAAAATGTTTAATGAAATTTGGGAGAGTTCACACAAGGGACAAGATGTTGAAATGCGCATTATGCGTAAAGTGAAAAATTAAAGTGAAAGATCAAAGGGAGAGGTTTGTGTGATGACGAACGTCATCAGAGGAGGGACTGAGAGAGCGTAGCTTATATAATCTATATTAACATGAAATGTTTATGAATTAATGAGTGATAATGCTGCATAGAAACTATAATAATAGTAATTTTGCTTAGACGTACACTTGAATTGTGACCACAGGGAGTAGCCACCAATGCATACGTAGACTAATAATAATGACCAACATTTTTATATTAAGTTTAAATAAGTCTATACTAATAATTGCGTTATTGAATCTGTGCTGAAATCCTCATAGGCCTTAAGTTAGCATGAGCCGAAGCTTAACTGCTGGGCTCTCATATTAAATGCATTTTTCTATTTTTCAGTATGCTGACTCACAAAGGGACACCACCCTGCGTGTTCTTTTAATTCAAATTAGAAGACGACTGTAACCATATTAGATCCGTTCTCAAGCATTCTTCATTGTGTGCAGAGTAAATGTTAAAAGCAAATTGAAACAGTGTAGATTAATGTAATGTACAAGGTCATTCAAACCGGTGAAGACAATGGAACTGCTGACCAAAAGATGTGCAAAGAATTACAGAAAGATGAAATCATACCGGACGTGCCACCTCGGAAAACGTCAATTATGAAGACCAAAGACTTGTAAAATAATATGGGGTGAAGAGTTGGGTTACCTAATGTATTTTCTGATAGGTTAAAGATAGTGGGGTATAACAAATATCCAATAGAATTTTGGGGGAATGTACAATGAAAAAGGGATAAAAACCCAAGTCACGGGGAGCCATTTAGGTGGGTTAGGGAATGCTATTGATTTTATCCAGAAACTCTGTCACTCTGTTTGGTGACTTGGTGGTTTACTTAAAACCATCCTTGCCCTTAGATTTGTCCATGTTACACTTTACCTCCTTCTGAGGAAAGTGCCCTTTTGCCCCGGAGCTGAGTTTTTGACCGATGTCAAATTGACTGATGCCCTGAAGACGAAGACTGAACCTGTGCGCTGACCTAAACTTTGGAGGGTAATTATGACAATGAAATTGTGATTTGTCTGTTTGCTTTTCCTTTATAGGTACCAACTGCTTACTTTTGACAGAGACCATAGTTAGATGTTTTTCCAAATTAGTGTTCTAAATTGTTTTGCATGAAGCCCAACATGCTAATGCTAATCAGTGGTTAGGACAGGTGTTCACTAAACTGAGGCAAATAGACAAACGACTGAATCTATGCTTTGTTTGAACTGACTCGTTATTGACACTCTGCTAAATTGATTCATGTTCACACCGTGTTATGTTCTGATGTTTGTGATTCTCGCTTTAATGAAATCTTATCAAAGTTGCCATATCATGACTATGCTATTATGTTTCTTGGTGTTGAGATTAACGCATCTGCTATTAGATTGTAATCAATAGGGAATAAAACTTATAAAATTCTACTAAACAAGGTGTGGTTATTCATGGCTGAAAGGTCATGGTAGCATCTTTGAATTGATTAATGACTTTGACTAAAGTGAAATGCATTGTCGTTATAAATATTGATGACATTATTGATGTATTAATTGACATATTGATCAGCTATCTCGTCCTAAGGTGTCTCTCAACTGGGTCAAAAGATTCATTGGCCTAAAACGAGTCCTGATGTGTAATAAATTATCATAAAGGGACGCGTTATCAGTTCCAATGTCACTTCCGTTTACGTAGTCTTCTCACCTATCCCAGAACTGTGTTGCACATCTGCAGAGAATTGTTGTGGTCACTTTATGCCTTCCCATATAAATTGCACCAATTAAATGCATGGAACTATTTCTGTTTTTCCTTGGTCTCTTTTCGTAAACTCCAATATAAGAGATACTTTACAATAAATCTGTCCTGGCTCTGTTCTGTTTTCTCTCTGACTGCCGATGTCCTGACTAACTAGTGGATACAGCTGAGCCATAAGAGCTATCCACAGCCCAGCCTCACATGCACCGATGACATTTGAACGTGGCCCCTCTTCCTCTGTGAGTGGGCTCGCGATGGACCATTCCAGCAGCAATACGAGTCTACTTCTTGGAGCTAAGTTTAGTGCTTATCAAATGCCTACAAACACAAGAAACATAAAGCATTAGTACAGTAAGCAGTCAGACTGGAGCTCACTTGCACCTGACCAAGATCTCAATGGGCATTCCAGATGTGCCCACAGCTGCGTTTAAATTAGCCCTGAGCAACACCAAGCAGGGCAGAACTTGCAGAAGGCACCAACTGGGGCATAAATGATCAGTGCTGATGCAAGCTATAGTATGAAAAGTAGGGTCGCCCCAAGTAGACGTGTCTGCCCCCTGTAGTTTCTGCCTTGCTTCCCTCCCACACCGTGGCTCGGTGCAGTGTTCTCTTACTGTGGTTCACAACAACCGTGGGTCTTTCCTGGCTACACTAACTTTTGTGCTTTGAGAAGCAGACCGCACCCAAGTATCATGCAACACTTGGATTGTCAATGCCCTTCGCGGGCCAGTCTAGCACCCAGCGCTAGGCCACACTGGACTCCATAACTTAAGGGTTTGACAGGATGTGCATGAGGGGAACATCCTGCATCGGGTTGTATAGGACCTGATGAGGAGCCGGCAGTGAAGCATTTGCCTACCTTCACTTCGTCTTTTTCTGTAATAAATAAGAGAATTCCCTCACTTACAGTCTGTGGTCATGAACTTTGGTGGCATCTCCGGGTGTGACCATGCCGTTCGCAGCATCCATCGACGTACATGGACATCTATGAAGTGACAACTGCCACCGAACCCCCTTCAGCTTCCTGCTTCATCACTTCCCCATCAGGAAACTGAATGCAAAGCATCCCCTTTCAAACAGGAGACCAAGTTTTGAACCCCAGTCAAGGTACATATTTCTTGTTGGGAGGGACATTTTATTCAGAACTCTACACAAAGTACGAAAAGAACTAGCACACAAAGTTTGACAACTTATGTAAATGGTCATGTACCTTTTCAATAAAAGCAATTTCTAAACTCACATAGAGGGATGGCTAAAAGGTGCAAAAGCGATGAAAATAGTTACAGTAATTGGTATTTCTGCTGAAACTCTGAGCAATTTAACTATAATATATTTAGAGCATCGTGTTTTAGGACCAATATGTGTGCGATGTCTGTGGAACATGATGTACCTTGAATAATGTGCACTTCATGACAAATGTTCCTGGACACACACTTTTCTCCCCTCCCCCCCACCTCGTTTTCTGTAATTGATTTCCAGCACTTTGAGTTGAGGCAAAGGTGTTGACATGCGCAGTGCGCTTTTACTTTGCACCCTCCCTCCCCCCCCCCCCCAGCGTGTGCACAGTCATTTTTGCTCAGCTTTTACTTGTCGTTGATATGCTTGTGAAGGGAAGGCGGCCTCTTGAGAATAGAGACCTGTGAGGTGCAACTGGAGTTTTGTACAGCGTTTAGAATCAATAACGCAGGCAGCTGGCTTCCTGTTTAGCTGTGTCCAAGAGAGGGACGAAACAATAAATGTGAAACATGAGCATAGTCAGTACATGGACCGGCCCGTGTTTGCAGAGGGAGAAAAGCATCTTCCTGGAGGCAGGTGCAGTGCATGACTCCAGCCACCTGCCAGGGAATGCCTGGGGAGCGAATCACTGACTCGCGCCCTCCTCCCTAGGGCGGAGCTAGTGGGTGCACTGACTGCACGATACCTTTACGTGGTGCACGGTCACTGTCCTTCCTGACCACTCTCTCCTCTAATTCTAAGCCTGTAATGGGGTAAGGGTGCAATGGTACAATGTTCCCTAACTTGCTTGGAGCCACATCCACATGCAAATGAGGGATTGCCCACTGTGACTGTGTGGCGCAAAACACATGCAAGCATTGCCTGTAATATTGAAGGGTCACACAAACATCTCAAGCCACTTCTATTGTACAAGGTGTCCTGGGCATACAAGAAAGTGTGCAAATGTCCATTGTGTCCCTGTGGCATTTTCTGTAACAAAAGCCCTAGTGTCAAAAGGTTCTCTCAAAACAGATCCAGGCATACTACTCTAACGAGTAACACTAAATTAATACAATACCGTCTGCACAGCTTGCTGGTGCTTTGCTACAGAGAGCAATGGAAATTAAAAATGAGTACCACTGCGGATGGACTGGTAATTCACAGCAATTTTCATTCCCAAAGAAAGAGAGATAGGTGGATAGATCATAACAATTTAGGCGAGGCCTGTCTTGAAAATATAGAAATAGTACTGTTCAATCGTATTCCAAGTGTCTCAGCCACGTTGGAAAATGTCTGTATTTAAAACAATAAAGTTTGCTGCTGGTATAGCGCAGCCTGCGTTTAAAGGGTGTTTACTGGCCTATCAGGGGGAAGGGGGCACCTCACTAGACCAAAAGTATAAGTGTGCAGCCTACCACATTTTATCAAGCTTATTCTAAGTACAGGGAGGGCATGTGTGGTCCTGAAAAGATGCCTGACACTGAGGCTGAACCGATATATTTGATCTTCATTACATACTTAGAGTTCTTATCACAGGCTTGGCCTCAGGACAGTTTGCTCCTCCAGCTTCTATAGGTTCCCGTAGGTGCCTCTTTGCCCAACAATCACAAGACAGGTGGTGGTTTTACCTCTTAGCAGTCCATTGTCGTGGAGAGACAGTGCCATTGTGTGGTAACTTTGTACAACGCCCGTGGGGTAAGCGTGAGCTTGAAGACGAGGACGCGCATCTGCAGCCTGGTAGACCACAGCCCATCTGTCAGGGGTTTCCCTGGGCTAAAGCAACCACGACCCCTTCAATGATTCCTGGGGAAGTGCCACATCTGTGTACATACAGTCTTGTAGTAGGCTCTGGAGGTTGCCCAGACTAGGGGGCCAAGAACGTCCAGAGCAGTACCCGAGCGAGAATGCAGGGTCACAAACAGCTAATGGGGATGCGTTATCACAAGGCAGCCTACAATGTCTGTGTCAGCAAACTGCAAGCAGAACATAAAGTGTAGCCCTGTGCATAATGGAGCGACCACTGATTCTTGCACCTCTCCAGACTGGTAAAGCATATTTGAACATTGTGATTTTCTTTAGTTTGAACGAAAGACTAAGTAATGGTGAGACATTGTACATTTGGTAAGTCTTATTGTACAGTAGTCACTTTCTGTGCAGGCAGCAATACTTGTGTCTCTCACCTGGCACAAGCACAGCACAGGTGCCGGACAGGGTTTCAGATGCTGTGTCGGTGCTGAGTGCCACACTTGCTATTGCAGTGACCCTCAGTGTGAAGGAGCTGTGATGGGGTCTCTAGCTTCACCTCCTCCCAGGCA
Source organism: Pleurodeles waltl (assembly GCF_031143425.1). NCBI lineage: Eukaryota > Metazoa > Chordata > Amphibia > Caudata > Salamandridae > Pleurodeles > Pleurodeles waltl. The sequence continues at coordinate 1,094,601,649 of NC_090444.1, read as the reverse complement.
CACACAATCTGCTTGGAGGGCTAGGATGGTAGAGGTTGTAGTCATGGCTGGAGATGGACTTCTTTCCCATGCTTTCAGGAAGCAATGAGGCAAGTACAATCTTGGTGTGCTCAGCGCATCAGATCGTCTTTTGGCGCCGAGCAGTATACAGGCTGCTGAGTAGGCTATGCGAGTGGTATACAGGCTGCTGTGGAGGCTATGCGAGTGGTATACAGGCTGCTGTGGACGCTATGCGAGTGGTATGCAGGCTGCTGAGGAGGCTATGCAAGTGGTATCCAAGCTGCTGAGGAGGCTATGCGAGTGGTATACAGGCTGCTGAGTAGGCTATGCGAGTGGTATACAGGCTGCTGTGGAGGCTATGCGAGTGGTATACAGGCTGCTATGGAGACTATGCAAGTGGTATACAGGCTGCAGAGGAGGCTATGGGAGTGGTATACAGGCTGCTGAGTAGGCTATGCGAGTGGTATACAGGCTGCTGAGTAGGCTATGCGAGTGGTATATAGGCTGCTGATGAGGCTATGCGAGTGGTATACAGGCTGCTATGGAGACTATGCAAGTGGTATACAGGCTGCAGAGGAGGCTATGGGAGTGGTATACAGGCTGCTGAGTAGGCTAGGCGAGTGGTATACAGGCTGCTGAGTAGGCTAGGCGAGTGGTATACAGGCTGCTGTGGAGGCTATGCGAGTGGTATGCAGGCTGCTGAGGAGGCTATGGGAGTGGCATACAGGCTGCTGAGAAGGCTATGGGAGTGGCATACAGACTACTGTTGAGGCTATGCGAGTGGTATACAGGCTGCTGTGGAGGCTATGCGAGCGGTATACAGGCTGCTGTGGAGGCTATTTGAGTGGTATGCAGGCTGCTGTGGAGGCTATTTGAGTGGTATACAGGCTCCTGAGGAGGCTATGGGTGTGGTATACAGGCTGCTGAGGAGGCTATGCGAGTGGTATACAGGCTGCTGAGGAGGCTATGCGAGTGGTATACAGGCTGCTGTGGAGGCTATGCGAGTGATATGCAGGCTGCTGAGAAGGCTATTCGAGTGGTATATAGGCTCCTGAGGAGGCTATGGGAGTGGTACACAGGCTGCTGAGGAGGCTATGCAAGTGGTATACAGACTACTGTTGAGGCTATGCGAGTGGTATACAGGCTGCTGTGGAGGCTATTCGAGTGGTATGCAGGCTGCTGAGAAGGCTATTCGAGTGGTATATAGGCTCCTGAGGAGGCTATGCGAGTGGTACACAGGCTGCTGAGGAGGCTATGCAAGTGGTATACAGACTACTGTTGAGGCTATGCGAGTGGTATACAGGCTGCTGTGGAGGCTATTCGAGTGGTATGCAGGCTGCTGAGAAGGCTATTCGAGTGGTATATAGGCTCCTGAGGAGGCTATGCGAGTGGTATACAGGCTGCGGAGGAGGCTATGCTGCTGCCTCCTGTCTCACGACTTGAGCCACAAACAACAGCCCCCTGGAAGGCAGGTGTGTGTGTGGCAATGATTGTTGCTAGACTGCGCCTACTCTGCCTTATGAATCTCGCCTCTCTCGGAGGCTCCACCAGTTAAGAGAAAATGCTACTTCAGATGACTTAACCTGGGGCCCTGACTATGAGTTAAGAGACATGGATTTATTATGTGGAATTGTGTTCTGCCGAAGCAGGTGATCAAGTGTTGAACACCTTGGAATAGAAAATACAGTGCGGAATTCTGTATGGTAGTCCCATGTCTGTGCAGTGATTCTTCCCTTTAAGGGGTCTAACTTGCAATAGGTGGAATTCTATGTGGAAATACCAGCCGGTAATGATAATTCGGGCCTGAGGAAATATCCACATGTATATCGGACCAAACTCGTAATCGTGCCCCTAATGGCTTTTCTGTGGACTGATGAAAAATGTGAATAGGGCTTGCGCCAAGTTAAGACTGAAAGGGACTAACCCAGCGTTCCTCTCAAAAGGAACATTTTAAAAGTTGTATTTATGACATTATCTCTGGCAGGCAGGTAAAGCTATCTTCATGGCAAACATGAAAACAAAATGTATGACCGTGTTTTTACTGTGGTCTACAAAACTTATTTTGAGCCAGGTTTGTGCTTTCGTAAGGGAATTTAGCAACCCTGTGGCTGGCTGCCAATAGAGGAACATGAGGGTCAGAAAAATAAGGGGGGTACCAGCGGATACCAATAAAGGACGATTTACAATACTTTCTCAATATATATCTAATACACATGCTGAGACCGTACAAACATATCTTTTTCACTTGCAGTCCATTGATACAACATCGTTTCCAGTCCTGTCATCCATAAGAGGTCGAATTATATGTTTTAAGTAAGATCACAATGTTTCAATTTAACTTCGTTCCTGTTTTATTCCATGACGAGAAGTTTCCAAATCATGCACTATCGTGGACATTTGGCTAGCAGGATGGAATATAATTTGTCTTTTAGAGATGCAGAACTTGACATGCAGGGAATGAGTATGGTACTAGAATCTTGCAGCTTAGATGTATATTTGTAAAATGGTAGCGAGAGAATATTTTGCAGGAATTACACCAGGAGTGAAAAATTGTTGCGGAATAACATAATGCAAAGTTGTTTTTGTTCTTACCCTGGGAGTATTATCCCGTTTTAAATGGCGTAACGTCATATTTATTTTGGAGGGAGAAAACCACATCAGCATTTCTCCCATTAAAAAGGGCTAATGTGTTTGGAGAGGAACTAAATAACAATTGTCCTACACACAACACGAGTCTTTCTTGTGCTCTAAAAATAAAAAACAAGAGTAAAGTGATGCCAATTATAATGCATCCTTCATCTATAATAGAATAAGATGCCAATAATAAGCTACCGCTCACCTTCCAAGTCACAGAATAATGTGTTTAGATAATTGCAGTGATGATTTTGAGAGGGCAAAAGTACTAAAAAAAATCGATAATGCATCTTCACAGTCTAAAGCATGATGGATCTGAAGATATCATTATATGATGCTCACAAAGTTTAAGAGAATGTCAAAGGACAAATATATTTTGGTTCCTTCATTTTATTGGGGAATTTCAAGTTTGCCTTACGTATGAGCATATAATGCTTATCCTTAGAGCTAAATAACTATTAATTATATGCTAAATTATGTTATTCAATCTTATGTGTCTTTGTATAAGTTTTAAGGATGCAACAGACATGGCACCAGAGTTTGAACTTGATGGTTTGAATAAATGAATTAAATGACATAGCATAAAAAAGATACCTTCTAGAAGACGTCTATCCTTCGGGTACCAGATGACCTCATATCAACGTGAAAACCAAGCTCCAGTTATGGGAAGTGATTCAAAAACCACTCAACTTCTACTGATCTAAAGCCTTAGATTACAACAGCTAGTAAAAGCAAAACCTGGACTGGATTATATATAGAGGGGAATAAAGGACCAACATGCAGGCCCAGATTTACAAAGATTTTGAGTCAGGTTTGCATCTCTTTTTTAATGCAGGCACCACCCAAAATCCAGGTTAGTATTTACAAATCCATTCAAATGGAAATTAGCATTTGCTTGCAACCATAAAGTAACACAAAGCACCACAATGAACTGCCTTGCTTTACTTTTGGTCAAGAGGGCATTCCATGGGTGGTTCATGGGTGTTCTTGTGCATCCACTCATTGATTGTGATGTAAATCCATATCTTCAAAGCATTGTAGACAAGGATTTGCACCAAACTCCTGTGCTTCCCTGAGCCTGGCGTAGAGAGAATATTTTTTTTATTTCTCTTAGTTTTTTACTCTTTGCATGCGTGTTGTAGTGTGCAGCACAGTTACAAAGAGATTGCCTCAAAGCATAGTTTTGTGCTGGAAGAGACATTTTTCTGGCAAAACCTATATTGACTCTAATACAGACACCCTTGCAATATAGCTTAAGGGTGCTTGGGTTGGTGCATGGGTGCTGAAAGTTCATCAGCGCACTGAGAGAGCATAACTGCAGCACTTCTTTCTAGATACGGTGCAGTTTTTCTCTCCCCATTTTAAGCAACTCAGCGCAGCAACTTTCTTTGTTGCGCTGTGTTGCGTCAACTCATTGTAAATCTGGGCCCATGTTAGGTGAAAGGGATGATTTAATAAAATAAGATAAACTACACACTTGGGAAAGTGGGCATAAGGGCTTTAAGGGGAAAGGGTAAAACACCTAAAAGTCATCTAAAAATCCAAGATGTCGAAAATATTCCAAAGTCAATCAAAAAATGAAAACGCACAGCTCAATACAATTCAGCAGGTCAGATGTTGAGGACCCAGCCCCGAAAGCAGTGTCAAATCTCAGGGAGCTGGCTCAACCAGTTCAAGATAACAGACTTGTTAGAAATGGAGACTCTGGTTGGCAGTCAGTTTGCACTCTATCCAAACAGGGACCCTCACTCTAGTCAGGGTAAGGGAGTTATACTTCTCAGATAACACCTGCTCACCCCCTTTGGCAGCTTGGCACAAGCAGTCAGGCTTATCTCAGAGGCAATGTCTAAAGTATTTGTACAATCACACACAATAACACAGTGAAAACACAAAAAAATGACTAAACACCAGGTTAGAACAATAGTCAATATTCATCTGAGTAGAAAAAGACCACAACAACAAAAATCAAACATACACAAGCAAAGTTATGAATTTTCAAAGATTAAACCTCAATATAGTGCTTAGAAAAACAAATGCTCCAATTTGGTGGTCTCATGACGTTATGACGGAATCCTTTCCACCAATCCGACACCAATGGCACCGGCCACGGAGTCACACGAACCCCCAGGTATAGTACCTTGTGCAAATGAGGAAACAAGCCAGTACACAGAGTCAGGGATCGAGCCCTTTGCTGGATCTGGTGCAGTGCCAGTTCCGGTGCTGCAAAGCAAAGGAGCGGAGGCGTCAGTGCAAGGAGTCGGACCTTGCTGTGGAGATTAGATGGCGTCAGTGTGAAGCGTTGGATCCTTGCACTCCCGGCAGGGTTGATATCTGGCAGTCACGACATGGTAAGGTGACCTCACAGGGTCGCGGTCACGCCACGAGGTTGAGGGCGCCACAGCGGAGTCGGGTGTCATGGACATCGATGACACAGCACTTCGAAACTTACGCAGTCGCAGACTTCAGCGAGGCTGCGGCAGTGTCGGGCCTACGGAGTCAGTAAGGGTCGTTGCAGTCTAACGGGGACCACGGCTTCAGTTGCAAGCGGTGTTGCAGGATCCAGCAGCAGGGTCAGTCCAGGTGTCATCTGAAGTCAGTGCACTTGTTTTTTCTTGTTTTTTCCACAGCTTTCTCTCCCAAGGACCCAGAAACTGGACTTGGCATCACCAGGTGAGTTAGAGTCAACAGCAAGTAAACCCAGAGGCTGGTAGGTGAAGTCTTTGCTGTCCATGAGGCTTCTTAAGAAGAGACAAGCTCAGTCCAAGCCACTGGAGAATCGTCTCAAGCAGGATACACAGCAAAGTCCAGTTTTTACCCTGTCTAAGACAGAAGCAGCAACTGCAGGCCAACCCAGCAAAGCACACACAGCAAAGGGGCAGTACTTCTCCTCCAGCTCTTCAGCTGTTCTCCTTGGCAGAGGTTTCTCTTGACAGTGCTCTAAAAGTCTGGGGTTTTGGGTCCACTACTTATACTCTTTTCTGGCTTTGAAGTAGCAAACTTCAAAGGAAAGTCTCTGTTGTTGACAAGATCCGGCCTTGCCCAGGCCTGGCCCCAGACACAACCCAGGGGGTTGGAAAACTGCATTGTGTGAGGGCAGGCATAGCCATTTTAGGTGTGTGTCAGCTCCTCCCTCCCCACTCTAGCCCAGGATACTCATCAGGATATGCAGGCTATACCCCAGCTCCCTTTGTGTCACTGTCTAGAGGGAATTCACACCAGCCCAACTGCCAGTCTGACCCAGACGTGGCACACACAAGCCGGAAGAGGCACAGAATAGTTAGCAAGAAAATGCCCCCTTTCTAAAAGTGGCATTTTCAAACTGACAATCTAAAAACCAACTTTACCAAAAGATGTATTTTAAATTGTGAGTTCAGAGACCCCAAACTCTACACCTCTAACTACTTCCAATGGGAAACTGCACTTAAAAGATATTTAATAGCAGTCCCTATGTTAACCTATGAGAGAGCTAGGCCTTGCAACAGTGAAAACCGAATTTGGCAGTATTTCACTGCCGGGACATGTAAAACACATCAGTACATGTCCTACCTTTAACATACTCTGCAACCTGCCCATGGGGCTACCTAGGGCCTACCTTAAGGGTGCCTTACATTTACAAAAAAGGTAGGTTTGGGCCTGACAAGTGGGTACACTTGCCAGGTCAAATCGGTAGTTTACAACTGCATACACAAAGACTGCAGTGACAGGTTGGAGCCATGTTTACAAGGCTACTCATGGGGGTGGCACAATTAGTGCAGTAGGTCCACTTGTAGCATTTGATTTACAGGCCCTGGGCTCATCTAGTGCACTTTACTTGGGACTTACCAGGAAATCAAATATGCCAATCATGGAAAAGCCAATTACGCATACCGTTTACACAAAGAGCACTTGCACTCTAGCATTGGTCAGCAGTGGTAAAGTACCCAGAGTACCAAAAACCAGCAAAAGCAAAGTCCAGCACACAGTCACAACATAGGAAACAGAGCCAAAGAAGACAGGGGAGACTACGCCAAGAATGCCAGGTCTAACAGGACTATAATCAATAGGATCCGCAAGAAGCCTTCCGCCGTTTTCAGTTTTTGTGAGCATCAGCATCATCAGGTCTTGGGCTCTTTTCAGCTCAACAGCACTCAGGCCTCTTTGCAGGTTGCTTCTTCCTATTGTACATTGTACTCATAGAAATTAACACTTAAGAGCTGAGCATAAGCAAACTTCTCCTCGCCCATAACAGTACTCTTAATCAAAAAGGATTTCACAAGACCAGTACATGTGATGAGATGAGGCAGATGGGCTGATCATTTGAGGGATGCTGAAAGACGAATCTCCAACTTCAGGTCTTACGGATATTGGGTAGTGTGTGACTCAGCCTAGGTATTCTAAAATATACTGGACTGCACGTATAGTTATTACATAGCTGGGGATTAGACTAATAGGTTAGGGATGTGTGATGAAACATATTCGGCGTGTATACAGGGTTCACTCTTTTATATATTTTCTTCAATAGGTTACTAAGAATCATGGCTATAATTGCCACTTACTATTTGTAGGAGAATAGTGCTTAATAAATATCAGACCGTTGTAAAATAACAAATATTATGTATATCCCAATGTTGAGATTCAGGACGGAGCTCTTCCTCTTCAACTGCAAAAGAAAGGTTCTCTGACAGGATTATCAGATGCCATACACCTTACTTCATGTCAGCACAACACCAAGGGGGGGCTGAGAGACAACTGACAGTTTTTCTTTTCTTTGAAATGGTTGTAGTTCCTTTTGGAGATTAGAAAATATACGGAGTGTGATCCACTCTCCTCCAATAACTTTGGGAAGACAAAATTGTGGGACAATGTATTCTGGTTTGTACCTAAGGTTTCTTTGGATACCGAAGAACAAAAATGGAATTACTTCCTGCTATTCGCTTCGCATTATAAGTCTGCTAAAACAGCTACATTTACAAGAGGCTAGGCTCTGAATGGTTGAGATGAGATAGGGGAGGGACAATGGCACATATATTTTGTTACTCCTTTATGTCTAACATACTTTATGTATTTTGCCAAGAATAGCTCATAATCAAATGTCTCTCATAAGGTCCACATTTTGGTGGGAGAGGGTGCCAGGGAGTTTAAACAAATTCTTTATTGCCGGGACAATAATTGCGAAGAAAGGTGACCTACAGGCGCTCCGAAAGTGTCTGGATGGAAGACCAGTTAACATCAAACGAAGGGACCAGATTTACATGGATCTAGTGCAACGCTGCACAAACAATTTCTGAAATGCAGGGATGCACCATATTTATAAAAATACGGCACACCCTTGTGTTTCCCCTAGCGCTGGTGCTAAATTTAGCTTTCAGCGCTAACGTGGGCATCCTTGCCCTAAAGTGTAAGGGTGTCTGCGTTGAAGGGAATGATTGTTTATGTACAATGGTGATTTGGCACTTTTATGTGTGCTGCAAAATGCAGCACACATAGAAGTAGCAAATTGTCATTATTGAATGATTGATTACGTGCAGGAGAGGGCACCTTCCTGCACATAAACAATCATTCATGGTGTTTGCTCTTTCTATGTGTGCTGCAGAATGCAGCACACATGGAAAAAGCAAAAACGAGGAGAAATTAAAGTATGTCACCTCGTTGCACCATGCTAATGCCACCAATGGGGTGGCGTTATTTTTTAGCGCTGCCACAGATTTATGAACTCTTGTAAATCTGGGGCATCATCAAAAGCAGCGGGTGTTGTGGTGAAACACCCACGGCAACACCCATTGCACACCCTTCTGTTGCAAAAAACGACATCAGAGAGGCCCATATTTACAAGGCGGCATTAAGCCACAAAAAATGTCTTAGCGCCGCCTTAAAAATATGGTGCAGTGCACAGCATCACCAGAGCATCACAAAAAGTGATGCTCTAGTGGCGCTAGGGGCTTGTAAATATGCCCCAAAGTATTTTGAGATCGAGCTATCCCTATACAGTATATTAGATCGAAGATGAGTTATATAGAAATGTGAGCTCTTTGAAAGCTGTTTCTAGAGAAGGGACTAGTAAACACCGCTATGTGGCCATTGTGATGTGGATGGCATGACACCTACCTATAAGATAAAGGGGAAATGGGGGGAAAGAAAGATGTGGTTTTGTGGTTGTGTGACCTAACACCAGCAATGCATTCCGCTTAACATTTCTGTGGTTCCAAACTCTGTTTGAATGACATTTATGACTACAAAATGTGTAACAAAGAACTTTTCATTCTCCAGGAAAACTGCTGACCTTGTCTTGTGAGCTCGAAACAGTGAATAAACCCAGAATTCCTGGCAGTGCTTCTGGCATAAAATCTTCAAGGTTTACACAGTCAGATGCCAGACTTTCGGGTTTTGTCAGCCTAATGTCTCTCCTGCCCTGTAATTCTTCAGCTACAAACAAACTGCGGCTCAGTTTGTGGCGCCTGCTAAACAATGCTGTTGGGGGCCTTCAGATCCAGTCTTCACATGAGATCCTCTTCATTTAAAAAGTCTGACCCCAGGCTCAGGGGTCAGAGCCACTCTTCTGTTCAAGAGTGCCGCACCAAAATTCTCCAGGTTCGTATTTGCTCTAGTGATGTGCAGGAGAGTTGCTATTTTGCCTGCCTCTTGGATCGTTTGCTCTGGTTCCACTCAACTTTCTCTCAACAGCAATTCAAAGGCAACAGCTGTAGTGGTTTGTAGTTCCAATGAGGTATCCTCTCGGGCTGCACTCATCAAACCTATATACTCGCCAGAGCCCACCACGACAAAAACACTTACATTTCAGGTAATTTCATTATTTGTAAAATGGAGACAAGCAGGTTATTCAGCTGTTTTTTCTCCCTAGTAGGTTTACTTCGAGAATCAACTGTGTTTTTATTCCCTTGTTGCTCAATATTTCTCACTTAGTGAAAGGCTTAACCAACAGTAATTACAGCAGCTATAGGTTTGTTCAGCATTATTTAGTTTACAGTTGGAGCCATCAGTATCATAAAAAAAGACTTTCCCTTAATCGCTGGCAGTTTCTAGTCAACCCCATTGCCTCAGGGAGCTTGTTTAGTGATCACTAATTTGCTTGATCGGCCATATTCTCCCGCCCTGCCGACTTCTCACGTAATTACTTTTCATATACTGAATTTTCTAAGAATATTTCTCAAGATTACAGGTGGGGGGGAATCTTGTGTAAAAGGAGTCTGCTTAGCGATCAGAAATCCCAAGTCATGTGATAAGTATTGCATCCCTTCCACTGCTTAATTTGTGCTGGTGTTGGCACAAGCACCCTTTTCTAAACACTGGCACGTATTTATTCACCACATGGTGGAGCTGTGTTCCTATTTTTTCTACCACAATTCCTCACTGACAATTTAATATATATTTTGAAAAACTAGCAGGTAGTTGCTGCTGACATTCGGCAGCAGTGGCAGGAGCTGTGGCGGCGGCACCTGCAGTGGACTCCCCGGAAATATCTTGGTCCGTAGCACTTCCATTTTTAAAAACAAGCATTTTCAATGCAACAGGTCTTGCATTTGCTTGAGTTAGAGCTATTAGCATTGTAAACTCCTAACCGGACTTTCTTGCCACAAATTAAAAGAAAAAAACGCAGTGCGATCGCACTGTGTAAAATGCAGCGCAATCGTGCTGAAATTGAAAATTGAAAAACCTAGCATGATCGCGCTATATAAACCCCAGCGCTGCGTGAAAGATATACAGATAAAGTAGTCTGGAAGCAATGCTGAAAACATTGAGCCTCGTATGTTTTCAGTAGTTTACTGTTGCTGTGTAGGTGGGCTAAACACCGTAAAAGGCATGACATATGCATGTCTTTTACAAATGAAAGCAAGTGGATTTTAAAAGGCAAGCCCACAAACCGATGAAAGTGACTGATGTGACATGGGCGTGGTTGGAAGCCCAAAGAGAGATTACTACGGGGGACAGGGTGCTTTGCGCTCGCCCCTAATCAAGCACTGACTGCTACTGCTGTTTGCAAAGCATGCAGAATTCGCTGTGATAAACATTGATTCTCTGTTTTATGCCCATTTATGAGTGGAAAACTTGGAGTATGAGTTATTCACTGCATCTGGTAAATAACTCCCCCCTTTTTACCACTTCGGAATCTATGTTTATACCCACTACTGAAGATACATACTCTGCAATAAGGACTGCATCGCATAATTTCACATTGTAGTGTGGATATTCCACATCGAATGCAAGTGCTTGCATTCTCCGAGAGATGTCACTGCGATGATCACTTAAGCATGATATGGCTCAGTCTCCATGACATCACACACTAACTTGCTTGCCGAATATGCACAGAGTTTCATATGACCTCCGCAGCCCTGCAAGCTCGTCATCGCTCGAGGCCCCAATATAGTACTGAAATCCAGCTCATTATGCCACGTTTTCGTCAGTTCTTTCGGCATCACTTTCTACTGATGGCTTTCAAGGTCATTTTCTGTAACGTTTCGAATCTAAAACAAGCATTTTTTATTCTACTGACAAGCCTCAAATGTACTGTCTATTAAGAAAACCTCCCGAGGGCTGTTACCATGAGCCTTATGATATACGCGCTGGAATCTAAACGATTTGATGAGCTTGATACATACGTTTGTCTTGCAATGCTGAAAAGATTCGCCGGTACACAGATCTCCTTAAGGTAAAGTGGGTTTATTCAGAAGATATTTATAATACAGAAACACCTCAGCCCACAGACAGTTTCTCTCCCTGTTCTCTTTCTCCTTCTCCAGTCCTCCAACTGTCGTTGTCTCCTGGGAGACCTTCACATTCTAAACCCCATTCTAACCTAGAATACCACACATCTTCCCCTCATTAACAAAACTTAAAAAAACAAATATGTATTCTTAACACAATGCTATAAATTAGAAAAGAAAAAAAAACAAACCCGCAACATACAGTACAATTATAGAAATTGTAATTGAAAATTGAAACAATAAATAATATGAAATACAGTGCATTCATTAAAAGACATATAAAGTAAGAAAAGAATAAGTGCAACTCTCCCTAGAGTAATGAAATAACTCTGTTGCACATATTCTTACATTGAGAGAACAAAATCATCTAGAGACTTAGGATGTCTAGAGACCCTTGAGCTTCTTCTTAGTGCAGTATGGCTATCCCCTTGCTCACATTTCTCTTCATTCACTTTCCCAGATTTTTCATCACCATCCCCAGAGATTTTTACAATTCTCCCAATGTTTCAAATCCTATGATCCTCTGTCTTTACAGCTTTCTTCATGACTTTTATCACTTTGAGAGGAGAAGAGAATTTAGAATAAGTGTTAGATAAACCAAATCGCGGATTTCTCACTTTGACAACATCACCCACTGAAATCACAATTTTCTTTACCGCCTTCCGTCTGTCAAAATTCGCCTTTCTTTCAAGAGTTTTCCTAATTTCCCTGTCTATTTTATGTTCTAAACTACACCCCAGGTTATGCTCTAACCCCACCTTGTCGTTAACCCAAGATGGACACATCTGCGTATTAGGTTTTCTGTGCCTAAACAATTCAAAAGGTGTAAGACCTGTACTTGTATGTGGAGTTAGTCTGTAATTCTTGATTTTGTTCAAAATCTCCTCTCTCCAACATTTGTTATTAGCTAGAGCTAATTGAATTGTTTCCTTTAACACCCTGTTTAATCTCTCCACCATGCCATTAGTCTCAGGATGATAGAGAGAAGCCTTCTTATGTATAATTCCCTTGTTACTAAGGAATCTCTCCATGTTTTGAGAAACAAGTTGCACACCATTGTCAGTGAGAATGGAAGAAGGAATCCCCTCCCTATCAAAGATCTGATTAAGAAAGTCTATGACAACCTGAGTTTCTACTGAAGAGGTGATCCCAATCTCAGGCCATCTAGAATACATGTCTATCAAAACCAAAACATACTTGTCAACGCTGGAATATCTAATAGGTCCCAGGATGTCTAAAGAAACCTCCTGCCACGGTTTACTAGGTAACTCCCTCACCACCATGGGTTGAACTCTACACATCCAAGTTTTGTCAGCCCTGGAACATTCCACACACTTCCTAACACACCGCTCAATTTGAACATCCATACCCGGCCACCAGTATGCAAGTCTCAATCTTTCCTTTGTCTTCGAGATCCCTGGATGACTCTCATGTGCTAAGGATATTAGCTCATCCCTTAATTTCTCCGGAGGAATAAGTTTAGTACCTCTCAATAATAGACCTTCTTGAGAGGACAACTCGTCTTTGACCCTCCAAAAACCACATAAATGCTGATCTTGTTTTTCAGTGCCATCCCAACCATATTTGATTTTTTTAAGAACCTTTTGCACCACTGCATCATTACATAAATTACTCCTCCATTCACTCTCCCTAATTATTCCTTCCCTAATCAGGCAAACATCAAATTCATCAAGATACTCAACAAATTGATCCTCAGATTCTGAGACTTCATTCACAAGTCTAGAAAAACAATCAGCAACAAGATTCTGCGCACCTGGTATATATTGTACCTCAAAAGAAAATTCCTGAAGAGCCACTACCCATTTCCTGATCCTACCCGAAATGATATCCAGCCCTTTTTTCTCAAAAATTTCTTTCAGTGGTTTGTGGTCGGTTTTCACAAGAAACTTGTTACCCCAAACAAACTTCCTTAGTTTGTTCACAGCCCAAAATACAGCCAGTGCTTCCCTCTCAATTACCGAATAATTTGATTCTGCTCCCTTTAAACACCTTGAGATGAACAGTATGGTTTTCTCTACACCATTATGAGTTTGAAGTAACACAGCACCAAGACCTTTTGCACTAGCATCAGCCATGATGATGGTTTGATGACTTGGATCAAAGCTTTGCAAGCACGGAGCACACTTCAAGAGATGTTTCACATTCTTAAATTCATCTTCACATGTTTTATCCCATTGAAACGTAACACCCTTCCTTACTAATTCCCTAATGGTTTTGGTCTTCTCCGCAAAGTTGTCTACAAATTTACTGTAGAATTCAGCCATCCCTAAGAACTTCATTACTTCCTCTTTTGACGTAAGACTCGCAAGATTTTCAATTGTATCCACTAAGCCCTTTCTTGGTTCAATACCAAGAGCAGAGATCTTGTGACCTAAATAATCAATTTCTTCCAGATTAAACTTGCATTTCTCTGCTTTCAACGTTAGGCCACTTTCCCTTAATCGCAGAAGAACCTGGCGAACCCGCATGTTGTGTTCAGAAATGCTCTCACCATACACTAATATGTCATCTTGATATATTTTGACCCCTTGGATTCCTTCAAGAACTTTCTCCATAGCTCGTTGAAAAACTGCAGCCGCAGAAACTAAACCAAAAGGCATCCGAAGAAACTTGTAAGTACCAAAGGGCGTTATGAAAGCAGTCAAGTCTTGAGAATCCTGATGAAGTTTAATCTGATGGTACGCGGAGGTCAAGTCAATGGATGAAAAACATTTAGCACTACTAAGAAGAGCTAACATTTCGTTAATATTAGGTAAGGGATAGTGATCTGTTATCACACATTTATTCAGCTCTCTCAAGTCAATACATAGTCTTGGCTCACCATTAGCCTTTACTGCCATCACCACTGGAGCCAACCACTCAGTGGCTTCCACTTTTTCAATTATTCCATCTTGTTCTAGCTTTTCTAATTCTTTTTTCATCTTCTCTCTCACCATCAAGGGAACACCTCTCACTTTGCTGACTACTGGAATTACACCCTTCCTCAACTTGATCTCATGAACATATCCCTTCAAACAGCCTAGTTCAGGATGAAAAAGACTAGAGAATTCTTGTTCATAAGACGGTCTACCATTATCCACAGTATTAATACAATTTAAATCTTTCAACCTAACTGAAGGAGACTCATTGGGATCAAGGTAAACCCTTAAATCTCTCTGATGAGACCAACTAATGAGAGAATCTCCTCTTACTGAGATGTAAATTTTACCAGCTGTGAATCTATCCATGTACTGAATGGAACCTATGAAATAACCCAACAGCTTAATGGGTTCACCCCCATATCCTTTTGGAGAAATATCTGGTCTGAACAACTTAACACCAGTTCTCAAATGTTTTTCAAAAATACTCAAAGGAATTAGAGTGATCTTAGCTCCAGAATCAAACATCATAGGTATAGAAACTCCCTCAATATGTACAACTTCTACTGGCCCACTAATTCCGTTTTTTATTTGTAAAACAAACTCTTTTGGAGAATCTTCATCTTCCAGCGTTATTTCTTGAACATTTTTCTTTTTTAAATTAATATTCTTACAACATGAAGCAAAATGACCCTTTTTGCCACAAATTTTACAGACAACCTTCCAACCTAAGCACCCTTTGAAATTGGCATAGTGACCGAACTCACCACACCTATAACATTTTCCCTGTACATTTTTTTTAACTCTTGGGTCACTAAAATTATCTTTTACCCCTTTTTGAGAGCCCATTTTATCTTGTAGACTACATCCATGACTGACATAATGGACTTCATCATCCCTTGTTTGAGAATTTGTCTTCCTGATTTCATCAAGACAAGCTAAACTATGTTCATGTGTTTTTGCAATAGATACAACTTCATGAAGTGACGGATTGTCTTTAGTCCAAAAGGATTCTTTTGCTTTGTCGATGTTGCAGCCCAACATGAATTGATCTCTCAGACGCTCATCCTTACTACTCCCAAAACCACACGTGGAAGCTAATTTTCTGAGTACTGTAATGTACTCTTCAACAGATTCTCCAGATCTTTGCAGTCTTTTCCCAAAATGATATCTCTCTAAGACTGTTGAAATTTTGGGTAGATAGTGTAAGTCAAGCTTTTTTATACAAATTTCGAAATCATTGAGATCACCAGCATCGTCAATTGTAAGTTCAGGTAGATTTTCAAAAACTTCCTGTCCTTCAGGACCTAAACAATGCATCAGAAGAGACATTTTCCTTTCTGCACTTAAGGATGTGCCACAAACTCGAGCATAGTGTGCAAAAACGCTTTTCCATTTTCTCCATGGAATCAGTGGTTCACCAGGTGAAGATAAAAAAAACAGTGGGCAGGTAACATTCTGCATTTTGTAAAATCTTTACAGAGTTAGATGTATAAAAACTCTATAGAATTGAAGAAACAGTCACAGTAATTGTGAGACTGATCCTAAAAATGTCGTTCTAATATGTCTGCCAGGATGATTACTCAAATGCAATTGTAAGCTTGGAAACGACTCGAAACAAATGGCGTCCACAATGTCTGGGTGAAAGTGAGGCTTGACACGCTTTGTAAGACGTGTGCGTTAAAACAGGAAGTAGAAGGGAGAGAGAAAAAAACAGCGCGTGCGCTCGTTACCTGAGCAAAGCACGAGAGTCTGTTCGTCTGCTCCACACGCACGCGGCACAACCAAAACAAAAAAAACAAAGGCACCCAGGGACTTCAAAAGCAGCAGCTCCAGAGGTGCGCTGAGCCGCTCCAAGTGCCCAAAAACAAGGCAGCCAAAGACGCAAGCGATCACGCAGTCCCGGTTGAGGTGTTTCTTCGTGTTTCTTCGAGTACGTCTCAACACAAATTCATCCCACGTCGTCGCCAGTGAAAAGATTCGCCGGTACACAGATCTCCTTAAGGTAAAGTGGGTTTATTCAGAAGATATTTATAATACAGAAACACCTCAGCCCACAGACAGTTTCTCTCCCTGTTCTCTTTCTCCTTCTCCAGTCCTCCAACTGTCGTTGTCTCCTGGGAGACCTTCACATTCTAAACCCCATTCTAACCTAGAATACCACAAATGCCTCCTTTCAGCTGACCACTACATTTATAAATAGATGTTAAAATGGTTTACTCTTCTGCTGTGGTTGCTGTACACAGAGCGGAATCGACCTTGTGACATTAAAAAGACTCACAAAATGGGTATGGATTGTGTCTACAGACCATTTGAGGTAATATATAAATGGAAAGGTTCCACAAAGTTTGATACTTGTGGAAACAAGCATTGACAAAGCCAATAGGTCTGGGTTTAATGTGCTGACGCACGTAGGGGCATATTTATCAAATGTTTTGCGTCCTCCTTGCACCGCGCAAGGGGACTCAGGGAGACGCAAAATCTAGAATGAGATTAACCATGCCATGCAAGGCCACCTTGCTTGGTAAATCTGGAGTAACGCAAGGCACTGCAGATTGCTGCCTTGCATTTTTCTGGCCCAGCGAGGCATTCCATGGGGAGAGCTTGGAGTGTTCCAACACATCTTCCCATGTATTTTAGGGCATTCATAGATTTACCATGAGTGGTAGATCTAGGAATGAGTCTATATGCTGTGTCTTCCTAGGGTGGCGTAATGTGGAGAAATGTTTGTTTCTCCTTGTTTTTCCTCTTTCTACATGTGCGGCATTCTGCACAACATGTAGGAAGAGGAAAAAGCCTTGGAGGATTGTTTTTGTGCAGGAAGGTGTCCCTTTTTCCACAAAACAATCCTGTCTGCAACGCACCATGGTGCAAGGGTGCCTGTGTTAGCGTTTGGCAACAGACTGTGCACCAGCGCAGGCAGGGAGCAGGAATGCATCATATAATGTTAAATATGGCACACTCCTGCCCTTTTCTTGTCACACAACACAACGCAGCGCAATAAGGTGTCTTGGTGAGCTGCATTGTGTGACCTTTTGATAAATCTGCCATGTAATGTTAGCAGGGAGAGACAAGTGGCAGCCAGCATGAGGAAACAGAGGGCTATACTTTTACAATAGTTTCTCATGCTGTTTATGCGGTGGGGAAGGATACAACCAAAGATGCAACAGTGTTACCTGAGAGACAATTACTCTTCCGGTCCGAAGGCGTGATTGGCAACCCCTCAAGCTGATGGCAAAAAGGCATTTACTGAAAAGGGTGGGCCCAATCTACGTAGATTGTTAGCATGAGGTCTGCTTGACAACTGCACTGTCAAAATCCAGACCTAGCAAAGCTTTGTTGGTGTAACAGTGGAGTAGGTGAAATTTGCTACAATTTGGTGCCTACTGATGTACATCTGCAAGGATTAAGGAAGAGTATACAAATCTGAGCCCCCCCCTTTAGCCATACCACAAGTGGGATTGATGTGGCACGCCACAAGACTCAAGTTTATCCAGCTACTTGGCATGAGCTGTTCTCATGAGCATCAATCTTTTCTCAAAAGGGAAGCCCAGATCCAACAATCAATATTGCAGATATCCACCATATACGTAGACTTAATGCTCAACTACTGTCACTGTATCTAAACATTTCTGCTTTGAGTGCTCTGGACTTAGCAGAGATCAGCAACACTGACCACAAACTAATGGCTTTACCAGAGCCTGACTACACTAAACATTCCGAAACAAGACTGAAAACATGCACAGTGCTGTTGTGGTCCTCAATAGGAGCTCATGTTAATTACGATGGGGCCGGTAATGCCAATTACAGGCCTAATTTGCAAAATAAGATCAATGAGAGCACCATGGCTTTTATTTATTATACCTAAAATGTCTGGATGAAACTCTGGGGCAAAATGAGGAATTACTGATGGTATCCGAGCCCAATTCACCAATTCCACCAGTATGTCTTCATTTGTAAGGAGACCCTTGGTTCAACATGTAATCTCCCAACAACTCTGTCGCCACAGAATTATCAGTAATCAATCAATCAATCAATCAGAAAATGTATAAAGCGCGCTACTCACCCGCTAGGGTCTCAAGGCGCTGAGGGGGCGGAGGGAGGAGGAGTTACTATTCATTACCCCTGTGATCGGTAGCCCGGGGGGAGGCAGAGTTATCAGGAGGAATAACGGGCCAATGGTAGTGAGTGCGCTAAAGTTTTAAATAAAGCTTTCGGCGCTCTCTGTCTTTGGTGTAGATTTCACCAAATAAACAAGTGCGCCACTGCAAACTCTTAATTACTAAGCCGAATGTGCCACTTAATGAAATAGCTCCTGCTCAGTGTAGAGCGTTTTGTCGCATTAGATTGTGTATCAATGCATGTTTC
Organism: Pleurodeles waltl; assembly: GCF_031143425.1. NCBI lineage: Eukaryota > Metazoa > Chordata > Amphibia > Caudata > Salamandridae > Pleurodeles > Pleurodeles waltl. Next base: position 1,094,583,069 of record NC_090444.1, on the reverse strand, counting down.
CAAGATAAAGTCAATGTTGGTAAAAACACAAAATACCCGAAATAACTGATGTATTTTTTAGAAGCCGCTCATTAGGAATTTTCATATCACTTAGCTTGGTAATGGCTGTGATTAGAGAAAATGTTGTGTTGGCAACAAAGAATAATATCAGTCTTTTCTTGCATTAAGTGACCGAGGAAACGAGTAACAGCTGCTCATTCATCACATCACCTACAAAAGATGGTGAAATCGCCCAGTGAATTAAAGTGAGTGTTCATGTCCACATAATCATCGTTTTCATCAACTATAATCCTTCATTTATAGAAAAAACATTCATGGATCGAAAAAAGGCAATTACTGCAGCTGAATAGCTTACTACTGTGCAGCTAAAGGCTATATTTATGTGTACAACAAATTATATTGCGAGAGAAAACCAGGGTTAATGTAGGGTAGAATCTCAAAACCAGGGACGTTTGAAGCATCAGCGTACAGCAAGTTATATAGTGAATTTATTAAAGTTTACCTCAACGAAGATAAGGTTTCATGACATTCACATTCAATCATTGCATTAATATTTCCCTCCTTATATCATCTAATATTTTTTTTAAAATCCAAGACTAGGTCCAACTATTAATATTATCGATGTGCACTGCAGAAGCTCTCCAAAATGTTGGTCCAGTTGAGTTAAAAGAACAAAGCTGTCAATTATTATTTTTCTCATTACATGTCACTGAGCTTAGCCACTGGTGTTACTAAAGTAGATTTTGTGGTGAGGCTAAAAAATGTCAGGTCAATGAACTGAAAAATATGTTAAAGGTTAATAGGGGCGTGGCATAGCTGGGACTGAAAGGACGAAGAAGCATAGCTCCACATGGAGCCCCCATTCATGTTGGAATCAGACCCAAATTATGTTGGCCAGTTGTGATTAATATCGGATGCATGCACACTAAGAGGAGGGAATCCCAAGAATCATCATTTTTCCAGAAGAATCCAGGGTCTTTCTTGCTCTTATTATGCAGAGGCTCAGTACCAGCAAAGGAAATACTACGGCTCCATTCTTTAGGTTTTACCCGCACAGCACTTGCGGTGTGCTTGCGAATTCTGTTGTTTTAAAAAATAAATAAAATTATAATGGGGTTACAGCCTATCCAGTGCTTACTCCTACTTACCACTGGCTTGCTACAACATGGCTCCCACATCACTTTACTAACCATTAGCTGGCTCCCACAAAGAGTCATTTCCCACACATTGACTGCATCTTAGCACTTTTTTTTTACTTTAAGCCATGCTGCACCTAAGCTCAAAGGCTGTGTAACATGTAAAAAAAACATTGACAGAGCCAATAGATTTTTCATAGGAAAAACCTATTGACTTTGCCAATGCTTGTTAGTTAGGAGGGGGCTTGCACACACCATGGAAGCTAATCTTCAGGATTATCATATGGTTAGGGGAGGTGAAAGCCATTTCGCCCTCCTGGGGGCTCTGTGAATCTCCTTTAGGGTTTCAGAGGGCAGCCCTTCGACAGGGTTTTCGAATTTCAGGGTGAATATTGTTTATCAAATCAAAGGGTGTCATATTTGCTCCAGACTTAGGAAACCTTTTTATGGGAAACTCTATTTGTTCAGTAATGCCAAGCCATTTCAACAGAATGGTGTACTATGGGTGGAAATATATGGGGTCAAGCGGTGAGAGCTATGCTACCCTTGCAAGAACAGGCCATGGCCTTTTTTGGGCCATTTTGAATATGGCAGCTGCAAAGCTTGTGATATTTGTAAGGGAAATAACGCTTTTGAGCACCAAGAATAACAATTTGCCTTTAAAGAAGTAACTAATTGTAAAACCACAAATGTTGCGTGATTTTTGTATATACAGAACAGACTAAGCAGAAAGGAAAGGTGAAAATACTGCAACACTTCAGCAGGATCTGATGTGGATGGCAAGAGCACCACTGGCTTATCACTTCAAGAACTTTCAACACACCTCTGTGGATATCCAGTGGCAAGTAGTCAGGACATTTGTTGCAAATGAGCGAGGTGGCGATATGACTACTATTATTAATCTTCAAGATCATTTCCAATGGAATGAGCAAGCATGAGGAATGGAGAAAATTGCTATTTATTTATCCAAGCGGCTAACAATCCAAACACGGTCATTTACTGTGCTTTTCTGGAATTATCTCTGCCTGTATTAGTCATTCCACAAAGACACTGCCTTTTGACTTGGAAAGCTTGATGAACCCTTAATTGTATAGTTTACTATTTCTTTGAACAATTGTGTCTTTTGTGCTACAATGTATTTCTGTCCAGGCTAGGGGCCTGATTATGACCTTGGTGAATGGGATACTCCATCACAAATGTGACGGATATCCCGTCTGCAGTATTACAAGTTCCATTATATCCTATGGGACTTGTAAAACGGCTGGCAGGATATCCGTCACGTTTGTGACGGAGTATCCCATCCGCTAAGTTCGTAATCAGGCCCTGTGTGCCTTCAAGTTATGTATTCTGTAGCCTGGAACTCTAGGGCATACAAAAAGTGTTTCCAATATCTTAATACAAACTTTGCGACATACTATATGTTATATAAGACTGGCACGCCCCCATTAAACTATCAGCATCAAACAACCTGACTATTGTTTTTTTACCCGGTGTGTCTTTTTTCTCAATCCCAGCAAGTAGTCTTTTTTCTGGTTCTATTAAGCACATAATAATAATAATAATCAACAATGTTGTCAAGTTTTCATATACTGATGCATGTTTACTACATCATGCCGGTCTGTTTTTTCTTAAAGTTATACAATCTAATTGACATTAAACAGGCATTACACAGCTCTCGGTATACACGCCAGCATGGCTGCCCTATTATGCGTACCCCTTGGCATCTGAATTGAAGGCTGGTGTTGGCAAGCACAGTGATTACTGCGGGCGTTTTTTGCTAGTGTTTGGCCAAATTCTGAATTACTGTTGGGGGAACAGAACTTATGACAGGTCGTTTTCCCTCTGTTTCAAGCTGGTTGGGGATTTATTAACCCAGCTCATCAATCATACAATGTAACATAGACATTTGCCTTGCATTTCTGACTTTGGTATATTTACCAACTGCCATTATGTATATGGAATGCTCACCTCATTTAAAAAGAATTCTTCCCTCATCTTATTGCTGTAGGAAGGTAGCCTCTTTCTAGCCTTGTTACCGCCACTTTTGGCCTGTTTGTGAGTATATGTCAGGGTGTTTTTACTGTCTCACTGGGATTCTGCTAGCCAGGGCCCCAGTGCTCATAGTGGAAACCCTATGTTGTCAGTGTGTTTGATATGTGTCACTGGGATCCTGCTAGCCAGGACCCCAGTGCTCATAAGTTTGTGGCCTATCTGTGTTCCCTGTGTGGTGCCTAACTGTATCACTGAGGCTCTGCTAACCAGAACCTCAGTGTTTATGCTCTCTCTGCTTTTAACATTGTCACTGCAGGCTCGTGACTAATGTTACCAATTCTCATTGGCACACTGGAACACCCTTATAATTCCCTAGTACATGGTACCTAGGTACCCAGGGTATTGGGTTTCCAGGAGATCCCTATGGGCTGCAGCATCTCTTTTGCCACCCATAGGGAGCTCAGACAATTCTTACACAGTACGTCCACGTTATTTCACAGCCATTTTTCACTGCACTTAAGTAACTTAGAAGTCACCTATATGTCTAACCCTCACTTAGTGAAGGTTAGGTGCAAAGTTACTTAGTGTGAGGGCACCCTGGCACTAGCCAAGGTGACCCCACATTGTTCAGGGCGATTTCCCCAGACTTTGTGAGTGCGGGGACACCATTACACATGTGCACTACATATAGGTCAATACCTATATGTAGCTTCACCATGGTAACTCCGAACATGGCCATGTAACATGTCTAGGATCATGGAATTGTCACCCCAATACCATTCTGGTATTGGGGGAACAATTCCATGCATCCCCGGGGCTCCAGCATAGAGCCCGGGAACTGCCGAACTAACTTTCCGGGGTTTTCTCTGCAACTACCGCTGCTGCCAACCCTCAGACAGGTTTCTGCCACCCTGGGGCCTGGGCAGCCCAGTCCCAGGAAGGCAGAACAAATGATTTCTTCTGAGAGAGGGTGTTACACCCTCTCCCTTTGGAAATAGGTGTGAAGGGCCTGGGAGGAGTAGCCTCTCCTGGCCTCTGGAAATGCTTTGAAGGGCACAGATGGTGCCCTCCTTGCATAAGCCAGTCTACACCGGTTCAGGGATCTCCTCAGCCCTGCTCTGGCGCGAAACTGGACAAAGGAAAGGGGAGTGACCACTCCCCTGACCAGCACCTCCCATGGGAGGTGCCCAGAGCTCCTCCAGTGTGTCCAAGACTTCTGCCATCTTGGATGCAGAGGTGTGAGGGCACAATGGACACCTCTGAGTGGCCAGTGCCAGCAGGTGACGTCAGAGACCCCTCCTGATAGGTGCTTACCTTTCTCGGTAGCCAATCCTCCGCTGAGGGCTATTTAGGGTCTCTCCTGTGTATTTCTCATCAGATAACGAATGCAAGAGCTCACCAGAGTTCCTCTGCACTTGCCTCTTCGACTTCTGCCAAGGATCGACCGCTGACTGTGCCAGGACGCCTGCAAAACCGCAACAAAGTAGCAAGAAGACTACCAGCAACATTGTAGCGCCTCATCCTGCCGGCTTTCTCGACTGTTTCCTGGTGGTGCATGCTCTGAGGTCTGTCTGCCTTCACCCTGCACTGGAAGCCAAGAAGAAATCTCCTGTGGGTCAACTGAATCTTCCCCCTGCCAACACAGGCACCAAACTTCTGCATCACCAGTCTTCTGGGTGCCCTCTCATCCTGATGAGCGTGGTCCCTGGAACACAGGAGCTGGGTCCAAGTGTCCCCAACAGTCCAGAGGCCCTTCTGTCCACATTTTGTGGAGGTAAGTCCTTGCCACGCCAGACAGTAATCCTGTGTACTGCGTGAACTGCAGCTACTCGGGCTTCTGTGCACTTTTGCAAGACTTCCATTGTGCACAGCCTAGCCCAGGTCCCCAGCACTCTGTCCTGCATTGCCCAACTCGCTGAGTTGGACTTCGACTTCGTGGGACCCTCTTTTGTTGTGCTGAGTCGACCGTCATGCTTAGATCTTCTGAAAACCTGTTCAGGTGCTTCTGCGGGTGCTGCCTGCTTCTGCATGGGCTCTCTGTATTGCTGAGCGCCTCCTCTGTCTCTTCCTCCAAGGGGCGACCTCCTGGTCCTTCCTGGGCCCTGGCAGCACCCGAAACCTTCAACTGCGACTCTTGCAGCTAGCAAGGCTTGTTTGCGGTCTTTCTGTGTGGAAACAACTCTGCAAACTCCAGCACGCTGTGGGACATCTTTTGACCAAAGGAGAAATTCCTGGCACCTTCCGTTGTTGCAGAATCTTCGGCTTCTTCCACCCGGAGGCAGCCCTTTTACACCTTCATCCGGGGTTTAGTGGGCTCCTGCCCCCCCTGGACACTTTCGTGACACTTGGACTTGGTCCCCTTCCTTTACAGGTCCTCAGGTCTAGGAATCCGTCTTCAGAGCTTTGCAGTCAGTTGTTGTCCTTGCAGAATCCCCTATCTCGACTTTACTGTCTTTCTGGGGTAGTAGGGTAACTTTACTCCTACTTTTCAGGGTCTTGAGGTGGGGCATCTTGGACACCCTTAGTGTTTTCTCACACTCCCAGCGACCCTCTACACACTACACTAGGCCTGGGGCCCATTTGTGGTTCGCATTCCACTTTTGGAGTATATGGTTTGTGTTGTCTCTAGGCCTATTTTTCCCTATTGCATTCTATTGTGTTCTACAGATTTTGCACTACTTTTCTAACTGTTTACTTACCTGATTTGGTTTGTGTGTGTATATTTTATGTATATTACTTACCTCCTAAGGAAGTATATCCTCTGAGATACTTTTGGCATATTGTCACTAAAATAAAGTACCTTTGTTTTTAGTAACTCTGAGTATTGTGTTTTCTTATGGTATAGTACTAAGTGATATAAGTGGTATAGTAGGAGCTTTGCATGTCTCCTAGTTCCGCCTAAGCTGCTCTGCTATAGCTGCCTCTATCAGCCTAAGCTGCTAGAACACCTCTAATCTACTAATAAGGGATAACTGGACCTGGCACAAGGTGTAAGTACCACAAGGTACCACTATAAGCCAGGCCAGCCTCCTACAATGGCTCCACATTTGAGTGAATTGTGGGACAAAATGTATCCCTCAACTTTCTTCAGTAGGGTGAATTGTTCATTTATGGCATACCCTCGTGAACGCCTTATGTGATATGGCCCTATTTTGTTTTTACCCTTCTTCCAGTTTGTTCACAGATTCAAATTAATTTAGTCTCTTTTGTACAGGTAAGCCCTAGTCCACTGCTATTAGACTGATAACCAAAGGTACCCTGATTTGTTCCTTGTCCCAAATCATACTTTTTTTTATTCAGTTAGGATTTCTGGTAATTTATCCCATAAAGACCTATCTCGAATGTTGTCCTGTTAAACACTCTACTTAATTGGTTTATCGGGCATCAAAACACCAACTTATTAGCACTTTTGGACTGCTCTTGTATTGACTGTGCACCCTAAGGATGACTAATGAGTCCAACAATAATCTCTTATTATGAATTACACACAATGGCAGCCAATAAATTATGTATTTATTTTGAGCCGTTTCAACTATTTTTAGGTTGAGCGCGCAAGCAATTTGACTTGTTGTAAGTATTGTAGGCTTTTAAACCAACAAAGTAGAGAACTTCGCCGAGGAGGCCCGGGTGTTTCGGGGGCAGCCAGGTTTCTCTCTGCTTGGTAAGTAGTTCTATTCAGAACTTCTCGTATTTTATCTGCAGTGGATGAGGGGTGCTGGGTTTGGCCCCCATATGAAAACAAGCGATCCAGATAAGGACATACAGTGGGCGTGAGTTCTCAGCAGTGTTCAATGGCGGGGGGCATCCCCATGCTGGTTTGAGAGGAGAGGAAAAGGAGGGCCTCCTTAGTGATGGCCATAGTAGGAGGCACCAGGCTAATATGCAGCAGGCTAACATGAACTTTGGTTACTCCATTCCTAATCCATTCGTATGTGTGAATTCCTGAACTGTGGGGTCATGGTTGAACAGGACAATGACGTGGACTAGGCCTGAAGGTGGAAATGCAGCAGCACTCCAATAGGGGCTCTAACGATAGCCTGGTTCACGTACTTTCTCTCCACCAATAAAAAGGGCAAAAAGCGGACCATCTGCCCTCCGATTGCACAGAAGGACAAAATATCAAGTCACCCTTCTGGGGCAGCGATGGCTAAGGCTGCTTTACCACGAGGATCACTAAGTCAAGGCCCAGTAAATCTAGATTTGGAGGTCCCCATACCAGAAATCAAGAGCAGTATAAATAGTGGAAGTGACCAAAGGCCCCAGACATCAGTAATTGGCCAGGACAAGCCCTCCCCCTCTAATAATCTCCCTGAGGTAGTAGCAACAATGCCTGATGTAAACACCGAGGGAGGAACCTCTGGTCCTCTGGTTCAAAAAGGGTCTCTTGAGGGAAGACAAGAATATCCTCTTTTTTGCAAGGGCTCTGCTATGCACCACACAGTAAATACCCCGCCGTCTGTGGGGGGAATTGATAAGGGACTAGAGGAGTCTGCAATACCATATCTGACGCAGGTTAAGCAGCTGTCTCCATTGATGGAGATCTTGCAAACATAGGAGCATCCCAGGAATCATTAAATCAGGCAGCAAGGTACGAGCTATTGCCAAAAGATCACTCATCCAGGGAAGCCAGAAGCTCAACCAGCAGTCCACAGAGAATGATGTCACATGAACCCCTATACAGGGGGAGATACCAGATATTGAAGGAGAGCAACGATGATGGACAGGCAAAGATGAAAGGGGATCACCCCCAAGTGCTGTTGTATGCCCTATCTAAGACAATTTTTATGGAAGTATGCAAGCTTAAAGACATACAACGAAGCGAGACTGCAATCATTAATCAAAGGCTTGATAAAATTGATGGTTCAATTAGCCAATTCTTGACATGTTTCCAGGAACTGAAACAGAGAATATCAGACTTAGAAGATCGTTCTGTAGTCTGGGATTCTGAGCTGGGCAGCATTAAAAAAAAGTTGTCTGAATCCCAGTCTAAGATGGAAGAGATAGAAAATTACATTTAAAGATACAATCTCCATTTTACAGGGGTTCCAGAAGGGGCAGAAAGACAGGGTGAACAGTGGGACATGCTTCAGTTTATGGATGATCTGATCAGGTCACATATTCTGGAAGATCCGCCACCTGATTTGACAATCATGCAAGCCCATAGGGTCCCCACTCAACAGCAGCCTAATGCAAAGTATCTGCGTACTATCATCGTAAATGTTTATGATTACAAGATTAAAGAGCATATTCTTTCTAAAGCAATTCAACAGAATTTTTTTTCCTTGGCAGGGAATGAGCAAATTCAAATATATTCTGATATATCTGTAGCTTTGGCCCGAAGAAGACAAGATTTGGCAGGCATGATCCCACAATTTAAAACAGAAGGGGCACAAGCCTCCATAACAATCAAAGCCAAAAGTTGTATATAAGGGTCAATTTCATATATGTACTACTCTGCAAGACACTCAAAGTCTTTTGAATAAGGTTAAGTCTGACTGATAATGGTGGATAATGAGATAATGAGACCATGTGTTGACTGTGGTTATTTAATGCCAACAGGAAGATCCCTTTCATATTTTGTATCTGATGTAATTTCATGTAATAATAGGCAGAGCAAAAGGAGACTTGGGGGGGGGGGTCAAGGCTATAACTGGTTAAAGCGGCAACAATGAGGGGGGTCTTTCTCTTCTCCCCTTTTCTCTTCTTTCATTTTTTAGGGGGCAAAGGAGCTCAGACGGGGCAGTAGCTCCCCTTCCGAGCAAGCCTAGTGCTTTTCCAGGGCACCAAGCAGTAGTTGAGATGATAGGGGGTAATGTGGGCTATTCCCCTTAGGGGTTGGGTGGGGCACTCGCACTGGATTTGGGTTAGTGGTGGTGGGTGAGTATGGAGTGTGGTGGTGGGGGTGAAATTGAAAGTGAACATAGACATCAGTGATGCAATCCGTGTTTGCAATTATTTTTTTAATAGAATTGAACCATATAAATTCACAGTCTGCCAGAGGGCCACTTATGTTAGGGAGTCCTACTTTTGGTAAAGGCAATGAGACAAGGAGTAATTAATGGAGTATTTATCTCCATCGTGGTAGTAGTGCAAGACCAGCTGGGCAGCTTGTCTAAAATTTTGATTCTTTCATGTAATATCAGTGGTATTTTAAATAAGCTCAAATATCGCTCTGCAATGAATTGGTTCACTCCATTCAACCCCACAGCAGTTTTTCTTCAAGAGACCCGTTTGAAGGAGAATTCACCAAAGATTTCTATACCGAGTCCTATTCTCACGCTTTTTTCTCATCTGCTGGGCTAGCGGTACGTGGGGTAACAATTTTGCTGTCTAGAATATTCGACTGGGACATAAGCAATGTCATTTGAGATAAGGAAGGGCAATGGATTTTTTTGAAAGTACAGGCTCAGGGAGCTTGTTTTGCCTTCTCAATTACTATGGCTCAAAATAAGATAACAGTGTTTCCCTGAACGATTTTTTGTGGAAGTAATAAGCATGACAGGTCCGCTAATTTGGGGGGGGCGGGGATTTCAATTTTATACAGAATCTTAAGCTTGAACCTTACAAAACATTTGAAACATAAAACAGCTGAAGTAATCACTGCAATTAAAAGCAGTCTCAATTTAATAGATCTGTAGTGATATGACACGCATGGGCAGACTCATTTTACCTGCTTCACGGGTCAATAAAATACAGCTTCCCTTGTTGATTATTTTTTATTTCTAAAACAGCTAAATGGGAAGGGACTGAGATCTGGGCTAACCCATTTTCAGATCATGCACTGGTTGGGATTAATTTGGTAGTCAAGGATATTCGTTTTTCAAAGATACAGTGTCATGATCAGCCTTTCGCTTACCGCCCTGGTTGGATGAAACTGGAGTGCGACCTCGGTTCTTGCACGTTATGGTCTGGCCGATATAGGGGCAACCCTTTCTGGTAGCCACAGTGCTGCTGACAAGAAATTGCCTTGGCAGCCCATGCCCTCCAGAAGGAATCCCAGAGGAGAAACCCAAAATGGAAAAAAACTCTTTCACAGGAACTCCCAGAAACAGGAAAAAGGTGAGCGTTAGGACAACAGGACTTCTAAGAGATGGAACCTCAAAAGGCTGAAGGAAAAAACAAGATGAAAAAAACACTTCACAAGAATAGAAAGCAGGAGCGAAAACCACCACCAACAGGAAGTGTTGCAACACAAGGAGAAAAGGAATCTGGGGCCAGATGTAGCAACCCTTTTGCGAGTCGCAAACGGCGAAAATCGCCGTTTGCGACTCGCAAACGTGGGTTTGCAATGCACAAATGCATATTGCGAGTCGTTACCGACTCGCAATATGCATGTGCGACTCGCAAATAGGAAGGGGTGTTCCCTTCCTATTTGCGACTCGCAATGGTATGCAATACCATTTGCGACCGCATATGCGGTCGCAAATGGCATCGCAGTTACCATCCACTTCAAGTGGATGGTAACACAATCGCAAATTGGAAGGGGTCCCCATGGGACCCCTTCCAGTTTGTGATTGCACCCAAAAATAGTTTTTCAGGGCAGGGAGTGGTCTAAGGGACCACTCCCTGCCCTGAAAAAAACGAAACAAAAGGTTTCGGATTTTTTTAAAATGCAGCTCGTTTTCCCTTAGGGAAAACGGGCTACATTTAAAAAAAAAAAAACCTGCTTTATTGAGCAGCAGGTCGCTAACATGGAGGCCTGCTGACGTCAGCAGGCCTCCATGTTAGCGAGTGCCCATAGTCGCTATGGGGCCGCAATTTGCGACCCACCTCATTAATATTAATGAGGTGGGTCTTTGCGACCCCATAGCGACTTGCAGAAGGTGTCTGAGACACCTTTCTGCATCCCAAATTGCGACTTGCAATTTGAGAGTCGCAGAGACTCGCAAATTGCAAATCGCAATTTGGTTTTTTCGTACATCTGGCCCCTGGCTCCTTATATACCAAAGGATAGGAAATAATATGCAGGAAGAAAGAAAAAGGCCATCTTGGGTTGGGAATGCTCCATAAGAAGAACTGGAGAGAAGACACCATCTTGGAAAAGGAAAAGGAAAAAGAAACCAGTGCATGAACGGAAGAGAACAGTATCCTGGGAAGAAGAAACATGGTCCAAGGAACTTTTTGCAGCAACAATACGAAGAGAGACATTTATTGGGCAAGATGTTAGCATGGTCCGTACAAAGGAAGCAAGAAGCACTTCATATTAGGAAGATTAGAGACTCCGAGTCTAATTTGGTTGACAATGAGGAGGATACAATCGCCCATATCTTTATGAGATATTGAAAGCATGACGTGGAGTGCCTACAGATCTGTTAAGGAGCACTAAGGTAAGACTTTTAGCACAACTCATATGTATGAAAATATCCTTGTGTGGAGGACTAGTGACGGAATAAAAATACATCATAATTTGAACTCGATATCTTTTTCAACGTAAATATCGATAAAAAGGCCAAGTCATTTTTATATGTTCTTCTGAGTGGTGTCCGTGAGAGCCAAATTCCATTCTCTCTTGGCACGGATTCTTGCCATCCAAGAAGACCAAAGGAGGGATGTGAGAAATGATACAACATAAGAGGCTGAGAGACATATTTTGCTCTGTTTATTCGTGGATCTATTTACAGCAGCAAAGAAAACAAGCGGAGGATTGTTGGCATATACTGTGCACGGCAAAAAGTTTGTGGGAAAGTCATGTCCAGTCCCATCTGCAGTCTCTCAATGAACTGTGAAAACATAAAGTCGACTGGAAAAGGGCTAGTTGCTTACATTCATAAATCTGACATCCTACCACGTGGGAATTCCTTGGCCCCTGGTGTCAACTGTTATTTATTTATTTCTTTATTTATTTTAGTCTTATATAGCTCAAACTTGGGCCGAGGGCAATAGAGCTCTTTGCAAAAGAACTGGGTGATTTGTCCAGAATCAGTTCTTTCACACAGAAACTTGATTGGCAGTCAAAAGAACTGAACAGGCACCTTTAACATTTGCGGGGAATACAGCAGGTCCATGTCTGTTTTGGGGCAATTTTTGTTGTTGGAGATACTTTCACGAGCAAGCATTTTCATTATAGTAGGAAAACATCCAGTTGTGACATTCGGAGCGTTTTCTTCAACCTGGTAGATGGTTTGCACGAGAAGCCAAGGCAGAGTGCTCCGAACACCCGAAGAATATAGACCTGGACTTCAGTACTCTAAAAGGGTAGTCATTGTCTTCGGGGGGAAATATATTTGCCTCCCATTTGTTCTGGGCCCTGATTACGAGTTGGGCTCATGCAGCAAATAAATAGTACACCATACTTTAACACACAACTTTCTTGCTATTTTCAGAAATGTAAAGGTATATATACTCTGACCACTGACCCGACTTTAACGTGTGAACTACTGGTCAATGAAATGCAATCTGATCAAGGAGGGTGAAATTTAGAGAAGAGTAAAGAGAAAATTAAATCTATTTTTTAACATTATACAGATTTTGACGGCAGATGACATTTTGCAGATATATTCTTTTAGCATACAGGTGGACTGACAATAACTTATGCCACAGTATGTCAGGCACAAAGAAGCACGAGCAGGCACTCACCGAACTATATCCAGCCAAAACAACCCCAACTCAGCCCCAGTAAATCACCAAAGTCCAGAGAATAGGTTAGTCCGAGCAAAAGGGAGAAGAAACTGAGAGATGGAACATATGGAGGGAAGCGCAGGCAGTGGAATGTGGGGCAGAATGGCAGGAGAACAGAAGGAAAGGGAAGTGGGGGAAACACCTTTACTGTAAAGCCTACCTGGTACTCTCTTAGTGTGATCTTCTAGAAGGGTTGTGTGTGTTTCTGTATTTCCATAAATACACTAGTCCCACTATATATATATATATATATATATATATATATATATATATATATATATATATATATATATATATATATATATATATATATATATATATATATATATATATATATATATATTTTTTTTTTTTTTTTTTTCATTCCAGGGAATCACAACTTAATGATAAGAGAAAGAGAAAAAAAAAGTCCTGGCTAAAATAAAAATAATCCCTACAATGTGTCAGTGGGGTAGATTCAAAAGCTCTAGCTGAGAGTATTTCTCATTCCCAAGAGTCTGAGGTGTGATCTTGCTCTGGCTTTTCTTCACTTCTGCTAAGGTATGTGTGTACCCGGCAGGATTAAACAAGTTATTCAGCTGCTCCTTCAGTTGAGAAGATGTTTCTCTGATTTATTCTTTACAGTCTTAGGTGATTGCAATGCCACTCTCTTTATGAAAATGACCATCTTCCTCATTTATTAGACCATGTTCCACTTTAATGTTGGCCCGAGCTGCTGATTTTGGACCTGAGGCACCAGGTCAAAATCTTGGCCCAATCTAAACATCATGTGATTCTTGGCAAATAACTCAACCTCCCTGTGACTAAAAACAATTGTGTAATATCTGATTCTCTTAAAGTGCTTCTAGGATCCTTGTGCTAAAATGGTGCTATATGAAACAGCAACTTATTACCATTCTCCCATTTACTATACAGGCCTGATTCTTTTCCTTCGTCTGAGTTCTTGATTAAGATTTACCTATTAGCACTGGGCAGAGGGTATCTTGGGCATCCGTGAGCCTCTACATATGGGTTTTATGGTGGTTATGTTCAGAGTGATGTCTAATTACACACAGGGGTTTGTCTAATGTCTTGGGGCCAGCCTAATTCCCTTTTGGATACTTTTTAATCCTTTGTGAATACATACAAAGGTGAAATGTGATTTTATTCAAATGGGATGGTAGCCACTCTTTAAGCCTAAGACGATCTTCAGGCACCCGCAGGAAGCAAAACATTGACAAGGCCTAAGATACATTTCTTTTTTAATGGAAATAAACTGTTGATTGTTTTCTATCATCATGCACGCAAATATATTGATAAATTGTTCCGTTCTATTTCTAGGTTTTGAAAGTGCATCTGTCAAATAAGACCGATTGTTTACAATAAATAAAGAGTGGACTATAAGCCCTCTCCTTTGAACCTTTGGCTTTCTTCAGCTAGCCTCTTTCAGCCCTTGTCTTGAGAATCTGTCAATCATGGTGTGGCTGTTGGCTGTCTAAACGTACCGTTTCACCTCTACTCGAGTCCTTGCATTTAATCCCATGACGGACTATTTTACAAGTATAGCCCTCCTAGTTTGCAATAAGCACAAAAACAGAATGCAAGGAAACTTTCAATATAGTCTGCCTTTCACTTGTTGTTTGGCTTTGGTGTGCTTATGATTCATTTGTTAGTACATGAAACCAAAACCTATTGGCCTTGTCAATCCTTCTTTTCAAAAGTTGCCTTTTGAACCAGCTGAAGCAAAGAAGGCATTCATGCTTTCCGTACCCTTCAACATTTTAGGAGGATGAGAATATGTCTCTCTTCAACAGCTGCTTTTATTGTCTGCCACATACTCTTGGGGTGTGGAATCTACCCAAAGCTGAATAGAGGCATCCAGTATTCCCTGTAAGAGGTCAGCAATCAACGGTGCTTTCATTCCATGCATCACTGAGATGAATGATGCTGCCACAGCTGACAGGTCAATCAGCACCAAAAAGCTGTGGATCACCATTAACAGTGATAGATTAAATGTTTTACCTGGCTCTGTACCACGGCGGGGAGTTAGTAGACTGGGAAGAAGCTCTGCAGGGCAAGGCGCAACTGAAGCTGGTTAGGTATTGGCCCAGCCACCTGTCATGTGACCTCCTCTTCCACCTCTGACAGCTTATTCAGGTTTAACAACACTTTGCCTCACAACTGTTACTCATTGTTTGGTGAAACATTGTATACTGGCCCTCCAGCTCCAAGGAGATTCCTGAGTTCTCCTGGCTCCTTTGTCTGCCTCTATTTGTCTTCTGCTAAATTCTTCTGGAATCTTTTAGATTTCTGTCACAACTACTTTTGCATTTCTTTGCACTTCCTTAGAAGTAAGAATTAGTAATGATGTAACTAATTGAATTATTTTCTAGATATGAATTAAAATTAGTAAGGTGTAGCATGCATGAGATTGTGCTGAAGCTTACCCCACTTAAGATAATTTGCAGTAGGGAGTTTTAGGGACTTTCTCACTAGTTAACACTGTGTTTCCTCCTTACCACCCACCTTCTGGAATAGATCTGCTATGCCATCTATGTTGCTTGCTTTGGGATTTCCATTAATTCAGGTAACAGGGGCTTGGAAAGGGACTTGTGTTATCTGGTTATTATTCAGCAACTTGTATTTCTTTTTGCCATTTTCATTTGAAGACTCCTGGCCAGGTGAGTGTTGAGAAAAAATATAAACTCTGCATTTGGGCACCTATTCCAGTGACCTCCCTTTCTGCCCATTACAACGTCCTGATTTTCAAGACACTTTGTGGTTGGAGAGGAGGGGTGCTTCATTCATTTATATGCTGTCTTCCTGGAACATGTCAGTGGATAACCATGACACACAGATGTTGATGATATCCAATATGGATGTAATGGTCTCAGTAGACAGGGATGTAATGACCAAAGATGGGATGGGATCATCATCATAATAGGTTGCTTTCAGAGCAGGGCAGTCATCAGGGAATATGCTGCGAGTACCAGGAACTGGTATGCCACAGAAGCAAAGGAGATTTTCGCAGCATGGATGAAGGAGCTGTCAACATTGAGTCTGATTTTGTAAACTCTTACAAGAAAATATTCATTCATGTAATTTGATTTCTGTGTGGAATCAGGAATAAGGGGTGGGAAAGCGGATTACAACAGTGCCTGATTGTTTCAAGAATGGTTTATAAGTAGTAATTATTCTTGATGTAGAAATGTGTGTTTTGCTAGTTTTGCATGCTATTTTGTGGATGGCAAGGGCATAAGGTGATTTAGAATTGGGCCATTCCTTCTCATATTTGCTGCCCTCTCAGAATGAGGGCCTATGGGTTAATAAACAGTATAAAAAGAACATGTCATTAGTATATATACATTTTGTTCTGAATGGCTGTAGGCGTATGACAATTAAAGGCTTACTGTTGTTTAACTGGAGTGACTCGTGGACCACTGCATCAGGATGTAGCAACTATCAGCCCAACTCTCATGGTGACAGCGAAGCAGCAGAGCTGAGGACTGAGTAGAAAGTAAATTGGTTCTAGAGTTGACCCCTACCCCTTGCCATCGGCATGTAGCCAATCCCAAGATGTGGAATCAGCCTCTACTCCATGTGTGAGACTAGAGCTCAGCAAGCCTATTTGGCAATGTACCTCCACGCTGCAGGCACAATCACTTGCACCCAAGCAACTATGAGATGTCTGTGCCCATCCATCAAGGGGACATTCTCACTCCTGGCCTTAACACTTTCCTTTGGCCTTCTTTCCATTCTACTGATTTCCAGTTTATTAACCTGGGTCCAACAGTGCACTTCTGGACCATCAGGGGTCTAAGCTCACTGCACTGTGACACAGCTCCACAAGCATCTGTGTGGAACCTACTTTCACATATGCGACCATTCTTTGGCCATACCTCATAGCCCTTAGGGGCACCAGTCCCAGGGTCAGGCTCATGCTTTGGTGTACCTCTGATCAGACACCCACAGGCTTTGTTTGCAGTCACTGTAGGTTTAGCCTTACATTTTGATTCACTTATGTGACTTCTGTGAGCCTATTTGTGTCCTCCTTTTTAGTTTGCAGGTTCTTCCTTAAGCCTATATGTATGGCCATCACCACACAACCCTTAAAGTGCAACCACTTCCAGAATACAGGTGCAGCCTCTGTGGCACATTGTACGTTCAAAAACACTTGTGTGCAGCAAATAAGTAGTTTAGGTAGACTGGCAGAATATGTTTGTTTTTTTATGAACTTCTGGGTATTTTGTGTGTTCATTCTTTAGTGCTGTTGATAATGTAATGGACAATGTTTTTGTTTTTATTACTCCTCTAGAGTATAAGAAGACCCACCTTGAAATTTAGGAAGATATGGCATTTGGAACCAAAGAGTACAAATGATGACCACTCCTCCCTCCCCACCCTATTTAAGTGGCAACCCACCAAAAATGGCAAAATGCAATGCTCAATGTAGTATAATTTGGTGAGTTTCTGTGCCTATTGCATAGATTTAATAGACCTCAAAAATCCCAAAGATGTAAGTGCAGTGTTATAACAATGCACTTTACATTATAAAACATCAAAGCATAGCATAATATAACTGTAATACATGCAATGAAAGTATGGAATATCAAAGACCAGAAACATAAAAGCAACCATATCTAAGAGTGCAGTTAATCACATTGTCTGCCAATAACACCAGCCTGTGAAGACCTAAATTTGATTCCTTTGTGGGCTTGCAATTGTATCAGTTACAAGGGAAAAGTTAATATTCTCCCAAAAAATTATTGTTGGAAAATAGCCCTCTCTCAAGGGTCAACCCTAATGTTTTGCTCCCCTCTTCCTCTTTTTCTGACTTTGTTTTTGTTGACCTTAGGACTTGGAGGACTTTATCACTGCTGACTGGTGCTAAAGTGCATGTGCGTCGCCCCTAAACATGCTAACATTGGTGTATACTCAACTGAGATAATTTACTTGTGAGTCCTGTGTAAAGTGGTATACCAGATCCACAGGACCTGTAAATTAAATGCTACTAGTATGCCTGCAACACTGGTTGTGCCACCCACACAAGTACAGTTTCCAACCTGTCCCAGGCCTGCTATTGCAGGGCATGTATGTGCAGTTTACTGCAACTTCAACTTGGCAATTACAATTACTTGCCAAGTCTCAAACTCCCCTTTAATTACACATAAGTCACCCCTAAGGTATGCCCTGGGTAGCCAGTAGGACAGCGTGCTATGTAAGTAAAAGGTAGGACATGTACTTTTAAGTTCTACATGTCCTGGTAGTGACAAACAGCCAAAGTCGTTTTCACTACCGTGAGGCCTACTCCTCTGATAGGGTAGCATTGGAAATCCCTTAATAGTCTTTTACAGCTGTAATTCCTTATTAGAAAAGATTAGCTGCATCATGTTTCATATCTTTGGAATGGTAATGATTAACCCTCTTTAATGATAAAGTTGGATATAACATTACTATTTTAGAAATAATTAAGGAAGTTGGCATTTCTCTGCTCATACTGCTCTGTGTGCCTTGCAGCCTGTCCCCTACGCATCTCTGGGATGGATGACAGCTAAACTTTGTGCATTTCCTCTAGACAGCCACAAACACAGGAAGGTTAGGTGTGTCTGAGTACTCATCTGCATTTTGATGGCTCTTAGTTGGCAGGAGGGAAGGAGGGGGTCTGACACACATCAATAGGGAGTGCAGTCCCCACACAAAGGGCTTTTTACCCCCCTACTGATAGTCTGGAGACAGAATTAGGATGAAAGAACCACTCTGCACTTCAGAAAACTCTTCTTTGAAGTCACCCTCACTTCAGAGGCACATTTGGGTATAAGAACTGGGTCTGTGACCTTAACACATGAGTACACTACTGGACCTGTGAAGAACTCTGCCAGGAATAAGGTCTGCAGTGCTACAAGGAGTGCCACTCTGCTGACTGCTTTCCAAGAAGGACTGCCCTCTGCTTTGAAGGGTTACCTTGCTGCCTGTTGATCTCTATCCTGCTGAGGAAGGACTGGACCCCTCTCATCTGAACCCAGAGTGACTCCAATGACTTGTTGTCTTGCCCCCTGTTCTCCTGCAGTCTCAGTGGCAGCAAAGACTGCCTGCAACCAACAACAAGCACCTGGACTCTGACTGCTGTGAGTCCTGCTCTGCCAAGCGGTGCCAATACAGTTGTGGGCCCTTGGAAGTGAGTATCTGTGCTGCAATTCAAAGAAAAACGCATCAATGACGTTGCGCTGCTGAGAAATGGTGTATTTCCTCTTGATGCGATTAATCACTGCTGCTGCCCAAACCGCAGACACTGCATTGCCAGCTGAGCAACGCATCATCCCCAGATACCGATTAATCTTCAACCATGCGCAGTTCAGTGCAGACACGTGGCTCGAGTCCAGCAGTTCGACAGCGGCACAGCGCCTCGATGCCCAAGCATCCTCAACTCTGTGCAGCTTGGAACCGATGCATCACCTATATCTATCTGATCGACAGTGACACATCTCCTCCTCTGCTCCAGGCATTGAGTCCTCGATGTTGATACTTCTTACATTCAAGGTACTATCTCAGTGGACTCTGCGTGGATACTGTAGCCAGCTGGCCCTTCATTGCGGTCAGGCCAAAATTTGAATTTACCCCAGTCTAGCGCGAGCTCAAGTAACCTTTTTGCGCTTTTGACTTTGGTTTAATCTTCAAAAATGTATATCTCGACTTCTACTGATTAGATTTTTGTAATTTTGTTCTTGATTTACTCATAAACATATAATCTAGTTTTCTAACCCTGTGTGGAGCACTGTTTGTGGTTCTTTCATTGTGTTACTGTGTGTGCTGCTCAAATACTTTACACATTGCCTCTTTAGGTAAACCTGACTGCTTTGTGCCAAGCTACAAGAGGGTGAGCACAGATTGTCTCTGTGTATCTGACTTATGCTGACTAGAGTGGTGGTTCCTTCTTGCACAGGGTGCATACTCTGATAACCAGAAACCCCAGTTCTAACAATAATAAATGAGAATTATTTTGCCGTGTTTACATCACTCAAAAGTAAAAGCTGTTTATTTTATAGTTAATTTTGCCTCACCTCACACGTCCGAATTATGAGGCAATGTATTTCACTTCTAATATTAAAGACATACAAATATTTTCAAATATTGGTATATTTTAGAAATGCAGTTAGTTAATGTCTTTACCTTTGTCTTAGTCATTAAACATTTGACATAGTGCATCCTTAGCCTGCCCTGTGCCAGCAATTATTTAAGACCATGACTTTTCAGGCAAACACACGTAAACTTTGATCCTTCTGACAAATAAAAAAGCAGTTGTTTTTAAGGATTTATTTTTCCACTGCACTGTCAACATTTGGCTGTCTTTGAAGACAACAATATTTTAACTTTCTACTTGCTGTTGGTCATTTCCTGTTCTAGGGTATATAAGGTGAGTGATTCTTGTTCTCCGCTGCAACACTTCCTTTTGTGGTGATCTTCGCTCCTGCTAAACTTTCTCCAGTTATATACCTCACCTGTTCCAGCTTCTTCCAGTATTGTTTTCTTTTCTGTTGGAAGACTCATCTTTTTGCTTCTTTTTGTTCCAAGGAGTTCCTGCTTTAGAGGTTTTTCCCTTTGGGGTTTTTTCCTCTGGGACTCCTGGCGGGCATGGACTACTTTTTGGTGTTTCTTCGTCAGCAGCACTGTGGCTACCAGAAAGGGCCACCCTTAGCTTGGTTAAGGGAGAACCTACAAGAATCAAGACCCTTCTGCAGTTCCAGTGGGCCAAAGACATAAACGACGAGTAGCCTGTGACAGAATGATTGAAAGAGACAACGAGAGGCTGAGATAAAGAAGAGGGGAATGTGTGAAATTTAAAGACTGGAAACAGTGAGTTTAAAAAAAGAAAAGTAATGAGTGAGACTGAAAAGGATAAGGGGGAAAACTAGCAGAGACAGAAGTTTCGGAACATAGAACTGAGGGACAAATGGGGAGTGGAGGCAACAGCAGAGAAGGGGATGTAAAAATAAAGAGTTTGGAAAACATGAGTAAAAGAAGAGATGAGTTAAAAGAAAGTAAGTGTAGATGGGCAGAAATAAAAAGCGTGAAAGACATGGAGAAAAAGGAAACTAGACGGGACAAGAAACAGAATGGAGCCCAAAACTCTGGGAAAGTGAGTGAGAGAGAAGATGAGAGATATTCAAGTGGCAGAAAACTGAGAAGAAGGAAGAAAGAAAAGTCTGGGTAATTGGAAAGAGATGAAAAAAACATCAGATAGAGAAGTTAGGAATGAAAGAGAACATGGAAACAGAAGGGAACTCAAGCTGCTATAATTTACCCCTGCGCAGAATATGTGTATCTAATGTTATTGCACCTCTGAGCCAATGATGTAAGAGGACACAACAGGATACAGGTCCTTTGTTGTTTAGGAGTCACATGAGTTATTTTTTACCACACATAAGTTATGCTGCTCGAAGTGCTGAAATGTGGGTCTCAAACAGTGGGCATTAAGGGAGATGGACATTCCTTTTTTATCTGTTTTCTTAGCCATCTCCAAAGGCACCAGCTTGCTCATTTGTAACTTCCGTATACTGCACAAGGAGGGCAGCAGTGACACTGCCACATTCAGCAACAACCAAAACCTTCAATAGAGAAATTAAAATTATCCACTTCACGTTGATACCTCTGCAAGGGCAGGTATGGATAGTGGGAGAAAACTCTACAGATGCCTATTCAGTGTTCCCCAGCAAACTTAGTGTCTCGTAGTGAATGTGCACAAACATTATCCTACTGAAAAACGATTCCCAGATATAATCAATACATGGTTATAAAGATCTTTAAGCACTTAAGTGGTAGTCTGGGCGGCAGAGAAATAACTGTATTTCTATGTAGAGATTTGCCCTGCTGGAGTCAGAAATTTGGCAACTTTATTAGAGCAGGACAGGTACCTGGCCCCGCTGCAAGTGCTTGGTTCAGTCGGACATGAGTGGGAAGAGAGAGGGACAGTAATTGCCTTTATGCTCAACAGTTCCTCTGACTTGGCCCTATCACTGGAAAGCCGTTTCATGCCCACAGTGCTCCACAACTTCCTTTTGAAAGGTCACCCAACCTCCCCTGGTCAAACCTGTCATTTGAAAATATAGTTTGGGGTGCAGTGTGCTCTGAACTGAGGCTCTGGCGATGAGTCTAAACAGAGCAGAAATGTGCTCTCTAGTCTTGATCTCTCACCAAGAAACTAGCGTGTATATAATAGGGGTCCAAACCAGCGTGATCCAGCAAAACACAGTCTTTGGGGTCAACTAGTTTTGCTTGGCCTGGATGATCATGGGTCTGTTTGCAAACCTTAACCCCACTCCCTTATTTCAGAACAAGAGCCAGCAACCATTTTATTTACTTTGTAATTTTGTACCACAACCCACACACATTTCAATTTTCCTTCAGAAAGTAATTCTTCCATCAGCTGCACCATACAATGAGTGAATATCAAGAGAGTGCACTAGCAGAAAGTGGAGTAACACAATACATTTAAGGGCATGGCTGAAAATATGATCCTAAAATCCTGTGCTTCACAGAGCAGGTGACCTGTTCAGTATTAGAGGGCCCCTCTGTGAGTTTTTTTGTCATTGGATCCATGCATATAAGACAACAAGGGACCTACAGCTGGAACAAGCAAGGCCTACTGGCTTTGCAAATGCTTGTTAGCAGTGTCAAAAAATGAGTAACAACAACTGTGATTAATCAGTCTTGAAATTATATCAGTTCTCAAAATATCACTGTATATTAAACATTACTAAGGTCTGTGGAAGGGATAGTAGTCTTCTGAGTGTCTTAATCACTCCAATTCTCCCCTGTTCTGCACCCTGTTATTACACATGCACAACTTTTTTTCTTCCCATGTCTTTCTGAATCTACATATCTTGCATGGCATCTTTTCCCTCATCCACAACGTCTTTTCACTCTCTTCTTGTGTGTGTACTTACTTTCATCATCTCCACTTTACTACCCACCATTTACACAGTCCACCCACTCATCTGCTGGCAATGCATTCTGTTTTCCTTTGGTGCTGTCCATAATGCTACAGCTGCATATTTCCTTCACACTTTTTAACATTTACAGTTTGCATTAATGTGACCATTGCTTTGCAGAAAGACCAAGGGCTAGATGTTCAAGTAGTCTGACAGGCACTGTCAGAACGTCACCCTGCATTAGGCCTCCACTCCGCCACTTTCAACCAGACATCTGGAGGTGATTCAGTTCAAAGTATGCACTACACAAAAGCACTATGTTGAATGAATTACTACAGAAACACAGCAGATGGATGAAGCAAATACGTCTAGAGAATGCTGATGTAGGGTCATGTAAAAAACACGTGAAATATGGATAGGAACTGTATCTCTGACATCAATGTAACAGTGGCTGTTTCGAAATCAGTCAATCCCTACTTTTGCCTCAAAAATAAAGATATAAAAATAGAGCCTGATAGGGTCCCATTTCAAAAGCGCACCACTCTAAGCTTTACTAAAAGAAACCAGGTGTGTAAAAAAGGGACATCATGCACTACAACAAATTCTTTCCTTTTACACCCACCCACATCATAATCCCACAATAATGATACAAAACAAGCCTCATATTAGACCTCCCACGAGTTTTTTTCTGGTCACAACAAGGCTTTATACAAACTCTACACTACGATAAAAATCGTTTTGTGGGCACTATCACAAATAATAAGCAGTATGCCATGGTTCCTTGCCTTCTGCTTGTGCTTATCTTTTGGAGTGAGCTAACCCACGTGTAATTGATTAGGGCATTCATTTATGTGATAATCATTATCTGTGGGCTTTACTTATTCTTTTTTCAAATTAAGAACTGCTATGTAATATCCTATAGCTAAGCTCTCGATGAGAGTAAAGCTATTGCTGGAAGACAGTAATGAAACTGCCAAGGAAAGTTTAAAAATAGAATAGCGTTTTATGGAAATCATATTGTAATCTCCTGGGCAAACCTTCTAATTTGAATCAGCTACTGGGACCACAGCTGCAAAGTCATTCCAAAGCTACTTCACTGCTTTCCAAGCTAAAATGTAGGTCAGGGATGTATTTTCAAAGAAAACACTGAAAAATTATAGTTTGGGGTATTTTTGGGCAATAAAATGGTACATAACAACAAGATCACCGAAGGGTCTTTAAATCAGATTTAATGCATCTAATAGCATGGCAATGCATCTTTAGTAGTTAGGTTATGCAGTTTATTTGGAAAAATAAGTCATACAACTCATGAGAAAAAATGCGCATTGACCAACCTTGAAGAGAAACAAAAGAGTAAAAAATTAGCCAAAGTCTATCACTGAAACATGCACTGTTTCATGTAAAAGGTTTTAAGCATTTTCCAAAACACTCAGAAGGTATCAGTAGTTTTTTTCTAAAACGTTTCTATCTGAGTCTCTCTTTTGAACTGGTTCGGACATCCAGCCTAGACCGGTTTCTTCAGGTGTGGGACTGGGTGCTTGCAGAAGGTCGCTTGACACCAATCATGCTAAGTGAATGGTGAGCATACTGGGGCTCTGATGCTGCATCTCCTTGTCACCACTAGAGCAGCAGATACCCTCAAGCTGGACCAGTCATGTGCGGGTATATATTTGTATATACTAGAGCAACAACCGTGTCCTCTTGGTGACCCCTAAGTCACAATGTGGTTTCTGAAAAGCTTATCTAACGTGAGGTGCTGGTCACCATACCAGAGCCATCACATTTTCGCAAAAGATGACATTGTGCACTAGCTGGATGAGTTCTGGATTGCGAGGACGAAGGATCCATTAATTGCAGGATGATGCTGGTGGCATCTGCAATAATAACAGGGAGATTAGGCGTTCCCTCTGAGGATCGAAAGGTGGAAGCACAGTCTACAGATCGGTCCCATTTAAGTACAGAATGAGAGGCAGTGCTACCTTAAAATCCGAACCAACTGTGCAGCTGCAACCGGGCCAGAAATTAGGAGGTATTAAACTGAATCCTGGTCACTTATCTTTCTATGAACACAATCTAGTGTCAATTTAATTCAGACATACGCTGACTTACTGTAGCGTTGAACTCACACTCCCACAAAAAATGTATAAAAGGCTACGCTACACTGCTTAACTTTTGAGACAATGATTTATCAGATTTTTACTAAATTTGGGTCTTCTAGACTGGTTCCAGTGAGCACAATCCTCCAGAAAGATTTGTAGGGTGCTTGAAGAACTGTGAGCTGAGATCACGACCCTAACCTGAGACTCTGCATCAGGCACTTTGATTTTACCAAGTCTAACAATTACACATGGCATTTACTCTTTTTATTGTTACTGTCATTTAGACTTTTCATAGCTGTTCAAGTATGATGACTCAATGGTATATAAACACTTCATGCATAAAATCAGCATTTATCTATTATGAGTTCAACAATTATAATCTGCAGATACATTTATTATTCTTAAAATAATAACAATTAACCATATGAAAACCTAATACAACTTCACAAGGTGACGACTTAAAGAGCTCTACACTCGCTTCAGAGGCTTTCCTCTCCCTCAAAGACAGACATTTAGGTCGGAGGACATTTAAAGATGTTTTATTTGAGGTGGTTGCCTCACTGAACTGGATTAAGAGAGAGCGAGAGTTGGGGGGAGTCAGAAAGTATGTTACTACCTTGGTAAATTGCATTCAGTTGCATGCCTGTGCATTGTGAGATCCGTATTTTTAGGACTGTAAGCTAAAAAAGAACGAAAAAAACGCACATATATCACTTGAATAGATGTCTGGTTTGATGCAAGCCTCAGGACAAATCATGCATGCCTTCGGCGCACCACTGGCACATGCATGCAGCACTCGTGCTTCTATACAGGTGGACCAGTGAGCACATCTAGATGGTCAACCTGAGTTTACCCTTCAAAATGGTAAAAATTGAGGATCGTCTACTAGGAAGGCACAGGGGACTAGAAATTGAGGAGACAACATTGAAACACAGTATTTTTAAAACTAGAGTAACTTTGTGCAAATTCTAGCTAACTGGTGCAACTGTGCTTCAGAAACCTGCTGCTCAGTGAGTCAGACTGTGGAATAAATAAGTATCCTCCTGTCAAAAATATTCAAATACAATTAAGAAAAACAGGCCTATAAATGCACCTCTCAATATGACGGCTTCATACTTTCCTGTGGCCTCCAAGATACACAAAAAATTGTCTTACTCTACTACCACACAAACATATTTTTCCATACTCAACTAACTCACTGAGGAAATAGGGTCAATTTGTCTTCATAAAAAACACTAAATATTGTAAGGGGATTTTAATGTTTGGGTCGAAATTCCTACCAGTGAAACCTTAAACTTCGAAAAGACACTTGACATATTGAGTTTACGACTTCTGTCATCAGAACCTACACACTCTCCTGGCCATCCTTTGGATCATACATTTTGAACCTGTAACAAGATAATCATAGATAATTTTGTAGTAATTTCGCGTTTTCTATATATCTTCCATTCTCACATATAAATACCCTCAACAAAACAGTTTTTTCAATGGTTTTGTTTTTATGACTGCTGACAACCAACAGCAAGTCAATCTTTTACTGGATGCCATAGCCAATATGTTTAATGGTTTATTACCAAACGCTCTAGATACCCGTATGCCCCCAAAAAGCCTAAACTCATTAGAATATGAAATTACAAATGGTTTTCTCTGGATCTTGCTCAAAGTAAACTTGAGGTACCCTGACCGGAACAACAATGGCGCAGATCTAATGATAAAGATCTAATGTTGAAATATGCTATCAAGGTCAAAGAGTATCAACATCAAATCATGACTACTAAAGTTATTGTGCATGCTTAGATAACACATTGGAAATCAGTGGGGAAAATCAGTTGAATTCTAGTCGCTCCAAAATATGAGAAAAAAATATTGTGTGATCATGGAAGTCTTACTGGAACCGAATGACGCTGCAAGACTGACCTATGATTGATGATAGGATTGATCCCAGTCAAACTGTTTATGGTCACACAATATTTTTTAAGCTAAAGCCTTCCAGCTAGAAGACTTTCAAATCTGTCGAGTAGGCTTCAGGACATCAGGCAGAGTGTATGGGAGCCCTCAGTGAAGGCTTACAAAACTATCATAGCAGACTAATACATAATACAGTGGTGAAGGATGCACCAGAAGGTCTTCCTTGCAAGTCCTGGAGTTTAATAAGAGAAAATGGGATGAGCTGGCTGGATGCATCTGGAGACAAATTTAATTCAGACACCTTTCTCTGAAACCTATATTGGTGGCCTTGTGAAAATGAAAACGCAATGAGTGAGATACACTTGATTTTGATTTCTAGAAGGCCACACCTTGGTTTTAATGATACTTCTTGGTACCCTGGTATTCCAGCACCCACTAACATTGTTTTTGTCCCACAGATACTCTAAAAGTCTTGCAAAAGTTAAGTATTACGGCAACATGAGACTTAGTGTAATTTCACAAAGTTGGCTACTTCTGAACTGCTTCCCTTAAAAAAAAAATTCTGAAAACCTTTACACTGGGTATCTTACAAGTGATACAGGTCCACATAAACCTTCCAGTGGCGCAATAGGTAATTGTGATGTGTCCAAATGGATAACAGCTCTTTAAGGTGAAGGTTCTCAGCTTCCAAAAACGTATGTTTGTAGAAGGTGCGTTTCCAAACAACAGACTGTTCACAGCAGACAAAGAACCAATATTCCTGCAGGTTAGTTAATGCAATTGGCTTCTAACATTTTTGGCTTACAACCTTGGTGTCTGTGGTTTGCACTAGAGGTCTAAAGAACTATTCTAGTATTAGTCCAGAAAGCAAACTAAGTTTCCCCACCACTTCTCTTCCTCTCCTGTTGAAGTCTTCTTCTGGGATTCAGTGATCTGTGGAAGGGCTGGGTACTTAGTCATTTGAAGACACCACTAGACCAATCATAACTATTCCTAAAGTGACTAACCTCTCTGTTTTTCCAGCAGTGTGATGCAGCTGTTGTTCCAGTAGAGTACTGTTTGGTGGATTTGTTTTTTCTATATGCCGAAATGGACCAATCAACTGTGTTGAAATTGGACTAACACCACAGCTGACATGCTGTTCTTTCAGATGGGGCACTGCTGAGGCCACCTCGTAGCAAAACCAAGGCGAAAGTTGGTTGTGACCTTTTTATACTGGATGCGCAAATTTCTTCATTTTTCTAAAATTGTGTAAACATGTATTAGAAGATCCATTTTGTAGAGACTGAACCTCTTAAAATGTGACAGTTAAAGTATTATTTTTTCTCTTGAATTTGCTTTCTGTGTATAATTTTACTTGCCCTTCCTAAAGGTGATGTAACACAAGTAGAACTTACTAGCAATAACTGAAAAGACTAAGGGCCAGATGTAGCAAAGGTTTTTCCCCATTCTGTGACTATGGGAAAAAGTGTTCGTACATATGGCCCTAAGTATCTTGCAGTATCGCATAATTCTGTACATAAAGCTGTAGCTCTGCTCTCACTTTTTCCATACACAGAGCAGATGACTCAGGATAAGGTAACGCTCAAAGCCATTTTTTTCATATATGCTTAACTAAATTCACAGCTCTGTAAAAAAAAAAAAACATTGAATAATGTTGGCTGCGTACTCACTCACTTTCCCTTTAGGAAAAGGGGACCAGCCACTCTCTAGACTTTGAAGGCTGGAACTCCCTATACAATTTCAAACACATGGTGTCTGTGGGCCCTATTCACAAATTTCATTTTGTAGTATATTTAGCAGTATTGCAAAAGTACTACTAATGTACCACAAAAAGCAATTCAATAACTTAAATGAGGAGGTCTATACCTCCACCTCCACCTCTCCTATCTTTTATGAGCTGATATCTCCGCCTGACTGCGGAGACCTCCACACATGTAGGTATACATTTTAGTAGTAAGTGTGGGAGGAACAGGGGACTATCTAGAAAATGGATAATACTTATGACCAAAGGGATGGAGGGGTTGAGGGCCGGGGTGTAGCTTGGTCAGTAAGACTGGGAGGGGCGGAGCGTCAGATTTCCCAACATTGATGCTTATAATACTAAAATACATTATATGACAAGCAGGGTGTAAGAGGCAGTTGAAAAGTATAGGTGTGCAAATTAGTAAAAGTACGAAATGAGAGAAACACTATATTTTGTAAAGTAATGGACATTTTTAGGACTTTTAAAACAGAGATGTGAGAGAGTGTGTGTGTTTTTGTCAGTGTGTGCATAAATCCCAGGTTATATCTGACAGACACCTCACCATACCTGAGTGAAAGCAATTGTACCCAACTATTCGTTAGCAAATACATTTATTAGGGAGGTGTAACACCCTAAAAAACACCTCTGAAGCTATGCCCCTTAGTTAAGGGAAGGCTAGGGAGGGGTTTTTGAGAGGGACATTAATCCACTTACTAAAGAATAAGCACATTCCTGTTCACAAATTGGACTTCTGTAGTTACTACAGCCAAATGAAGACCGAACAGTTGTAAATGTATTCCAGTTGCGAGCTGCAGTACATCCAGCATCACCCCTGGCCACTCATGGGTACTGTAACACCCCCACTGAATATAATGGAGGTCAGGACTTAAAATAAAAACTTCTAAGGAAATAATGTTAAAAACATTTATCTAATGTATTAAAAAAAAATAGAGTTAGGTCGCACCTTCAATGGCAAAAGCAGTTTTGTGTTGCAAATAACTTTGACTGTTTAAAAAATCTCCACAAAAGTTTCAGAAAATGTGCTCTTTACGGCTTGTGCATGGAAAGTTTTCGAGTGGTCTATGAAGTGGGGGTCGGGAAAAACGGGGGTCCCAAATTGCAAAATCTACAAGCATTTTCCATAGTTCCCTTTAAGACTGGCTACAGCAAAAACCTCTAAATAGAATTACAAATTTGTCAGGGTGCTAGATTTTGGCCTCCAGGTTGAGCTTTTTGTGATCTGGTGTAAAATCAGTTTAGTAGATTTTGAGAAAGAAAGGGTCACAAATAATTTTAAATCTGGATATTTGGGCTCACAAGAGTACCTTGGGAGTACTGCAAGAGCGCAAATTCAAAAATGGAGCCCTATGATTGGTCGAGACTCCAGTTTTCCTGGCAAACCTTTGATCTCTTGTGGTTGCGAAAGGCTCCTGAGAATCCTGGGAGAGTGAGCACTCTCTGACTGGCTTTCGGAGGTTCAGGAATAAAATAGCTGCCATTACTGTTTACTGAGAAAAAGTGCAGTATTTGTGGAAATAAAGTCAAGAAAGCTACATAAGGAGGCAGGAAAAAGCTATCCTTTCCAGCTAGAGGTAGAGAGAAGGTTTCTAAGGCATAATTACTGTGATAAAAATAAATACATATTGTTGTTAAAAAAAAGTTAACAGTCTAGCGAGACTTTTGCGGGATCGTGAATAGTAAAAAGGGGTAGGTGAGCTGTAATTATAACTCGTGCCCTCAGATAACTGTAACTTGTGCTTTCACAATGCACTGTTAATTACCCCACATATTACATCACTCATGATATCTTCTATGACAACATTGATAATATCACAGCAACATCTGCAATGAAATTATTGATGAGAAAACTGTGCATGGTGCAGGTGTGAGTTATAGCTACCTTAAGGTACGAGCTACAGTTACTTGAGATAACTATAATTAGTGAATTTCTGTATTTTTTTGTTTAAAATGTTATGTTGTTACTGAACATTTCACCTAACTATAACATTACTTTAACCTTTGCTTTTTGCAGTGACATAACTTAACATGTAAAAATAAGTTCCACATGTAGATTACACATACAAATGTATTTACATCAACATTTCAAATACAAACATTGTAAAAAAAAATTAAACTTTAAAAAACGTTATTTCCCTATACTTTACCATAGGACAAGCACTACCCTCATTGGTGAGGTCTCCCCCAAGTGTGTGTAACATCAAACACATTTGTTGAGTAACTACTAGTAGTAACATTATGATGATATTTCACCTTTTTAATGGTGCCACACCCTATTTTATGGAGTGTAGAATAACATCACACTTGTAAATGGCGAACAGCCAAAATCAGTAAAGTTACTCAAAAGTGGAAGAGTAAACTTACACAAGCAGATCTACTCCTGGGTAAGTTTACCTTTGTGAATTGCCCCCATTGTATTTAAAAAAGGCATTTAAAAAGTCTAAATGTTCAAAATGTGTGTTTTCTTAAGAACATAATTGCAGGAGGATATTCTGCATGTATACACATTACAAATCTTGTTATGTATGAAGCATCAACAGCCGGGCCATGCATCATGATAACAAAGTCTCCAAATCTTAGTTCTGCATTTTCAAGTCAGTAAGTCAGGCACGTCTTGAGAAACAATGCCTCAAGTACATACTAATATACACTAAAGAGATCAGACTGAAATCTAGGCTTCCATTAAAATGAAGGATATTCCTCTAGAAATAACTAGAAATAACTGGATGATAGTATCCAGCAAATAATTATGAACACTTTACAGTTGTTGCTCACACAAACATGCCAACAACAGATAATGATCTGGCAGATGTAATCCAATGGTGCGCCAACAATCAAGCCACTCACTTGTACATTCCAAAAGAAAACTGCATTATAATTTGTATGCAGAGATTGACAAAGATGAACAGATAAAAAACACAGCGTGCTGCTCATAAAAAATGACACGAAAACAGAGGCATATATGAGCTACTGCCACTCAGTATTTAAAAAAGGAAGATGCAAGACGGAGAAATGAGAACTTGTAAGGGTTTTTTCCCCTAGCCACGACATGCTGTGCTTGGGCATGGTTTCTGCAGTTCCTCTCGTCGGTGGGCCAGGGTCAGGCACAGGCGTCGCAGCTCTCGTTTTCTGCAGCCTGCAATTGGGCACAAGTGCCACAGCTTTTCTCTTCTGCAGGCTCCTGTGACGGTGTCCCCAGGCCAGTCTTTAACATGTCTCCTTCCTGTTGCCCTACGAATTCTGGAACATTTTCTTCCTGCATGCTGGCTTCCAGTACACCAGTACACCACATGCAGGAAGATCTAAACAATGACATAATATTTATTTTTGTCATAATATTCCTTTTTGATCATCATCTTTTAGGAGTCCTATAATTTTGTGGAATTCTTATTCGTACTGTTTATTTTCTGCATGAATATCAGTATTGATTCCTAATTCGAGACAGTCAAACCAATTTCTGATAACATCACATTGTGATCACTCTAAAAAGGGGAGTCCATTTTGGGTCCTGTTTGTTCATTATTGTTCTTGCTTGATCGCTCGCTCACTGGACTTCTTTGATTTTCCATTTTCTCCAGCTTATTTTTTTTTAAGTAAGTAAGTACATTTTAGTAGCATAGTTAATTAAAACCAACGCCAATTTAGGAACTAGTCACATAATTACGCCAAATAAACACTTGAATGTGCTCGCAAGTTGAACTTTGAATACGCACAATAAAAAAACAGTCCCCAATTATAGTTGATTGATTTTAGCATTTGATTCTGCACTATATAAAAAAGGTTGCCCCACCTAATTGTCATAATACTAAAACTTTTCTTAAAATGTTAAGGCTAAAAGTGGAGTAAAAGTCCAAGCACTCGCTTGTGACCGTGTATAAAGGGACAGTGCAACCTAGTTTGCTAAACGTAAAATACAGTCAGTTTCTAAATGACAGAGAACATATTAAATTAGTTTATCAATCTGAGCGACTTAAAAGCTCCTCAATGGTGAACACTAACCCTTCAACTCTAAAAGATGGCATTTGTTTTCTCCATCCACACATTTTTCTAAGGTTTGCCAATTGAATACTCATTAACATAGACAAATAAACATTTATGCAACGGCACGCCGGTCAGTTCTACCTTACTCAATTATTTTTGCCATTTCTTTGAAGGGCTGCACCATGAATTTAGTCCCCCAACAAGAAAAAGAAACTGAAGTGCTAATTAACCATCTAATAACAGCTGGCCTCCATGAGCGTATGTCCAGAGTCCTTAGAATGTATTTCAGATACTTTCTCCTTTGTTCTGCCTACCCCGGACACACACAAAAAACATGAACAAGGGACTCTTGTTTATACCTATAGTGGCAACAAGATTGTGGCCCTCATTATGATTTTGACGGTCTTCAGCCCGCTAGACTCACGGTGGCAATCCCACCGCCGACGGGCCGGCAGTGTGGACCACTAAATTATGAGTGTAGTGGTTTGGCCTTTGCCAAACTGCCACTTCCCGAGCTTACCGCCAGGGCAGTCGCACCAGCTGGCCGGAGATAAGCATCTGCGACACTGAGGTCCACTCAAAACACCCGGCAGCATCACGAGTCCCCCCTTCTGCCAGGGATTTCATGCCGGTAGCATCGCCACAAAATCCCTGACGGAAAGGCTACCGGGGCAGGATTTTTCATTCCTGTCGCCGTTAGACGACTCCCTCACCCCCATCTACCCAAGAGACCCCCCCACGCCCCTTTGCCTTACAACATTCCCACTTCCCACCTCCCCGAACCCCCAGTAACTCCCCCACTCCTGCTTCCAGTAGTCACCCCCTGCATACATGTACTTACTCCCCACCCTGATCCCCGTACTTATCCCCCACATACACGCACACCCACACCCACAGATGCACACCCTGACACTCACTCACTCATACTCACAACACTCTTACACTCACGCGTACACACACACACGCAACACCCCCAAATCCATACACACATACGCGCACAACACACCCACTCACACACACACTCACTACATTCACCCCCATTGACACGCATACCCACTCCATCCCCCACCTCTCCAATCCTCAACTTACATACACACACAACTCCCACCCCATGTCTACATGCATGCACACACGTACCCCGACCCAGCATTCACATTCACCCACACATGCATCGCCATCACCACATTTACACACAGACACACACGCAGGCACGCACAAACAGTCTCTCCTACCCCCCATTCATGACATGCATATACACCATCACACACATCCATTCACACACCCCACCCCCACCTCTTGCGGAGGACACTTACCTCGTCTGATGAGGTGCTCCTCCCTGAGGGCACAGGACCCCGTGCTCCCACCGCCGGCAGCGTTCTCCATCAGGACACGACCAGGCCATTTACAGGTCAAAATAGCAGAGTCCTTTTGGCGGAGCAGGGCTGCAAGTAGAACTATCTCTGCGCCTCCGACCGCCAGCACGACTACTGGAGGATTTCCACCCAAATTGTGGCGGAAATCTTTCAGTACTCGTAATATGGCGGGCAGAAGACCACCAGCACTGCCAGTCTTCTGGCACCCATGGCTTCGGCGGTCTTAGGAAAAGACCGCCAAAGTCATAATGAGGGCCTGTGTCTGTGACTGCTGTCTCCATGAAGAGACCATGTCTGTGGTTTCCATCCTGCCTAAATGCAGTAGCATGAATTGATGTTTCAGAGACTGGGGAAAGGACACTGCTAGATATTCCTGAGCCCGTAGAGTTTTGTATGATGACAATGCAGTCCAGGCATGTTGTTTTGTGGCGAGTGTGTTTTTTGTCTATAATTAAGGACTCTATCCGAGTAGCAGCGTTTGCCATCCAATAGAACTCCACTTTACCCAAGTTCATGTC
Organism: Pleurodeles waltl; assembly: GCF_031143425.1. Taxonomy (NCBI): domain Eukaryota; kingdom Metazoa; phylum Chordata; class Amphibia; order Caudata; family Salamandridae; genus Pleurodeles; species Pleurodeles waltl. Next base: position 1,094,548,774 of record NC_090444.1, on the reverse strand, counting down.
CCATAATTCTTGCAAACCTAGATCCTCTAAAGAATTATTTAGGTGATGACTCCATGAGCCTTTGGCATTATAATGCTGTTCTTCCTCAATTTCAATCCAGCACAGATTGTTGATGGTATGGATCTCTGCTGTGCGCAGTCTCCAACAGAATTTAATATAAGCACTTTTGCTCTAATATTCAAAGTTTTCTAGTCCAAATTCCAAGCGTACCTGGGCTGGTGAGAATGAGCTTGGACTCTGGAACACTGTTTTGTAGGCCTTTGGTTGAGTTTGGTTGAAAAAAGATGTTTCCGTACACAGCATTATTTCCGAATCCATAAGTGACTGTTGGCATTCTCATGCTGACATTACAAAAAGCAGATGATTATATGACGGGCAACTCAGTTTGTGTTTTAATAACTTGAATCCATAGGTCAAGGATTGTGCTTTTGATTGAGCAGGAGCAAGCTGAGGTTTAAAGGTCAGGTGATAATACACTCTGAAACCCAAGTATTTGGACGAAGGGACAACCTCTACCTCAGTACCGATAATGAACCACGCAAATGATTTGAACTTCGAGTCAACCATTTGGACTATTCTTGCCCATCGCCTTGCTGTTTGCCTTGAACAACTGGAAGGTTTTCTGGTCTCCAGTTTTTTCCTTACTGCTGGATATTATTTCTGGAGCAATACTAGATTTTCAGGTACAATAGGGTGTCTTGCATTATTCTGGAGATAGTAGGCTATTCATTCGCACAAAGAAGATTCTCCCAGCTCAGCCAAGAAGACCAGCTCTTGACAGAACTGGATACATAAATAAAAACAATCAGGTGTCCCTGATGTTCTTGGTGTTGAAGACTTCTCTCACTCTCACTTAAAATTTCAGATGAAATTCTAAAGTCATTAAATCAATTATTTAGATTTGGTGTTCCACTACACACTTAGTGTAAAGGGCATGAAAAATAGTCTCTGATTTAGGGAGGAGACTCTTAGTTTGATTACTTATCATTAATCCTGATTACTCTTCCCATTCCTCACGTCATGGAGGTGACCTGTCCTGTGAGACAAATTAAATTTTACTCTTCCCTCTTTGTGAGGGATGGCAAAAGAGGTCTTCTTCCTACACATGCTGTATGTAAAAGAGCAGCTCTAAATCAATAAACACGAGAGAGGAGGACGATGTGAGCACCCTAGATATAAGTGGAGGGGGAGAAAGTAAGAGTGGATGAAAGTATATTAAAGGTTAATAGGAAGTAGTACAAGTGTTACATCGCCAAACATTTACTTCCTCTCACTCCTTATGTCAAGAGAACACAGTAAGCAGTACAGCAATACTAGCCATTAAGAACAGTGAATATAAGTGAATGCCACAACCAAAGTGAAAATATATCAGTGCAACAAAGTAATTTCAAATGGCAGTCTGACTCAATACTGCATTATAATAAGAAGTTGACAAATGGAGCACATCCAAATTTCAACGTCTATGACTGTATCAAGAGAGGACCTTGTAGCTGCCTTGTAAGAAGCACTCGCAGGAACCGCTGCATGCTTTCAATATGGAAAACAGCTATGCCCATGGTGGAACTGCTTCGGATCAAAGCTAGAGAACACCAACATTTTCATAGGCCACGGACAAGGTAAGTTGAATACATTTACTGCAAGTGCTTAAGCAAGGCTCACCCTTACCAAAAGGGTTAAAGGTAGTAAATAAGGGTTGAAGATACAGATTCAACAGATCTTCAGTGGCATACTCATATTGGGAGTAGTGCTAGGACTGCTGTCTGTGGATTCAAAACGCTAAGCAAGAGAAGGAAGGATGCTGTCCTGATTTTAAATGAAACAAAGCACACCTTTTGGTATGAGGGAGGGAGATGAAGCACTAAACCATCAGGAATAAACCATAAAAGACAGCCAACAGAAAAAGTATCTTAGAGCAGAAAGCACCTTAAGTGTTACTTCCACAAAGAGGATATCACTAGCAGGCCCTGAGAAAAATGCTAGATGTTGGAGGGAACTACAAAGCATATCCTGGAACAAACAATTGAAAAATATCTTAAAAGACATGAAGCTAATGGTTCAATCATGCATTCCCCTGTCTAGGCTCCTTAAAAGCCAGACTGCCAACTGAAATCTCAAGATGGTGATGCTATAGAACTAGGTTGCAGGAGATTAATTTAGCATCCACTCACTGTGGCACAGAAGTGGAAAAGAAATGTGAAAGAAAACATTATTTTTGGAATCAAACAGATCTAGAATCGGAGAACCCACATTTCTGGAAAATCTCTGAGCAGGTCTAGAGGGAGAAGGATGGTTTGATAGAGGAGGGACACTATTTTCATGGAGTCAGCATGGACATTATCTGCCTTTGAACGGACTTAGTAGATGTGAAGAAGAGATGGCTTTACACAGAGCTTCAGAGGAAGAAGGCCACATGTAATATAAAGCGAAATTAGGTACCCCCAAGTCATGTAGGCTAGTCTTGGCTGTAAGAATGTCTGTCAGTAACAAAAGTGTTTTACCTTCCGTAGTTCATAGATCATGTGTTTAGGTCTCCAAATGGTTTGAGGACTAGGAATGTGAATAATAAAAGACCAATCTGCCACCCACTGTGGAAAAACAGGGCAATGCCCCATTCCACACACAGTGCCTGAATGCCTATTACGGTGCACAAAGCTTCACGGGATGGCTGGGCAACGACCCTCTAGTAGGGGTGATGAGCACAGACAATATCTAAGTTGTTCTTGACATTCTCATTATAGATGTTGTAACTGGTTGATTTTGCCCACTATGTGAGTAACTTTCCTAAGTTTGGTTAAGGGGGAGCTTGGGTGGCGGTGTAACAAAATCATGGATGGATGGATAGGTGTTGGATGGGAAAAGTAGCACACAAGGGAGAAGCATGACAGTGAGATCTTGAAACTTAAGGTGGAAGAGCACCACATAGAGCAGAGGGTTGGTATTGGTATTGAGGGAGAAGCACACAAAGAAGAGAGCTGGAAAACAGATGCACTCTCAAGGAAAGTTTAAGCAAAAAGAAAAATTGAGTTTCCTAATAGTAAGCAGTGGAAGGATAGAAGTCAGCCAAGCCAACGTGAGGTAAAAAGGCTATTCTCCAGGATAGGGACAAACACAAGATCGAACAATATGGACAAGGAAAACCAATGAATAAAAACAAGCAAATGACAGTGACAACCAATTGTAAACAATAGGTGGGCTGAAAGGCCAATGTAAGTCTTAGTAAGCCCACAATAGGTCAATATGAATCATACAGCTTGCTCTGTCTGGTAGACTCAACCTAATGAAATGTAAATTAGATCACTGCAGTCATCGGCCTTCTTCAATTTCATTGTGATGGGCCCTCATTTAGAGCCGGTGTGCATGGGAGGCACATGTCTCATACCTAAAGGTCAAGGTGGATGTCTTATGAGCTCTTATGAGTATAATTTTCACTTTTTGTCACTGAAGTCAGAGAGAGGCACTTTTTCCACGACTGCAGAGGGCATGCCTACGAAGGTGGGCAATAAAGGTATATGTTAGTAGTCTCTGGAAAATCACTGTAATATTCTAGCCCATCTTGGGACAGTAGTGGGGTATGGTGTCTCTTTGTTGTGGTGGTAATTGACTGAGAATTGTGGAGGGCATCATATCTGTAATATTCAACAGCACAAATTTTGTGACATGCAATTGGATACACCGATGTTTGCAATTTCTGTTGTTTTTCTTCTCATGTATTAGTAAAACAATAAAAAAAAATAGTTACAAGTTTAGGCTTTCAGTAGAAATCCTATACTAGACAAATACACAATCACCTCTGCACCTTGGTGCGCGGTGATGGATCGCACAAGAGAGCATGCCGGGGTGCCAGCACGGGGATGACACCAGCAGCAGGCCTATCTTTGTGGGTGAGGCGCTGCACTGGGTTTTCATCCTTGTGCAAAGCCCACAGTCAGTTCGGCCTTAAGATTTATAGCTACAGATATAAAATGAAATGTTAAAATGAAATGATATATCTACACTATTACACTGATTGAATAAGTGTGATTCACTTTCTCTTAAAACCCTACTTCCTGTTGCAGGCATCCTTACAAATAGCCACGTGAACATTCTTCATGACAATTTGTGAACAGACGTAGAAGACGTATTCTCTAATCTCATTCTGTAAATCACAAGGGCCAAATTAGTAGATAGGCATTAATATGTCTTATTTTAATCATTACAATGAATGTTTCGAATGAAGATTTACTTTGGGTATGTGCCAGTTGTAAGACGATTTGCCAGAAGAAAATACGATTAGGTACTCATTAGATTGTTTATCTCTGCTATGTATTAGCAGATGGCAATTCGACAAACTGTGGCTTTATCACAGACTATTCGCTCGCTGACAAGCCAACTACTTGTCAACATCGAGCAAACCATTTTGGCATTGCCATTCCAGTAAATGAGGTTTCTTCAGCAACAACAACAGCAATGGAACTTGAATCCGCCAGGGACCTAGTAACGCTAAATTACTCCTAAAATGTTTCTTGAATTCTGTGGCAAGCATTACTTAAAAGGAGCAGGCGGCCAGTACTTCATTCTGCCTCTTTCATTGTTTGAAGTCTGTCTGAAAATCAGACCCCTGCTTTAACAATAAATCATGATAACAGCAGGTGGAGTGGTTGAGTTATTTGAAGCACTATTGTGTGTCAGTGAAATTAATACATTCTTGGAATTACATATATATTCGCTCAAGCCTCAAATCAGACTGTTCTGATTCAAACCAGACCCTAAAATCATCAAAACTAAAGATTCACACAGCCTTATTTTTGTAAACAGAATCTCCTCGTGTAAATACAAACAACCACACTGGCTGTGATTTACAGATATGTAACTCACATCACGTCTTACTCCTCTCTGTCATTTTTAGATTGAGTGCACAAGTGCTCTTGACGTGTTGTAATCTATTTGTGGGCTTTTAACCACGCCCACCACACACCCATCACTATCACTAGTTCATGCGCTTGCCTTTCAAAAATCCTTTGTTATCATTGGTAAATGCTTTACGTTTGTCCAGCCTTGGGGCAGTTTTGTTACTGACTTGCAGATTGACCCTGTTACATGGATAATTGCACAACTACCAATATACTTCAGCGTGGGCGAACCACTTTTTTCTTTTGTGGCTCTCCTTTGCGCTCATGGAGTTGCTTATGACAACTGTTTTACTTTTCATTTTCAATTTATGTGGCAAGAAAAGTCCAGTTAGGAATTTACAATGCTAATAGCTCTAACTCGAGCAAATGTGAGACCTACTGCATTGCAAATGCTTGCAATGTTGATGTTGTGAGTGAAGGGGGTTATCTGTCCGTAAAAATCAGTAGGTAGTTCCCCAGACTCAGGTCATTGTTACGACCCTCGTGGTCATGAGACCGCCAGGGCAGCGGTAGAGGTCGGACTGCCGCCGAACCGGTGGTCCGGCCCCCACTTTTTGACTGTGGCGAAAGAGCCACGGTCCAACTGCTGGCACTGCCAGGATACCGCTGGTAGACACCCTGGCAGTGCCAGCGGTCCTAATCCACCAGGGCAGCGCTGGGGATTATGACTTCTGTATCCGCCAGCCTTTGCATGGCGGTTCCACTTGGCATGGGCAGTGCAGGGCCCCCATGGACAGCCATGTTGTGGTTTTCACTGCCTGCAGACCTGACGCACCGCAGCATTACCGCTGGTTCTATTATGACCCAGCGTCAATGTTGTGATGAGTTTTCTACTGGGCCAATGAGGGAAAATGCTGTTTCCTCCCCTGGCCCAGCAGGAAACTCTTAATAGAGCCAGCGGGCAGAAGACGGGACTAGCGGCCTTCCATCCTAAAGAGTTTGGCGAGTGGCCTCCGCCGCCCGCCAAACTCTTAATGAGGCCCTCAGGGTGTCCTGGCTATCAGTAAATCCAGGGTCGTGATGGAATTATGGGCCAAAGCACAGCAGCACTCGGAATCAGGGCCCTTTGTGATATTGTCATCTCAAGACGCTGATTGGATGGCAGTCTTACTAGTCAGCCCTAAGTACACAGGCAACTGTCTGAGAATCCTGATTACAAAGTTGATGGCATATGTTTCAAACGGAAAGAGTTGTCATTTTCTGATGTATTTAGATAAAAATTAGTTAAATGTTATAAATCACATTACAACTGTTAACGTGTCCCTTTATGATAATTTATTACACATCAGGACTCGTTTTAGGCCAATGAATCTTTTGACCCAGTTGAGAGACACCTTAGGACGAGATAACTAATCAATATGTCAATCAATACGTCAATAATGTCATCAATATTTATCACAACAATACATTTCACTTTACTCAAAGTCATTAATAAATTCAAGACACTACCATGACCTTGCAGTCATGAATAACCACAACAGTTTAGTAGAATTTTATGATGTTTATTCCCTATTTGATTCCAATTCTAAAAGCATTTGTGTTAAACTCAAAACCAAAACACTCAATAACATTGTCATAATTTGGCAACTCGAATAAGACTTAGACAACGCGAGGAACGCAATTATTAACACATAACACAACGTCAACATAGGTCAATTTAGCAGAGTGTCATCAACGCGTCAGTTCAACAAAACATAGATTCAGTCATTTGTCTATTTGCGTCGGCGTAGTGAACCCCTGTACTAACCACTAATTAGCATTGGCATGTTGGGCTTCATGCAAAACAATTTAGAACACCAATTTGGAAAACATCCAACTATGGTCCCTGTCAAAAGTAAGCAGTTGGTACCTAGAAAGGAAAAGCAAACAGACAAATCACAATTTCATTGTCATAGTTACCCTCCAAGGTTTAGGTCAGCACACAGGTTCAGTCTTTGTCTTCAGGACATCAGACAAATCGCCATCAATCAGAACTCAGCTCTGGGGCAAAAGGGGCACTTCCCTCATAAGGAAGTAAAGTGTAAAATGGGCAATTCTAAGAAAAGGATGGTTTAAGTAAAGCCAAAGTAAGTCACCAAACAGAGTGACAAAGTTTCTGGATAAAATCAATATCATTCCCTACCTAATTCCAAATGGCTCCCCGTGTCATGGGTTTTTATCCCTTTTTCGTTGTACATTCCCCTAAAATTTCATTGGTTATACCCCACTATCTTCACCCAGTTAGAAAACAGATTATGTAATTAATCTTTCACCCCATATTAGTTTACAGACATTTTATTGGTCCATATGATTGACGTCTTCAGAGGTAGCACGTCCGGTATGATTTCATCCTTCTGTAATTCTTTGCACATCTTTTGGTCAGTAGCTCCATTGTCTTCACCGGTTTAAACGACCTTCTACATTACATTAATCTACAGTGTTTCATTTTGTTCAATATTTTCTACAAGCAATGTGAATTTCATGAGAACGGATCTACTATGGTTACATTCAGCTTCTAGTTTGAAGAAAACAAGGGGTCATGTCCTTTTGCGAGTCAGCACACTGTAAGATAGGAAAAATACATTTAATATGAGAGCCAAGCAGCTAAGCTTCGGCTCATGCTAACTTAAGGCCTACAAGGATTTCAGCACAAATTCAATAACGCAATCATTAATAATTAGTATAAAACTTATTCAGTATAATAATTCATAAACATTTAGTTATTTTTATTAGTCTACGTATACATTGGCGGCCACTCCCCGTGGTCACGTTTCAAGTGCACGTTTAAGCAAAAATTCATTACTACAGTTTCTATGCGGCATTATCACACATTAATTCATAAACATTTCATGTTAATATAGATTATATAAGCTACGCTCTCTCACAACAATTTGTGTCTTCACTCAGTGTTAAATTGCAGTCTAAACTGTCATTCACACTCTGCAATTAATCATAGTTAATGTTACCTTAATTACAAGCTTCTCCTTCAATTAAAAACCAGAGATGTCGCGCAAAATCTTTAGCCTCTAGCCTCATTAAACCTTCCAACATGCTTGATACCAGGGTGTTTTTTCTTGCTGCAGGGTACGTTTTTTGGGTAGACAATGGATCCATGAATAAGTCGCTATTCTGGGCTTGTGAGATACAGCAATACATCATATGGATCGGTCTGTAGGTCAAAAACATGATTTCATAAAATAAAATGTGCTAGGGCCCGTCATCTATGTGTTTCTGTGCTTGTACTCATTGCCAGGAAAAGAAGAATATGTGGGAGATCTAACTCATCTCCCACGCCCCACGAGGGTGCTCCTCGCGCCTCAAAACAACTAGATCTAAAGCTGCTAGAAATCAACCCCAAGAGCTTTTGATAGAAACATCCTGTTGAAAGAGAAGTACTTCCTGTTGGCACCTCTGATGCAAGAAAATATTATCATACCTCCGCAGTACCAAGAGGCCTGGTTTGGCTTCCACTGGAAGCAAGAATAAAGTTTGAAACGACCTGCATCATCTTCTGCTTCAAAGCACTCCATTAAAAGCAACCAGACTATCTCCAATTCACTAAAAATATCCAACAGTCAAATAAATCTGAGGAGTAGAAACACTTTCTTTCTGGAATTAAAAAACAATCCTATATCATTGAGTAGCTAACCACACTTTCTCTGGTGTTTCTTCAATCCTATCAGACATACAGCTTTCCTTTAGAAAAATCTCAAAACTCACTTATTTCAGCTCCATCTGAATTAACCTGAATTCTACCATTACAAACCACTTCCAAATCTACTCTACTCTCTTATCGCTTTTCCTGATCTTCTAGGCTATAGTTCATATCCCAGTTATTTGCCCATCTAATTTAAACCCACACCTCTTTTTTGCTATCGCTATTCCTCATCTGCTTGTCTATGGATCATACTTCAGCTTTACCTACTCCCCATCAAACCGCCAACTCCACCCATTTAGTATGCTATTCTGTATGCCCTAACCCCTATTAATATTCCCCAACTGAGCATGATATACTCCCAATAGTGTTTCCAACTAATACTTAACATAATGGTCTATCTTCACTCCTCTGTCAATTTATTATGTTGTATAAACTAAGTAGAAATTTACTTCACCTCTAAACAGTGACTCTGTTGATCTTTTTATAAGTAAAGCACACTGCAGAGCTTAATTTGTGCTTGTTGTTTCCGGTGCTGAGCACCGGCACTTATTTTTGAGGGCCGGTGCTTATTGTTCTGCCTCAAGCATTTACAGCGAGCGAAAGACACATCTGGAAAAGACGGGGGAAGAGAAACACGAAAAAGCTTCACAATGGGATAAAGCAGAGTGAGCTGAAGGGACTGGGAGGGGCTTTACATGGATTGAAGAGGCCCGAGATGGCTTCGGGATTACGCTGCCTCAGTATTTCGTGTTCGCACATTTAATTGCAGCAGCCACATGTTTAAGTGGAGGGCTTTGAGCACCGGCACGTTTTTATTTACAAATTAAGCACTGGCACACTGATATCATTAGGTCTTGCTAAACTATGAAAAATATATAATAACATCCATAAATAAAAAGATATGCCTATAAATGAAAGGCAGTGGGTTCTAAGAGAGAAAAGATCTATTACTGCTTTGTGACCTTGTGTACCTTAAAGATGTGTTTCTTCAGCTCTTCCCTAAATTGGACAAAAGATGAGGTGGTACTTATGAATAAAGGAATGTTGTGTCCCAGTGCTTAGATGGAAATGGGCTGTTCCCTTTTTTCTAACCTATTAATCTCCAGCCTGATGGTGGTCTGACTGCAGGCGCACTGAAATCTACTGGAGGAGGTGGGCTTGTCAGTCATCATTACTTTGTTGATAATGTAGCTGATTTTGAAGATGATGTGGGCCAAGAAGGGAAGCCAAATGAATTCCATGAGGAGTCATACTTCTTGAGGCGGTGATAAGGTGTGCTGTAGCATTGAGGTCTCCCTTAAGAGGACCAGTATGGTGGCCATATATAGAAGAAATCTATGTGTCTTTCATTCTCTGATGATTTTCTTGTGAGACCTTGAGAGCTGCTTCTGGTCTCTTTTGGGGATTTTGCTCTGAGCCTTAGTTTGGCGCTTGCTGAGTATGAAATATACCCAGGAAACCCATGTTGCCAACTGTTAGTGAAAGCCAGCACATCTTTTCTAAGTGACTGAGTAAAACATCTGTGCACTTTCTTTCATGTCAGGCAGTATTTTTTGATCCAGTGCCCCATTCGCCAATTTGCATTGCATCTCAGATGTATTATCTCTGCATGCTTGCACCTGAAGGCAGGATCTGGTAACTGAGGTCTAAAAGTGTTGCGGTGCATACAATGAATTGTGGACTTTTAACACAGTGTGCATCTATTTCACCATAGCTGCAGTGAATGCCATGCTGGAGTTCAGTGCTTTCTCACAGAAGAGTGCCTCCCGGTGTACTGGCCAACCTAATGAGCCGCTGAAGGTTAACATGAAAGAGTTCAATAGAGTCACCTCCATAAGTGTTAAATTTTCTGAATGAATCTGCTTTTGCTGCCAAGCTTCATAGGACCCACTGAAGATACCAATGCCCCTGAACCAACTGAAATCTAAGGGAATGGTCAGTTTTAGACAGAGGTTACAAGAATAAATAGCTGTTGGATGATCTTGTAGTCCAACACCCACCCACCCCCGTTACCTTTACTTTGATGCGGATGGGTCAAGTCTAAAGATATTCATTTCTGAACCATTAGTCTTCCAGACTTCTTTCTGTAAGAACACTGTAAATGCCCATCGTCCAGGGATATCAGACTGTAGAAGTGTTTTTTTCTTCAGGGTTTGGTAAAATGATTTCTGACTTTATATCTCTTAAGAATACACTGGTGAGACTGAATATGTGATATTACCCATGTCTTCTGCAAAACCCTTTTTGTTAATTTTTACCATCTCACGTTTATCTTTCAGAGATCTCTGGCCTCTTTTATTGTTCCTCTCTCAGAGTCTTGCTTCCTCCATGGACGGATAAGGTGGCATCGAACATGTAATATATTTTCTCTTTCAGTTCTCTACCTTATAAAATCCAGGGTCACACAAGGTTTGATTTCTGTATTTTTTCAGTTTAGCTTTTCAGCCCTTTATTTTGTCTCCACAAACATCATGCCCCTTTCATAAGGGATAATCTGGTTTGTAATATTTTCCAAATCTTATTAGAGCCAGGTGAATTATAGCACTCTCTAACAGTCCATTTTGGATGACCATTTTATAACCACTAGACCCTCCTTTGTTGGTGTAACTAATGCTTTATTTAAGCACAGTTCTACAATGAAACTCACATATCTAATAACCAATTTGACAACTATGATCAACATCTTGTCAATATCGGTAACTCCCCAAAGGTTACATTTAGCCATGTTTTCTCTGTCTGCATTGACTGAATGCAGCAGCGTGTATTGACAACTGTTTTAAAACTTCAAAGTGCCTTTGCGTAAAGGCTTTACTCCAACTGAGAGGCTCACGCCACACTGGAGCCCACAATATATACATCTTCAAATGCAAAATTTGTTAAAAGTTAACTTGCTTATTTACCTCACTGTCAGCATTTCCATAAATGTCTCATAAATGTCTTGACCTTCTTCGGGGTGTTACAGGATTATAGAAAATAGACCATATGAGTTAGAGAGAACTATTTAAACAATGGCACTTTGACATTCTGACAAGTACGTTGAATGTACTTCTAAAGTCTTGCGCCAGACAAAGAAGAGAATGCCCCAAAATTAATGTATACCTTACAGGCAAAGAGCAAATATAAATTATATTAAAAAATAAAATGTATTGAGGCAGTGCTTTGCTACGACCTTTCTGTAAATTATACAATGCAATCTTTAATAACAATGACTGCTTGACAACGTATCCACATGTGCCCTGATACCTGGTCTTATGCATCAATTTAATCTTCACTTTTTGATTTTCTTTTTTATTAGATGCCTGTACTGACACCAATTCCTACCCCGCTTCCCAAATGAAAATAACATATTCCGTGGTAATCAACGGCAACAGTTCAATGGGCCAGCAATGGGTTAACTGATCTTCTGCTTTTTGTTTGGGAACCAATGAATCTTAGATGCAGCCAGAAGTGGGAAGTGTGGGGCCAACAATCGTGGGATTCTTATTTATACATTTCCTCAAGCTCCACAACAAAAACAGAAAAGCAGATGTGGCCAGGTACTGGTCATGTTCCAACCATGACAAAGGTAGAAGGACAGACGGTAGGACGGTATCACTCATCTGAGCTCGAGCAGGCTGGAGTGTCCAGCGGTGACTGCCAAATAGCTTAACCTCATGGGAGAGGAAGATATATAGAGTCATCTCATCATAGATTATAAGGGCAACTGCTGTACGGGGGGCAAGGAGAGAGAAATAATCTGTGAAGAAAGATGTGGTCATTGGGCAAGGGAGAACACAATGGTTTTGGATTCTTTCATATTGTGGTAAGTGGAATGAAACATCATGTAGAGAAAGAATGTTAGGTCATGAGTGTTTAAGTGATTTGTACACTCAAACTTGCATGTTTTAAACTGTCTGCCCTGGATTTGGAGCACTACGTACCTTTTGATCTTACATGCTCACATTGTTTTCTACAGTTTACATCCTTAGATTGCTTGCTGTCTCAGAAAGCCACATCCCACTATATCCCTAAAACCCTACATGGAAACCTAACCTTGACTTACTTCTACTTGATTTCTTTCAACTTGTTTCCTCTACTTTCATTCATCAGAGTGACCCTCCTCTTACTTCCCATTTTCCACATGCTTTCTATGTCTGAGTATAGTCTCATCTCAGTCTCATGCCTGTCTGCCTTAATCTCTCTAATGCTGCAATTGGCTGATTCCACATTTCATGGATCAGAACCTCTCTTTAAAACTCTATCCCTGCAACCTAACATCACCTAGTCTTCACCATCTCTCTCACCAGCTATTTACCTCAAACCACATAGCCTCCAATAACGATCATACCTAACTAGTATTATTGTCATCTATTTCAAAATAACTGGAGTAAACGCATGCAATGTTTTCTCTTGAGAGCGCACAACTAATCGCATTAACCAACATTTAACCACTGGATTAACCACTAACCTTGGATTCCGCAGAAAAGCAGTAAAGCACTTCAACGCCTCAGCAGGGTAGTAAGCGCTATATAAATACAATTACTGTAGGAAAAGACTGAAGTGTTTTTCTTTAGAGTCACATTATTCTTGTTATCCTTTCTCATTATGGTGCTATTACACTACTTCTAGGCAAACAATAGTACTTCACTCCTGTCTTCTCTTTGTTTACCTTTCTGCTCACCATGACTCTGTACTTCTGTCCTCTCTTTTTCCCTGGCACCCCTCCCATTTTCAGTTGTGGTTGGAGCAAGAGCTCTGCTGCGACCCTTGAGGTTGCTATTGATGCTCATTCCTGCTGTCTACCTTCAACTACACTTCTACTGATGACCAAAGCTTGAGTAAAGCATGCCACTTTTAATGCCTTCTCTCTCTGCTTGGTTATGCTAATTTTGACTGTTCTCTGATTCAGCGCTGATTACTTACACAGGGAATGTGGTATATTGCTTTATTATAGTGTGTAATGTGGTTAATTGAGTGAAAGGGAAGTGGTACAAAAGATGCCTCACTTTTCTAAATTTGGTTACGAGAGGAAAAATCACACTGTCAGTGCATATCTCTGCACAGACAGTGCTTAAAGGCCACACCTCTGAATGCAGCTCAGCTAAGTACAACGCATCAGGGGTTAGACTAACGCATTTTAGTGGTGGTGTCAGCATCATCACACTAGAGTGCATTAGTCATGCATTACACCTCTTCCAACCTGTAAATGTGAAAAAATAACATGTCAAGATATAATTAAACAATAGCCAGCGCAATTTGGAGAGGGCTGTTCTGCATTGCTGGCATTCCCAGGCAATTTACTGCTGGCCAGGTGGCATCACTTCAAAACATAAACAACAGCAAGTGCCAGCTCATGTGGATCCGACACCTGTTGCTTTCCAGTTGGTGAAGATGTTGACTGGTTAGCTGCCAGTGGACAGTGCGGTGGTTGAGCGGGTTGCGGGTGCCATGGGCATCATCCCTCCTGCTTTATGCCAATTTGCCTCGGTGTCCTGATCATTATCTTGGTGCGGTGCATGGGGTGAGCAGTCTTTATTTCAATGTATTCCTTCCACCATCAAGGTCTTCCCTCTACCGCAGGCTTACCTGTCTCAGGCGGGGAGGGAGAGCCTGAGACTTAGGGCCAGATGTATCATGCTCCCGGTTTGCTAATTAAGAAGTGCAAAATAGGATGTATGAAAACTGCGAGTCGGTAATAGCGATTTCTTAAAATTCACAATCGCTATTACCGAATCACAATTAGGGAATGGGACTCTATTCACCCGGTGCGAATGGTTTTGCACTACCTAATTTGCGAATTCCAATTAGGAATTCGCAAATTAGGTAATGCAAACCCCAGGGTGCTGGGGGCCGAAAGCCCCCTTTGATGCACCCCAAAAGAATATTTGAGGGCATGTGTGCGCTACTTGTCATTTTTAAAAATGCATTTATAATGCATTTTTAAAAATTGCACATGCTTACCACCAAATTGGTTTGGTGGTAATTGCATTTCCTAAATGCCCAATTCGCATTTAGGAAATGCTTGATACATGTGCTTTGGAAATCGCAAACAGGAATTCCTTATTTGCGATTTCCTATTTAGAGAATCGCAATTTGCGATTCTCTAAATGGAGTCGCAATTTCAGGGAATCGCTATTTTAGCGATTCCTTGAAATTGCATTGCGAATGCCTTTCATAAATCCTGAAAGGCATGTTTGCGTTCGCAAATGGTCGAATTTTGCGATTCACACCGTTTGCAAATGCAAAATTTTTGATACATCCGGCCTTAAGACTGTTCCTGGGGACTTACAGAGCTTGCCACATGACGCACATGACTGAAGTGAGTCACTGGACTCAGGGAAAAGCACGGGAAATAAATTGACTGTTAAAAGATTCTCTGCTCTGCAGCAGGCAAGGACGGTGTTCAGCATTCGAAAGCTGGCATTTACACAGTCGCTGCCCACCCTAGAACTAGATGACATAATGAGGAACAAAACACTTCCTCCATGCTGGCCCCTCAAAACGCAAACAACGTAATTTTTGCTGTATAATAAGAATAATATTCTTCATAACAATGCGGCAAGCAAACAGTAAACTGGTATTTTACTAGTAAATGTCACATGTTTGTGACACACTGTCAGCTTGCAGGCAAGTTTAACATCATAATGGCAGGTTTAATAATATTTAGACCCCCTGGAATATTAAGGGTTAAGTGTTATCCTTTATTGAGCATGAGTTGTGTACAAAGACTGGAAGCATGAGAGAAGACAGACTAAATGAGCAGTGAAGGAGACAAAAGAAGATGGGGAGAGGAGTGGACAAAGACGAAAAGAAGGATGACAAGAAGGGGAAAGTAGTAGGGAAAGAAGAGAAAACATAGCAGATGGAGGGAAGGAGACAGGTAGAGGGATGGAGGGAGAGATGGTGCAAAATCGAACGGGAGATCATGAAGAAGGGGAAGTTAGAACGAATGGACAGGGTTGAGGTCAAGATTGAGAAAAGGCGAGGGATAAAAGAAAGAAGGGTGTGACACAAAATGTAGCGGAGAGAAATGACAAAGAAAGAGAGAGAAAAGACTAGGCGTCAAAGAGAAAGTTGAAGAGGAGAGGGGAAAGTGTGTCAGGAGTTTCCTCGTCTGTATCAATAAGGAAACTGTTGGTATTGTGACTGAGGTACTATCTAAAATCATATTCGAGCCAGCCTGATTTCGGGCTGGGCTTTAATGCACAATATTCAGCTTTTTGGAAGTAGTGCTAAATCTGGAGGAAAATACACCAGTGGAATTTCCTTGACCATGGAGACAGACCTGCAAAGGAACCAGTACTGGTAGATTCGCTTTTAGCACTTCCTGCAGAAATAGGATTTTGAATTACCAAACTGATCTAAATCAGTTTTCGGCCTTCCCACTGCCAGAGGCAGAACATGAACCCCTCACTTCCCTAGATCATCTTTGGACGTGTGTGGGACTCAACACACTCTCAACACTAGGACAACATGCCAATGAAATCCCAAGGGTCCACATCTGCAAATGCCAGGATCCACAGCAGAAGACAGTCAGGGACTGCTCCTGAGTCTGTTTATTTTGAGCAGATTGTGACCAGCATTCTAAGTCTGTCCTGATGCAAAATCTTTCACTGGAAGGCAAATAGTGGGTAAAAATGCAGGTAATTGTGGCTGCAATAAGCACTTCAGGGGTACAGCAGCTGTTTCAAGGCAGTATGCAGAGCATCACATTACGAAAAGGGGGATCAGTTCAGCTATTTACCTCATTACATTAACTTAACTGCTTTGTTCTCTTTTACAATGTCACACAAGATGTCACACATAAAGCACTGAAATGTTAGACATAAATGCATTGAAAAAATGACAATGTCACACATATGTGACCCGAAACGTTGACAGCTATGTGAATGTCTTATGATTCAAAAAGGCTCTGAGTAAATACAATTAAAAATATGACCTGTCCGTGGCCTGTGATTTTACAGAGCTCAGCATCTTCCAAGTTTCTTAAAAAGTTAAATTGTGGAGAAATGAGCACGGGGCGCTATTCTACTTAGCATGACTAAAAAGAAGTTATAATAATTTGCTGCACAACTGCAGATGTGTGTAGAACACACGCTCATCTATCTAGGAAGCGATATGGTAATAAAACAAAGTAAAATCATTACAAGAATATCAAATTTATCCCGGAAATTGAGCTCGTTAAAATATAATGGGGATGAAAGATAAGTTTATGTTGATGGCGAGTTCTAATGTATGCTTCTATCGTTTTCGCTGCTCGTTGATCATTTGTAAAAGGACACCATTAAGAGATGCATGTCATTAAAGAAAATGCTAATCTGGCTATGCAGCTAGATGCTTCTACTATATTTTCCTCCATTGTGAAAAACACAAATGTTACATTTACCAAACTGCCTAATTTTGATTTCCTCTCCTGTCTTTTTCTTTGACCACCCTACAGGTTTTCTCTCTTCATCCCAATGTCGGATTTTTTCATCACTGCTTTTACTCCATTTGCACTGTTTTCGTACTTTTCTGTTCCTCGTTATGCCCCCTTTTTCTGCCTTTTTCTCTTTTGCTTTGACGGTAAACAATAAACCCCTGGTCTCGAAAAAGAGTGCTGGTGTTCACCACCTGCATCCACTTGCCAAATTAGGTACTGATCAGGCATCTTCATCAAGCATTTACCTAATACCGTCTATCCCCTCCTCCCATCTTTCTCTGCTCTGATCCTTCCCTACCCTGCCGCTTCACCCATCAGTGTCTGTAACTGAGCCATGCTTGCAGGAGCAGCAATAGAATCAGGGAAATTGAGAGCATGTTTGTTGACTAGTAATCTTTAAACTGGCCATATGTGAATACATTGAGAGTGAAATAACACTTCCACTTTGGGGCAGCAAAAGCAATAATCGAAAGAACATCATGGCAAATACAGATGAAGAAATCACACCTAAATTGACGCAAGGCAGATTAAACATTCAGTGGAGATGACAGTGACAAAAAACCAGAAGCCTTTTGAGACCATTTTGAGCTTCTGGCCTCGATTTAAAAAACACTGTAAACTTAGATTTAGACATATAGCTAGTTTACGTTTACATTTCTTTGAATTCTTAAAATGTTAAAGATGCTACATCTCAAGACTTCTAACCTATTTTTGCTTGACTGTGTGTTAAAATGGACAGCACTCTACTGATGAACAGACAAACTGGAACATATTCATTACACAATGGGGGTCATTACGACCCTGGCGGCCGGCGGTATGTTGGCGGTAACACCGCCAACAGGCTGGCGGTGTTCCGCCAGCAATTATGACCGTGGCGGAATTGCCACGGCCATACCGCCGGCCCCTCCATTTTCCCGCCAGGATTCCGCCTGCCGTTCATAATCCCCCGGGCAGCGGTGCAAGCACCGCTGCCCTGGGGATTATGAGTCCCCGACCGCCGACCTGTCCATGGCGGTACACACCGCCATGGAAAGGCCGGCGGTAAGGGGACTTGGGGTGCCCCTGGGGGCCCCTGCACTGCCCATGCACTTGGCATGGGCAGTGCAGGGGCCCCCATGCATAGCCCCGTCGCGCATTTCACTGCCCGAATTTCGGGCAGTGAAATAAGCGACGGGTGCTACTGCACCCGCTGCACACCAGCATTGCCGCCAGCTCTATTACGAGCTGGCTGCAATGTTGATGTGACATTTCCGCTGGGCCAGCGGAAATGTCATAATAGGGAGACAGAAATACCGCCGGCAATGGCGGTATTCTGTCTCCCGTGGCCTCAGCGGTCTTTTGAAAAGACCGCCGAGGTCGTAATGACCCCCAATGTTCTTAATTTGAGTTACATTAAAAATATGTAGTATATGCTCACAATACATACATGTTTGTAGAAATCTATCCCAATTTCAAAAGCTGCAATGTCCTGTGGAATAATTTTCGTGCTATACATGGGACCAAATAAAAAATATTATTTCTGTTGCCGTGCAATGTATCCAGACTAGTGGTATGAAATATTTTATTAGCAGTAGTAGACATTTGGTTGTCTATTATCCTCAGTTCTCCCTTCTTAATCACAAGTATCACGCCCTGGGGACTACTAATTTTGCATTACCCCTTGTGTCTTTTGCAAGGTCTGTTTTTTACTCATGATTCTCGAGCTTGGTTATATCTTGAATCTTGATAACGTTCCTGTTATCTCCTGAGGGACAGAAATGCCGACTGCAATCCTAGGCCCTTGTCTATATTGCGGATTGGCCATGAATGTGCCATGCTATTTTTGTTTTTAGATACACACTCTTGATCACTATTGTCACATTTATATATCACTGATGAGAAAGCATGGAGCATGTTCTTCACTCACACCCACTGTGCTGTTACACAATGTTTTTATAAAGAAACATTTTCCTGATTATTCCTTGGAATAAATGACAGTTTGGTTTGTGGCATTGCAGCATTCATTTGTCTAGGAGCCATTGCTTTGTATCACAGTGTTTACCCAACATTCTCAGGTTGCTTTATTATAAAGACCCAAAAAACAAATCAAGGCAGCAGAAGATCCATTATTTGTGTTCAATCTTCTCAACTAAATTCCAAGGGGCCTTTTCACAAACTGCATTACTACAGTACTACAGATTGCCATTCCCGAACCTACAAGTGTAAATCTCGACCTCTGCCTCTCCTATCTTTTCTATGAGACGATCCTCACACAGGTATGTTTACTACTTAGTAGTAAATGTGAGTGACAAGGGGGAGTTGTTCAAATTGTTATGGCTTCCCTACAAAATAGGTGGGGTGTAGGGAGGAATAAAGAGGGGTTAAGGGAGGATTAAGGAGGGCTTTAGGGAGTGACAGAGACCCACCCACAAATGAGTACGTCCATTGCTATTCACAAACTGCATTCCTAAAGTTACTATAGCCAAAAAAGACTTAAAACAGTAGTAAATGTACACCAACTCAGAGTTAGAGCATGTCTAGCATCACACTGGTACTGCAGCACCCTCCCACAGAAAACAATGGCAGTAGGGATGTTGCCAGGGAGGAGTTTGCCGTATGGTAAAGTATAGGGAAATTTTAAAAGGTTTAAATTATAATGTAAATTAATTTTATATATTTATTTTAAATGAACAATAACAAATGCTACAGCACTATTAACTTACTTTTCAACTAAATATTTGATTAATATACATACATAAATTAAATTAATATTATTTTTGAAACCAAATAAGCACACCTCTAGTAAAAAAAAACCTGTTTTATTATGTATTGCTATTTATTAAAAGTGATCTATCTAATTAATTAAAAGAACTGTCATTACATGTTAATAATAATTACATTATTTTTAATTTAAAAACGTTATTAAAATATGTTAAACTAAAAAGGTTTAGTTTTAGAAAATGTTAAATGTATTCGCATTCTTAATTATTTTGAATCATTTAATTTAACATTATTTTCTGTGGGTTTTATTTAAGTTACTGCCTCGATTATTTTTTTGGGAGGGTACTGCAGTATCAGTGCTCGCCCATGTTTGGTGCTGGACTTACTACTGCTCCCTTTTGGCAGCAGTAACTTCACACTCATAAATTTGGCTTCACCCCCCTGTTTCAGATGGTGGAGACAGTTAATTCTATTCTTTTAACTAACTTTACACTTAGAATTTATGAAAAGTCCAAAGTAGTAAAGCTACTCAAAGGTGGAAGAGTAAAATTACTAGTAGTAAATCTACATGTGTAGATTTACCTGTGTGAAAAAGCGCCCAAGAGTACACAAATGATCTGCTCAAGTATGCTTTTAAGTTTTTAATAAAAAAAAGCTGTGCTTTAGGTTTTTAAAAGAGGCTCTGCTAAACATAATGCCTTCTTCTGGCATTTTCTGTTACTAGGTTATGCACTCTATTTCTTGACCCACTTGCTATTTGAACTGGAACCCTGATATAGTTGTATGTCAGAATATTGAAGTCTGAACTATGGTATGGCATAAATATGCAAGTTTTGCAAGCCCTAAAACTGGCTCACATCAAAACAGCAGCGTGTAGGAAACAAAAAGATTTGGCAGTTATAGCAGTTAACAGTGAAAATTGATATGGGATCCTGAGACTTTGCACACTTGAGGTCGCAAACACAATCCTATAATATAGTTCAGTAGTTAACTGGTTGTCGTAGTACAACCATTCATAGACCTTCATAAGACTCTAGAGTGTCAACCTATTCTTTAAGAAATAGAGGACAAAAATCAGTTTGTGGCATACTGAAAATGGAATTAGGAAGGATATATCCACTGTGGTGTGCTTCCTAGCAAGTCCTGTAATGGAACACAACAATACAATGACAAACTATATTGAAAACGCAGCACAGAAACTAAATAACAATGATGAAGTCAAATTGTGCAAGACACCCTGTAAAGCTTACATATTTTAAGAGTGATAAGGAGCTTGACATGAAAATATTTACACTTGCCACTAAAACTGTCATATACTCGTTCCCAGATGTGCCAAAATATTAACTTTTTCTTAAAATTCGTTTGATCAGAAGAATATATAACTTGTGAAGAGACAAGGAGGGGGCTTTTCGATATACAAGGACAAACTGTCACTGTTACCTATTTGTCTTTCCAGGTCGGCTGCTTCATCGGGGGTGGCGCGAGGAAGTACCCCAGGGTCACTGAAGCTAGTCCGTAACAGGGTCCCCATCACGAAGAAGAAGAGAATCCCACCAATAACAGGAATAGCAGGTGTGATGTTTACTGCCAAATACGGGCAACTGGAAAACAAACACAAAAGAGCACTATTATTACCCAGAAAGGACTGCTTATTTGCTTGTGATGGTTAACCACCTTCCTTGCATCTTTTCAATTTCAGCCCTGCACCATGCATGCACAAATGACAATTCCCCTCCAACAAACAAAAAAATAAATCTATTATCAGGGTTTTGTTCCCTGCTTTTTTCTTAATTCAACCAAAGAGAAACAATGCAGACATTGCTTTGCCACTTTTGAATGCAGATTAAAAGTCTTTGATTAATATTTGTAGGAAGCTGGCCTGGTGTGTGGTGGTTACCTAAGGTACTTACACCTTATACCAGGTAACCCCTTTTAGTGTTGTGTAGGCAGTGTCTAGAAGTCAGGCTCTCTAGAGGTAACTTTCGATGAGCAGCCAAGGCTTATCTAGGGCGCAATACCACTATAGTCACACAGCACTCACACACATGAAAGAAAACACTTAGGGCCTGATTTATGAAAAGTTTGCACCACCTTAGTGTCATTTTTTTATGCAAAAGTGGCGCAAACTTACAAAATACAAATATATTTTGTAAATTTGCGCCGCTTTTACATCAAAAATTGACGCTAAGGCGGCGCAAACTTTTCATAAATCAGGCCCTCAGTGTTACAAAAATAAAGGTACTTTATTTTAGTGACCCAATACCAAAAAGTACTAGAGAGGCAATCCTCCAATAAGAGGTAACACACTAAATATATACACTAGTTACCAGAAATAGGCATAGAAAGTGAAAAAAACAGAGCAAATGTAGTTAGACAACAGTGACCTTAGGGGGAGTCCAAACCATATACTAAAAAAGTGGAATGCGAACACAGGACCCCCTCATCGGTAAGTGGAATGTATAGAGGGCAGCTGGGGTACTAGGAAACCCCAAAGGTAAGTACCACAGTGCCCCCTAGCGACCAGAAGAAAAGGAGTAAGTTAGTGGATTTTCCCCAAACCACCAAAAAGGAAGGAAAATAAGAAAATGCAACACCCAGACAAGACTGGAAGAAACCAGCGGTGTGTTCATGAAGAGGAAGACCTTTGGAAGAAGGGGACCAAGTCCAGAAGTCACAGAAGAGTCCTAGAGGATTAGGAGCTACTACCCACACAGCTGTGGATGCAGGAGTTGGTCGACAGTGAGGTGAGGAACGTCAGCACTGCAGCCCTGGAGTCTTTAAAGAGTTCCTGAGGGGTGCAGACGACCTTCAACGCTGGAAGAAGAATTGCAGTCGGTGTTGGTGCAGGAAATCCACCAACAAGCCTTGGCAAAGACAAAGGTTGTGGTTAGTGAAAAGTGTAGCTGCCGGGGACCAGCAAGGCCCAGGAAGACACAACCCAGGAGGGAGAGTCAGACAGGACCCTCAACGACACAGAAAGCCCACAGAAGCAAAGACAGCCCTCACAGGACGGGGCACAGGAGTCGCAGAAGAGCCCACGCAGCACAACTGAAGAAGGGTCCCAAGCTGCAGAAGAACCACCAACAGGGCTGTGCATCACAGAAAGGAGTGCTGGGGGTTGGAGCTACATGCAGCCTGAAGATCCTTTGGAGGAGATGCGAACAAGCCTTGGCAGCTGCAGGAGACGTGGTACATTGGGGTACTGTCCTGTGTGGGAAGGCAAGGGCTTACCTCCACTAAAGTTGGACAGCTGGCAGAGAGGATCAAGAGAACTACTCCGGACCACCACCTGTGATGCAGGATCCATGCAGCTCGGGATGAGAGGAGATCTACACAGCCGGTCGTTATTGCAGTAGGTGCCTGCGGATGCATGGGAGTGACGCCTTCAATCCAAGGGAGATTCCTTCTTCCTTCTCATGCAGACTGAGAGGATGCAAAGCCGGGAAAATGTTGCAGAAGCTGGAAGGAGCCGTGGAAACATTGTTGCAAGAAGAATCTTCTTCATTGATGCAGATTGTCCATTCCTGGAGGGTCCAGTCACTGTTCCAGTGGCTAAAAGTCGAAGTAAGGTTGCAGAGGAGTCCAGATGGAATCTTGCAAGCGGAATCTGAGGACCCACCTAAGAGAGAGATCCTAAATAGCCCTGAAAGGGGGACTGCTCACCTAGCCAGGTGACCACCTATAAGGAGGGGACTCTGACATCACCTGCCTGGCCTGGCCACTCAGATGCTCCCAGAGGTCCCTGCCAACCTTGGGCTCAAGATGGCAGAACCTAGGGATCCTCTGGAGGAGCCCTGGGCACCACCCATAGGGTGGTGGTGGACACGGGAGAGGGCACTCCCCTTTTCATTGTCCAGTTTCACGCCAGAGCAGCAACTGGAGGTCCCTGAACCGGTGTAGACTGGTTTGTGCATGGAGGGCACCACATGTGCCCTTCAAAGCTTACCAGTGGCTTGGGGAAGCTACCCCTCCAGAGCCATGTAACACCTATTTCCAAAGGGAGAGGGTGTTACCCCCCTCTCCAAAAGGAAATCCTTTGTTTGCCTTTCTGGGCTTGAGCTGTTCAAGCAGCAGGAGGGTAGAAACCTGTTGAAGGGGTGGCAGCAGCTTGGGCTGCCTGAATATCCCTGGAAGACTGGTAGGAACAATGCTGGGAGTCCTCTAGAGAGCCCCCAGAGTACATGGAATCACACTTCCAATGCTGGCAACAGTATTGGGGTATGATTCCGAAATGTTTGATACCAAACATGCCTAGGTTCAGAGTTACCATTATGTAGCTGGACATAGGTAATAACCTATGTCCAGCACACGCATAAAATAGTGTCCCTGAGCTCACGAAGTCCATGAAAATGGCACTGGAGTTCATGGGGGCACCTCTGCTAGTGCAGGGGGTCCCTCACATACAGGTACCTGCACCCTACCCTCTGGGCTAGGAGGGCCTGCCATAGGGGTAACTTACAGTAGTGACCTGTAGTGAAAAAGAGTGCATGCACCCTTTCACACAGGCTGCAATAGCAGGCCTGCAGAACACTGGGCTTCCCATGGGTGGTATAATACATGCTGCAGCCCCTGGGGATCCCCTGGTAACCCAATGAGCAGGGTACCTGTGTACCATATACTCAGGACTTACATGGGGGCACCGGTGTGCCAAATGTGGGGTGAAAATGGTACAAGTTACCAAGTTAGAAGGGAGAGAGCATAATCACTGGGGTCCTGGTTACCAGGATTCCAGTGAACACAGTGAAACACGCTGGCAACAGGCAAAACACTCCCCACCTCCTCCTATCCACCTATCCACCTATCTCTCTATCTCTCTATCTAACTCCCTCACTCCCCACCTCCTCCTATCCACCTATCTCTCTATCTATCTATTTCTCTATCTATCGATTTCTCTATCTATCCATTTTCTCTATCTATTTCTCTATCTCTCCCCCCCTTCCCGCCACCCCCTCTATTACCTATTCTTCCTATCCTCTCACTCTACCTCTCACCCTCACCCTCCTCTACAACCCCCCCTCCCCTATCTTCAAAACCCAACTCCTATCTGTCTTCCTAATCTCCCAAACCTCCTAACACTCTCCCCCCTCCACCCTTAAACCCCCCTCCCCCAGCTCTTCTCACTCTACCTGTCCCTCCTCCCTCGCGCTTTCCCGCCGCAACCTCCTGCTCGCCCCCGCCCCCCCAGCTCCCATTCGCCCCCAGCTGACCCCTCCCCCCCACCTCATATGGCGGCCGCTGCGCGACCCTGCCGCTGGCGCGCCGAGGCGCGCCAGAGGCAAGCCCGTCTGCGCCCGTCCGCGCCTGGCCCACGCCCAGCGCCACGACCCCTGGTCCCCAGCTCTCCCAAACCCCGCTGATCCGCTACGACCCCACGACCCTCCTCGCCCTCAACCCAGGACGCTCCAACACCTGCTTCCAAGCTCACCCCAAACGCACCCATGGACCCTTCGCCTGCAACTCCTGCAAACGCATCTTCCACCACGCAACTACCACGACCACAAGCCCACGCGCCATCAACCACCTCAAGTGCATCCTGGTCAACGCTCGATCCGTCCACAAGCACGCCGTTGAACTCTGGGACCCCCTGGACTCCACAGCACCGGACGTCGCCTTAATCACGGAGACCTGGATGAACGCCTCCTCTGCTCCAGACATCGCCACCGCCATCCCCGAAGGCTACAAGATCTCCAGAAAAGACCGCACCAACCAAGTAGGAGGAGGTATCGCCATCGTCTTCAAAGACTCCATCAGCGTCACCACCTCCACCGAAGACACCCCCCTCACCGCTGAACACCTGCATTTTCAGATTCGCACCGACCCGAGGACCACCCTCAGAGGATCCCTCGTCTACCGTCCTCCCGGACCATGCGCCCCCTTCAGCGACGCCATCGCCGACTTCATCTCCCCGCACGCCCTCGCCTCACCGGACTACATCCTCCTAGGCGACCTCAACTTCCATCTGGAACAAAACAACGACCCCAACACCGCCACCCTGCTCGACAACCTCGCCAACCTCGGCCTCAAACAACTGGTGAACACCGCCACCCACATCGCCGGACATACGCTTGACCCTATCTTCTCCGCCAGCAAACACGTCTTCTTCAGCCACACCTCCGCTCTACACTGGACCGACCACAGCTGTGTCCACTTCACATTCCGACGCGAGACCCGCCACCTCCGCACTCAACCCATCCCTCGTCGACAGTGGAACAAGATCCCCGAAGAGCAACTCTTCTCAGCACTCGCCGCTAACCAACCCACCCTCACCACCGACCCCAACGACGCAGCCCTCAGCCTCACAAACTGGATCTCCAACTGCGCAGACAACCTTGCTACCCTCAAACACACGCATCGACAGACCAACACCAAAAAACCTCTCTGGTTCTCTGACACCCTCAAAGAATCAAAGAAAACTTGTCGCGCCCTCGAGAAGGCCTGGCGCAAGGACCACACCGCTGACAACATGACCGCCCTCAAGAACGCTACCCGCGAACACCACCGCCTGATCCGCGCTGCTAAAAAGACCTTTTTCACCGACAGACTGGACAAAAACAGCCACAACAGCAAAGAACTCTTCAGCATCGTCAAGGAGTTCTCCAACCCCAACGCCAACGCCGTCACGCCCTCACAGGATTTGTGCGAATCCCTCGCCACTTTCTTCCATCGCAAGATCAGCGACCTCCACAACAGCTTCGGACACCAGACCCAACATAACACCACCGAACCCGCAAACCCGGCCATTACCATCAACAACTGGACCCACATCAACACTGAAGAAACCAAATCCATCATGAACTCTATCCACTCCGGCGCCCCTTCGGACCCCTGCCCTCACTTCATCTTTAACAAAGCCGACGACATCATCGCCCCACACCTCCAGACCGTCATCAACCATTCTTTTTCTTCTGCTACCTTCCCCAAATGCTGGAAACACGCCGAAGTCAACGCCCTACTAAAGAAACCTACGGCTGACCCGAGCGACCTGAAAAACTTCCGCCCCATCTCTCTTCTGCCTTTCCCAGCCAAGGTAATAGAGAAGACCGTCAACAAACAGCTGACCACCTTCCTGGAAAACAACAACCTGCTCGACCCTTCACAAACCGGATTCCGAACCAACCACAGCACGGAAACCGCCCTCATCTCAGTCACTGACGACATCAGAACCCTGATGGACAACGGTGAAACAGTCGCCCTCATTCTCCTCGACCTCTCGGCTGCCTTCGACACCATCTGTCACCGCACCCTAATCACCCGCCTCCGCTCCACCGGGATCCAAGGCCAGGCCCTGGACTGGATCGCCTCCTTCCTCTCAAACCGTTCCCAAAGAGTTTACCTCCCTCCGTTTCGCTCAGAACCCACCGAGATCATCTGCGGCGTACCTCAAGGCTCATCGCTCAGCCCGACACTCTTCAATGTCTACATGAGCCCCCTCGCCAACATCGTTCGCAAGCACGACATCATCACCTCCTACGCCGACGACACCCAACTTATACTCTCCCTCACCAAGGACCCCGCCAGCGCCAAGACCAACCTACAAGAGGGTATGAAGGACGTCGCAGATTGGATGAGGCTCAGCCGCCTAAAGCTGAACTCTGAAAAAACAGAAGTCCTCATCCTCGGCAACACCCCGTCCGCCTGGGACGACTCCTGGTGGCCCACGGCCCTCGGCACCGCACCGACCCCCACAGACCACGCCCGCAACCTCGGCTTCATCTTGGACCCTCTTCTCACCATGACCAAGCAAGTCAACGCCGTGTCCTCCGCCTGCTTCCTCACCCTCCGCATGCTCCGTAAGATCTTCCGCTGGATCCCCGCCGACACTAGAAAAACCGTGACCCACGCCCTCGTCACGAGCCGCCTGGACTACGGCAACACCCTCTACGCCGGGACCACAGCCAAACTCCAAAATCGCCTGCAACGCATTCAAAACGCATCGGCACGCCTCATCCTCGACGTACCCCGCAACATCCACATCTCCGCACACCTGACACACCTGCATTGGCTCCCAGTCAGCAAAAGGATCACCTTTCGACTTCTCACCCACGCACACAAAGCCCTCCACAACAAGGGACCGGAATACCTCAACCGACGCCTCAGCTTCTACGTCCCCACCCGCCTCCTCCGTTCCTCTGGTCTCGCACTCGCTGCCGTCCCTCGCATCCGCCGCTCCACGGCGGGTGGGAGATCTTTCTCCGGCCAAGACCTGGAACTCCCTCCCCACCAGCCTCAGGACCACCCAGGACCACTCCGCTTTCCGAAGACTCCTAAAAACCTGGCTATTCGAGCAGCAGTAACCCCCCCTTTCCCCTAGCGCCTTGAGACCCGCACGGGTGAGTAGCGCGCTTTATAAATGTTAATGATTTGATTTGACTTGAAAACATGGGGGTAACCATGCCAAGAAAGAGGGTATTTTCCTACAATATTCCATAGGTATTTTAGCTACATTATAGTGTTTAATTTGTACTGGTGGTTGTCGGTGGTGGGCAACAGCACCATTTTTTAGGGACCAAACCCTACTATTTATCAGTTTGACCCACAGCAAGAGAGGTGCAAAAATGTGGAAAAGACAGATAGGGAAACTGAGACAGAACTTCCAAAAAAGATAAAAACAGCAACAGGGAACATGGGGGGAAATGTATTTGGCAGGGGAAGAAGCACATGAGCGAGAAAGCAAGGATGGAAAGTACTGCAAGTCAGATAAAGAGATAGGAAATGTAGGATCGTGGAAGAAAGAGGCATGAAATGAAATCAAGTCGAGGCAGCAGAGCATTTGGCAACCTTATCATGTAGAAAACATTGGGCATGTGCATTGTTTTCCAAGTTAAGCATTGCTGAGTTTCACATGTTGACGAAAGGGAGTTTAAGCAGCAAACCGATTTATCCCAATAAATTGCGTGTAAACATATATTCATTCAGGACATGTCCAACAAGCCTATTCCAAAACACAGAATAGAACAGGTGCAATTGTTTCTTCCACACAAAAGGACCTCGAATAGATCTCTGACAGATCATAATGCAGTTTCCAGCAGGCTTGTTTTCATTATATTCCCTTAGAAACGGCTGACTAGGGCAAATGATAAGTGAGGTGACATTTGCTGACATACATTCCCAAGTGACTTGCACCCCCAAAGGCACTTCCAATGCTCTGTCGTAGGCACCACCATTGGACTGGTGAGACGTACAGACGAATCACATCTGGTGTCGCCCCCTTTCCATTGTCTTTCAAATAAATGTGACGAGATTTTTTGGTTTTGTTACTATATGTCTGTAACGTCACAGGCTCCATCTACCTTCGGTAACCCTCTAGGAGTCTAGGAAATACACTGAGGCCCTGGCACTGCCCCGACATGGGTTTCACGAATCTAGTGGTACGCCATTTATTTCCGCTGCGCCCTTCTTGCCGAAGCGTAGTGTGCGGTAATGAAGGCACGCCAGATGGTGGCATTTGGGCGGAGCAGCATTGCAAATACTTCCTAAAACGAGGAGAATTGCGTATGTGTCAGAAGCCTAACGCACTCCAGTTAGCGCTCCCTGGTGCCGGAGCCGACCAGCTGCACGACTTCACCCAATGCGATTTCATAATACTTTTTAACCGCCAGTGAAAAGTGCAACAGACATCTTTTAAAACACAAAATGACATTAGCGGTGCAAAAACAACGCGGCACATATTTATGCACCAATTCGACATTCATAGACAATTTACATTACAACCGGGTCAAGAGATTAATGTACCGGTGACAGCTGAAATCTGAGGAAAACAAATTATTTTGTGCGCTAACATCCCATAGTTTTCCCCCCCGCCAGGATCTTGTATTTCATCTTTTGTGTTTATAGAACAAGGTGTTCCACGCACATGGGGCGACTGGCGGTAACTAGGATCGAACAAGAGATACGACGTGGATAGTTTAAGACAAGCTGCAAGTTCAACCGAGGAGCTGGAATCATGTGTCTGATTCTGGAATGTTTGGCTAATCTTGGTTAACCGGGGTCTCCACATCTCACGTAGATTCTCATGTGTACGAGTTATTATAGATTACGGAGAGTTGTGCGTTATGCTAGATCTCTGAAATATACAATTATAACGAGCTTTCTGACCCCGCCATAAACTACTTGCTGACCGCTGATTGACGGGAATAGTTCTGACTGTCTCTCTGGTTCAGCTACACGTAGTCTCTCTCTCTGCCCATGAGCTCTCAGCAGCATCTCTGAACAAGCATTTGCAATGCACTGGGTCTCGCATTTGCTCGAGTTAGAGCTATTAGCGTTGTAAACTCCTAACAGGACTTTTCTTGCCACACTAATTGAAAGAAAAAAAAAAAAAGAAAAAAAACAG